>NC_065531.1:55977305-58377305 GCF_020184175.1 Aphis gossypii | reverse complement strand
AAAAGTAAATTGAATACTATATTATAAGTATTAAAATTAAGCACTACATAGTAGTTATATATATATATATATATATATATATAGTTCAAAGGTTGACCGTTTGTGTAGGGACGGTGAGAGTATCAGAGAGAGGTTGTATCGATCGGGAGTAGTGTTGCCTTGACGACGACCAGCGCCAGAGTCGGAGATAAGATCTTCATACAATATATATAATATATATTGTATGAAGATAAATATATTTATGTGTACGCATACACATATACACAATTTCATGCATATACAATATCTGGGTGACTGGGCACATGTATATTGTATACAGATTCTTTTAGGTGGTACATCGGTACGAGTGATGAAGATTATATGCGTACATCGAAAAATTAAAGATAATTTTGAAATGGAAACCAATATAAGTAATAAAGCATAATTTTTAAAATAAAAAAAAACGTTACGTGGTAATGACATGCGTTGTAAAAAGCAAATTATATCTATATATTTTCATAAAATCCAAAAAACTATTACGGATATCAGATTTTATTTCTCATTGGAATATTATACGTTTAATTTAACAAATTTATATTTTATCTGATGAATGGGCTGTTAACATTTAAGGCACTCTACCTTTATTTTGTACAAACTTTACGAACATTTATACGATTGTAAATCACCCTGAGAAACCTCTATAAATCTCTTACCTAGTCCAATCAAAATATATAAATGGTACATCGAATAGAATTTTGTTCGTAAGTAAAATACACAGTTCGTTATCTGCATCCAGTATAAACAATGCCTATAGAACATTCCACCTTAAATATTCATAATTAAACATGCATACCACTACATTATAATTTATCATGATCCTGAATATAAGAAAGATCCTAAATCAAAGGTAATGTATACGATAAGGCAACGAATAACAGACGGATAATTTAAGTAATATCGACATCAGGTGGGATAGATCGATTGATGATCTCGTACAACTGCAACGGTTTCAATTTTAATTGGTCTAAATGTCTTTGGGTAGTCAACGATGAATGTTGAATGCAATAAACAACGAGGGGTTAAAGTTCAATTAGTGCCAATGTGGCTATCACACGATTACTATTAGATGTGACAATTTATTCATGATCTCGTTTATATTTGTGTGTGTTGTGTGCTTGCGTGTCATTGTCTCTATTTTTTTTTTTTTATTCAGCCCAAGTCGATATCAATAAGAAAATATACATTATAATATTTCGGATATTTAGTACTTACCGTTGTTTCGTCTTCGTGGAGCACTTGGTCGTACTCTGACATGGCAACACAAAATATGATCGCCGTGACATCTTCGAAGCAATGAATCCATTTTTTCCTTTCAGATCGCTGACCACCAACGTCAAACAATCTATGATAATATGAAATGAAAATTATTTAATTATTATAAGTATTCAAAATAATATCCATTATCAAAAAATAAACTCACTTGAAATTAAGGTTTTTAAATGAAAAATGCACTTCTACAATACCAGTGGTTTTTACTCTGGTACGCAATATATCCTGTTCTGTGGGCTGGTAATCTTTGGATCCTAACCTATCCAGATCGTCCAGAAAACTAAACAAAAATTCATAAATTAGTTAATAAAATCACAATAAAAGTATAAATAGTCTTAACTAATTTATAAATGTGTACGACTATAAATATATTTATTGAATTCATGATAACATGGCATGTTATTATAAATACCTACAATTTCTATAAAACCATGAAGAACAATAAAAGGATTTTCAATTGATTATTATAAAATATTTTACAAGGTATAAACATACCAAGTAAAATAAAATACTTATCTTAATATATTACGAATTACTTTCGTTTTATATGAATTATCAACAATAATATACATATTAATCCTATTTGGAACATTATTTTATAAAATTTCTGTATTTTAAAAAAATTATCAGATACTGATTAGCACAGGTGTCAGGTGATCAACTTTTTCAATATTATGAGCGTCTAAAGGATAATAAATATGTTAATTGAATTAAATTTATATCCCCAAAATAATTTATAATATGCATATATATTTTAATAGGTATATTTTATAAAATTAACTTTTTTTAAAACAATATAATAATTTTATAATTTCCGAGTATTTCATAAAAATAATATCGTATTACTTATATAATAATGCATGGTATAAATGACCAAGATTATGTGGATTATTACAGTTAGGTTAAAACCTAACCTAACCTTATAGTTCGTTAATTTTTCTCTGCGAAAATAATATATTTTTTTACGGAGTTTCAAAATAATGTGGTTTATGCATGTATATTTTTAAAATTACGTAAAAATAGATGTTATCTAAAACAGGTAAGTACGGTAATGGTTTTTTTTTCGTTCGTGCACCTATTCCGTTTCCCACAGTAACACGGTGGCGGTGGTGGTGGTATCGATCCACTGACGTCATCGAGGACCACGCCCGACTAGCAACTAAACTAACCGTGCACCCCTATATCCAATATTGAGCTCAAAGTGCTCAAACAGAACGCCAGCTGCTGTGCTATGGCCCCTCGAAAGAATCACGTTAACGTTTTTCAAAGTAAACAAATAAAATCTGAAATCCTTCTCAGCTTTCTAAAGGAATGGTGAACGTCCATTAATTTCGAATGAAATGCGTCTAAAAATTAGAAGTCAGTGAAGTCTAAGTAAATACATATGATGAAAATTGAAAAATGTATACATGGCCAAAATCCAATGGAGATCTATTATAATAATTAGTAAAATAATGCACCAGAAAATAAATATCTAAAGTTCAATATTTTACATGTATTTAATATTTTGAATACAATGTAAATTATTTCTAGTTGGACTATATTCATTCGTTTTTCTATTTTGCAATAGTTCGTAATACTCCTTACAATATAGGAATAATTAATTAATATGTAAATTATTTCTTTTGATCAATAAAATTATACCTAATTCAATATATTGTTATTCAAACGATTTATCAAATAGATAAATATTATGGTATCTTATTTTAGAACAAATAAAAATTTTGACTGTAAAAAATAAAACTATTTTTGGTGTTTGAATGTATGTTGCTAAATATGATAAGAATATTAACTAATTTCTTACTAATTACATAGTGCGGTAGAATATAAAAAATATTGCTACTACAAAATATTATGGAATTAAATAAAAATTAAACTTAAATAAAAAGTTAAATCATTTAATGAAATAATAAAATCTTAGTATTAAAAAATATTAAGGTTTTGTGTTAACAAATGTAACAATAAAATAAAAAACAAATTGCAATTAAAAAGTCTCCTAAATAATTTTTTTGAATTTATAAAATATAATAAATTTGTATAAAAATAAAACTGTTTTGATCATAAATGTTTTAAATATTGATAGAATAATAGTTTTAAATGAAATTTTAATACTATTTTTGTAAATGAATTTATCAAATATGATTCAATTTTTGATTTATTAATTATTTCAAAATATTTAATATTATTATTAATTTATTAATTATAAATAGTTTGATGAATTCATATAACTACGATAAAAGGTTTATATATCAACATTCAACGCATAAAATACCACCCCTCCAAGGCACACATTAACATAGTAATGGTTTCTTTTAGCATGGTTTGGTCATAAATGTATTCAACAGAAATATGAGTATATTCAATTTATGTAAATAAATATAAAAATATAACTTGATGAATATTGGGAGAATTATATATTATATAGTATATACCAACTAATTGTAGTAAATTAATTTTAAAAAAATGTATCAATTTACTATTTAGCAGAATCGTTGAGCTGATATTCATTTGACCGAGAAAAGCACATTTGCACGCCAGGATCGGCCCACAGTCTCTTCATAGCAGTCAGCAATTCTTCCGAGAATGGTTCAGTGTCTTCCATCCTTTGTATTACATCCAACACCATTTTCGCATCAGTCTACCAAAAAATAAAGAAAATTAATGAATTACATAATTATGTTATATTTAAATATTAGTGCAAAACACGAGATTACACATTATACTAATTAATTTAATCTATTTTTTTTTTGTATGGTGCTTAATACTTGCCTAATTTTTTCTTAGTGTATATAACCCGTTAGAATTTTTTTTTAGAAGATTCTGCCATACACAGGAGGGTGTTATAAATTGAAAATTGATTTTTTAATGAGTTTTTAAATTTATGTTTCAATATATATTGTATAAATTGTTTTAAGTTTCAAACTATAAAGAAGTAAAAAAACTCAATACATTTCATACAATTCCTTATAAAATTAAAATCAAATACAAATTATTATACTTATTTTTTTTTAACCTAACCTAACCGCCGTGAGTTAAACTATTTATCACACTGCGCCACCACCCATCGTATTTAGATAGTTTTATGTACCGAAATCTTTTAAATAAAAGTAAATATTAATAAATGATTTTTTAAAACCATACGCGAATAAACATAAAAATAAGATAATTTTCTTAGGAAGTTTTATTATCTCGAAATACACATATTGCATTTTCATTTATAAAATTATTTTGTTATAAAATTAATTTCAATATTAAATATCAAGGTAATACACTCTTTTAAATAATATATATTAAGATAACGTTTGTACGACTTGAAATTACACTTATAATAGTGACGAACTGACAACATACTAAAATGATAATACAATAAATAAAGTACAATAAAACATTTTACCTAAATTTTTTTTCAATTTTCCTATAGATGATTCACAAAGAAAAATTAACCATAATAATGTCAAATTGTTGTATTAAAAATTACCAAGTGATGATTGACTGAGGACGGGGCTATAATTTTTATGGTGGTGGCGAGGGAATACCAAATCGAGTTCTGTCAATGAATATAATAAAAAATACGAACTATATAAATAGTCAACTAACTTAAGAAATTGAGATATTAATACGAATTAGAAAAAGGTAGTTTCAAAACTACGAGTATAAGTTCAAGAAATACTAATAAATACTATCTTTAGTGTTTTAAGTTTTAATCAACTACTTATTCATTATTATAATACTGCTTTTACAAGGATGTATTTTAAGAATTGAGTTTTTTCTGATCGTTTAAATTATCAAAGTTATCGAAAAAATAATGGGGGTCATTCAAGGTTTAAAACGATTAAATATTGATAGTAGCATATACCTATCAAATAAAAAATATGGTAAGCAAAAATACTGACAATAAATGAATAAAATAAAAATAAATACATTTATTTGTTTTAACGGAAACAGATTATATAATATATATTTAGGTATACAGTGTATAATGCACAGGTACACTATGTATTATACACTATTAAACATAAAACATCATTTTTATGTCTCAATTACATAATAATTTTACTAATAATCATAATCAAATATTAAAATTATTTATAAGAGTTATAAAACTGTATAAGTTCAATATTTAATACAATATACTTGCCTATACGTTTATCATAAATATTATTACTAATTAAAATCATATTTTGTAATTAATTCAAATATATTTTATCAATTATTTATTTAAGTAGATATTATATACATTTTTTTAAAGTTGTTTTTTTTATTTTATGTATCAAAGGCTTTTATTAGTAAATATGTATACATACATACACTTTTAATACATCATAAAATAACATTTAATTTCACAATAAAGTATTATATAAAAAAAAAAAAAATTGATTTTTTATAAATGTCATTACTTATTAGCTTCCACTTATTTATTAATTATTAATAGCGCATTTTATAATCAATACCTAAATAGGTTTGCTGCCTAGTTTTGGCTATTTTAGTATAAAAACAAGTTGTAAACTTGTAACCTAGCTTAATATTTAATTGATTGACTTGACATTCAATAGGCTATAAAAAAAATTAAAGAAAATTTGTTCTAAAAATTAAACAACATTCAAAATGTCAGAAATAATAATTAAAATAAGTTGGAAATATTATGTTCTTCGAAACTAGTTAAGCACCCTATATTCATATAAAAGTAAACTAGTAATTAGTAGATATACTTGTTGATAAAAAAAAAATTAATATTTCTATTCCTAAAAACACGAAAAAAACAACAATTTAAATGTTCAAAACATTAATTTTATATATTTTTTTAAATTTTTACAATTTTTTAACCTATTATAATAGTCTTTATTATTCAAACAAATTATGTAGTTTTAGATCATTTTCGATAGCAAGAGGACTTAAAATTTACTATGTATTTTTCTCGGGGTAAAATATTTGGGATGGTAAAGTCATCTATATGGATTAAAAACTAAAAATACATTTTATTTTTATAATTTTTGAAATTCTCAATAGTTTGTTTAACAGCAATAGATGGCCAACACAAATTAGCAATCACAAATAATAACTATCTATAAGTAACCAAAATCCACCATGAATTATTTTTAATTCCGATTATTTTAACTGTTTTATTAGAAATTAAATGAAATTTAACAATACAGTATGATTATATGAAATACCATACAAGAAAATAAAGAAAGACGAGTGCTCAAACCAGTTTTTTGAATTTTTAAATCTATTTATTTCAAAAAACGAATATTTTCATTTACATGATGTAACTAATTATATATTTTTTATTAATAATTAATGTAACTTTTAAGAAGTTTGTCATATAAATTGTATATATTCTTATATTAGTTTAGCTGCTCTTTATATTTTATTGAGGAATATCTGACTCTTTTCACACTTATCAGTTAGACGTATAATATATTTTTAGTTAATAACAAACTTACAAGTAATCATTAGAATGTTAGATAATTGAACACAAATCTATTTTTACAATAATGGTTGTTTTGGTATTGAATTGAATATTAATTTATTAGATAATAAAAATAATGTAATCGGGAATTTGAAATGTACATGGTTTTTAAAAAATATCATTGGGTAGGTAGTTACTAAATGACCCAAACAATATTATGTACTTATAATATATTATATGTAAGTAATGTCATATGTGTAATTATAAATATTATGACGTTCAGTTCAATAGTTAGTTCCCAAACATATTTTCTATTCTATTACAAGTAAACATAACTATACTTTCGTTTTAACCATATAGATAGATATTTATTTTCAGCAGTAATTAGTGTTGTACGATTAAAGAGATTTTACACACACTGAAAACTGTTGTTTGTAGTCTAGTAGATAACAATACTCGTAAATTTAATATTATATTGACTAATTATGTGAGAATACTACCAGAGAAAACATCGGTTGGACTATTATATTTTGTTTTATCAGTCATTATCACATTTTTCATGCATTTATTAGTAAGTTGTCTTGAAAATATTTGTTAATATTTTATACAGACTTGTGTGCAAAAATTTTATTACTAATAAAGCAAACTTATTTAATAATAGATTACATAATATAACGTTAAAGTATTAAATGTATTTAACTATTTGTGTTCGTAATACAGTGAAGATCTCCGTGTAATCTAAATTCCGATTGGTAATCACAAAAATAAATAAAAAAATTATACGTATGGAGAAAATCAAAAAAAAACTTCATGACTAGTGTTCAATAAGCATTGATACGCCCTACTTATTCATAATAATAGACTGGATGACATAAATCTCATAATATAAATTAGATAATAATTAGATTCAAAGTATTTCTAGCTTTGGGTTGGAAAGATTTTTCACTAGAAGCAGGATTTGGGTGATCAGGAAGAGAGTTGTGATAATGTTAATAGGATTTAGAGGTGGTTTCAATAACTGATTGTATATTTAGATCAGTGTGGAGTTTGTGATTCGAAACATAGAAGGAAGTATTTTTAATTAGGCGAAGGTTTTTGTTTTGGAAAATTTGATTTTTTTTTTAATAATTGATTTTCTTGCCGAGGATTTGGACAAAGTAATTTTATTTTACAAAATGTAAGGTGTAAATTTATAAAAAATTGATATAATATAAAAAGTCAGTATTCAAAATAATATTTCTTATATTATTTAAATTATTAATATTTTTATAAAAATATATTTAAATTTAATGTCTTTATTGAAATGAAGAATTTAAAAATATATAAATGAAACTTTAATCAAAATTAGAAATTAATTTTAAAACATTTTAGGTTTTTTGAAAACGTATATTATAGTTAATTTCATTTTTTATTTTATTAAAGTTATACCGTTATATTTTTTTTTAAGATATAGGTACAACGTAACCTTTATTTATTACGTATATCTGTGTATAGGATTGTTGTATCAACATTTTTGGAGGGATCATTTAATATTTGCTTATACCTATATTATAATATTTAATAATCAGTTTAAATTTAATTAATCAAACCATTGTCTAGTCAACATAGGCAAATACTCAAAAATGCTTTAAAATATTTCAATACTTTATATATCTATATAATATGATGAATATATTTTTGCAAATTCTACGCCACAATTTATAATAGAATAAAACGTTATGTTTCTTTATAATTTATAGCAAATTGTACGTATTTGTATAAATATGGATATTGATTTACATTTTATAATATACCTAGCAATTTATTTATAGTATTAACAAGAAAAAGGAAAGCAGATGCGATTGTAAACCTATATAAAGAATTGTTTTTTCAATTATGGCCAAATAAGATAGGTAGCTGTATTAAATAATAATGATCTATTAGTATCTACTTTTACTTTTTCATTATAAATAGGATAGTTTATATATTGTACTTTTTATAATGTATCTAATATATTCATTTTATTATTTTAATTTGTGAATACAACTCAAATTTAAAATTATGATATAAAAATGTTGTATTTACTAGTTAAAAAAGATAGTACTATACTATTATTTATAGTATATTTAAAATGTCGATATGCATTGTATTCATATTATATTGGAAATATATTTAACTAAATAAGGATAATCGATTGTAATACATTTACACAAGCTTAAGTATGTCAAAATTTTTTAAAAAAAAACATTGTAATTTAATTTTTTTTCAGATACGCCTGGAAATGATTAAAAAATGGTCGTTCTAATTACATCATAGACACATTGCATGAATGTACAGTGATCTAGTGAAGCCCTTATTCCGTGAGTATGACGTCATATAAACTATCAACCATGTAGAATTCATATTATTATGATATTTTTATTGTTATTCACTTCAGCTACTATGTAATATACTATCCACAAAATAAAAATGGATAAATAAATCGATGATTGCAAAAACTTCATGAGTCAATTATTTAAAACTTTTGGATAATTGATAAAAACTATATAACATAAATAATTTTGAAAAAAATTTAAATTAAGAATAAATACATATAATACATCATATACTAATTATACTAATTATACAACTAAAGACGTTTTTATACTCAACGCATAGAAACACATGAATAGTACCTATATATACGTTTTTTTACTAATAGGTATCTCAATTTCATAAAATATATGACTTGTGATGTTTCTGCAATCATCGATTCAAATACGTTTGGTCATTTTGTTTTTATATTATCAGAAAACAATTTTTCATTTATATCATAAAATGTTGCAGATAAGTGCACGTTGTTTCTCAAATGAATAAATTTCTATATATTTTGTTAAAAAATATATCCTTTTTCATTATTAAATGTTTTCTTCGGCATTTGACATAATATTGATTAAGGATTATATAAATATACTTTACTACTATAAGACATTTAAGACAATTGGAATGCAAAATAATATATATTATATATAGTCGTTTAGATGAGCAGAGCAGCGATAGTATACATCCAAAAATTGTGGTTTATTACTTCAGTTACCTAAGCTTTTAATACTAAATAAAATAAATCTAATTAAATACTAATTAACTACTACATAATTTGAAATTCAAAATTTAGATACATTTAGATTCTTAGACAAATATTTTGCTTCATAACTTAAAATTAAAAATGTATACTGTCATTCAAAATAGTAAACGTTTTAAAAATAATAAAAAATAGCAAAACATATATTTTTTTTAAACTTTATTTTTTTGTATTTTTGTAATAATTTTACATTTGGCATAAAAAAATATATTATTAAACACGATAATATTTTTAGAAATAATGAGAGTTATTATTGTTGAATAAATAGGAATATATTATAATGTATTATATCAAATATCAGTGTATAAATATATAATATTTCGTTTTCACTATCAGTAAAATAATTAACGGCATTATTATAAATGTGTTGTGTTTCATAAACAAGTGGAGGAAAAAATTATCGCATAATATACTATTTTAGATCCTAGTAAGTAACCATATTTTTAATTTTAATTTTAATTTTTATAATATAATATTATGTTATACTAGTTATAGTATAGATTATATAAGTATTAAAAAGTACACTATCCTCCGATTAATTCGTATTCGCCTTCATATTTTAATTCTACAGTCGTTTCAACCCGTATATACTTTGGGATTATTAAAAAAAATTAAACAACGACAATATCATTCGTGCTTTCCGATTGCGTGTGAATTATGATAACCAAAATTAGGACACCATATTATTATATACATTATACAGTATATATACATTGCCGCTGCTATCGGGCCCTATATACACTCCCCCACGGCATGCGCGATCGCGCGCGCGCGCTACACACCCAATTCAATTCATTTCCGAGATTGCCACCGCCAGCAACTGTCGCTGATCGTAGGTCAAATTAATTCGCTGTATTACGTGGGTGTACAATGTACACGCACAAACTTATATATATATATATTTATATTATATTATGTCATATACGATGTGTATGTGTGCGTGTTCGTATATATATATATATATTATATATTGAACATTGTAGTAATCACGTCGATACGTTAATTTCCCTGTGGGAAAACTTTGAACCTCAAATTTTAATTCGCTTTGCTCGTGTATATACTTACATACTATAAATATATTGTGGCATACAATATACCTATTATACCTAATGTAGTGTTTAGGTAATATAATATTGTATAATGATTATCTCATAAGGAGCCCAAAACATCAATAATAATAGCCCGTTACCGGAAATTGTTCAACTTTTTTTCGCTTTTCGTATAATAATTTAGGTCTTGTATTACGTACATCAAAAATCATAAGGGAAAAATTAGTACAGATATATCAACTAAATTATTTAAGACCGTTCAAATCGATAAGGCAATAATACGTAAAATATGTTTGAAAAATGTTATATATAACCAAACTAACTATAAATTTGAGGATTTTAGATATTGTGGCGCCACATAATATAGTATGTGGCATTGTGGCTACTGGCTATCTCAATACCATTGGTAAAATAAATTAAATTATAATTATTACTTTTTTTTTACTTATATGATTTCGTGCGTTACGAAAATATAATCGCGTGTTATAAGTTATAACCAAAGTCCTGAACGTATTATTATCATTAACATTATTAAAGTTCGTACCCAAGTATAATAATGGTAGTATTATAATTTATAAGTACTAATATTGTTTTAATGTTCATTAAACAAGTTGGTATGAAAGTTCCTTTCAAGGAATATTTCTAAAATTTACGATATAATTTGAAAATAAAAACCAAAATTAAATTAAACAAATTTTAAAATCATCCAAGTTTATATAAAAGTACGATAAAATGCACATATTATTTAATTCACCAGGTAGCAGTTACATGATATGTACTTGAAAACACCGTTTTGTTGATAATGAAAGATAACGATGGGATTAGAAAGATAATTACATGATGTCTAACGACTGCGCCGTCGAGTGGTTTACAATGATGGAGAACATTTTGTGTTATAAACAGTAAATTCTTTGATGAACAATGTAAAATAACATCTGTTCAAATATCGCTAGGTTATTTTTCGCTTTCTTGTATAATATTAATTAGTGTTTTACACAATTTTGGTTATTGTTTTATTAGCCTGATATAAATTATATATAAAGACGATCAATATGATAGAATATGATTATTTTTCCAATTATTTGAGTTTAATAGATATTACAGATATGTACTTGAATTAACAAATCGTTTAAAAGAAAATACTTGCTTTTCTTACCTCCCGTTCGTTGGTGCCGAATCCAATCCCGAGATTTGGCATTGCTCTCAATATGGCAACCAGTGATTGAACTGTGTTGCTGAATACCACGGGCCTGTATTGTTTGAAGTCTTCTGACGTGAAACCGCTCTCGTGAATAATTCTGAAAACACACACAAGTTCACCGTTAAAATATATATATATTATATATTATATATAATATTATTAGTAAGAAAGAATAAAAATCTAAAATATATATAGATATAATTGCATGACAAAGAATTATAATAATAGAATAAAATAATTGCTATATCAGTTTAAATTTTATAATTTTACGATGAAGAATTAGGTATGACTGTATTATAATAAAACGATGTATTGATAAGATGTATAAGTTTTAAATTATATGCTAACTTATTTACTATTCTTCTAAAAATATTTAGTTTTACTAACATAAATATAGGTACACAAGATGACAGTTTAAACATGTTTCAATTGGCCAACTTTCATTTGTATACTGTTTGTATTAAGTTAGCACTTAAAATATTAAAATGTTAGATATAAATAATTTATATATGTATAAAACACCGTTCATAACAATATTATGTATTATTTTACGGTATGAATACCACTAAGTAATAAAGTTGATATAAAAAGAAAAAATATTTGAAATGTTTTTTAGAATGTAAATGCAGAAGATAATGGATACTTGATATCAATAATACATTAAGTTATGATTTATCAATTATATAAGCACAGATATATAATACAACTAAATAGTTGATTTTCTGTGTACTAAGTGTAGGTAATGTAATGTTTTGAAGCCCGGTAAATGGCCGACATTTAAATCATATATACACATATATCCTTAAAATTTTACCATTGATAAGAACCGAATAGCATTACATAAGTATAATCCATTTATTTATTTATTTTGGTATTGTCATATCACATTTGAAATTTCAATGATTAAATAATTAATAGGTACAAAACATTTTTAGTAAAAAAAACCATCAACCGTTTTACCAACTATGACATTAAAGCCAAATCGGCTGTCTAAGTTTAAACTACCTATAATTTGTGATTATAAATTCAAATAGGTTTTAGCATAGATTGAATAAAGAACACATGAATAGATTTGAAATAAAAAAAAATATATTATGAAGAAATACAGTGTTTCTTTTTTATTTGTTTGTTATTTTGCAGAGTAAAATGTGGAGATATTTTAACATCAAAAATTATATAAATAAAAAATTAATAAATTGCAACATAATAATATTAAGTCTTTCAAAAAATCGTCAAAAGAGCAATGACTGCTTGTCGATAATATTAACATTTTGCATTATATGTAGGTTGGTATATACTACAAAAATTATTACGCGTAATGTTGTTTAGACCCCTATTATTTACCACGGTACTTTTAAAACTGACCATTGTATAGCATATAGCTTTAAATTATTAACCAAAACAGCAAAACGTAATATTATAGTTGTTAAAATTGTTAGGAAGTTGATAAAATATTAAAATGGGTAATATTTCCTCGTTGACGAAATTATAGAATTCCATCGACCCTGTTGAAGTATGTCAATTCATAATTGCTATTAGCTTCTAACGATGTCAACAATATAAGTCGGTAGTGTAATTTGAATAACCTATAGCAGTATAGCTATATTATTATTATTATTATTATTATTATAAAAACAATTATTACTGTTTTTCATTTTTAATGGTTGTTAATATGAATTGGAATTATACTTATAGTAATTTAATATAATATATAAATCATGTGTTTTTTGTTTAATATACATCTAAAAAACCAGTCATTAACTAGTATAACGTTTGCATTCCATTGCACACACTGCAGTGTATATTGAAGATCGTAAATATCGATGTATATACATGTGTATTAAAAACATTTTTGTATTTTATGTCGATCCGTCTGCAAGGAAACATATGGCATTACAATATTTTCAATGTGAGAGCAATTTCCGGCATCTATAAATACAACATTGTCGTAAGCTTTTCGGAAAAAACCACGTTCCAAACCATAGGACTGGTCATTGATGTGCCGGTATACTGGCGGCCGCCGATGGCGTTTGCGTGCCCAGCGAGACGGGTGCGCGTGGGAGTATCGATCCTGCACGGCCACCGACGCCGAGGAGTCATCAAACCATGTTTTGTGGTACACATTAACATCGTTGCTTTTAATACCGGGGCGTGGTCGGTCTCGCCGTACCTATATAGTTGCGGAAACTTGTATTTTTGCAAACATCGCACATTTATTATAATTTACGGAAAAACGTTAAATTGCATAAATATTCTCCAACGTATTTTCCAAGATGTTTACCTATACACGTTTAATTATTCTATAAATATACGAGGGATGAAATTTTTGCAGAAATTTGAAGAAAGTGACGAAATTATTAGTTTAGGTATCAATAATTATTATTATTAAACCTAACTTAATGTATTATATATTTAATAATTTTTACGGTTATTATAAACTCATTGGTAAATCACTAATAAGCATTTTGGATAATATTGAGGATCCTTAAACAAAAGAAACACATTATTCTAAAAACAAAAAAAATATGGAACATAATTTACGTGAAAATAAAAATAATTCATTATTAATACTTTTCAAGTATACTTCAAAAATGTATTTTTGAAATTTTTATTTTTATTTTTATTAAACTCTAAAATAATTTTAAAATTACAAACCTAAGGATTACAAATATTCTTTAAATTTTAAAGTTATTCAAGATTTATATTTACCTATAGGTATTATACACTAAATTTTGGATTTATAGATTTATTATAAATTAAAAAAAAAAAAATGATTAAATCATTTATACAAAAATAATAAATCCACCTATTCCTACCTATCACTACAGTAATACAAAATTTGAATATAATTTATTTAAATTGTATTTCAAAGACAATCATTTTTGTTTATAATTATTACACATTACTGTTATGTTATTATCATAACAAATACGACTAACCAGTAATCGATTATACTTTAAACCTTCTCTAATTAATCAAATAATTTTTAATAATACCAAACAAATACAAAAGCTACCATATTATTATATATTTATAATGTAAAAACTTTATATTTTATAACAATTTTATTTAAAACATTATATTAATTATTTGGTCAAATAAAATTGTATTAAATATACTTAACATAATACAATTTATAGCTGGTAAACATTTTTGCAAAATCTGTCGATCATATTTTGAACTTATTCTATTTATGTCTCGATTTACGTGTACATTTTAGCAAACTAAATAAATAAAATTGAAGTATTAAAGAGATCAATATTAACCATGAGATTAATTTAAGCAAACGATGAATGATGACACTATATTACCTATCTCTTTAAAAGCTACCTAGGTATTTGAAAATAAGTCGTTTTACACACACGAGTAGTCTCGCTCGTCATATTATTATGAATTTTTCTCAAATGTAATTCTCACATCATTACACCAAATGTAACAACTATAATTATGGTTTATGTATGATTTTCTGCTTCGTTCAATCTTAATTACTTTTTTACTTATTGACAGTGTCATATTGTATTCGTTCTTCGGCTTTGCTATTATAATCTACGGTTTAAAAATTGCTTATAATATATAAGTAGATATATATTTAATTTAAATTTAGTATAATGTGTTAAAGTAGGTGTAGGTAATAAGGAAATCGAACAAAATTATCTAAATATGATTATACATGAATTATATAGGTACTTAAGTAACGTAAGGCATTTAAAAAAGATTTCATAGACTATTTAAAATTTAACTTAATAAAATTCATCTCACCTACAAATACCAATAAGCTACAATTAAATGATACTCTACTCGAGTATTTGTTTATGCTAAAAATGCTAAATACCACTTGTAAAATCATATTCAATTATTTCAATTGTAAAACAATATGTATAATATTGTTATTAAAATAGGAATCTACTATGAATATATGCAGCATTAATAATATTGGAAGAAGTTGTATTCATTATAGGTACACAGTTTTTTAAATAAATAATAATTTAAATTAATTAATATAACAATATTTATTAAAATATGAAACTCACTTCATCTGTTTGACTATTGTACTTTTCCCTGATTCTCCAGCACCTGAAATAATAATATTAATTATATATTTGTTGGTTTAAGATTTTATTAGTACATATTATTAAGCTCAATTAAACGTTGAATTCAAAAACAAAAAAAATGATTGTATCTCATAAACCTATAGAATAAGTTACCATGTTTTTCTAAAAAATTAATGTATAGAAAACTAGAAAAGACGATGGCCCATCAAGTATAATGATGTTTAACCCGTGTAGAATGTTTAACCTTCAATAAACTTTTAACTCAGATATTTTACTATAAACAACTATAATAGTATATAGGTGAGTTATTGTTGTAATCGATCCTAAAAACGATAAAAAAAAAAGGTTTCATTCTAAATCTTAGAAATAATCATTTGTAATTCGGTTCTATATGATGACATCATCATCATAATATAATGACCAAATCAATTGCTAATTGTATACAATTTTAAACAGCGACAACCGGTTGTCAGAGCCAGTGCAACGTATAATTACAACACAGTAGCGTCAGTAGCCATCATGCAACGAAACATTATTACTATTATTAGATGGTATTATTATTATTGTTACCTATTATTGTTAGAGAAGATCGTATAATATTATATACCTATCGCTTTGCCCGAAGTAGAACATTTTTCTGGTACTTCGTGATTTAACGTCCATAGAGTATATTATTATAAATATGTTTATCTATACATTTTCAAACCGGCGCGCGTTCGGCATAATATGTTTTATCTGGTTGGTCTTTGAAACAATTACAAGTTACAAGTATTTACAACGGTTATAGAAGAAGCGTCATAAAAGCGTATACATTTTGGGCCACACCAAAACTGTGTCCTAGTTTTCTTTTATTTTTGATAACATTATAATGGTTTATTATATGGAAGTAACGAAAATCATAATAACCAACGAGTGTACAACGATACGATTTATATTGTTACAATATTTATACTTCGAAAACGAGCGCGTGCATGGTGCTGCACGTAAATGTTAATCTCGAATTATAAAAATATGTACACAACCTGATAGTTATAAATATTTTTTTCGTTTTTGGTGACCGATTCCCGCTCCAACCCGGCCATAAAAAAATGTTTACGAGAAACTCGAACGTTAAAAAATCTAGTACGCGTTTAATATCACACACACTCGCATATAGGTACCTATGTATATATATAGATGTTACCATTATCCGCGGTGTGCGCAAAAGGGTCGGTGGCGACGGTGGCGGAAAATCGATTTCTCGCGCGTGGCGGCCGACTGCTGGGAGGGGATGAACACGGGAGTGCCACTTCTGACAGAAACCGTCCGTCCAACACATCCTTTATATTATATATAATTATAATATTATAAATATACGTACACGCGCGCAAGGTATATTACAATATTATATATATTACGCTCTCTCGATGAGAAAATGATAGGTTATTAGTCGTTTGTTTTTGATCTCCCTTGCCATCGTCTTCTCCCGTTCAGCACCGGCACAAACCACTCTCGAAACAACAACAGACAGGACTTACACCCTCGCGCATCGCTGAGAGGATTCAACGATCGGACTGTGGATGGCGGGAAAGTGCAGAGCGAAAAAACGACGTCAAGTGTGCACTTGTGGCGGCAGCGGAGCGTGCATAATCGTCATCGTCGTTTTCAGGTACATAACGACGACGTTAAAAAAGCTCTACTACCCGCCGTCGAAAGGACGTTACAACCGCAATGTGTTAAAACGAGGAAAAACAAACTCGACAACGTCCGACCTTCAAACACTTGCCAGAAATAAATAAAAAAATGTTAAGAACATCACACCAGACATACGACCCAGAGGGGCACACGACGACACATATACTCGTCGGGTTTCAATCGGAACACCAAAATAATCACACACACGCACAGGGACGAGCACCGGGTGGGTACCTTGCCAAAAAGCCTCTCACTGTCTAGTCCCCGTGCACGCGACCCAGTGACGATATAGCACTGATTGTGTAGTATGTGTGCGTTTATATGTGTGTGGTCCTGCGTGGCCGTGTGTTCATGCGATGAAAGTATGACAGTCATAATAAATTAATAATGCATTCGATCGGAAAAGTGCATTTCGCATGTCAAAAACAACTCATAAGTAAAACAATAAATAATATTATTTAAGCGCGAAAAATAAAAAATGAAAAATTCAGAATAAGACGTACGCACGCCGCCGTCGACAAGACGTCCGCGTCGTCATCTCCGTCGGTGAAGGGGATTTTCCTGCGAAAGGAACGTCGCCGCTAGGGCGGAGTATGATGTTTGCTCACCTAACAACAGCAGTTTTATGTCTTTGGCCGCCTGCAGGCCGTCCTCCCTGAGGTTCCTCTCGATCTGCCTGCTCCGGGCCAGGGCGGCCCGTTCCTCCGCCGACATAGCGCAGCCCATCTTCCGGCCGACTTTCGCTAGGGCTGAAATCTTAATGCGCGCGGCTATTATACGCGCCGGGACGGAATCGCACCACCGACCGCCGTTAACCGCAACGGTGCCGTACCGGTATTGTGCCGGTCATCGATACCATCTTCTGCAGTGCGCGGAGTAACGCATATTATGGTAGATATCTTGAGGTTGCAGGTGTCCGTAAAAGACGACGACGGCGATGACTCGCGGGCTACCGCACCCGATGGACAGGCCGTCGGCAGCAAAACTTTCGCGAACCCTTACGCGGTGTACCGGCAAAGCTCTTTCGCACCACACACTCGCTCGCAGATATTTTAAACGCAAAACTCGCGCACTTTACGGCTCTTCACGTGGGGGGGAAGGACGAGAAGTAATCCAGATATTACGATTTATACGGGAAACCGTGTCCAAAGAACCTACGACAACGGCGATAATGACACGACCGGCGACGGATTAATATAAACACCGAACTGGCGCGCGCGCTCGCGGCAAATTACAACAAATAATAATATCGAACCGGAGGCTACAGTGGTTATTCGGGTGGGGGACCGCTACGCGCTTGCGAATTGCGACTACGACGGCGGTTACAGAGCAAGCGCAAACCGCGAACTGACGCCCGTCCGTGTGCGCGCGCGCGGTATCGACTATCGGGTAATCGAGTGAGCGTGTGTGCGTACGTGCGCGCGTGTACCGCGTACGTGTGTGCGTGTTGCGTGCTCGTGCGGCGTGCGCGGAGACCGGCAGCTGACCGCCTCGCTCCGGGTGTGACCAACCTGACGGTCCGGTGGCGCGCGGTCGCCCGTCACCGAGGTGGCACGACTGCCGGTAGCAGGGATCCGCTCGATTTCGTTTCGGCGCAACACCCACACGGGTTTTCAGCGGCGACCCGCGGACGGCCGGGCTGAACGGGTGGACGGGCGGCCGTCGGCTGCGGCTGCTGCTGCTGCTCAGACGCTCCAGCTATAGCTGCCGGCGTCCTGGCGACCGTCACCGTCGATTTCGCTTTTTATTCGTCATCCCGTCCGCCGTCCTTATACGCTGTCTTTATATTATTATTATTATTATTATTATTATTATTGCGCCCGCCGCCCCCGCCACAGGTCATGCGCAATACGTTTTCCGGTTGTCTATGATGTACGCCAAACTATAGAAAATCTATCTACCCATCTACCTACCTTATTTCGGTTTTCCGGCGGCTAAACGAGTCAAAGGGATATATTACCAAAGAAAGAAGAGTCGATCGCTTTTTAGTTTTCGTATACTAATTTATTACAACCCATATTGCTGATAAATTTTCCCTACCTAACTTATGAGTTTGGTTTTAGTTTTATAAAGAAAATTTGGTGGGGTGGGCGAAGGCTTATATTATAATAAATCAATGATAACTATATAATATCATTAGTTATTACTATATAGTCTATAATACTTGTCGAACGTGTTTTTAGTTCACTAAAATAATATTTTTTAAATGTCCCTACTTATAATTTATATAGTATAGTCTCATAGGCATTAAGTAATTCTAATTTAATCACTAGACATCAGTGGTGTCGTTTGGACCACGCAAGCCTTGCGTCATTATAGGTATACATTTGCTTATACCTTTTTAAAATCCAATATATTATTGTGATTTGGCCAACTTTTTAAATTAGTTAGCAAGAAAAATAGATACATTCTAGACATTGATTGTAACCGACATGTTTTTATTCATATTAAAAAAAAGTTAAATTACGCCTCTCTTAGGTAGGTACCTAATACCTATATTGTATTATTAAAATACAATTATAATAAATAACTATAAATAAAAATAAGTATATAAATTACTTTTTATAATTATCTATAGTATTTTATTTCAATATTAAATAATGGTTATACTCTATAAATAGAGGTTTTAAACTGGAATAACGTAATATTTCGGTGATTCGTAATTTTATTCATTTTCTTCTGTATCTCCTATTAATAAATATTAATAAATACATGAGTTTAAGTTTTTCAATTAATGTCCTGTTCTCGAGGGGTTAAGAGTGTTCTTTAAGCCTATAACTCTTGATATATTTTTGTCTATTGAATCTCCAACAGTACAGGAAAAACTGATGAACTTATTGATTTTAAAAAAATGTTTTGACTATTTTTACATTTTTATAATTTTTTTTTTTTTTTTTTTTATATAAATTAAGTATTTAAGTAGATTAATTACAATAAAACATGTGAAAAAGTAATAAAATTATAGTTGTCGTTACTATGTAATTTATGCCAAGAAAAAAGTGATTTAAAAATCCAATAAAAATATCTGCAACTTTATTTCTTTTACTTGACACGCTGAAAAAAAACTTTAGTGTAGAGTGTATACAATAATTATTGTGTTCCAAAATTGGTGGTAATGTGGTATAGGATACATATTATAAAGTCTTCATTATTTAAATAAAAATAAAAATATTATTGAAATCTGACTATTTCATGAGACGTGAGAGTTTTTGTGCAGTGAATTCGTTGCTATTATAAGCAAGTTTATTTTGCACTTGAGTCTGATTCACATAGTTGTATTATTTTTATTAATTTTATAATAATATAATATTATGTATATGTATATATAGTATTATAGCCATATAGGGACATATTAACATAGGGTATTGAAATAGGTATTAAATGATATTCCAAGTATTTTTATTTAAATTTTTAGAGTTTTTGAAACTAATTATAAATTATAAATTAATTTTTCAATTTTTATTAATTAAAAATATTATGCGTATAATATTTGAATAGCGATCCATAGAATAAGCATTTCTTTCTTTCATTAAATTATTTCATTTACTGGAACCTCTCCACCGGTAGTAACAGCCCAAACATATCTTATATACATGATATATCTATCAATAATATTATGTACACCTTTGAAATATATTGTTTAAGATCATTGATCATTGTAATAAATAACTTTCGGGTTGATTAAAAAAAAATATATTTACATACCTACTTATATTTTATAGAGCCTGTATTGTATTGGGATTTAAAATATGTACTATTGTCTATTACTATTAATTTATAGAGTAGTAGTATATATATAATATATTTTATACAATATTATAAAAATTATAGCAATTATTATGAAAATAATTATTTTTAAAAATGTTATAGTAATAATATGTACCTACATACAAATAAATTGTGTTAATAATAATAATAATAATAAATTGTTTAGGGATATATTATTTTATTTAATACATATAGATTAATTTGTATATGATGTGGACGTATTGGCTCAAACGATAATAATTATTTGTTAGATATAACATTATAATGTAATAAATAAAATGTTATTGTCAAAAATTAATATACTCAGTATAATAAAAGTTGGTAGACTATAATATCTGCTCAAAATTGTTTTAATATGTATTAGTTTATTTTTGAATTAAAATTTAATACACATGTTAAAGTAATACAGTGACCTACTCAATGACGAGGTCGGAATTACACTTGATACCTATTTACTACTCGTTAGTGTGAGTTCCCAGAATTTTTAATTTATTTTTTACCCATTATTCAATTTTTTACTGTGAATAACATAAATAATGAAGTGATTAGTAGTATATACCTTCAGATTTTGTTGGTACCTACTGATTTAATTTAATTTATACGTTTGCATTTTAATATTTCGGAATAATTAAAATTGAGATATTTATGTTATTTTAATGGTGACATTGCTGTCATCCTTCCTAATACCAACATGGTAATATATATATATATTATAAATTATACATTTTTCGTCTGTGTATGCGTGTGTTGGTATATACAGGTGTTGTTAGGTTGGTGTATGTATTTAAGTATTTAACTATTTATGTGTAGATAAATTTAAACACAATTGTAATGCGTCAACATTTCAAATATCTGTAGTAACGTTACAATTTTGGAATCAAGATTTTTTCAGTAATTTATAGTTTATATATTATTATTATACGAATCCGTAATCAATAATCAGTTATTAATTTAATCATTTATCTATTATTGTTTATTTTGATTTAATTCATTATATTTATAGTATATTGTCTTCGATCGTATATAAGTTTCTGTTTATTATTATTATTTTTTTTTTTTTTTGTAGTTGGACACTTAGATAAAAACTGAAGTAGGTAGAAAATATAAAACTAAATTATCACTGTGTTCGATGTTGATGTATATATTTTATTTTTTTAACACCCATACAATCACTATATGCCAACATTGAATATGTGTGCTCAACAATAAATTATATTATTATTATTAATTAGTTTTTACTTTTAATAAAATCATATATTCGTATTCTATCATTATATCTATTGACTGAGTTAATACCACTGGCGCATACAAGGAGAGAGCTTTCTCAGAAAAAAGCAATTTTTATATTAGATTAAACATTAGTATAGTCATAGTATATTGTTTTTTCATAAATATATACAATGATGATTCTTTTTTTGGGAATTTGTTTGTGATGTAGATACATATTAATAGTTGAATGATTCAGGGTATCGCTACGCTGCCGCTGCAAAAGAACCTATTTTTGTCGGGCTCTGGAATATTATTTCGCTGGACAAGGCATATATATATATTTTAATATTTCAATCATAAATAAATAATTTATTATTGTGATAATATTTCCTAATTCTCACTTCCCTGTACACGAAATAATAATTTCAGGAATTATTACAAAAAAATACAAGACATGTTTTTTTTCACTAAAAATGATAAAAATTTTAAAATTAGACAAAGACGAATACCCACCTCGCCCCTTAAATGACGCCACTAAGTAAATATTTATGTAAATATATCATACAGTAATATATAAATTTAAAACACTACATTTAGTTATTAGGTATTTGTATTTACCTAATACCTATAAAATAAATAATAAGTGCATTTAAAATTTAATGTTTAATTTAACATTATATAATAAAAAAAGTTAGGTTATCTGAAAATTGGTAATCTACAACCAACATAACATCTCCAGTACTATTTCTTTAGTTATTTTTATTAATAATGATTATAAAGTAATAGTTGAAAGTATCTTTCACGTCTTCCATCGATACTTGAAGCCTGCATGTAGGTACATGTAGGTACATAAAAGAAATGTAACCAACATTTTTAAAAACTTTATTACTTAATAATTATTATAGGTTGATACCATTTATGGAAATATAGATTGGATAATATTAGCATTTTATAATAAGCTCATATTAAATGTTTTTCTTATAGTGAGACGCAGTCTGATCTCAAAGATCCCAAAACTATTGTTTTAGTAGTCCTATACAAACTATAGACGATCGATTTTTAGTGTTTATAGTCCACTTATTATTATGGCTATAAGTTATAAATTTATAATATTATTGTCAGATTAGAATACGTCCATACGTCGTCTCAGGTTTGAAATATGTCTTTAGCAAAGCTGGATTTTGCTATACTAGCACAGTCCATACGTATAAAATAATATAAATATTTTCGGTACCTGAGCTCCAACTTTCAGGGATGACGAAAGA
The DNA here is from genome assembly GCF_020184175.1 of Aphis gossypii. Taxonomy (NCBI): domain Eukaryota; kingdom Metazoa; phylum Arthropoda; class Insecta; order Hemiptera; family Aphididae; genus Aphis; species Aphis gossypii. Next base: position 58,353,269 of record NC_065531.1, on the reverse strand, counting down.
GTAACGCATAGTCCATCGGACAGATGGCATGTTGTGTTATTTACCATCTACTGCTGGTAGAATATTGAGCACACAACGTATTTATCAATTACAATTTATATTATATTTATATTATTTCATTTGCCCGACCGATAAAATAATAACAATAATACACATACACAACTCGTCGAGTTCAATGTATACCTACTGTATATCAAGTAATAAATAAAAAAAAAACAGTATGAAGCGGTCTGGAACAGTACATATTATAGTGTGTAACTAAATGATAAGGGACGTCGAACGATGAACGTATTATTATATAATATATTGTAAATACCTATTACAATATTTTACAATATACGATAGGTATAATAAGTATCGGACTTGAGTATTTGACTAAATATCCTCTAGAAGTTATTTACTGTTTTTAGAAATTGATTATTCTTCATTCTTTATTATCTGAAGCCTGAACCAATATTATTTTGTGCAAATACTAGTATACTACACACACTAATATACATGTATAATGTATCTATATATCTATATTCTATAACTATAATTATAAATTCCAAATTCGTGCCCACGTCAGCGTGATAACCAGTTTATTTACATTATAGTTCAGTCGTTAAGTGTTCTGCTCATGCACAACTTCAAGGATGATTAAAATGATAGTGTCCACTGCAGTCCAAATGTCTTTATAATAATGCACATACTTCAATACTTGCAAACGGTGACATTTCTTTATGATCTTAGATTCTAATAGGAGTGATGAATATATTGATTTTACAATGATGTGGTTTTTTTTGCGCGTGTACACCATAACTTGTAGAAATAATGCTTCGATTTAAAATTTCAGGGGTGGTTTCCGGTAGCAAATTGAATACCCTTGGTGCATTATATATAGGTCAAAAGTAAATAGTTTCCAAAAGCTTTTAAAAAAATCTAGAAAAACCACAAAAAATTAACGGAAAATCAAGAATTTTTACATAAAACCAGTTTTTGACTAAATACATTTTTTTTTATAGGTAGTTGTAACTTTAAAACGAATCACTATTCACTGTAAATACTTGAAATTTTCTCCAATTATTTATTTTACTGTTTCCTGTACACGGTTAAATTTTATTAACTAAAATATTCTAGCTTTTTTTTTAGCCATTTATAGATAACTGACATTTTCGATTTTTTTTTTTATTGAAATTTAGTATAAGGTTTCTTATAAGTTGTTCTTATTGCAGTTGAAAAAAATCAAAAATCATTAGTCACAATGATTTTTTATACGCTTTTAAAGTTCAATCACAAAAATTTACAAGTAATTTTGTAGTTAAAAATTCCTAACATTTTCAGTGTTTATATTTAAGGTTAAACAATTTAACAGAGTTTTCCATTTGTTTTCCTTCAAATTGTCATAGATAAAACTTTAGCGCTATTGTAGGAAAAAATTTATGAACTTTAAAATTGTAAATGTTTACGAAATTGCATACCCTAACAATAACGATTTATTCTCAAACGATTTTAAATATTTATTATTATTCAAAAAGTGTAAGTCGTAGATACTTGAAAATTTCACCAGTTATTTAGATTGGCATTTTCTTTACATTATTTAATTTTAAAAATATTTCGTTTATTTAAGGCTATTTATAGGCATTTGAAATATTTATGTTTGTTAATCTTTTTTATAAATAGGGATTTAATTTTTTTGGCTTAATCAAAATACTAGAAAATTTAATACAAAGTTCCTCATAAGTTATTCTTATAGTGATTCTAAAATTATAAGAATACATAGGCAAAATTTTTTTTATTAGCGTTTGAAATTTAAATATTAACAAAAATTCGTCAAAATCATAAATATTTGTAAATTATTTTGTATAGTTAAAAATGTATAAATGTTTTTGTATAATTAGCTAAGAATTTAAAATTGAATAAAAGATTTTCCATAAGTTTGACTTACAATAATTATAAAAAATTAAATTTGTATTCGTAAAATAACGGTTTATACTATCAAAAAATTTTAGAGTTTTGTTATAATTAAAAATTACTTAGAGTCGTAGAAACTTAAAACATACTCCAGTTGTTTAAATTGAAATTGTTTGTACATGATTTAATTTTAGGAAAGATATTCAGAATTCAGATCATTAAAATATAAACCACCTTTTTCACTACCCACTAGAAAATATATCCTTGGCTGACAAATTATCTCCATTTAGAATCGTTTTTCATATTATACAATGTTACCTATTATTGGATTCAAATTTAATACATCCATCATCCGTTAAAGTGACCTACTCTATCTACTAGGTCCACTCGATACCTACTGTAGAGCAGAACGTTACACACTTGACCACCCTTTTTATTTTTAATGATACAATTATTGTAAAAGAGAAAAAAATGATTTGAATAGATAGCTTGTAGTAGAGTTTCATAATTTTACACAATCTTATTTATTGCTGATCACTACTTATATTGATACTACTTAGGTTTTATGTTCTTTAGCAGTTTAGCTATACATATAATGTTTAATGTTTATAATGTAAATAATATAATATATATTAGTATGTATCTATATTAATTTGTGTAAAACGTATGATTGAAAAAAATAAAATGAAAATGTATATACCTACCTATTATAATATAGTATAAATAAAATTGATAAAATTTATTTCATAATATACTATACGCATTCAAAGATAATAAATTACTTATGAAATATTATTATGTTATGAATATTATATGATATAGTAAGCATTCGAAATTGTTATAAGCTCCCAGCAAAAAAAATGATTAGGTAAAACATATTCAACTTATGATAAATATATTATTATGAATTAATATAATATACGTACCTAAATAAATCTTTAAAAATGTTGTGAGATTATTAAATTCAATAAATTTCAGGACCCTGGTTGCTTTTGAACCATTTAAGAATTTTTTATATTTATGCCACTATTCACAGATATTAAGACTTGAGACATTTTAGTATATTTATAAAAATTATAACATAGTATACTTATAGTATCTTTTTCTTCATTTTAATTTTAAATGAAGTTATAATGACTGTTCTTTTTTTTGTTTATGTGTGTTGTCGTGTTTTTAAGTAGAAAATGTAAAATGTAATACCTATTGTAATACTTATAACCCGTTCTTCCTCCCCCTCGCGAAAAAAAAACAACAACAAATATTTTTCTGGTTTTGTCGCTTGGTATATTTATTAATAATTAAAGGAAAAAGAACAGAAAGAAAACCAGAATATTTAAGCAATATTTTTATAATAAAAAAATTAATTTTTCACCAAATATTTTGACATATCCTAAATAGGTATACTTGATATAATTTAAAAATTGAGCTATTAATTTATATTTGCAATTTTCTACTTTTTTCAATATTTATGTTGATAATATTATTTACCAGTTAGGTATATATAGATAAAAAAAAATTGAAAAATTGAAAGTTGAATAAAAGATTCTTCATAATTAGTGTGATTAAAAAATAACGAAAATATATAGTCAAAACTTTTTTTTATAAGCAAGTGTTTAAAATTCGATATTTAAACGAAAATAACCATTTTTCTTAATGAAAAATCATTATATTTTTCAATGTTTGTAATAATCAAAAAAATATAGGTAACCATAAATATTTGAAACTTTTTATTGGTAATTATTAACTTAAGAAATAACTGTAATGTTTTTGACAAAAAATAATTCAATTTATTAAATAAATAAACTATAGCATCAAATCCCAAGTTAAAAAGAAAAAAGTTTAAGATTTAAATTTATTATTGATGATGGGTGTATTAATATGTATTAATTGCTGAAATTATGTATAATACTTTACTATTTATACAAATACTAAATAGTATATAAGTAACATACAATTAAAAATTATTTGTATATCATACATATTTTTTATAGAAATAAATGCTGATTTACTCGGATCAGAATTGTTTTTTTTCGTATAATTTATCATTTATCGAATTATTGAATTAAAATTAACACATTCGCTATAGCCTACATAGTAGGTAGGTACTCTATAACTACTTTGTTGTATACGACTATACGCATCTGAAACATAAATATTATAAATTAAATCAGAAATTCAGAAGTGAGTTACTTGATTTATTTTAAGTTGATGCCTAATAGTACCTATACTACCGAAATAAACCATATTATTTACTTCTTTTGTATGGCTGTATCGAATATCTCTACCCAAGTCTATATGAACATCATAGTATGATGTTATATTTTAACTATCATAATATTAATTCGAACTAATATCGTATTAAACTGGTGCATAGAGGTGGTAGATGGTACCATTACTGATTAATATAATATTATAGTGAATCATAATAGTAGTCATACGTCAAAATCAATAACATTATGTATCATATATTTACATCCTGTTTTTTTGATGACCTAATACTTTATACCACGAATTATACTCTATAAAAACTTCATTATAATGGGTACGTCAATATGCAGAATAAAAGTTTGAATTAAACTTAGATAATATACCCCAAAAATAATATTAAAAAATACCACTTTTGATAGTTTGATGATTTATGTTTGTATGTATTGTGCATATAAAAGTAGTATTTTCCAAAAAATATTAATTAAATAAAAAATAAAGCTTTGTAAGGTGTAAGCAATAAATATTGTTTTAAGTTATATTCTTCAAATAAGACAATTATTATAATTCTCATCAGAACAAATGACAAATAGCAAACCTATAAATATCTCATATTACCAAGCATCAGTACATAACTTTATTATTACCTACAGAAGTAATTAAACTCTCGACATCGCAGGACATTATTTAAATTTAGGATACATATGTTACTGGTTATTGTGTATTTAAGTGCATGTAAACGATTAAATAATATCTCATCAAAAACTTGGCGATAGTAATAATTCATTATTCACCTACATATACAACGATGTGGACGATATGGTTAGAAAGTAGTCTGGTTGAAATCTAAAATTATAAAATTCTTTGCATGTAGAAAAAAGAAATTAGGTATAGATGTGGTTAATAACTGACGAACCCATGAAATATTCAAATATGTATTTTTGTATTTAGAGGTGACCTACTATGCATTTTCATGCCTAAATTTTAAATAATCTATAGTCTATATTAATAATGGTCTACATATAGTTAAAATGATACTTTTAAACACAATATGAATTATATTTATAATAATAAAGATTAGTGTTATAGACTAATAGACTTACAGTCAATAGTTAAAAATCTAAAGCATTATTTTGTATTGTCATATATGCTGATATACAAGTTTTTGTACGGATATAAGTCATAAGTATTATTTCCCTTTACTTATACCTCCATAATTAGTGCAGAAAAGTATTGTTTTAATTGTCATAGGTACATTATAAAAAAGTTGTACTGCATTTGAAAAACGATTTTTAGGTAAGATTTTTTTAATACAGTAATGTTTATAAGACATTTTATAACACTTCTATATATAAAAAAAAATAATAATAAATACTACTCTGAAAAATTTCTAGATATATCATATCAAATTCGTCTTATTTTTAATCTTCGCCAACGTACGTGAGTGCGAGAGCAACTATCTTGTATTCTTGTCCATATAGTATATACCATTATAGAGATTAAAATATTAAATGTTATAATATGTAGCTTGTGGCTATTAAGCACATGTATATATACATATGTATATATGTTATTATTAAAACATTTCATTCGACAAGTACAATATTTAAAAATAATACTTTAATAGTTAAATAATATATTTCTATGTAGGTACATTGTACACTATATCTGCGAATAATATTTGATACTTATTTATTTCTAATTTTTTAGTTATAAAACTGTGTAACCACTTTAAAAAAAAAATTAAATATAAATATTTAGATTGTTTAAAATAAATTGATAGTTTAAAAATTTAATTTTAACTTTTATGAATAAATAATTTAAATCTTACTACTTTTAAATGACGAAAACTAATACTTATTAAGTACAATATTTTCTAACTTACATTAATTATATCATAATTTTTATAAATAATGAATAATAATGATAATATTTCATATTCTTTTTATTTTATAAAATATTCCTTTTATGTAGATATAACTATGTAAGTTCTAAAGTTCATACACTCTATTCTACTTTTTTTAAAAGATAAAAACATGGTTTAAATATGTACACGAACACGTCCTATACACACGTAGAAACTCTTCCATGGTAGGTACGTATATGTAAAGTTTAATTTATTGGTAGGAGTACTGGAGAGTGGAGAGAAGGAATTGTTTTGTACACAACATTATGGAAATGTATTGTTATCTATTAATAATTGTTGTATTGCATATTAGTATATTACATATAAACATTAAACATAATATAGATAATATTATAATCTTATCAACTTAATGTGGATATACCATGGTCAAATTACGTGCTCTTGAAGTAAAAAACATGTTTAGTTATTTAATATATATAAAATAAACATAATATGTATTTAAAATATATTATATATACATAGAAATTACAATAGGTATATAGTAATTCTTATACAGTTTATACCTTAATACTCATATCTAATTTATTCACATATTACTTCGAGTGCAATAATTAAGTTGTTTAAAATATTTGTGCAATGTGATTTTTTTTGTATAAAGACATGTTTTTTGAGGAAATTATTATTTTCAATACCAACAACATTTTTCAAAATATATAAGAGAGTTCTTAAATGTTTAGAATTATAAATAAAATCTTATTTCATATTCTATCTTTACTTAACCTGTTTATTTATGAATTATAAATATCGAATTATGTAATACACTATTATAGATAGTAGTATTAGTATAACAATAACTCAGCTATTGTGTTTATACATAATATGCAAAATACATTTAAAAGATTTTTAGGCGATATGGATTATATAAAGGAACAAAAATATATAATAATATATAGTGTAATATTGTACCATAAACTGTAGTTCCCAAACTGTGTGGCACGAGCACGATATATTATAGAGGCGATGCGGACTGCGGAGTAAATATACATTTAAATAGGTACAGTTATTTATAGACTACTTTTTTATTCAACCATAATTCTAGATTTTGATAGTGTGAAAAAAAATATTGATTTTACAATGATACATCATACATAATATAATAAGTATAGTTAATAAAATGTTTTGATCTTTAATTTTGATAGTGGAAGGGTTTGCTATTATAAAATTAAAACTTGTTTATACTTTTGAGAGGTCTAAATAAAAAATTCACAGTAATTTTCAAAATAAACATGCAATGCATATATTTTATATATACCTAGATATATTGTATATGTATATAAGGTACCTACATAATATAGTAATATAGTTTACAGTATACAGTTTGTGTCGTTATTAAGTCCCGTAAATAAACAATTATATGTATAGAATTATGCTGAAGTTTTTTTGGAAATAATGTACAGGTTTATAATTTATATAAATCTATAGTTCAATTTTTCGTAATTGTTTTACGATTTTGTTCGTAATTTTTTCGTTATTTTCGTAAAAAGTGATTAGAATAAATTATATTTATCATGAGCAAAAATATACTGTAATATTAATGTAGGCAGTAGCTTAACTAATTACTCTAGTTATAATATTAATTTATTATTTATGCATACAAGTTTCAAAATATAACATACCTATCTATAGTACTTAAACAAAAAAATATAAAAAATAACAACCTTTATGTAGGTAACAAAAAAAATAAAAATAAAAACTACCGTCCACAAAGTTCCGTGGTTGTTTATTTGAAATATTTTGTAGAGTTTGATTGATGTATTCAGGTGATCCCTCGAGGCTATAGATATTTTTATAGGTTTAGAATTTAATTCACACGGTGAGTTTTTATCTTCAACAAGACTATTATTATTTTTTTATCTAGGCCCGATATACCTACTACTCGTATTAATTTAATATACAATCAACTCTTTTATTACCTATTCAAAAGCTTTTAAATTAAAGTATATTATATATTCTTGGATTTATTTTCATATAATTCAAATATTTTTATTTTGCTCTGCTAGAATCTAAAAAAAGTAGAATGTAATCTCTGAATCAGATTATGTACCAAATATTTCATGGTTTATAATATAAAAATCATTATCTACCTGTATACTGCAGATATGTTTAATATAGGTTATAGTTTATTTTAATCTCGAGAGAAATATCTATGTAAAATATAGATTAAACATAGTATAATTATTGAATTATGCCTACCTATTTAGAGGCCACGGCAGGTAAAAGAAACAATACTGTGTAATTACGAAAAGATGAATTTTGACGGGCGGCGAGCTGTATAGGTGGCAGCACGTGACAGGGTGTCACGCGGTGTTTTATTGAATAAAATGGAAATCAATAGTTTTTCCGGGATCCGGTCGCCGCCAACGACGCTGCTGGAGAATAGGGACCCTACTGTCTCCTGACGTAAGCTAGCGTCAGCGGTGGACCTGTTATAAAAAAATTCTGTTTCCTTTTTTCTTTTCACTCTTCGTAAAACCTATATACATTGCTCGAATCAAACTGTTGCGCTACCACAGCCATCGCAGAATAGACAGAATATTAATATAATATTATATTGTTATTTAATAACTATAATATTATTTGTGTTAGATTATACTTGGAAATCTCATGTCATAAAAGTTATAAATTATAATCTTATTAGTTAATAGTTATTATACAATATATACCATCACATCAAGCTCCAACTTTGTTTTATTTTGATATTATCATTCTTAGATAAATTAACCAGTATTATAGTTTTAAAAAGTGATACATATTATATATATATATATACTTACTTAATTTAAGAATTGTTTATTTTGTACTAACTTTTGTTTTTATGTTTTAGTTTTTACTCATGAATAAGTACAAAAATCATAATAACTAAGAATTAATGTTTTCATTATTCATGCTTAAAATTGTTTTGTTTCGTATTCATTGAAAATTCAAAATATTATATACACGGCGGAAATCCATAACTAATATAACATAATAATATATTACTATAATGTGCTGCTTAGATTTGTATTCTATATATATTCATCATTTCCCGTTAGAGTATTGTCAAAACCTAACAGACAATTAGTTAAGGTGATTTATCTAATATTCCTATTGCACGTGTACGCTATATAAGACCATAAAGGAACAATGTTTCTAGAAAATAATGAAAAATAAACTACATAAATAGTTATTATAATAGGAACAAAATTACCATTTTTTTTAAGCTTAAGTTTGAGATCATGTTAGATAAAAACATATTCTAAACATATATTATCTTTGTTCCTTGAATTCTATACGTCATAACTTATAAGTTATAATGGTTATAATGCGGTATGTAGGCACAAAATTAATTCTGTAGAAATAATACATCAATGATTCTAACAAAATCACTTAAACTTATAGCATATACATTAAAACAATAGTATAAGTTATTATAAAAATATTATAAAAATTAAGAAGTATATTAATTATATATTTTAAAATATTATTTGTATCTATTTTTTTTTCAAAACTTTTTTTTATTTACTTAATTTTTTATTGACTGGTACAAAATATAAAATGCATAATTATTATCTAAATCCAATGTTATAAAATTAACATTTTTTCGAGGGGGGGGGGGCAATATTCTAAGATTCATTAGTTGCTATTGTATAAAAATATTGTACTACTAAATACTATGATAGCTTATCATCTACATGTACTATGTACTTATGTACCTAGTAGCTAGTAGTGGTACCTATTAATGATAATTGATAAGAAATAGTCAATAGATAATATATTATATATATAATATTAATTAAGTTCATGAAACATAAGCTATATTTTAAAATACTTTTAAATACTTTTTATATAATACATAGGTACTTACAAAAAATGAAATAAGTAGGCTATGCTGAAATATTGAAATATTCTTATATGAATTGCAATTTACTGTCAAATCGTTATTTCAAAATAATTTTTAAATTTTTATTACACAACTATTTAACCTATTGTAAATAATAGTTGAGTCCAAATACTATAGAATCACGTATCAATTCACTATGTCATCATTAAAACGGTCGGTGGTTTGAAACTTTCGAAATTATATTTTTAATGAGTTTTCATACCAGTAAAAGTATTAACATGTTAGTGCTACATTACTATAATATACACTATAAAATATATAAAAGATAAAGAAATTTAGTTGAACATTTAAAAGGACATGGCTAAATAGCATAACAGGCCAACACGATGTTATCCTGCAATTCAACTAGGTAATTAAAGTGTTATCGTAAGTAAGTTACTAAAATACCTCAGCTATTTTCATTATTCTCAATAATTGTATGTTATAGGAATTACGTTTAATTTTGAGAGAAGTAAATTAGATAGGCACTAAGGCACCTACCTACAATGACAGTTACCTACGGTTAGTCCTAAATAACAAAGTAAAATTATAGTAGCATTCCAAAAATAAATTTGTACTTACTTAAGTACGAATACACAACGTTTTAGAAATTTTATTGAGTATAGAACTTATATTTAAGTATTATGTATATAATTGCGTGAAGTTTTAAATTTCAACATTCAAGTTTCCACTACTATAATATGTTTTGAATTTCTTATTATAAGCACAAGGGTACAACAAAACAGTCATTACATAAGAAAGTTATTTATTTTGTATTTATCCGATTTTATTAAAATTTATGAACTTCTTTATTTTAAATATTATTAATACTTGACGTAGTAATAGAATCCAAATACCCAGAATACAGTTTTAAATTATAATTTATAATTTATACCTATTTGATTTTTGTATGTTTATCATTCAACATTTATTATGTTCCATACTGCAATTGCACTAGGTAGGTACAATAAGGTATTAGGTATGCTATAACTGATATAGGATACAAATGTATAATATTATGTTGATTAAACACATTACTAAATTAGATACCTACCTACTAAAGTACTAACAAATGACAGTTACGTCAACATAGAAAAATATTGCACTAATGTACAGTGTACCTACTGTACCTACCCTCACCTAAAACACCACTGTTGGCCTGTCTCAAATTACACTTAACCCGCCCATTTGAACAAGGTAGGCGATTGGCGCTTTGATACTTGGTACGGCGCCACTGAACTTATACCTAGGTATCAATCTATCGATTATATCGGTACGACAACAGTAAAAATTATATCGTTTATAATTATCGTCGTGTAGGTACTGTGTAGTATATACCTATTTATTATATGGATACCTACTACAGTATTATTGCTTATTAGTTATTAGGTAATCATATAATAAAACCAATCCAAGGTAGTCATATACAATTTACCTATACGACCAGAGTAAAACTTATAACTATATTATTATATAATTCATACAATAATGTAAATATATATATATAACGAATAATGATGTATTGTGACCTCGTTGATTTCGTCCGTGTATATTCAACTGCCGCACGTCAAGTCGTTATACTGCATGCGTATCTATTTAACTTTATACCTAATCAGTGGCGTAATTTGGTCATGTTTGTTAGGGGGGGGGGGGGGATGAAATGATTTAAAAATTTTATTTAATACCCCCTGCCAAAAAAATTTGTATTTATCATAAGCATCTCCTTTCGGTGCAATAAATGACAAATGTACCTAAGTACGCTTATGAGTATGTGGCACTGAAACGAATAATTAAAAGATATTTAATAATATACAATAATATCAGTAAATAAATGTAGTGAGCCAGTCTTTTTTTAAAAAAAAAAAGGTCACGGGGGGATACGACACTCAAATCTCCCCCCTCCAGTAATTACGACACTATATACCTCATATCTCAGTCCTCAAGAACAATATATGTATATGCATAGATACGTTTAAAACGCGACGGGTCGTATTAAATATTTCACCAACAATTGGCAATTAGCGAAATTAATATAACGAGTACGGCAATTAATACCCACTAAAAGTAACACGACGTCGTCAATATATCATATTTATAAATATTAAATTATTATTACGCCGTTGCAACTATGGTGTGCGGGGGTGGTTACGGGGTGGAATATAAAACACAAGCGAACCTACTACCCAGGTATGTAATATGTTATTATTACACGCGGTATATTATAAATTATATATAATATTAAAATATAATATAGCAACAACAATAATAGTAATAATAATAATAATAATGTGTGCCGCCCAATCAGGACGACGACGTGGGAGTCGGTGCGTGTAAAATGTAAATACGCGCACGGGTCTCGGCCGTCGGGCGGCGCGTCGGTCGTCCACTGCCGGCGGTGAGTTGCTCGGCAACGTCGCGGGACGGCTGCGGAGCGCTCCCACAACGTCCGCCTGATAATAGGACGACGGTGTCTGTCAATCCGTCCGCCGCCGCCGCCGAAATAATAATAAGGGTATCGATAGTATCAAAACACACTTATAATAATAATAATAATATTAATATTATTATATAATATTTTATTATAATCGGTCGCCGGACGGATAATATTCCGCGGCGCACGTCGTACGACGAGTGTGAGACGACTCGCGCGCGCGCCGCGATGTTCCGCGATCGAGACGAACGCCACCGTCTGTTTTCGCACGATCGCGCGGATCTCGGCCGTCACTGATAGCTCGCGCCGCCCGACCGCCGCAAAGCGCGCGGGTGTGTGTGTGTCCGCGCGTCCGTGTGTGTGCGCGCCCGTCCGTGTGTGTGTGTGTGTGTGTGTGTGTGTGCGCGCATAAAACTACGTTTGTCAGTGCGTGTGCGGCGTGTGTGTGTGTGCGCGCGCGTTATCTTCCGTGTGCCGTTAGTGTGTCGTAATATTATTGTAGCTGCGGGCCCTGCGATCGCATCGCCGTCACCGCCAACGCCGACGAACGGCCGACCCGACCAGAGATTCGTCGTCGAACCGACCGACGACCGACGGATATTGGTGTTGTTGTTGTTGTCGCCGCGGTGAGTACCTAATGACGACGACGACGATACGATAATATGTCGCGTACGTAGGTGTCGAAGGCCGACTCGGCGACGGCGTGTTCCGACGACGCCGATTATCACGTATCTATAATTATTATTATTGTGTGTATAGGTAGTATTAAAAAAATATTAACGTTTTCGTTATTATAATAACAGTACTCTATACCTATACCGTCAAGGACACGACGAATGCTCGCGGCTCGCCACACGATCTCCGTGTGCCTCCGTGTGTGTGTGTGTATTTGTGCGGTTTTATTTTTTTTGTTACTACCTATATTGTTACAATTGTGCAAAACGTTTGTTGATTTTTCGGCACCTTCGGCGTAGTACTCGTTAACCGACTCGACCGACCGACCTGGGACCGGTGACCGCCGTTATCTGACTGCGACGTGTTTTTTTTTCGCAGGAACGAACAAGGATGAGTACCAACAGCGATAACGCCGCCAGGCTAAACGTGCCCGACGAGCTGAGAGAGTTGCTGCTCGATTTCACGATCGGTTACTTGCTCGAGCAGCCCAACAATCTCATCGACTACGGCATAGAGTTCTTTGAAAAACTCAAGAACACCAAGTTGTCCTCCAGTGTAAAGCAACAGTCCGCTGGAGATTTCAGCGACGAAGACGACGCTTCAGACATAGGTATGTACTATCTCGTTGTTGCTAGGTATTATAGTTTTTTTTATTTCGCTTGATAAGATTATCTTATCTCCTCGTTGTTGCCTGGTGAACGGTTTAGCTTGTACGACTGTTCTGCGAACAACTCATAATATTTTGAACTCTACACTAGGTAGTTTTACTTAAACGGCTATAGTTGTATACTTAAATCAGTTATATTATTTGGATATAACATTTTGTAATCACTCTTATACGATTTGAATCTGGGTTAAATATCGCCTTGTTTTAAGAACCTGTTATAATATTCTGTAATAGGTATGATTTTTAATTCTTCAATAAATATCATAATCAAATCACAATCAGAGCAAAAACTATACACAAACACCTGCGTTCTGGTTAAAGTAATCCCAAAATATACCCACACTTAAATATCTGTAGGTACTCTAGTTTTATTATTGTATAGATAATATTATTGTAGATTACAATTTAATCTTGCGTTGATGGAATTTGGTTTTATATGGTCTATAATGTATTTAATATTATAACTATCAAATAATAACATCTGCAATACCTACTTATGAATATAAAATCCTAGTTACAATAGTCTTACAACTTGTAATAAATTTATAGCACAAGTTATAAAGGATTATATATTCTTTATTAAAACAATTTAATTTTTTAGTTGGTATATTGCTAATTTTTCCATGAATATTATGTGTAAATCGGATTGTGAGTCAATTCATTTTTCATACTTTGTGTTTAATATTATTTTCAATAGGATTTGTTTATTTATTAAATATTATATTTATACTTGAATATTTTCTGTTTGGATTTGTATTGAACATTTCAGTATCAGTAGATATTATTACACAATAAGTAATAAAATTCATCATTAAAATAACACAATTTTCATTCCTATATAAAGTACCCATTCTCTCAAAACACGTCATACAGATGTATATTAAAATTAATTCCTTTGTCGTTCTTTATTTTCTTTCTTTATGTCATTCATTTATAAGTTTTCATCATGAGTTGTATGAAGATATTTAGATTAAACAAGAAAGGTTGTTATAACTTAATTAATGCTCAAAATGATCAGTATATATTTCAAGTTGAAGATCATTTTGTTGAAACTACTAAATGTTTAAAAGTTTCATCTATTAATTTCAAATTCAACCCTAATGATTCTTTTTTAGGACCTTGGTCGTTAAACATCGGTAATCATTTTATAAGTAATTTTACTTTTAAAATAAGTGTGTGTATATATGTGTATTAATTAAATTAAATATGATTGCTATTTAATTTAATTTTGTTTAATTATTTAAATTTTTTTTTTTTCATGTAGAAGCTCCACCAACACGTTATAGTTCTAGACGTAAGTCAGTTTTTGCAGAAACATATAATCCAGAAGAAGATGAAGAAGAAGAGGGACCAAATGTATTTAGAGAAAGTTTGCTTAATTTATTCAGTTTATTAAAATAAATATTTTTTTTTTTAGGTTGTATTTCCTAAATCTGATGATCAACGTCAAGCACTTGCAGCTAGTGTTAAAAATATATTCATATTCAGGGCTTTGGATCCTGTAAGTCTAAAAGTTCATTAGTTAAATCATCATAATCTTAGAATATTTTTAATTTTGAATAGCAAAAAAAGGTTCCAAATTTTGGAATTAACTGGTCAAAAGAATTATACTGTTAGGTTGTGTTTACATTGTTTTATGTGAAAAAGTTTTTACATTATCATATTGAAAATATTTGCATTTTTTCTAATTATATGGTGTACAACATTGTTAATGAATGAAAATGTGTTAAATTTTTAAAAAACACAATAATTAACAAAGAATAAATAAATACATAGGTATTTATACCTAAAACAGTATTATCATTTTGGAGAAATAACATTTTTATTAGGTATTTATAATAATGGAGATTTTGGGCAATTTGAATTAAATTTATTGTTTTGTTTTGTATTTATATTTTTGATGAAAAATAAGTTAATTAAAGTGATATAATATACTTAATATTATTATTGTGTAATGATCTTTTATGTGGCTATGAACATTTTCCTTTTTATCATTAAATTCAACCTATATTTAGGAAATTTCTGTCAATATTCGGACAGTGATAATATATTATATATTGTATAGTATAAAATTCTAAATGAATAAAATTTACATTTTTTAT
This sequence comes from Aphis gossypii, assembly GCF_020184175.1. NCBI lineage: Eukaryota > Metazoa > Arthropoda > Insecta > Hemiptera > Aphididae > Aphis > Aphis gossypii. The sequence continues at coordinate 58,337,510 of NC_065531.1, read as the reverse complement.
GTTGTGTAAATTTTAATATTCCTTAGATGCTTTAACGTTTTATTTAATTTGTTTCTATTTATTGTTTCTTTGTAATATATGACAATAACTATGATCTGTTAACTTTTTTTAGATTTTAAGATTAGAAAAAAACGAATTCTTTAGTTACACAATACTTAAATTTGGGTTTGTTTCTATATGGCATCATATGACATAAGTTTGGACTGTGGTATTACTTCAGCTAATTGTATTATATTTTTTAATGGTTTTATTAATAAAATATTGAAAAGAACTTTCCTTTTTGTTTATTTTTCAAACATTTCAATAAAAATATAATTTATATTTTTATTTTTATTTTTACAATAGCATACAAATTCATTATTTTGACTTCTGAATAAATAAATTTAATAGTACATTAATTGTAATTTTAAAGAAACATTTTTATGTAATTGTAATTTTAATATTGTTATGTTATACCTATAATTATTACATAATATCTATTAGAGTTAATTGTTTATACTGTTTACAGTAGTTACACATTTAAATTTTATTCATAAAAAAGACATCAACTATTTAAAAAATGCTGCTATAATATATAGTAATAAAAAAGTACCAAAATTAGTAAGATAGATTATGATTCTTTTAAAATTTTAAGTATATTTTATAACATATTCTATCATTTTTATTAAACTTAATCAAAAAGTAAATATAGTAGTACAAACTAAGTATTCTTATTCTGTTCTGAATTCATAATAAATATTTTTCTATAAATAATTAATACTATTAAATATTAATTTTTTTTTTTTATAATTTTGTTATTTTTACATGCAGTAGGTATCAATTATACATGTTGTGATTTAGTTTTCATTAATATTATTTGTTTTATTTTAGGAACAAATGAACAATGTGATTGATGCAATGTTTGATCGCGAGGTGCATGCTGGGGATGATATTATTAAACAGGGTGATGATGGTGATAACTTTTATGTTATTGATAGGTAATATTTAACTTACATAATACGTTTTCTATTAAGCTGTTAAGGACAAAATAAAGAACATTATTTATTATAATAATATTAAAATTTTTAGAGGTACATTTGAAGCTTATGTCACGGATGCAGATGGTAATGACCGTTTGGTGCATACATATGAACATAAAGGTAGTTTTGGAGAACTTGCATTACTCTATAACATGCCTCGGGCAGCAACTATTAAAGCAAAATCAGATGGCCTTCTGTGGGCTATGGATCGTCAGATATTTAGACGTATTGTATTGAAGAGCGCATTTAAAAAGCGTAAGATGTATGAAGAACTCATTGAAGTGGTTCCTATGCTAAAAACATTACAAGTAATTAACAATTATGAAATTATTGTTTTATAAGTATTAATTATTTTAAATAATTTTTATTATACATTTTCAGTCATATGAGCGCATGAATTTGGCTGACGCTCTAGTCCCTAAATATTACCAAGACAAAGATTGCATTATAAATCAAGGTGATCCGGGTGATGGCATGTATTTTGTAGAAGAAGGCATTGTTAATGTATTAGTAACCAGTGAAACTGGTGAACAAATTAAGGTTTGTTTAAAATTATGGATAAGTTTTCTTCAAATCCTTTATCACCAAATTTGATACATATTTATTTAAGTTTGAATCTCTTGATAATATTAAAATTCAAGAATAATTTTGATTTTATAAAAACTGAATGTTTGACAAATCCTTATTTAGAATAGATATGAATTATGTTTTTGTATTTCATTTATTTATATTTCAATAGGTTAATCAAATAGAAAAAGGTGGTTATTTTGGTGAACTGGCTCTTGTCACTCATAAAGGTCGTGCTGCATCAGTGTTTGCTGAAGGCAAAGTCAAACTAGCGTGTATGTATTTTATTATATTTCAACAGATATAAGTATCATGGAAGCTTGATATTTATTTTTTATATATTATCTATACTATGTTAGAATTTGCTCATAAAATATGACATACATGGGGTAAAATTTTTAAAATAGTAATTGATATTGTATAGTTTCTTTCTATTTTTATTTTTTATTTTTTTAAATTATAGTATTGTATAGGGACTAATTCTATGCACTAATATACTATTATGTGTACTGGATATAAAAAAATGTATTCAATGTATTTTGTGATATATTGAATGTTATATATGTTAGGTATATTTAAATCTGATATAGATCCTTTGAACTGTACTTATTATGTGTATTTTATTACATTAATATTGAATTATTGAATCAAGGCAATGAGCAACATATTGGTGTATGTGATCTGGTGAATTGTAAACTATTGATTTTTTTTTAAAATTATTTACAAAAAATAAGTTCTTTTATATTATGATTCATAGCAGAATAGTATTTATTTTTGTTGTCCAACATAAAGGTGTTAATCTATTGAATGTAAATAGTAGAAATTAATAATGGTATATTCCTAGTTGTTTCCACAGTAAATACTAGGCAGTTATCTAAACATAAAAATATTTTAATTTATTCAGTTTTATCAACTAACATAATTATCACTAAGAAATATAATTTAAAATCGAGAAACTCTTTTTTGATGTATAATAGGTTTAGAGTAGAGATTCCCAACCATTTTTATTTTATGCCCTTCTAGTAAATTTTTAAAAATTTCACACTCGTCTCCCTTTAAAAAGAAACTTTTTTTTGTTTTTCTTTTAGTGATATAAAATAGTTATATTGTTCATTTATTATACAATTAATCATAATAACATATATTTTTTCATCATTTTAAAAATTAAATACTAATTAAAGCTAAAACATTTTTACCTATCAATATTAGATTACTTGCTAAGAAGTCTATTATCGATAGGAAACCATTAGAAAATTAATTTACTGTTTTCAATTTTATGCAAATTAGTATAATTATTTTATCTACAAAATGTTCATTATTTCATCATCACTATATTACCCCATGCAACATCTAAATTTCCCCCAGTTGGGAATCATTGGTATAGATTTTACTTTGTAATCGAGTATGTCATAATGGATGTGTTAAATTTGAATTAAATAATTATGTAGGAATAATGATTCTGAATATAGGCAACTAGTAGATCACCATCTGTTTCTAAAGGCAGTTTACATTATACCATATTTACAATATATTTAATTAATTTTTTTCTTAAAACCTTCCTTAGATTTAAGTGTATTTTATTATGAACTAATAAGTCAATACTAATATGCTGTAGAAAGTTGCAAATAGGTTGATGGTATAAGTAACTTGATTAATTATTTAGTTTTAGGAAATTAATGTAAAATTATGTTATTTTATCGACATTAGAAATGGTAATGTTTGATTATTGTCTCAGTGGTTTGCATCTTAACTATGTTAACCTAATTAATGATATGGAGTTTCTTTATGTTCTGTCGAGATATTTTCCTCATATTGATTACATTGTTAAAACAATGTGCATGTACTTGGTCTTATTAGAGGACACTCATCAAGCTTTTACTTTCCTAAATATTTCTTTATGCTCTATTATGTATTAGTATGTGCGATATTAGAGAATATTATTGTGTGGTTTTATAAACTTAAGGTGATACACAATGAGTTGTTTAAGTGTAGATCAGGTTTCTAAATAAATCGTGCTGGGTATTGTTTAAATATAGTTGTTCATCTATCCCATGATTATCAGTCTATGAATTAGATACTTGGTTTTAAATTACTATCTTCTAGACCAGTGTTTCTTAGCCTCTTTTTTTCACATACATATTGACCTCTTATCATTACTCTACATACTCCCAAGGTAGAGTTCTATTTAGAAGGATTGTTCTTTCAATATTTGTTATTAAGTTTGCCTACTACTATATATAAGTATTAAATAAACATTAATACATGTTTTTAGTATTCAGCTACTATCTACTCTATTACATATACATGTCACATTACAAGAAGAGTTAGAGAAATTCCACTTGTTTGATTGACCAATTGTTTAATACTAAAACATATATCTAAGTAGGTTGACCTGTTTTCTAGGTTTGCTTTAAAATAAATTTAAAATTTTATTTTTAGCAAATATTTTATAATGAATATTAAGAATATTTCTTTTCAAAATATATTTGATTTATATTTGGATGGCCACAAAAATAAAAAATTAAAATTATTTCTGATCAAACCTAGAAAAGAGTCATATCAATTAAAATCAAGTTGATGCAAGTATTTTCCTTATTTTCCAATGTATTGGTATAAATTATAAACAAGGTATTAAAAATACAAGTTTCTCTAAACTTCTTAATAAAATGTATTTATGATGAAGTATCCATATTTTAAATTTAAATTGAATGTTTATATTTAATGTCTGTAGTTCTTTACTTAACTTTAATATAAATATTTAAAAATTATTAGTTTTTAGTACTGTATACTATCATAGTTTTATGGCTTAACAACATAGGAGTGATACATGTTTGCTGTTTAATATTATATAATATATAGTAAATGGATTAGATCCTGACTGAATCGCCTAATAAGGAATAGTATACACTCATCTTATGCGTTTATAATTCTGTTTATCCTAGTTATTGGATAAAAATTCTGAAAAAATATTTGAATTTGAATTCTGTATTTCTGTACAACCTTTTAAATTTTAAACTGATTATAATATTATATTATACTCGGAAAAATGAATTATAATGGGTTTTGCTGTATTGTATAGTCGTGTTTATCACCTGATGTCTTGAAATTCGTGTTTTTTCCAGCTATTGGAAAAAGTACTGAAGTTTTGTTTTTTTTGATACTCTATTACTAACTAGGTTCTAAGTTTCCTATTAGAAAAAAATATTAAAATTGAAATTAATGCAATGCATTATATATTTTATATTTTTATTAAGTTTCTGAAACTTTTTCGGGTTACTAGGTTTGTTTTAATAAAATGTTAACATAAAATAACTAGTTTTGTCAATATAATTGTCAAAATACGTTAAGTCATCAAGACAAAAAATAAAAAAACAAATATGTCACGTCACGGCATGCTATGTTTTTGCGAGTAACAGCCGTATTTTTTTAAACACTAATGATCATTTACGATTTACTATGTATACACATATATCCACATGTAGTTGGAAAGTTGATTATATTAAACAATTAAACCCTTTTACCACATTTTCCTAATTTAAAATTGTAATTTGGAAAGTTTTCTCAAATTTCCATACAAATTAAATTTTTTAACTATTATACGTTTTAATAGTTCTACTTTTTAAGAAGTTTAATATAGGACAGTTTAATGACTTATAAAATATAATTTATAAAATTAATTTTTATTTTAAATCTTAAATATATTTTAATTTAAATACTATCTCGAAGTAACATCAAACTATTTTCGAATAGAACCAAATAGCCGGAATAGGTGAAGGAAAAAGCTTTCAAAGTTATTATTGAGAAATCAATTATTATTATCATAAAATTAGAAAACTGTCCATAAAATCTATCGCGTTTATAACAATTATTATAGTTGATTTTATATTAAACACTTAATGTTTCTAATTCAAGCTTAATACATGAATTATATGTTCCAACACAGTCCCAACTACCAAGTTAACGTTTTATTTTAATGCGCATTTACGATTGCTTGTTATTTATACAGTACCTACTTGTTTATACCTATTTCTTTCGATTTCAGTTTTATGAAAAAGTAAAGTGATATTATACAAAATTCTCTGTTTCGTTTTTTTAATACTAATTTATATATATATATGTATAACTATTATAAGACTAATTTAAGTGGTTCTTTTCTGCGTGAAATGGTTTCTAACAATTAAACTATGGATGTTTAATGTCCTCTTACAAAGTATTTTTCATACCTGCTCATTGTATTGATAGTGATTAAAATTTATTGAAGATTGTTTTGTTTTTTTTTATTCACAGCTTTGATTTTTTTTTTTTGAAGTATTGTAAATATGACGCGTTTTTAAAATTCAGAATATTTTTTTTATATTTATAGTATTTGTTAAACATTTTAAATTTATTATTTATTTGGCTATAGCTAGGTTAGATTACATATCAGTTATTTTAATAATCATTTTTAGAATGCGAAAAAAGTCACTTTCAAATTTCTTATGATAACTTATTTCTTGGTCTTTTAATAAACATGGATCTTATAAAGTTACTATTCATATTCAAAGAAGTACTATTAGAATTTATCAATATGTAAAAAACTTATTATGTATCCTAGTCCAATGTTCATTTCTAATGGTTTTTTTTTTCAGTCACTAAATTAGTATAGATGTTTTATTTCATTTAGTGTATGCATATTGAATATGGATCTTGATTTAAAAATTTGAAATGTAAAACAGTACGATTCAGCATTGCTGTATCGTGCCGACCGCTATTTTCTGTTCTTATTCTACATCCTTTTAAACGTTGCTCACGTGAATTTACATCGAAGAATTTCATTTAAACCGTCTGGGACAACCTAAATTTCCTTAACTGCGTTGAATGCTGCAGGAATGTTATAATAATCTCGTCAACAGGACTCTTGATCCTACCTATTCATACATTAAACAGTAGCCCGAGCTGTGCCAGAGGGGGTCATAAAATTATATTTCTGCTGTGTTACTGTTCGAGTGAAAGTTAAGAAACTGGGACATTATTAAACGAGAGGGTTGTATTCTGCAATAAACAGATTGTTTAAATAAACCTTTTTACGCGAATACAAAATAAAAGTATAATATATTTTCCCTGGCCTAACACAATATATAAATTAAAGCATCGTGACAAAGCAAACCTTTTGAGTTGTTAATCAATGTTTTTTTCCACTGCTGGTGGTTAAAGGGGCAGTGTGTGTTGTATAGAGGGAGGAACCGGATTTTAATAATGTATTTTAATTGATTTTTATTCTTTACATTGTCCTAAGAAAATCTCGTAAATAATAATAATACTTCTACAGATTGAGTTTACTGAAGAATAAAACTTGGAATTTAACTAAATTCAGGTTGACTGATTATATTGTTGTTTTCAGTCGATTGAGTTCTTGTTTTATTATATTATTATTGGTTAAATTATAAATAAAGCCATAAAGTGCCTGTATTTCATATTTTGTTGTCGAACACCATCATCTACCATAAAATGCATATTAATTTAAAGTCCTTGTAAAAATTAAACGAACTTAAAGATAATTGTGTTTTTCTTTCTATTAATTGTATCAAATTTTTGGTAAATAACTTACCATTTTATTTCTAATAATACGTTGCAACAACTATACAGAATTAAATTAAAAAAAAATTATCCTAACTTTTTCTTTCTATGCAATTTAATTTTTTTTATAGAATAGCTGGTCATACTTTTTTTCTTCATATTTTTAATTTTATTAAATGTAGTTTTGTTGTAAATGTCAAAATAATTGTTAATCTATAAATTTAATAAACTAAAAATTAAAATTATTTAAAAATGTTCTTTGGTTCTTTTCTTTTGAATATTTTTTAGGACAAAAATTAAAGTAATTATTGTTTAATATACATTATACATATTATTGGAATTAGGGATGTCTTTAGAAGGTATATAACATTTGAAATATGCGTATTTTTTTTTTTTATTATTTATAATTGGTGTTCATATTTATTGTATTTTTAATTCTAGAAATTATAACAAGTTTGTTTATCTAGTTAATTTCTTGTTCAAATTAATTATGCTAAAATAACTGACTCTCGAGGAAAATTCATTTTTTTTTATTAATACTGTAATATTGTTGTTAAATCTATAAAAACATTAGGGTTTAACATGTTATAAGGTTTTTGAAAAACAATTGGGGTTAAACAATTGTGACAACAATATTCATGGAAAGTTCAATAATAGAACGCAATTATTTTGGATAAATATCATGTTTTATAATATTATCAAAAATTATTGTTTAATATTTTATTTTACATATTTATCTTTATTTTTGTTCAGTTTTGGACGTTGATGCATTTGAACGTTTGCTGGGTCCATGCATGAACATAATGCAACGGAACATCGAGGACTACGAAAATCAACTGGTGAAAATCTTTGGCTCCAAGCAAAATATGACTGATGTCCGATGAATGGTTAACGTTTGACCGGTCGCTACGATTGTGTTGTATATCCATTGACCATTTGTAGTTGTATTTTTTCTTATCCTAACAATGTTTGGTAAATCATTATTTATTATTTTTCTCAATTTACCATTAGAAAATATTATATATAAATATAATTTAAACTTTAGATACAGTTTCATTATACAAACAATTACAATCAAACAAATTGACACCCCTTTTTGTATACATAACGTGTATATAATATAATATATAATAATTATATTGATATGATAATCTTTTTGAACAACTACATCATAACCTAAGATATAAACGACTGTATTACTTCAATTTTATTGTGCGCTTTGATATGAATGTTAGTTGCGTGATGACATGTATATTATATAATACGAAGATGATTTATAATAATATATATACAAGAGTTGTATTTTTAGTCGTACATTTTAGGTTTCAAAATGATATAATACTATGATAAATACTATTGTTACTTCGCGGTGTTATTAAATCACGAGGAATGATGAACATAATTTGGTTTTTCAATTTACTTTGTTCAAATGTCTATCTGGGGTAAAGTTTTCTATTCTTTATATAATATAATAATAATAATTACAATACAGTACGAGAGTATTTGATTATTAGGATTTAAGCAGATTCTATCTCATCTCGACCAATAAACTTTATTTAAGGTGAACTTTATTTAATTGTTAGGTCGTTCGATATAAGAACAACACATACGTTGCCGAATCGTCTCTTTTATTTTACACAATAAAAATCGTATACCGTATCCGATTGATCGTGCGCTGAGCAGTTAAAATAACTGGGATTTGGGGTGAGCCATAGTCCTCAGACAGACTACATGTTTTAATGTCATTTTCCATTGCAGACATTAATTTACTATTTTTTTTTTATCCAAAATGTTTGTCGCAATGTTCACAGTTTTTATTTTTATTTTTCATCTTCCTAGTAACGGACCACAACAATTCGTTAAATACGTTTCTCCTAACGTAATTTCATATTGTATAAGAAATTCGTACTTATATGTAACGCCACGACATTAATTTTTGTGCTACTCCACCACCTTAAACGGATTTTGTGTGTAATTCAACTATAAACGTGTATGCCTCGCTTTTTTTTTAATATTAAAAAACATTCGGTAACGGAATGAATCCATGATGACTGCCCTGTAAAAACCCTATTAGAGAGAAAATGCTGCTTTAAAAATCATAACCGTGTACCAAAACATCCCTAGGCCATAATTAACTAACCCTAATAATATTATTTTATTTAGGCAGTAGGTGATAAAAATTTAACAAAAATAGCCATATAATAATATATATATATACCTATAAAGACTTAATTTAGATGTTTAATTCATAATGTTAGAGTCACAATTATTATAATTAATAATTATAATATAATGATAATGTTTTATATAATATATAATATCCGGGTGCAATAAATGTATAGGTTTTACATTTATCTATACATTCTTATTTATAGGTAACCCAATAATTTTGTTTTTGTTTTGTGTTTTTGTTTGTTTTTATTTTGTCTTACTCTAGTTGTTATTTAACACACCCAGCGTATTAGGCACCTCAAATATTGTATTGTAATAATCGTTTTTTTTTCTATCGTATTAGTGAAATAATATTGTAGTCAATGATTATAATAATCATAAAGTTTTGTTTATTTATAAATATATATATATATTGTTTATTTTTTTTGTTTGGTGGTTGCGATTAATTATTATGTTATTATGTGAGCCTTTTTATCTTCCTAGAGTATTATTACCATGTGTTTATTTTTATTTTTATTTTGTTTTAGTGAATATTATTAAAATGCAAAGTTTATTATAGGCTATTCCAGTACGATAAATAATATTTAATAATAATAAAATTGTATTTACCATTTTTTTTAAGTAATAATTAAATATAATAATGAAAACTGCACAACTGTTGGTCGTTTCATATTTTCCCGTAACTGTACGAAATCCTCCCAAGTAATCCTTCTCCAGTATAACATAATATTATTATGCGTACTGCGTGATGATGATGATGTATTCCTATAGTATAATATATTATATTATTATGTACAATGTATATATTTTGTCAATATAATAGTCTCCCGTCGAATAATCGTAATAATAATTATATACCCATGTAGAATATTGTAGGTATATTATATACCTAATAGGGAAGAATCGTGATCGTGTTTCCGTCCGTCGTTAACCTATATCGATAGGTTCTATACTTCTAGTATATGTATTAAGCAATATAATATATATATATAAATATATAAATATATAAATATATATTTACTTGCTTTAGTTCACATTATATGTATACCTATCTGGGCTACTGTTTACCACAACGCGGCGCCGGATGGAGCGGGGATGTCCGTGTCTCCGTCGTTATCGATAACATATTAATATTATACATGTGTATCGTTAAGTTAAGTTAGGTACACGCCCCAATGGAAAGGAAAAAACTACCTCATTGGAATAATATTATATTGTATATGCTTACCGAAGTTTACACTGTAAACGTATAAAGAGACGCGTATAAACATATTACATATAGAGCGTCCTTCGTATTCAATTATTAATTTTTAATCCATTACGTACACATTGCCCTAACGGCTATACTCTACCCATTTTCCACGTCTTTTACCCTGCAAAGATGAAAGTAGGTTCACGACAACAGGTAATCACCTCTATATTATTATGTAGCGAACATACAGTGATCCATTAATGACCTACTCCTCACTAGTTTTCCGCGCTTATGGTTCAAGATTTTGAAAAAAATCCTTTTATTCGGTTTCAACTATTTTTAAATACACCATTATTTAAATACATTCATATTTCGAAAAAATATGATTTTTACAATTTTTCTATTATTTAATTATACACGTACACTTATATGTATATTTGATTTGACAATTGAAAACAGAATATTGTACGAATTTAGACTTACAGTTAATATTGAAATATTAATATTAATTATTATAAAATTAACTTCTTAGATAAATGGACTGTATAGTGATGGAACAATTAACAAATAGTATACATTATATTATTAAAATGTTTGATTTATTCGGCCACTAAAATTATTTAAATAGTTTGTTAGGGGGTGATAAAAAAATAACAGAACGTTCATGTCTTGAATAAGTCTGTTCTAGGAGATGCGTTTCAATTTTACTTATTTTCACCTTATTAAAACTTATGATATATTACTTTGAATTTTTAGTTTAATGGCCATCTATGAATCTAGCTTGAAATCTAGTGATAAAATGACGAAACAAACAAAAATTAACTTTGATATATTTTTCCATTAAAATGAGGCATTTTTTTTAATGTTTATTATACTTTTGAGGTGGTGACAAATAACAACAATGTAGACAAAGAAAAATTTAAAAAGTAAAAATATTTACGGCGTGTTTATCTTGATTGGTTTTTATAACGATCTGGCATCGTGATAAACGATAAAATAATCATTCATAAAACACTGTTTGCTAACAAAAAAGTTTCTTTAACAACAGTAGAAGCATCAGGAATTACTCAGGATAATATTAATTGTTAACAATATACATAATATACATTATGACGCGATATAGACTTCAACTAATCAACGTCTTGAAAATAAAATCCCAGGACGCCACTTCTCTTGAATACCTGCGCTACTGAATATACACGTATATACACTGTTCATTGCGTAAGTACCTAATTTATTAGTTATTATAATATTATTTCATAGGTAACACTTGTATACATCCCGACCCATTGTCGTTTATTGGAGTCCCGGAAATGGCTGGCTGCTCGCCGACGACGCCTTCAAATCCGCAATAATAACAATATTCCCGGTGATGTTTTTGCGGAATTTACCGGCGAGGCCGAGTAGTGCCCTCCATAGTATAATATTTTAATAAACGTCCTTATAATATTAACATAATATTTTCCAGCAATGGACCAATGGTGTCGTCCGGAGTGAGTGTGAAAAACGAAACGTTACTTGAACAGCTTTATTGTATTACATTGGTAGTCATCGGAGGGCGGACAACGATATTAAAACGGCATATTTTTTCGGGCGTGATGTTATCGTACAAAGCGTAGTCGTTTGACACTGGTACTGTAGTTATATACATGTATACAGTATAGAGTAATTGCAATTGCATCACCTTTATTTGATATACAGGGTGAACGATTCTTTCATTGTCAATCGGTCATATATCTTGAAAATTGCAATAAATGTAAACAATTTGTAATTGTATTTTTAATTTCAAGAACAAACACCACTACACGATGCTGATAATCATAGAAATGCTCAAAAAAGTGTATTCAAATGAACAAAAATGGTTTCGAAATAATTTTAAAAAATCGTATTTGGTATGATATTGCATGTTTCAGAATAAAATAAATGATCCTGTACATGCGATAATGTTTTCCGCAATGCTAGTTTTACGATGTTTCGACTTTCGAGTGATGTTCTCTTTAATTTTGCAGGCACCAGTATCGCGTGTCGCATATACCGCCTTGAAAGTTTCCGTTTGTAATTTCTTGTGTGAAAAGAAAGCACGAACCTTTTACAGTGCCGCCTCCTCCACCGCCACTATCTTCGTCATCATTGTAGAGATGTTTGAACGACGACAAAGTATAAGTAACCGTGGAGTGTGTAAATCTATATAAGTACTATATGTATGTTTAGACTGTAAGTGTATAAGCATGAATATACAGATAATATTATAATAGTAATAATAACATATATATCATGTTATAGTAGTAATAGTATTATCATTAATAAATAATAATACATACCTAATACCTTTATACATATTAATAAATATTATACAATTGATCACGTTTTTAAGTTGCATTAAATTTCTCGACTGAATCAAAATTTGAGCTTTTCTAGAAAGCGTAAGCAGAGTAAATCTGTTGTTTTTATGGCAATAATAATATGTATACTTATTTTTTTTTTTTAATGTATATAAATAATAATAATGATAAATGATGAGTAGTATTTAATATGATTTTTAAATAAACCAATTCAAAATTAAAGGGTATTCATGTTTTATTTAGGTAATTTTAGTTAATGACTAAATAAATAAAACTATAACGGGTTAGGTTATTAATCTAATTTGTTGGTGGGTCAGTGGATTATAAGTACTATAAGTACCTAGTAGTTTAAGTTAATTTAATATTGCTGTTAATTGTTATAATATATATATATACGAGTATATTATTAAATGTACACGGTGCAATGCTGAATAGTGTATGGTACATCACGTATGCATCATACTTGGATACAGTTTCAGAATAGAACGAAGCATACTGTGAACAGAAACGCATATATTTCTTTCTGTTGCACAGTCATATAGTGGGTAAATGAAAAAAAAAAAGAATAAATACCGAGTCTTGTAATAAAAAAAAAAAAAAAATAAATAAACAACAACGACTAGTATTACTTATTGCATACGTTATTGAGAGGACGTGATGAATTTATTTATTTATTTTTTTGTTGTTATCAACTATGTATACATAACATAGTATATTATTATAGTTACAATATCGTGATACAATATAGGTTATATAGGTATATATAGTTAAAAATGTATGTTACGACTTGCGATATTATATTATTGTTATATTTTTTGATTGTTCCGAATTCTCGAAAATAGCTACGTATACAATATGTGTAATATATATATTATAATAATATGATGGGTATCGAGGTTAAAGATCAATCGATTGATATTCGATATGAATTGTGAACTACATAATATAGTACTATTATACCTATTGCTGCTGAAGCTCTGGTCCCAGCGGCTATGTTTTTCACCAATTACTTACTTTTTGATTCGTTTTATTTCTTAGAAAGTTAATTTTTGCGAATCATATTGTTGTAACGTATTGTAAGGTTTCATTTATTAAATTTTCATTTTTTTTTCAGCGAATTATTTGTGTCAATAAAACTTTACTCACTTAAAAACAATAAATTAATATAATTTGTTACTGTAATTTAATTTAAATTGCCATACAAACTTTTCAATAATAATCTATATATGTATTATACAGATATTTTAAGCGTAATTTAATCAGTAACTATTAATAATGAAAAAAAATGTACAAGGTGCACCCTCTGGTTGCTCAAATGTCTTTAAAAATGTTATGATTTTATGATTTACCTAAGCAAGAATACAATTTTAGATTCTGAGCGGAATATGTAATGAAGTGTGTTTATTTTTTGTGCCTATCATCTGCTCATCATGTTATTTTATGTTGTTGAAGAAACTTTTCCCAATCCCTTATATTAATATCTTTGTACACGATAACATTTTCAAAACATTTAGTTTTATTTTAAGCTATTTAAACCACGATCATATTATAACGCCGTTTTAAGCTCAAAAACTGATCCAGGAGGGAAGGAGATAACATTCTCTAAGAACTCACTTCGAACATATTAATTACACATACTTGCTTTAGGTACATATTTCAAATGATTATTTAATCTTATAATTTTATTTTATTAGTTAGGTGTTAAATATATTTAAAAAATAAAAATAAAAAAATCAATATTTATGCATTTATTACAATTTAATCCTGAGATTTTTTAATGAATAAAGTATATATAAAAATAAGAAAAATTTAAAACCAAGGTGATACTTTAATTTTTGTATAGAATATATACCTTATATAATATTTTTAAATGATAGTTTAATAATCAATAAACTCAATCTATGAGTATGATATGTAATAAAAAGGTATAAGATAAATATTTGTGTTGGGTAAATTTAAATAAATGCTAAATCATCATTCTAGCTAGATTTGTACTTGTTTAAGATGTGTCGGGGTATTTATTTAGGTTTACTAATAATATCAATAATATACAATATACATTTATTCTAATATTTACAATGAAAGATAAAAATATCTACCCCTTATAAATACATGCTTTTGGTGGTAGTACTGTGGTAGAGAGTTAAAATAACATAATATGAACAATTTAACTAGGTATAAGATATAAAAAAAAGATAATATTCTATACATCAACTATAAAAAAAAAAATATATTCCTTTTTCAAATAAAGAAAATGATATCTGTATATTTTTTTTTATATTCGTAATTATATATGTTTCCAGTCGTATAGAATATGTCTATTTTATATGTATAAGTATTCAGTTTTAGTAACCTAGATAACTTATATATTTTTAACCAAACGATTTTTAGAACAATCTATTCTGATATCGAATTATTTCTATTTATTATTTTCTCTTTTCTCTCTTCTATTGTTCATATTCAGAAAAAATGTAAAGTTTTTAATTATGAATAAAATAATTATTTTCTTGTTTACACATTCAACTGGTAATACATTTAATAGTTTAGTTTTTTTTCATTGAACCTAAGTATTTTCTATTTTTATAAATATTTAATTTGGTTTAAGGTGTTTAAGTTAAGGTTTATTGGTTATGCCCTAGAATGTTATCCCTATTATGATAATTAACGTAGTTATACAATCAATAGGCAATATAAAAATAATTTATTTTTCAGGTTTAAAAAGCTTATGAATATTTATTATTTACTACTAATAACGAGTAATTACTATTGATTTTACAAAATTAAAATACATAAAGTTTTTGCCATTTTGGTAACATATTTAAACTTTATTATTTCATTCAGTATTACGATTAACTAACAAGAATTTTTTAATTCTGTTGCTATAAACTGATACTTGTCTTGAAGTTAATAAATAAGGATTAAAATAATATTTTAAACGCGTTGATGCGTTTTTTTGCAGCCTTGATCACAATAATACGGTTTTCCCGGAAAATCATCAAGTCTATTTGTGTTAGATGTAGAAAAAGTAACACAAAACATTGTACACTCGATTGTTCTTCAAGATTAGTACCTATTGCCCATTGCATCTTCATTTTGTTTCACCAGTTACATATTTGATATTTTTGTTGTAAAGTTGGTGGAGTACTTCGAAATATATAGTTTCCCGAACATTACCATATCCCTAGGTATATAGTATCCCGAGAAATACACCTTGGGATAGGGTAATGTTCGTGATATTATATATCTCGGGAAAGAGAAAAACTCGGGATATTATGTATTTCGAGGTACTCTATCAGGCACCAACCTTACTACAAAAATATAAAATATGTGTCTGGTGAAACAAAATGAAGATGCAATAGCCAATAAGTACTAATGTTGAAGAACAATCGAGTGTACGATGTTTTTTGTTAATACAACGTTGCATCTCTCTATGGAGTAGAGATAGGCTATAGCTGTCTATATACCAGGAGTGGCCACTAACCTTAACTTTGGGAGCCGCAAATTTATAAAGTTAATTTGAGGTGAGCCACATTGCAAAGCAATGTTTATAAAATAAAGATACATTTTTTATTTTAAATCAAATGAAGGAACATTTACTTACATTTAATTTTAGTCTAAGTTTGGTTCAAGAGCCGCATGCGGCTAGCGAGCTTCGTTGTGGCCACCCTTGCTATATACGTATTTGTTGGCTGTGGTTGTTGTTGAATGATACACAGTACACACTATACACACCCACGTTTAACATTTGTTCAAATATATTTTGTAAATACTCAGTCTGTAAAATGTCGATATTATTAATACAATTCTCATCGTTCAATCGTGAATGTGACACTAATGGTCTCTTTATAATGTATGATGTAATAAATATAATTAATACTTGTACCTATTGTAGAGACTCTATAATTACCAATAATATCTGTGCTTTTTGTGTTTATATATTTTAATAAAAACACTATATAGAAGTTTCTCTACTCCCACAAGTTACGATTGTAATAGTCAAAAACAGCCATTTTAGTTCTGCTCGAATAGTCATAAAATATATTATTATGTTTATGCACAACTGCACAAGTGTAGGTACCTATATACGAGTATATGGCTATATTGTTAATATTTTATTTATTGTATCTGTATTCTATGGTTTTGTGATGTATTTAGAAAACAGCTCTTTTTGGCTATAAAACTGCAGCGTACTGATATCGTGTGTGAATGTCTATGTTACCGTTTTTATATAACTTATATTATATTGTACTGAAGAGCAGAGACGACCTGGGATAAAAATTTAGGCCGGCAAAATGTATTAGACATATTTTTTTTAGTTTAAAGAAATTTAAAATTAGGTACTTAATTAAAAAAAAAAAATGTAATACAACCGGTAGGCAAATGATAAATTCCAATATTTCAGGCCACCGGGTACCTCTTGGTATCCAAATGAACCAGGCTGTCCTACTGAAAAGTCATATTGTTTGTATATTTGTACCATATATTATTATTGAGTTTAGAGGGTAAAGATTCCTATTTTAAATCACGTGTATGTGTATTTATTTTGGAATATCTATGAAAGTTGTATAGCAATACATATCAACAGTGGCGGTTTTTAAAAAATTTCCTGAAGGAATCCTTCTAAATTATTTTATATTATATATCTATTTATATCAATTTATTTTTAGAAATATCTAATCACTAGATTTGTGTATAAGCGTATATCCGTATATAGAAATCGTAACAGCTACCTAGTCAAAACCCGAGCGCCCAGAACGTCCCGAGTGAATAATATATCACAGCCTAAACACGGGACCTTTGTGGAGGGTTCAGACCTCCCTAGACTCTTATACCCGTAAAACCACCAGTAAATATCAAAAATACTATATTGTTCTCATTTTTAATAGATTACAAGAGTATTCGAGTACACACCAAACCGTCTGTAGGAGGTGGTGTTTTATGTTTTTTAATATTATGTTTTATGTACCTATTCTAACAGTAAAATATGACAAGTGTGACTGTAATATTTATATTGATAATTGATCTATAAATGTAAATTACAATTGCACTCGTGAGAGTTGTCATTTGAGTCACATCGCTCACGCGAGTGACTGTGCGTTTGGTTGGTTGTGATGGTCCGTCAACTTTATCGGTTATCGTCGTTTCCCCTCACCCCCACATCGGGACGCGGCGCAGATCAAGTCCGGATTTACCTTTGCAATTACTTCGTCCATTGTGTTATGGGCCTTGTATAGTAGTTGTACCTATTATATAGTGATTGGCCGTTGTAATCACGGTATCATTCATTAACCATAATATACCAAGAAACGTGCCGAGTTGGCTGAGCTCAACTTTTGTACACGACAAGACAGATGACGAGACCGTGAACCCGAATTTATTCAAATTAAACCGCTATCGCATTACATCATATACTTCATACATAATATATAAAGCCACATAAACATACAACAATATGTATGTACTGTTCTGCGGAGTTTTAGTTGTGTTTGCCGGCGGCCGGACTGAAACAAAATTAAGATGAAATACATATTTGGCCATGGTTGACGCACGAGTCTACTCAGTAATTATTAATGTTGATCGAAAAATGAGCTAGGTACGTATAATTTAATTAATTTAAAAATATATATGCTGGACAAACTCTCTTAATTGAATTGCAATTAATGCAGTAAGTAGCAACTATAATAGTATGTTAGTTACTATGGTAACTCATCAGTGGTGCAACAGGTTCTTTTACAACGAATTACACATTTTTAATATACGTATCACCTACATTTTCTCAACATCAATCGTATATGCTGTTAGGACCAAATTAGACGTTAGTCACGACGTGTATGCAGATACTAATGATATAATATAATATAATATAATATAATATAATATAATATATTTTATTTTATGATATGATATAATATATTATTTTTACACGTATTTAGGCCACTATTTTGTTATCCCTTCAACTCAATAACAATATAGATTAATTATTGTCATAATATTGTTTTGTATGTTTAATATAATTTATTATTAATGTATAATATATATTATTATTTGTATGTAATAGTAGTATACTTATACTTTGTAATATATTTTTTTTGCGTACTTTTCACAATTCAGTAGAATAATAATATAATATTAATTAATTTATCTTATTTATTTCTTGTTTTTAGCCATCATCATCATTTACTATCCAATATGATATTATTATATCGACGCAGTCGAAAACCATCCCTCGTGAAATTCTGTGGCTTAAACAGTTCGTGATCAGGGTATATATTATTATCTTTGATTACCTTGACGTGATTGTATAATATATAATATACGTGTTTGTTAATAATTAGAAATGTAATCGATTTGTATATATTAATAATCACATTTGTAAAAGGCGCTGTAAAAAAAAAAATATAATCACTATTGAATATTATAGTTTCATATTAAATAAATTTACATATATTATTAACATTTGAAATTCTATATTGAATTTAAGGATTCGTATTTTACAATTTTACATTATATTATGTATAACTCGCTTAATAATACAGATTGTCAGATCTTGTTCTTACTTAAAAGTAAAAAGTCTGTTTTATTTTTTAAGAGCCCAATTCACTTTAATATTAAGACTAATAAGGCAAAATTTAAAATTTTGAAAAGATGAAGGTACATTTTTAGTTGCACATTTATAAAATGGAGTCAACACATGCGATTATGCGAGTGTGACGTCCTTTTAAAATTTAAATCAAAATGTACCGCCCGAGAGTGCAATAAAATATTAATATAAGCGTACGGTAGTTAACCTTTTACTCCGTGCGTCTCAATATGTAGCGACCGTATTATAAATATTTTATATTATGTGTGTATAGTAGGTTAGTAGCATATGTAAGAATTGAGCTAAATACATTGTTTACACTAATATTACAATGTATTTAATTCGGATGGGGTGTGGTCAGCACTTGAGATTGCTGGATTAATTAATACTGATAGTATTATATGCATTTTTTTATTATCTATTAAAAATTTGAATAGGTAATATAGTATTTATGGTAGCCATGTAGGTGATATGTGTTGCTTACATTATAGTCATGAGTAGATGTAATTGAAAAATAATTAATAAATATAATAACTTTAATCCTATTCTTCGATCCATCAGAAAAAAATAGTTAACTACCTGTATAAAATCGGTGACATAATTTAGACACTCACAATCAAATCTAGTTGTGTGCATTTTATATGGCTACAAAAAGCTACAGTTGGTGATATTTTGAATAAATCCTTTATGTAAAATATAAAAACAAGAGATTAAATGTATTTTTAGAGTTTTCACGCTTGTGAATATTAATAAAACAATAAATTGTGTGATTATTAGCAATTGAGTTACTAATTATTATTAAATATAATTTATAAATACTAAAAAAAAAAAAAAAAATAATAGAAATCTTAGTCGATTAGTGTTTCAGGTCTCTACTATAAAAGCACAAATATTTATTGTATTTATTATTTTATCAGGGAATTATAAAGGGCTATCAGAGTTAGAGTTTTTATGATCGAACGATGAAAATAATATTAATTTTAAAGTTATACAAACCGAACATTTATAATTAATATTAAAATTAATTATGATTTTGGGTGCGTATACTAGTCGATAACAATGGTAAAATGGTCAATTTTTGCCTCATCTTCCATTCAATAGAGAGTGGTATGTCTTTGTGTAAAGGTACAGGGGACAAAATAAAATGATAAAAATCGCCGCTAATAATAATAATAATAATAATAATGTATTTAATTATAAATTTTATTATGATATTATTAGCTCAAATTTTGCTAAATTTATGATGGAATATGAAATTTTGAGATTAGATAAAATTGCAAAATAATATATATGCACAATATTTCCAAGTATTTTAAAATTTAAAATTTACGCTTTTGATGATATTCATATTAGTTTTTTTTTATGCACAGTATTTTTACATCTAAATTTATTGTAGATTAATGAAATGCAATAAATTCTATTCATCACTCGAATTAATTTTTTTGTATATTCTTATGATAAAATGGTCGAAAAGTCATTAAAATATAGTACTTATTTTTGTTTTTATATACTATCACGACATAGGGTGGGTCACGCTTATTTTCGACTCACTCGAAAGACACTCTTCTGAATTAATTAACGTTAATATAATAAAAAGCTGAAGCCAAGATACATCATATAAAAACAAATGGAGTAACTTAAATTTTTTATTTAAAAAAAACAAATATAAAGTATGATCAGTATAATGGTGTTTAATAATTAAATTTAAATTACTCTCGGTTAAATTAAAAACATAACAAAATCTCGTTATCTCCTTAAAGAAGAAATAGGTAGCTAAATAAATAACATACCTACATGCGAAGACGAGATTACTTTTAATAAAATAGATAACATACTTTATTATTTAAGACAATTTACGTTAGTAATAATTATAACAAAAACTATCATTTAAATAATTATCACATAAAAAAGAATACTTTCAAAATAAATTATAGCAGCTTATTGAATTGCATAAACGATAAATATACCTTTATCTTTGGTAGTGATAGGTATTTAATCATTTGTCGTCTGTAAAAATACATATAGAGAAATACACAATAAGAATCACGAGTTGATTGGTGAGCATGTCCGGATGCTCAATTTTTTAGGGGCGCGAAAAATTTAACCTATATAGTGACCAAAATATTACACCAGTAGCGATTATGTAAATATTTTTTGATGAGGGAACTTATTGATCATGATTCCATTGACGAATGAAAAAAACTATGAAAACATCATTGATTGCAGACTATAGTTAAACTCGTAAAATAGAAATCAAATATGTTCTATGACAGAGGAAAATGTATTGTAAACGGTCGTTATGCGAAGCAATAGTTAACGGTTATTATACCATAGTCTTGAGGGGGCAAATTTAAAATCCATGCATGCTCACGAGGAGAGGGAGAATCGTAACGGGGTGCAATGAATATCATTCATTATTAATTTTAATAAAAAAAAACCTCTAATTGTCCATGAATTATTGTGGTTTTTAAATATTGTCTAACTCAATCTTTCTAATTTTTACTAGTTTTTACATAGGGATCTTATACTAAAAAAATATTTAGTTACTAAAATAAACCCGTGTAAATAATATAAATTTTAGTCAAATTTACCATTTATTGAAAATTGATAAAAGGAAAAATCAGTCATATAAATACATGCAGTAAATGGTTGGTAAACATTTGTGTATAGAGAATATATAATAGTATTGAATAGGTAATTAATATTCCAAAAGCTTGTACATTTGAAACAATACAAATATAATACTAATAAGCAGAATATTAAATATTTATTTGTTAAAAAATAATAATAATCATTATGTAAAAGTTCTATTTTAGTTTTCAACTTTTGAATATTTACATACTCGTAGTATTATATAATTAATTATAATGCTATTATACTATAATATAATCAGTGGAGTGGCAAATGTATTATTTTGGAACAATTTATTGCTTCAACAAACTTTTTGGAAGTGGGTGGTTCTCTCATCTCCGAAATACCTACATATATCATAGAAATATACTATGTATGCAAATATGTGTCTTAATTGTGTAAGTTACAGCATAAAACCCTGTTAGTTGTATTTAAATAAACTAATTAAGTAGGTACATACATGATTATACGAATATCTCTACAAATATATGCATTTGTTTTGAAAATTAAAAAATGTTTGTTGAGATGAATTAAATGCCACTACAATCGTAAAGGAGGGCGAGTACTGTATTGTAGTTATACATTTTCGCTACACACCAAAAATTAGGTTAACACGCCTCTGAATATAATAATTATTAATATTTTTTTTTAACGTGAAACCATAAAATAGAATAATGAATAAAAAACTTATGAGTCATTACCAACGTTGTGACGTAGGTATAGGTAATATAGAATTAAGTAAATAGATTCGTACTTATAAGAAGCTTAAATTAAGTCAAAATATTTTGAAACTTTCATTGTGCATAGAAAATAATAATATGCCTGATGATGAAAAGTTTTCAGTCTTTACGATAATGATTTTTTAGTTACAACAGAATACCTAACTAAAATCGTTAATTATTTTCGTTTGAATGATATCAAATTTTGTTAAAATAAAAAATAAAAATATCTATAAAAAAACGCGTGCCTATATGTTTATGATATTTTTAAATTGTCGTAAGAACAGCTTAAGAGGAACCTTGTTTTTAATTTTGTTTTATAGGATATGTGTTCATTTTTTTTTTGTTTAAACATAATGATTAGGTACTTACTTTCTAAAAAATATACTCAATATAACTTGTTTTAAATAATGCACATTGCACGGCTACAGACAGAAGTTAAATTCAAATATTTCGAGGAAAGGGAGGATAGTAAAATGTTGTCCCAAGACCCAAGTGCTATTGTGTCTAAATCTTAATACATCACTGTATGCTTGCAGTCCCGGTAACTGTTTATCAATATTTTTTTATATTAGCTTACTGGTTAGGTTATTACTTATCACTATAGATCTTTGTGTTATCGGGCGACCTATAAAAAATAATATTTTCATTGCATTGCTATACTGTAATAGGTATTAGTAAAATTATATAATAATTATATTATGTATTATATATTAATACTTATAATATTTAAATCTTATAACATGATTAAAATTCCATATTCGATTAACATGGTATTTAATGGTTCTATAATATTATGTACTAGGAAAAAAATATTTAAAAAGGGGAAAAGTAGGCAACCGCTTTGTTTTAAATTATAGGAGTTGAGTGTATAGGTCATTTTAATTGGATTTGTTAAATCTGAATTCAATGATCAATCATAACATATGAAAAACGATTCTCGGTAGAGATGGCCTATGCCATATCCTGACATCCTATACTATTAATTATACTAGGAATGGATTATCATATGTTTATATTGATATTAACAGTATAGTATAAACTTTACTATAAATTGGTAATTGGTAACAGCATAAAATTAATCTAAATATTTTGAAATTACTTTTACTTTTTGTAAATTATTTTAATATACGTAAACATTTCAAGTCTACAAATATTTTTAATTACAATAAATAATAACTAATAATATTTTTGAATGACAACAAATAATTATTAAAGTTAATCGTTTTTTTTTTAAATATTCAATTTCGTCAAAATTTGAAAGAATTTAAATGTCTACAAAAAATTATTCTTATATATTATTAGATTTTTGAGTTTTAGTAAGAATTACTTAAGAAAGAACTTGTTTTAAATTTTCAATCTTTAGCTGTACATTTTTTTATTTTATTTTTCCAATTATTAAGAAAATCACTATGAATATTTTATTTTTGACCTCCCTCCCGAAGTAGGTACAAACTAGATTCATTTTTCCGCTTGAAAAGATGTATAAGTTTGCAAATCACAGAGCATTTTTATACCTCCGATTGGTAATGATAGACACAAAAATATAATATATTTTTGTATTTTACATAAAATTATGTTTTATTTTATAGTTTTAGATTTATATCCGATGCATAATAATATAGGGAATACCCATCAGGGGCGTGTACCTAACTAAATGGTCTGCGTGAATCATTTTGGCGCCAACTGCCAAGGATATTTTTGCACCCATAACGAGCGATAGATTTTCCTTCCTCACCCGCTGTCCGCAGATACGTTCCTGTAAATCGTTTATAACTCGAAGATCTCTCATATCGCACGTGTCACAAAGCGTTTACGAGTCGTCGTTGATGGCCGCGACAGCGCACCTGCAATTGTGCAAGTATAAGCGCGTAACATTTTTGGGCGCCCAGGGACAACTATATTATAATACGGTGCACATGCTGCAACTATTCCTCGGTGGCCATGATGACGTAGCCTATATAAAAAGCCAGAAGCAAAAATCTGAAATAAAAATATTATGTTTTTAGCGATGCTATTGATTAAATAAAAAAAGAATTATCAGTACTCAGTGGACATTAATGGAATACCAATAGCATCACGTATAGTATGATATATTATAATGTAACATAGTTTACGTAACTATAGTATTATACTCGTAACAATATAACTTCATATTATTATGGATTTAATTCAACTATATACCATTATAATGTTTTAGTATATACACATTATAAATTGTTTTAGATTAGTTAAAATGATGACATTCAACAATATTAAAATTGTTTATAATAAAAATCAACGTATTGTCCTGTTTAATGTGTATTACGGTATTACGGTAATGTTAATTTTATATGGAAGTTTTGGTGTGATCTGGGCCTGGGTGAATTTAATTATTTATAATTTTTTCGTTTAAAAATAGTTGTTAAAATATGTATGAATATATTTTTTGTTGATGTTCTGTCTGTATATTATATTCACATATTGCACTGTTATTAAATTCATATATTCGTTCAATTCCCGTTGAGAATAAGTTGATTTTTGACTAAATTTTTGTTATATTCATGACATCCGATTTAGGTATGTATATTCAGTATATGCTTTTGACGTGGTTTTTGCCTTTTTTTGAACCACTGTACATTAAATCCGTTTTTATGGTATATTTATGCATAAGTCATAAGTTTTTTTTTTAAATGTTTTAATAATAAAATTATGATCACTTATCCTATTTTTCCATGTTGTTATGAATGAGACAATTTAAGTCTTGTGCTTAGTGACTTGGTACGATCGTCTAGATACTGTAATAATAAAATTACAATAGTAAAAACTAAATCGAAGAAAATTATCAATTAATTGATTATTGTTATTTTTTGGAAGATATTAAATCTAATAAAATCTAAGCAATTTTTCTTTTTACCAAAAAATAAATAATAGGTATATTCAATATTGTATAATGTATTATGTATATTGTATATAGTATATACTATATATATAATTACATGTTAGGGTAGATATTCGAATTGTTAATAGTTCTTATCAATCGAAACTTTTGTGTATAGTCTGAAATAATTTTTAAAATTATAATAGAACACACAGTTTAGTCGATAAAACAAATGTTTTCAGTTTAATATATAAATGTAAAGGTATAAAGGAAATAATGTATAGAAGGTTCTAAAAAATCAGAAATTTTGTACTTTTTGTACGTCGTAAATATTTTTATGTGAGTGTCAAATCTACAGTCAGAAACTGTGATTTTCTGGAATGTTAGAAACTGGATATATTTTGAGCGGAATATGACACGGTGTGGTTACCGCGCAAAGAAAATATGGAAATCGAACCAAAAGGAATATATACATACCTACCTATACTAAACTTCTTAGGTATCTACGCTATAATCGTGTCTGATCTTTCATTGCCAGACGTGTCAGACGGAAATAATAAATTCACTACCTCGAGGTATGAAAAATATTATTTAATACTCAGTTTCAGAAAAAAATGTTCAGAATTTTCACTGACATCGGAACGAATACTAAACTACTTAATAGTTGAAGCTTCGATTTGACAACACTGAGTTGTCCGGGTGTATACGTTATTATAATTTAATGAGTTGGTGAACTGTCAGTGTCGGTGAGGTTGTGTTTCCGTGTACGGACGTTGGCAGTTAAACGTAATAATTTTTTTTTCGTATGGTTGGTCAGTTACGGGTATGTGAGGAGGTAGAAGGGAGAATTTATCAAGTTTTTTTAAAAGCACTTTTAAATGTCACACCATTATAATAATATATTAATTTGTATATTATTAACTCTAATAAACTATTCCGACGAACCTAAAATATTTGCTTTGCAAGTGAAGAATATATTTTATTTCTTAGAAATGTAATATTGTATGTCATGATTATCAATATTTGGAAAAATATCGATTCCAAGGAAAAGTTTCTTATTTGCATCAATGGGCGCAAAGACGGAGCAAAACAGGAGGGAACTTGCCCTTCCTTAAAATATAATATCAACTTATAATTTAATAAATATTATCATCGTGTTTTCTATATTTTTCTTATTAACAAATGTATTTATTGAAATGCATTTTAATTTACTATAATATAGCAATAATCAATACAAATATTAATTAAATAAATAACAGAGCTCGTGTAATTATACCATATTATATTTTGTATTGAAATATTGAAATAATTTAACACTTTGATTTAGTTTAAATTTGACATTTTATTTTTTATTTTGCATTCTCATTTAAAATGTTACCTATAAGCACCCACGACTGCTCTTGATAATAATACGATTAAAATAAGTTACGCGTAGGTATGTTCAATTTATCATTTTGATCGGGATAGTATAATATCGTTAGGATTTTTGGCATACTCGTTTTTCTAAAAAAATAAAATAAAATTGTAAGTACCATTATATTATCGATATATAAGTAACAGAATAGTGAAAATTTTAATTTTGTTAACAATTTGGCTGATGGTAAAACGCATACAATGCGTATTTTTCAATGGCGATACATTATAGTTACATCCATTGCAGGCTGCACTGACCCACTCGTAGATAATGAAGGTACTCGCTTGGAAACATTATTTTTGTTGTACAGAAAGCGTGTGTAGAGCACATTGTCAGTTTTATTAATAACATGAAGTGCAATAGTATAACAGTTGTGTGTCTGGAACGTTGTGTATTGCGTGTTACCTGTGCTTACTCACTAACTATACATAACTATTAATACTTTAATAGCTTTAATAATATTGTCTCCCTTTACTCATTATGTAGGTTGCGTGTGCTGAGAATGTTCTTTTAATCATATCCTAAATTAATATATAATAATTAGGATTATTACTTAATTTTGCGATAAAATAGTACTTTTATAATATTATATTATATTATACACCCATCTATAATAATATGGTAGGTAATATAATTATTGCGTTAAACTATTATTTCATTTATTATTTCATTACATAAAATACTTACTTAAAATTTACCTAGGCTACAATATAGTGTACTTTATTGGTTTGAACAATGGATTTGTACACAAACATACAACTGTTCATTCGGCCATTACGAGAGAAAAATATTGTATTATGATTCGACATTCTAGTAATATTATATACATATAATGTTGTACTTCGCGATAAAAGAAAATATACATTGCAATAACAATACAATTACAAGATAAAGTGGAAAGTGAATTTTAATGAAAAAAAATAATAATAATAACAATAAAAACAATAATAAGAAGTAAGAATTTGAATAACTCGCAACCTGTTACCCTTTTATAAATTGAGTTTAATAATATCTCATACTTTATTAAAACAAAAAAAAAATTTCTATAAATATTAAAATATTTATATTTTGTTTGTATTGCCTAAATTAAATATTATATATTTTTTCTTGTAATATTTTACATATTTACATTCAACTATTCTCATGATAATACATTTAATTTTGCTCGTTGTTCCGACTGATGTATTTTAAACAATTATTTACAAAACGAATAAAACAAGTGGTACGGAGTGTGAAAAAAAATCATCGTTATTCGTAATATATATGTAGCTTATAAATTTTGCATCTCGAGTCTATGAAATTTTTTTTTCCATCCCTTTCGACTAATGGCACTAACGCGGCGGAGATATATAAAAATTCATAATGTCTTAAGCATAGACATAGGCGTGGTGGTGTTCGGCTTGTTATCACGATGATTGGTTATAATATTTTCAATGTGTGTGTGTGTTTTTTATGTGATTTTTGTAAAATCATCTCAAGTCCCTGAGGTTGGCCTGTATTCCTTCGCCACGGATTAGATTGAAAGCGATGTCCCGTTGAATATTTCATCTCAGAGTTAAAATGTTATAGCAACAGCCTTTGTTTTACACGCTTCTTGACGCTTCTTGGTAAATTGCATTCTATATTCTCTGTCAGAATTCTCTTTGTCTCTTCTCTTTTTTTTCTGTATATTTATTTCGCTTTCTCACTCCTTTTCCTATTGCAGCCAACATCGTACACGCCATTATTGCGTGATTGCTATATACATTCCAGTTACGCGTGTGTTTTGCAGGTGCAGGTATTACCAATTTTCGTGGACTGCCTCGGAAATGGGTTGTTTTCACATATCATCACAGTATGTAGCTATAATATTATCGCACGTATTCGAGAAATCTGTGAATATTTGGTATCATTGTTATACGAGAAAAGTTTGCTCTTATATTTTTCGACGAATGTGCGTATTTTTATGGGTTTGTTTACCCGTTACTATTCGACTGGTGTTTTTCATTCTATTTCATTTATATTACTTTGCATCTGAAGCATAGAGAAACTCTAACTCAACATGGTCGAAAAACCGCTCGTGTAATTTCCATCGAAACCGAACTGATTATCCATAGTTTTACTCCAGTGTACACGTCTGCAGAATGTCTTAACTGAATATCTAATTTTTAAATATTTCCACGTTATTCGGTTTGGCATTACAATATAATATGGTATAATAATATAGCCGAACGTTGATAATAAGAAGTTCGAAGTCATTGAACTTTTTTTATGAATAATGAATAGTATTCATTCTAAGCACAAAGCGATATTGCATATTTATACATTTATATGACTATTTATTTGAGTTCAATCACGTATACTGTATATCATATTTTAATTTAACTGGCCACTTACCTCACCAAAATTAAATAAATAAGCAGGATTAATTAGGAGTATAATTAAGAGTAATTATGAGGTAATACGTTGGAGTTGAATTATTTTAATTAGAAATTTAACGTTTTACTTCTTTTTAGAATACGAGTATTACATACTTTTCTTTTTAATTCTCATAGTTTGAATTTTTCACAATATTCCAGTGACATGTCTAGATGTCAAAGCCAGATGATGAATATTTAATGGATATTAGATAAGTAATAGGTGGATAGTCGGGTGGATAGATTTTATATGACATATGGATTATTTTAGGTTCATGTCGTCTCTGTCTACCTATATGTGATATACTACATTATAAAATATCAGCATTCCATTCTCTAATAGTCAGGAGACGTATATCATTAGGAAACTATTTCATATATACACTCTTCGACTTTTAAGTATTTATGACTAAATATTATAAAGTTGTAAAGAGACATTTATTCCCTTCATAAGTCATTTTTGTCTAAATTATGCGATCGAAAAAATCACTATAACAATGTCGGTTTAAGCGAATGGTGCCGTAGAAGCGTTTCTTTGAAACCGTCCTAGTTTCTTGTTTGTATGGTAAAAATAAGTTATACAAATTTGAAACATATAAATCCGCAAAAATTGTATTCTTAATATTTGCATAATTATGAAATTTATATGATAAGGGAGGGTACTGGGTAGAGTAAATTACGCCCATATAAGATATGAATAAAATATTCATACAATGGATGCGCCTATAGAATATTAAATTATAACCGACCAGTCAAGAAATTTAATAGACTATACATAGATTGAAATGATATTTATAATCATAAAAAAAAATATCGAAGATTGTTATTTTTTATTCTACTAATAAAGGATTGCTGGACGTAGTTTATCAGATCAAATACATCAAATACTGAATACATTATATGATTATACAAATTATATATAAGTGTATGTAATACCTATATTATACTCGTAATATATATATAATATATATATATCGTATACCTATTAGGTATGTTTAAGTCATGACAAAAAAAGAAATGTATTGAATTTATCTATCAATGATTATATAGGGTACCTACTATATATTTGTGGCTAAATAATAATTTTCATAACTGTTCGTCGTGCGGTGTAGTTAAATTATTGCAAAAGAACCAAGTTATAATATAATATATTGTGACAGTTTACTATTATACGTGTTTCAAACTTGTAGTGTACTGACGTTATCCATATGATAAGTTTTTGATAAAAGACTTTGCAAAGACCGCTATATGTGATTATCGACCAAAGTTCACGGCTATATAGCTAACAAATCACAGAACAAAATAATAGAGCCAACACATATTATGCTATCCTAAAAAACGGCGTCATTGGTCTATTGGTCTGAGTACCGGCATATTTATTATCCCAAATAACACGAAATTAGCATGAAAAAATATATGGTTGATTAAAGTTCGTTACCTTGTTACGTGAAAATGTTGCATGAACTGACGTAAGTAATTATTATGTCTTAAGTTTTCTTCGCTTGGACAGTGAGAGTGCCGATTGATCGGTTTTGTTTGGAAATGGGTACAAGAGGCTCGTCTGAAAGTTTAGTTTACCTGATGTTCAAGTTTTACGGAAATGGACATTTCATTATTACGTTTTTCCCAAAACTTCTCAGCGAGGTAAGACTATGCGTATTTTAGTATTTTACTACTTCGAATCACGACACCGCGCCACCCTTCGTTGTCCGACGCACTCCAAAACAGAACGGTACGTGTCAGAGAATACCTATTTTGAGAATATTTAGGCGAACCCAACGGACCAACTTTGTTGTTTGGTTTTTTTTTTTTATTTTGGATCGTATAATATAAATAATTTGTAAAATATTTACATAAACAGTAAATATCAATGTAGAGAACTGTAATATCGTAAATGTGTGTTTATTACAAATTATTCAAATTATATTAAAATAATAAGTATTATTATATCAAACATTGAGAAAAATTATTATATAGTTAAACAATTTAACTAACCAATTAATAATTATCATATAATGAACAAAACATAACAAATAATCGTTCAGTAGAATTCATTTTGTGTAATTAACATAAATATTAGACTATTAGAGAGAATTAATTTCTTAGGAAACTTAAAACCAAGATAGTTATTTGTATTTTTAAGTCAATACTTTACGACAATTAATACTAAAGAAATATTTTTAAACTATTAAACTACATATTATATCAAGCAGTTATCTAAAAAATTACAACATTATTAAAATAGTAAATGAAAATGTATAATAATATTATAAAGGTCGTATGTTTAAAAATTACTTGTTTTACATATTAAAGGAAAATCACAAAATTATCTTTAATACTTGAGTAGTAAAAACAATTTACTATTGATCACAAAATTAAGATAATAATATTTTTATCTGCAGTTTTATTTAATAGCCATTTTGGTTTTTATGTCCACAAAAATCGTGATTTGACTGTATTATCTTCTACATTGTTTTTCTTTTTGGATAATATCGTGCATGACTTTGGAATTTTTGTTGCATTTAAATCGTTAACTCAACTCTCAATTTTACTCGAGCTTTTAAAGCTTCAAATATAGCTATAAAACATAATTTTTAGTATGAACGATTCAATACACCTGTCACTTTTATTATTATGTAGACGTTTAAATAAGTAAAATTTACACATAAAATTCGGAGAAAACACTGTACTGTCAAGTAGGTCTTGAAATATAATATTCGAATGATAAACATTGTATATGCACGGTGGAAAATTACTTCAATCGGAGACTGTGTATAAGGCTTTATTTCAAAGGATATTTTATTATTTGTTTATGTTAAAATTATTTATTTGTTTTTACATTATTGGTAATAATAATGTAGGTTAAACTAATTTTTGACCAAAACAGATTATTTTTTCTGATTATTTTGAAAAGTATTAAACTTTTGATTCCGATTAGACTAATTAGACCCGATTTTCTAAACGATGAACCATGTTTGAAGTTGAAAATTCAAAATATTTTATTTTATAAAAAAGTTTACGGACATAAAAAATAAATGAATAACAAATATATGAGTAAATCAAAAAATTATAATATTTTAAAATCAATCTACATTTATTGTTCAGTTCAGAACCTTTAAAACATACAAGGCATGTCGTTCTAAAACAAATAAATTTATTGCACTGTCAGAAATTTAAAATAATGTAATTTACCATAAAACCTATGATAATTAGGTTATGATTAGAGTACCTACATATATCAAACTTTAAAAATTGGAGATTTAATATAAAACTATAATTTATTTATGTTTTATAGTTGCATGCGTCGATTAATGAACCATCACAATTTAAATTCATTGTTTTTACCCTAAAGCAGTTCCGAACACTTGTGTTTAAATACTTGAATTTTAAATGAACATCTTTATACTTAAACTGTAAAATATTATTGTTGCCATTATTTCCTTAACGAGGCTTATACGTTTTCATACGTTGTGTAATATCTTAGATAAAAATCCCAGTGTATCGTTAACATTCTAGTAAATATTTTGGGATAAAATCAAATTTTCTTTTCAAAATGTTTTCATTGGTTTATATAGCCAGAAGTTTTTTATTGAATGATATGTAGCTAATAATATTCACTCCGAACGTCCATACCACATGCATACTGATTGCTTGGTATTACTTCAATTTAGGTACTATATTTATACTATAAAGTATTTAAATTTAAAACAAAGAAAGAATTAAAAAACAAAAATCTCATTACATCGATAATAATAATTATAATAATATAACCCAGTGATCAGTGGATACATTTTATAT
This sequence comes from Aphis gossypii, assembly GCF_020184175.1. Classification (NCBI taxonomy): domain Eukaryota; kingdom Metazoa; phylum Arthropoda; class Insecta; order Hemiptera; family Aphididae; genus Aphis; species Aphis gossypii. The sequence continues at coordinate 58,304,264 of NC_065531.1, read as the reverse complement.
GATATTACGATAAGATTGAAGTTTAAATTTAGTTTATTTAGCTATTATTATAATATAATATGATAATCTAAAATTGCTAAATATATGATAATAACTATTTAAATTTATTATAATGAAAATACGCATATTTTAATCAGGAACTTTATTATATATTTTAGACGTTAGACTGTTTTTGTAGTATAAGTGTAAGTGATTATGGAAAATAACGTCAGGTGTGAAAAGTACATGATATTAATATTTATAATATACATGGCAGTTTTTTTTTTAATAATAAATTTATTCAAATTATGATACTTAAAATTTTAAATTAAGGACTAGCGTTCTTGTGCAATTCGTTAACCGTAAAAAATACATCCTTGTTAAATTTCCTAATAATAACATTTAGCGTACGCATACGCAAATTAATTTTTTAATACATTAACTTAACATTGCTGATCTGCTATGTGATTTTTTTTTTATATTGAAAAGAACTATTTTTTTTAAATTATTTTTAATATGAGTGGCTGGAGTTGGATTAAATATATTTTTAAGCATTTTTCAAAGTTTCTATTTTTTTGAACGGTTTTTTGCAATTGTATTAAGATGGACTTCGCTAGAAAAAAAGTTTTACCATTTTTTTTTGTATAAAATTAAAATTGTATTTTCTTAGACAGATGGCGCTACTGATTTATTCATAATTTATTGCTCAATATTCCGTTGACGGGAGTCCCAGAGTCGAGTACTTGAGTTCACAAAATTATGATTAAAATATGTGTTATTTAAGACATATCCATGTAAACATTTTCTAGAGCCCTATTATAGCGCATTGGTTTAATTGTGAAACTATAGGTATTGTGCATAGACTTACTGAAGAAATGTTATTGAAATCAGTTCATTAGCTTAGAAGGAGTTGAGTCATATCAAACGTAAAGCAGAATCAAAAGAATTATATATATATAATATAAAGACTTTATTTTAATAATATTGAGAAATAGTGATATAAAAATTGTTTTTAAACGAGAATCGACTTTTTAAGTACATAACATTTTCGTAACATTGATACACTTTTATCAAAATTCGAAAAATTAGTTTGTGTGTCATAGTATGTAAATCTTAAATTTAATATAGATACAAAGAAAATTATAACAATATAACATATCATAACATTTTGATAGATTAAATAATTATTAATATTTCAAAAACCATCATAGAACTTATATCTTCCAAACCTTTAAATTATAAAATTATCATTGTTATTATTATTATTATTATTTTATCATTAATTTTATTAGATACACAAAGTTATTTTACTGAAAAATTATTCGTTCGAATTTCTACCTAAATACATTAATATTTAAGAAAAAATTCATTTACATAACAATTTACAAAAAAAAGAGATTTTTATTTAAGAAAAAAAGAAATGGTGTCGCTACAGTATATTTATTTAATCATATAAATAATTCAATTATTTAAAAATATGTACCTTTAGCGCACAAAAAATTCCAAATTAAAATTTTAATGTATATTATGTTATTGAAGAAAAACATAGAGCCGAGAATGCTTGTTGAATCACTCTACTCTGAGTATTTTTATTGTATAAGCTTGCATTTCAAATCCTTTTTCAATTTTTGGGCTTACAAGTAATCCAAGCTCATACAGATATTATAACCAAGGGCAGTCGCAAATAATAATAATAATATCTTAATTGAATATTAAGTTTAAATATTTATTATGCAAATGTACTGTTTAAATTTTTATTTCTCCAAATTATAATTATGTATAATACTCTTTTCCATAAGCCCTTTAAAGTTAAAATTGAGTTAAGATTTAATTTTGATTAACATTTAATACATCAAAGACAATAGCACATTAGATAAAATAGATACCTAAAAATATTTTCATGTTTAAAATAATTTATTAACCATGCCCGGTACAGTGGATACTCATAATTTTGAATTTATATAGCGTCTTAAAATTTAATGTTATCGTGTCGCATAGAAAACGTCTACAGATTCGTTTAATGAATATTGTCGAAAACTTCAATACTTTATAATATAGTGGCTTGAACAATATAATATGTAGGTACTCGAAACTATGATGGTAAAGTAGGTACTTAAGCGGTACTCTATAGGAAATACCGTGGCTGTTTGGACAATTTACATTACGTTATAATAATAATAAATAATAATATATGATCATTATATGTTATAATATTATGTAGTTAGATACGTACCAATTAACCACGATTGGCTGTCGGCTGATCGAATAAAACACCAGTGTCGTTATAATATGTCACCGTAAATTATTATTATTACTGTGCGTATATTGAATGTATTTGTAATTGTATTTTTTTTTCGTCAGAATACAGTAATATTAATTGGCTAGCGGATAAACATCCTAACGGTACAACGATAATGCTTAAAACAGTCAACTAAACGAATATAGACGTATTGAATTAAACCTGTACATAGTAGGTACATAGTACTTTAAAATAATTTTAAAAAATCGTGGTAATCAAAATTATTTTGATATAGATTTTTAAATTTATTTTTTCTTATGATAATTTATTAGGTATTAATAAACTATAATATTGACTTATGGAAATGTTTTTTTCTTTTTGCTTTATTTGTTTTTCGGAATAGAATTCATGAAAATATCATATAATAATATGTTTTACGGAATAGTAAGTAAATACCTATTAAAATACAGCACATATTTTTCTTGTTAAATTTTTTTATGAAAAATGAAAACCAAAAGTAATACTAATACAGTACTTCTAATTACATGTATAAATAAATTTGAATTTATTTGGTTAATTGTAAATTATAGACAGTAATAGTGTAATGTTCAGCTAAATATAACTTGAAATTTTATTTGTAATTTTTTTATTCATGATTTTATTATAAGTACTTAATTATGTATGCAATTTAATATTGCATTTTATTGACTATAGCAATATTAGATATTATTAAATAATTCAATTTATTATTAAAAAAAAAAAAAATTCAGTCAAATGGGAATTGGCCAATTAAGAAAACTCATTTACACTAGATTTTGTCCAGATAATTTATTTGTTTGTTTTTTAGTTTATGAATATAATATTTATAATAAAATATAATATAATATTTTTATACTCATAAAATTTAGCTTGTATAAGTTAATTTTTTTAAGTATTTATATTTTAGATTCTGAATAGGAAGTAATTTATTTTAGGATTATTGATTAATAAAAATTTTATTAAAAAAATATTATTCATCTATATCGTTTTTAATGCGAAATTATAAATAAGTAATATTTATTTTAAGTAGATATTTGTATAGTTGTATTGTACTTAAATGTATCATGAGACGTATAAAATAAAGAAAAAAAGTTGTAATATATATGTTATTGTGCACCTTACATAAGTTAAGGTACTTTTAATTTTAATATTCAATATAATATTTCAACAGAGAATTTCGGAATAGAGCAACTATTTCGTATATTTAAGATGTAGACTCAGGTTTCTCTCACTTCTCAACGTATTAGTTTTCTTTTAAATATAAAATTTACATAAAGCAGATATAACTTACTGATGCACTGCAAAAAGTGTTAATACGAGTGCTTTGATTGTGTATTTTTTTTTTTTTTTTAAACATAATGTTTATTTTTATTTTTTGTTTTATTCCTATTTATATTATGTAATAAATAGTATTGTTTAACCTGTTGATACTAAATTTAATATTTATAATATACGATTTTCCTATCTAAAGTTAAAATTCACCTAAAACCATAGAAATTAAAAAAAAAAAATTTGTACAGAAAATTAAATTATTATATTTAGTTAAGTGCCAACTCCCTAGATAATCGTAGTTCATACTTTTGTATGTGTTAAAATGTATTCTCAAAGCTATAAAGTTTTTATTGTTGAAATCATGTGTTTGTTTTAATATTTATGTATTGACGTTATTTTAGACAGGAAAATCGTCCGCTTAAAATAATTAAACATTACATTTGATAGTATTTCGTATAAAATTCAAAAATAAATAAAAAATGATTAAATAAAAAAACGAAAAAACTATAGAAAACAAAATATTAATTATATATTAATGAAGTGTTAGTGTTTACAGTAACGAAAAATATGTTAAAGGCACTTTGGTGACAAAATGTGTTACGAGATACCGTTACTCGCACCACAACAGTAATAATAATAAAAATATTCATTTGCTAGCGAGATCGTAGACTAGCGCATACTTGGTACTTTTAATACTGTAAGTTTCCGCCGTTGTCAACATCACCACTGCAGCGACCGTCTGCACCGGCTGACGTCTTACACACGGGGTGCGTACTCTCGTAGCAATATTGTGTCGGAAGCGACTGCCGATGTTGCATCCGTCGGACGGATTCCGTCCACACGATCAACGAAGCGTTTAAACACAAAATCGGTCATACTCTCTGATCATTTTTTGATCAATGTGATAAACTTTATTACAACCGTTGTATATTTATACTATATATAGGTAATTTTGTAGGGTTATAATCAATATCAAAAAAGCAAAAGAAAATATCGTATTCTTATTTTTGTTTGTTTGTTTTGTTTTATTTTTTCATAAAGGAGTTAACAGAATTAAAAACCTACAGGAGTTGAGATTAAAAGATAAAAAAAGATAAAAATGGTTTAGGCCGGCGAAGGCGTTGAAAATAATTTGTATACATTATTATGGGTTTAAAAGACGATCAATTTTGAATGAGATTATAATTATTTTCTGTACGAACGAATTGCATTTAAAAAAGATGTGGTGATTTTGAATTCTGTTTAATATAATAATAATTATGTGTTAACCGTAATATGTTTATAGTATTTAGACGTATTATTGAGTGGTTGAATTTCAATTTAAATCCGTCGTTTTCCCTAAGTCTTTACCTATAGTATAATATGGTCTAAATGTTTAATTAATGGTATGGCGTATTGGTGTATGCTTGCTGTATATTCTACACATTTACATGTATATATACCTACTATTATCTATTAGTAATATAAATGTCGCATCCATTTGATAAAATTGTATATTTCATGAAAAGTTTATGACATGGAAACCGTTTTTATCACTCAATAAAATAATCAAAAATTTTATATCGTGTAATTTTTTTCACCAAATCGTCATTTGCTTGATGAAACAAAATATAATATAAAATCATTGTAGTTTTATTTTTACTAACTACTTTATGACAACCGTTATTTTATTATAATTATATGTTTATGTTATTATGATATAAAAGTGCTATTGATTGTAAATTGTACATAACCCATATATCACAATATTTATATTATTATATTATTACAATAAGTATAATAAAATCATGCCTTTATTAAATATATGAATTGTTTAAAAACTTTGTAAGATTTGGAATACATTGTCATTTTATTTTTTAAATTTATTTATTTATTTATTTAAGCAATGAGATGAATAATAACAACAACTATTATAATTTAATTTAGCTTTTAAAAACGAGCAACGGTTAGAGTTACATTTATTTTTATACGAACAGCTCAAATATTCTTGTCCCCCGATAAAACAGAAACTGTTTTACGAAGTGTTATTTCTTTGTTATTTTTAACTTGATCAACATTAATAATATTTAATGTAGCCAGTTGCAAATTTCCAGATCCAAATCATCCTTTTAATAGTCCATTCTGGCCTCTGGGTTCCTATACGGTTCATATTATTTCTTTGATCTACAATAACACTAATTACGTTTACAGGATCTGAAGGTCTTCTGTCTACTTTTGGTAATGGAATAATCACACTGTCATTAATCTTGTATTCTGAAATTTCAGCTTTGCTATTCTATAAATAATTTAACGAAGACATTTATTACAAGATATTTATAATAATTATACTATTTAAGTTTTAAAATTTAACCTGTAACATTTTTTTAGATGCTTTTTTATCTTTCGTGTAAATTTTTATAAAAATATTATGATATATGGCTTGTGTTAATTATATAATTATACGTATAATTATTATAATAATACAACGATTGTTGTAAAGCAGTTAGTAAAAATAAAAAGACGATGTTTGTATATTATATTTTATTTCACAATGGGGATGGCCATTTGATGGAAAAAATTACACGATATGAAATTTTAGCATCCATTTCGTAAAAAGATATTATCCACTTTATTAAATTTTAATTATTTCATTAAATGGAAAAAACGGTTTCCATTTCATGAAATTGGCAATTTAATTAAATAGATGCGTCATATTATAATTGTTACTGTCATATTCAGATATTATAAAAAGTTGTTAGTGTTTATGGTAACTCTGACTATTTTCCGTAGGAATTGATATTATTTAGGTATATAACGTTGTAAACACTTAAATAAGAATAATATTTTTTGTAGTTGGTCAGCCATTATCGTTATTGACCAAGACCATGTAGTTAAAGACTTATAGATCATATCAACATGGCTGTAATAACTAATTATTGATACTTTTAACAAGAAATGATACGTGATAAATTATAACTTAAAGATAATAAACTGTATATTAGTATTGTATAACTATTATTTTAGATAAATATTCGTATAATTATTAATATTATATACTATAATTTATTTACATATAATGTATTAAGTATCACATGGTATCTAAACTGTTGTGGAATGTTGTTGTGTAAAGCCGCTTAGCTGAACGATAAGTATATTTATTAGATTTGCATTTAATTTAACAGTGCGGAATCGTTGGAACTTGGAATCCTTGAGATCCCATAACACCGCAGTAAATGGACATTCGTTGTCTTTCTTGAATGCAATAATCTAGACTAGAAGATCAATAACAGATAACATTGCCTGAGTTATCAAGACAGAGTTATAAATATATTATGTTCACAAGAGACGATGAATAATATATAGGTACTTAGGTATTTGAGTAGCCGTTTTTAATATTATCTGAACTTAATACTTTTATAGTAATATATTATATATTATGCAAATATATGAAATGAACAATACACGTTTTTGTGTACTTGTTCTTATGTTGTTCGTCTACTTGTTGGTATCTACTTATGTTGTTATGTGTATTTCTATTATATAATTGTCTGTGTTTATGAAGAGTATTACTATTGGGTTGAGTGAGTTCGAAGGAATAATAAAATTACTGCTTTTTCTATATTAGTTATTCTATTTGGCGTATATCAACATTAAAAAATTTTACAATGTATTTAATTACTTTTTTGCCGTAATATGTGGATAAATATGTTATATTTTCTGTTGTGAGAGACAACGTTTGAATTGTTTTTGTTTAAATAAAAAAAATATTATGGTGATCTGGATGTGCCTATACTGTTAATTAAAAAAAAATACTATATGATATGATACATAAATTATTGTTTAATAAACAGTCAGCAGAATCAACATAAACAAATATCCTGAGGAATCGATATAGAAAAATATCGTGCGAATTCGATAGCCGGTGGAATTGATAGGTATTAAAACGGTAAAATCAATAAAACTTTACTCCAGTTATAGGTTTTGTAGGTTAATGTCGTGCTAGCCTTTAAATTGTTTTAAAAAAAGGGGCGAGATGTAAACAATGAATACACACGTGTGGGCTACGATATTTAAACACTATACGATTTCGTGTTTATATCTCATTCAACCAAATATCGGTAATCATAACATTCGTAAGCACTTAAACTCTCGTTGTTACTCTCGTAACACTTTAAAAACAACATGTAAATAATAAAAATATTGTTTATTGTTAATATTCAATTACTGAGTACAGTAGTTTGTTTCACAATAAAGTATATATAATGTTGAGATTGAAATTAAGGTGAATGTTGATATAATGAACTCACCCTCATTGCACGGTGTTTATACTTTTAGAATCGAATTTGACCTAATCTCAAACTTCTGAGAGTAAAGTGTAACTTAGGTTGTTAGATTCAAGATTATAATTTTAAGTTCGTTGGAGTATATTATCTTAAATAAACTAAATAAAAATACATAAATACGAAAAAACATAGTCACTGTGTTAGTAATTAATACGGTGTTTCATGTTTGTACTCGTAGAACTGTAAATTTATAATTGTGTGTTTGATTAAACCATTGATTATATAGTAAACTATATAAATTGTATAATGACTTTATAATTAATAGTAAAGCGTTAAGCTTATACATAAGCTATTGGGTGATTCAAATAGTTTGTTAGTGTTGAGACTCCGCAGTCTGCAATTAGTAGATTCTAGATGGACAATTTCTTATATGTCGATTGTTATTTATCTTATTGTGTTAATTATAGGGCGAGAAAATTATGAAATAGTTTTACGTAGAAGGTCGAATGGTAAATGGTTTGGTTATAGGTAAATAATGTGTTTTATCAAAAAAAATAAAAAAATAACCTTCGGTCAGTACACCTAAAAAAAAATCTTTTTTTAAATCATTTAATATTGTTCGCTGTCAAAAAATTAAAACAGAACTGTCTTGATACAAAATAAATTGAGTGTTTTTTGTATTATCAAATAAATACCACACTGTAACTAAAAATATCGTACTTTCATGTAAATAATTAAATAAGTACCATAAATTCAATATCGATACAAAATATTCAATTATCAATCAATTCGACGATTCAACTGACTGATTGTTCGGTCTAGTAAATCCGATTCTACCTTTGTTATAAACATGTGTAATTTATATACGATTTCCAAGTTCTACATATTTTTAAGTAATGACTTTTACAATTCTACTATAGTATTTTATTTATTTATTTCATAAAAAATATAAGATACCTTTGATTGGAAATAATCTATTTCAAAAACACTTTTAATTAAATATTTTTACTAGTCAACAGTGGCGTAGACAGGAACTTTCATTGAACTTTCATATACCCTAAAAACTAACTATTTTTCGTAAAAAAAAATCATTTTATTTTTTTATTATCGGTATAATGTATTAAGTATATATAAAAAAAAAGGTCATCGGGGATCCATCCCCCATATCTCTTCGTGTTTACTCCCATGATAGTCACTGATTACTATTACCACACAATTTCCATATTATTATATACTTATTCATATAGAATAAGAATTGTATTATGGTAAATTTACTAAACATCTCAGCTGGACTAAAATTACTAAAAGTGTTTTGAGATATTCGAGATCATAGAAGATAAGTGGTAAATATCATATTACGTGTATATCATGCATATCACATACATATATAAAATAAAACAAAAATAAAACATTATTAGTTATTACAATGCAGTTATTATAATTTGTTTGTGATAGATAGGAGAGATATTATGTGACGTAATTTTAAAATCTGGCTCCAGGTGGTATATTCACTAATACGAGACTTCATTTATCGTTCAGACTTCTTCCTGGAAAAGCCATAAAAGGTTTGTATGTAAGCAGTGTAAAGAAAATGCTTAATCTCATATATTATAATAAAAATAAACGTTGAGATACACCGTGTTCATATCCATAAAACAGGGCAAGTTATTTATTTATTTATTTTTTAAAATAATATTTAAATATTTTAGTTAATTGATGAATAGAATTAATAAATTTAAAAAAAAACAAAGCTGATGTACACACCACAATAATAATTACAAGTTACAACTGATAATTACCCGTTACATCGCGTTTACCATTTCTGTGATCTATGTGTAATCTATAAATCGAATAATTATTTTAATTAACACTTCTAAGTTAGTATTATTAAGCGTATTACAAATAATATTATATGCTTAATAATATTTGAAATAAATTAAGCTTGATCATATATTTGATTTAAAAATGTATTATTTTTTTCATGCTTGAATCATTTTTATAGTCGACATTTAAAAAGAACTTGTCCTAAAATAAGAAATAATAATTAAAAAAAAAAAAAAAATCAAATACTTACAAGGATTTTGTTTTTAAGCCCCGTAGCTATCCCTTTAGTAATCTTTGGTTCATAAGTATGTCAAAATACTACAACATGTGTATTTTTTATGAATTCATGACGGTTTATATCATCTTTTTCTTGGAACACAACCACCTGTAAAAATATTTTAAATAAAACAAACGGATCAGCATTCTATCGTTTCATAAAAAATTCTGCAGAATACCAGAATAAACGAATGAATTCTAATACCATTATAGGTATTTCGTAGTAGTCGTATGTACCAGCCCCGTGTTTATTTATTATTTGTTTTTATTTCTTTTCTTTTTTTCATCGACCGAATTCAGCTTTAAATAATAATCACACTAATGTTTTATAACTTATGTCGGGGGAGAAGGAAAGTCGAATAATGATTATACGGCTATAATCAGTAAATAGAATACGTACATTATATACTGTAGCATTACCGCGTAATGCAATCGCACAAAGTATTCATTTTCGAGAAATACAAACCTAGATTTAACGTCGTACGGTATACAATGATAATATAGATATAATAATAATGTCAGAATGTCTCGGCTCAAATATATCAAACCCGTGTAAAAGACTATAATAATATGATATAAAAAAGCATAATGGTAACCGGACTGTTTGAAATAAATCCTCCCAATGGCGCACCTAAAATACACCGATAATAATATTATTATTGCCGTTATTATTATTTTAGTCCGGTCGTATTACAGTATTATATTATCGACGACGGACACGTAGTATGTACGGTATAATATTTTCTTTCTGCGGCAAGCATTATCGTTGTTTTTTACTGACTTGACTTCCACAGATGGCCGTAGAATCGTGGTACAGACATAGCTAGGTACTTACCTATTGTTATTATAATAATTATTATAATATTATATTGCAATATATTATTATGTGCGACGTTTGACTTCTATTCGCTGTTCGAATGTTTGATTATAACACGTTTTCCGGTTCTATCGGTTGCTCTTCGACCGCGAAACTCTTTATTCGAAAATACGGTAACTACCAAAGTAGTTTTTCGTTATCTCGATAACTGTCTACCGCTTGATGCCGTGACCTCAGGCTCGATTATATACTATTACGTTATATCGACTATGCCATTCGAGTCGATTACTATTTTTTTTTTTTTTTGTATCTTTTATTACCTATAGTTCCCAATAGTTAGTATACCATTACAAGTTAAGTGTGCCCATTTACATAAGTATCATAATAAAGTGATGTTACGTTATAATCAGTCAATAATAATTAATATCAGCCAATAAAAATTATAATATCAGTCGAAAATTGATGGATTAAAAATTAAAAATTATATTTAAAAGTTAAAATGTTAAATTATCACTATACATATAATTTAAATATAAAATGCGGTTAAGTAGGCAACCACTTTACTGCGGTACTGTATAGGTGTCGAATATCGACACCGATTAAGTCACTGTAACATAAGTGTTAAATAAATGAATTTAAAGATATGGTAATGTGTTTTGAATTAAAACAAAATAATAATCGATTTTTGTAGACGATAGGTTTTTACTTTTAATTTCCAAAAATACAAACTAAATCTATTTTACTATCAAAAACCACCTTCAAAGTTGAAAATCTAAGTATTTTTACTGCTCCAAAAGGTGATGAAAGGAGTATAAAAAAAATGTACATCATTATAAAACTAATATGTTCATCGCTATTCTTAGTATTATGTATTACATGTATAATATAATCACGTTTATAATTCAATATTTTCGATAATAATATTATCTGAAATATTATTTAATAAAATATGAAATTACTATCGATCTAGGTTGTGTATCTAGAAAAATACCAAGCGATGCTGTATCTCTTTTGACATTTCTTGTTTTTTCGTTTACCTGAGCTTTAAATGAGTTCAAGCCACTTCACTCAACCAACATGATGAAATGTCTATAACATGGCATTAACGTCATAATATTTGTTCTACTCGTCGATGGTGTAAAACTGCAGAAAACTTCTAATTTTTTTCACAGAATTTGAATAGACGATGTTTTTGTAATATAATATTAATTTTTATACTTAATCTGTTCATAGATTACGTGTAGTTTTGAGTTTTCCACCACATATTACTATATGAGCTTTGCCTATTATATCGCGATGACACCGTTATAAAGTAAACACGCCGGGCATGTTAACAAACAGTAATGTTTGATAAAAACAAGTTCGGTGGTATAATAATATTTCGAGATAATAAAATACATTTAAAAACAGTTTACGGGCTTTTTAACAAAGACGTCGGTCTTGTTTTCCAAGTTTCTTTGCCTGTCCTACTACAACAACCGTCATTTCCACGACTTTGTTTACCGTGCCCTGTCAACATCTCTAAAAATTTGCGACTACATTTTATTTCAGTTTAAATTTAACACTTGTTTTTATTATTATTATTTTTTTTTTAGCAAACGTAGTCTGCATTATTTTACTTTTCTATTTAAAATAGAAAATATTTAAACATTCCTTCTTGAATTATTTATTGTATATTTTTTGGTTCGATCTAGTTATTATAGATTATAATAGGTATTGCAAAACAAAAAAATGATTCTAAATTTCTAAGTCTACATTACTTGGCATATTTATTATTTAATTATATATTTATATTGTTGTAGTTATTATTTAAATATTAGTTAAACGGTACCTAGATTTAATTAATTTTTATCAAAAACATTTAATTTTAAAATGTCATTGTATGTATAAAATATATAATTGGTAGTTTATTGGAATTTTCACAAATTGTTCATTAAATTAGCATTTATTTCGATTGTTTTTGAACTATTTATGGACATTTGCAATTTTTCAATTTTTTCAGTTTTTTTTTTTTTTTACATATAAATTAAAATAATCATCATTTATTTTTAGTAAAAAATTTGTATTTTTATTAAAAAAAAAGGTACATAGTAATTCACTCCCAGTTCAAAAAACTATAATTAAGATAATAATAAATAATATATGTAAATATATGGTTGTTATAAAATATATACGAAAAATAAAGGCATTCATAATATTAGTACATCTTCACAATTTAATCGTAATTATATATTATATAATAATACAAAATTCAATAAATATTAAATAAGTAAAGTAATACTGGCATCATATTATCTTTATTCTTGTATAATATATTATTATTAAATTTGATTGTCGACTTTTTAATGTTTTGTATATTTTATATACCTTTACTTAAAGTATAGTGTAATAAGACATGCAAAGGGGACTGAACTGGAATAATTAAATATTTGACACAGGATGGAATTAGTACATCCATTAAAAAAACCTGGGACGGAACTAGTATATATTTAAATTAAATTTTTATAAATGGGATGGAACTCAAATGCATCCTTGTGATTTTGTTAATTTATCAATACAATAAAAATTAAATTATAAATAATATATATATAAAAAAAAAAATTACGGAATTTCAAAATGAATTAATAAATCATTTAAGCAAGGTATACTATAAGAATATTATAACGTTTTGTTAAACATATAATCATGTAAGTATCACTTGCTATATTTTAGATAAATGAATATTTTTAATAAAAACAATTTAAATACAATGTTTATTTTTATAAATATCCATATAGATTATAATATGAAGTACTTCATAATATTTCAACTTTTATTTACTGTTTTCTACTTATATTCACGAGAAAAGTAGCGTACCTATTTATAATTCTTAATACTATAAAAATACAATATTATATAAACAATTTATTTTGAATCGAAATATATATATATATATATTTAATTATGTGAATAAGTGAAATAAACGAATTAAGATTAGGTACACATATTTATAGAAAACAAATGTTTAAAAAGCATTTTCAACCCTTCATACATATTTTATAATTATTGTAGAATATTTTTATTCATAGGCACATCCTGCATATTAAAATAAATTAACATTCAAATATATTGAAAATTCCGAATATTCGTAAAATGCATGCGTAATATTGCTATGAAGTTTTTGATTTATCGAATTACTGAATGTCGATAATATTGAAGTGCCTAAACTTTCATGTCTCAGGTGAATCTAATAAAAAATTTAAAATAATACTATACTAAACTAACATGGCTTTCAAAACATTATTTTATAGAATGTTGAGATTGGTGAATACTAGCAGTTTATCCTATGGTATGTAGTTAGTTTTCGAAATCCTATATAGCGATTTTGTTTATATTTTCTTTCGTCAATTTTTCATTTAGTGTGGCCAATTTCCACTTAAATTTTTCTAAAGAAAAGAAGATAATATAATATATATTTTATAAATCATTATCATAATATTATGTTCATTATATAGCTTGCTTAATGTAAATTTAAAATTGAAAAAAGTGTATTTGTGTATTATAAATAAAATTCTGTATAAAAATTTTAAATTGAGATTAGTAGGATGAGATCATTCACTCACGTTGCAATACTAGTTATACAAGTAAATTGTATTATTTACAAGGGTTTAACGTTTAATATTTTCAAACAGTTGACGACGTGTACAAAAACCCAAACAGAGCTTCAAAGTTTATTATAGTCATTTAATTTTAATGTTTATTAGGGATACGGATACCTGTATACTATATCTTTATGTAAATTGAATATAATGAACATGCATGCTATTATTATGTCAAAATAATTATAGACGCCTATAATAGTAAATAAAGATAACTACTTACAGAATTAAAATACATCAAGACCAATTAGTAAATATAAGTTTTAACTTTTGTGATATATTATACCATTGAATAGAAATTTTAGTTTATACATATATGTATAATGAGAATATATTGTATACTTGAATATTTCATTATATTTTATTTGTATATAACTAATGACACAATTAAAATGCATGCATATAGTATGTACTATTTGTTTATTTGTTTTTTATTCAAAATATAATATCATTCAAAAACCCCAAAAATCCAGAAGTCAAATCATTTAAAATACGTTACTAGTCAAAGAAATGTGTACTTTATAAATAATTAGTCGTTTACCTTATAATTTGTTGAATTTGTTGAAAATGTTTCATTAAGGAACTATTATAATTTGTAAATTAAAATGTAGTACTCTTCAATGATGCAACTAAATTTTTCCTTTAAAAACTTGTTATATCTGTTGTTGTGAATATTATTTATATATAGTGTTTATTTTAAAATATGTCATTTATATTTAAAACTTTGAAAATTAAAAAAAAAATACAATTATTTATATTATTTTTATCAATCATAAACTCAGCACTCAATTTATCACCATAATAAATTTAAAAATGTCTGTAACCGATAGACGGACTACTCATTATTTAAGCAACTCAGGACATTGGGTGATATCCCAGTTAGTCAGTGAGCCATTTGTACCCCTACTACAATATCATTTCAAAGTTTCAAACCATTAAAATTATATATACAACATTTTTGAAAAATATCTATACATAAATAATAGTTTTATAACATAATATTATTAAGTTTATAATATTTAATATTCCATCAATTTCATTGAAAACTATTTAACTAAGCACATCTTTTGTTATATTATGTATTTTAGTAAAATACAATTTGTTTTGATGTAATTTATACAAACAGATGTGTAATTGTCGAAGAACTTTATTATTTAACGCATACATGTTTAATTGTAACTTTTATTTATTATATTATGTATGTTTACGATTGTTTTTCTAATGTTATGACTTATGATAAACTTATTATTATTATTAAAAATTATCTAATAAGCACGTCCACATAAAATCGTCTTTGGTTAGTTATTCGTATAATAATTTTTAGTTTCAATATGGAGTGCAAGATCACGTAGCTATAAGAAAAATTTGAACATTGACATATCTCGAATATGTTTCGTTTTTAGTATATTAGGTGGAAACAGTGTAACAATAACAATAATAATAACAATATACTTACCCCGACAATATTATTTTATTTTATCACCAAAAAGTAGTGAAGTATACTAACATATAGAATATAAACTTGCATCGTAAATGTAGTTTAAAGTTTATTGGTGAACTAGGACGATAACGATTAAGAGGTATAAAATTTGGACTGTTGTTCCATTTTCAAGGTTTTTGTTATTAGTAATCCTATATTTTATATTTAGAATGAAACCTAACATTAGAAAACAAATATACATTGTATTTTTTTTTGTTTTTTAGATATAACGAACGGTGGATTCTAATATTTTCGACTGAAAAAGTAATATTTTTCATTAGATAATAACTAAGGAAAGAATATCAAAAAACTATTGCTAAGTTAAACAATTTTTCTTATTAGGTATATATTTTGTTATAGATTTAAAATAACATGCAGCGTTATAAAATTTTTAATTTATGTCATCAAATAAACATGAAAATAAAAAATCGTTCTAATTATTTGAGAATAGGCCAAATTGTAGACATGACTGACAATTTATTAATTGTGTACTGTTAGAAAAAAAATTAAATACATAAAAACACTAAAGATAGTTCATATTACAAGTAAAAATGTTCTGTATAAGCTAAATACAAATCAATGTTTTGATTTTGAAACACTTAGTGAAGATTGAATTTTTGAGGATTTTCGTTGAAGTCCAATAATATTAGAAAAGCGAGCTTAATTGTATTAGTATATTATGCAATAGGAATTAGGATTGAATTAATTGTTATATTTTATTTCTTTATTTATTCTAGAGTAAGTTGGTATTTGTTGATACTTTTAAAAGTGAGAAAAGCATAGTCCATGGTAAATAATCAGAGATTCAAATTATTTGCATTGTCATGAAAACACATTAAAAATTAAAAAAACGAAATGAATGAGACTATTAGACATTAGCTGTATAGTTGTTTATATTTAAAAAATTAGAAATCGTGTATAATAATAAATTTTCGTGATAATATTAAAACTTGTGGTTAATAATTTATAAGTACTAATGTCATAAGTACAAACTAAATCGACAATGCAATGTATGAATAAGATCCCATAATACGTTAAATAGAATATAACCAATTACTATATACGCATACTTCAAAAATGCCTTAATTATAGTCTTATAATGATTAATCTGAAAACTGATATTAGCTTATGTTTACTAGTACTAATTAATAATGAAGAGCTCTATAGCCTTGTATGCATATTCCCAGGGGATAACAAACTGATCAGTATCAATTATTTATCATTTAAAATCAACTATTGATATCAATCTTATCATTTTAGATAGTTAATAGACGATAAAGTATAATAGATTACGTTATGGTACGATAAAAAATATTTGACGGGATGTTTTCTACGTATAAATGAAAGATTGTGGTATCTATAGACGCAGGGTTCTGATGTCTATTATTTTTTTAAGAAATTCATTATAAATATAAATAGTTTTTATATAAAATGTTTTTGAAATCTTAAATTACTCTTGGAAACAGAAATAATTATAGAAATTTAAAAACGTATTAAATATTATGTAACTAATATTATTCAAGATTAGTTTAGATAAAGCAATAATAATCTATTTTGAAGTTTTTAATATTAATAAATTTGTGTAGTTATAGTTGTAAATATTTTCAAGTAAATTTGATTCATACATTATTTATATTTTTAAAATGTTATAGTTATAAATTAAAATTTTATTATTGATTGAAATTTAGTAAATTTGCTTAATACATAGTTTGGTAATAATTTTTAAGTGATTTAATCGATACAATTACATTTTTTTAAAAAAAACCATTTAAATTTAGTTCCAAATAATATCCAAGTATTAATTTAGAGTAACAATCACATATTAAAATATGACAAATATTGTTATGTAGTTTAATATATATTTGATTTAATAACCTAAAGAGGTTTCAAGTGTTTGTAAAATAATATCAAATTTTATGAATCGAAAAATGAAAAAAATAATTGATAATATATTTAATCAATTTATTAAAATTTTCAAGCTATAGTAATTTAAAAATTAATTTTAAAATGTCGAAATCATGTCTGAGAGCTTTTTAAATACCTAGTATAAAAGATGGAAAAGTTATCAGTTTAGTCAAAAAACGGGTAAATTAAAAATTTATATTTAAATGTCTTCTAATTTAAAGTTGTCTATCGATGAGTTTCGAGTGGTAGGTATTATATTGGTTTATTAGTTCGAGAGGGCGAACGATCATCACGATGATTCGGATATTATGATACAATCGAGTTTATTTTTTGCACTCATTAAACTTAAATTGATTATATTAAGAACTAAAATAATGAAATTGTAATCTTATTAATCATAAATTTGATTGATATAAATATTAAGATTAAAAGTTTGTAAAATATGAAATATTATGCTTCAAGTGTTACAAAAATTGAATTACTTATAAAAATGATAAAAAGAACTTTTATCCCAAAAATTTTAAGTATGATTATCTGTGTGCATTGTAAAATTACAAACAAGTTATAAGCAGTATAACAATAACGAAATATTTCGCATTTATTATTTTGTTACAAAATAATGGGATTTTGAAATTTTTATAAAATAGAAATGAAATATCTAAGAAACTTTGATTAATTAATATTTGATTATAACTGTTTGTTGAATGAAAACAAGTTATATATATATATATATATATATACATTATATACCTATTATACCTACCCAATTCAATACTCACTAAAATCTTGCTTTAATATTCTGGCTCTTCGCTTAGCATTTTAAAAATGTATACTATTCATCAATGTATTAACAGCATTAAATCGGGAAAGGAAGAATTAAAAATAAAACACTCTATATCTATTTCAATTATTCCATTATAGTATTACGTACTTGTTATTATATATAGTACCTATGTTTTACAGTCCAGAATTTTAATTTTTAGAAAAGTTTGTGAAAATCAAATATCAATATTATTCCAGCATTTTTTTTTTTTAAAGAGAGAGATTTTATACCTATAAAAACTTTCTTCGGTTCTCAGATTCCGAAGGACAACATCAATTTTAGAATAAACGATATGGATTTTACACACCGTCAATTCCGGGATTCAGGTACCTAAGTAATACTCAATAAGTATTTACGGACTTTGGAAAATATTACTACTACATCGATCATCTCCCATTCGGGGATTCCTTATAAGTCGGAAATAAAACCAATTGTGTTCAATAAAATATAATATACTGTAGAGTGTATACGTATGATACTTAGGTATGTAGTTGTGGATTATCCCAAATATGCTTATTTAAAACTCCATTTGCGACCATAATAATAATACACTGGTCTACTGGCTCATAAAAATATAATACAATTGAAATAAAAAAAAAAATAAAAATAAACCACATTATACAGTATGGTTGGTTACGTTTTGCCGTAATCTTCGTTTTTAACTTATAGATCAACCGTTACCTCCAATGTGAACAAATAAAAATTCTTTTCCGTGTTTATTTATTTTATCACATCAAATTTTACTTGCAATTGTTATGAAAATAATAAACAACATTTAAATTAAAAGTTAAACAATGAATCATAATCTTAAAGAGGATATTTTAATACCATTAATATAAATAAAAAATTGCATAGGTATTTATGTTTTGTATAATATGTTTATATTTTGTTATTGGATTTTATGAAAAATATCTTTAAACACTATTTGACATTAATATATTATGTATACGTATTAAAATATTTGTTTACTTATTAATAAAGCATTATGCACAATTTATATATATTATAAAGCACTATGATCTGTGTGGTTTTCTTTTGTTTGTGCTTGCAAATACTTTGTGGAGTAATAACAATCTTTGAATTTAAAAATATTGTAAACTGTAATACACGTTTACTCATAAGTAGGTAAAACTGAAACAAAAAAAAAAAATCTAATAAATATATAAAGGTATCAGGTAATTATTTTTTATGGACATCTAACGTTCTGATTTAGACAAAATTACTTACTTTAAATGATAAATAACGATAACATGTTAGTTATTTTAAACTTTTTTGTATTTTATATTATTATTCTAAATATGCATTCTATTTTTGTCCTATTATTACATATTGCACTTATTGTGCTACTAGATGGTACAGATTATGACGTATGTCTTAATATATAATATAAAAAAACAGTATATTATGAATTTTTAATGGCATTTTCAATTTATTTTAAGATATTATTATTAATTTTTACTATGAATCTGTTTTTAATATTTTATGATATTCACAGAAAGATGTTATTAATTTTTGAGTTCTATAAATTTATATAATATATTATATTATACTCATATATTATTATTATAATTAAATAATAATAACATGGTTAAAGCAAAATTTTCGGAAAAATTGATATCAACCTACTATAATATGAAAAGAAAAATGAATTTAAAAGATATATTAAAAAAATATCATGAAATATACTTTGTGATATATTATTGAATTCAAATTTAACACGCTAATAATAGTGATCCACTCGAGACATAATATACAGCAGAGCGCTTGCCTACCTTTTTTTATAGTTGCTTATACTTAAGACTAAATCTTTTATAATTATAAAATTATGTTTTTTTATTATACTATAATATAATAGTATTAAAAATTATTAAAAATATCAAATAAAATATTAACTCTCTAATAACGTCGTATGAAAAAAATAAATGAAAATTGAAAAACTCACTGAAGTTTTATTATAAATCCTTATTAAAAAAACAATGTTAATAGGTTTACTTTATATTATGTTTACCACGTTATCACTGAAACAGCTTATAACAAGTTTGAATTTGCTATTACTATAATATATAACAATCATATTTGTTCGGGCCGGGAGCATATAATGATAATACGCGCGCCCGGTCACCAAAATACTTCGTGCGCTGCGCGCTGCACACCGACCGACCTGTGTATGTGTGTGTAGGTGTGTATAGCGACTCTAAGGAAGTGGACGGGGTCGCCGAGCAAGACCAAAGAGTGCTAGTGTGAAGTGGTGTGTGTAAGTGTGTATTATTGTGTGTGTGTATGAACTTATATGCTAGACGGATAGGTAACTCAATAATAAATAAATGGTAACTCAAATTAGAGGTATGGTAAAAGCTATAATATAATAATAAAATTTACGGCCCTTTTGGCCCAACAAGTAAAAATATGTATAAATAAATGTAATATAAAGATTGCCGGTTCGGCACAACCAATAATAAAATAATAATGTATAAAAAATAATAGTAATAATAACTCACAGAATTGTCGGTGCACTGCTGGCCAGCCGCTACCTAAAAACACCTATATAATAATTGCACACACACACACACGAAACAATTTAAATATAATACACTAAAAAATAAACGATATAGGTAGGTAACAAATAATTTTAGGTATAAAGAATGGCGATTTGCGCCTGTAATATAATATAAATAACAAGTGGCGATTTGCGCCTGTAATATAATAAAATAAGTGGCGATTTGCGCCTGCAATATAATAAAATAAGTGGCGATTTGCGCCTGCAATATAATAAAATAAGTGGCGATTTGCGCCTGCAATATAATAAAATAAGTGGCGATTCGCTCCACAACATATAACGTATGATATAATAATAAAACAACGCGGCGATTAGCGCACGACGAGGGCGTTATTCCGTTAACGCTGGAGAGAAGACCAACTTAATTATAATATTATACAGCCGACGGACAATTCCGTGATCGCGTTATTTCTATACATTATAATGTTATATAATAATTCACAATCGACGAAATAATATAACAATAATTAACAAACGAAGATAACATAAATACAATAGAAAAAGTAAAACAAATATAGCGGACGGCATGCGAGTGTTTGTGTGTGTGTGTGCGTCGATCGGTGACAGCTATCGAAACCGGAACGCGCGTATAATATGCCTATGCTTATGCGGCGCCAACAATATTAATTTTTTAAAATTGAGTTGGCATATTACAAGGGTAATGATGAAGATAAAGTTACATTAAATCATCAATAATATTATTATTTAACAATTTGTTTATTTTGCGTTTATTATCTGGTTAAAATAATTATAAAAAATAAATGATTGTAACAAATATTTTGAAATATATAGATCTGTTCGATTTGATTACGGATATTTTTATTTAAAATAATGTTAAAATCACTCAAGTGCGTTATTGTGTTTTCTATAAATAAGGATATGTGTTATATTAACTACTGTTCATCCACTGTACCAATTAAACTAATTTAACCAATTAATATAAATTAAATAAGACTGCACAGAGGTTATAAATTATAATTCTGTTTCTCAGCATAACTCTTCTATATGATATCTTGTTGTGCCATATGTATGTTACCTTCAACAGTATCATTGATGTCAACGTGTTTGAACGCTAAAGTTTGAGTAGGTGCACTATAGGGAAATTTAAATCCCATAGGTATAATGATTTATGTTTAAGCCTTTAAGGGATTTTGATATTAAATTACCACGTTTTTAAATCGATGTAGGTACCTAACATAATATTATATTATACAATAATATACATAGCATATTATGTCAACAATGTATTTTTAAAATATAAAATGAGCGATGTTGCAGAGGCTAAGTGAGAATGCTATATATACAATATTGTTAATAATAAATTATTGAAATTCGTTTGGTCGCGTAATTTATTACAGTTTGTATTTTATGAAATCTTTTACTTTTACACAATATTATAATGAATTACAATAAACAGCTACGTCAAAGTGTATTATGTTTAACAGCCTTGAAATTAGTATTATTCAGTTTCACGTAAGATCCGATTAAATAATAGCTATGGACGTTTTAATGTAATTTTAGTTTTTTGTATATATAAATATATCCATACATTTTAACCAACCAGATACCATCGACCATAACCGAAAAATGTATTTTATTTAGCCAATAAATTCCGTATTAATGAACAAATATATAATTATAACAACGCGGTTGAATTAATTTGTAAGTGTAACTTTTATAATTTTTTTATTAATTTATATCAAAATATAAGTATTAAATAATAAATCAACATTATTCTTAAATCATAAAATTTAAAATTGAACTATAAAAATATGTTTTACGTGAAAATTTGTGTGATTTATATGAATTCTTTTTTAAAAACAGCGTATTTAACAAAAGAATACCACAACTTTGAATCATTGATCTTCACGAAGCGTCGAAGCTCCAATATAATCTACAGTGATTCTTTTCTAAGGGGGTGTGTGAAGGATGCAGTTTATGTACCATCTCTGCCGGCCAACATTGAAGAGCTATAAACGAGAGTCATAACGGCCATCTAAACAGTGTCACCAAAAATATTGAAAAATGTGCAGAATGAGTTATTCGGGCTTCAGAAGGTGAACACATTGAAAACTTGCAGTGTTAGTGTACGTGAAAAGAACTTCATTATACGTTTTATTAAATGGTAGATAGAAATCGTCCCTAACTGTTTTATTCTATAAATATGAATTTTAAAAGTTGTGGTATTCTTTTGCGAACATACTGTATTATTGCGTCCTAGAAAAAAAAATATAAATTCTTTCTATCACTCTTATAATACGATTTACAGATCATAAAATAAATTGTTTTTGATACAGGAAAATTAGTTGTCGTATAAAAATTTGAATAAGAAACGAAAGAAAACCTTTAATACTCAGTATAAAATATACTGCAACTTTACTATTATAATACAATAATACGTTATTGTGTAATCAGACCACCAGATAAAAAAGGAAAGGCCAAATGCAAATGAACTATTTACATTTTTTTTTAAACGGAATTAGTAAGTATTTATCTGGTAATCATTAATAATTTATTAGTTATAACGTTTTAAAATATTTTGATTATTAATATGTATTCTGGTAGCCGTCGATATTTTTACAATTTACAATTTTTTAATTAATTAACATTTTAAATTTCTATGTACATTGTACATGCATAAGAAGTGACAATAATATGGTTTCCAAAGTGCGATTCTTGTGGAGTAACAAACAGCCGTTGTATCCTCAGCCATAATTGTGACTTAATTTTAATTCGTGTTGTTATAACTGATGTTGTAATGATGGAATATGGCAACATCGTTCTAAATATTTTAAACTCAATCATACTGTATTATACTACTCAAACCTTTGAATTGACACCTTATATGTGTTTCGGATTAAGATTAAATGAAGTATCCACAGTCACACTGACCAATTGATAGAATATTTAATTGCTTCAACTCAATTAGATATATTTTATGAATAATAATAATAATTTTTTTGGAAATTTAAACTGCATGTAAGTTAATAAAACAATAATATTACGTAACTAGAAAGAACATGAAGTTGTATCTATAATAAAACCGTATGCGGTATTCCTTTGAAAATGCGTATTTATAAATGTATATATTATATATATTAATCATATTATATTTCGTTTAATTAACATTTTAATATGTTTCAATATGAATATTAGGTATGCATATATTTAATATAAAATAGTAAAATACTCTAAATAAAATATTAAAAATCATTAGGTACTAGACAATATTTACAGTTTTAACGTACAAATAATTTATATCATTATCTCATTAATTTAAATCTAATGCCAAAATGATTTGATAAAAATATTACTCCTAAATAGCAATTTCACTACATAAAAGGTAGATGGCTTTGACGAAAATGCGTAATAATTTTCACAATTTTTCATCATTATATTATTATAACAATTATAATATTAATTTACTATATAATTATCTATATATTGAATGTGATTGTGTATAATACAATTTGTAGTATCAACAATGCCGGCAATTAAAATCGATTAAATAACCCTAAATAACTAATGATTTATTACATAATTATATAATAATATAGCAAGTGATGATTGCTTCCATCATCTTCTTATATTATGATATACTGGTATATTAAAATAATCACACAAAAATCATTATTTTAAAATGACAAATACAGATGACCTATAATGCCCCTTGTAACTTGTTATCCCTTCACCTCCTACCACTGAATGCAACTGACGTTTTTTTACTACAAACAGTCGTGGGTGTAGATGTGGTTCGTATATAATATGCATACATATATTTTACGTAACGATTGTGAGAAATTTTAAATTTTCGTAAAAAGAATTGAGTATTATTATATAATATTATCTACATTTTAACGCTTAAATTTTAATTACTGAACATTGTGCAATTCTGATGATATCACATAATTTCTACACAATTAATTTAACAGCTACAATAAAATAAAATTCAACAGTTCATCAAAAAATATATTATGACTACCACCACAGTTTTATTATTTCGATGTTTTAATTTCCATACGGAATTTACTCACTTTCGTATATTAAATTTTTAATAAAAATAATTTGAATATATTTTTATTAAATGGAAACAATTAATTTATGATTGGTCTTCTTTTTTTCGAATATCACCCTTGTTTTTATATTTATGTTTACACAGGTGATCTAATAGAGAATTGTATGCGAGTTATGCAACGATTGGTTAGAAGGTTCTAAGTGTGCATAATAATCCTCAGTTGTCATTCGATATATAATCGAAAATCCACATATATATATATAAATATATATTATATATTGGAACACATATTATTGTACTTATAATCTAATTATATTAATTATAATAACCTTACAACATATTTTGCTGAAATTGTATAACAATAACGTTTTAGTATCTTACTCACTTTTAACACAATAAAGCTAACTAAACTAGGTTTGGTTAATTATAAAAATTGTACAGTGCAACACTCTCTAAATACTCGTTATAAGATGTACTAGATTAAAAAATAAAATCAATTTATTAGTTCATATTCTATTGAAATTGTCGTGTAAATTTAATATACAGATAAACGTTGTCCACCATGTGTATTACAGTTCAAACAAACAGATTAAGGAAAACGAAATGAGTCTGGTAGAATTATAGCCAATTGATAATATCAAATCAAACAAAAGGTACACAATAGTGTACCTTGGGTCTGAAATGGATAACAAATGATAATAATTCGAATGAATAATTTAAATAAGTCATGACTAATGACATGAATTAAATGTTAACGAACTTCGGTATAATTTAACTTGTAAATTGTTCTTAAAATAATATTTTGAAAAAAAAAATGATATAAATAGCACTTGGTAGCCGGAACATCAACTGTAATATATCTGTTAGAAGACCCCAGATTAAAATAATATTACAATGCAACTGGTGTAGGCGATTTGACAAAGGTTGTAAACTTTGGTAAACACATTACAATAAAAGGCTTCAAAATCCATACAAAGAAACGACTCTCATAAGTAATATTATACTAACCAACGGAGATTGCCCTATATACAATATTTTGAATTTGTATTTGTGTATTTGAGATAGGGCGTGCGCATTTTCCTGACTTACCAAAGATTAAATTACTATTATTTTTATAAATACCTATTATATATTTATATCCCACGATATATGTACAATGTAAATAATAAAATCCATTATTTAATTAAATCCACTTTAGAAGATATGTATGTTATACTTAGAAACTACATGTTTTCAACTCTTCGTCATGTTAATTTTATTTTTACCAACATATGGACCTAATAATGAAGCGCATCACATGGTTAAATAATATAATTTTTATTTAGGTATTAGGTTTGAATTTCAGTAATAGGTACAATAATGTAATCTTATGACGGTTTGGATGGTTATTTATTTAATATATTTTTATTTTTTTTATTTTTATATATTCAAAAGTAAATCAAACGATGTCCACACCTACGCCTAACTAGCCAAATTTCGACACGTTTTACACTCAAGTAAGGTACACTTAAACCAAGAAATGTAACAGAGATAATTTTACTATTAATTTTCATACTGATTTATTCATAGAATAAATTTTAAAATTTTTACTGACGTTAATATTATAAAATATAATAAGTGTAGATAATTGGTTGGGTTAATTTTTTTTGGATAGTATTATCCAAAAAAAAAAAAAAAAATGCACTACACCATAATTACTATTTATATTTTTATTTTTTTATACTATAACAATTATATACTTTATGTACCTATAATCATATCAAAACTCAAATAAATATACTCTGGTCAATCGCTTAATTTTTTAAACTTAAATTTACTAATAAAATATTTAAATTCAATCTTAATTCTTTTGTAAAAAATGACATTTATTATATTCGTGTAAGTTTAATTGTTTTTTTTTTTTATTTTATTATTTTTATTGAAAACTCATTTGTCAAAAAAATATATTAATACGTTGTATACCCTATTAAAAGATTTATATTTATATTTTTAATACCTTAGCAATTTATATAATTGATGGAATATAGTTTTTCAAAAGTTTTTAAGTAGATATATTAATCTATAATAAAATAAATAACTGTATGAATGTTCTTAATTGAGTGGGGTAACCCGTCGCGTGTAGCTAGGAAGGTATTATAAAAATAAATAATGAAATATTATTAATTATAAATTATTTTAAAAATATACATTTTACTTGAAACAATAACTACCTTTTTTTTTAAACATAGGTAGGGATTATAAATGTTTAATGTTTATGGATGGTAAGTTAATGTTTGTTTATGGATACAGCATAATATAAAGAACCCTTTTCATTGGAAATACAATATCATAAACAATTGATTATTATTAAACTAAAGACAAAATATTCTGCAAAAAAAAAAAAAATAATAATAATAACTACCTATATAGAATACTAAGTACTAAATATGTGAAATTTTATAAATTCATTATTTATTTTTACTTAAATTTATATACAATTTAGGTTATATAAACAAAAATTTAATAAATTGCTTCTTATGCGACTACGTTTGCAGGATAAATAAAAATAAATTACATTTTAACTGAATCTGGTAATATCCCATAAAAAATATACATTTATATTTTTGATATTTTTTAATCACTGTTACTACTACCACTTTTAAATATTTAATGATAAAAATTGAATTCATTTTGCTAATTTATTAATTTTGTTATACATAAATTACAATAATTCAAAATTATACTAAACATTTCAAATACATATAAACAAAAAAAGAGAAAAATAATTTTTTTCAAAACATAGTTTATTTACTTTCGGTCGTAGTATGCCTAGTAAATTTTGAAATAAATATTTGTTGAATAATTTATGTATCTGTAAAACTTGCAATAAACTATTATTTATTTTTGAAATGTACGAAATAAAGAATTTTGATTTTGTTGAAAACTATTCTAGTATAAAATTTACTGTTTTTGCATTAAAATCTTTGTGACTTCTTGTCTAAGTATTATATGTAATTTGCCGATTTTAAATTTAAGTATGAGTTCTACCTCATTTTTTAAAAATGTTTTATTTTTAATTACTGAGTACCTATTAGAACTTATAATATTTTTGAAATACAATTTTTGATATTGAAATCAACATGGTTTTGACAACTTTTGAAAAGTTTGAGTTAATCTCAGCAACTAGGTATCTTGCAATTAAATAAGTTTGCTAGTACTAAGTAAATTTCCATGGTTAGAGTTTTTACATTCTAACTTTGATCCTGTCTCAACCTTACGCCGAGTTTAACTAAATATTGTTTAAATATTAATAGTATAAAATATATTTTTCAAACAAAGACTGACATATATAATGAAAAATTTTTAATTTTATAATAATTTACAATCTGTAGATAAATACAGGTATTACTAAATTATATATTGTAGGCCATAAAAGTTGTATTCTTGAAAAAAAAAAATGTGTTTGATTTATTATTTAAAATAGCAATATAAATATACTTATAGTTTAAACCAGCGGTTCTCAAACTTTTTTTTTTGCGTACCACTTAGGTGTATTATTAATCAGTCACGTACCACTAATGACTAAAAATAGAACAATTCAAATTGTACAATTTAAATACTTTACTTTTTAGTTAAATACATTTATTTTAAATAATATGGCAAGTAAAATATTGCAACATAATTATTTTTATTCATTAGTTTTTTAAAATAAAATATGAATTAAATAACAAATTTTCAATGAGATCAGAATCGAATATTTATTTTTAATTTTCCGTTCTACCACCGTGTGGCCTTAAGCGTACCACCATGTAGTCTTTCACGTACCACTAGTGACACGCGTACCACAGTTTGAGAATCGCTGGTTTAAACTTTATTTAATGCATTAAATAATTATTAATGAAAACATTGTACACTTATTATTGTTTGAAAAAAATAATACTTCCTCCCCAATTGTAAAGTACGTAAAATTTTTAATCACTTAATTCTGTTCAACCATGTATAACCCTAACCCGCTTATGTACTGTATTCTCTATCATTATTAATTAAATCAAAAAGTATTTTTGTGTTGAATTATTTTGTTTATGCTTTAGTGCAAGTGTACTTGTAATTTTTATACATATTTTTTTTTAGCTAAACTTGAATAATAAAAATGTTTATTATTATTGAATTTAATTAATATAATTACCTTCAGATATATAATAATTTTTAAAGATATTGTTTTAATTTATATAAGTACTGCATAGTTTAATTGGTATTTAAATTGTTTAATTTATTAAATATATTTGTTTACCTTTAAGTTGATTCGTTTGATTTGATATTTTTGCACTTAAATAGTCAGGTTTAATTGAAAAAAAATAATTAGTTAAAGTATGATATACTTCTATTAAAATAAAGTGGTTTATTACATTTAAGTGCACATTACCTATATCCGGAAGTGGTCAATAGTTGTTGATAAATATTTTCGAAAGGTTTACATTTAAATTCATCTTGGATAACATTCTTTATATGTATGTTAGAAAAGTAATCTAAGGTCTAAAAGTACTGCGGTGGTTTATGTATTGATTAGTTTGAACAGAGTAGTATATTTCTAAGGAAAAAATTATACTTAACTGACCTTTTTGCTATTAAATATAGCTGTTCTAAAAATAATTTTCTATTTTAAATTATATACTCGTATTTGTGTCAAACCTTCTATTTATACTGCCAATAATTCGGTGTTTTTGTGTTGGAATTTTCATTGTAGTTAATTTTTAGTACGGATGTACTTAGATGTATTCTTAAAAACTTGATCTGTTGATTTATACAAACCTTTCAAATATGATATTTAAAATAATTAATTGTTTGTCGTACCTATACAAAATAAATTTAATTGGTATAAATGAGTCAATTGTGCTACATATTACACACGTTTGTTTGGCCCAAATTCGGATTAAGTACCTATTACGCCCAGGGCTGAATTTCAAACGTACATCGTTAATAAAATATTTTGGATACTCTACATAAAATAGTCCTCTATTGCTTTAGTACTTGTAAGAATTCGGGGATCGGGAATACCACCCCTCCTAGATCGTCTAGATCACCATTTAGTTTTTACATGATTTGGTCTACACATTTGTGTGTTAGTAATAATTGTTAATATTTATATTAATTTTTTTGAGAACTTTGGGTAATTGAAATATTGATGATTTGTCACCCAAACAATTAATTTAGAATTTAATTTATTCATCTGCGTCAGTTACGATATTAAAATAATTAACCAACACTGTAATATCAGCACTTTATCCAAACTTATATAATATAATATATGTGTTAATACAAATTAGTATACATTTATAAATATTTTTTAATATTTTTTTATTCTTGTTACAGTTTTAATAACTTACAGGGGTATACGTTAATAGCTTACAATTATATTTAATATAAAAGTTTAATAATATGAATAAATATATTGGTTTTTCTTGACTAAGTAACTATAATATATTATATACATTATACAATATACATACACACATGTGTTTTGAGAAATAAAATGATTTTGTAACTGTAATTTTCATTTAGGCTCAGAGTTTCAAAGCTAGGTTAAGTTAATTAGAATTCGTATAGGATTCTCCTGATTTCTATGCGGTTTCAACAGTAAATAAGAAGGTGCTTAAATATAAAAAGTTATATATCTATACATATAAAATCCAAATACCACTGACTCACTGATCGCTGTAAAAAAAAAAAAAAAATGCATGTAAATACTAGATAGACGCCGTATATTATAATTATTGTGACGCTTCCATTATTCTTAAATTAGATTAAATAATATCGGTATTACCATCATTGACCAATATCATTTTATAAATGTTAACATTCACTAGTGAATATTTACTAACATCACAAATTTAATCAATATGCCAACAATTATCAATGACTTTGGCGTACTACAAAATTAACCGTCATAAAAAACTGTTTAAGATGATTTTTTTCCATAAACTTGATAACTCGAAAACCTTAGTAAGTTAAAAATCTCGATAAGTCGAAAAAATAAATTTCCCTTAAATTTTGATTTATCAAGGTTACACTGTACATATATTGTTTTATTTATTGATAACTAAGATTTCAACAATTAAGGTTCTGCGTTGTTGGCCTAAAGTGTAAATAGAAAAATAGCACTATTTTATACGTATATTATTTTACGACTTTTATGTTGTTGGGTAACGGCTGTATCATACATTTTATTTTTTGCCATTTAGTGGTTAGCTGTTAGTTAATATTTGTTGTTACGTTTATTAATGCAATAACTTTTTTTCGTGAAATAGTATTCTTTCGTGATATAAAATTATATTTTTGAATGTATACTGGATCAACTTTTGTAATTATTATTTTATGTACCGTGGAAATTCAAATTAATATATAATTTTTTGTTTTTTGTTTTTTGTTTTTTTTTTTAATAAGTAAGACTTAAGATACTTCTTAAAATCTTCTCGTAGATGATATCAAATTGAATCTGATTATTTATATGATAATATATTATGAAAACACTAACATGCTCGGGAATTAAACAAAGAAACACACAGATGAAGGTTTTGTACAAAATTCCAGAACATCGATTATGCACAAAACTACAGTCAAGACATTTATATAATAATAAGTTCCATTTTAAGCACAGACATTATACAAACTCAAATAAAACTTCTAGTTAATTAAACTTATTTTGTAAGCAACAATATGAAGGAATTTATACTTAATTATATACAATCAACTCCTTTCTCTTAAAATATATGCTTTAATCTTTTTTTAAATAAAACAATATTCCAGCAATGAAAAGTGATAATTGTATTTAAAAATAAAGTAGTTATGATATTTTTTGTATTTTATACATAAATTCTTGAATTTATATAGTATTTGTTAGGTAAGTAATTTATGATTTTGTAAAAAATTATAAAAATCTGATAATAAGTTATATTGTATATACTATATATATTTTAGTTATTCGTTTATTTAAAATATTTTAATTAATGTGTCTAAACCTAATTTATATATATATTTTAACTAAATAGGTATATGATTACTTATAATTATAGATTATCATAATAATAAAATACTAGTTGATAAATAAACGTACCCAACCAAGTCAAAAGTTATTAAAATTTATATAAGTATTTTAAAATTTAAAAATGTATAATTCAAATATTTATATACCAATGTCCAATATGCATACATATCATATTGGACATTGGTATATTAAAAAATAATAATAAAAAAAAAAAAATAACTGTTAATTGTTTATTTTAGAGACTATGAAGTACTAAAAAACATAATTCTATACTTAGGCATACTTTAGGTTTTATTTTTCTACAGCAAAATAGGTACCTAAATAATTAAGTATTGAAAAATAGTGCAAAATATGACTGATTGATGTTAATTGATATGTGTTAAATTAAATGTAAGATAAACTGAGAATATTAATTGATTCTATATGCATATTTTTAATTATAAATTATATATAAATTATATATATTATATTTATGTATTTTAGAAATTTTATTCAGGGATAGTATATTTATCGATATCATAATAAAATAATAAAACAAACATTTTTGTATTTTATACATAAATTCTTGAATTTATATAGTATTTGTTAGGTAAGTAATTTATGATTTTGTAAAAAATTATAAAAATCTGATAATAAGTTATATTGTATATACTATATATATTTTAGTTATTCGTTTATTTAAAATATTTTAATTAATGTGTCTAAACCTAATTTATATATATATTTTAACTAAATAGGTATATGATTACTTATAATTATAGATTATCATAATAATAAAATACTAGTTGATAAATAAACGTACCCAACCAAGTCAAAAGTTATTAAAATTTATATAAGTATTTTAAAATTTAAAAATGTATAATTCAAATATTTATATACCAATGTCCAATATGCATACATATCATATTGGACATTGGTATATTAAAAAATAATAATAAAAAAAAAAAAATAACTGTTAATTGTTTATTTTAGAGACTATGAAGTACTAAAAAACATAATTCTATACTTAGGCATACTTTAGGTTTTATTTTTCTACAGCAAAATAGGTACCTAAATAATTAAGTATTGAAAAATAGTGCAAAATATGACTGATTGATGTTAATTGATATGTGTTAAATTAAATGTAAGATAAACTGAGAATATTAATTGATTCTATATGCATATTTTTAATTATAAATTATATATAAATTATATATATTATATTTATGTATTTTAGAAATTTTATTCAGGGATAGTATATTTATCGATATCATAATAAAATAATAAAACAAACATTTTTGTATTTATTATTATTATTATTGTTATTCCAAATATGTTTAAATAGTAATTATTCGGAAAATTAATCACTTCTAAATTATTTATAGTTGTACAATAAATTATTTCTATTATTAATAAATTAATGTGTATTGTATATTATACTTCATCAACTCCAAACATAAAAATATAATGATAAGTCCACGCATCGTGGTGGTTTATAATGTATTAAATGTATTAATTATTTTCCATTATTTATTTGAATTACGTGATTATGCTTTACAGTTAATCAACAAAAGGATGTCTAATAATTAAAAAACAGATATTTATTATTACATTTATAATATAATTATTTTTTTTTACTTATTTAACTACAAGAATACGCT
Organism: Aphis gossypii; assembly: GCF_020184175.1. Taxonomy (NCBI): domain Eukaryota; kingdom Metazoa; phylum Arthropoda; class Insecta; order Hemiptera; family Aphididae; genus Aphis; species Aphis gossypii. Next base: position 58,270,477 of record NC_065531.1, on the reverse strand, counting down.
TGAATTTTATCTAAATAAAGCATTTTAAAACTTAAAATTATAATTCATTTGGGTATGATAGTTAAAAAAACGTTTAATGTATAAGTAACATATTATATTATGTTTAGATACATTATATTATTAAACGATAAAGGGTTAGTGTCAACCACTTTAATAGAACGTTACAAGCGGATGTAGAAACAATTCATTATTATTTTTCTTTCTATTCAGTAGTGAGTTTTATAGTCCAATGTAGTATAATGCTTAAAATTCTTTTTATTTGCCGATACGGACAAAAACTTACAATGTTCACAGTGCATAGTGTGTATTTTTATTTTATTTTTATAATTTTTAACTAATAAAATATTCTCAGAATAATGCTTTTGTACACCCAGAGGATACTATTGACGATAAAAAAAAAACAAATAAAATATACTTTATCAAGAATAAATTTATTGTCGGTAAAATACCTTAAGGGTGAATCCATATCTTACAGTAGAGTTGGAATGATTAAACAGTCTCCATTTTCGTTGGTTCAAAATGGGAAAAAAAAAATAAGGTCTATTTTAATGGTAAATACTATAATATAATATGATTTTAAAATTTCACGATAAAAAATATTATTAAAAAAAAATATATTTACCTATATGTTATAATAAATATATAATAACTATACCTACACTCTTTTGTTTTTATCTTTATTATTATTATTATTATAGGTTTTTATTACATTTATGACCATTAAGAGATTATAAACTTACTGTTTATAAAGAGTTCTGTTTAGACAATAACTTAGTCAGATGTTATACTTTATAGTATAAATAATAATTAATAATATAGTATATTGGTTGAATTAATATTGTTTTTAATATATTTTATCGATCGATGTAGTTATGATATGGTTTTGATATTAAAAGCGGCTTTGAACTTTGAATGTTTGAGTATGTTAACTTTGTATCCTACGAATAACTTTTTATTTATTTATTTGAAGGAGAACTTTAACTTTTTACGATTTGATAGACAATTATTGATAAGCATGAGTCCAAAATTATTAAATTTGCTTGTAGAATATAAAGGAAATAAGACAAGGAAATTAAATTTTAAAATGCTTTTTGTGTAAAAACATCTATCGTAGTGTTAAAATAAAAATAGGTATTTTAAGTAGAATTAAAGAGCCTATTAACAAATTCTTTCATAAAATGATACAAGACAAGTCATATTATACAACTCATAAAATACGGAATAAAAAGTAGTTAAATTTGATAGTTAGACATTTTTAATGTTACAGGTTTGTCTTGTATATTTGAATATTACATAATGTTTTTTTCAATGATTATAAACAAATTAATTTTTAAAAGAAGATTGCTAATTGCATCGAGTAAATGTTCCATTATTATTAATTACAGTATGCAATTAGTTGAAAACATTTACTACAATAGTTTTACATTTATTATTAAAACGTAAAATATTTTTATTTAATTTTCTTTATTTTTAATCTATAAACATTTTTATGTCCACTGATTATTCTATTTGGTAGAATTCTCGAGGTTGTAGTTTAATATTTTTAATAGCTTTTAGAAATGTTTTTTTCTACTACCTACTGTGATTGATTTGACATAAAGATTTTATTGAGAAAGTTTAGGAATTTTATATTTTTACGGTTTTACAATGAAGTATTTTATTGTTATTTTTTTCTAATATTTGTAAGAGCCGTTAACACACTCCAATCCTATTATATGTATAGTCAATTGATTGGAAATTACATATATGTAGTTATAAAAGCGTTAAAGCTGTAAAACGTTCATTTTTATTTGTAGTTTATTTCTAAAAGTATGTTGCACTTCTATTGTTACAATGAGTAGCAAGTACTTAAGATTTACTTGCTTTTCTTAAATAAAAAAAAAGAATATTAAATTCGATAATAGACAATACATTAATGTAAATAAAATCATATAAGCATTTAAAGGCTAAAGGAAAACATTTTAAATGTAGTGATGGGTCTAAGGCAGTTATCTAATAAACCTAATGATAAAACCAATATTTTAGACGAAAATATAACACGTTTTGTTTATATATTTTATGTAAGACAAGATATCCGATATGACAAGATAAGTTTGGACTTTGGAGTAGTCGAGGATGATGACAGATGAGTTTAAAAAGTAGATTATTTCATCTAAAATTAAGTTAAAATTTTTAGATATTGAAAATGTATATAAAACAAAAACCTCGTTGAAATAATTACCATTAAACAATACCCAAGGGACTAATGATTTTTATGAAGCAACTGAGTAAGTAGGCTGAATGTTTAACAAACAAAATAACAGTAGAGAAGGAATATGGAAGAAAGTTTGTTTTAGGAGGAATGTAAATAAGAGTAAGTCATTGAGAACAAATATCTAAAAGATCCAAAGCTCTAATTTGAGTGCTAGAGAAGCAGCGGAGCATAACGTCTCCCCTAAAATAGGTCATAAACACATGACTTGGTAACACTTATTCACATGCTTGTTATTATTTTTTTTTTTTGTTCAGATATTATGTTGGTATGTGACTTAGAGCATTTGTTATAAAGATATTATCATTACTCCTTGAATACTATGTAGTCATAAAATGGTAATATTTTAAAATAATTAATTCAAATATCAAAATTTGTATTCTTACAAGTACAAAATAGCAAAAAAAAAGAATAGTAAATAACAATATTACTATCATAAATCAAAAAAATACAGTTCTATCTGTAAAAAAAATAATTATAAAAAAAAAACCAGTTTAAAATCCTTTGACTTTTTGATCAATATAAAAAATATATATTATAAACGCTTTAAATATTATACGATTAAATTAATATACACATGATATATAGGTGATAACCGAATCGAAAAGTATTAAACAAAATAATACGATATAGTAAATCGTTATACACCTATTATACTACACTGTCGACTTACGATAAACCTATTTTTTTTTTTTTTAGTGCTACGTTCACTTAACTTGATATTATGCAGTTATTGAACTGCACCACATTATATTTTCGATTGTTTACTACTGCTGGAAAATCGAAATAATTATTATGACATGTATTGATGTACATTTTGTTGTACTAACTATACCGATCGTATTTCGTCCATTATGCTGCTATACGTTAGTACCTATGTAAAATAATTAAATGGCAACGATACCCTAATGGCACATATAAAAATTATTAATTTAAGTACACCAAGTTTCATTTTCCTATTTTGATTACACATCTTAACGTACTATGGATGTTATTGTGTATGTGTTTACATAATACCTACATTTATTATTTATAAAATAATTTATTTATCGTTGAGCATGGAGGTGGTTGAATACTATCGTAGGTATAATAACGAATAATTTACTTAAAGAATATTGATGAGCGAGGAAACCAAAAAATCAGATCTTCGTTGTCTGTACGTCGTAAATTCTTCGGCTCGTACTTATATTACAAATTTTGTATTTTTTTTTTTTTTATGTATTTTTTATTATTATTTCAGAGAAACCTTAAAACTATTTAAAAATGAATGTTATTAAAATATTTGTATATTATGTATAATATGTAAAATAAATTGCCATTTATTTTACAAAAATAAAAATATACCTACATGATAAAAAAAAAATTAAATTAAAAAAACACAATAAGCAAAGGATTTTGTATTGTAGAGCTTGAGATTACTATAGGATTCACTATGAAGTTTGATTCTTTTCCATTCCCCAAAAAATGTGTAGATGCCTATAATAATATCCTACAAATTTCTAGATTGTGTCAACAAGTTTATTTATGTAATTCATGGTGAACACACGTGTTTATTATATAAATCACGATTTATATTATACAAAAAGAAAATCAACTTATTTCTCAATTCTTTTAAATTAAAAATATTTTATTATTCTTAACACATTGTCCAGTTGTAGCTGCACGAGACATAAGAAAAAAAAAATCGAAAAGAAACTTTTTTCTATGAGTGTGGTGACAGTATGATATAACGTATAATATATAAACAATAAACCATGTACCTATCTATCACGTAATATGTGACACATAATTTTTTGCCGATTATAAATAAATTACTTCTTTGATAAAGTATGTATAAAGTATCGACTATGATTGTTGTTTATATTATATTCTGTACTTATGTATCTATTTGGAAGAATAAAAATACCCATATTATTCAGTCATCGATTGTTAAAATAAAGTTTGTAATTATTTTTATTTATTACGAAGCAGTAAATTGTCATAGTTCACTTACTTCATTTATTATTAGATAATTTCAATTTGAATGAGCTTAATGTTTGTTTTGAGAAAAAAATCAAATGTAAACTATAGGTTTAGTCTTATTGTACATATTTACTAAAAAAAAGAATGACTATTGGGTGTACTAGATGTACAAAGGTTTTTTTTTTATAGATTTACGGATAAATATAAAAAAAATATTATAGCTTTCATAATACCTATAATATATTGTATTATTCAAAGGTTTTAAATTTAGTTTGGAGTATGGCAGCAGTGATGAAATTGATGATTTCAGAGATTAACTGGAGATAATTGTAAAGTGTGTGTTGAGATATATTCGGCTTAAGTGTTTTAAGTTGAGAATATTATGTTTTATGGTAATTTTGACACTACATACTGTGTAAGCATAGGATTCTTTCTTGAATATTATGAAATAATAAGTGATTTGTGTGTTGCTAATTTTGAGTCTTGATATTATAACTTCAAATTTCCTGAGTGTTTTTATGCGAAGAATGTAAATGCCAATAAGGTGTTTAATTTAATTTAATTTATTGTTGAGTTAACTATTTACGTATTATATTCAATAACTAAAAGTTATCATCAAGTTATCAAGTTTATCAAATAATGAAATATTAAATTGATTTTAACAATTTAAATCTCTATTTTTTGTCTTTATATTTCAATATTTATAATGTTATTCGTTATTCATTATTGTATTTATAAAAACAGCACTTATATGAAAGACAAAAGGTATGATACATTTATTTTTTTATGTAGTCCAATTTAAAATATATACGTATAAATAGTTTTTATTAGTTGTATACTGTATTCAATTTAAATTTATATATTATAAATAAGTTAGCTGAAATCTAGTACAATATTGTTTCTCAAACTATAGATTATTTATTTTTTCAGATGGATAACAATCATATTAAATTTAAGATTAAATTATACTCGTACAATATTTTTACTAAAAATTATTATAAATTATAGTGATATTTACAATATAACTAGATAAGTTTTATGGGTTAAAAGAATATCAAAAAACATCGAGAAACTCTACCCTAGAGTATAGTTTATTTCGAAGTTTTTAAAGTATACATGTATAAGTATATACATTAAAATATTTGTTTATGGCTTAGTAATATAAACTTTTGTGTAAAGTGTTGTACTAACCTGTATTATTTGGATTATTTATTTTTAGTATGTTTGTTAAAAATTCAATTATATTCAAGAACTCAGTTGTAAATTAAGAATGAATATAGTTATTTAAAATATTTGAAAAACATTTAAATTTACGAATTAAGTCATTTTTCATTTTTAGTATTGTTACATTATAATTATTGGTAAACCGTTAAGTAAGTAATAATAAATTTATCAATGCATTTTACAAAAACTATTGATTTATAAATTTAATTAAAATTTTCAAACAAACCTGTTTAAAATTATTAATTTAAAACGATTAGTAATAAAAAAAAACATGTAGGTATTTTGATTTAGTATAGTTAGTAGTATTCTATGATAAATATCTTTAAATAGTATATTTAACCAATAGTCTAAATTATCAAAATTTAATTCGATCGTGGAAAAACTGACACATTCGTATTTATAATAAAATAAGTATAGTATACAAATGAGAGTTGTAGTTTCATTACAAATAATTTAAATAAAATTATCTTATTACTCTAAAATAAAAACAAAAGAATTTGTATTTGGTCATTTTTTGCTTTAAAAATTACCATCATTATTGTTATTACTTTTTTTTTTTTTAAAGTAGTTTCTGTTGTACATCAATTATTATGCATCTGACTTTTATACATAGTTTTATAGTTTGTATCTAAGTCTATAAGACTATTATACAGTATACATGGTGATTCAATTGACTGATAGTTTTAGTTAACAATGCATCACAAACAATCTGAACCCATGTGGTCATGTGGGTTAGATGATTATATATTTTAATGATCTGATATTTTCTTTTATCTACTGTGCTAGATGTTTTAAATAACATTTCTGCTAGACACTATTTTCAATAAATAAGTTTAATACTTAACTTAATTAAATTTTAAGCAAACTATTGATATAAAAAAATAATACAATTAAAAATATTATTTACCTAAATATAATATTTGAATTAATACAAATATTTTCATAAAATATATGCTTCACTTTAAATAGGAAATATTCCAAATTGTATATAGTTATATTTTTTTATATTCTATGTATTTTAAAACAAGGCAAATAAATAATTTAATTTACAATAAAATAATGTATGTTCTTATACCTAAACAAATTTTAAACGAATACTTAATTTTGGTAGGTATATTAGATTTATTGAACGATTATTTAATGAGTTGTCAATTTCATTAATTATTACATTGCTATTATTATATATTAGGATAACATTAATTAAGTTTAAATAAATCAACTAATACAATATGAAAGTAGAAGACTGAATGTGTTTTTTATTTATAAATACCATACATTAAAATGTTATGTTCTTTGTTTTTGTCTATGAGAGAATGTGAATAAATTGAAACATTAAAATACATATTATAACAATTACCAACATACTTGTTAGAAATTTAAATATATTTTGATTAAGTTATTACAAACAATAGAATATGTAAGATAAACATAAATTTTAATGAAATGTAAACCTACTTAACACTAAAACTGTGTTATATATATTTTTTATTTTAATAACAATAATTAATAAAAAACAATTTTGTATACTGGAAGTTTTAAGTTTAACAACAAAATACCTTTGATAATAAGCACTGAAGAGTAAACGTCGAATCGAGAGAACAAAATATGAAGACGCATAAGTTTATGGTTATTAATAATAATAATTATTATTATAATATTTCACTCTATAGTAACTAATTCAAAGTAGCTAAAGCTTGAATAATACACTGTACAAAGAATACATTTTGGTTATGAATATTATTGGTCTCCCAATATTGATCCACGGATGAATGAGTCCGTTAAGAGTATTTAATAATAATGGGTCTTAGAACCTATAATAACAATGTACACGAATATTTCCTATTTACTAAGTAAAATGTGTCTTTATACTTTATAAGGTTTCCTTATAATATTATAACATTTATAGTCAGTTAATCTTGATTAAACAGTCAGATTGGACTGTTTTAATTGATATGTGTCACACATCTAATATTTTTGATACAATAAATTACACCATAATTAAGAATAATAAGTGTGACGATTATGAGTGAATGCTATGCTCATTTTCATTATAGTTAAGCGTGTAACTGTATAATAAAATAAAAAAATAATAAAATTTACAATATAACTATATAACTATTATTTTATTAGTAGTATAATAATTTGAATACATTTTTTTTTAAATTTTGCAAATTATGACAGATGTACATTAAGTTCGAGTAAATCATTGTAATACATATATGTTAAATCGAATTGAATGATTAATATTAATCATTTTATTATTTATATGACAATAATATCATTGTACAATAATAATAAAAAAACCATTCTGAGCGGAGACGATTAGTAACTAAGTATATTTCATGATATTTCTATCATAATGATTTATTTAACTATTAGCTATATGACGATAATTTGATTTAACTTTTACTTAAAACATTGCATTTATTAAGTAATTTAATAATTCATATTTATACTATTTATACCATATCAATTTATTATTATTAAATAATGAGTTAACACAATCTTATTTTACAAAAACGTAAATAGATTCATAGTATAAGTATTAAGTCTATAGGTAGTATTTTCTTAAAATTAATTAACATAGGTATTTCAAAAATGCCATAGTAAAATCCACAATAGATATACATAAACGTTTTAAGTCTTCACTAACAATATATTTTGAATTATAGCAAACTAATTAACATCGTTATTTATCGTTTAAAAACATAACTTCGTCTAAATTTTAGCTGAAAAGTTAGAATTTAAAAAAAAAAAAAACAGTATCAATTTTGAGGAAAACTGGATTTGTTTTAAAATTTCTGAAATTTATTATTTTCTTTCCTAACAAAATAATTGTAAAGTATTTAGCTTGAACCCTTTCCCTCACTAAACTACCTACTATTTGAATCCAATTTTCTACCAAAAAATTCAAAGTTAAGAATTGAAGAAATTTTATTGTCCCAAAAGGTAATAGCAACAAAAAAAAAAAAAAACATACATCACTGCAAAATCATTGATTCGTTCAAAATGTATTATAATATAATTTACATTATTTTTTTTAAGATATTATTGAACATATATTTAAATAATCAACATCCATTTTTATAAGAATAACATTTCGGAAATATAAAGCTATGAATATTTTGTTTTATCATTTGTTTATAAAATAATTTTAAACAATTTGAGGACTTTTTTCTATACGTTCTAAAATAGTACTATTAATTTCATATATCTAGGTAGTATTTTGAAATTTGTTTTTGTTTAAAAATAATGCTTGGTTTAATTTAATTTTAAAACAAAATTGAAAATTATACAATATTAATAGCAGGTATTTAATGTAATAAACGGGCAGTTTAGTCTACTGTTATGTATTAAATCTCTTTTTGTTTACATTACAGGTGTACATTACACACGTTTTTCATTCCTAACGGGTTTTCAGGTTACAAATAGTATTTTTTCATCGTACCACAACAAAAATCCTGGACATAAATAAATTTCTATGTGGCAATAAAATGAAATGCAATAGTTTTTTTTTATTATTATTTTCACCCCAAAAACCCAGTCATCTACTGACTATAACATGGTAAAAATATTTAACATCTCAAAAGTATAATATATTTCACTTAGGTATCCCAAAAAAATACTCACTTAAAGCGTTTTTATTTTATATTAATTTTGTTTCCAAATAAAAAATACATTTCATTTATATTCTATATCATAATACACCGTCTATTGAATAATATCTATCATCTTATACATTTTATATTTTCACCTTGTTGTGATCACTATTACTCTATACATTAGTTTTGGTGATCTATAAATAATCAAAAATGTTATTTCACTATAATATAGATTAAACTAACTCATAACAAAAGTTCAGATCTTAAGCTTATTCTTGTGGTTAAATCTTTCGAAATTTTGAAACGATTCTTTTAAGGTACATAAAAAACACGATTTATTTTATTTTTCCTTAAATTTTTTGTTATTTTTCACAGTTATAAAATGAAGTACTGAGACATTTTATTTAAGTTTTACCTATTTATAGTTCAAACTAGGTATTAATTTCGTATTCAAAACTATCCCTCACACATTTTTGAAACTTGAAACATTTTATTGTTAACTTAAATTTTTTTTAGTATTGTTTTTACGAAATACGGAAGAATCTAAAAAACCAATATCTGGGTATAAACTCAGTATTAAAGTTAAACATTTTTGGTGGTCCAATTTTTTCTCCTCTGCGTTTCGGTTTTGAACAAATATTTGTCTATTGACCTAATTGTTTTAGTACGTAGTTATATGAATCAACTATACATGATATCATTATAATAAGTAATTTATACGTCTTGGCTTTTAAGCGTGGTAGTTTTCCAATTGACTACAATAGTATCTTAATTTTTTATTGATACTGAGTTGTTTAGCAATTTGGAAGTACCTACCTACTTTCAAACATTTAACTTATTTTTTTAATTTTTGTGATTGTATGAATATACATACCATAATAAATATTATATTTGCTTTGATATTGTCAAACTAGCTATAATAATTTAATAATTGATAATAATCCATTAAATACCTTGTATTAGTATAGTATCTGAAACATTGAGACTTAAAATAGCTGCTGACCTTTTACTGAAAACAGATTTTTTAAGGCTGCATCCGAATGCATGCCACCTCTTAGAGGGATATGATTATATATTTTATTATTATAAATTATTATCATCTTTATTATTTTATAATTAAATATATACTTATACTATATAAGATATTGTCAAAAACGCTCCTCCAAATTTTATAATATTATTATTTATTTAGAATACATTGTAAATATGTAAAATACGTTTATTTGATTATCTGAAACTACAATCATTTTATTTAATACTTATTCACAGTGCACAGTGTCATATTCTCCAATTTTATAAAATGTTTACTCGAATTTAAACATATTTCAATCTAGAAACTAGACAGTTTATATTCATGCACTTAAAAAAAAAAAAAAAAAATAGAAAAATAGAAAATAAAATTTAAGTTGTGCACATAAGTGCATGATAAATAAAAATAAACGTGTAGATACATGACATGCAATTTGGACATTCCAATTTATGTTTATTTTTTTGGCATGCAATTCGGATGCACCGAGTTTTAGTTGTTTCTATTAGGGACATATCAAAACGTTATCTAAAATAAAGTTACTTACTAGTTACTAGGATAAAAAAAAAAAAAAAACAAATTACATAATATTATTAAAAAGGGTAAGAAGTGGAAGAATGTGAGAAATCTAATTTTTCTTCGACAAACATCATACACGCTGTTGGTGTAATAATATATGTAATTATTACAGCTATATCTAAAATGTTATTTACGCACGGCGTACCACGGACGTTTTACGCAAAACTCAATTTCCGAGAAAAAAACATAGTCACCGATAAAAAATCTTTTTTGATCCCTCGTGAGTAATACAAGTAACCAACCGCAGGAAACAAAAAAAAAAAAAAAAATGCTCATAACACTTGACTCGTTATGAAACCGAAGTGACTCGTGGATTGTCAGGTCTCATATCTAACGTTGTGTTATGAATTTTGACATCCACCCCCCTCCACCCCTCCTCATGTTAACACAAAATTCAGTCACCACCTTTTCTAAAAAAAAATATAGGATACTTTTTAATTGATATTTCAATTTACATAAATTCAAGACTTATAGTTCTATTTTATTAGAAGTGCAATGAGCATGTTAAGGTTTAATTTGGGTCCCTTCCCTGGCTTCCCTTCATTGAAATCACCACTAGACACAGGAATGTTGTATAAAATAACTACGACATAGAAATCACACTTAATACAATATTATTTTAACATACAACTATGAACTAAACTGTTTCTATTAATCGATTTTAAATGTTTTCATATATTCGTTCAACTACAAGTAACTATTGAAGTATTCATACAACATCATATTTTTGCAAAATATATTTATACTTACATATTTATGTGATGTGTAATTGTTTTTTTTTTTTTTTTTTTTAATTAAAATGCATTAATTACCTACTATACATAGCGTCAAACAGGATATACTTTTCTAAAAATTTCGAAATGTGTGTTTATGTTAAAAAAATAAAACACCACGATGAAAAAAACGAGTAAAACAAATTATATTTTTTCTTGAATATCTATATAGTGCAATAACTAATAACTTATATTTCAAACATGATAATAATAATAAAAAAAAAAAACAATTATTTTTAATTATTTTTTCATAAATACGGCTCTATTGGTACAATATTGACGTGTAGCTTGCAGTCATCTGCAATCGGACGACTGCACATGCGCCTATACGATTTTATATTGTACCTACATATCCATATACAGGAGCTATACAATTTATACCTTTATAATCATTGTAAAATATTGTACATAAATCGCAACACAATAAATTACAGTGCGATATTATCGTATAATAATAATAATAATAATAATAAAAATTATACAATAATAGTCACAAACGGCTTGCTTTAAGTGGTCGTCAGCCTTCACACACGGTACGACACACAACTTTACCGCCGTCGCCGTCGTCGTCGTTTTTCGCGGCGGCGGTAGCGTTCACGCTTGCGTCGCGTCCACCCTCGCGGGGCTTTGGCGCAATTCTCGCGACCATTCAAAACCAGAGTGAATATCGTCCTCCGACACGCTCGCACGGCTTTCGCTCTCCTCCGCCGCCGCCGCCGATCGCGTCTATTTCGGTTTCGATATCGCGTCGTAATATTTATTATAATCGTCGTATATCGCCTACTTTATATGCCGATTACGATTCCTTCGCGCTTCGGCTGTTCGTAAAACCTGTCGGATTTTCTCGATCGTATTATTCGGTTCGTTTTTTTTTTCATTCCGTTAACCTATTTCCAAAACAATTTTTTCGACCGATTTTCCAATCGCGTCTTCGCCAGTTTTCCGGTCGAATAATAAAATTTATCGTCGCCGCGAGTGAGAGTGTCTAATAGTGGACTGTCGCGGTCCACCCGAACACACGATTAAGTCGAGAAACTCCGATCACGTTTTGACCCCGGTCGGTCGTCGGTGACCGCGGGACGGTGGTAGAGTCCTCGCCGACGGAGTAGTGACCGACGACTACGACGAAGACGATATTATTATTATGTCGAGGGCTTGAACCGCCCGTTTGTTACAATAATAGTGTAATATAGGCACACGGTCCGACGGTATCGACAACAACGCAGGTGAGTGACGACGATGCACGTTTGACGTTTATGGTAGAAAAAAAATTGGTATTTTTGGTGTGGAGGGGGTCGGTTGTGGGGAGTGTGCCGTATCGGTAGAACAATGTGATGACGTAAATAATATTATCGTCTCATTATTATTGTCTCGAGCGAAGGGTTCAATATATAATATTATGTAATAATAATATAATATAATATTATAACGGTCGTCCGGACGGATTTACGGACGCGATTCTGTCGGGAGTCGCGGTGATCAAGACAAAAGGAACGGGAAAAAAATATAATATAATATCATGACAATTATCACAGAGATTATGAAAACCTTTTCAGATATAGTACAATAAAAACGAAAAAGTGAGCCATCTTTATCAACAAAGTTTTTTTTTATTAACTTTTGTTGTTTGACTTCATAATAATAGTAATATGATGTATACAATAGAATTTGAAAAAAATTCCTTAGATGACGGACGAATAACATAATATCGCGATTGGATTCATTTAAACATTTTTATTTATTACTTTCCATTGACAATTTGTCTTTTGTGTCACTTAAAAAAAAAAAAACAATTATTTTTAATTATTTTTTCATAAATACGGCTCTATTGGTACAATATTGACGTGTAGCTTGCAGTCATCTGCAATCGGACGACTGCACATGCGCCTATACGATTTTATATTGTACCTACATATCCATATACAGGAGCTATACAATTTATACCTTTATAATCATTGTAAAATATTGTACATAAATCGCAACACAATAAATTACAGTGCGATATTATCGTATAATAATAATAATAATAATAATAAAAATTATACAATAATAGTCACAAACGGCTTGCTTTAAGTGGTCGTCAGCCTTCACACACGGTACGACACACAACTTTACCGCCGTCGCCGTCGTCGTCGTTTTTCGCGGCGGCGGTAGCGTTCACGCTTGCGTCGCGTCCACCCTCGCGGGGCTTTGGCGCAATTCTCGCGACCATTCAAAACCAGAGTGAATATCGTCCTCCGACACGCTCGCACGGCTTTCGCTCTCCTCCGCCGCCGCCGCCGATCGCGTCTATTTCGGTTTCGATATCGCGTCGTAATATTTATTATAATCGTCGTATATCGCCTACTTTATATGCCGATTACGATTCCTTCGCGCTTCGGCTGTTCGTAAAACCTGTCGGATTTTCTCGATCGTATTATTCGGTTCGTTTTTTTTTTCATTCCGTTAACCTATTTCCAAAACAATTTTTTCGACCGATTTTCCAATCGCGTCTTCGCCAGTTTTCCGGTCGAATAATAAAATTTATCGTCGCCGCGAGTGAGAGTGTCTAATAGTGGACTGTCGCGGTCCACCCGAACACACGATTAAGTCGAGAAACTCCGATCACGTTTTGACCCCGGTCGGTCGTCGGTGACCGCGGGACGGTGGTAGAGTCCTCGCCGACGGAGTAGTGACCGACGACTACGACGAAGACGATATTATTATTATGTCGAGGGCTTGAACCGCCCGTTTGTTACAATAATAGTGTAATATAGGCACACGGTCCGACGGTATCGACAACAACGCAGGTGAGTGACGACGATGCACGTTTGACGTTTATGGTAGAAAAAAAATTGGTATTTTTGGTGTGGAGGGGGTCGGTTGTGGGGAGTGTGCCGTATCGGTAGAACAATGTGATGACGTAAATAATATTATCGTCTCATTATTATTGTCTCGAGCGAAGGGTTCAATATATAATATTATGTAATAATAATATAATATAATATTATAACGGTCGTCCGGACGGATTTACGGACGCGATTCTGTCGGGAGTCGCGGTGATCAAGACAAAAGGAACGGGAAAAAAATATAATATAATATCATGACAATTATCACAGAGATTATGAAAACCTTTTCAGATATAGTACAATAAAAACGAAAAAGTGAGCCATCTTTATCAACAAAGTTTTTTTTTATTAACTTTTGTTGTTTGACTTCATAATAATAGTAATATGATGTATACAATAGAATTTGAAAAAAATTCCTTAGATGACGGACGAATAACATAATATCGCGATTGGATTCATTTAAACATTTTTATTTATTACTTTCCATTGACAATTTGTCTTTTGTGTCACTTAAAAAAAAAAAAACATATTAATAATAATTAAACCTTGTTTTGTTTAAATGTCTTAACACAGTTTTTATCGTTTTAAATGTCCTTACGCTCCTTCAGTCTACGTATGCGTGTTACGGCTGGAGCTGTTCATAGTGAAGTGTAGACATACATAATATTTTTGACAAACTTTTAAAGGAGTTATTTATTTATTCTATAAAATATATTTTTAGCGATATTTTATTAAAATAATGAAATATGAAATATGTTTTAAAACAAGTCGGACCCACTCCGATGTGGGATTACTGTCTGTACTTTAAAAAAGATAGTTTTTTTTTTCGGAGACTTAAATCCTTCGCTTGTAATCTTCATAATTTATTTCATAGACATAAAATCACTACGTATATATTTATATGTTTTAAAATATTAGAATAACTATGCAATGTACATTATTATGTCATCTTTATAAAATTAAATAAATGTGTTGTTTATTTAAGTACAATTATTATAAACATACAAATATTACAAATATTGAATTATGAAAACACACAATATTAAATTATATTTAATATTGATTAATTAATTTTTAAAACATATTATTTAAATCACTGTTTAGAAATGTTTTACGAAATACATTTTAAAAATGTTCTGCATCGGTTTTAAATATACATATAGTTATCCTTAAGTAATTTTCTATAATATTATTTTGTACATAATACATTACGTTAATGTAAAATATATACCCAATTTATTCATTTAATAGTATTATTATTACATTATTATTACAATGATTAATTAATAATCTGTCATACATATAAATATATATTAAATATATCTTTTTTTGACTCGTTTGTTCATAAGCTCAATAGTTTCAAATTTAATATAATGTTAGAGTAATCATACATATCAGTAGTTAATATTACATAATTTATAGGTCATACTCATCGATTCCATTAAATTTTATGCTAGTGATTCTTATACACAATACATAATACAATTTTGGAGGCGGTTGAATTGTTTACTTTTGTAGGCATGTTTTGAATTTAACCAATTCGATTACTATTCTGCAAAAAATACTTTTATCTAAGTTTTAAAAAGGAATAGTAATAAACAATGTAGGTATTCTTGTTATTTACTAGATAATAAAATATTGTGACTAAAATGAAGAGTAATGTAAAAAGTATTGTTAAAAAGTATATAAAATGATTGTATTTCAGTTTTCTGTCAATAACTATATGTTAAATTATTATCAAAGAAAACTTTTTTTTCTTCGTAGAAGTAAAAATATTTAAAAAATCACACAAAAAGAAATATTTATGATCTATGTTTTTAATTTAAAATTTATAATTATAACTACAAAACATTATTGTAGTATTGATATTACTCGAAAATGTCATATGCATTTCTATGAACATAATTAAAATTATTTCTAGTTGAGTTTTTTCAATATTATCATACTATTTTTACTACTCATTTTGACGTCACGTGAACTATTTTTTAATATATCATTATTTATATTATAAATAATGATATTTTACTTTAGTTCAATCATTAGTTATTACACAATTCTGTATTTAATAGGTCATTAGCTTATAGGTATACTGTTACAATCACAATAAAATACAACGTAAAAAAGCAATAAATAATTAAAGATTTTGTAAAGTCTGGATAAATATTGTTATACTATTTATATGTCAAGTTTATTATAAATATGATGTATATTTAGTCGTTGTTATTTTGATTTGAAATATTAAAAATGATATTATTATTGCATTGAATAGTAATTATCACATTGGATAATCGAATTGTGGTTTCACTTCATAATTAATTGTCATTGAAACTTTTATCTTTTTATCAACTTGCCATAAACCTCAATAGTTATAGTTTATGTATATTTGAGTAATAACCAGGTTATATGATATCAGTGTACAATGTACATGTTCTACTTTTATTAATAAATGGTAAACTTTTCAACAATTCCAGTTTATATATTATGAGTATGTGGTATAAATCACACAAGTTTTCAGACGAAATACAACATTTATAATACTTATAATCTGTGTGTGTTTATTAATTATTACTTATTATTTATTACCAATTTAAAATCACATTATTTATTATTTAGTACCACAATCATGATTTTGAAGCTCAAACGCCTAAATATTTTTACCATAAAACATATTCTGTTTTTCAATTTGTCGGCAACTAGTTAAAAATTAGTAATATTTCAGGAATTATTTAAGCTATGATTTAGGAATACACAATTTTTCCAAAACGTTAAAATTAAATAATTTTATGTTCATAAAAGTATTTGTATATTATGATAAAATCTGAAATATAGTTAAAACAATTTTATAGCTGCAGTACTTACCGTGCTAACACTTCACATTTAACCATAGGATATTACATCAAACTTAAACATAGTTGTGATACGTTTATGGATATAATGTAAATACTATAACCTGGTGATTATAATATTTTTATCGCGCATCGATAGCCGTTTTATAATCGGCTTTTGTTCCCATTAGATGGTATACGATTAAATTGTACAGGTCGTTGACGATGTTTTTTTTTTTATTTGTTTTCAACTTAAGATTATATAATATTATAGCACAACTACACTGTACGTCGATGGGGCATGTTGCTTGTGAGTCCCTGAAGTTTTAAAATCGATTTCAAATGATACGACCGAACGAAATCGAAATTAATATAGTATGTGACACGGAACGCCACAAAATACAGTAACCGGTACCATGGTCCATGAGTATACGATGCAAAATAATATTATTATAGCTTCGTTTACCAGCGAACTCCATGAGCCACACCGCAGGCTACATCACGAGCTACTTTATTCACACACGACGTTTAACTGCAGGTGTTCTAAAATACCTATTTACATATTTTACGTCCTACCACTGCAAAGGTTATGTTAACCCTACCGGAATAACGAACCGATGATGGTTAATCGAAACCGAATTGAGAATATTATAATATTGTTTGTGATGGATCGAAAAAGAAATCACATGTGGTACTCCTCCTACTGTAAAAAAAAAAAAACAGAATATTTTAATTTTTATAGCAATGATTTGTGTTCATTCGCGTTAAGACATTCAAAACCGTTGATTACCCATCTGTCTTTTTCTAACACAAGTGTAACTTACTATGTGAACTAAACTTTCCCACATTTTGATTTTATTGCAATAAATCCTACGTAGTAAGGTATATTTAAAGTTTTGGAGAAAAATAAAAAAATTGCAAGAACCGATCTCAAATAAAAATTGCGATAAATTTAAATGTTTTTTTACTAGATGGATATTTTTCTGGCTATAAAACACTTTCAAATTCCTAAATTGTGAGTGTGTGTTAGACATAAGCATGTTTATTGCTTAGTCAGTATTAAGGTGTTCGATGACTACTTCACGGATAACTTTACTATTTTTTATGCATACCATGCACACAGTTATATTGATAATGATATAGGAGGTTTTAATAAAACTATATTTTTAATAATAATATAAGCGTGTAGTTAATAAAACTGATTAAAAAAAAAATGTTTCCCTTTTCCTTCTGCTCTGAATAGCTGTAACAAATGTTGTATTTAAACTTCGATATTCGTATAATCTTTAAGTACTCCACCGATAGTATCTGCACACAATTATAATATATATATACGTCGATTATGAAAATAGTTGAAGCATATGCTTTTAAGTTGTATGATACAACTATCATCTCTGACGGGAAACTTGTGAATAATAGAGGCGACATGATTGTGAAACGTCTTAACAGTTAACTTGACGTGCCACCGCTCGTAGCTGTTATAATCTTCATAGAGCGGAAGACGCATTTCGTCAGACTAGAAATGATGATGCTCGAAAATAATATAGTTAATACGTACAATAGTCTTTCTGTTCGAGTCTCGTCATGACGCATACCAACAGTAGGTATACTATGTGCTCACAAATGACGTATCTAACGTAGTTTGATCACGGCATGGCAGACGTGGAGAAGAATACCGGTAATGAATTTTCATTTTTCTACACTGACTAAGACCACGACCTCTTAACTTATATCGTGGTTTAAAAAACCATCGTAAACGATATTAATGTTAACTTTACTTGAGAGTGGATAACCACGTTATTTTCTGATAAAAAATCATATTAAAACATATTAACTAGATTTTGAAAAGTCTGAGAAATTAAATACTCATCATAAAAAATGTATCATTACGTCTTCTACTCTAATATCATCATTACATTATTTTGTTTTATTTTTGAATATAATTTTTTAAACCGGGCTCAGCACTTATACCTAATAACTACCTAATATTTACATATTCTCTTTAGCATTTTTAAAAAGACCCGTTTCAGATACAAATTTGCTTCTTTTAACATCTTAAATAGGAAATTTGTTTGGCTATTGTATACATATTTTACGACTTCTTATGATTTATGTTAATTTAATATTTTAAGTGGTACTTTTACTTAAATTTAATTATTTATACGGAAATGATAATTTATTTAAATAAGAAATCGGAAAGGAATTAACGGAGATACTAAACTGACTAAGTATTGAGGCAATCTTCCACTTCTTACTTTTGCAAATTTTCTTCTTAGCGCATGATTGTACAGATGTAAACTCAAATTAATTATCTTATTCAAAAAAATTTAGTTAAAACCTTGCATTTTTTAAAGTTAGTTGTTTCTTCAACAATTATATATTCTGTTAAATTTAATGGTACTTAATATAATTTACACAATAACGCTTGATTCATATGTACTTTACATATAAATTACATACATACAAATACATATATATACAAATTTAGGTACTTAATATTTGTAAAATAATGTAATACATAATAATATAATTTAACTTAAATATATTCGTGCTGAAAATCATATATAATATTAAAATTATTAAAATTTGTATATAAATAAATTGTTTAATTTTATACTATTTTATTCATATTATACCTACAGAAAATATCTGCCTTTTAGTACTGTTGTTTATTACACAACACTTTTAACATATTTGACTTACAACATGATTTAATAATTTAATTAGTATTAATTTTTAAATACGAGTATATAAATTATTAAAAGTATATTGTGATTTGTGACCCAAAATTAGGTCATTAGATTTAATTGTTTATACAATTTTTATTGTATACCTATTATATTTTAAAATATATACTGGATGTAGTTCGTCTATTTAACAAATGCAATAACTTTTTTCCATTCAATATTTCTAAGTTTTTTTTTTTTTGTTATGATTTTTAAAGATCTGCGCTGTAATGTTTATGTTATAAATATATTTTTTTTTTTTACAACAGAAAATAAAAAAAATAATTTTTTTATTAAATTTTTTTTTTATAATCCAAAATAGCTATTTCATAAATAAGTTTTTAAAAACAATTTTAGCGTTTAAAGCTTTGAATTAGGTTAAGTCATTGATTTTTAACCAATTTTTAAAGTTTGTTGAAATTCAAATTTATTTCTTGTTAATGCAGAAGTCGATTTTCAATTTTTTGTTTCCAAGAAATAATTTATCATTATTAGGTAATCAACTAATATAATTTATCATAATTATACAACAATTCTTGTGGTTTTCTGTTGATAACACTCCTTCATAATTTTTATACGACAGTTGAAACTTAAAAGTTGAACTATAAATTTAAATAATATTATATAATATGTTCGTACTTGGTACGGTTATGCCGTCAATAAGCTTTGCTCGGGACACTATAAGTGTGGCGAATATATTATTATAAAGTCCCAGCAAACTCCCCCCTCCATTGTCTGGCGTCAATTCGTCTGCCGCAGGACAGGCAGCTAGCCGTCACGTTGACCTACAGCCATTTTAAAAAATTGTCTTTTTTCAACGGTCAAACTGAACGCAACGTAGCATTCGTTTACCGTCTTGTGCGTATCGTCGCAAAACCTCGTGTGAAACTTGTAAACGGATTTTTTATTAAGTCGAGTCCAAGTCTCTTTTTGAACACGTCAAAGAAGAACTTCATCGTAGTCAGCGGTCATCGTTCGACCAGATCCATTTATTGCTATTGATGTCAGGCCATATACATATTTTTATACACGTTGTTAGTAGCCAGTTATAAGTTATTATTTGTATATTGCCAACTTAGCGTTCAATTGTTTTGTTTTGGTTTCCATTATTATTATTATATTTTGTTATACATTGCGGCATTTGAGCTCGTTGTACTTAAACTCATATATATAATAATTATATTATACGTTCACAATAAAGTTATTATATTATAATTTATATTTTAATGTTTATGCCCCCGCATATTATTTATTAATTAATTTTTCATATACTATATAATTGTAGATATATATATCGTGCTTTCGGCGTCACAGTAATTGTTATGCTTTAAAATATTTATAATTTTGTTCATTTTTGTGGGTAACCCCTCCCGATCCCGTCTTCAACAAAATTCGTGAGTCGTTACCAATAACCGCCGAAATCGTAGGATTTCTAATTATTTCAATCAAATATTTTTAAGTCGTCGTAGTTAGTGTGTTTAAATTGGTTAAATTTTTATCAGTTGTTATCGTCTGGAAATTAGTTTCATAGAATTTAACAATTTATTTACTTAATAAATATTTGTATTTATGGGTTTTTGTTGGTTCGTATTAATAAATTTCTAAAATGTATAACTTTTTTAAGTCTATATTTTATTTAGCCATTAATATAAAAGCCATTACTTTGAGCTGATGAATGCCTTATCATTATCTCCTACTAATTTGTTTAAACATTATTCACATTTAATATTGTAATAAGTATAGCAAAATGGTTATTCGATTTGTTATTTGACCTTTGGCATGAACTAAAGTTCTGTGACTTAAAATGATCAATCATAGTTAGTATAAATTTATACCTAGGTAATATTACTTATGGCTAATAAATTTAAGTATTGCGTGTGTTTTAAACGATTAATTCTTAGTCTAGGGCTCGGAAGTTGTAGAAGCTGAAAAAGGCAAAATATGCATACAAGTATGCACAAAAAATGGTATAATATGCATAAAAAAATGTTAAATATGCAAACAAAATTAACCAATTTGATCAAGTCTGTGACAGAACACGGGACCTTCATCACGCAATCGCGTAATAGTCTTTTACCGGAATTATAGTAATACCCAAACAGCGCAGACTTACGTAGTACCTACAGGTAAATAGAGACCTCCCTAGCTGAGAAATTGTCGGACGAGTGAATGATGTAATAGTTGGAATATACCACCATTGTATTGGACCTCACACCGTTTACAATCAATGGGGCTATAGTCGGAATATCCCGGCATTGCACTGATTGTCAAACCATTCAATTTAGGCTTCCCCTAGTTTCCGACAGTGTGTTTGCCGTGAGTCATTTTATTAGAAGAAAACAACAATTTTTTTAGAAAATATTTAACTAACAAAGACTTTTAGTTATTTTATAAGGTTATTCACACAGAGCAATTTTTTTTAAACTAATTTGAACATATGAACACAAACATATTTTTTAAATAATTTGTTAAAGCCTTAATCACTTTTAATAGAATAATAAATATAGTGAAATAAGTTATTTAGTTTATCATACATAGCTTGATAGATTTAATACTAGAATGTACTAAATGACAACAATGATTTGTCTTAATTTCAAAATTGTACATATTTCAAATATCTTCACAATCGTTAAAATTAAATTATGTTTTAAAATTCATAAAAATTCTTTTAAAAATAATTAATTTTCTTTTAAATTTAGTTTACCATACATATTATCTTGGTGGCTCGCTTATTTTAATATAGATACTAAAATTTACTAAATGACAACAATTTTTCTTTTTATTAGTTAATAATGATCCTTACATATCAAAATTGTACATGTATCAAAATATCTTCACATTTGTGAATTATTAGTTTTAAAATTAATAGTCTTTCAAAAAAAAATGAATTTGCTTTAAAATTTAGTTTACCATACATATCTTGATGACTCACTTATTTTAATACTTATTCTCAGAATATTATGATATCATTGCATCATTTTATTCAACTAAATACATTTTTAATATGTGTCTATTTAAATTATTAAAAGTATATTTTGACTTGTGACCCAAAACTAGGTCATTAGATTTACTTATTTATGCAATTTTTATTGTATATTATGTTTTAATATATATATATATACTTATATTGTTTTATTTTTTTTTTTTAAACAAAAGACAGTGGTTTTTACTAAAGCTTAAGAAACATTTATATTATAAACATCATATATGTAGGAAACCATAATCCCAAGCGGAATGAATAGACAAAGATTTATTATAACTATAAACTTGAATAAATTGGTACCTACTATTACACCTATTAGTTGAGAAAAATTGTTTTTACTGCTAAAATAGTGTAGCAGAATGTAAATGATTTTGTACCAATAGTATAATTTATGAAATGTACGCGATTTAAAATAATATTTTTTATGCTATTGTCATTATATTTAACTAAAGTACCGAAATGAAATAATATGAAATGTTTCTTTTATATTAAAGAATAAAAATCAATGAATTTTATTATAGGTGAATAAAAATAATTATGATTTTTCTTTAGAATGTAGGTATTACTTTTATTATTATTTTAAAAACGTAATTTTGTTTTATATAATTATGTTTCTAGATATTATTATTTTTCGTTTTAGATTATTATTATTATTATTTGGTTTTTAAATAATTAACCTATTCAAAATAAGTATTTTTTATATTGTTAGGTCATTCGTGGCTTAAATACATTATTTTAAAATACTTTTAATGCGGTTTGTCCAGTGTTATTTCATTTACAAAATAATTGTACAAAAATTCAATATACTAATATAATTAAGTATATAATATAGCTTAATGTAGCTTTTAAATACTTATATTATTTAGGTAAACGAAAAGTAAGTAATTAATATAATATTTCAATATACTATATACCAATGATACACTTTATTATTCGATATTATTTGAAAACAAAAATGTAAATTTTATAACATGGTTTATTTTTTAATATAAATATTTATATAAAAAATAATCCAGTGTTACGCATACCTAAATTACAATATAATATATTACCTAACATTAAATACGATGAAAATGAAAATCCTAATAATTATTAAAACATAAAAATTCATTTTATTCTTTGTGGATATATTTATGTGTGTGCTTGGTTGTTTATAAAAGATTTTACTTTTGATTATTACACATAGAATATTAATGTTTTGTTTTCAAACTCAATATTTTTGATTGTGAGAATAGGAATGAATATATTTGTTTTACAGTGATACGTATTTTTTTATTTTCGTGTAAGATAATACATATTCTAACTGAGAAAAATGGCCTGATTACCAACTTTGATGGAGGTTTTCAGTAGTATTAGGTGGATTTAGTTAGTACCGTTAGACTAGAAGGAAAAAAAATCAGGGAGAGAGAAAACCAGAACATTTTTTAACATTTTATATTACATATTATTAAAATAATTATTTAGTGACATTGGTTACCAAAATATTAAACCATATTCGTTCAAAATGATGTAATAAATTGTTTAATTTACTATTATAATATTTTGTTAAGTTGATATATATATATATATAAGTATTACCTAATTATTAAGCAAATTTAAATATATTTACGTAGATTTTAAAATTGTTATCATCATGTGTATTTAAAATATAATTAATAATTATTATATACTTGCATAATAGGTAGGTAGTAGGTAACTAATAAGTCATTATAAAGTTATTTTTGCATTTAAAATTATATTTTATATTCCATACTTATATAGATTAGAAAGTTATAGACTCAATATAACAGTACCTATAATTTTCCACTTAATGCTCGAAATTTAAATTCCATTCTAATTTAATTTGTCACCGTATACCTAATATTTTATCTATTACAATATGGTATTTATCAACATTTATTATTTGAGTATTATTGTTATTTGTGTTATTTTAATTGTTGGCTTACCATTTAAAAAGTGTACTTTAAATCTGTCAATTTATTATTTACGTCTTATGATAATTAATCTAGAAATGCATTGTATGTACATGATGTAAAAGAAAAAAATCACAGATGTATCACTTGATTGTATGGA
The DNA here is from genome assembly GCF_020184175.1 of Aphis gossypii. Taxonomy (NCBI): domain Eukaryota; kingdom Metazoa; phylum Arthropoda; class Insecta; order Hemiptera; family Aphididae; genus Aphis; species Aphis gossypii. Next base: position 58,245,624 of record NC_065531.1, on the reverse strand, counting down.
ATATTCATTAACAAGATTATGAAGTTATCAAACCAACGCATCTCTTTTAATTGGATATCACAATTTTATATGATTTATTTGATAATAAATTAAAGGGAATTGGAACATGCTAAAACTTTTTAATACAATTGACTCAAAAGCAAAATCTTTAACAAGAATATGACTAGCATATAGAGTGCTGTAACTTAAATTTTGAAAAAAAAGTTTAAGACTTTTACAAATTTTATTTATACTTGTTATGAATCAAATTATGTTTAGAATGAAAAGAAGGTTTGGTGTTATTTAAAAATGTAAAAATAAAATTATTTTATCATTATAATCAATATTAACGTTTCAGTTCGTACTATAATTGAGAAAACATATTTTTAAAACGTGACTAATATTTTATTTATAGACAGTATTTAATATAATAATTATTTGATTTTATCATTGTAATATCGATTCATTAACTTGAACTACCTGACTTACTCTTCAAATACACGGTGACGGATATATACGAGACTAATTATTTATTTTTACCCATTAATAAATTACTTACGATACATTAAATAGTACGTGTACATTATAACAATTATATTGATTTCTTGTGATAAGATGCACGCATGAAAAATTTTGCTTTTTTAAATGTTGAAAACCACTCACTTGGATGTGAATTATTCTCGTTTTAAAAGACAAAATTCAATGTTTGTCTGTCATAAAATTTTCAATTCTTATAACATCCTTTTGGAAAAAAAAAATATATTTACTTAAACAAATACAAACATAAAAAAATGTTCAAGTATTAATATGAAAATAAATAGTTGGTAAGATATTCAATATCTATAAATTAGAATCCAGAGTTTGAACTTAAAATATATGACACATTTCCCTACATTACAACGTGTAAATTGACACCTGATAAAAATATGTTAAGTAACTTTCAAATGTATATAAATAATAGTAACAACAATTATCTGATGATTATTATTTGAATAAAAATAAATTAAATAAAAAATAGAAACACGATTTTGGATTTCTTGTAAAAAAATATCATACCATTGTTATTAATATTATAAATATTTATATATTATATTCTAATTTAATTTTATGGTATTAACGAATGTATCTATAAAGTTTATTTTTCTTTTTATTTTGGTGACAAAAAATTAAATAAAAGTACTGTCACATAGGAGTATAACTGTATAAGTTCACTGACCGTATCAGAAATGAATCAGATTGTTCGTATACTATTCCATTGTCATTTGAATTTTTATGTACGTAAAGAATACATTTAAACTGAATTATTTTAGTTAATATTTATTTTATTAAACGATATTCATGTTACAATATTTATTTAAAGAGATCATCTTTTAAAAACGAGACAAAAAACATCTCATTCGAAGTATATCGAGACAAAGGGACACGATGATAAAAAAGGACAATTCAGTTTTTTAATGTTTCACGTATGTTCAGCATTGGTCACCCTTAAGTAACATTATATAAAAGAGCAAGTTTATATAACAACATTTTTATAATACTAAAATAAATAAATTTTAAAAACTATTGAAAAAACTAGTAATTTCCTCTACTATATGGTATGTTTTAAGTGTAAGTCACTATAATGGATGTGTTAGATGTGATAAATCATTGTATACAAAAATTATTTTGAGTTAAGACAATGTGTCAGTTTCTATTTCTTAAGATTTTTTTATTGTATATTTATGTTACAATTAGTTTTTTTTTCTAGTAGTATATTAGTAGGTTAAATAAGTTTTCAACTAAAATATTAGATTTATTATATAATTTGATGTAATATTGTTTTATGTCATTTATTCTTGTTGTTAAATTTAAAATATAAACAAACATGTTGTACAACAATATAAATATAATCATCGTCTAAGGAGATTAAAATTATTTTATATCGTATTTTAAAATTTAGAATAGAAAATATTAATATATATTAATTATAAAAAGTTTCAATTTATATTAATATATATTTGTTTTTAATTAAAATAAAATACGAGAATAAAATCGTTATTTTTTTATACATATAAATAGTTTAAAGCTTTAACTTATTTAACTTCATAAAAAACAAAAAAATAATGACCATGACGTATTTTTGATGTGTTTAAATTTCTGTGTAAGTAAATTATAACGCTGTATCTTCATTAAATTGCCAATCTTTAGATACGATTTTCAAGCTATAAAACAATTTGTATATTTTTGTAATTTTTAAAATATTTAAAATTTAATTTTTATGTATTTTTATATTTTTGAATTGTTGTAAAACAAACGTAATTAGGAAACTAATATATTATATCTAAGAAGTAAAAAAAAAAATATATATATTTGATTAATTAAATACATTGAATAAAAATTTTTAGAGATGCATTAAATTTCGAAAGTATGATAACATATCGGCCTTTTATGTTTGTAGTCTCATCCATACTCACCCACAATAATTTTTCACCAAGTAAGCTCTTATAATATTGATTGTATTATTAGAACAATCACCGACAAAATTATATCGTATTATTGATTCATTTGGAATATTTTGTCTAGTAAAAATTGAAAGAAAATCGCGTAAATTGGCATTTTTCAGTTTGGAAAAAATGAATTTTTGATGATAAAATTCTAGTACAATGATCTGTTTTAAATAATTTATGTCCAGGCATAATATTAAATTATGCCTGCGATACTTCAATTTTAATTTTTTGATTATTTAAGCATGTAAAAATTTTTATCTATTCACATATTGTGTCAATGTAAACTTTTTTCAGCTGCCAATTTTACCTCAAACATTTTATAAAACAATGCAATTCCATGAGTAAAAAAAAATTACTTACCTAAATTCTTTAACATATGAATGTTAATGGCAAAACGATTTCTTTAGTTAAGGTATTAAAAAAAAAAAAATAATCGAAAGATTAATTATACAGAGAAAAGACTACAAAAGTCACTAGGAAATCAGTTGTAGACGAAATTATACTCAATACATAATAAAACAGTAAAAAATAGTGTTATTCCACTATTATTATGACTTAAATAAATAGCTTATTGTTTCTTTATTACAGTTGGCATAATATTTATTTGGTACAATAAGTACTATCGGTAAAAATAATCAAGTTTTAAAATAGATAAATTCATTTTTGTATTAGGAAACTAAAATATATTTTATAAAATATTCTAATAAAAATATAAAGTAAGTCAAATTTAAAAAAAATATTATTTGATGTATGGAGTGATTTTTAAGTTTGGAAAACATTATTTTAAGATATTTAGTAAAAAATTTAATTTGCATCGAAATTCACACCATTGTTTATAAAATTATTGCCAAAATTTTTTTTAGATTTGACAATATATAAGATTTATGATATAATTAGTAAAATATATGACTAGGTAAATAATAGGTTTGTTAAAATACTTTTCTATTCAATTTTGATATCAAACTTAATAAAAATAGATTTATTTTAATACTATTTACCTATGACACAGTTGAAAAATATAATGTATATTTTTTATTCTTTAATTATTTTATGGCCGATTATGATTTATAATTAGATAAAATTGATTAAATACAATTTAATTATATATTTAATGATAGTTATATTTTAGAACTGTGTATACTGGTGGTTTTCAAAACAATAAAATATCAAGATGATTCTATGAATAAGTTACTTTATAGAGAACACGAATATAAAAATATTTTATCATTATGTCGCATTATAATAATATAATAACGGCATAAATCATGAGATGCATATTAAGTATTTCATATTTCAAGCATAGTCACAATTTAAAAAAAAAAAATGAAAATATAAAAAGTTCATGTTAAATTATAATATTATTTCATTGCAATTCATTTAATTTCTACAAAAGAAAAATCAATTTAAAAAATAAGAATTTAAACTAAATATAATAATGAGTAAATTACTACTTACGTTTTTGGATAGAACAGAAATGCTAAACAATTAAGACGCAATAAAAATATAAAATTTTCTGATGAATTGAATACAATTTATACCTACCATAAATCTTATACGAATTGTTGAATTATTATATATTTATTATAACGAATTATTAATTGATTAATTTCAAAATCTTCTAGCTAAATTTAAATATAAAAATTAATATAGAAAATCAGTTATCAAAATAACGGTTATAAATATAAAATATAATATACAACCTAAATGTTCACTATACGGATACACACATTTTTGTAAATGATGAGAGCCCATGTTAAATCAGATTAGTTTGTTTTATTATTGTTATTATTATTATTGATTTTAAATTTAAAGAAATTAAATGTAAAGTGATAAATATAGGGATGTTGATATATATATATATATTAACATTTTACGTATCAAAATATACTCAAATCTTATATAATCTATTTTGACACATATAAGTACTATTATTCTACTGATTAATCGTATATGACAATATAATATAAATAAATAAAAATATTCTGTAACTATATTTTATAAATAAGGTTTTAATTTTAAAAATGTTGTCTTTCTTGTTTTTTTTTTTACAGTTATTTATATGTTTTTGACATATTATACTTTCAAAACAAAACAAATCACGATAAGAGTATTCTTCATTAATTTTGCAAATTTGACTATAATTGAAGCAAACAACAGCTTATGATACAATTGAAAAACTTGTTTTATCATAGTAGGTTATATTACGTTTAAAGGAAATAAAACTTATTAAAATTAAAATACATATACATAATTTATGCATCGCGTGACATAGTGTTCAGGTTAACTAACAAAGAGTTTTCGTAGTTTTAAAATGACCGTACCATAAGCTTTAAATGTTTATATAAAGACCACGGTAATCAATAAAGTTATGAATAATCTTACATTACCATTAAAGTTTTGATTTTAATAAATTTAATTTAATAATCGTATTTTAATTATTTTTAGATTTGTTATTTAAACAATATTATGGTAGTGTTACTAAACATTTTAACATTATCTTAACTATTTATAATATTAAATAATTAGTACACGAATTCTCTAGTAATAATATAATTTACTATTCAAATACAATAATGATTAAGGTTTAAGAATTTAATTCAATTCTAAAAGCATGAATTGTGAGAATTTGGTAGTGGTTCAATTACGACAATATTCAACACAATTAATAAACACTTAGTTTAATTTCTTCTCATTTATATTTACAAATCATACATTATATTTTAATACATTATTGCTTGCTTATAAAATACTGGGGAAAAAACTCCTAGACTGGAATGTACCCAAATTGCATATCCAGAACGCCGTGTTATCTTTATTCGTATTTATTTTATATAATTTTAAATAATAATTATATTATCATAGGTACTTACAAATACTACATAAATAAATCAGACAACCAAAATTTACTTTATACATTCTTAAAATGCAGACTTTCAATATCTAAGTGTTTTATTTTTTAAATGTTATAGGTATGACAGTGAATGATATTAATGTATCATCATACACAAAATATTATATTCAACTATAAAAAAGAGCAATACATGCAAATCTATTATATTTTGAATGTTTGAAAATTACTTACAGTAGGTATTTTAAATAGGTTAAACAGAGGAAAAACTGTTGATTTTATAATTATAAGGTTTTTTTATTTTCATGTTTAACCCGTGAAACAGGATTAACAATAAAACTTATATCAGCATAATATATATATATATATATATAATATATATATAATATTATGTATGTCAATTATTGAATGCTGTCAATACATAAAAACAAATTAAATACTATACCCAACCAACTACACCCAGTTTCAGAATCACAAATATAATTACTAATTACAATACAAACAAACTCATACTATTTTTTTTTTTAACGAACTATATTTAAACGAAATAATCTAAGTTTTAAGAACCATTGTAAAGAAAAAAATGTTTTAGTTACATAAAAATGTAAGTAGTAATTATAGTTCAAAACTACTTTAGTTGAAGCTTATATGAGATCAATAAAAATAAAAACATTCTCATATGAGTCAATAAAAAAATGACAACTCTATAGTTTATTAGTTAATATACAAATTATGTAGTAATACATATACTTTATACACCTTATGCAATTGACCAAAAATTAGATTGAAGTGATGTTCAAAGTTTTCTATCCATTATAAATTTTCCGAAAATATTAATAACAAATGGTAAAAAAAAAAATAACAATGCTATTTATGGTAAAATGTGTATTATATATTATGTGTGTGTGTTCACTGTTTTTATAAAAAAGGTAGGTTGGTATATAATATTTGAATTTATTATTTTTGTTTTATTTTATAATACATGAAAGTGAAAGTAATAAATTAAATTTTGTTAAAATAAATATAGACTTTATTATGGCTGGTAAAGTCGAAAATGCCATTCCTTTTATATTAATATATGATATAATATTCATATTTGGGAATGTTTTTGTTAAATAGATATATATTTTGATTGTTTTATGTTAAATGTCTTTTTTTTTTTAAATTTGAAAATGTTGAAGTTTAGTGCGTTTGTTTTATTTTATGTAAATTTAGTTACTTTCAAAACACAGACTTAAAGTTTGAATCAGAAGGGATTTAAGACTAATTTAATGATTATGCTGATATATTTTAGTCCTACATCAATATGTATTTTCAAAAAGAATTTAACTGTGAGTTCAGATTGCATAATTGAATAAATTGTACTTTTATTATTTAATTTTGAAAATATAATAGGTCAGAAAATGTTTTATTTTTAAATTATCAATAATCTAAGATTTTGATTAAGCTTATATAAAAAAAAATATCCATATTAGAATATTATATTGTTATATTATCTTATTTTAATTATTTTTGATTATTTTCAATTCAGTGTTAAAATAAATAATTTTTAAACAATCAAACAATAGTAATATAGATGTATTATTATTTATTGTATTACTAATTACGTTTATTGAACATCATGATGAATTAATTACTCTTTTGTTAGACTTATATACATGGTTTAATTTTAATTTGGATATTATTAATTTAAACTAGTTCACTCTCTACTTTCAACACAAGCTTTGATTACGAAAGGTAGATAATTTTTTATTCAATGGTATGTATTTATTTGTATGTATAGTATAATAAAAAACAATTTTAAAAAATATATAGTTTTTATATTTTTTTTACAGTTTTTTAATAAATAATTTATTTTTATTTATAATAATTTATATATACTTAATAATGTGTATAATTTATATTAAATATATTTTAAAAGGTAGTTATGAATATTTATTTATGTAATATCATATCGGTTTTATGAACTTAACTTAAATGTATTAATATATGGTAATGAAAAAGTTTAAATAACCATTTTAATTAAACTCGATTATCCTTTTATTTTTTAAATCAATATTTACGGCATATAAAATAACAATTATTATTTTATTATAATCCTATTTCATTTATTTTTTTACTACGTTTTTTCATTCAAATGAAAGAATGTATCAATGAATATGGTAAAAATTCTACAAACAAAATATCTACTTTTAAATTTATTTATATTTTCTAAAAAAACCTCTAACTTTGTTTGTTAATGTTCAATTTTTCAGTCTGTTAAATTTAACAGTTGCATTTTGTAATGAAATTACATTTTATCGACCTCTCTAAAAATATCCGAAACAATGCCACTGTGTACTAAATCAGGTACTATGCGTATTTATTTAGTTTATTTTATAATAATATCAGTTATATACGAATACATGATAATATACTTGTATATGAAACGATGGTTGCAAAAACGTAGAGAGTCAATTTATTAAAACTATTGGATAATTGATAAAAATTATATAATATAAATTATTTTGAAAATTTATTAATTTAAGAAAAAATACTTATAAAAAAAATATCATATACTAATTATACAACTAAAGGGGTTTTTTAACTTAACGCATAGAAACACATGACTAGTATACTTTTTTACTAATATCTAAATTTAATAAAATATGTTACTCGTGATGGTTTTGCAATCATCGATTGATACACAATTATATAAGATCGGAATTGAATTGATATAATATAATAATATAGAGATAAAGAAACTTTTAAGCAATTTTTGTGTTTTATAGGCTGTCAAAATGTTTGCCCCTGTTTCATTCTTAATTTATAAAACCGGATATAGTAGTAGTATTGATATAGTTTTACATATCTTTTTTTTTCTTTTGTTGACATATAATTATGTATGTATATTGTATAGTATTTTGTATTTTATATTAATTAATAGGTATGATACAATAATCATAGAAAAATAAATATTAACTAATAATATATAGTATAAATTATTATCATTCTGATTAAAATTTACTATTCTTCCTGACTAAGTCAATTTCAGCAAAATATCAGAGTCCAGACATTTTATTTTTGAAGACCTATGTATACATAGATACTATGAAATTTTCTTTTTGAATTCTTAAAGTTGTTGTTGCTTTTCACTTGCTATTCTTATAACATAGAAAGAAAATTTAAAAACCATCATCAGTATTACAGTCATGTTTTCACTAACTCCACGCAGAGGTAAGGGAAAAGAATCAAGTATTTCTACCATCTCCATTTAGCCAATAAAGACCACTTTTCTTGTTAGCGCAAACCCTTGAACACGAAACATCAAGCTTATCTCGTTCAAATGCTAGTATTTTTTTCATTTTATTTTTTCTGATACATTTCTTTGCAAAAGACACCGTTGTGTTTATAATTTTTCAAAATCATCCTTTGTTGCGTAGATCCAAGTATTACTACGAATTGCTATAAAGCCGTTCGTTTTGTATTCATGTCTAGTACGCACGAATATTTCAACAACTCAAAATCAACTACCAAGTGGAATGTACAAACTTTGTGTGTAACTTATACAGCATAATTAATTAAGATTTCAAAGCAAAAAAGCAAAACTGCATTGTAATAGTTATAAACAATTTTTTTTAAAGAATGTATAAATTAAATAATAGTTAGAAAGTTTAGTGTTAGCCATAGTAAGCCATAACTTATTTTAAATATTGTGTTTTTGAGAAAAAAAATAAATACCTATTTAGTGTCATATTGAAGTTACGAAAATAAATAAATTTCTTATCAGATGTTGGTGATGAAATATTAATAGTATGAATGCATATTACTGTCTTCATTATATGTTTATCTAAAACTTTCTGTATAAATCTTTTGTTTTTGTATTATTATAACTTTAATTAACATGAAAAAAACTTGTTTATTTTTAAAACCATTATAATTTTCAGTAAAGTAATTATGTAATCTATAATATTGTTTTAATATTTAAAAATCTATAAACTTCTAAAAATTTACCTAACGTTTTTATTTGTCTCAAAATTCCTAAGAAATAATTTACAACACTATTTTGCAATGGAACTAACTCTATGAGCTACTATATTTTGCATACATACTACATGTTTGTTAAAGTTATTCGATGAATAGAATATAGGATCGTTACAAATTCGTACAATAGACTTCAAAATTGTATTGCGCCAAAGGCAGAGTTTTATTTGTATCGTATTCACTATATTTTGCATACGTGTTTAATATATAATGTATAGCATCAGTCTAATTTTATTCTTTTTCAAAGTGAACTCAATTTACTTAATGTAATGTAATTGTGTAACCTAACCTATGTGTAAAACACAATTACAGTATTTATATTTTCCTATTATAATATACATACGTTCATACATATGATCATCTTATATTAATTATGTATTATCACAGAGTCTCACCATTATATAGGTATAAATATATGTTAATTACTTAACAACATTTATAATAATAATTATAATACTATAGTCCTTCATCCTGTTATGTATTCGTGAGTCCAAGAAGACTCGCTTCATCGCTTTCTCCGTTTGTTGCTACTAAGTCATCAGTTAAGTAAAATGTATTATATCAGAATTTCATTTAATATACATTGAATTGTACTTGGTATAAATAAGTGCCTTGTCTAATAATACTATTAACATTTACAATCGCTCATAATATTCTCTCGTTCGATATTAATCTATCATTGTGTTACGTCATCGTATCACAGACAGACAACGTTTAAATTATTAACTACGCGTAACAGTGTTCTGTATTTAATATCTAATTCTATTAAAAAATTGAAATTGTAATTTTATTATTCGTAGTACCGAATGCGGTCATAACATCGGTATATCGTCTTTTTCACAATTTTATAATAGGCCTGTAATACCAATCCGTATCCCACAAATACATTAGTTCTTAAAAGTTATTTTATTGAAAAAAAGGTCCATACAACATTATTTAAAGCATACTTTTCTGCAATGAAAACATTATAGCTGCCGTTAATATTGAATAATAATGATTTTAGTATGAATTAATGTAGGTATACACAATATTACGTATACTCTTGTAGTGGCAATTATTTTTTAAATATGTTTACTGTTATTATTTTAATGTTTGACTGATTTATGCTTTAAATGACTTAAGTTTTTAAACCGTCAGTCTAAGACAGACATTCAATGGATGACAATTTGTGAACTTCTGATGCCTTATTGATTTTACATTTTAAGTGAAGCGGAAACAGCTATTGTTGGTTAAATTGTATGCTTATTTTCAAATATAGTGTCTACTTTTTTGGTTGTAAACGAACTCTAATGCTTGTAGTATATGCCATAGTTTGTAAATCGAATATGTTTTCTTTAGATAAGTAAACATTTTTAAATATAAGTTGCTTAATTTTTTTTTTATGCATTTTATTTGCATCAACAAAAATATCTTATTTCTTACAGACTTCTATTATACTGATATAATAATGATGGTATAACATAAGAGTTTCGTTAAGTTATTTACTCAATATACTAATTTTTTGATATTAAACATTAAATAATTATTCAAATCAAAAAATTCACTACTTATAGAATTATATGATTATATGATGCATTTAATCATTAAGCGTGCTTTACCGATGGAATGGCTGTTATAATAATATCGGTATACTTCACTTTTGTTTATCTATTTATTGTATATTGTTAGAACAATTAATTATAGTATGCTTAACAGTTTTATCTATTATGATAGTTGTAATATTATTTATTTAAAAAATCAATATGGAATTAGTAATAATTTAATGAAATACATAGTTTATGTATAAACACACAAATGGCAATAATAATAAAAAAAAATTCTTAAGTAATTTTCCTTATTGTTTACTTTGTTGTTATTCAATATATAAAAAAAAAGGCAAAACTTATTACGTATTAAACTGTGTGGGTTATTAAAACGTATATGGAATATAAATATTGAACTAAATCAAAAATCATTAACAATTATAATATGTTTTGGATACTTAAGTATGTACTTAGATATAACATAACTATGGTTTTTGTTATGTATTTCAAGTATAGTAAATAACTGTAAACACGCAGCCTAAGATTTTTTCATGTGAGAAATAATAGTTATTTCATTATAACTGAAAAATGACAAGACATTAATTTTATTTAGTGTCATAGTTTGTATATAGTGTGCGTGTGTTCTTGGTTTTTATTATGCATGCTCGATGTAGAAGAATCCAAATAGTATTAAGAGCTCTAAAATTTGGCACATTGGAGTATACCATACAAGTATATGTCACCTAAACAAAGACAAAGTACTGTTATGAAAAACTTAAGCACCTATCTTCTCATAAAGGAAAATAAGTTTTTGAAAGCTGGTAAAGTTTTAGTGAATAACTACATTTATGTAATTGAAAACAATTTCTGACTATAAATATATTACAATTACAACTAACAAGTATGAAAAGATTGAAAAGTAGTCGTGTGTTTACATTATTTTAATTTTTTTTTATAAAAATGGATTATTAAAATATTGTTATGGCAAAAATAATAAATAATATTGAAAGTCGATAAAAACCTTTATACAAAAAAATATAATGTTTTTTAGATTAAAAAATGTAAAGCTTATCTGGCTAATAATAATAATTATTAATCTTCGTATTGTTTTTGGTATAGCGCAATATTTTAGATTCCAATAATAATAATATATATTATATGTATATGTTAAATACAGAGAGTACACTGTTGGGTTGTTTAATTTACATATTATTATTATTATTTGATTCAATAATAACAAATTTATTCTTTTAATGCAATTAAACGACTATCGTACAATTATGATCACTTAATGATAATATAATTATTTTAGATCAGATATTATATTTTGATGTTTTTATAAAGGTGGATGGTTTTTCTAAAAAATATTTATCATTTATGAACATTATGTATCTCGTTTAATAAAAACTAATTAAAAATTTCTTTTAATGTTTTGTTTAAATACTAAATACTTTATCTTCTATACAGTATGAGTATATGTAATATATTATATGTTTACATATTCAGCTTATAATTTGTATAATTATGTGTATTGATACACTGCACCAGTGTGCCATCATACAAACGTAATAATCTGATAATAATCATATTTACGAATTCAAACTATACAGTGCTGTATATCAACAGTTTTAAGCATACTTATTTTAATAATACGAGTTGGTTTTATGCCGGTGCATACTGTCGTCTGCATGTTTGCGTTTTAATTGCTGGAAAAAGTACACATTTACAAGGGTAGTAGATACATTTAACGAAAATTACTACAAAAATTATGTCTTAGATTTTAATTTTCTGTTTTAATTCAAAATTATATTTTCATGTTTCTATTTCAAATAAAATCCCCTATATTATGCATACAGTTTTAATATAATAAGGCATGCGTAATTATTACGACAACGTTTCACGTTATTTATTTATTTTTTTTTTCATAGAATTTTACTCATTTTTAAAAATAACAAAACTACAACTTGGTATATTGTAACTTATTTTGCATCCAATATCGAAACACAATGGACAATTATATTAATTCTAAAACATACTCTCATTTAAACGTTTAAAACATTACACTTGATTTTTGAAGTAAACCTAGTCATATAATTAACACAATGGATACTTATCGGATATAATTCCAAGAAACAAATAATCTTTTATTCAATTTACATATTTATTGTTGGTCGTTTAATTAATCATACCAATTGCCAATGTATCGTGTATTTTAAGTATTTAATTTGAAACGCAATTATAATTTTAAGATTTATAGATTTATAATTCAGATGAAACTATTTTATACACCAATTCACTATAATATTTGGTTGATACTATGCATATACAATAAGAAGTAAAATAAAAACGATAACAATTTTTCATTGCTTGCAACAAATAGTAAAGCAAGCTGTAACAAATTTTAAACTTTGTACTCGTATTTACACTAAAAACAATAAAATAACAACTTAAATTCAACAAAATGTATTTGTATTGTTTTGTTTTTTTGAAACTCACAATAACATCACCACGTGTCTTTATTGGATAGTATTTTTGTTTTAGCTAACAGTATTGGGCTTTTATCGATCAACAATTTAGTTTTTGTTATCTGTCTAATTTTCCATACGAATTGTATGGTGTATTTATTTAAATTATACTCCAAGCATATCAAAGTAATATTTTAATAAATATGCTTATTAATAAACAATGGTTGTAAAATATTTGGCAAAGAAAAGTTGTTATTTGATCAACAAGTTTAATCGAAAATTCGAAATACACCAAATACTTTGAGTTGGGGTTAAAAGCACGTTTTCAAATAGTATCGATTGAAAATTATAGTTGATATTATAATAAAAATATCATTTTTTTTTTTTTGTCTTTGGTTATGAAAACTATGAAATGCTCTGAGATTAGACGATTAGATAAATAAATTCATCGAATTTTTGTGGTTATATCGACGTAAACAGTCCTTTTTTTAATTACCCAAACATAAAGTAAACTCGGTTCGGCAGAACAGAATGAAGGCAACCATTGAAACTAATTTTACTCATATGACTGACCACACCCTAGGGAAATCTTATTGGTTACCAAGATTTTCTACACTATTGGGCTACAGCCAACGACACCGGTCCGAATCAAGGAGAATACGCGTATGTATGGGATCATTTCACATTACCATTTACTTCATCAAACACCTTCGACAACACATTAATGACTTTAATATAGAAAACATATAATATATTGTGTAATATAGATAAATAATTGAATACAAAAACATGATCTGCACCAACGTGACAAGATCTTCTGTGTAGCGTACAAACGGTACTGCAGACCTCCGTCGTAGCACGAGTGTTACTTATCCGACTTTGCCAACGTTCGTTATCAACAAGCCTCCAGAAAATGACTACAAACACCAGGTAAAGGCGTGGTCTGGTAATCGAATAGTCTATATTTTCAAACCAATCGCTGAATCACAAACTGAAAACAGTCATTATCAAGACTATCCACCATGACGATTATTCCAAAATCCATACATAAAATAACCTTTTTTAAGACAATTGCCTAAGCCCCGCTCCGGCTCACTTATTTGAGTCAGTCATCCGGACCTATGGTATAAAAGTTGGCCATTTATTTAAGCGGTAACTTTGATTCGATTCGCTGCGTCAATAATATTGAAAACCACTAATTGTAACAAATCTAGTAGATAACATTTTGGAATCATTGACCATGCTGGCCACTTATTTGAGAATCATTAGACGTAACATATTCCTATTTCCCCTTGAAATTATATATATTATATATATGTTTTAAAAATATGATTAAATAAATTAAGCATCGTGATAACCAGAAAGGTGTTAATTTTATTCACGAAACAGTGCATTTCATAACTAAATATATTCGATGAAGATTATTCTGCAAAAAATACTCAAAACGTATTTTTTTAAGCAATTTAAAGTGCTAATTAAGCTCGTTAGTATAGGCTTAACAAAGATTATGTACTAAACATGGGTAAAATTGTATACTAAATTTAGGTATGAATGCATACAGAAAATTATATTTTTATACTTGGCCGAGTTTGAGTGAATATGACGTAATAGTATGAATACATATTTTTATACTTCAAGCATATGTCAACATAGTTTTAAATAAACCCATGCTAAAAATATTTCTTCTAACAGACAGATTTTAAAAACCAACTTTTTATTTTCTATATCACTATATATATATACATTTTATTATAACTGGTACTCAAACTGGTGCTCAAATGAAACTAAGTACCGAATGTATTGATTTTTATTTGAATCGATCTATAATTTATAATTGAACATTGTAACACTTAGTACATTTTACTAATGGCCATTAATTATTGCACTAAAGCTTTTGCAAATCGGAAATTGTATGAATAAAACTAGTGTGCAAGTATATTTGAATTTTAATGGTTTTAAATACTTCCAACAGATTACAAAATTAAAGCAGGTGTCGCCAATGGTTATTGTTATACCGACTATCAATATATTTGCTTAAATACATAGTATTGAGCATATTTTATTTCTAGCACAATAGGTTATACCACCATTATGGACAACCAGAATATTATACAAGTACGCATCGTAAATTGTCATAATGTTAGTGTTGTGAATATTCTATTGTGCTGTTTAAATAATGTCAAATTTTAGAAAACCGTAAATGTATATGTTAAAACCGAATGTTACAGTAAAGCTATAATAGCTTGTAATACATTGCACACCCACAATATAAATAAATTAATACATAGGTGAATAATACAAATATTTTTCAATTTAATATTTTGTCTTATTTGAATAATTATTATATTTAATTCACTTGTACTACAATTATTACCTACTTTAAAAGTTTTGTAAAATAAAAAATATTAACAGTTTATCTCATATGGATGCAAAATAATAAGAAGGATAAATAATTAGAATATTTGCTCATAGCTACTATTTAATACAGACAGCGCCCGATAATTGTATTATCAAAAGAGTTCATTTCTGTTAAGAATATATTATATTTTTCATATTTATGTTATTGACATAAGTAGATTATATTTTCAAAAACCAAAGTAGCTGTTTAAATCAAAAAGTGTTCTTACGGTTCGAAATGTTTGACGTATAGACGTATTTTTAATGATCTTTTCGAACTTCAGCAGAATTTAGGTTATTATTGCGTTGTATTTACAATGCTTTTTAATAATACTAGGTTAGATACAGTAACCAGTAGAAGAAGAAATTATACAATAGAAAATTTACATTTAGTTTAAATATGAGCTGAAACTACGCCGTAGTCATTTTCCTTCAAAAACGAGATACCGTTTTCCTCTACTGTCCATTTTCCTCAAAAAAAAAAAAAAGTTAGTTTTCATTTTAATTCACATTATTTTCGACTAAAATTATGTCTATTTTTCTGCAATATTTTAACCAATGTTATAGTGTTGCGTTCTGTATTATAAAAATAGATATCCATGGTTACATTGAAAATCTACGATAACTAATGAAAGAAATTTACTACGCGTTACTATTTGTGAAATCAAATTTTAAATCAACAATAAATAACTACCTTCAACAATATACAACATATTAACACTAAAATATGATTATAAGTTGAATATTTAATACTTCAATAATTTAAATTGTTTTTCAAAGATATTGTTTATATTTAGTAGTTTTTCTTGAGGCTTGGTAAGTATTTTTGAGAAGTGCGAAGTAATTACTACTTAAATGATCGATGATCAACTTAAATACATCGTATACGCAATTTTAAACAAAATCAAACAAAAAATAAAAATACCAAATAATAAATACGTTAATTGTTTGTTTCTTGAAAAAAATATTAAAAATTATTTATTTTATTATAAAACATGTATCTATATTTGTCGTATATCTTAGTTTAGCACGTAATAAATAAAATACATTTTAGCTTAATAATTTGCATAGATAAGTATTATAAGTTGAATGTTTTTAGATACTGTATTCATTTAATTACATTTACATTTACATCTATGTATTTTTATTAATTAAAATGCATATTATTCATAGTATAATCTATATAATATTTATACGTGCAACTAAATTGCTTTGTACTTTACTAACCACTATCAGAGTTTCAAATAAAATTCAACAAAGTTAAGATTGTGATGGAGTGATAAGTCATTTGGTTTAATATTTTTTTTTTTTTATATTTTATGTAAAAAATAAAAAATTATAAATCAAAAACTAATATTATTACGATTAAATATACTATAAAAAATATGTATTTTTTTTATAAAAAAAATTATATTTTAATAATAATATAACTTACTATTGAAAATTAAAAGATAAAGAAAAACAATATTTAAAAAGCAGTTACTTTTATATTACTTAAAGATAATAATATTTATTATTTATTACCAAATTAATTTTCTTTACATTTTTTTACTCTTCTCAAAAATTGTAATGGTAGTTTTTAAGTTATTTAACTTTGTTCAGTGAAAAATATATGGAAGCTATAATTATTTGAAAACTTAAATAATTAATATAAATCTATCAACATTTTAAAATTTATAAAAATGTCCAATAATAATATATTTTGTATTTAATATTAAATATGTTTGGTAAAACCATTTTAAAATACTAGTATGTATAGTATATTCCTACTGTATAAATAATACACTAACTACTCATTAGAATTTTTATTTAGTTAAATCAACATTTCCAAAATATAATCTGTTGAATAATTTACAGTAAGTACATAAGAAAATAGAATTTTCAGTTAAAATATAAAGTTTCTATCACCTTTTTTACTCGTATGTTTAAAATGTATAGCAATGTGTTCTAAAAAAATGATGTATTATTTAAAATAATCATAAAATACTAATACGATTGATTTTTAATTTTTATATTGTATTATAATCATTTTTAATCAAGACAATATGGGTAATGTATTGTATTGTGTCATGGAAAAACTGAAATAAATCAAATTTCAAACTTTCTAATACATCAAAATAAGAAAAATCCTTTCTATACATCTCTAACTATACTCAATCCATTCAGACTTCAAATTAAAAACTCTTTTCGAAAAAGTCTAATGTTTTTATAAAAGATTTCATAACTGACTAATGTTCTATCAGATTCCTCTCGTTGAAAACCAATCAGTCAGAGTCAATACATCACTGAAAACCTTTCAGACTTTATTAACTGTAAATGGTAGATGGTTCCGTTATGATATTATCAAAATTCTTGCTTATATAAATATGATTAAAAAAAAAACATAGTGTCAGTAGTAATTTTTTTCAAAAATTCCTCGCATGTTAATATTCACTTATCACACATTCACAAATATTAAATAAAATTGAGGTTCTAATTATATATTATGTATAAAACAAAATCGAAATATGTATATGATTTTTTATAGTTAATATTATATTGTACGTGCCTTAAGTAGTAGATACAATAAAAACTTTATCTATCCTTATTTTACTTTACCACATTGCATATTGTTGTTACGTACAGTAGCAGCAACATGGTAATTAAATTAATATATTATTGGGAGGGCGGGAATGGAATTGGTTTTAAAAAAGATATAAATACTATTTTATTATCATTATAAAACATTGTTTGAACTCAGTATTGATTATAAATTATTTTATTTTTTATTTTTAATGTTGAGTTAGTCTTTTCACTGGTGTAGAAAAATCAGGTTTACAGTTGTAACATGCTACTATCAGTTCTCAAAACTGACAATACATACGGAAATTATTAAAATAAATTTTGTACACGCACTTATAATCATTATTATTAAAATTAAGTTCAACGTATGACTCGTTATTGTAAATATTATCATTGTATTAAAAATTATAATAGAAGTTTTAAAAAGTTGCAGTATTTCGTATTGACTTGGTATTTTTTTTTATTTACTTAGGCTTGAAAAACAAAGCAGGATGGTAATGCAGCTTGAATATAGATGATGGTATAATATATTATTTTAATTGAATGTTGGTAATGAAGTATACCAATGTATAGATTGTATACACCACATTTAATTGAAAAGTGATCTATATTAATAAAAAAATAATTGTTCATATTTAAATGCATATTATTCAACTCAGTTTTTGAATAGTTTATATAAAATAATGTGTAAAACATACAAATGCAAAATGTGATTTAAAAGTACCTAGAAACATATTTAAATATGATCTATCATAACATTATTTTTATCAAAATTTACTATACTTTGAATTAAAATATAAAAATACTTGTATTTTTAGTCTAACATACATAAGTACCATATTTTTTATAACACAACTATTGCTTTTTCGAAATTTTGTATTTTGGGGTGTTATTTTTACTATTAGTCTACATTTCTGTACATATTATTATTAATTTATGACAAAACAGAAATATACGATTACAACTTTATCACTAACACTGTGACTACTTCCATTATCTAGTTCGTTATTTCGTAAATTATTTACTTAGAGAAAGAAATGATCATAATAACCATGGCGCAAAACCAACTTTATAGTGGCGAACGGCTATCATACTGTTTTTATTTTTTCATGGCATATGAAATAGTAAAAGTCCATTCTCTTATCTGTGGAAATCGATATTTTCTTATTACACTGGACTTGTCGTAACTGACGTATAAATTAATAATTAATATCATCATTCAGTATTATATTAGTCTATAAAATTGAGTTTTCAATTGAAAACATGGTTTTAAGTTAGGTAATAAGTTTTTATGTATTGACAGACTAGTTGAAACTTTCAAAATATAAATTTTAAACGTTTATAAATTACTAATATTAAGAGTTATCAAGTAGCTATATTAAATAATAATACAATATTATAGAAAAAAATCATGTTTAATAATGATTAACTATAGTTGTAAAAAAGGTATAAATTATGAATACAAACATAAAATATTATGTTTATATTATATCTATATTATATCTATGTATAATGCAGTTATACAGCAATGAGCATAAATTTGTTAGATAGGTAGTTATAATACTGAAGGTGGTTTTATCACAACACAAAATTGGATAATTAATGGTTCATAATCATTCTGAATTTACTTTATTTAAATATTTGAATAATATATAAACAGTGAAACTTCTAATAATAACATAATGTATAATTGTAAATGGGCGACAAAAATTATTTTTGTACTATCATAAAGGAATTCGTTAAATATAATTAGATAAATTTGGTTTAACATTTTGTCGGATGGATTATGGTTTTCAAAGTGGATATTAACTACAATAAATTAAGTTATCAATTAGATTAGGTTCTGTATAATTTGAGTGTTCTTTTTAGCAAATCATATTATTTCAAAATGTTGTGTAACTATCTTGTTATTAGATAGGTATTCATATAAATTTATATATTTTATATAGGTTCAACTCAACACAACATGCAATTTTTATAAAATAAATATATTACATAATGTTATAGGTAATATTATGTATTATATATTATTATTAGTTATTATTAATAAACCTCAATGATAAAAAAAATGGAGAAGTCGGTCTGCTCTAAAGTAGGTTTCAAGTATACTTCGTCATTTGAATGTATACAAGTTACTGTAAGGAGTGTGTTAGTGTGTTAAATTTAAATTTAATTATAAATCGTATTAGTAATATAAATTTTATTTTGAATAATCAATAAATAATATAATACCTATATGATAATTACATATATATTTTTATGTATTCTAAGTACACCTTACGAATAACTTTGTATAATATATATTTTTGTTTATAATATTATATTTTATATTATATTTTTCAGCTATTTAATATAATACTATATAACAATTTTAAATTAGTTACATTTTATGTGATGGAGTTTGACAAAGATCATGCTATTAAAAATAG
This sequence comes from Aphis gossypii, assembly GCF_020184175.1. Classification (NCBI taxonomy): domain Eukaryota; kingdom Metazoa; phylum Arthropoda; class Insecta; order Hemiptera; family Aphididae; genus Aphis; species Aphis gossypii. The sequence goes on along the minus strand of NC_065531.1, from coordinate 58,224,912 downwards.
AAATGCACAAAAAACGATGAACTTTACTACTTTAGAATTGGACTTAATATTTATCATAAATTATGGAAATTAATCAAAATATATTACTATATTGGAAAAATTTAGATAATCATTTATATTATTGCTCAAGTAGAAAATAAGATGGAAGTATTAGAAAATTCATTAATAAAAAAAATAATAATAAAAATGATAATATAGTTGAAAAAAAATTGGGATTTAAAATAATGAAGGGTATTTCTAATATTTTGGAAGAAAATTCAACTTACCAAAATAATATAATATCCAAAAACTATCTACTAATGATATGGATCATATAAAATTTACACCCATGATTTACATAACATGTAATCTACATAACTTGCATTATAATAAGAAATCAATAAACATTTTGTTTTCATAACTAAGAAACTGATTATGCGATAGAATTTATTTTAAAATAATAGTCTTAATAAACCAGTGATTTCAGTTACTATCTATAATAAAATTGAAATGTGTTTTTATCAAAATGTAAACAAGTAATTTCATAATAATGGTGAATAAAGGTTTTTAAAATAAAATTGTGATAGATACTTATTATATAGCCCTTTTTATAAAACTCAAAAAAATATTTATAGTTTAAAATATATTTTCTGTTTAAAGGATATTTTGTGTTAGGTCTAAAAATTATTAATATATCAATAAGTAATTCTGGATATTTTAAATTTCATTTAAATACCCTTGAAAAAATTAACCGTAACTTGTTAAGTTTGAATTATAAAATGAGATCTCTACATGAAAAAGTTGATAAAATTGATGAAATAGTCAGATACAACACAGTTAACAACCACAATGTTAAATTGAACAAAGATTCAAGTGGCTTTGAATCAGATTTATCACTTAACAATGTTCTTTCTTTAGAGGATGAAAATGCTAGTAGTCAACAGTGTGAATATGTTATGAATACTGTTATTCGTAATACACATTTCATTTTCTATAGTAAATAAATAATATTAAATATATTAGTTACATATTTTATTTTTTAAATTTTTTAAGTACATCTTACAAAGAACGTTGTATGGTATATTTTTTAAATATGGTATTCTTATTTTTTTGTTAATTTTTTCAGATTACTTTAAAAAGTTCATAGATTTTATCATTTTAACTAATTAAATTTTGATACCAGAAACTACCACAAATATTAAAGATATTGATGCACACATATATTATTCCAAAAGGTAATGGCAAAAAAAATGAACTATCGCAACAATGTAAAACCAATACATTCATCGCTTTTAATGGAATCTAAAACTGTTACTTCATAAGGAAATTTGTATGTAAATGCATAAGCAAATTTGTATGAATATGCTATAAAATGTATAGATAGGTACTTGAAAAAAAAAAAAAGTAATAAATAATGTTTCGTCTATATTATAATTGATTTGATTTAAAATGTAAAAAAATCGATTGAATTATTAAAAAAGAATTCCCAGGGTATAAAAATTTGATTATCATTTGTAAAAAATATTTTCGAGTGAGTGAAGTCAAGAAACAAGGATATAGAATTTAAAACCAAAATGTATGTTAAATCAATTTAATTTTTGATCCGAAATCTATAGATTTTACAATATTTACCCTATTTCTCAGAATATCTGTCAAAATAAAATAAAATGCGGATCAATTAAATCGGTTCAATGACAATTCAGAAAAGCAATCTATTTAGTATGAATTATATAATATTAAATATGACACCATAAATTATGTTGGTTAAGTCTGAAGTAAGGAGACGTCATGATAGAAGAAGCGTAATAAATTATTGATGCCAAATTGAATCGCTTGTAAATGTCGACCTCTATTAACATCATATTTTGAAGAACAAAATTATATTAACTATTATTTGTATGTCCGTACTTAGATAAAAAAAAATCTAGAACTTATTTTGGGTCAATTTTATAACTAACAATAAATAAGTACCAAATATTTAGTTAAGTATATAATAATAACAATATTAAGATTTAAGTGACAAATTCTCATATATTATTACCCTAAAATGATACAAACTGTGCACATATATTTGGCATTTTTTTTATTCGATAATAAAAAAAAAACCCGTCAAGTATTCAATCCTCAAAAACGTTAAATGATTATAAAGAATTAAAATTTTTTTTTTTTTAATGTTTAAATAATATAGCATAATTATTGATACACACAAAATGTAAGATTCAGTGTACATACTCTTTTTTAAATTAAAAATTATTACATTTTACATAAGTATGACAAAAAGGAAATTGTGCTGTGAGAATATAATATTTAACATAAATAATAACATACATATTTAAAAAAAAACCATTGGCAACAACATTACAAACTTCATAAAATGTTAAACAGTTTGTGATTTGTGTATTTTATACATATTATTATAATTATTTGTTAATCTATGTAATATATATACAACATGTACATATATATATATATATATATTATATAATATAGTGAAATATACTGATAAAAAATATTTTTTCTAAATGAAAAATATGAGGTACCTAAATTAATCCAACCTTAATAATTTGAATACGTTTGTATAACGGTTATTTTTTATTACATATTTATTAAAAAAATATATTTATTATCAAACACAAATACGTATTAAAAATGCAATTAATATTTTGTTTTAATTGTAGGTATATACTTGCAAATTAAACTCTGCCGAAGCATGAGTATATTTTTAAGAACTATGTTGATGAAATATATTTTTTTCAAAATGTTAGTAATTAACAAAAATAAGACTGTAAGAATAACACCTTTATAAATACATTAGATTTGAGTGCATAGAAGAAATCTATTTAAATAATACTTGATATATTAATTATACAGTATTCTGGGAAATATTTACTGTCAAATTTTCACTTCAGTAAATATAATACATATCAATGTAACTTAAATCAAATAAAAAAACTTATAATAGTTATCAAGTGACTAAGTTATATATTTGAAAAGGAATTATTAGACAAGTCTATGGTTTAACGACCTACATGGATAATCAATCATTCATAGAATACATAGCTCAACAAGTTTAGACGGTTAAACTCTCAGATACCTAAACAATACCCAAACTAGTGCTCGAATCGGTTATGTCAATTATAAAATTGAATAACAATCTAAAAACGACTTCAGACTTGCGTGGTAAAGAAGCATACGTCATGGATTAGATTTAATTTGAGTTATTACAATCTGGCTGAGTTATTATCATAATAATATAATAATAAGATTAAGTATAATCATACAAATTAAAAATATTAAATAATTACAACTCACACAATAAATTGATTTCAATTAAAATCACTATATTTGAAGGAAACAATGAGGATCTTTTTGTGTATATTTTAAAAAAAATTTCATGGTAATATTTATAGACCTTTTAAGTCATTTTACATTTTTAAAATTAATATAATTAGTCGATCACATTTGACGATTTTTTCATAGGATTCAATTAATGTGAGGTATATTTAGTAAATAAATAAAAAGCATATACTATTTGTATGAACAATTTAAATAGTATATATTTATGTAAATGCACAATATGACAACATTTGATTGGTAGTGGCAATAAAATAGTTCACTGTATTATGAACGAATTGAAAAATAAAAAAATACAACAATAATAATGCTACAGATCAAAAAAACGAAAAAAAATGATTGATGACTCTATTATACGTATAAAACCACTGTATTACCACGTCGTTATTTGGCTTAGAAAATACAACTGTCGCAGTTATATAACGAACTGTATTATTTAGTAATACATAAAGTACTATACTTCAGCAATATTTCGACAAGTACGATGGAACTTTTAATTTAATCTTAAGCACACATTTGTTACCAGTTATTCCTTTAGGTAGGTACTCGTGTTTTGTTTTATCTTTCCAGCCCCTAGGGATGACTGACTTTATACTATTTTAACTTACGCGAAAACGCTTTTTCTTGTCCGGGATTTAATGTAACTGATGTTTTTGGAAAATAAATAAATTAATCCCCATTGAAAACATTTCATATATTATACTAAAATTTCGACATTTAATTTCTACACTCAGCGTAGAAAATATAATAATATATACGATTATACTACACTACACGAGCCAAATTATGACTATTGTCTGAAAAACTTAAGTACAACTTTTCGTCAATATAAACTATATATCTAATTATAATTTATTATAGACGCGTTTTTCAATAATATAAAATTGAATTGTACATAAGTAAACGTTTAGATTCACCTCAAAGCATTATCCTCAATTATTATACAAATACAATTAATAATTAATTAATTATTCACATTCATAATATTAATAATTTATAATACTTCATAGTATTTTATTATACAATTTAATGAAATACTCCGTCGGAAAAATAAAAACTTTAATTAATGATAAGTATGAGAAAAGGTATGTTTAACAATATAAAGTATCTAAATTTTAAATAATTACGTAGCGTACCTTAATTATTAAAATATGGTTCATTAATAGAATAGGTACTAAAGTAAATATATTAAACATATATAATATGTATATATTATATACATATATGTGTATTCCCGTGTATTACAAAAATTTGAAGGGATTATTATTTCTATTATATTATTTAATATTTCTGCGTAATAAATTATAGTTTTATACTATGACCGTATGCTTCAATTTCGTACGTAATTGGAATAATTTTTTAGGTTAAGTACACAAATTCGTTTACGGATGATTTAGAAGAATATTTTAATCATGATAATTGTTTTTACTTCTATCTGGTACAAAACTATTTCATAATAATGTACCCCTACATAGTCGATCAAACTTTTTTTATTTGACATTTTTTTTTTTTTTTTAAATAAAAGGTTTGAACAATTTTTAAGAAAATAAAAAAAATATTAAGATACTAAAAAATATAATATTATGTTTCTTCTTATTATTATTATTTTTTCTTTTGACTGTAAATTATATGGAAGAAATATTTTCAAAAAATGTTTATAGTTTTTTAAATAATGAGTGGTACGTGATAAAAGAATCACCTTGTATGGTAATCGTCGATTGGTTTTGTTTCTCTTTTAAAAACAGCTGCACCTATGTTTTTTTTATAGTAAAATAAATTCAACAAACTATAAAATATAAGTTTATAATCAACGGTTTAGTTTTATTCAATAATATTGGTTACTCTTAAAAATCAAAATTGATTTAGGCTTTTTTGGTGTTTTAAGTAATAAAACTTAAATTATGTTTACAAAATATATTGATTAATTATTATAGTTATACTTCATATTATTTGTGGAATTCTAATTTAGTACGTTTATAATCAGTTTAATTTATTTATGATTATTATCGTGACTCATTAATGACATACGAATATAATTTAAATATTATAATATTATTTCCATAAGATCATAATAATTAGAATTTATGAATGTATAATACACACAATTAAATTAAATTTGAAAATGTTGAATATTTACTCATTATAGTAATAATACATTGTATACTATATTAAATATACTAATAAAGTGCATTCACTTTGAAATTGTTTAATTTTTAAACTATTAATTTAAAATAATTGAATTACCTATATTCAAAAATATATAAGTATATATAGTATAATATTAAAAAATATATATTCAAAATTTAAATGTAATAACTTAATTGAACACTCTTAATAAAATAAAGTTAAAGACTCAAAAATAATCATATTATAAAGTTAAGATGATAACAGCTGAGTTATTTTCAATATATTTAATATTATTAACATTTTCTAAAAACATCAAACACTGGACAACAGCATTTGAAAAACCAGTTTTAAATAAAATCAGTGTATTTAATATGTATAATCGTTAGATATTACCTGTAATAACCCTGTATAAACTATCCGGTATAAAAAAAGTTAACAATGTACCTATTATGTATATTTTAATTTTTTTTTTCAAATTAGTTTATACATTAAAAATACATGGATCATTGCATACACTCTACCATTATAAACGGATTAAGACTTGTTGAACGATAATCTATAATATAAACTAAGTGATAAGTAAAGTGACTTTAATAAAAGAAAATATACACCATTAAGAAAAAAATAAATGAAATAAAACAATAATATTATTATTTTAACATTTAGTAATTAGATTGTAATTGTCTGCTGAAATTCCTGACTCCGAATTTAAAGTATCATTACAAAGCCAACACCCAACACTGTGGTATAATTTAGAGAAAACCGCTGCGTCTAGCCATGGCTACGTTTTAAATCACGTTATGCGTGTTAGCCGGAAAACCCTCGGCGACCATCTCGTAGTTTTCGGGAAATTAACTCTAGATCAAGGAGGACAGGATGAATGTAATTTAAACACACCATCCTTTACGCCACCAGATTATTGTTACTGTATTTTATATAATTCTATAATTTAATCCTATATTATAATTATTTTGCGTCAATTTTTGAAAAAAAATATCTTTTTTGAAAACTTATTAATATAATAGATAATTTAATTTCGGTATTTAATTACAATAATTTATTCTTAAGGTTTTTTGTGTAATATATTATTGTTAGAGACATGCTAGTTTTTAACTTAAGTTTTTGTATAAATTTGATTCTTCCAATGTTTATTAATAAATTAATAAATCAAAACACATTATACCTATACAATTAAAATTATGTAAGCACTTTGACATAATAGTGTTCTATAAGTAAAGATTGCATAAAACGATCACCTCTGAAGTGCAGTTTTCTATCTTCTCTTAAACATTATTTTTATTGAATTACTAATATTTACTGACTAAGGACATAATTATAAATTTTGTAACTTATGATATAATTATTTTCTAAATTGTTTTTTATGTGTCATATTTATACTGTTTAATATGATAATTATTCATAACGTCCATACTATTTATTAAAATTATAAAGTGTAAATAATATACGGCTATGTTTATAAATTAAACTACATGTCAATATTTCATTTTATGTGTAGGTAGGTTCATTTATGGTATAAAATAAGTACACTAAATTGTGAGGTATAATAGCTAAATCCACATTAACACAGAATAATGTACTGTTTGATAATAAAAAATAATAATAATATACAATATTTTTAGGATTATTTTATTTATATTTAGGTACGCAATGATTAAAATCGAGATACATTATTTTCACATGTTTTAAAATGTGATATTAAAGTTCTATATGCATTTTATAATTTTAAGTCAAAGCATTATACTCTGGATGATTATTAAAAAAAAAAAAATTGTTTGCGAACCAGTATGTATTCAATATTGAAATGTATTATATTAAATTAAGGCTTTAATGTTTAATGTTTAGGACATAATACAAATAAAATTATTATTATTATTTCCTTTTTAACTATAGTTTAATTTCAATTTATATTAATGATATTGTTTGTGATGTGTGACAACTATTTTTGATTAAAAATTATTGATTTTCGGTATCATTCTTTACTATCTTAAATATAATAATTAAGGTGCTGTCTTTATCCTGTATTAAATCACGTAATTTATTGATTATAATCTGCCTTAATTATTTAATAATATATTAATTATATTTAAAACGATTAAAATATATTTAATAATTTAATTTTATATTTTAAATTTAATTTTCAACTTATTTTATTTACCCATAGCTATAACAAGGGCAATAGTACGTTTTGGCATAATATAAAAAAGTACGTTTTAGAATAAATTATGGAAATATTTCGTTTTGCTATAGTTTGGTAATGATTGGTTCCTACTCTTTTAACACTGCAATAGTACTTTTCTGTTATCTAAATATAATATTTAACCACAGAAAAAGGTTCGTTTGGATTAACTGCAGGTTAGGTTACAGCTGATTAGATCGGGAAATAGTATCTGTCGGTCTATTCTGACGACACCAATTGATTTATCGACATTTTTTTATAAGAATCGATATCTAACTCGATTTTGTAAATTTTTGCAAATAGTACAATTTGGATTTCCATTCTTCAATTACGGTTATGAATTATTGAGGTTTGTAAATTAAAATTTAACAATATTATTATTGTATGTTATATATCAGTGTTTATAAAATTAAAAATTATGAACAAATAAAATCAAAATGCATTATAAGTTGAGATTTATATTTTTACTATTTTAACTTTATCATTAAATATATTTTGTTATTTTTTTTTTTTTTTTAGATTTATATATAAATTAAGTAAAAAATTTAGACATAATTTTAGATGTTTTTTAATAAAACAAATTATCATTTGTTACAATGTTATTAAAATTTTAAATAAAATCAACATTATAACATTTATTAAACATTATAGACCATGATGTAGGAACTGTAACAATTTATCAGTAATAAAAAACAAAAAATTACATATAGAACGTGGATAGGAAGCTTCTTTAAATTTTCAAGTATAAATAAATCATTGCTCTGAAAATAGTTTATGTGCAAAACTTGTTTTGCTAAAAAATGTTCTAGATTTAAACAAAAAGTATGTATTCACATTCCTTTATCGCTATTATATTGGTGTATAAGATTATTTTAAAGCCCCAAGTTCAAAAAATTATTTCCGAAAGTATAATATTTGAATAGACTTTTACTATAATATAATAATAAAAATCTATCTAAACATTTTACTGGATAAATTTGTTTCATTAGAATTATCTCTATTACAAAATTAAGTATTATTTACAATTGTTTTTTAGCGATGATGAAATTGGGAAAATATATTTGTCAGTTTAATTTGATATCTCTTAACTGAATAAGCCTTAGTTATAGATAAACATACCTCAATTAGTATAAATTAAAGTAAAAAAAAAATATGTTTTAACTGTTTTTATTTGTCAAGTATCCAGAAGATTTTTTTATGTTCAACAGTGACTTGATGGATATATAAATTATATAGAGAATTTTATAATTGTGTTTTTTATTACTTAAGTAATTGCATAATTTACTAAAATTTAAATTTAATTTAACTATTTGTATTAATACATAATATTGTAGTTGAAAATTCCTTTTTTTTAATTTTATTTTTTAAAAAAAATCAGCATCAATCTGATCATCGGCTATCATAAAACATTATTAAAATATTTAATTACATTTATTATATTATAATAAAAATACAATTGAAATAAATAAATTTAATTAATTTCAAAACACTTGATTATTTATTAGGTAGGTATTATTATATTAATATGACTATCCGGAGTTGGTATCACAATCGAACATTTTAGTGATCTGATTGGCCAGCGAGACAAGATTGGCGTCAGACGTAACTTCTAATTGTGTGGTCCACGGAACTGTGCTCTTCTTTTATACTAAAAATCGTGCAGCACTAGCCTATTGTTGTTACCACAAAAGAAATAAATCACGGTAACGCGTTTTCCGCGTGTTATCTTTTGTATGTTTTTAGTGTAAACATGACCCGAGGGGTTTTTACATGCATTAAAAGCCAACAGCCTTTACCATCCCAATTTTACTCACAGTGCAATAGGTTCGTTTAGACTCGTTTGTCCTTTAACAATACACAGAGATTATTCATGGGTATGAGTGTAAGTAAGAATGAGAACTGAATTGGTAATAAATTAAATTATAATATTACTGTGGTTCGAATAATAATATTCGATAATTTGACGTTTTTCTGTAGAAAAACATTAATACACATAGCAATATTTTGTGGTTTACAGTATTTAGTTATGATTTTCTTACTAAATTAGTAATAAATTACACTATAACATCGTTTACATTGTATTTTATTGTATCCTTATTTTGTTTTAAATATTAAACTAATTTAGTGAACAAAGTATATTTATTTCGAACAGTATTATTAATAAATAAATTATATTTAATTATATTTATTTATTATTATAAATTCCATATTGTTTAACCTTGAGCTAATCAATAATATTATAATATTTAATTTTGCATTTAATTAATTGATAACATTTAGGTACGATTTTAGGTAATTTTTGATATCACATGGTTTTTAAACCACTTTTTACTCGATTTCAAGTATATATTTTATATTAAACGCACGGTTTTTAATTTACTTAGTTAAACATCATAATATTAATTTATTCAACTTAAACGAATTTTAATCAAATACAATTATTCATTGTTACTAGTAAATTAATTAAGTAATTTAATACGATACATTTTAAATATAACAATAAAATAAACTTGTTTGTTAATAACAGTTTATTGAAAATCATGAAAAATATAATGAAGTTATGCACAGCAGTGATAACTAATTATAATATTATTATCCATGTATAATAATACATTTCATAAACGTAAGGATAGCAAATTTTTATTAAATTGCACAAATAGCTATAATTTAAAATATATTTCTTTAGGTTTTAGATCTAAAATATTGGTACCTGTATTATAAATATTTGATTTCATATTTTTTTGTTAATTTATAAATGATATTCTGAAATCATCAAAATGTCTTCTAAATTAAGTAGAGTATATAAATGTTTTTAAATTGATTTTATTCAATTTAAATATTAACAAATATTTGTATGTTTCTTTTTATTTTAAAATAAATTATTTTTGGATTTTACAAAAAAAAATGATAATATTTTAAATGCACTGTATTGTATTTTTTTATGATTTATTATTTATTTAATTATTTCAATTTTAAAAATACTTGATTTATTTATCTAAAATTAGGTTAGGTATAAAAACATTTGTGTAGATTTAATATTGAAAAGCTAAACTTTAGAATACATACATGTGGGGTGCAGTTCAATCTTCTCGTTTCGCTGTCAAAATAATGTTGAATAAATTGTGTAATGATAATAGTTTAAAAGCAATGATAAATCATCGAATTTGAAAAACGATTGAATAGAGTCCAGTTGAAACGGAGTGACGCTTGCTGAGATTTTTTTAACATTTTTTTACGGTTACGTAGGTTATTCCTGTCTATACGCTCGGGGAAAATACTGAGAAAAATAAAATACCTTTCAAAGTATCAACTAAACTCAATTTTCAATCATGACCTGTTCGTTGCTTATTCATTGCCCAAGAACGTGTCCACAGACGAATTAATAATATAATATAATAGAACGTAACTTGTTTGATAACTTTACTCTAAATCTAAAATACAATTATATAATTGCAAAATATTCATAAACCATTTAAATCTAATGTATAACTCAAAAGTCAAAATAATAGATAATAAATATCTGATTATTTTTTTCACTATACAAATATGTAGCACGATAATTTATTTAGTGTTTTATAACATTTTATAATTTATAGTTAAATTACAAATAAATTATTTTTTAAATGTTCTAATTTTTCCTTCAGTAATAATGAATATATTAAAAGATGTTAAATAGTAATAAAGCTATTAAGCGAATTTTAATACTATACATCTAACATAATAATACTGTACATATAATATACACTTAAAACAAATTAGATTAAGTTAGTACCTAATGATGATGACACAACATAATTGATATGACGAAGGGACATGCCCACTACAACTAGCCAAGATTTATCATTTTACTACTTAACGTTATTGAATAGTTCAATATTTGTAATAATAATTAATGATTATACATAGTCACGGTTATATTTAATGTTTCTACATAATGAAAAAAAATGCCATATACTTTCACCGTACCTCCTTCAAATGCGTATTAAAGTATCTTAAAAAATGTTAATTTAACTCTCTTTCCGCTATATATGTCTTAAAATGTTGTAGTGTTGTTGTAAACTTGTAACTATAAATCTTATTATAATTTAAATTATATTTTTACCGTTAAATTTATGTATTTTATTTTATTGCCATATAAATATATGAGTTATGCTATATTGTTTATATTATTTTAATCATTTTTTTTAATATTGCATTTTAAGACAGCAAACGTGGAACTTATTTCTATCAAGTCTATATTATAGAGGTTATTTAACTTTATTATTTTAATAAAATTAGAAATGTTGTATGTAATTAATCATTTTAATTTAAAACATAATAGTCTAAATCAATCGGCTCAAAACCGTAACAAAACGTATGTTAAAAAAAAATTCATTCGCTTGGATTAACACAGTTTCAAAAGTATGTAATTAAATTATCTACAATACATACACTCTATTGTAAACAATACCCATTATGTATTCATTAATGTTATTTTTATCAACAAACTTAACGGTCAGTAAGAATTCAAATTGTGTATTTGACAATTATAATTTAAAAATAATCTAAATCAATTACAAATATTATTTTGTAAAAAATAAACCATGTGGTAGTATTTGTATTTCAAATATTATTTTAATGGTACTATTGACAAAGGACCATTTTTTGACCTTTTTCTGTTGTAGGATTGAGAGGGAGGAAAAGAAAACATAACTACCCTGAACTTTTATTTCACATACTAATAATAAAAATAATCTATTTAAGTCACATTGTTATTGGATAGTAGATGTTTATACATTTATTCCCAAAAGCTTTACGCTTATTTTTAAAAAAAAGAAGGAAGAATTAAAGTAATAATACATACAGTTTTGCCAGATGATGATAACAAATATGTTCACCGTAACATAAATGTTAAAAAAAAAAGTTCAGTTACTAAATACATCTTCTAACAATTCAAAATATTTAGTACTAGGTCATTAAGTTTCATATTAAATAAGCCCAGAGTTTATTTTACACATTTTTCGTGTTTCATTAAAACGTGTGTGAATGGCGACACCTGTTTAACTCAGGAGTACTTCTTTAAAGTGTAAAAATATGAATCCATTAACTGACCATAGAATGTTCATCGTGTGGATTTAAGAATGGAGCATAATAAACAAATGCTTATCACATAAAAACAAAGGACACTAACCAATTTATTTTAAATAATTGGTCATGACATTAAAATATATTTTTTTAAATGTATGTAATATTTATCTAGTGATATAGGTAAATAATAATACTATACGCAAAACATTATAATAATTAGAACAACAGTAATTTAATAAATGACTAATCTTTCTTCATAAAAACTAAAACCACCTCATTATATTATCTTAAAATAAACCTTTTAAATAGAAATAGGTATGGTTTTTTTTTATTTTTAATGGCCCTCGGGGTTTTTCAGTAAACATAATAAATTTAATACCATTCTTGAATGTTACTGGATATATATTTAATCTAATTTAAACGTTTTTTTTTTTTGCACAGTTAATTATAACAGATACAATTATATGGTAGAGTTGTAAAGTCTGGTAAAACTTTATGAAACTTTAAACATAGTGTCTGCCTATTAGTTGAGTTAACTAATGACCTGTGACTTAATGAGTTATTATAACAGTACATTTTAAACAGATTAAAAATCATTAATAATTGTTCATCGTTACTAATGTAAAAATATTTTTTTTTTTTTTTTTTAGAATATGGGAACAATATTTGGTGTACACAATCGGCTTCACATTGCAGCAGGAATGTTGCTATATAGCTATTTAATCATTGTTCAAACATCACCTCTTCAAAACGGTAATCTAATGAAATTTATGATAATCATTTAACTACTTTAATTATAGTTCAGAAATAAATAAACAAATAAATTTTTTAGTGAAGTAAAAATTATTTAATCACATATTATAAAATAAAATATATTTATGTGGCTGTAAAAATAAACTGCAATTAAAGTTAAGTAACTAAAATATTTGACCACGGATTAAAAATATTATAAATAATCATAATTTATTAGTTTAAATAATTAAAGGTAATATTGATATGATGTTATTTAATTTAATTTATTTGTTTGCTTACAATTTATAAACTTTAGTATATATTATAATATAATTTAACAGCGAATTTCAATGGTTTCGTATTATTTATTTAACTATTCTAATTTGAACCTAGTATAATATATAATATGAATCATAAGTTTATGTACAATAAAAGCATCAAAATATATGTATAACAAAGTATCGTTCTATGTTCTAGATTTCTCGTTATTCTACACGTTATCATAGCGTATTGTTAGTTATACTTAGAATTGTCTTCTTGCTGAAGAACAAGAAATTCACACTTTATGATTGTCCTATTGTAAGGCAACGAATTCTGCTTTATTGGATTTTACATTAAAAGTTATGTTACGAATTCGAATTATTGCATGATGTTAATAATTACAAATAATGGTTTTAATAAATGGTTTTATCTAATTAATTACACAATCTTTAGTCAAAAACATTAAAAAAAAATGTTTAATAATGTGGCCATTTAATGAGATTCAAAATTTTTTAATTCAATCACATACTTTTATTATGAATTTTTAGACTAAACAATTCTTAAATATTTATTTAACAATTACATTTTTAAAAACACACAACATTTCATATTTAAGCTAGGTGATACAATGTACAACTAATATAAATATTCTCAAATAAATAGAAATAACTATTTAAAGAAATATTTTATGATAATGTCATGTCTGAACAACATTGATTTTGTTCTAAATTCACATTATACTGTTATTTACATGCAATTGTTAAAATGTAAATACCTACATGAGTAATAAAAACAAAAATATTGATTTTTAAAATTTCTTCAATTAATATTATAGTTATTAAATATAAATAATATAACTGTACTAGAAGTGTGCTGTACTAAAATACTAAGACTTTATAATATAAATAAAATAAATAGGCATATTATATTATAGGTATGTTTAATTTGAATTCAATGATATTATATAAAAAAAATGATTCTATAATATTAAAGTTATTTATTTTATTTTTAGAATTATATATAGTAGGTTTATATAATTATTCCAAAGATATTGCATATACCTTCAAGAATATATATTGTATTGGATATTAGTATTTAATTATTATAACAATATATGTTTACATTATTGAAGAAAAATATAATTTTGAATAAAATAATTAAATGTTTTATGTTTATGTACATTGTAATAATTATAATTCATCAGTTATATTAGATTTGATATTTAAATTTGTGAAATTGAAGGCATTTTGTTGTTTTAGTATAGTTTTTGGATTCACTTTCGATCTTTATTTAGATCAATCTTTGAATATTTTATTTATTTTATTATTCGTGTAATATTATTTTTGACATCGTTTAATTATAATAATTATACATTTTTTTTTTTATATATAAATTGTTAAGTAAATTACTTTTTTGAAAATTTTGATTTATTCAGATATTTACTTTTAGATCAAAATTCAAATTTGTAGATATTTTTAAGCTATTGCATAGCTTTTATCGCAGGCGTGGTGACTGAAAATATATTTTTCGTAACGAAAAAGCGTGACCGTTACCCGTTAATTGTTACCATGGTTACCGAAAATAAAATAATAATAATAATAATCGTTATCATTTATTTATTATTTTAGTTTAATATTATTCACTGTTATCTACCAACAAAACAAATGCATTTTGTCAAATCTTGAGATATGCGGTGTTGCAGTTTCAGCGACGATATACAGTATAATAATAAAAATAATATAATAATATAATAATATTATATTATATTATTATTATTATTTTTTTTATTAAATTTTATTAACTTCTTATTTCGTGTTAATATGTAATACTGCAATAGCTTTATCGCGGCAGTCCCCGAGTGCCACTTGACTTTTTTTATTAAACTTTGTATACTAAAAATAATAGATCTATGTTAATAGTTATATAATATATATTATATATGAATATCGATAATTATGATGATTTTAATATTATATAATAAATAATACTAATATGTATCAATATTTCATAATTTTGTATCTATAAATTAAAATAATTTTTAATTTTATGATTCACAAGAATAATAGATACTTTATTTTTCTGAACACAATTAATATTATCAATAGTCAATACATTAAAATAATATTTAATATACACATTAATATATTAAATTTATTAAAAATAATAATAATAAAAAAAAATATTTTTCTACATTAAATATATTATTATTGTAATAATATAACACAATGATTGTTTGATAATACAAATATTTTTAATCAATACATTGTTTTTGGTTAATCAGGTAACACGATAATTGATATATAAATATAGTAGATTAATCAGAAAAGTTTTTTTTTGTTTTTTTGGCACGTTGCTAACTTTAAACTAAAACTGATAAAGCCTATAATGAAATAAGAAATTTGTTTTAAAGTTTCACCACAATATTTGAAGTAAATTATTTTTTTAATCAATGCTGTCGTATAGAAGGAAAAAACACAAAACTAACTCTATTTAACAGTTTAAAACAGTTATTATTGAGTACTCAATTAATAATAGGCATTAATTTTCAACGTCAATTATAATTTATTTATTTATTTTTATTTTTAATTATTGACATATAGTTATTGGTGGTATGACATTTATAATATTACATTTATATATGGTAATATACTAATATGAGTATTAGGCTCAAAACTAGTAAATCATCACACTGATATTCTTATTTTATTTTAATGATTTACTCAATTTTGGATAATACTTTAAAATATGTTATAGTAAAAATAGAGCGTAACAATATATCAAAATATTGTATAGATATTTTTTTATTGTTTTTTTTTTGTTAATGAAATCTTAAATGACTATACTATTACGATAACGCAAAAGGAAATATAATATACATATTTATATATATATATACTTACACTAAATAAAAATAATCAAGAAATATCAGATATTATAAGTACCTACTCTGATATCATATAATATATGAGCTAATCTAACTTAGTTTCTAAAATTGAACTAAAAATGTTTGAAATACTTTTAAACACATTTATATCGAAAATAAATAATCTAACTTTTAGATATTTTTATTCTTGTAAACTTAATAAGTTATAATTTATACAAATACTTATATATTTTATTTATTTATTAAATTAAAAAAATATTTTGTATTTTATATTTACGTAGAATATAATTTTATAAGTAATTAAATTTTTTTTATGTATAGAATTAACGAAAATACGCTTATTGATGTATAGATTTTATAATAATAAATCATAAGTCTTTGACATCGATACAATTCCGATATCATGCCATTTTATTCATAAAAATAACAATACACAACGACGATATAACGATTAACGGGTCTAAACTATACCACAGGATGACTAACGAACGAAGATGACGTGCAGAGGTATTATGAACGACTACCGAATCCAAATGATTTTCCATAGATCAACATTCGACCTTTATCAATTCGATGACATTAAATAAAAAAAAATATATTTATATCATCTCAAAATAAGAATTTTGGTTGGTATACTTTAATTATCCAATTATAACTCATAAGTTTTGAACTAATACATTTTAAATGAATTATACTTCTTATCATGGTGCGACGTTGTAAAAAAACATTTAAATTTGTGTTTATAATAAACTATAGATCAATAACAATAATTATAAGAACCATCTCAATAACACACAGAAAAGTTATTTTAGGCACTCGTTTTGCATAGTTTACACGTATATTAAATAGTATTGTTGGATGTGGTATTACATTTGAAATCATTAATTTATCTTTTTCTATTGTGCTTTTATATACAGTTGATAAAATCAGACAATACTGTTTCTATTTCAAGTACCGATTATTTCAAATCCAAAGATATATAGACATTTTTTTTTGTATTTTTCCTTCTACAAAAGTGCCTAAAAGAAAATGATTGTAAATACGATTTTTAAAAAAAATAAAAATAATACCATTTTAAAATCAATACAGTTTTATATATTTCTTAGCTTTTCTAACAAAATTACTATCATTGTAAATCTAATACATAATTGATTTGACGTCGATTTCACTCAAATCTAAAACACTTTATTGTATTTACAATTTTAATCAACCTATGCTTACTATGTCAACAATTTTTAGATAAATTCTATTTAGTTAGGATATGATTAAAATATTTTTACTAAGAAACTAAACTCTAATAACCAAACAATACATTTAATTTAATAATCTAAAAAAGTACCTTCGAACTTAAGTAAAATATTTTAAACAGATAATTGAATTAAATTGAAGCTTTTAGTTGAGAAATAGTGAACACCAATGCTAATGTTTACTATGATAATTTTATAGTGATTGATGTAAAATGTTAGTATTTTGTTTTTATTAGTTTTCACAATTATTCTAAAATACTTAAAAAGATTATCTCTTTAAAATACATTTGATTGAGGGACTATTTTGATAAGCCATCATACTTAAAATATCTTTTATATACTAAAATATTTATACATCAGTGTATTTTGTATAACACTCGAAATATAAAGACATATTTTAATTAAAAAATATGTCCTTTTTTAAAATGTATTATTCCAGTTATATTTTTTTTTGTATTTAAGAAGCCAAAACTTTAGTCAAATTTACGAACATTGTATAAACATTATTAAAAAATATTCACGGGTGGTCGAATATTTGATTTTTCCGACATAAATAACAAAAAATAATTTTTCAGGTACTAAAAAACAGACTTTAAAAAGTTAGAAGTTTTGCTATAAATTACGATTTCAACCATCCGCTTTTGCAATAAAGTATTGTTAATTTATTTCCATGCGTTTTCACAACTATAAAATAGATAATAATATAGGAATACAAATTTAAATGTCTTGTTTCATTCGGTTTGCCAAGTTATATTAGATATTTTTTTTTATAATTGTTTAATTATTATTCTAATGTTGCATCTACATAGAAAGAGTTTCAAAATAATAGTAATAATAATATATTGGAATTTTCGATAAAAACATACACGTTTATGTATTTTAGTAGGTAATTATAATTATTTTAATTTGTATACCTATGAGTATAGACCATTTGAATTCAAACATGATTATTAGTTAATTTAATAAAGATTATTAATTTTATAAATAAGTACTTACTACTTAATATGATATGGTTATTATATTCTTCAGATTAATCATTATTGGTGATAATGAATACATGCCACATAGTTTATTATTAAACATTAAAATTGCATTGATTCTGGTAGTACTAATTAGCATAATAAAATATATATTAGCCATGGTTTGTAAATACAAATAAAGTAAAAAGTGTTTGTGCAATAATCATTGCTAAGTGAAAATTGTGATGTGGTATAGAATTAGTAGAAATGATAAATGTACTTAACGATATACAAATATATAATATAAACGATATATTTAGAGAGAACTTGACTTTTTCCACATCCCACGTTTAAGCATTTAAAACTACTAATTATAACTAAGAATTATCCTAATTCTTATTTTACTACTTTATAATATTACCTTATATTAATTAAGCACCATAACTTCTTTGAAGATTAATAATGTTTAAACTACTAAAAATGTATTTATTAACCCATAAAGATTTTCATAAAAATGTTCAAAAATCCTTTCATTAATCGATTTCAAAAATACAAATGTAATGATATATAAAAGTATATATTTTAAAATAAAGTCGCATAATAAAAATGATTTTATTTTTCTTAAACTCAAAGTAGAGAAAGTGTTATCTTTTTGTTTGCGGAAAAAATTATTCTAACTTCAAAATATTAATGATAGTTTTATTTAGAAAGAAAATTTGATTTTGTTAGAATATGAGAACGAAGTATAAAATACACTTCTTAAGTATTTTTCTAAGAATTGAGGAACACTAAAAGGAAATAGCTGTAAAAAGAAATATTTTTTAGGAAACAAAATATTTCGATAAAATATATTTTATTAAACTTGAGAAAAGAAAAAAATAGTATAGATATTTAAAATTTAAAGCTAATTTTTAAACAAGTATTTGTTAAAAGCGATATAATTTTAAAATTATTTTGAATCTTTTGAGCAATTCATAGAGATAGGTATTAAATTGTTTAGATTTTGTCTTTTTATATTTATAAGTATATTGTTTTTTAGTAAATAATAATTTCAAACAATATTATGGATAAAAAATTATAATTTTTTGCATATATATTTTTTAATGATACACAATTGAATATAAAAAATATTTGATTAAGCCATAAGACATTTATAGAACAGATTTATTCACATTTCACAACATTATACGACTCTTTAGTATTGATTTAAATTAATAAAAATAATAAACGATGTAGATAATATTATAATAATTAATAATACTATATACCTACCCAAAAATTTGGTCCAAAATTAGTTCAACCTAATGTATTACTGCCAGAAAAAAATTAATTTCTCATAGTAGTATAAATATAAATATCTATGTTATAAGTGATTCTTAAAAACTAAATTTGTAATTTATGTAGTTATTTACATTGATTTAATATTGAATGCAAATTTAACACAGCCATTGCAATGAACTACTGAATGACGATTGACAAGGGTGCACTTGACGTTTACTATACTGCTGCAGTGCGCTTTCTACTCTACGTTTTTATTTTAAAAATTTAATTTCTATCGCTGGTATATTTTATTGAATAAGCAATTGAAATTTAAATTAGTAGTTCAATTAGGCATAGAATGAAACGTATTTTTTCTTAGTATGTATCTTAGAGACAGTTAAAATATTATAATAATTCAAGTTTGACACGATTTTAAAAATATTTAGTTATATGATTCATATAATTTAGCATTTGTTTTATTTATATACTTTTTTTTTTTTTTTTAGTTTATTAAATATACTTTTTTATGATCGTTTATAGGAATCATTAATGTAATCGTTATTTTAAGCTGCTCAAATTAAACATTATCATAATATTATGATAGGGAATTATCTTTAAACAAATAACCATATTTAAACAACGTATACCTTCTATATACGAGTTAACTAATACGATAACAAAAAATAAAGAATCGACTTTAAAGAAAAATATAACACAATGATGAATATATTATCATTCATGCGAAAGTATTATTTTGAACTTAATAGTAAATATGTATAAGTAATTATATTATAAACAACACAACTTTACAAAAATATTTTTTTGGAAGGATATAAACTATTTCAGCAATTTTATAATTTAGATTTAGTCATTCCCATTTATCAAAGCTCTTATTGTTAACCATACAAAAGCTTTATAACTGGTATTATATATATGAAAAAAGTATTTGAATATTTTTAAGATTCAGAATAGAGCGATTAATATATTGATTTTTCCAGCATGTGTGTGTTTTTTTTCTATGTAATTTACATATTTTTCATTTATGGTTTTTTATTTTTTTGAATTTATGTACGATAAAATATTGTTTATGAATGAAAATGCTTCAAAACTGTATAGGTTGGGTGATCATGAATTCAACTTATTATTTATATAGGTATTTTTTAACTGTGTTAAGACATGTTTATTTAAATGGTCAGAGGTCTACATAAATACATAATATACTTATAATATAATTATTTTACGTACATATTCGTACCTATTTGTATACAAATATACAATAATATTTTTGGTGTTAAACGTACAATGAGATAATCCTTTTCCTTAGCTTAAGTCATTTAAACTAAATTTAATGTTTTTAAGAGTTTGAAGCACCTATAATTGTCTTGTGAGTTGTCAATATAGTGTTTCGCAGTTGTGTTGTGTGCAGTTACTTATATAATATATATATATTTAAAAAAATGTGTGTGTCAGAGTTTGTATCTGATGTTCAATATTGATGTGTTAACACCTAATGTGGGCTCGCCGTTTTCTTTGCTTCTGTGTATCACTCTCTGGAGATATAAATATATAATAATATAATATTGTATTAAAAAGATATTATATCACAGTAAATTATTTGTGGGCAACCATGGTAACCATTAAATTTCCATTATAATTTTTCGTGACATCGAATTAATACCCATTCACTCTAGACCCATTTTTAGACATCAAAATTTTAATTAACTTAAATTTACTTGTAACATGTACCTATTATAACTATGTTTTATTATATTTACTTTAACTTAAAAAAATAATAATAACTAGTTACATTATTTGAAAATAATAATACATAATATATTAAAAAAAAATAGTTGAACTAATCTTACAACTAGCAAGAAAATAAATTATTAATCGCATTATAAATATATATTATAATGAAAAATATTTAGAAAAATAGTCAAAGACTATTTCTACTCAAAATTGTTTTTTATTATGATACTGTGAAATGACTTATATTTTTTAACTCAAATTTAACACATCCATTACAGTGACCTATTCCATTGAGTCCGTCGTCGTCATTATGAGGTATACTTGGAAGTTTTATAAGAATTGAAATGTTTTTTTTTTTTGATTTATTTCTGTATATTATTTTATGAAGATACACTTTTTTTTTTTATCAAGAAAAAGTGCAGACATCAATCAAGTTAGTGCTTAACCTCATATAAATGCATGCTATACATAAGCAACGTTGTTGTTTGACCATCATATTTGGGCGATATACAATATTATTATTCTAAACTACTTGCGTTATGAATAATATAAATAGTTTTTTCACCATTTACCCCTCAAAAAATGTTTATAATTTCACTAAATTGTATTAAGGCATCAGGACTAATATGAAAAAGTAAATGAACATATTTCAGAAGTATTACATTATCAAACAGACATTTGGTCAATTTTTAGCCATTTTCAGACTACCAGTACAATAAACACCAATCATTGTTATAAATTATTCTTAACTAGAATAATAGCACTAAACAATTGCATATTTTTGTCAAATTTAAATTAATATTATAATTGTATATATTCATATTAAAAAAGTGACGTCGTTAAATATTATTTTATCTTTTATCTTATATTCGTATACTTGTTTATGACTTATACGTAGCCTGTAATAGCTTATACTTTATAGATGTCGATGACTTATTGCACAATTGAGGTATATCATCTGCAGGTACGCTCAAAATTTAAATTTAACGACTACCAATAGTATTTCGATTATAAATTCTGGCAGATGGGCAGGTATGTTATAAAATATCCGATAGTATAATAATTTATTAATATTAATATAATATAATAAAATATAAATACTCCAGTTCTCAAGTTTCTAAAAAATACTGTGTGAGCTGTAATCTAATATTTGTATTTCACATTCATTGAACATAATATTTACTATGCCATTTTTTAAGTATAATATTATCAAGAACAACAAATTGTAAAATATTTATGATAACTTGTTAAATTTTAAATTTTAAATTTTCTGAGTAAACCAAAGAATAAGTATAACTATCTTGTTTTTTTCCTTTAATTGTATTATCTCATCTGTAAACATTTTCTTAGTCAGAAGGTGTACTCAAAAAGTTTCAGGTATTACCTTTAAAACTGAACATCTAGTTTTCACAATATTTTGCAAAGGTATATATTTTTAATATTCTTAATAGTTTGTCAAAGTGTAAAGAAAAATTACTAACGTACAGTATTTTGAACAGTAATAATTTATTTATGTATTTTAAAACTTAGTATCAGAACAAAACACTTTCCTATGCTGATGTTAGTGAAGTGGGTCGAGTGATCAATACTCGGGTTTCTGACTAGCTTTTTATATAAGTATACTCTATCAATTGTCAATTTTTTTATTCCTTCCAGTTTCCGTAACTATATTTGTGTCAATTCATATTTGCATTTTAAATATTCTCATTCATAAAATATTTTTACACATACCTAGGTATGTTTAATAAAGTACATTAAAATATTTTAATATATAAGATGTTTCAATTTTTCAGATTACAATCTAGTTTTAAATAATACTATACTTAAAGTAATATTTTAAATCCATCTTATGAAATATTCTAAATAATATTAATAAAAATGAAAAAAAAAAATGATTCTAATTTTGTTTACTTCCTAAAGACATTTTGTTTTCAAATAATTTTATTAAATCGAAGTTTGACGGTTATCTATCCATTATTAATTTTAAAACTCTACTATAGTGTTATAAGTACATAGTACCTATAATATATGGATGTAGATAATATGATTTAATATTAATCATTTTATGAAAGTTATGATTTATCTTTGGTTCAAGTATTTTACAAATGCCTGGCTACGTCATTTAATTTGAATTAAAAAAAATAAATTACGAGTATTGTTTAGATTTTAGACTCATCAGTTCGATAATATGCATTAAATTACAAAATTATATGTATATACTTTTTATTAAATACCATAACAATTGTATTAATTTTTTTAAAACTTTGTTTTAAGTTATACATTATTAGTGTAGGTATAATAAATTGTTGGTTGGTAGTTTTTTTACACTAGTACTAAAGAAAACAAATATACCTAGAAGTATGAGTGATAGGTGAATTAAACCATACTGAAAGTGAACAATTTCGAATAAAAAATAAAAACGTTGGACGTATAGAAGAAATTGAGTTGACAAAAAAAAAAAAAAAAAAACAAAAAACAAAATCTACAGTGACAGCTTAATTCAGTGAATAGCAGAGACAGCACAAAACCTAAAATTGGGAAACTGGGTCACATACAGAGAAAAGGTGTAGAAAAATAGTTTTGGTTGAATTTTGGAGAAAACAAAATACACAAATAGGTAATTGAAAAGCAATTCTATTAATTATGTGAAACATATATTATATTATATGTATAAAATGATATATTTATTTGGAACTGATGTATTTTTTTAAATAATAGGTAATTTAGATAACTAAAATAAAAGTAAATGTTATCAAAAAATATTACTTTATTAACTTATAATATTCAAAAACTCTTATAATCTAAAATGATTTTATTTACATTAAAACATCAAAAATTATGACAAATTGACTATTATGAAAAATTTAAATCGTTTTTTATACAATAATACGTTCCAGCTTGCCTTATTTGGAGATCAAAGATCTGAGATGATAAAATATTACGAACGCGTTAAGTTCTACTAACTGTAATAAACTAATGGGTGTTGTAACTAAATAATTAATTCAATAATATTAATGTAATACTATAAGTTGTAATGGTGTTATTAAATAATTAAGTCATGACGACATCCTCGTCATAAGTGGCATTAGAATCACCATTTACCAGTCTTATATTAAGGTTTTAGTGCATTGAAACTGTAGTTTTATATGCTCTTAGAAAACGCAATCCTAATAAATTTAAGATTGATAAATTATATTTTAATTGCCCAACTTTCTTCTTCTTGTATTTGAACTCCGTATGACCTATTACTACAACGATAACTTCATATTTTATCATACTTTGTAAGCTTTCGAATTCACCCAATTTGAATTATTTTTCATTAATAGCAAGAACTTCAAGAAACATAATAAATACAAAGTTAAATACGTCATTGAAAAAATATATAAAAAAAATGAGATACAATAGTGTTACAATAATTTTACTGGGTATCTTTAAATTTTAATACTATATCTCTATAATAAATCGTTACTTACGAAAAATTATACTAAAAGAAGCTCAGTTTACCCGAATACTGTAAACTACATTTTTTTTTAACGACGGTTACTTATATTATTGTTCGTATATATATTTTTTTTATTTAGAGATTATTGTTAAATATAAAATCCAACTTAGATTACTTTACTTACATTCGAGAAATATAAACAGACCATGCAGATTATGTTAAGGGAATTCACCATACTGCAAGAGAGTTATGTGTTAAATATTTTAAATGACGATTAAAAAAATAAATATAAAAAAGTTTAGCTTGTTCAAAGCTTTGAAAATTGCTGATTTAATTTAATGTTTAATTATTTTTTGTTTCTTCGTATAAACTATACAATTTTCAAATATAAATAGATAAATAACAAAACAAAATAACTTTCTTTTCAATACTTGTACCTACTTTTTTTTTATTGAAATGTACTCAATTTGTGAGTAATGAGTATGATACTATGATTATTAACTTACGTTATTATTATTAGTAGTAGTAGTATTGAATGTATTATCACCTGATTGACTGACAATATCACTATTGTGTACCTATCATAATACGGAGTGATTAATATTAGGGTTATTAATTGATCAAAAACATAATAGTTTATCAACGAGTCCTTCAAAATGTATTTTTGTTTCAAATTATTTCATTGATGATAAGTATCAAAAAAGTAATAGAATATATCTAAAATTTCTAATTTTCAATTCACTCATAAAATTAATTAAAATTTAAACTTTTAAATAAGGTAATTTTTTTTCGAAATATTATCATTTACGTATGGAGTTTAAAATAATAATAATATTATACACATGCGTAGGTACCTACCATTTAATATTCTATATTATTTTCATTATTGCGTAAAAAGTAAAAGACATTATACAATTATAAAATTATGTTATTTTAAAACTTTTTTTTTTTTTGTTATAAATATATTTATTATTGATATTAATAGCTAGGTAGTTTGTACATTTTAATAAAAGAATCTTCTTAGATTGTATTTTATTATATTTTATATGATAAAGAGGACTCGTAAAATATATTCAAATAACTAAAACAACTTTTGGTTTTTAAAAATTCCGTTTTACATAGAATAAAAGTATGTTTCAGTTTTATTAACATTTATACTTCTTTTTAAATCATTGAAAATAACCTTCAGCTTAACAATTAAAATAATAATAAAAGTACCGATTATTATTATATATATTACTAGCTGACCCCGTGCACTTCGTTGCCCGTTAAAAATGCAAATTCCATATATATAGATTCGAATTTTGATTAATTTGTTATTTACTATTCGGTTTAACGGTGTTCAAAACTTAGACATTTTCATTTACTGTTTTGATTCTCAAAAATCTTGTGAAAGCACCACTTTAATATGCGAATTTTGTAAAATGCTTTATTATTACACACTAAATTTGTGATACGATTTTACGAATGTACCGTGTAAATTGTAAGCATCGATCTTTCATTGTTCAGGCTCTACGTTTATCAGTCAGTGAGTTACTCAAGTCATAATATTATAGTCATTCTGCTTACCGTTGCCGTGAGACTCTCTTATGATTATGAGAGCAGTATATTATCATGTAGGCAATCCTCACGTGGTGGATTGCGGACCCCGCGAGATGTGTACGTAAGCTTATAATTTCTAACACTTAAGTTTCAAAGTTATGTCATTTTTTTTTTTACTACAGTGGGTAAAATACAATAATGTGCCATCTCGTGGTTTTTGTATTGTTGCCTGTTGGTAAAACAATAAAACTTAGTATAACTTGTTATGTTAGTCTATTGCTGTAAAAAAATGTATATTAAATATATATATTATAATCAAGCTGTCCCGACACGGCGTTGCCCGCGTATTAGTTGGTTTTTTTTGCATTTTCGTAGGCCATGTATTAGTGTTATTATGAATGAGAAAATTTAATAAAACATATAGATATGGTTTATCACGGAGATATGAAAATTTTATACTAAAATTGCATTTAAATACCTATGTACTATGTGATACACCATACTATATTGTGTATTATCCCAGCACTATTTTCAAAATAATTAATATAAGAATGATCTATGTTTATAATGTTACTAACTAATATTTATCTTGCTCGTTAAATATACCAACTCTATATAACTCAAACTTTGTTCAATTCATTATTTAATATTCGGTGGATTATGTTCTAGATTTATCTTAAGTTTTCTGTTACCCGGAATAAAAATTCTGATTCGCTGAACTGCTGAAGTATATTATCATTTATCAGGTAGGCAATCTATCTGCGGTAGATCGCGGACCTAGTGCTGTTTGTATGTAAGTGTATGATTTAACTCTAATAAATATCAAAGTTATACCAAGTTTGACATAGTACGGTGGATTATATTAATCAATTAATACATAATCCTAACCCAACC
The DNA here is from genome assembly GCF_020184175.1 of Aphis gossypii. NCBI lineage: Eukaryota > Metazoa > Arthropoda > Insecta > Hemiptera > Aphididae > Aphis > Aphis gossypii. The sequence continues at coordinate 58,197,218 of NC_065531.1, read as the reverse complement.
TTAACGCACTAAAATCCGATGAGAGCGTCCAGCTCGCCGATGATGCGTCTGGCAAAAAAATAATCAAGGTTATTGTAGTCACAACGTGCATTCACGCGATTGGCAAGTTTAATTTAATTTAAATTTAACTATTGCTGTGAATTTTAAATTTACTGTGGCCATTGACTTATTTCGCTAATTCTTATTTTTGTTGTTATAGTTTTAACAAAATATAACATCAGGTCTATAACTATTATATTCAATCATAATCAATAGCGAAGTTAATATAGTTTATTTTCTTGCTGAACAACTGCAGTGACAGTTGTTGTTGTTTTTTTACACCCAGATTCCGAACTTTTCTGGTGTATTTTCCTAAAATTGTATTACATAAGCACATTTTTCTGCGACCAATAGGAGGAATTATATTATATTATATTATATTCATATTATTAAATGGTTACCAATTGTTATCAAAATCTGTAATTCATTATATTAATTTTATATATTACCATAGCAACCACAAATAAATAAATATTATTCTCAAATCTTATAACCCCCATAGCAACCATTTATAAACAAAAATTTCTATCGTAAATCTCAATATTCCTGTTTGAGCACATATTATTAATAATACATATTGAAAAAAAACTATCCTATCTTTTAAGTTGGACCAAATTACACGCGTTGTAAAAAATTTCATCAAAATCGGTTAAGTGGTTTAGGAGTCCATTGAGGACAAACATTGTGACACGAGATTTATATATATTAAGATATATTATAAAAAAATATATTTCTTCTTAACTTTATAATTTTTAATACTTTTTGTTGCTATTGTTAGAGTGACTTATATTGAAATCATTGAGATTTTCGTTATTAATCATCGACCTTTGTAGTTAATGTTTATAACATAACTTTAACTAAAATCTTAAAAAAAAAAAAAAATCAAGAATAAAAACAATGATAAGTCTTAAAAATAAATCAATGCTGTCATTGATTCCGTTTCCGGTAATATTGTTGTGGTTGACTTTGTATAGAATGGAGGGTATTGCAAGAGCAAATGAACCAAACGGTACGATATTAGACACTAGTCAGTTGGGGTATATTAGATAAATAAAATGAATACCATGAAAATGGAGTTAGGAATTACTACGTGCAATATTAAAAAGCAGAGACATTTGGATTTAACGATCTGTAAAAAAATTACACAGTATTTACAACAAACGTCTGAACAAAAAAAAATAAAGAACAGATCAAGTTGATTATAGAGAAAAGTTTATAGTTATACACTTAGCTTATTTTGCCTGAAGCTGAACATGAGTACAAACATTCAGTAATATTGTGTAGACAATTTTTTTTTTTTTTGTAATCCTATTAAAATAAAATTTAAAGTTCACTTGGAGGTATAAAAAAAATGGTTTATTTATTTATTTAGTTAAATCGCGTTTCTAAAATGTTATTGTTTAATTATTTATACTTAATTTTTTAAGACATTCGTCTAATTTAGTATTATGATAATAATAAAATAATATTTTAAATGAGAAGTAAATTAAAAATTTACTCGTGGCACTATGGTAATGCATTACATTGTAATATATTATGTATGATACATTTATCATTTTTATGTAACATTTAGGTAAGTAGGTATAAGACAACAGTATAAGCATAATAGGTAATAATAATACTCTGATATTTGATATACTTGCATCTTAGGTATGCCTTTGCTTTAGTTAAAATAACATTAAGATAATAAAACACAATCACATTTTAAATAAATCATACAAGATATAATACAAAAATATAAAAACAATTTGTAAAGATTTGTGGAAAAATATACAAAATTATAAATATAATTTATTATATAAGAAAATATGTAATAATTTCAAAAATATATCAATGGTCAATTTCATTGACATAGCTAGAATTAATTTTTAATAATTGAAATCCTCAAACAATATTATTACAACAATATAATTGGAGTTCTCGAGAAAATATCTGTTTTATTAGGTATTCAAAAGTATTACTGTAATTAAATCCCCCATTAAACGAATACATAATTTATTTTGAAATTACAAAGATGCCTAATTACATCATACCTATTTTGATAATATGTAATAATAACTTAGTTATGTATTGCTGGTAGTAATAGTTAAGAGAAACAAAATTAGCATAGTATAGGTTAGGTTATAATAGGTTATATAGTTATATAATTTTTTCAACAACTAAATGGAATGTCTTATTTATCTGTTATCTATTTTATTAGCTATTATAGTTAGTGAAAGGATTAATTCCTCCAAAATTATCTTTGCAATATTTTATGCTATTATACTTTTACAATAGATAAACAAAAACTTGATTATAATGTTGATATTTAACTTTAGTTTACATAACTATCGCATAAATAATGACATGATATCTTATAATGTAAGTATTTGGTATATTTGCATAATGTATTACTTTTTTTTTATAATTATCATTTTGGAAAATTTACTATCTATATTTGCTAATATAATAAGTAAAAAAGATAACTGACATAAACACATATGGAATATAAAAACAATACATGAAGCACATGATGAGGGAAATCATCCAGCGATGGAACCCTTATAACCCTTATAACAACCCTTATACTATGAGAACCATGACTTAATTTTTTTTTTTTTTTGTTTAATTACATTAAAATATTGTGTAATATTTAACTGAATGCACGTAAATGTAAGAATAAATAAATTTATTGTGTAAGACATAATTGTAATCTTGTGTTTAATTTGTCAATTCCATTTTAATATCATATCATATTATTATAATATAGGTGCATTTATTTAAATACGTGTAATAAAATATAATGAATAATGGCTCATTCATTTAGATAGAGTCATCTTGATACAGCTTAAATTAAAACGTTTAATATTATATTACTTAATTATTAAATAAAAACACATTCATTTGAACAAAGAGCAGACATTTTTATAATATATAACATTATAACAGTATAATTTTTAAGGTTTTATTCAGTATTCTAATATTTTAGTCATTAATAATCGAACTATTATTTTGAGACTTTATTGATGCACATATCAACCGAACGGTTTGACATTGTGTGTGTGCTTAAACTATAATAAAATGTTAACGTTTATTATTGTTGACAGGGATCATTATTAGATATGGTAATAATATTGAAACTATACGTTAAATTGGTTAATTCTATAATATAAATTAAAATACATATTTTTAAAACTCAAAAAAGTTAATAATAAAAAAGTAAATTTTATCACTTTTGATCCAATCATTTGCATATAGATCATAAGAAAATGTATCTAAAAATAATTATCATGATTTTATATGCATTGGTAATGTTGCAATACTGATGCATAATATATATATATATATATAATTACAAACTTGGATCAAAAGGAGAAAAGACATACAACAATTTAATGTTGACGAGCCAAAGCTTAAAATATTTCAATAAATGGTCGGTATGTACGCTCTTTAACTATATTATACACTATTTAGTCAACTTTCGGTCACTAGGCTGTCAATACCATTTTTTTCAAAGAGTGTTTTTGGGCTTAAATAACATAAATACCTGTGTTTTCATAAAAAAAATTAACATACAAATATTAACTAATATAAACTAGTTATATTAAAACGAAATTGAAGCACAACAGCTGATAGCCTAAAATGTAAATTGATAACATTCAAAATACAATAAATACGAATTGATCAATAACAATACTACAATAGACCTATACAATTATCTACTGATTCACAATACCATAATTTATGGAATATAATGATTAGAACCCTAACCATTTTAACAATTAATGGATTCAAGCTAAACGAGCCGAATCGTGCGCGTTAATAATAATTGTTTGTGGCTTAATCATACGATGATATATAAGTAATAAAAACAAAAACGATTGCAATAGTTGAGCAAATTCACATAGTAAATATGAATTTATACACAATACAATTGTATAAACCACGATTTAAATCTTCAAAAACTAAAATTTAAATAAGTATCACACAAATTGCAGATGTAAATATATATTGAATTATTATTTACACAGTTTTAATTGTATTATAATACCTACTTTAAATTTGTTGGTATTTTATTCTATACTTAATAATTGACTTAAGCAAATTTTACAATGAAAACAAAATATATAGATATGGTAATTTCAAAATTAATCAATAAAATATGTACACTGTTCACTGTACGCTCTCATCAAGTATAAAAAAAATATTATACATTTTAATAAATTATTGTTGTTTTTCGTTTGTGTAAATTATATATTTTGTATTGCATTGAATTGTATTTTTTTTTCATAAGTAAATCTAACATTTTTTTTAATATCATAAAAAAATATTTGTACAATATTATACACTGCATTTAAGGATGGCGATTGAGGGCAGTCCTGATATGTTCTTTTGACCATCTGAAGTTAAGTAACAGGGACGATCGGATTAGTTTATTCTTTTAACAATTTTCCAAACAAAAAAACACTTTTTCTATGGTGCGTGCTTCGGAGTTAGTTGAAATTATGTTCACTAAATGGTTCAAATAGTGTTATGAGAAAATTAGCGTTCAATTAGTGTGACATAATAATATTATACTCTCTACTGATGGTGTCCGTGAATAGTGTTTCCTACTCGACTGTGTATAATTGGTAAAAAGGTTTTTCTATCACATAGAATTTAACAATAAAAATCGCCATTCGAAAAATACATCGTGGCGCCAGCATAAATAAATAATAATAAAAAAAGACGGACTACCGACAGGATACAAAAACAACTCTACGTTAAGCGCTCGTTTCGTTTAACTTGACACGACGGCCGTGGTTCAAAATATATAATGTGTTTATTTTGTTATTAGTATTTATTATTGTAAATTTAAATGCAGTTATTATTTTAGATTTATACATTAAAAGATACAATATATTTTAAGCATAAATAACGTAGAAATTTGTGGAAAATGTCGTTAATATTGATCGAAATCAATAATTTTTAATTTTTAAATTATTTTACATTCATATAATGCTTTAGAACATGATTATTAAATATTTAATATAATTAATTTAGGAGTATTATTCATAAGTAAGTTTCCAAAATTTGTATAAATTACGATAAAATACTTAAAATACTAAAACGTATTACATTAATTTCTAGATTGCCTTAAATTTTTAATTTTTCTTTAGAAGGTTTTTCTTGAGTTTAAAGAAACTGATAAAGAAATTAAAAAAAAAAAAGTTATGACTGAAGTATAAATTACTTAAACTTCTTACTGATATGTAAAAGGACACATCAATTTTAAATCAACATAAAAAATTATAATAACAAAAAAAACTCAACATTGCAAATCCATTATATATATATATATTTTTTTTTTTGTTTTAAACCTAAAATAACCACGGCGTTTGCAACTAAGAGACATACGTCATTCGATTTTTTCATTGGTTTTCCATTCTCAAGGGTTTTAGTTTCATTTTGAGCTCTTTGATCACGAACTATGTTTGTTATACGATTTATCTTCTCCGCAAAAGTGATTAGTCTGGCTCTACAGTACAACCATAAATTGCTGTTGAATCTATTGCGTTGAGAAAAACAATCGACAACAAAATCTCTGCATTATTTACACCAGTTGACCACAGAAAAGTTGTTTCTTGGTCCAATCTTCAGTCAAATGCACCGGAACTAGGTACATCCGTATACCACACCAAATTGCGTGCGTAAAGTTGGCATAATCACTTTGTGCTGTACACTTAAAACCCAAGTAAATGCTTTGAAAAGAAGTTGGTACAATATTGTTGACATATTGAGGTTCAAATATGCATATGTATAATATATATTGTATTTGTATAATCTGCTTGAACAATATAAGAAAAAAAATTATAGTTTAGAACATTTGCACAAAATCCAATTTATACAACATGATAATTATTTTCGTTATTTTATTTATTACACAGGATAATAATATACAGAGAAAATAGTAAATATGCTTTTTAATTATTGTGTATTTCTTGTTGATTTATAACCAATTTAATATTATCATTATTATTATAATGACCGTAAAAATAATCGTATGAAAAAGTAAAGAGGTAGTAATACAAATTTAATTCTATTATATTTTTAATAATTTATAGATTATCAGTAAATAGTGCCTAACCAAGAAAATTAAATAGAAACAAAAATATTTTTAGAATAATTTAGTTGATTATGGATAATGTTTGTAATTTAATCAAGTTTTTAATACTGAAATTTCTTGCAAATATTTGGTATTTTCATTTATGTAAATTAAATATAATATCTTTGGTATATTTCAATAATTTATTAACAATTTCATATTATTCTATACATATTGCATAAACTCAATAATAAAAGAAGGATTTTATAAAAGAAAAGTAAGACGAATCATCATAAAATCAAATAAAAATTATTTTTTTAAAATATATATAATAATATAAGCACTGAACTTAATTATTTTTTTGATAGTAAAATCAATTTTTGAAAAAGAAATCAAAATAAAATTGTGTGTAAATTGTCAAAAAAAAAGTAGTTTAAATTTTAGTATTGTAATTTGTAGCTTATAAAAATGTTGTATTGTATTGATAAATTAAAATGTACACGCATGTTTGAAATTATCAATAATAACTATAACTATTGATAATTTATTAAGGTCGTGTAATAAAACATTTAATCTCAAGTTTATATACGTAGATACAGAGAAATATCACATGAAATTGTTACACCAAACTTTCGTTTGTTCACTAAATAATAGAATCTTCGTTATTTATTTCTTTTCATTATTTTCTTTATTCTTCAAATATTTGTTAGTTGCTATAAAACAATGAAATTAATAAAATATACTGAAAAATATAAGCACAGAACAGAAAACACAAGGGAAAAAAATCTTTGTTAAATAGTACAAACTCGTGTCACTATTGTTTTTATAAAAGGTTTTTGATAAATATTAAAGAAAAGTTATACATCAATATCAATGATTGTATTACAATAATAGAGTACATTACATTATAATATTTTCATTTAATTACTGGTACAACTGATATAATTATTTTATATTGATTTTATTTAAATAAAATACTTTTAACATACCTACTATATTATTTTTATTTTATTGTTTTAATATATAATTGTGCCATTATCAAACGTATTGATAGTGTATAATATTCATAATAAATAATAAATTAGTGGTATCTCATGTATTTTTTATTAATGTTGTGGCGGATTTTCAACACACTAAATATTATGTACCTAGTAGGTACCTACTGACATCTTATAAATTAATGGTAAAAATGTAATTTTATCTCACTGACACTTTTAGAGCTCTATGAAGTTGTAATGTGTTAGAGGATGAAAAATAAAATAACATTTTAATGTGTGTTCATATGTCAAAGACATTTCTTCAGGTTACCAGTGAGATTTATTTTTTTATTATACGTTTACTGTTATATTTGAATAAAAAATACAATTCAAATTTCACATTTTCTGGAAATGTTTATTAATAATTGTGTGTTAAACTAAAAAAAAAAAAAATCAAAATTATATTTCGTTTTATTGATAAATAGTTTTATACAAAAATAACTTAATTTATATAACATTATTGTATTTTATAAAATTATTTTAATGTTAATTAGCCCTAAGGACATCTATCGTATTTCATAATCGTGATCAGTTAATGCAAATCCCATTTTCGTTATAATCTTTAATTGTGATCCAAATTTCTGTAGTTATGTCAGACAAAGTTCCACCTGATACGCATACCATTTAATCAAAACCGTTCCGTACAATAAATGGCTACTTGTGTTTCTACTAATCCTATCTTCGTTCACTTATTCTTAAGTTTATGATAGTTAAAAACAAAAGATAATTTTAATATCTACATCACTAACACTGTTAACTACAATTATCGAATTATATCAAATGTATCGACTCAATTCGAAAACTTGGCACACAGACTTGGTCCAGTTCATATAAAATAAATTTGCTCATCCAAAAGGACAATCTTGTTTCCATTATTTTGTGAATAATTTGTAACAATTTGTTGTAGGTCCTGATAAAAAAAAAAAAAATGCTGCAAAATTAAAAAGTGGCCAAGTTGCAAGAAACAAATACATTTTGGATTGCCAAGTTAATGTTGCTGTTCGACCATTTTGAACGATAGAGAATAAACCATTGCCAACATTTCTGTTAACTGTTGCGAATTATTTGTAAAATATAAAACTATTATTATTAGAATATAATTGGATAAAATCAAAAATGCGAAGTTCACATACGTGACAAGTATTATTCAAAATCAATATTATTATTTTTTGCTGACTTCCAATATATTAACCATTCAATATCTATTTTTTTTCTCACATTGTCGTAGAATTTTCAAACTATAAAATAAATAATTATCAAGTAAATGCATTATATTGTCACTGATTTATATTAAGTTAGGTACGCAAATTATGATCAAAATATCAAATATGGTCCACTTCAAGATTCGTTGTGTGTGTACAGTAACATTATAAAATAAACTTCAGAGAAACCTAAGGATTGTTTATCTCTCATAATTTGTTTTCAAAAATAGCAAACAGGTATAATATTCTTCAGGTTTCTTCTAAATAATATAAAATTTCCAAATTAAATTTTTTCTTACTCAATGTTAACCTTCTATAGTGCATATCTATCACATCCACCTTTATAATATATAACTATCATTCAAAATTGTATAATATAATTCTATTTTAATATATTATAATTATTATTACGTAATGTTTATATTTATTATTGACTTCACTTCTATATATTATTTATTAAATAAATATATTATGTACTTATCTATTTCTGGATAATAATAATATTTGTTTTTATATATATAAACAAATATTATTATTATAACATAAAATACTATAATTTTATCTAAACAATAATTTGTCATATGCCTATTATAGAAAAACAAAAACAAATAATACCAATTTTTACTATTATTACGGTTATTGGTTGGTACGGTTGTTTACCAAGCAAGATTTTATGAAAATCAACCGTTTCGGAGTTTACCGCGCACAAAAAAAAGCGACTTCATTATATATATATATATATATACATATATTATATATGTATTGACTATTGATATTACATAAATGTATAAAAACTTAAATCAAATATTATATTTATAAATATTGATTGCAATAAATAACAATCCGAATACTTAAAATAACATAATGATAAATAATATTTATTAAATATAATATAATATTATATATTATATTATAATAATGATAATTATCTTGTATTCAGTTTAAAAACAGTGTCTACTTATTTCAAAAAACATTCTGAGTTTTATGACAAAACACCATAAAGATAATAATGTTTGTGCCAATATGTAAAAATGTATTTTTATTTTTGTAAATTTACAGTTCTAAATAATTATTAATCAATACATGCTATCAATAATAAATGAATGCTATTTATTTTAATGTTAGAATATAAAGATATAATATAAAGATATGAGTAGACATTTAATCGTCAATCTGAAAATCAGCGTTTTATTTAAATTACGCAATTATAAATTACTCACGTAAAGTTGAAAACAAATTAAATAATTTTAAATATATCACGATTTGTGAGAGATGACAATCATTGTAAAATATAATTTTTAAACTTCAGTTAATGAATGCGTGCTTATTGTTAAATAGTTAAGTATTTTATCTCTATATAGTTATCACCGGTACACAATTATAATTTATATTTTTGATAAATTTGTGGATATTACAATATGTTTATTATAATTTAAGCTTTCCAATTACTTTATTTACCACAGTAAAAATCTCTTAAACTGCCAAAATACCAATAATTGTCATTATGCATAAACGTTATGAAATATATCGTTCATCGATTCACATAGTTTTCAAGGTAAGACGTATAACATTGTGACCAAATTCATTATACTATATGAGTAGACTTATACACAAAACTTATTTATATTACTGATTCTTATGGTGAACGTGTAATATGGGCTATGGGACGGAAAAAATATGTTGGTCGAAAGTTCAACTTTAAAAGTTAGCTTGCATTATTATCACAGAAGGGAATTTAACCAACTATCTGCGACTGTAGTATGAACACAATCAATAACATTTTCGCAGTTTTATTTTCTTTTTAGGACTTTCTAGAAGTAGAATCATATACGATATTATTTTAAAAATAAATATTTACATTAATCTATTATTGAAATGTATATTCCTAATAAAGAGTTATTTTTTCTTTTTTGTTATATTTCATAAATATGCAAGATGCACAATATATCATAATTTAAACATGGATATTTTAAACAGTGAAAAAAATATCATTATTTATTTATCTATGGTATAAAAATACTTTTATTTACCTTCAATAACTTTAGTTTTATAATGTATTATTCCATTGTTTTCAATAAATTATTTCATTGTTAATAATGTTTGTCATAGTTATAGATTATTCGAAGTTTAAAAAGTAAAATAATTAATTTTAAATATTTGCCCAAGCGCATGCAATGATAATATCACCTCTCTTTATTTCAGCATTTATCTTTAAAGCAAACAATGTATTATAATTAATAATATTATATTATTATGTATAGGCAGATAACATAATTTCTAAATTTAATGGAGTATGTTTAAAATAAAATTATTAAAAAATGAAATTGTGAAACTGAGCTAAAATGTATTATATTTTAAAACTACACATTATCCACAAGGTTTAAATGTAAATTCAAGATGTAGAATCCTAATTTAATACTTAATTAAAGCTTTGCAGCTAAAATAATAAATAAATAAAAACATTTTAATTAAATAATTAGTAAAATCGTGCATTAGTGTATAAATTTATGTAAAATGTAATTTCCTGAATTCTCTGATTTTCCTATAACAACAGTTGGTGTAAACAATAGAATTTGTGATTAGTTCTATTTTTGTGGCTTTCCATATTTAGCTATATCAAATGAAAAGTGAGTTATATAAATTGTGCATTATTCGCTTCTATATTTTGTCAGGAATCACTTTAAGTGTAGTTGATGTAGTGTTATTCTGACGTTTCCTGATGAGTGTTTTGCCATAAGCCCTTACAGAAACTACAAAATATTTTTCAGTTTCTCACATGCACTATGAGAATAGAGATTAAGATAAATAGTAGTAGATGATGATTCAGAGAAGGCGATGAACATACAACAGATTATATCGATCTTCTTTTTGGAAGTATGTATATTGTTTTATAAGGATTTGTACATAATTTTCAGATTGGTGTACTTTTAAACAATAATATGAATTATGCGATTGTGTATATTAATAGAAAAATGTTTTAGCTATTTACAAATTAGAAATTCAAAATATAGTTGTCCAAAAATTACTATGTTACAATTATGAATTATGATTTTTGAAATTTATCAATTCAAACATGTATTGTGAAATTAAGATTTATTCAATAGTCTACGAATTATGAATGTGTTTGGCAGCCGGCCTTAGCTACAATGTTTTGCATTAATATAACTAGTGAATATTAAATTGTTACCTATCCAAGAACTGTCACTCTTCCATTGTTATTTTGTATCTATGTGACAACTATTGTTTCAATAGAAATAGTGACGTAATGCTTAGACGTTTGATCATTTAGGTACAGATTGTGTAAGACTGAGAATTATTTTTATTCAAATTAAGATATAAATAAACGTGCTTAAAAGTTATGAATTATTATTTTTTTCTCATATAATATCAGTGACCACTATTGTAATGCTATACTGAGTATTAATATAAAACACATTTTTGATTTTAAAAAGGAATAGAAATTTAATATTTTAATTCGTATTTTATCAATATTTTTTCTGCAATTACTTCAAACAAATGGTAAAGTGAATATTTAAGGAAATATTATTTTATTTGACTTTCAGTTAACCATGGTTTTGATTTTTTTTAAAAAACAAAAAAACAATATTTTAATATATTTTTTATCCTACAGATAATTTTTGGACAGTATAATTATTAATAATATTAATAAATCAAATTATAAATGGTAAAAGTTTTAGCAGTTATTGTTTTTATAATTTATATGGACAGTTTGCTAAATGATTTTTAACGTTTTAAACTTTGACAACTCAAAATGGATTCTCATTAACTGTTGGTAATAATTATGTTACAGTAAAAGACGTTACATTTATACTTATTAGCATTATTATCCAGTAATCATCGTCAATATATAACAGTGGTGTCCAACTCGCAGCCCGCGGGCTACATGCGGCCCGCGGTAGATTTTGATGCGGCCCTCACTTCAATTTAAAAACCATGAATTGATTGTACCTATATAACATATTAATAAATATATTTTTCTGTGTACTTATAATTAAATTATTAAATATTAATACTTGTAAAAATATTTCTGCTTATTATTCACTATTTTAAAATTATAAAAAATATATTGTTATATAATAGAGTATAATTTAATCATTAAATTTGAATGTATTATTATTAAAACAAAGTATGTGGCCCAGTCTTCACAAAAAGTCTTCACCCTTGCTATATAATAATGAAAAATTTTGAAGGTTTATAACATTATATACTAGATTTAAGTTAATTCGAAACGAAATTAGTTAATTATGTTAATTGAAATTAAACGTTTATATTATAATATTAATTATTTTCAAATCACAAAAAACTAAGGTATTTTATATCACATAATTTTCTAATTTTCTAACCATTCAAATGGTGCGTTTATTGGTTTTTACTTCATCGTATAGTGATGACCTTGTGTGTCCATAAGATTATTACAGTCTGTTGTTTCTCCTTTCTCGAAGGGTTACCTCTTTCTCCAGATAATCTAAGATAAGTTTTAAGATTGATCAAAATGTTTTCGCATGCACATACACTAATGTTTAAGAAAACAATTTGAGGTATCTAATTCTAATATAAATTTATATTTTATATTTTAATTAGAGTTTATAATTTATAAAATCAAAAACTGGTAATACATTTTGCGGGGATTGTTCTCACTTCAACTTTTCTTTATTTTATTTTGATTTTGTCATCATCCTCTCGACTTGCTTTTGTAAACATTTGATTAAATAATTTTTTTTCGTTTTTACATATCTGATATTTTCTGAACTTTGTCCGTTAGTTAAAATAAAATAGCATGTTTAAAACAATTATAAAGTGGTTAAATATAAATATTATTATTTGAATTAATAATTTTTAATTTTTAACTAAAATTATAATAGTTGCAGAATCTTAAACAGTTATGCATAGAAAATACATCGAAATTTTTGTGAAAAAAAAATTCAATGGATAAAAGAGAGCGCAGAATCTAAATAAATAAATGTAAAAAAACTAAAAGATTTCTCCATTTGACCATGTTCACCTGCTTTGATCAAAATTCAAAATGCTTCACTAATTTTATTATCCTCATAATTTTTAAACTGTTTTTCGTACTTATATTACCTACTAAATTTAATTTACTGCAATTCCAATTGATAAATCAACTCTTGATTTGCACATTTTTCTATTAAATATAAGAAAACCTTCAAATACCTATCTTGAATTATTAAATTAATTATAATATAAGAAAAATTATTAAACAATAATATTATTGTCTGATTAAAATGAAGGCCAACCTTTGCATTTATTTAAGCTAACTCTGTTGTAAGCATATTTTCGACGTCTCAGCTAGCTATTTTTACAGATTCTTTATTTTGAAAATGTAGATGTATTTCGTATACAAATTTTACGTCTGGCCACATAGGATACAGTTCATTAATAATTAAATTAATGAATTATCGACTATTTTCAGAATGTAGAATGGCCAATGCATTGATAGTCAATACATATCTAACAACTTGTATGCGATCTCTTACGCATGTTTACTCGTTAATGATCTAAGTAAAATAAATTATTTAAGATGGTCTTGCTAATTTAAAATAAATCGAAATCCATCAATATTTTTTGTGATTTAATATCAACTAAATCTATTTTGCTTTTTAGATAGAATCGGTTTCAAAACTAAGCTTTTTCTTGGATTGAATGAATTTTTTTTATAATAATAGATTTAAATAAACCATAATACTGACACCATTATTAAGAATAACAGCATCTTCCAACGTGTATAGAAATTAACAATAATCACATCTCAAAAATGATATTAATCCCAATAATAATTATAAGTTATTAAGTAATAATTAATATTTATTAGAACATAATGCTATTTTGATGAGTAACATCATTTACCATAACAGTCGTATTAAGTACATTGAGAGTAAAACTATTCAAGAAATATGAAATTGTAATACAGTTTATAAGTATGGTTAAGGTATATATTATATAAAGTACCTATTTTATACAAAGTGTAATTTAAAAAAAAAAAATTATCTTTATGTTATACTATATTTCTGAGGTTTTGAATTGTAATAAATTTCAAAGGTAAAATAAATTTAGAAGACCATATATAAGTATATTATTGGTAATAAATGTATATCGATTGTAATATCAACTTTAACAGATAGTTGACTACGGTTATAATGCATATTAGTGCTCCAAAATTGTAATATATTTTTATTATTGTTAAAACTAAAGTCCAATAACTGTTTTTACGTAAACGCTATTGTACATTTTAACGTTGAAAATAAAACAGTGTTTGGTGTTTATCATTTTATAAGCCAAATTATACAAGGGTTATTTTGCTTAGATTAACTACACGAAGTATGAGGATGATTGGCCATACGGTGAATGTGTATATCTAACATGATCTCATACACACCTGTAGTATTTATAGTATTAAAATGTATTGTCCCCATTTTATAGACCCGTGTAAATTGGTAACAGCAATATATGTAGTTGTGTTAAATAAAATACGGTCGTGGTAAAAAAACATATAATATATTGTGCACAACAATGTTAGGTCTTATCTAAATTAAATTTTCAAAAAATAAATTAATATCGAAAAAAAACATTAAATCAATTGCAATGAGATTAAGAAACTGATTACCGAGTGATAATCTATATAAGCTACAGTTTTGACTATTAAATGTATAAAAATGTATTGAATTCTAATTTCTGTAATTGAATAGTTTGTACTTTTAAATGATTTTTTTTTTTTTTGGAGGTGAATAGTAATAAGCTTTTACTTTAAATCGATTTAATAGTTTTTATTCGTAGCATTTATGCACTTGTCATTTTTCAGGTGTTGACATTGAATTAAACCTATAAAATGCGTTATTATTTGTTATTGATTATATATTTTTATGTAACTAAAAATAACCGTTAATTTGAAATCTTCATGTTTTGGTCACTTCAATATAAAGTTAATACTTTCCCATCATAATATTATTATTATTTATTTATTAAAACCTATACTCACCTCTCATATTTCTGTTATCTTCTAAATAATTGAAATGATATCTAGGAAAATACAACTAAAATTAAAAATAGATAAATGTCTGGTTTTACACTTACTATATCTATGACCATTTTTTACTTAAGACCATTTTATCAGAATTTTTTTATTTTCCGTGATCACTTTGGTGGTACCATTTTACGAGGCAATGACTTTAATGATATAAAAGGTCTATACCGTTGAGTAAGCGATTGCTTTACTTCAGCTAATTACCTACCTAAATACCCAATCTACGGCAATCAGCTAGCAATAAAAATGTGCCTACAGTAACAAATGTTAATATTGACCGGTGGAAGTTAATAGAATAATGGTAATATAACCCTTTGTAATCAATAGAAATAAATTATTATTTTGTTTTGTTTTATTTAACGCAGATATTAGTATGTACACATAACCGCAATATGATCATTATGTAGACGTGTTATTACTTATTACTAAAATTAATTGTTTTAAAAAGAAATTAAATAATATTATTTAAGCTGTGAGACATAAAGATATGTTTGAAGTTATAACCAGTTACTCATATTTTATATGTTATAATAAAAACAATATTTATTCTCTATAATTGTATAAATCACATAGTTATTTAAATATAAATTACTCTTAAAACTTTATTTTTTTTATAACATTTTAAAATGTGTTTCATATTTTTCTTAAACGTTATAATATAAACAAATATTTTTATACGAAATAACTATTTATGAATTTTTATTGCCAATAAAATGTTGGTTTGATTTATTCCCTTTAAACTTGACTTTAATAATTTAATAATATTACAAAAGTTATGAAAGAAAAAAGAAATTTTTATTTAAAATAAGAATATAAATTGATTTTGGAAAAATATTTATTGTCTATTTATTGCTATTTATTATTATTTTAATATAACCGCAAGTACCTATAGAAATGTATACTTTATGAAAGTAATAGATTTACAGATTTCTATAGAATCTTCAACATATTTACCAATATTTAACTCATACTATAAAATTGTATATTATACTACATAATATTACAATATATAAACGTTTTTGAAGTATATACAATACGATTCTAATAAATATAATATAAGTATAGATAAATATAAAAAAAAAGTATTTTAAAAAATATTTATATTAATTTGTATGTGTGTTAAATTTTGAGGCTTCGGCGTATCTGTATAGCTATAATAAATTACTTAAACAATTATTATTAAGTTAAAAACATCATAAAATACAATAGATACAAGATAGAACATAGTGCATAAATTGATCAAAAACATGATCTAAATATGTATTCAACAAGTAAGTTACTATCAGATATTGTATTATTATACTGCATGAAACACTGGGGGTTATTGTCAGATTTTAAATTTTTATATAGTTAGATACTTAATGAAATATTTAGGATTATGGGAGAGCTGGTTTTAAGTGTGAAATAGATAATTACAGTGGCATATTTTCATTAAATTTTTCTTGATGTCAGAAAATAATTTATGATGACTATGATCATTTGATATTTAAAACGAAAATAATTTAAATGCACTGTTTTAGTTTAGTAACAACAAAACAGGGAATTTTGAGTTAGTATTATTAGTAAAATATTTAGGTGTTTATTTATAGCTTTATTTACAATGATTGTATAAAATGAATTAATATTTTTGTTACCTAACATGTTTTTCAGAAAAAAGATTGTCCTAGTTTATCTCGTTTAAATCACTGCAAATTCTACAGAAGTCATCTAAATAGAAATTAAAATTAAGAGTTGAATTTACATTTTTATTAAAATAAATTACTTTAAACGATGCTATAAAGGTAGTATGGTACATATCGATTGGAACTAATACTTTGTTGGTCGTAGAGACCGTGGTGCTTGGAATATTACTAAAAAGTAAGTCTAAAATTGACCCAGAGTTATTAATGTTTTTATTGTATTGCAGAAAACCATTTAATCGGCAACACTTTTAAAGATCGCTAGCTCTATCAGAGTGTAAACTATTAAATACTAAGCCAAAGCAATTGTTGCTAAAAGTAACATTGGATAAATTAAAATCACCTGTAAGAATGAACCTTCTGTTTCGGTCGACTGTAGATTTCGTCAATAATTGATACGTGATTAATGTAGGTAGATGAATATTGGGTGGGATAATACAACAAACGAACACCTACTATTAAATTGAGATTATTATAAGATTTTAATGAAATTAAGACTTTTTCGGTACTTGTATTTGTTAAAGATAATCTAAATGAAACAAATGTATCTCTTTTTATGTTAATAAACACACTCTCGCCTTTAAGATGAGTACTGGTATTAGTACATCTGTCCATGCGGTAAACAATATAATTGTGAAAACCTAGCTTAGAATCAAAAATATTTTCGTTCAACTAATACAAAACAGTCATAGTTTTATAATGATAAATTACGTTTTTTAATCCTTTATCATTTTAATAGTATAAAGTAAAATAATTAGAGTTATTACTTATTACTAATATATTATAATATAGAAGTATTTTTAGTGTGTTGACATGACATTTGAGTGAGAATAAGTTATTTTGTACAAGTCGGGGAGATCCATTGATGTTTTTTATGAACCAGTTAACATGGAAAATAATGCGTTTTTGGAATAAAACGTTATATGATTATAGATAAATTCTGTTACATAAAATACTATTGTTTACTTACTATTCTAATAACATTAACTCAATATAGTAATTATAGTATTCCTTTTAATACTTACTAATAATTGTATTACCTAGTTACAAAATACTTTTATATAAAATCATCATATAATTTTATTAAATTTTATAAAATTGCCCATACTTTTTTGTAACCATGACGTTTATTTAGTTATAAATACGTTTTTTTTTTTTAATAGAAAAATATAATTATTACTGTAGCTATAACGTTATAATTTTACAATTTTTATTTTGATAATATTGTACAAATATAAATGTTTATTTAATGAATATTAATGATTCATAAGTTATAATGGATAATGCAATGTAATATATATATATATTTTATATATTATATATACATAGTATATATAATATAAAGGAAATAAAGGAATGTTCCTGAAAAGTGTTGTAATTAATCTAAAATTTTTAAAGGATAAAAGTGTAGAATTCGTTGGTTCAATCTTGCTCTTGTACTTAATTTCCCCCTCGAGAAATATTTGAAATTAAATGCAAAGTATTTACGTTGCGGTAATTGCCTTTACTGAAATAGTATTGGACGTAAAATATAACGTTGCAAATGTAATAATTTCTTTTTTTTCAAACGTACCATTGCAAAAAGAACGAAGAAAAAAGTATATTAAAAGAATACGGGAACATTTTTCTTTTTTTTTTTTTTTTTTGAGTAGGAACAACCCAGATGACTGGAGTGTAAAACATTAAGTACAACGGTTTGGCAATAGTTTAAAAGGATGGGGGGAGGATTGTAGATGACAGAATGGTGAAAAGATTTTACGAATGAATGCGCTATGTTGTCGCATCTAAGCATGTTAACAATAAAATATATATAATTAATTCTCAAAGGAATGTTTTTGTTGACTTTGTAATCAGCATTACAATGTGTAATAATATCATTATATTATTCGACCCACGTGAAATGATTAAAGGCATTTTCAAGACTTTAAATGATAATAATTATTGTAGCTACCGTGAAACATATGACGAGGTTAATTTTTACTTAAAATAATTCATTTTAATTTTATGACATAAATAGCTTACTTTTTACTGTAAATAGTATAATAGGAAGTATCTTGATAGTTTATAAATATATATATATATATAGGTATATATAACATGTATAATGTTACATAACTGACGAATTAATTCATATTTATCAATTATTTGTCGTTGCCCATTCCTTATTATTATTCATTATCTATAAATCCAATCCTGTGAGTATTTAATTAAATATTAAAATATTATATATTATTTTAAAAATACTTAACAAATATACTATTTTAAATATTTTACAAAATGTATCATACAATATATCTAAATTCAAAGTACTGTTTAGTATTCGTTTACATACAATTAAAATACAGCCATATTTTTTAATCTGTTTCTTAATTTCTATACACCTTTATATGCTTTTTTAACAATTTGTTCATAGTTTATTTTGTTTCTATGTGAAAAATAAAGTTTTTAATTCATTTTACAAGAGTACAATATATTTTAGAGAAAACCTAGTTACTAGTAATATGTAAAATTTCAAAGAAGGACAAATTATCGTATTATAATATAAATAATTCATATAAAATAAAGGTGTTAATTCTTAAGACTATGCGCTTTCGTTTATTATATTTTTAGTACCTACCTTATAATAATAATTAATAATCTTGTTTATTAATACCTGGATTGGAATTCACTTTAAAGATAAAACGACAGCATGTACTTAATCGTACCTAACTTAAATTATACCGTGTTTATTTTAAAAGTAATTATATGCTCTTTTAAATAGTTAATGTTTCTAAAATAATCCGTGTAAAATTCAACACATATTGATTAAAATAAATATACAATATATAGTTTCTTTAAAACATTCATTATTAAACCATTATACCATTAAAATTACATTTTGATAAATATTTATAGGTTTAATACATATTTACTATGAAATATTACATAAATATCGACTTTACATAATATGTGCAAGTATAGGTATCAAACAAATTGAACACAAAATACTGGTTCAGTGACCATTTACTAGTTATTTTCCATACTTGTTTTATTTGTTTATGAAATAATAGTAGTTGTATGTAATCATAATTCAATTAAATAAATAATTTAGAAATTTAGGTTATGTAATCTATGTATTATTTATACTTAAGTTTTCATCAAGTTGTATAATAACGCAATATAAATGATTTATGATTAACTCATTTTTTATATATTTTATACTTTTTAGAAAATTATTTTTCCAGATACTTCAGATGTTAAAAAAAAAAAATTGGTTATATCTACGCTTTACTTATAGATTTTGAACACTATATAGAATACTAATGATTGTTTTATTTTAAGATATTTTATGTATAGAAATGGCTGAACTTAAAATCTTTATAATTTCATAAATCAAACATGTTCAGTATTTTTAAGATGTAATTTTTAAATTTCTAAGTATTGATTAAAAATAACTTCTAGTTTTAAAATATTTTAGAAAAAATATCAATATACATGTTCTTACTTAAATAGTTTTACTTACTATTATTGTTTATAACGAACATTTATCACTTCTATTATATTATTTTCATTTAATATTATAATACAATACACTATATTGTGAAAAGATGAGCGAACTGAGTTAAGTGTTCATTGCAAAATAGCCGATCTCTGTATCCTATACTGCTTCTGTACTAATGCACTTTATAATTGTCTAGAATATTAATCTTATAATGAATTGATATGATGTTTATTAAGTTCTCTACTGACTGCGGGCTACTATATCTTAAATAAACTGACACATTTATTTTTAAATTTTTAATTATTTTTTGTAATGATGCATCGATAATTATTTAGAAATATTTAAGATCAAAATACATTTGAAGAGACTTAGCAAAATTAGATAGCTAAATGATATTATAGTTAACTAATATGCAAAGAATTTCATATATTTTTAATTCCTTTATGTTTGTATCATAATATTAGTACACTAAATATATTAAAAATTAATAAAAACAAAATTAGATTAATAAAAAAATATACATATGAATTATAAATAAACTTTTTGTTTTAATAATATATTATTGTGTTTTTTTATTGGTCAAATCTTAGTTTGATTAAATTATTCAATAGTTTTTATTCTTATTATTCTTATTTTTTTTATTGCTTATTATTATTATTATTTTTATTATTATAATTTATTATTAATTAATTTCTCAATGTATAATAATATTAAACAACTATTAATATCTATTTTATAGAGAAAATATTTTTAATACATTTCATTATTCATATTGATTGAATTATTTTGTTTCTCCACTAAGTGTTAAACAATTAGAATATAAATCTCTTTCAAATCTAATAAATACCATTATTATGGTTTAAAAAAATCATTTTCAATTAGCATTATCAAAAAAATAGTTTAAGTATATTTTTGAGTAATAATAAAAAAATTAATTAATAAATATATACAATGTATAAATCTGTAAAACTAAAAAAAAAAAAATAATAATAACGGTCGCTTTGTTTATAATCTACATTTATTAATTTATAATGGTTATATATATACAAGCAAATATAAAAATGATTTATATATTTTTACAGCACCTCTCAGGTTTTATAATGTTAGGTACCATATAATATGCATATAAAATTTAAAAGTCAACTATCGTTTATATTTAAAGTTGTATTTACGCTAAATTTAAGCATTCCATAGAAAATATATATAACTTTCATGTAAAAAGAATTCAAAAACAAAATGTAGAATCATTAGTTTCTATTTTTTCCGTAGGCTAAAAAACTAAAACTGAAAAAAGTTTTAATGAATTTATATTTTTTTTTTTATTATCGTTTCAAAGAAAATTGTATGTTTTGCACACTGAATAGCTATTGTAACTATGACGGCTGGAAAAGGAAATGATTTTCAAGTGGTCGTGTGTAGGAGGTATACCTCCAACTGGAAATGGGCTGAATATAATCCCGGATGCTTTTAATACTTGCAGGTTTGCCTTCCGTTTTGTTGTAGTTCAAGATAATCTTCTATTCTTGTGTAAATTGAAGTGTATGGGTTGAAGCGCAATTCACTAGTACATTACTTAGGACAAAACTAACACTGTTGTCTCTCATACAAAATATTGGGTAAAACTGGAATAACTTTTAATAAATTTATTTTCAAAATATTTTATAATACTCTTATTATGTCAATTTAATATTTTTACTTGTACATTATTACACTGTTATTGCAGTTAAAAATATTGTAAAATAAAAACTTGAAATTAAATCGTACCTTTATAACATTAAATAATATACGTTTTAAAATCCCCTTAATTGTAAATTTGAAACTTAAAAAAATGTATATGCATTAAAAACGTTGTATAATTATTTGACGTCAATTTCTATTTGATTCTTAGTTTACTTGCTTAAGTGGATGGCATTTCATTTATTATATAAGTATGTATAATACGAGTAGTTCTGTGATAATATAAACACTTTTATTTTATTTTAAAGTTAAGAGCTTACCTAATTGACAAAACAGATTATTTTCAAATATAATATATTCGGAATTAAATTATATAATATATACGCATTCTCAATGTAATATATTCAACCGTCTGAGAATGTTTAATAACAATATTTAGTAACTAGAATTGGAAATATAATATTCACTCTATTTAATAAGTATTTTTTTTGTGGCACCCAAAATATAGTGACTTAGTAAAAGGAAATAGCGTTATAGGATGTGTCTAATATGTACGTATTATAACCTACAGTCGTGTTACTTTATTTGTTATTCTTATTTTGTATGTAAATTCAAAACCGTTTTTACACTAGGTTTTATTAGACTATTAAGAATATTGCATTACGAACATATTTAAAAAATATATATAAAACAATTTGTTGACGCAATATGAATTTCTATACCTGATTTAAAAGTTCTGCGAAATTAATCTTTTTAATTTATGATTCTGCAATATGAGTAATGAATATAGTACAATATTGTAATATTAATAAAAAAACATGTAATAAAAATGAAAAATATTACTTTTCAGTGTGAGAAAACATACATCGGTAACTTTAACGTAATTGTATTTAAGGTTGCAGTGATAATTATAAGTTACATTAATGATAATTTATACTAACCACTAACTAGCAAGCCAAGCACGAACGCACTTGGAAGTGTGCCAATATTGATAACTCCTTAAAAACGTTCGGCATCCAAAAAATTGTCAGATTAATTTTACATTGTATTGTTAATAAGACATAATATTATTATTTCAATAAAACTAGCTAGATTTGTATTATTTAACTGAGTACGTCTTACTCTTTGTCTTTTAACAAAGGTAATTTTAAAAGAAGAATAATGTACATATTATATATTATTGATAACAATAAAATATTACACATGTATGCTTATTATGCTTTTGAGGAATATTTTCCCTCAAAACCGTTTGGTTTACTTTTAATCGTCTACTTAGTGATAGATTAAGGTTGAAATATAATATATAATTTTTATAAATTTATAATGTATAATCACTATTATAATCTGATAAATATTTTATCAACTTTATATAGTTTTTAATACTTGTTACTCCAAACTTTAATATTTTTGGAAATTATTTATCCTACATAAGTACAAACTGATTATAAAACTCACATAGTGGTTTACATTATTTGTATTATAATAAAGTATGTACTATGTACGATATTAACATTAAAAATATAATTTCATTATAATATTTTTCTTAATTTTGTCAATAATGATATTTATATATCAAAAATATTTTACTCTATAAATTTATTAACAATTAATTAACACAATTCGGTATTCCAAATACGTTTTACTATTTTTTAAAGTTAATATTTTTTTGTTTTTTATCAAAGCGTATAAATTAAACATTACAACTTAAAATTTAGGATTAATTAATTAATAAAATTGGACTAACATAATACCTAAAAAATACAGGTTAAAAACCTGAACTATCTCAATAGAAAGAAATCAGGTAACGTTATATGTATGAAGTCGCTTACTAATTAATTCCGATTTTCTCAATAGTTGATTAAAGATCAATAATTAATCAATTTTGCCCCAATTATCTAAAAAAAATGCATTAATAAATTAAATTAAAACCTACCTATGTTTTTTTTAAACTCAACAGAGATTAAAACATGTATACATAAAGTATCAGCGAGTCATACATGCACAACAACCATATTCCATCAATTCTAATTTTGATAAAAACATTTAACTTCACAATATCTGACCACTCAAAACCCTATTCCCCGTATTTACAAACACACTCGACTTTCAGATAAATACCATTAACCACGTTGTATCACTCCGATATGTATGGGTTCTGGATCTCATTCTAATTTATATGTAATTCCTCCATAAGTTTTTATTTTTTTTTTTTTACTATCCAAAAGCCATTCAATGCTCACTTTATGTATAATGCACATTCTTGAAATAATAGATTAATTTTTATTCAGACTGTCTGTTTAATATACGACCGTATAATGTATAATGTTACACATCTATAATATCGGCTTAATTTTATTATTATTATTATTATTTAATTAACTACTTGATATTTTGTAAAAAACAACGAGTTTGTTCCATTGTGTTTAATAATTTGAACATATATCTAAAGATTATAGTCATAAAAACATGAATACTTATTTCTAGGATATATAAAGATAAAAAAGTTTAATACAACATGATTATATTATAATCTATATTGAAGAGCTATCTCAGTGTTATATAAAAGAATGTGTTTATTTTCAAACCAAATCCAAACAATTAAAAATAATTTATTTACAAGGATAGTAAGGATAAAAATTAAAATATAACTTAAATACACATTCCAAAATTCAACGTTGTTACCGATCCCAAATATTACTAAATACACAGTATATTATTGACCTAATAGTCGTCTTATCAAAATATATTTAACTCAATGCCCAAATAGTATAATAAATATCGTTAAGTATCATGGGGTAAAATTATTGAATTGTTCGTTCACTTCAGATTACATACAGTATGATGTATTATCGAGAAAATTCTTTAATAAAATCGCATATCAGTGGTATACACTAGAATTGTCTAATAACCAAGAAACGCGAATAATAAGATAGACGGATTTGTATCATTCATCTAAAGAAAAGTAAACCGTTCACTGTGTCCGTGATGTCACCCATATGTGGTCCTTTAGAATTAAGATATTAAGTCAAAAAAAGAATTTTATTAGCTGTAGTTCTCAATTGTACGTGCATTCAAGCTTTAAAAGTGAAATTCTCTTTTTCATTTTATTCGATGACCACATATGACTCAAGACACATAATAATTGTGAGAGACAGTGACAAAAGCTTAACCTTACAATCAAATAACGAATAATAATAGGAAAAGTATAAATGTATGACTTAAAAGGATTTGGAGCAATCGAATAGTTTTAACAACAATTGAGAATCGTAACAATTGGGAATTTTTGAAAAGGAAAGGAATAAATTATAAATAAAGAATGAACAATTGTATATACTATTTTGCAGTTTTGTAGAATAGGAGGAAAATAATATGAGCAGTATGGAACTTATACAACTGTTTATAGAATGCTTCTGAGTTTTATGAAAATAGCCCGTTTATAAATACTGGATATGAGTTCAAGAATTATATTAAATAAAATATAAAATTTTATTGTAAATTATGTTTGTTATCAATATTATAATAATATGTACATTGTTCAATTTTATTTATACATTAACTTTTTAAGTATAATTGAATGGTTGAAACTGATTGAAACGTATAAGTATAAAATATACTATTATACGATGTTGTAGAGGTTCATGTACTGACACCACCTATAAAGGTAAGGCAGAGCTTTAAGATCGAAATAAATTTAAATAATTTAAATTGAATGAAAATAATTTTAATTCCGACGTCCAAACAATTTTTGATACATACTTACGTAAAGGTGATCGCTATAGCTCCAAAATATCAAGTCTGGATATGTTCTATATTGAGCTTCTCTACATAGATAATTTCGTGTTTCCGAGGTTCACGAGTATGCGCGATGATCAAACACACATCTTTAACGCATGGATGGTGTTCGATGCCCACGGGTAAGTTGAAAAACCACAACCATTGTCGGTATTTCCTAGAAAATGTTATCACAGTTGATCCTTAAAAGATAAATTATTGTAGACTTACCACTTATTGTTATCGAACAGATATTATAATAACAATATAATATATTGTGTAATTTATGATAATATAAAGATGATTGTATGAACTGTGACGTCTTCCTTTATTATTATTCTATTATTGTTAGGCATATAGTGTTTACGACCTATGTTTGATTATTATAGTACTTCAATTATATGTTAGAAATTTAGAATTTATAAGTCTACATCTCAGTATCTTCTATATAGTTTCAGAACATCAAGTTTTACAATGTCTATTATATTTTAATCAAATAATAGTTAACTATTATTACCTACTATTTTATTTTTGTATTAGTTAAAATTTCCGGTTTTTAATTCAATGCACATTATCATTGTATAATTATATAATTTATATAGGTAATTTATAAGCATTATGACTTTACACAAATAATGAATTTTTTTTACGGAATCATAGTTTTAAGGAATCGATAGTGTTTTATAAAATAGATTTATGTAACAATGTCGAGTAGAATATAAAAGAGGCTTATGGAAATATTGGCTTCTAAATACTTTTTTTATGCAAAATGTGTTTTTATTCTTTGTCTATCAGTGATAATTTGTATAATATCAAGAGTGAATCTACAACAATTAAACACAAACAATTAATAAGCGTGGAACAATTGAGCCCAAGCAGTTGAGTTTAAATTATTGAACCCGAGGAAAATTAAGCTCTTAAATTTTTAGCTGCATAATAATAATAAGTATAGTATAAAACGTACAGCGTTAGTTTTAAATTAACTAATTAACAATATTAAATAACTAAGTGGTTCTGTTCTTTGCTCGTTTTGCTCATTAACACAAATAATTATAAAATAATAGATCATAAAAATTACACAATTTCACAGGTACTAAATGATAAATCACAAATTTAATATTTTGGGCAATACTTTAATATTGTAACATTGTATGTACAAAAATGTAAAACACTAAAATACAAGTACAAACAATATTGAATGCCATGGAAGAAGTACCTATATTATGCGATAATACGTTATGTACAAATAATAATAATAAACAAAATGATTATATTTTCTAAAAATATAAATAAATATTATTCATTAAATTTTGACTATACGATTAAATATTTTATTATTATTTAGATTTTCAATATCGAAGGTCATGTTGTACAACGGCCGAATATTGCATACAATGCCTGGTTATTGTAGAAAACACCCAAATTGTAAACTCTGCCCGTAGTATATACAAGATTCCTCATAATTTTAAATGCGACGTTGTCATTCCGAAAACTTGTAAAAACAAAATGCATATTATTATTATAACATAATTAAAATATTGTCAGCCGTTGTTATACAAACAAGATTTTCATTTGCTGAAGTATGAATAAATTGCTGATTTTCGTACATAAATCTACTACTTGCAAATCTCTTAATTGTTCCAAAGCTTCGTCTAACGATTTAGATAGTATGGAAGGATTTATTATCATAAATTGCCCTCCTTGTTGATTAAATATTTAAACATCTAATTTTTGTGGTGACTTGTGACTTCAATAATTCAAATCTAATTTATTTTGATGGCCTGCATGAAATAGATTCTTCTGTCTTTCGTTAGTAATTTTCTCTTAAAACTTTCCAAGCAATTTTTGTATGAGGATCTGCAGCATAATTATAGCTACCACAGAAGTTGCAAACCAGAATTTTTTTCAGGTCCAGAAAAAATGAGTTCCATAAAATTATTAATACTTGAACACCTCCATTTTAGAAAACCATTTTTTTTTTAAGATGACCGACAAACTTATATTTATCTAAATCGATGAATGTCAATTATTTTCCTCTTTTTGTTCGAATTAACTCTGTATTTGAATAGGCATTAAAAAAAAAAAAATAACTGTATGAAAGTTTGTCACTGACTAAATTAATTTCACTTTATACGTCATGCATATTAGGATTTGGGTCTGATTTAGGGGTATATATGAATCACAATAATTTAATATTTGTAACTTGTATATTTGTAGCTCGGCCAATGACCTATAGGTACAGTCGTGGTTTTATATTTATTATATATATATATATATATATATATTTAGCTATAAGTAAATATTATATAACGTAATTGATATTTATCATATAATTTATCTTCAAAATTAAATTTATGGACAAAATTGACATTTGACAGTCAATATTTGATAATGCTGTCAAAATTCCAAAATATATCTCATCATAAAGAAATAATGAATCATATATCCAAATTACAATATAAAGTATGATAATTCAACATTTTCTGAATATCAATGTTGTATTTAAAATTATGCTGAATCATATATTATATACAATGAAATTTGCAGAATCGTGTATCATTATCAAAGGCTATTCAAATATACACGATTCAGTAAATTTGAGGAATCGTATTTCACCGAATTTATCAATATTACTTCAATTTCTACTTATAATTCAATTTCTTAGAGTTTTTCGAGCACGACGATAATTAACTCAGGAAAAATACATTTAGAATTTTAACATGAAATGTCTTATATGAATTTAAAATTTTCTCGGTACTTAATTGATAGATATTCCAGTGTTTTCTAAATTTCATACGTAGATTGATTAAAAAAAATTAACAACTTGTAAATGCGTATTTTGTAGGAATATTAATATTATTTTCACAGCCTTTATACCAGCTTGTTTAAAAATATCAATTATCATTAAAGCTCAGCCTATTTCAATATTTAATTATAAAAATATTTTAAACAGTGCAAATACACATTGCTATGATAATTTTATTATAATGGAAAAAATAGTGAAGAATACTAAAATAAAATAAAATATATATATATATATATATATATATTATATTTATGAAAATTAATAATAATAATAATTCCAGCAAAAGTTTGTGTTCTATAATTATAGTACTGTTAATTTGAAATATCGTTTATATTTTGTATTACCTTCTTTGTTATATAACCTTTGTTTATCAAAATATTATGTCTATACGGTTATGTTATAATATTTCGTACAAACTTACAGTTATTAAAATGTATGCGACTGTTACATTTTATTTTATTATATTAAATACATTTTTATTGATCATATTCCCATATATTATTTCTGTTATATCTGTTTAAATATCCGTATACACTTTAGAGGTCAATCTTGATCACTTTTAATAAATTCTATGACAAAATAAAATGACTGAACATGGGAACTTAAATATTTATATTTCATTCTACTATAGTATAAAAGAATAAAATATCACTATATACTGGTGTTTAGACAATTAAAATAAAATATTCTTAAAAACACATTTTTTAAACCTCGGTCAATTTGTATAGCTATTGATTTTCTTGAGCTCATTAATCATAGATTCTCATTCAAATTTGGGGACATTAATACATTTAAATATTATATTCTGTTTTTTTTTTTTATTTAATTAAAATTTCCTAATTTATTTCAAAACTAATTTATTATTTTCAGAAGAAAGACATTTTACTTTTAAATTTGTAATCTTAAGTAAGTATTAAAAAAGATTATAGAGTTCAATATAATGGATATGCTAAATTTTATTTCAATGTACGTAAAACTATATTTTATATGAAAAACAATTCTAATCGAAGAAGATCCGTCAATGATCAATCTATTTCTAAATAATCTAATTAATAAGAATAAGTGTTCGGACCAAATACCGTCAGATCGCACCAGCTAATTGTTTAGTTATAATTAATTTTTGATCCGGTTGCTAGCACGCCTGCGCAGTTCGCCTGCGTGCGACTGTGCCTATCGCGCTGGCTTTTACGGGCTATTCTCGTTCGAAGTGTCGTCGCGATTCCGATTCCGATCGTCGCCTTTTTTTTATTACTTGCCATCGGTGGCATAGAATTTGTTGTTTTATTTACGCAATTGTGCTCAAGGCGTATGTGACGCGGGCGATTCGTGTTTGATGGTGGCTCTCAATTCCGTAACGGTATTGAGACCATCGTTATTCGTCGTGCACACGGATGCCAAACGTGTTAGACACCAGCGCGGGCGGTGTGCGGTTTGTCATTACCTTTTGTTTTGTGAATTTATGGTGCACCGGGCATCGATAAATTAACGGTAATGCGTATTATGTTTTTGTTATTTTGTTCGACAGTGCATCGGGCCGTTTTTTTGACTTTCGAATTGTTTTATTTCGTCTATTGAAGTCAAGCATATGCACGTGGGTTGCGGATCTTGGCGGTCAACAGCATATCGTCCATTTTGAGAGGTTATGGTTCAATCGGCGACATGTTCACGGTAACGCGTTATCACACATGTGATACGCGATATTTTATATCTTTGTATTATCATTTTTTGTTTTGTTGATACTATAATCAGTTTTTTTTTATTATTATTTATTCTCATTATTATTATATTACCACTGATTTGTTCATTTTAGTATTATTATAATACATTTTTGATTATATATATTAGGTGGGCGCCTACTCCCCATATAAGTTGTCATTTTATTTAAATATAATATGTATTCCGTGTATGTGATGTACTGATATACTATTTTAATACAGTCCACAATTAATATCTTATTACAACAATCAGGTGTTATTTTTTTTAATTAAATATTATTACTCCTACTGTTTGGTTATATATATGTTTGTCATTATTTAAGTACACACATCTACATTTTTGGTCCTTCGGGCCGGATAATTTTATGTAATTTTAATTAATTAATTTCTCCGTCTTGTCTTGCTTGCTCTTTTATTCCTTAAAAATCGGTTAATATGGGAAGGCCTAAGCGTCAAGACTCGGACAATGTCGAAAATAAACGGTCGTTAATTCGTGCTCGTGCATCGCGGGATGCATCGTTACGGTCAATTAAGAAAATAAATACTATAGGCGAGGAAGCTAAAATAAATGTCGAACTTCGCGCATTGTTTGAAGCTCATTACTTGTCATTGAAACGGTTCACTGATCAATTTGAGTTAGCACAACAAGCAGTATTAAATGCTCTTGTTGATTCGGATAATGTAGGCGAGTTTGAAACGGTTGATTCTGAAGTCACTGACGCTATGGAAGAGATATGTGCAAATATTCAACTCATTGCTACTGGCTTCCATAACGCTTCGGTTAATGTTGTTGCTACTAATAATGTTTCTACTGGTGCAAGACAAATAGCTCAGCCTGTTGTGCTCCCAAAAATTGAATTACCAAAATTTGATGGTAATGTACTTGATTGGGTATCATTTCGGGACATGTTTCAATCACTAGTTCATGACAACCCTGATATTTCCAACATTCAACGTTATCATTTTTTAATTCTAAGCTTGTCCGGTCCAGCACTAGCGGTAGTGAAAGCCATTCCGTTGACGGCTGATAATTATGTCATAGCTTGGGACGCATTAAAACAATCATTTGAGAATCAACGGTTAATAGCTTCTGCACATATTGATAAACTATTTTCATTTGTGCCTTTGAAGAAAGAATCATTGTCGTCACTATCTTCATTTGTTCACGTATTTACCGAAAATGTTTCGGCTATTAAAGCACTTGGTGTTCAAGATTTGGCTGGTTTTATCTTGTTTCACATCGGGGCCCGGGTAATTGATACAGAGACCAGGAGACTTTTTGAAGCTAGCATCGAACAAAATGAAGTACCTAGTTTAGATATGCTATTAAAATTTGTAGAAAAGAGATGTAAAATCTTAGAAAATATTGGAACCTCGGTTGGAACGAACGAAAAACAGGATAATACCTTTAAAGGTAATAGTAAGAAGACACAAGGTGGGCTTCCTGGCAAAACTTCATTGACAATTTCAACTTCATCTACTGCATCAAATTGTCCATTCTGTCAACATGAACATCAAATTCATCGTTGTTTCTCATTTAAGCGCAAACCAGTTACGGCGCGGCGTAAGTTTGTGAGTGACAACAGTTTATGTTTTATATGCTTAAAACTTGGGCATAATGCTAGCTCTTGTACTGCCGTTTTTACATGCAAGAAATGTGAAGGTCGTCATAACACACTGTTACATCTGGAAAGTTTTGGTGTAACGAATAACAGTGAGGTGACGCAGAAGGAAAATACAATTGTTCAGGCCACTACGTCCGAACCAGTTGAAAATAATACTGTATTCGCAGGTACTATATCAACACAAACAACTGTAGTATTAGGGACTGCCGTTATTCGGGTACAAGATAACACAGGTGCTATGCATCAGATCAGAATTTTATTAGATAGTGGGTCACAAGTTTCAGCTATCACAGCGGATTGTGCCAACAGACTCGGTCTCAAATGTAGCAAAAGTCACGTAAAAGTGGTTGGCCTTTCTCAACAACCAGTCTCCAAGGTTAAAGGAGTTACTCAGTGTGATTTTTTCCCTCTTCAGTCAGAGCAACCATGTTTTAAGGCAGACAATGTTATCATATTATCCCAAATCACTGGATTAATACCAACATGTTCACTTCCTGTCACCGTTCGCACACGCTATCAACACCTAGTACTAGCCGATCCAGAATTTGATCGTCCCGGTACCGTTGACATGCTGATAGGTGGTGATTTATATCCGATGATTTTGCAACCTAGAACTGACATTATTCATACACCTGGACTACCTTCAGCAATGCACACAAACCTTGGTTGGATAATTGTTGGTTCATTGAAGTATTCTACTCCATTATCTCTCACGTCATTAACGATTAGTACGGTACCAGTTATGAATGAGACTTTGCAACAATTTTGCAGGATTGAAGAGCCGATAGTTCAAACACAATCAACAACAGAAGACGAACGATGCGAAGAGTGGTTGTGCAAAACAGTGTCACGGGACACATCAGGCAGGTTTTGTGTTGCTCTCCCTTTTCGATCTACAATTAACGTACAATGTAATTCAAAGCAAGACTTGATTACGCCGAGTGGTCTTGGTTCCTCGCGTACTATGGCATTAAACCGGTTGCTTAATATTGAACGCCGCTTAGCTAAAGACCCTGAACTATATTCCGCGTATCGTTGTTTCATGAATGAATATCTTTTATTAGGTCACATACGCGCAGCTGATAAACCAGAAAAATATTTTATCCCGCATCACGCAGTAGTCAAACGGAAAAAACGGTAAGATGAAAATTCGGGTAGTATTTGATGCGTCGGCTAAGTCGTCATCTGGGTTTGTATTGAACGACTGCTTGGCAACCGGGTCAAAATTACAAAGTAATATTACGGATATACTACTTCAAAGTCGTTTTTACAAATATTTATTCATTGCCGACATTGAAAAGATATACGGGCAGATCCGAGTCAATGATGCAGACTGTGCGTATCAACATATACTTTGGAGAAATTCACCCAATGAGGAAGTCAAAGAATACGAATTATGTACAAGAACGTATGGTTTCAATGCAGCTCCATATTTGGCAATCAGATGTTTACGCCAATTAGATTCAGATTGCGGAAATCAATTTCCTCTGGCAAAAAATCTGTTAGTTACATCTACATATGTTGACGATATTGTGGCAGGAGCTGATACAGAAAGGGTTGTGCTAGAACTTCAACGTCAATTAATATCCTTATTACGTAAAGGAGGGTTCAATCTAAGGAAATGGGCCAGCAATTGTGACGCAATATTAAAAGGTATACCTGCTGAAGATCGCGCAATGGACCCATCTTTTGAACTTAAAGATGACCAATCAGTGAAAGTACTGGGTTTGCATTGGAGTACTAATTCGGATATCTTAGGGTATCATATTAATATCAACCAAGTCAACCCAATTAAGCGCTCAATACTTTCAGCAATTGCTCGTCTATATGATCCAGTTGGCACGTTGGGACCCGTGATATTTTGGGCCAAGCGCGTTCTGCAAGAGCTATGCATAGAAAAGTTAGATTGGGATGAGCCGCCTCCGCCTGATATCATCAATAAATGGCAAGATTTTACAACGGAGTTACCTGCATTATCGTCATTGTCGCTTTGTCGATTCATTAACGTACTCTCATCAAAAACCATACGATTATTGGGTTTTGCGGATGTCTCTAAAAAGGGAATCATCCGCGTCGTTGGAAGATTGAAGCGTGCATTCTTGGATGAAGATGCAAAACATCCAATCCTTCTGCCTCAAAAGGTTCGTCTGACGGAGCTTATCAACACACCATCACGACCACCCATGTCCTGGCAGATAGGTCGAATCGTTCAAGTCCATCCAGGTGCGGATGACATTGTGCGTGTGGCAACTGTCAAAACACATGAGGGAACTTTGACCCGTCCTGTGGTCAAGTTAGTGAAACTTCCGATTGATCCAAGACCTTAAAGGCACCCATTACCGATATCCTTATCTTCTTTTTTTTTTATTTTATTTTTCCTTGTTATTATATTATTATGCATTGTAATTATTATTATTAGTATTATTAGTTTTATTAGTATTCAATTTATGTTTCTTCGAAGACCATGTCTACAATGACCTGCAGTCAAGAAAGTTTGAAAGCTCATCGCTTTCAAAGGCGGGAGGATGTTCGGACCAAATACCGTCAGATCGCACCAGCTAATTGTTTAGTTATAATTAATTTTTGATCCGGTTGCTAGCACGCCTGCGCAGTTCGCCTGCGTGCGACTGTGCCTATCGCGCTGGCTTTTACGGGCTATTCTCGTTCGAAGTGTCGTCGCGATTCCGATTCCGATCGTCGCCTTTTTTTTATTACTTGCCATCGGTGGCATAGAATTTGTTGTTTTATTTACGCAATTGTGCTCAAGGCGTATGTGACGCGGGCGATTCGTGTTTGATGGTGGCTCTCAATTCCGTAACGGTATTGAGACCATCGTTATTCGTCGTGCACACGGATGCCAAACGTGTTAGACACCAGCGCGGGCGGTGTGCGGTTTGTCATTACCTTTTGTTTTGTGAATTTATGGTGCACCGGGCATCGATAAATTAACGGTAATGCGTATTATGTTTTTTTTTTTATTTTGTTCGACAGTGCATCGGCCGTTTTTTTGACTTTCGAATTGTTTTATTTCGTCTATTGAAGTCAAGCATATGCACGTGGGTTGCGGATCTTGGCGGTCAACAGCATATCGTCCATTTTGAGAGGTTATGGTTCAATCGGCGACATGTTCACGGTAACGCGTTATCACACATGTGATACGCGATATTTTATATCTTTGTATTATCATTTTTTGTTTTGTTGATACTATAATCAGTTTTTTTTTATTATTATTTATTCTCATTATTATTATATTACCACTGATTTGTTCATTTTAGTATTATTATAATACATTTTTGATTATATATATTAGGTGGGCGCCTACTCCCCATATAAG
Source organism: Aphis gossypii (assembly GCF_020184175.1). NCBI lineage: Eukaryota > Metazoa > Arthropoda > Insecta > Hemiptera > Aphididae > Aphis > Aphis gossypii. The sequence goes on along the minus strand of NC_065531.1, from coordinate 58,161,728 downwards.
TTGTCATTTTATTTAAATATAATATGTATTCCGTGTATGTGATGTACTGATATACTATTTTAATACAGTCCACAATTAATATCTTATTACAACAATCAGGTGTTATTTTTTTTAATTAAATATTATTACTCCTACTGTTTGGTTATATATATGTTTGTCATTATTTAAGTACACACATCTACAATAAGTATATTATATTTGATTATCAGTTTCTTTATTATTGTAATTTATTTTACTACTTATTATATTATAATATTAACTATTAATATATTACTGTTGACGGTGCTTATTAAAATATAAATTACGAAGAATATTTAAAAATATATATAATCTAAAATTTCAAATTTAAATTTATTAACAACATTTTGATAATATTTCTAGTAACTGTATGTATTCAGAAACATTTAATTCCTACGTTATACTTTAAGTGTTTAGAAGAAGTTATACTCAATTTTATAACAGTAATTTGTTTACGCTAAAAACTTACAACTTTATCAATTTAAGCATGTTTTATATAATTATTATTCTTTAATTATAGTTTTATAAATTACTTTATTAATTTCACAGAAAATGTACAGCAGTGATTAATCGCATACCATCAAGTCATGTCCAAGTAATGTTATTAAAACCAGTAAAAAATCATTATGATCAAAATAAAAGCATATTATAGTGGATATAGTATTACACGTGTAATAGTAAATACTATAATTTATTAATAACAATGATTTTGCCGTATAATTGCAGATACATGTATTATAATAGTTATAACTTATCAGTGATCATCAATATAAATATTGCATTAGATATAATGTCAATTTAGTCTAACTTCATTAACACGTTTGAGAAATAAAATCGACGATCGATTTACAGCAAGCTAGTTAATAATGGTTTAAATATTTTAAATAAATTTAAAAAAACTTTAAACGAATTTTGATAGGCTACATAATATGTTATAGATAAATACGGATATTATTTGTAGTTAAACTCATATTTCTAACAATGTTGATCGATATTGAATATTATGCTCTATGACCTGAGCGATGTTTGATTTTATTTTTGATGATGAGATTTTTTTACGTGTTTTCCAATTTCCGCCTCCGACTTAACATGCCTGTCATGAATGTCATAAATGTCATACAATTCATGTCATTTTAACCATCAAATTTATTTATACACTGGCAGATAACTTGAGAACAACACACGAATTTCAACTTTTAACAATGATATACCTAGTAATAATAACTTATAACATTAAAACGAATAGAGTTTATGAATATTTAACTTAGTATAAGTATTACTTAATTTGTATTTATATATATATATATGTATGTTGGATTGAGTTATTTAGTAATATGTATTGGTATTTACTATTTATTATGAAGAAAGCATTATAATATTATAAAAACAGTTTTTAAAAAAAGAATTAATTTCGATTATACTGATGAACATTTAAAAGTAATTAACATAGTTCATTTTTATATATTTATATTAAAAATGTATTTTTACGTAAATGCGTATTAATTTTTTAAACCATGTACTTGATATTGGCTTTATTGAAACTTATAATTATTCATTTTCCCCTCTAGTCTTTTTCTACTTTAACACAAATTCAAACTTTTAATATAATATTATATCTGGTAATATTATAACTGTCTATTATTAACATTTACTAATAAGGTTTTTTTATAACTATTGATAGCACTGAAATCTAAAAAATTAAGTTTAAGTAGGATAGTGTTATTAGTATACATATACCATTGTTAATTTTATCAATAATTCTATAAATCACTTTAGTGACGGATGTTTATGTATTATCTTAATACCTTGTAATACATTATCTTAAATACTACTTTCACAAAATCCAAGCTAAATAAAAAATAAATAAAATATGAGGAATTGGATTGTAAGGGAAGAATAACTGAGCTAAAAAATAACATTTACAGAACTGTATTTTGAAAACTTTTAAACAGAGAATAGAGAATACCTATACTATTTATACATATAAATATATAATATATCAAAATGTACTTAAAAATATGAGATAATGTATATTATAATTTTAAAATAATGATATTAATAAAAAAAAACTACGAGCATGTCACAAAACTATGTATTTGATATCAGTAAATTATTGAATTGAAATAAAGATTTTATATTGCATAATTTTGATTAAATGTTATTAGTTGTTTCTTGCCAAAGTATGTATAAAGGCTGAATAAAAAAAGTTTGTCTAATTGTTTTGGTTTATATTTATTTTAAATACATTGATAGGATTAAATGGGTTTTGGGTGATTCTTAAGCATAATTTAATTGAATTACTTTTATTAAATTATTAGTATCTTGTTTTTATTATTATTATGCATCGCTGTGACTTTTTTTACTGTATTTCTATTGTTATTATAATGATATAGTATTTTTTGCTTCATTCTTATTTTTCCTTATTTTTTTTTTCGTAAAAATTTTTTAGATATGGCGTTTAGAAATCAAAATGATTGTATGTGACGTGTGTGTGATTTACTTAGAATTTTATCGTATAACTATATAAGTAAATAATAGGGGTTGTCTACTGTCTGAGAGAAAAATTAAATATTCGCCAAAACCGTTGATTACAATGGAGAGTTTAATCTAATTTTCTTTGTTCTTTTACGTCACCGACACGAAAATGAAAAAACTTGCACTGTTTTATCATAATGAAAGAAAAAAACTACCTTTTGTCGTGGGAGGGGGAAAATTAATTTTTTTATAGGATTTCAGCCTTTCCAGAAGTTTTCTCTTAGACCAATTAATTAAAAATATACATTCAGTTAATCAAAACATCCTCAAAATAAAGTAATAAAAAATTTTGTATTCAAATAAAAATTAAATGAATATAATAACATATTTATAAGGGTTGTATAATAGTATGCATTTATGTATTATTTTCAATTAATAAACATATTTCTGAGTATTCTGAATAATAAAATATACATTTTTTTGTTTTTAACGCATGAACCATAATATAACTGATAATATTGAAAATATTTGTAATTAAGTAACAAACATAAAACAATGTGATACGATAATGCACTTTTTGGTTTTTTATTTAGAAAAATAACGACAAGATAACACACCAATTAAACATTTTTTTTTCCATTTACAGGAAAATGTTCTCGAAATTAGTAATAATAAAACATAAAAGATATATAATATAATAATAAATTTGATTTTCAAATATACGAATGAATCGTATACAATATGTTGGATAAAATAAAACTTGACGCAATGAAAAATATATAAATATACCAATAAGTATAAAAATATACTGTGAAAGAATAAATATTTTTTAATATTAATTACTTTTGTAAAAATCTTTTTATTTTTTATAATATTCTAATTGTATTAAAATAGCTGTATTATTTACCCAACTGTTCAAATACCAATAAAATGAAGTATAAATATAATGCTATTTTAATACAAAACTTTTATCAATACTTTAACATATACCTACATAGATTAGGCCCATATAGTTTTACAACTTAATACTCACCACAAAACTCGTCATCTTCTTAATAAATAAATAAATTATTATACATATTATATAGTTATATGTTGTTAATTTTGTTTAGTTAATAATTTCTCCTAGTTATTTTTGAGAATTTTTTCCCCTCTGAATAGTGAACACCTCTAAATAACATACAAAATTACGATGACTGTGAGTGTACGATATTTAAAAATATAATTGTATAATATGAGCTAATTCTAATAATCAAAATTACGATTTTTTTTAATATTAATTAAAACACGACTCTTAAAACAATGTTAAATGCAATTTTGGTTTATCACTGTAATAATACGAGTTAAATAAATATTTTTAATTTTATAGTAAAGTAAAACTATTGTGATATACCTATGGTTAAAAAAATTGATTTCATTTTTTAACTAACAATTCATTAATTAATCGTTTGTTTTAAATTTATTTTTTATGAGCTTGGGTATTATCTTACCAGAGTTTCAGTAAATTACCTTCTCTTACGCTTTAGGTACTCCTTTCAAAATTATTTTCACATATACATCCTTTCTGCATGCATGTTCAACCCACTATGTTCTGTTTTTGACAATCGTAATAATACCAGAGGTTTTAGTATCTCCTCGTTAAGCCGTCTTTTCCATATCCTACTAATTTGATTCAATAATAATTCATAACACCTTATTTTATGTATATATAGATACTTTAGTAACTTCATTATTTATTACTATTTTATTTACAAAAACCATATCATACTGATACTATAAATATTTGTCCGATACTATAAATCATTAAACATTATACGGAATTTATTTGATGATTTATATTTTATTTTTCATGTACATATAGGTACCTATTAATTCATTAATTCTTCCAAGGATATAGAATATTTATTCATAGTATATTTCAGATTCATTTTTAATTCAAAACGTCAAATGCTCTTGAATTTGAACAATGGTTCAATGTATATATCTTAATATTATGTACACACTACACATATTTAAAAGAAATTTAAATACTAACTACCTACATAGTATTATACATCACGAGTCGTGTTATATTTATCACATACAATATATTATATTCTTATTTTAAATAAATACATAGGTTATGCACTTTCACAATAGTTGTGTCGGTAATAAGTAGTTATCCATAATTTTTATCAACGCTTTTTGAGTGTTATAATACACAGTTCGTTGAGTTTCGATTGGCTTTAAAGTCAAGAGGTTATGTTATTACATTTCAAAGTAGAATTACTTAAATAAATCATATATTTTATAATTTAACTTACAGTACCCTAGATAATAAATTAATTTATGCAATATATAAATTTGTTACTAATTTAATGGGCATGTATCGTTTGTAGTTATTATTAAAACATTGAAAATACGTTATTATTTTATGTAAGTGGGTACTAAAGGTACTTATTTTAATCTTGGTCTCTAATCTCTTCGTATTTTATCTAAAAATGTATAAAGCTTTGGGCAATACTGATAATAATTTAATATAAGCGTCCAATGAAAATTACCTATGTACACAGGATTATTTGTTAAGCATACTAACCTCTAAGTTTTCCTTTAATAATGAATTTATTCAAATTTTAAAATTAGATTTTGAGCGGAGAGATAAATGTATTGATTTTATCACGATATATTTTTTCTTTTCTTATTATTATAATTTTATATTTTCTAGTCTAAAATTTATAGTATACATACATAATATTTAAAAATGTAATACCAAGTTTTTATATTTTTTTTAATTTATATAGAGAAAAAAAATTACTGAAAAACCAAATCAATTTTTATGAGGATTTAAATTTCAAATGTTCACGACATTCGATATTCACTCGTATACTAAAAATTTTAAACAAATGTTTGTATTTACAGGCTTATGAGACATTTAAATATTATTTTTCTTTAAATGTCAATATAATTGAAATTTTGAAATAATATTTTATTGTTGTATAATAAAAATAATTAGAAGGGGAGATAGGGGGTATAACTCAACTGGATGCAATCTGTAGTAGAATATAGATAAAAAGAATTGATAATGAAAAAAAAATGGTTATAACATTAGTAGGTATATGAATGTGTGTAAAATTGTTCTATTATACTATATTATATTTTGAACCTCATACGTTTACATATTATGTAAATATATTTTAATTCATTTGCTATGCTGATAGCCGGTATTGTTCAATGTATGTAGTTGATGAACACGTAAAAATGTCTTAAAAAAGTTCATGTTGTGAAATTATGTATTACTATACAATAAGTATGTTGGAATTCAATGTAAATACTATATATTGTGTTATATTAATTATAGTATTGATGCATCGAATAATGTTTATATTTGTACCTATTCAATACGATTGAATGAATAAAGGAAGATCGGTCTCTCTTTGTTTCTATGCAACAAGTGACTTTAAACGAATTTCACTGAATTTCGGAATCATTAAGAAATCAGCTAGGAGATATTCTTGTTTAAAAATGTTGTTTCTGATTTGGTAATTCAACCATGATTTGGAAATCCAATATTACAAATCCACAAGCTGTAGATAATTTACTGTGGAATATTTCTTATATCTAAGGTATGTAAGATAGACGAACAAAATTGGTTCAGAATTATTTAAGAAGTTTAATAACTAAAATAAAACTTTTAGTTTAGGAAATAGAATAAATATACCAATATAAAACCATGTCCGGTGTTCGCAATAATATAGTAGAATAATACGCTTAGTTTGAAAAATATATGGTTGGCTGTTAATGATGCCATGATGAATCTGTATCCGAATGTATGATATTCAATTGAGAGTAAGTGAGCCTAACTAAGAGTAAACTTGCTTTCTGACCATGAGTAAGCTGACTAATTACGAGTGAGCTGAATAGTTGTTTTCACATCGTCTTTATATAGTGCTATGAAAATATTATAAGTACCCATTTTATTTTAGTTTCACAGTGCTAGTCTTGTTTGTGTGTTCAAGTGAGCTTGTTTCGTGACTCCTGCATTCCCGTGAATTTGCTTCGTGACTTGTCATAAAACGTATCGCGGATACCGTCGTTTATTTTGCATAATTTGCATGAGAAGAGTTTTTTTTATATGATGTTTTATAAGATTACTCTTCCCCGTGGTGTTATTTTTGTTGTCTTTCTATAATAGTTTGGCAATTTCATTTTCATTGGTTATGTGTATGTTTTCGAAGCGTTGATCATAATATATAAGTTATGTTTTATATGAGTTTTAGTTGTGTATATGATATTTGCCTTGTGTGTATTGGTTATGTTAGTTGGGAGCATCATGCACGTCTTGTATGTTGAATATATATTTATTAAGTCTGTAAGTTTATAAGTATACGATGTGGTATTTTGTATACACATGATTTTCTATCAGGTTTTTTGTGAGTAATAATCTGCATTCCTTATTCTTCATATTGTAGTTTTTTACACGATGAGTGATATTGAGGATGATGGTGTACTAAGAAAAAAATGTCGATCGAGTAATTGTAATATTCTATTACATGATATTTCTTAATTGCGTTGTTTTTCAACCACTAAATATGGTTTTATTTGAAATATTTATACTAGTATTTATTAAAACATAAATTATAAATATTATATATTATTACATTATGCCTCTTGTAGTAAATAGTATCATATTATTGTACAATCTTCTATTTTTCAATTAAGAACGCTCTCTTTTACTGTTAAGTAGTTGTTAAATATTTTGATGCACATAATTCAAACTTAAATGAGTTGTTTTATAGACAATAAAATATATTTTGTTTTAAAAGTAATCTTCTTTAAAATTGGTTTGATAAAAATATAAATGTGATCTTATACAAGATTCAGTATTTATTTTATTTTTACAATGTTTATCAATTATTAATTTTGATAGATATAAGTATTAATATTTATCCCTAAAATTTTCAAATACCACAATATCACATATTTTAGACCCATAACCTAACACAAATCTATTAACCTTAGTACTTAAAGTTAAGTACCTCAAAAAATATCAAGAATATTATATTGACATCACAAAGTTACATTAAAGTGGCGCATGAATTTAAATATTATACATATATAGCTATAATGAAATGTCGGAGGTGCCGGTAAAATTACATTCTGAATTCATAATGTTTTAACAATTTTTTACTCTATATCTCTATGGAAAAATATACTACCACTGATATTAAAAACAATAAATTAGTGTTTTAATACAAAAAACCCGCAAACAGATAAAATTAAAATGTACAAAAATTTGAACTATGCATTTTCTAGTTATTTGGTGAAATGTGTTTTACGAATAAAAAAAAAGTGAGTAGCCATTAAATTATATATTTATTTTGATTCTGAATAAAACTAGGTAGGCATTGAATAAACAATGATTTTTTTATGGGTTAATTCCAAAAACAATTTTCAGGGTAGTAAAAAAATTCAAAAATAACACAGATGTGTTTACGAGAACTTGAATACATAAATTGAAATTTAAGAAGTTTATTTACCAATGTTTTTTAGATCCGAGATTTTTGTACAAAAGTAACAGTTTGATAACCTAATGAATAATCAATAAAATAATAGTTTATTCACCTACTACTTACTATAGAGATAAATCACTCAGTATCAGTCCAATTGCAGTCAATTGCGAGTATTCGTTGACCTCAGTGTTAAAATGTAAAAGAATAAAAGCCAACCTACTAACCTCAACCCTATTTTACATAGATTTAAGACTACCAAGATAAAATTCCCAACGGGTTTTCTATCAATATTTTGATGCTATATATTTGTTGTGATAATAAGGGATTTTTGATTTTGAGCAAAACAATGAATGTAGTATTGATTTAACAATGCAGTGTATTTTTATTTATTTATGTCTATTGTCACTTTTTAGAGCAATAAATATGTTTAGATTTTTCAATTTCAGTATCTGTTCTAGTAGAAAAGTGATAGTGTGTATTTTAGGAAATCCAAAGTAAAAAAGTACTATTCTGGTTGCGAAAAATAAAAATAAAATTTTAAATTATGAAAAAACGGGAAAATTTGAAAGCGAAATCAATAGTCAATAAAATCGATCATTCTTATTAATATGATTAAAAAACAAATAAGATTAGATTATTTACATTTTCACTAAACAATATAATATCATTTTCTATACATTATATTATTCATAAAAATATTTTGAATCTTTTTAAATATTTGTAGACCGTCGATTTTTTGAAATTTTTAATTTCTTTTTTTTTAATATTTCTCAATTGAAAAAAATGTCTCTTGCCAAAAAACTAGATGGCTCATAATCATTTGATTTTTTTTTTAAATAAGTAAAGACCAATTTTATAAGTTAAAATTTTGAAGAAATATGCTAATATGAAGATACAAATTGTTTTGTAATTAAAAATGTATAAAATGTTTAATTTTTATAACTAAGGTTTGACAATTTTGCATAAATTTCCTCGTAGATATTTTAATTTGAAATCAAAATATAATTATTTGTTTGTATATGATTTAGTATTATTTATTATTTAATTTTCTTTGCAGTATCTGTCTAATAGTGATCATTAAATAAAAAAAAAACAAATACATTTCTTATGAAGATAAAAAAAGCTTTATGAGCTCATTTGGAATTAAACATCTCTCTTTGCAACATATCGATATAATAGGATTGTCATTAGACGTAGAAACGCTGACTCCAAGTATAAGTAAATAAAGTGATAGAATATTAAACAAGATTGCGTGCAATTAATATAGTCGATACCTACCTACCTATATTGCTCTATCTTTATGACTCAGTATAAAGAAAACGTCGTCAATCGACAATATCATATAAACGTTATATATATATTTTTTTTTTGCGTAAGCTTTTAAAAAGTTCTGTTACGGACGTTTTAAACTTGTTAGTAAAATTATTTTTTGTTTCTTTTAAGACTTTCAGTATTCGATTTCACGGATATATGATTGCAATTTACAATGCTATTGCTATATACTGGAAGATAGGTACTTCTACATGACCTCGTAAAACTACTATGTATCCAATAATATCGGGTATCTCTAATAGGTAAGCTAACTAACTGCTTCCGTGGATATCGTATTATAGCGAGCATTATCCACACGTACTAAATGTAACTATAACAGTAAGTTCACGATATTGTGGTAGATGGCAAATGGTAATACACAATAGTCAATATTTCTGTTACTTATCAGTGAAGATATTGGAAAAATTGTATTCAACAATAATCTTTTTTGAGAAAATACTAGAATCCAAAAATATTATATTCTGATATAATAAAATTATTATATTATTTTCCTTTTGTATTCTTCAGCTAAAAAAATGGTAACAGTCTTCTTTCTTAAAACATTTCGTATTTGGAAATTTTTTTGTTCACGGACATAATAGTATATTTTCATTGAATAGGTAGTATTACTTAAATTATTATCCAACGTACTATACCTGTTTGATGAGTTTGTTATATTTAGTTATGGTCTTGTAAATTGTATAAAAACATTTTTTTTTTATGTATTTAGACCACTTCTATAACATTGTATAAGATTCGTGCTTATTTTAAACTAAGGCATTATTATCTATTTTAAATTTTTTTTTTTTACGAATTGTTGAAAAAATATTAAACGTTTTTGAACGTTTGTTAATCGTTATTTGCTGTGTTGTTATTTGTCAGCAATTCTCTTCTTTTAAATCAGTCAAAGTGTATTTTCAAAAAGCCTTGTAGGCATAGTTAAATATATTTGTATGTGTACGCCATGTAATATTAAACAATACTTGTGTAGTTTGTAAAATACTATAAAATATACGTACATAAATTAATTATATGTAATTGTATCAAACTGTTAATACGAATAGGTAAATACATATATGTAATTTATAGATAATTCAATTTTATTGAATTATTATGATCATTACTATATAAATTAATATTAATATAATTTGTGTATCATTGGTATCAGGATAAATAAGCCTAATTTATTATAATATTACAACTTTCATGATTGGAAAATCATTTTTTAATCAAACATAATCTCGATAAAATATTAAAAAGCTAATAGATGTTACTACTATATTATATTTATGTATGTGTAATAAGTTATAATATTAATTTTTATAGCCTCGGGCCGATAGCCATTAGAATTTTTTATAATATTATTATGATGCTTATCGTATTCTTTTCAATTCAACTATTCTGGCCGGTCAAAACTTTTCTCTCTCTCTATTGAAAACTGAGATGACGTCACTGTAGAGTACACTTAACTTACAGCAGGCCGCTACGAGTAACACTCGTTCTTTTGTTACACTCGTATATAGTACCAGTTCCATACCGCATAATATATTTGTTTCAAACCCCCTCGAACGCTTAATCAACTCTGGTGATCGGAATGTAGATTTTATAATAACGATCAATTTTTTTTTAAAAAAAAAAGGTATAGCCTGTAAATAATATAAATTGAATTCGTACAATAGGTTCATAGGTGACTGATGAATATCTTACTTGGTGTACTATGAAAACGGATGGAAATATTGCAAATATGCGCATACAACACTCTTTTCATCGTGTATCGTCGTATTATACGACACTAATTTACAAACTCGCAGACAAAACGGTTTGATCAAGTATCGAACAGACGCCCATAAATTGTTGGGACCAAATAATAATATCGTAAAACCCACTTCACAGTACATCGTATTATGTAGAATTTAGCGGGGCTTAAAGCTACTTTGTCTGTCGTGTTGTGTCTGAACGTTGAGAGCTTTGAACCACTTAATACATTTTCCAGTAGGCCACTATATTAGGAGGAATGATTTCGTTACTAAAACAGCCGATCACGTAACGATAAAAAGCACGTGACATGCTAGACGACACACCTAGGTGTGAACCCTTCTTTTAATAAACTATTCGGACGATATATAAAACAAGTAGTGTATTATTTGCAACTTGTGCATTTTCACTTCTATAAATATTATGTACGAAATATATTACGATTTTAAACCACGTAAACCTTATAGACTCAAGCTCCTCGGCCGATAAATTAAGTGACCACAGTTCACATTGTACATGTGCATAACCGCGATGATTTACGTTGTCGGTCGACGGCTATTTGGTCTGAGGAAAACGCGGGTATATCCGGAATTTTTCACCGCATCCGTCGTGCTGTTTGGTTCTCGATAAAGCATAGACGTAGGTACCCACGTCAATACATCATCATGTCACTTTTATTATTCATACGGTCCTTAGTATATAGGTAGACGTGTAATTATTTATACACTTCTAAACATACAGACTGCTATTATTGTGTTATTAGAACATATTGTTTTTAAATAGTTACATTATATTATTATGTTGTGACTTGTAGATAAATTTTGTATAACCATGCGTTAAACCTTGCTAAAAATGCACTTAACGTGATAGATGATGACTTTTGGAACAACGTTTAAATTTGAAGTACTCGCATTTCATCGTGGATTACCATAACTTAATTTATTATAGTAAAGTAAAATTATACTTATTATTATATTTTATAATAATAGAATGCATATGAATAAACGGATTTCATAAAAGTCTAACTTCAATGATTGTATATTAAAACAGACTATCAACGTTATTCAGATGTACTAGGTAACTAATGTATGAATATGTGCGAGATGTCAAGATGCATAGTTGTATCAATAAATAAACTATTTTTGTGACAGAAGCAATTTATTTATTTTTATTGTCTAACGTGGATTCAATGTTTGTGGTATCTGAATTAACGCAATGCACTAGCTGCTAACAAATAGCTGTATTCCGTGCACTTTGTTAACTAATATTAATACCTAGAATGCATTACCACTGACTCGTACTGTACTAGGCCTTTGTATATTATCTTAGTGTGTTCGTTTTGTAAACGTATAATATATGTATAATAACTCAGTAGAAGTGAATATGATTTCCGACAAAAGAGTTCTAGTGATGACAGATGAGATGGAGTGTATAGTTGTGCAATTGATGTGTGTGTGTGTGTGTGTGTGTGTGTGTGTGTGTGTGTGTGTGTGTGAATAAAAACTTTGGAATACAATGGTATTCAGGAATTGGAAAGAAGATTTTGCATAATTAAGAAAAATATAAAATACAATATAATATAATATATATATATATATATATAGATCTTTTTGATTCAACAGATAAAAAATAATGATTATAAATTATAGCTATTTCTGGTTATGGCAGTGAGATAATAATAAATCAAATAACTTGCAGCAACGCAGAAAGAAAGGTAAAATTACAGATAAGTATCCACAGTTTAACAATGATGGCAGTGGAGCGTAGACTGGCCAGTATAGTTCCCTATTATAAAATTGAAATAATTGTACACACACAATACACTATCTACCTGGACTGAATATAAAAGTATAGTGATGTTTATTATATTATTACCTACGATATAATGTTAGTACCGATTTTCAAACCTTTTCAAATATAATAAGAAACGCGGAAATTTGCACTCACGACATTTTATTTTAACGCTTATTAACAATCATAAAAAAGTTAACATTATAATATATATAACATAAAAAAATATGTTTTTAAATTATTTAAAATCCAGACAAATTTTCACATGAACCTCAGCATATTTAAACTGAATCGCACCTATCTAAATTTCCCTTAACTTTAACTAAAGTTAATTTTTCAATATTTACTTTCACCTAACTTCTCGTAAAATGCTTCTATTAAATTTGAGTGAAGCACACAATTAGATGGTAGAGCAAACCAAATATACCTAATATTCAAATAGCACAGTGTGTAGTGAATATAAAATAAAACTCTCAAATCAATATTTTTTTAGTATCCTGCATAATAATAATGTATAATATACAATATAATCAATAAATTGATTACCTATTTAATATTATCTACGAACATGTTTACAATAATTTTAAGTCAATACGTCCGCTGCGTATACAAGTATATTATTATAGTTAGTATAAAATAAACTATATTTATAGTTTATAACTATATTACTATATCAAAATTTTTTATAAGATTTTGAAGTTAAAAATCGGTCATTGTATGGGTGAATTGTCCATAAATGGATAAAACATATAAATACATAATAAATATATAAATAATATTATCATTTATCACTTTATCAGTAATCTCGTGCACTGCAATTCGTCAAAAGTTCATTGTCTGAAACAACGTGGTAAGCTCAAACGCAGAATTGTCTGGTAAAAATTGCATGATTGCAATGTATTTTATTATATTTAACTATATAATGCCGTATTTCGTGTGACACAAAACACTGGGCGTGTAAAAAATAGATCTAATATTATAGTATAAATTATTACGATTATTAGTCCGTCTTTGTAACATCGTTGGTTCTTTATAAACACGCACCGAGGATAGAAACAAATCAGCCACGTAACGGCTTTCTCAATTTTTTTTTAGTACAAAGGTCTAATGACTAAAATCGTGTTCATTAACCGTTAGTAATTAATCAAACGAATATGTAGTGGGTTAATTTTTGCCTAGCATTCTATTACATATTCGTATTTTATATATCATTTTTTTGTTTATAAACTAGCATACAGCGATACTAATAACAAATTGTATAATCGAATTTTTAATACTTACTCGTATAATACACGTATAGATACCGATATTAACGATAGTATTCAATATATTTTCCTAAGGTTAAAGTAGAAATATATAAATTCATAATCCAAGTATTTTATAAATTATAAATATCAGGTCAAAACAATGTTAATAAATTTTAAATTAAATTAGTTATTAGACTCACTTACTATTGAACCATGTTTCATTAAACTTTCTATAATATAATAACTTATAAATAATAAATATTAAGCGCTTACATTACGGTCTAGACTATATTTTTTAATAATATAGAAAAAAGAGTGATTCTTGGTTTCTAATCAATGGAAAATTATGATATGCATAAATTTAAAAGTAAAAATGATGAAGTGTTGCTTATAAAAAGACATAAATATAAAAATAACGTCAAACGAAAATTAGAATTAAATAACGTTATAATATATCATTGTTCATATTACAAAACCAAAATAACATTATATAATATATATTATTATGTTATTGTACAATCATTAATCATGGTACCTACACTTTTTACTCTGGAAAAAAATCTTTACACTTCAGATTCTGAGTAAAACAAATAATTTTTTGGTTTTATAATGTTTTATTTTATTTATTTTTGTTATCTTTTTCTGTAAGCACTTTTTGGAGTAAATTTATTATTTTTTTTTTTCATTTGTTATCAAAGGTTATCAAAGCTTTCTACTATCGTGCACCGAGGTGAAACTGGGCAAGCTAAACTAATATCCTGTCCGATTTTTTTTCATTATTACGTTAAATTAATATACTCATTTTGAAGACATTTAAATTTGACTCGTTTAGTATCAAATGTTATTATCATTCAAGTATTCTAATAAATATTTCAAAGTAAATTAAATAATTTAAATGGTGATAAATAATTTTCAAGATTAGCAGTTCCAATTTCATATTGATGCCTTAAATAATAAAGTGAATTAAACTATTATCAAACATTTTCTATGTAAATACTCTTTTTGAATTTCACAATATTTTAATTTTTAGCGTGATATAATCACTATACAATTTTAATATTTTATATTAGTACTCATAATTTTTCTTAAAATTTAAACTATTAAAAAAAGATGAAGAAAGAACACAGATAATGTTTTAAAACTTTAAGTTTCATTCTAATATATTTTGAGGTTACAATACAACATTGGAACTACTGAATCTAAATATTGGAAGTTTACGCGTAAGTCATACGGAAGCAACATAATGACATTCTCTAAACTGATACATTTTAGATTCTTTGAAAACAATAGCCATTACCATTACAAAACATGCTTATTTTAAAAATAACTAGGTTATAAAATTCGAAATGATTATTGTTTTATCAATTTTAATTTCTCATAGCCGAAGATCCGTAAAACACTTTGGGTTTAACATTGATATAGCTATATGATTGTAAATATTATTTTGTTCGTCGACAAATATTGTCTGATCATAAATTATAATACATACAGTAACTATCGTTAAGTAATAATCCCTTCCATATAGTTTAAATGCATTAGTGATTAAACAATATATACTCAATTTCGCCAATTAAAATGTTAAAACCATTATCATAATTTCATACCTGCTTACTTGTATTTATGAGTCTATTAATACTGAAGCATAATTGTATTTTATTTGAAATACTTAAATATTAATAGTGAACTTTGTACCACCTTAAATATGAAAATATTATGAGATTAAAACAAAAAAAACTTTAATCAATACTATATACATTATTCATTTATATAGTCATAATTTATATGTTCAAGTTCCATTTAAGAAAATATATATAAGTTCAAAGTATAACTTTTGCTAATTATTTAACGAATTAAGTCATCTTTAACATTTCTTTTATACATAATATATAATTTGGTCTTAAATAATTTTTATTGCTTAATTTTTTGGTGTAAATGACACAACTGTTGTATGTGCATTCTAAAAATTGTATACCTACTGAAAATTAAAATATTTAATACCACTATTGGTTGTACTTTTCGTATGGGAAAAAAAGCATAAGTTGCTAATATAACTTAATCCATTAACAAACAATATTTTTTCCCCTATAAATATTGATATATTTTGGCTTATGTCGACTTAGACCTTTTAAATATACCAGATAAAATATCTTAGCTTGTTATAAGATATTATTTCTACCTTATTGAAAAGTATTTGTATCATACAACGTAATAGTATAATAATATAATAGCTAATAGGTATTTATAGTCAAACTTATATAGTTATACATTATGTATCACAGCTCGCTCTTAGAAAAACAGAAAAAAAGTTCTACTATTCAAATTGTACTTCCGAAATAACTAATAACTAATACCTATAATTTATCTTTCCAACAAGAAAAATCAGGTTTTTTTTTAAATTATTGAACCTTTTTTGGTAATGCCCAAGAAATATGAAGAAATAAATAAATAAAATTAAAATAATGTTACCTGATTGCAATATACAAATACCTAGTAATTAATTTTCTATACTACAGAATAAGTTAATCTAAAGATAAACTATGAACTAAATCTAAAAAAACATAAATAAGTGGGCAAGTGAGTACCGCTCTGCTGTACATTAGGTGCCGTATGGATCATTATTATATATTATAGGAGTGTTAAATTTGAATCCAATGATAGTTATCATTGTATACGAAAAACGATTCTGAACGAAGATGATTTGTCAGCCTAGGATATAATTTCTAGTGGTTGGTGAAAAAGGTGGTTTAAAAAAGCCAGCTTATATTAAAAAATATTTTGAAAATTAAATCACGTAAAGAAAACGCGAATCTTAATAACTGGTAAAATTTTCAAGTATCTACGACTTATACTTTTTGAATAATAACAAATATTTAAAATCGTTTGAGGATAAATCGTTATCGTTACGCTATTTCGTTAAAATTTAAAATTCAAACGCACTTAAAATTTTTCCTATAATGATGCTTCGAGTTTTCTCTATAGATACTTGAAGGTAAACTTATGGAAAACTTAGTGTTGTATTTTTAATCCTTAGTTATAAACACAAAAAATTTTATGATTTTTCAACTTCAAATATTTCGCAAATATTCATAATTTTGACGAATTTTCGTCAAAATTTGAACTTCAAATGCTAATAAAAAAAAATGGTGCCTATGTATTCTTATAATTTTTTAATCACTATAAGAATAACATATGAGGAACTTTGTATTAAATTTTCAAGTATTTTGATAGGGCCAAAAAAATTTTATCGACACTTCAAAAATATTTTTTCAGAAAAATTGAAAATTTCAGTTGTCTATAAATAGCTCAAAAAAAGTCAAAATATTTTGAAATTTAAATCACGTAAAGAAAACGCAAATCTTAATAACTGGTAAAATTTTTAAGTATCTACGACTTATACTTTTTGAATAATAACAAATATCAAAAATCGTTTGAGGCTAAACTGTTATTTAACGCGGTTTTTGTAAAAATTTAAATTTCAAACACTCATAAAATTTTTTTGTCTGAATCCGGTAGAGTTTTTTTTACATATATTTGAAGAAAAATGTATGGAGAACCTTGTACCAAATTTTCAAAACTTAGTTATAAAAGAAAAAAATTTTATGATTTTTCAACTTCAAAATTACTTGCAAATTTTCGCGTTTTCGACAGATTTCGTAAAAATTTGAACTAAAAACGCTTATAAAAAAAAGTTGTGACTAACGATTTTTAATTTTTTTTAGCTACATTAAAAACAACTCATAAGGAACCTTGTATTAAATTTTCAAAACTTTTTGGTCATCCAAAAATTTTTTATCGACACTTTAAAAAAAATTTCTCAAAAAAATCGAAAATTTCAGTGGTCTATAAATAACTCAAAAAAAGTCAAACTTTTTTGAAAATTTAACTATATACGGATACTACTGACATTAACATTTGGTGAAAATTTCAAGTATTTTCAGTGATTAGTTTTTGAATTACAACCATAAAAAAAAATCGATTTGGTCGAAAACTGGTTTTGCGTAAAAATTGCCGTTTTTCAGTCATTTTTTTTTTGTTTTTCTCGATTTTTTTGAAAACTATTGGAAAATATTAACTTTTTACCTCTATAATGCACCAAGGATATTCACTTTTACATCGGAAACCACCCCCATAGTTTGAAATTGGAGCATTATTTCGACTAGTTATGCTGTACACAGACACAAAAAAAAAAAAAAAAAAAAAAAAAAAAAAAAAAACATACATCATTGTAAAATCAATACATTCATCACTTCGTTCAGAATCTCAGAATCTAAAAAGGTGCCACATTGACAATTATACATTGCAAAACAATTGATGATGCATCAATATTTTATAAACCTAAAGAAAAAATGACTGACAACCACTGCCCACATTAAATATCAAATAATTACCATAATTTTTAAAAGAATTTTCTCAGATTTCAATGAAACTTTAACTGATGAATGTTATTCATTTTATATTTATATATATATTTTTTAAATACTTCAATAATATTATGGTGTATTTGTATAAAATTAAATTACATTCAGTTAAATGAATGAATGAGTATTAAATAAAACAAAATTATAAACGATGTAATTTTTTTAATTTATAGATACATCACACATAGTAATATATTATTATTTTGTTTATTATTATTGAAAAACCATCAAAAATATTTTATGAATATTTCTATGCAGTATGCGTTAACAAAAAATAAAATATTTTAAAATAATATTATATTTTATGGTTATATTTAATTGTTTTATTTAAACATTAATAATTCTATCTAAATAAAAAATGTATATTTATTTTAATATCTTGTCTTAACAAGGACATATATCAATTGAAATCAAAACATAGAATCTTAAAGGCATAAACTGTAGTTACAAACAAATAAGTCAACATTTAAAAAATTAAAACTTCGTAAATTTAATAATTATGCAATTATAGCTACTTAATACTTACATGATTATTATGTGAATATAAATATTTAAGTTTTAATTAGATTTATTTACAAAACTTGAGTTATTTGTATTAAATATTATACAAAAATTACTTGAAGCAAAAGCTTCTTCGTTTTTGATTTTTTCAATATTTTTTTTTTTCATTAAACATTAATTTGGGTAAAACAAGGTCTTAAAAATGGCACATATTTCACGGTCGAAATTTTAATATTAATGCAAATATTTCAAATAGATAACCGTTTAATATGTATAGATGTATACATTCTAGCGTTGTTTTTATTAAATTCAAATCAGAATAAAATTATAAATTTAATATATTGATTGATTCTTGATTTAATATTTAATTTCAAAACACACTTGAAACCAATAACATACGTTAAGGTAACTAAAATGAAACGAATATTTAATAGTCAGTCACTGTATTATTTTTGTCATTCTTTGGTATTGATATGATACTACTAACTAATATTCCATAACTTAACCTTAAAATATTTTATGCAATACTGTTAGTGGTCTTTTATGGTTTAATAATTCTTGCTGATATATGCTATAATATTATATACAATCGCGACGGTCAGTGCCGACGTTTGACATTCGTTCAATCGACATTAATTTAATATAGTACGCATGAAACCCGAAAAATCAGTGCACGTTGTACGCGCGACGTATAAGGGGGGTGTGCAATTGAACATGAAGTTGACACCAAAAACGACCCTTCCGGACAATTTATGAGACCCCTATCAGGGTATATCGCCGGTTGCGCGAAGCCCTCTCCGCCGAAATTGATTTATCTCTGGCAATGCCGACATAGCCAAAAATTCCAACTCGTTATTGCCCCTATAATATATATAAACCACACATTTATTACGCTTTACATATTACATGTATACAAATATTTACGCAGTATGTGGATATTGTTTTAGTGAAAGTCTCAATACAATTAATTAATAATTAATCTACTCAGTCGTGTGTCACACGAGTTGATGGTTTTTTTTTTTAAACTTTATTCATTGACGACTTTCCTATTAAGTCCCAGTTTAAACGTAATACGACATCCCTGACATTAGGTAACATTTCTCAGATTACTTTACAGACAAATTTAATTACACCCCATCTCGGTACCCCTACCCCCTACACAAAACACGCCGTTTGCGTATTTTAATTTATTTTTCACGGTTAAATAAATTTTGTTATAATTTAGTACAATCAGAAGACCTGTTAGCTACAGACTTCAAGTATATATTTATGAAGAAAAGAATCCTGTCACTACGTTTTAATACAATTTGTAACATGTTTTGTATTATTCAATTATTGTAACTCTAAAATGATTAAAATATGATTACTCCAAATTTGAAATTTGCATTCTATAAAAACTTGTTTTTATACTTATTTTCAATTTTATTCACAATGTGTATTATTTATAGTTTCATACTTCCTCTTTTCGATCAAAATTAATTAACATAATATCTTAACGCCTTAATTAAAAATTGTATATTTCTTATTCTAATATAAGTTGCTATGCATAATATAATTCAATTAGAAAATGGGTATTAGTTTAAGTATTCAATTTTGTGAAGTTATTGTTGCTTATAAATAATATTTATTTATAATTATTTTATAATGTAAATTAAATTTTAAATTTTAGTCATTATTAGAAAAAAATGGTTATTATTAACTATGTAGTCTAATACCTCTTGTAGTCTTGTATACTAATAATTATTAAATATTTATATATAACATTGAGTATGGCTGTTTGAAACTTTTAGAATACTTTTTTTTTTTTTTAAACTACACCAAAAATGTACATAATAACATATAATTTCATCATTGTAAAATATTCCTTACTTAACTCAAAATCTAACATAAATATAAAAAATAAAAATAAATTATGTATGAGATTCATGTGAAAAAATGTATGTAAAAAAAATCATTTAACAAATTAATTATTTTTACTTTTAACGAAGTTTTCATACATTTTTTTATCAACATGTCAAACAATTCAAAGTAGGATTTTGTGTTTATATAATATATTATGATATACAATAACGCTGATCTATAGTTGAAAGACTTATCACTTACAGAAGTATAGGACAAGCGTGAGACAAGACTTATCAACATAAATGGTGTAAATCCAGTGAATACACCTTCCAACCTCTAGGTGTGCGTCCTAAAATTCATATCTATTTACGATTCTTTCGCTTTAATAGTTTAATGTCTTGTCCCATACGCACACTAAAATAATTTTTTGAGCAGACACATTATATAATCATTATCGAGATACTCATTATTTGTGTGAACGTAACGCGTGATAATAAAATACAACAATCGAATACTAATAATAAAATTATTTCAATTAGAGAAGTCTGATTGTTCTCCCCCTTTTTAAATTATCTGCGACAAACATAACAACTATAACTTTTTAAAAATTGCATAAGTTAGGTTTTTACAATTTTAAATGTAGATTTTTATAAAAATAAATGGCTAGTAGAATATTAAGATCGTCTAAGTTATGAATATGAAAAAAAAACCTTAAGGATTTATGGATAAATTGCATTTATAATTTATGTGGATACTAAATTATTAACGTAATAAAGTCAGAAGAAAAAAAACAAATGATTCCTTGCTTATACTTTATAAATTGGAATACACTAAAACCAAATTATACATATGTTGAATACAAATAAAGATACACAATACACATATTATTCCAAAATGTAAAATTTAATGTATTATAAAAAATATGAAACACAGATAATACTTTTTTTAAATTTTTAAATCTTTTCTCTGTCACAAGGATTGGAATTATTACATACTTCAGTAGTTCAGTGGAAACGTGTGGTGTATGTTTATTTAGACCTTTTTTGTACTGCGTATACCTCCATATGGGGTACGTTATTTGACGTGTAAATATTTTATTTTCCCTTCAACCGTTCACATTATTATACTTAAACAGCTTGATTAAACTAAAAGAAGTACATGAATTTAAGTACACACAAACAATTCGAATACATGTTATAACAATTGTTTTTATTGGACAACGACAATATTAGATGTAAAAACTGTACACTTTAAGAATCGAGTTTGCAAATTTAAAATAATAATAATTGAAAAATGAAATAAAAAGGAAGGCGTTCTGCTGTACAGTAGATTTAAAGCGTATCATCTAGTAGGTTATTATAATGATGGATGAAATAAACTTCAGTTCAATAATAATCAATGATCATTGCACAAAATAAGTAAAAGTTATTTTTGTCACATACAGTGTGTATTTGTGGATCCTCTATTTTTATAACAATGTGTTATTATTTACTTATATACCTATCATTTAATATAAATACCTAATTACATTTACCAATGATATTGCTATTAGTTATTAAATTTTATATTAGTAATTATAGGTACAGTAGATTAAACTTATTTTGGCCAAACACATAATAACATATCGAATATATATATTATATTTTATTATTATAATATAATATCATAATAAATAAATGTTATAATTCAATAGTGATATTCTGTGTAGTAGTGTAAATAGATAGATAGGTTCGTGGAAGATATAATTTAAAAAAATACAATTTATTAGTTTATAATATATTTCTGAAAATTCGTATTTTATAGAAATGATAATATTTATAAGTTATGTTGAAAATTTTCAAATCTTTACCATTAGCATATTTGAATTGCATCAATATAACTAAAATTGTTATTTTGTATTTAAACTCCAATAGAATTCATTTAAATTTTAAATTCAAATGTCCAAATAAATGTGGAAATTACGCAATTTAGTGCCTTATTAGTGCCCGTAACACTTACTCGTAAATTGTGCATAATCTTGTATTTAATTTTGAAACATTAGTTATTAAAATAACAAAACATTTAATGCATTTTCAACAATAAATTAATTAATAAATTTAAGTGATTTTGATGAATTTCATTTACTTATTTTGAACTTCAAACATTTTTAATTGTTGTATGAGAAACCTTAATTTCGTTTTCCATGCTTATAGACATATAAAAATATTCTTTCAACGTAAATTGTAAAAAATAAAAACTAAAGACAGTCTATGATTAGGTATAAATTTCTACTTTTGACATCTTAATGTACCAACTATATCTAGAATTGTAGAAATTTTGAATCATTTTTTCACATAAAATAATACTATTATAAACTTTTCCCAATCTACTATGTAGTGCATTTTAAGATTGATATGCAATTTAAGCCTTTCTAAAGCCTTAAAAATTCTAAAGTATGTAATACAATGTATTAATGTTGTTAATTATATGACCTATGAAATAATAAATACATTATAATTTAAATTTGATTTCTAAAACATTATTTTTGCAAATTATTCTTTTGGGATCAGTTGAAAAGTGGTAATTTTCAAATTTTAACCAATAACAACCGATCTTTTTGTCTTATTCAAGAAGCCTACTCTGTATTCTGCTCTCTTACAAAAAGTCGGAAAATATGTAAATAATTCAAAACACTTTGGAAAAAGTAAGATGAAACAAAATATTTTTGAATTATGGCATGAAATAAATCACTTGTGATATATAATATTAAAGTTTAAGATTCATGTTAGAAAAATGTATCTAAAATCAGTAATTGTTTTTAAATTTATTTTTGCTATTTATTTTATTTTACTAAAACCATTGTTAAAATCAAGTAGTTTATAAAAAGTTTGAAATTTATGATTTACCATATTTTTTCTGAATACATTTATAATATAATATTTTTAACTGTTTAAACTGTTTAAAGATTTATAAATTATTACTATTGTTAATACTACCTATAATCAATGAATTTGGACATTTATAAATGTTTACATCCACTATATTCAGTATAATAAATTGACATCGTTTAAGTATCTGATAAAATTAAATATTTATGTCGGTGGCTGAATATAAAGTAAAAATGTATTTAAAAACTGTAGAGTTTATGCGTCTATTGTGTTTATATCCAGCTAGTGAATAATTTATTACCATTTATTGTAATTAATTTCGGACACATTTCAAATCTGTCACAACTAATTACTAAAAAGAGTCAACAATTTTCCATATCCATTTTAATACTAATGTTAAAATAAAAGTACCTATAAATTATATTCTGCTAGTGTTTTTTTTTTATTATTTTTGAATTGTCTTAAATGAAACGAACTATCTATAAATAGCTATAGAATGGTAATCACTCGGCTTGAAGTAGACGTTATACCAACAATACATATAGGTATACTAAGTATACTAGATTATAAGAGTGTAATTTTCTCTTTTTTCTATTTTATTTACTACCTAAAATTTCGTTGATGGAAAAACTAATTAAATGTACTATCATACAGTCTAAAGGTTTGTCGTCTCGTTAACTCTTTGTGGGTACATTCATCCACTCTTTTAGAATCTAAAGTTAAGATTCATAATAATGTATCTAATATGCGAGTAAATGTGTGCGTGTATGTGTATATGAAGGTATAAAACCTTGCAGATGCGGGTATAGTAAGAACATAGGAGGGTTGGTAAAAATACTACAATGCGTTAACGTTATTTTGGCTAAGTCGTATAGTTGATCCGTTGCCAAGACTATTAAACATTGCAGGATTTTGTAACGAGCTGTGAGTTAACCTCATCAGAAGGCTCGAGGAAAAAAATGAGAAAAAAACAAACCTAATCTAGAAGAATAAAAAAAAACAGCGGTGCTTGTCTTGTTTGCGAATGTTCATTTTTTTTTTATTATTATTATTATCACTATTAGTTATTATATTTTTTTCTTTTCAATTATATGAAAAACGCAACATAAGATAATGTGAATCAAGATCTGAGTATATATTATATAATAATTATAATTTATCGTTATTCTCAACTCCAATATTAATTATTGCTCACCCAACTAGATTAAAGTCAACTTTTTTTATTATTTTATTATTATTTTGTTCTCCTCCTTTCCATTCTCTCTTCCTTGTTTTTATTTGTGTCTCCCCGTCGAAGACACCAAAAATTAATCACACGGCTTTTAAACCTTTAAAGCTATTATTAATGCAACTTGCTATACAATTTATGTATGCTGATTGTTGAAATCATGTTTAATTATAGCTCACAAGGTCTGTGTTTTAGTTAAAGTAAATAGATGAATAACCAATTATAACTAATAAATTACAATTATAATATAAAAGTTAAATAAAATTGGTTATAGAAATATTATAACTGCTCGTATGCTGTTGAATTACAAAATTTTGCTAAACATTTTTATTAGAATTTATTATAATATATACCTACTGATATAACTTTCAAAATATTTTGGCTCCCTATTGGTTCATAAAAACTTGCTGTTTTTTGAGTTTTTTTTTTTTCAATTTGTAAAACTGATATTTTATGAATGTATGATAAAATGTTTGTATTTTAGTAAAAAATCCTAAAACTTAAACAAAAGGTTTTTTATTAGCCATTGCTAAAATTTAAAAAAAAAAGTTAGTTTAATAAGTTTTTTACCAATCCGCCAAAATCTCGAAGATTTACAAATTATTTTATAGGTAGTTAAAAATGTATGTTTATTTTTTTAATTTTAATAACTGAGGATTAAAGATTTCTCATAAGTTTTTCTTACAAAAACATACAATTTTTAAAATATATGTAATATTAAAAATTATTTTTTAAACATACCTAACACATTAAAAAAAAATGGATATTTAAACAAAAAAATAATGATTTGAATAATATTGTAATAATATATTATAAACAAAATAATATTATAAGTTTATATTTTTGTTTCATTTTTTACTTTGTTGTGATCGTCACTTCTGGAAGTTAGTAGAAGTATATTCAATTTCTATTTTATAATAGAACTATTATAAAATATTATATTATAAATTGTTAATAATTTTAGGTATATGGTCCAATGGTTAGGTCACAATTTACGAGAATCTAATTATGAATAAATTATATTATAGAAATTATAATATATTAAAATATTTTATATTTTAATATTTTAAATATAGATATTAAATAATGATTATACAAGTGAAAAAAAAATGCAAAAATTTTGTTGTCAGAAGTGGGATTCGAACCCACGCCCACAGAGTGGACTGCGACCTGAACGCAGCGCCTTAGACCACTCGGCCATCCTGACGATGTTGTGATGATTAGTTATTGATATTATTTAACTAAGCAACCTATAATTATTTCAAAATAAAATTTAACTGTCAAATAATAAATAAGTAACGGGTCTATTTTTTCAAGATTTAACACGATCTTTACAAGTATATTTAGTTATTAAAAAAACACATTTGAATAGTATATAAAAGTATTCCAGTATGATAATAATATGGTATATATGGTATACCTATATTAAAACAATAATTGTATATATACCTACTGTATTATTACTTATTAGATACGTATAAAACTAATCTACTAACTACTACATAATAGATAGATCCCTATATTATAATTTAATAAGACACCATTATCCCATGACCCATGGTTTCGATAAAGTAGGTACTTATATTTTAAATTGTGTACCTACATACCTATTATAGGTATTTAATTTTTATTCCAGTGCGCGGTGTGCGTGTACAACACAAACTTGTAGTTTAAGCTTACTTATATCTGACAGCTGTTCAATGTACGCTGTACATGTTATCCCTGCAAAGAACCACTCGTAATTCTCAGGAAACGAATAACTCGTTTAGTTGGACAGAAAATGACGAAGCTCGCAAATTTATTTATTTACAAGACTGATAAACTAATCCAAACCATAAGCTCAACATGACCGACATAATGTTGTGGACACGACTTCAAACCACTGTCCACTATTATTCCTATTAATGAACACACTCAGTAATGGCGTCATTTGTTGTCGGTGGCGGGGCGATAAGGGGGAAATTTGTCCTTGTCTGATTTTAAAAGCAGCCCGGTGGTCCGATGCTCGGTTGTTGCTGTTTAAATATGAAAAAACATGTCTATTTTCATGATATTTACTCTGAATTTTATACTGTGTACTTGGAATGAGATATTATTGTCACAACGATAAATTATTGGTCTAATAATAACCGTTTATTTTGTAGTATCTAACTAATAAGTAATAACTAATAATAGAATATATTTATAAATTATAAGCATAGATTCACGACTGCGCGAGAACGAACGTGCATGTACGTTACAATTGTGGGAAATATTAACATGGTTACTCGCCGGCTATAGTAGGTAAACCACGCTAAAACGGTATAGGTACCTATATATGCATTTTAGATCATAATAATATGTGGACATGGTAATCGCCGTTAATAAATATGTTTAAAGCCGAATATTCATTACACCGTGTTGTATTGCGATATTGCATTCCGCATATTTAATAGGTGTAGGTAACAAAATGTGGTAACCCGTCACAAACGAGTTGAATTTTATTATATCGGATGATTAGATAATTATATTTGATCGTTATAATATTTTCATGAAAATGTTTCACTGTCCGTTGTTCGAGTCTACATAAATCAAACCATTTTTGTCATCGTCCACGAATGCATAATTGTATAACTCGATAATATAATATCATAAATACTAAAGTGAACTTACTACTCAATACAGTAATGTAGAGACGTGTGGTGCGATGTTGAAATCAGTCTTGTAAAGCATGTCTAATAGGCATTACCTATATTATATTACTATTACTATTACTTTTGGTCCGACAAACACGTCGCATGTTTTCTGAGGATTATGAGCCGAGTGATGCGTCAAGGTAAGATTCTCATCATTCACCTAAGACTTTAGACGACTGATATGTATATAACTGTATATTATTCAAAGGCTCCTCGTACGATATGACGTCTCTATAAACATAATTTTAAATTTACTGTTGTTTCACTGAATATAGTTTGTAGGAACCTAGATACACATATGTAGGTATAAAATACAAATATAATCTTTATAAAGGATAAACTGGTCGCATTATCCTCATGTCATTAAAATGTTGACAAATAATATCTTGGTTTTATGTATACCTACTACACCTACTTAAAAATTCTAAAAATTGTTTTATTTTTATTTTAAACATTTGTATTTTAATATTACTTTTTGTTTTAAATACTTACTAGTATCTACATAATATTATAATTGCATAATGGGTAATGTTTTATGATACAGTTTAGTTAACATTAAAAAATAATAATAATAGTAATAATAATTGTTAGTGTAATAATATTAATTTATTAACAATATCAAAGTTATAATTCAGTCCATTATATTTTTCTACCCACACTGAATATTTTAAAATCGTAAAGTAGAGCATGAACATTTGTAGTATTATTTCATTTCATTTTCTTTTGAGTAAAAGAGTAAAATGTAGAATTGTTATTGTACATGAAAATACTCAAAGTTGAATCGAAATTGGCGAACAATCTGTACTACTGTACGTCGATACTTCTTAAGAATACTTACACTTATAGCCGTTTCCTGTTGTGTACCTGCCTTATCCGCCGAGTATTTTCTTAGATTGTATTTTCTTCCTTATTTGACCCACCATTAACCAGCTCGTTTGAACGTACTGCAACCTTTTTGTAGATACGTTTCTTTGTAATCCTGGTAGATCCTTTTGATTATTAAAGGTATCTATTTTCTTTTTGGTCTGTGTTCTTTGATCATTTATCTTTTTAATACAATATTGAATATACCATAATTAATACATAATTACCACGTACGAGTGAATAGGCATAATTTTTAAAGATAAATATAAGAACTTCCCATATCATGTATTATATAATTATAAAAACAGAAAGCAATGATGTATTATAAAGTAAAACGCGTTAAAAATATGATGTAGCACAAACATAAATATAAACATTTAAAATTATATTATATTATTCACATAATATTTGTGACAGTTAAGTTTATAGTTGTTCAGTTATTTTAAAATTGTTATAGGTATGTGTTATTTGTTCGATATTGGAAAAAAACAATTTCTTAATTTATTCTTTGTTTTTTTTTTAATAATTTAGCAATCATTTTAAAGGGTGAATACTAAGTATAAGAACTAAGGATTTTTTAATACACTGACTACAAAAAATTAAAAAATAAATTAATAATGTTTACTTATGTGTACCAAAATAAAATTTTATTTCACTTTATTTTATATGATTTTTTATGTAAAAATATGTTCACATTTATTTGTTGAAAAAAATTTTTTTTTTTCCACTATTAACAGTTTTATGAATATGACATCAAATGATATTACTTATTGTCAGGTACATAACAACAATTAAATATCATCAATACATTTAATGTTAAATTAAATAATAAAAATAAAATGTATTAAAAGTTTTAAATGATTTTATTGGATATATTTACAAAGTAAATTTTATTATTTTCACCAAGTATCAGTTTAGAAATAGTATTCTTCGCACGTAAAGGGTTGGCAGGTATTATTAGTACAATGCATTGGATACTGAAGTGGTTGCATTTACATATAAAATAAAAATGTGATTGTTACAATCTTAATGGAACCATTATTTTTTTAGATAAAGGTTGTTATATGTATATATATATATTATTTTTTAAATTGGGATTATACATTTTTACAATTTTACAACTACTTGAATACATAAATTAAAAATTATTAGATTATATTTATATAATATGTGTATTAAATATATTTATAATTTATGTTCAAATAATATTAAAATATATGTGTATCGAAAAAAAAAATATTTTTTTGTATTTTTATTAACTTCAGATTTTAAATGTATATATTTTTTTTTCACAGTTTGAATGTATCATATTAATATTTACAAGCAAAGTCTAAATCAAACAGCTAGAATAATATTAAGCTGACAAGTGCACATTCAACAAAATATAATGTTGAATCATAATCGGTTTACAGTAGATTATAAATTTAAATTACTGTTAAAAATATATCATAAGCAAAAAGATATGAATTAAATAACCAATAGGTGTAAATAATATAATATGAGGTGAGTAGATAATATAATATTATGCAATATACCTAAAATGGTAAATTATACCATTAAACTAAAAATAATCTTTGATCTTCCCTGTTTTAAGTAATAATATGTACTCGCATTTTTTTAAAATCTCATTTCACCCTTATTTTACTATAATTTTAATAAATTAAAAATGTATCTATATTATATGATAAAATTAAAAAAAAAATCCTTTAATCCGACTAGATTATTAGAAATAAGTAATTTTCTGAATAAAATGTCAAAATGCATTTTTTATAACTCAATTTTGGATATTCATTATCACCGTATGTATAGCTATGTATAACATAAGTTTTATTTAGACTTACTGTTATCATTCATA
Organism: Aphis gossypii; assembly: GCF_020184175.1. Classification (NCBI taxonomy): domain Eukaryota; kingdom Metazoa; phylum Arthropoda; class Insecta; order Hemiptera; family Aphididae; genus Aphis; species Aphis gossypii. The sequence goes on along the minus strand of NC_065531.1, from coordinate 58,131,392 downwards.
TTTTTATAAACATAATAATAATTTAAAAATATTTTATGAATTGGATATAAGTGTCTATAATAGGAGAATTAAATTGTACAGTTATATATCATAATATTATGAAAGGTTTTATATGATAGGAAAAAATGTGTATATACTATATATATTATATACCTACATAAATAATTAGTTATTATAATGCAATAAATCAATATTTAGGTTCTACCAATCAAGGGAAATATCATATTTTTATCATAAAAAATTTTGAGCAAGTTCTTGTATTATTTATATAAAAATGTGTATAAAGTCACCTTATATCATTCTACTAAATTATAATATGTATTTGAAATTTGTTTTTAAATATTTTATTTCCAATATATATAATTATATATATATTCTTCTTCCATTACTGATTAATAATCAAATCTCGTAGCTTGTTTTTCATCATTTTTTAAAAATAAAACTTTTTTTATTATTTACTATTCAATATATATTTTAGAGGGAGGGATCCATAACCTATAGACTAATTTTAATTTAGATTTAGATTTTTAATCATTAAACAATATACATACTTATACTAATAAATTATTATTAATAATATTATACCATCGCATAATTATATGTACAGCAATCACTAAATATAGTACACATTCAAATAGTAGTGTTTTGCGGAAAATCGGATAAGAATAACTAAGAGCTAACAAAGATCATAGTATTATTTATTTATATGTATATTTTTTTGTTTCGCTGGTGTCTGGCATTCAGACTATTAAAGTGAATTTAACTCAGGGCTAATTACGGCCAATTTAGAAATTAACTTTAAAAATAAAGTGTATTATTGCATAAAGACACCACACAATAGTTTAATAAAATTAGGTACTTATTTAGATAATTGTTATTTATATTTTTGTAATAATAATGGTGATATATTTTTGAATTCTTATAGAACCTAAAAAATAAAATAATGACCGTCATGATTATATTAGTTTTTACTTTAATATTTGTCATTGGAGTACATTTAAAGTCTCGCTTTGAGATGATACAATATATCGTTTTTCAAACGACGCGGAAGGATTTCTTGTCGTTGAGCAGCTGAATAAGTGCTGAACATTTCTTTCGTAGAATAATATCGTCCAACTACGATCACAGAATTCTGTCGCTCTTGAAACAAAATTAAACATTTGAGAAGTGTTTTATTAAAATCCCTATTCAACCTTTTCTTTATTGAATATTTTAATTATAATAAGTCAAGAAAACAATACAAAAAAATTATATGTTTTTGTTTTAATCGATTTAAACATCAAGCAATAATGCATTTTACAATAGATACAAAGATAACACGTAAATACTATTGCTCTCACTGTACATAACATTTTCACTTAGTTAATAAAATTAGTAACGATCGTCTACATGAAAATGAAATTAAAGGTTGAAAGGACATTTCAATGGTGTCTTGTTCGCCTTGGACTGTAGTAGATAGGTAGTTAAACTGCTACTCTGTTGGACGTTCAGTACACAAATACACACATACCGTTCCTTGTACAATGTACAACCAACGAATAAGTATGACACTATGACTGGTTACTGAGTGTTGCAATTAGTTTGAGTGTATAATAATATTATATAATATTATGTATTAGGTATTATAATTGCATAAAACTGGTACATTTAACTAGAAGATAAAAAACAGTTATACGATAAACACAAATATTGATTGATAAATGTTCAAACTAGGTACTATAAAACCGTATAGACTAAATTTATAAACAAAACAAGTAAATATTATAAATTATAAATGTTTAATTGTAGAAACATTATTATTATTATATTTATAATTAAGGGTAACTATTAATAGAACTTTTCAGCTAGAACGATAGGTTTATCCAAGCAATTATTATCGTAATATACTGAGTATAATATTATACTCACAAGTCTTTACTCATTTTAATTAGTTATACTAATATAGTATACTCTATGGTTTACCATTTAATGATTTTAGTCATCAAAAATCCCTTTGCCTAAAAAACCATTGGCTATCTGTCTATTCTATAATCAATGATTGTACAATACACCTACATTAAAAAACATATTTGAAAATATTGTATAACATAAAATACAGAAACTATTACCGATTATCGTGTAAATATTGATTAAACCAGCTACTTAGTATGCAGGTAAAACTCCGATCCAACACAAGTGTAGAATGTATATCGTTATAACGAATAATCGGTATAAACTATAATCTATATAGTAACATGTTTTAATCATCAAATATGAAAATTAATTTTGAACGAGGGTTGTATAACGATATTACAATAATATTATAATATGACTACGGATAGGTAGGTTTAGAATAAGAAACATGATATTATACTTTTACACTTAACAATGTTTTGATATCAGTCGATCAACTCGATCGACATGGTTGTATAAAAAATAATTGTACACTTATTTTTTTTTTGTTTTTGCTTTATGGTTACAAAATATTTTACTCCTATTTTATAATATTGGATTTTAGAATTTTTTAAATAAATAAAATATAAAAATTCAATTTTTTAATACAACCTAAACTTATTCATTGGTATTCTAAAATAAATTTAGTTAAACATTTCATAATTATATCAATAAACATTATAAACACCACTATACTGAAGAACTTGAATAATATATAATTACATAGGTACATTTTAGTGCTTTCCAGGAGACTGTGATTAAAGATATAGTATAACACTTTCATTCAAATAAAAATATAATATGTTAAAATATTCAAAAGATAATTTTTATGACATTTCCTATTAATATATTATTTCCGTGACGATGACGTACTGACATCGATTTTCGCGAATTCTATGTCATTTTGAATGATCAATAAGTAATAAAGTACCTATTATAAACAATAAAAATATATAATAATAATAATAATTATACATAATACAATCTAATGTATAATGCATAATAGTAATAGTAAGTACCTAGTATTTGTGATAGATATTGATAACGTAATATTTGTAATCGATTATGAAGTTATTTAGCCCAATTCACACTATTACGACACGGAAAGGACCGTATCGGCACGTAACTTCACAATAAATTCTCCAAATATTCACAATTAACAAGCATCGTCCGTTATTTACCTAAAATTATGAAGTTACTCAACGCAAACCACTAGCGTAGGTACTTGAAATACTTAAATGTTGGTTGTTAGCTATACGAAGCTAATCGTTTTGTGTAATACTGGTAACTACTGCAAATACGCAAACTAATGCAAGCACAGTGGTTTGATTGTGGTAATAATCATGTTAGAAGTTTAGGTGATATTGTGAATAATTTAAGTATCTCATATATAATAGCAGTCGCGACTGTTCTTGGATCTAGGATTTTATTATTTTTATGGTGATTAGAGGGTAGACATTTTTCACAATAATATTAAATATCTAAAACTTAATTATATTTACATATTAATATATATATATATAAATTCTTATATTAGTGTATACATTTATAAATGTACTATTCATTTTAAATAAAAATAGATATTTACTGTTTATATATCATACTAGTACAAAATGAATGGACGTTAATTTCAAAATAAATGTTAATAGAATGCTATTGGCTAACACATTGCAATGATTTTTGCCGTTCCTAATTTTAAAATATGGTATAATTATTATTAATTTCAAGATTCTCTTAAGTTATATATCATAATTATTAAACAATTATCTAGTTTATTAAGCAGTGTTTAGTAAATTCTTATATGGGACACAGCAGTAAACAATTGTATAATATAAAAGGTTATTAATAATTCGTAAGGATAAAATTAAAAATGGTTTTATTTTATTTTGTATAATCAGTGATCAAGTTTTATATAAATGTACAACAATTCAAACATAATTTAAATACATATCAATTAATAAGAATGTGTACAATGTGTAAATTTATAAATTTTCAGGATGTTCTATAGAAAATTGACAATATAATCATTTAATAATATTAGATATGTCTCGTGACATAGAAAATATTGTCTGAGAAATTTGAACCATTCAAAATTAAGTAATATAATTCAATATTTTATTAAGTACTCGTATATCAATCGAATGAATTTTTCTATCAACATTTATCTAGCAAGGGTTCTCACAATATTTATAAATTCTATATCAAATAATAATATTATTTAGGTAGTTTATTTTATTATTAACAAAGAAAAATTTGGTTGTGATAAATTATCATTTATGATTTCATGTATAAGTAGAAACTTAATAATAAATTAGTACACAAATATGAGCTTTATTAACAAAAAAAAAAAATAAATAAATAAAAAAGTATATTGTTTTGTAAAACGAGTAAATATTATGTACATTGATTTTGAAATTTTATTTACTCGTAAATATATTTTATTATTTTTCCTTGGAAATTTGGAATAATAATATTCCTCATAATTCTGCTCCATAAATACAGCATAGTACTCATCATGTATGATACCATCATTTATTATATCGTATATTAATATTTTTCAAAAATGTCGAAAATTTACTGATGAGTGATGACATTAAAATATTTTATAAAATAGATTTTCAACCAGATTTTGTACTACTACAAAAAGTATTAACAGAACTTTGTACCGTCTTTACTCGGCTCGAAATTCTTTATCTCAATCTAAACAAAGTTACTAAATAATATTATTCACCAGAAAGCATTATCCAAGAAAACTCGAATTTCCTTGGTACTCTCCCCCCATTTATTAAAATTCTAAGTTTTTAGATTTAGTTGTCTTTGATGATAGGCTTCAAAATTCAAGGATTTATTAAACGTAATACATCTCACTTTATCTCCACTAACTTTATCCACACTTTTTATTTCTGTTTGATTCGCTCGATCATTGAGAATGGTGTAGTTATTGGGCATCCTTACCTAAAGTAGTATTATAATGTGATCAGATACACATTGAACAAGCTCAAAACTGAGTCCTTTCAATTTATTGTTGTAATATATAATTATAATATGAATGCTTATGAAATATCTCATAAGAATGAGACCAATCACAAAGAGGTTATTTTTACAATATAAACTAATTTCAATTAGTTTATGAAGAAATATATATATACATATAAACATATATATATATAAATTTATATGAATAAATAGATGAAAATATTATATTTTAGTTTAAATTTGCAAATAGTTTAACAAGGACAACTAATAATTATAAATATTAGATAACGATATAGTAAATAAAATATAAACTCTTTGGTCATATATACAAATTGAATTATTCGATTTTTTTAATTTTTTTTTAATGCGATGTACGATAGAAATAATTAAGTTCATCGATTACAAATTTGAAAATGGGTACCAATCTGCTAAACAGTAGACGTGGAATGGTTACTGTAATGAATGTGTCAAATTTGAATTCATTGATATATCATTACACATGAAAAATGGTTTTGAGTGGAGACAGTCTATCAAACTAATCACTAAGTACATTGAATGATATATTTTTGATATTGATATTAAAGTAATTTAATTCTCTATTATAGTATCACGGTAAGTAGATTTACTTTTTCAAAAATGTATTATAAATTAATATCATAATAAAAAATATAAATTATACCATATCAATGGGTTATAATATTATTAAAATTAACTTTTGAGCCAATAATACCCAATATCATAAAACAGTGTGAATGGGTTCATAGTATAATTAATAGGCAATATCTTAAAATTAATCAACATATTTTGAAATTTCCGTTGTGTATGATAAAATTAATAATATACCCACGTAAAAGTTTTAATTTGCCACAAATAATGCTTTTAAATTATAAATTATAATAAAATAATTAACATAATTAACATAGTTATTCACTGTTTAAATATGTGAATCTTTTAAAATTTGAGCGTCTATAAAAAATAATATTCTTTTATATTTTTGTTGAGATGTAAAAACAAATTACGTATCAGGAATCTTCTATTAAATTTCCAAAATTTTGATCTAAGAAATAATTTTTCATTAAAATTTAAATTGCCAATAAATAACCAAAAATAAACTAAAATGTCTTGAAAATAATAATTTTAACCCTTTGAGAAAGTTTCAAGTTTCTATGGTTAGTTGTTTTTTAATTATAAAAAAATTAAGAAATACATTTTGTTGAAATCTGATTTAACGAAAAAATTTCAGTCTTTCTTTAATTAGTTTTTTATTTTTTCTAATAATTAAAATAAGAACTAGAGATTTTTTACTTTTGGCACCCAAAATAGCAATTAAATCCATGATGCTACCAAAAACCTCTTTCTCCGAGTTTAAAACCTAAGTATTTTATTGCCCCAAAAGGTGACAACTGACGCATAGAAAAAACACACACACATCATTGTAAAATCAGTAAATTCATAGTTCTACTCAAAATCTAAAAATACCGAAACTAATATTGTTATCGTATAAAGAAAAATTGATTTTATTGAATACTAAAAACACAAATAAGAGTAAAATCAATTTTATTTATTTATTCGTATTTAATAACTAAATGTTCTAGTAGTTATTTATAATGTAATTTCAATTTTAGTTCTTTAAATATTTACTAAACAATAATGAAAAGTCATAGTTATTTAAAAAGTTGTGCAAAAAAAAATAAATAAATAAAGAATATTACAAATACGTTAATTAATGTACAATTGAAAGTTTTAGCCATCTAAAGTACACTTATTTGTGAAATTATTTTTTAAGCATACCAAGTAGATAACTATGATGTAGTTCTGTAGTTAAAAGTACTTAATTATTAATTCATCAAACTAAAATGTAATTCATTTTAGTAATAACATAATCTATATCAAGTATTTTTAAGCAGAAAATTTATGTTGAAAAAAAAATAGTTATTTTTTATATTTTATATGAAATTAATATAAAACAAAGAAGTCAAATATTTTTCACAATTGATTTTTAGTCAAAATTATGGCTAGTAAATAATATAGGTTAATACATGTGTATTATGTGTTTACTACAACTATTGACTTCAAATGTACAGTATGTAAATATTATAATATTTAAACATTTATTATTAAAATCTGATCAAAATTAATAATCACTTTATTTCTTTTAGAATAATGTAAATTCATTTTTTTGTTGATTTAGTCTATCGTTTATTTTTTAATTAAAAATACGAAGAATTCGTGATATATACAAATTGTTTCAACACAAATATAGATAGCGGTAATTATATTTCGAAGTTCCTTTTTTAAAAAGTTAATTTAATATTTTCTCAATTAGTTAGATCAGTTCAAAACGTAAAGAAAAATAACACTGAGTATGAATTTAGCCCTATTTTAAAAATATGACAATTTTTCATATTAATTTAATATTACTTATATATCTATCCACACTAGCAGTATGTACCAATATGAATAATGGTATTAAATGAGATCTCAATAGTCCCAGGTTTTTAAATTTTTGGTAAAATGTACGAATCTGAAAATGTTTAAATTTCGAGTAATACAGAAACTAATTTTTTTTAATTTTCTTTTTTTTTTTGTGATCCTTGTTTTATGACTTAGCAGTACTTCAAAAGTTTCAAAATCTATATACTTAATAAATTTAACTTTGAACTTTGGTAGTTGGTGATACTATTATGAAGTAATCTATCAATATTCTCAATATTTTTTTTTTTAATAAAAGAAAAACAATTCACAATAACATACAAAAATGTTAATAAAATATACACTGTATTTATTAAAATATTAAGAGTATTATTTTAAAAATAACTTTTTAGGCATAAAAAAAGTTATTTTATAAAAATATGATACTAATTCTAAGCCGTATTCTATAAAATTTATATGTTTATTCCATGAATAAAATTAATAATTGATCTATTGTAATCTAATCTAACTTAACGTTAAGTATAATATTGTAAATTAATAATACTAAAATAGATTGTGTCTAGTATCATTAAAATATTTTATAAAAATATAGACTGTATCGTTATTTATATTGCTATTATCGCTTTTTTCTTTGTACTGTGACTGCAATACGTCAAAATAACTGTCAGCTAGGTATTGAGTGTACTGAAAACTTTTGGATTAACTTTAAACTTTAACAAAATGTTAATGACACTTGGAAAACGGATGTAAAACAGAGCTTGTAGAAAGCGGAAGAGAGTGTGGATAGATTTAGAAAATACAATCGGGGGAATCGTTATTATCTTATACCATTGGATTCACATGTCATGTTCAGGTTGGAAAAATTTTCTAGTATTTTTAGTTCTTATCGATCAATGTTTTTAAGTATCAAAATATTTCCCCATAAAACTTCAAAGGAGGCATTTTAACGTTACTCCAAATGACATGGATATAATTCTTAAAATTGTTATGTAGTTTCTTCGGATCCATAGTAGTGCAAAATTTAAAACGTATTGCTGAAAATTACAAATTAAATTATATAACAGGATTTTCTTAGTAAATGTTTAAATGAAATGTTATTTATATTTATTTTAGCTATAAATACATAAAACATATCAAACCTATACTTAAATTTATACTTAATATTTTTACATATATTTTTTAAGGAATGTATTTTTAAATTTGTGATCAGAAAACGTGTAAAAAATAGCACTATTGTCATATATTCTACAAGAGGTATTCATCTTTATTAAATTCAATACATTTAATATATTTATATATGAGCAATACTTTAAAGTTATCTTAGATGATTATAATATTATGTTTATCTACTTCTAAAATTATAATACTCGTTATCGGTCAATTAGCTATGCGTTAATGCTTGAAAAATGTAAAAATATAAATTTATTGATTATGAGTTCTAACGATATAATAATTAAATAAAATATACTTTACTTATACTACTTTTTACCTATAAAATATATTAGTAAGTATATACAAGTATATTAAGATACTATTCAATTTAATTATGTTATTTTTGGCGTTATTACTATTATTACTTAATCACTTAAATACTATCTGCATTTACTTATACAATTTGTTTTGTGTATATCGATAAAGGGGTGATTTCTGTTAATGTGTGTTTTTTATGTGTATTGAACAGTTGTAAACAAAAGATATTTACCATTTTATTGTATCAAACATTCCGATTTGTTTGGTGATTGGGTGAGAAGGATAAGGAAAATCTATTTTAGCAAAGCGCTCTGTATTGAGAACTTCTTGATAGGATAATGCACACACAATCTAAAGTAGCCTCGACAAGATATAAAAAGATCATAAATAAACATACATATAAAGATAACAAGAGGTGCGAGAGGTCGTGTCGTAGGTATCTGAGGGATCGGCAGAGCGAATGTGTGCGCATGTGTTTTGTAAAAAGACCGTCACGAGGGACGAGACGTAAAAAAAAGAAACAGCACGGAATCACAATATAAAGTGTCGTTGTATCTTTGAAACTTTGTTCGTAAATCCGAAAAAAAAGAGAAATGCGACTTTGGTAGGAAAATATGTCAACGCTATTCGTCACTACCGTCCTCTCTATTATATAGCTCGTATTTCGCCCGATAGTTCTCTGCGCGCCAGTTAATAAGACGAATTCCGTATAGGTACTTTTTCAACGATCGTCCAATAAAAGTTCAATTTTTCACCTCCGCCACTGTGTTGGTCGTCCGAGAATTTAATGGGTGCATATATCGTCGATGTTATGACATATACACGATAGAACGACGACAAAGAATAGAGAAATCGGATAACGGCGCTATGTGATATCATAATATTGTATAATACGAATATATAATATAATTCTGTTGTCTGTCACAGCTACTAAAACACGTGTGTAAATATACCTATATTATCTGTATAGAAACGCGTAGATTTTATGAACACGAAAGAGTGACTTTGAATTTGTAATCTTATCCATATTCAGTATTCTATATAGTGGATATATTATACGTGGATAAACTGTGTAACCTTTGTATTATTGTACAAAAATTTATTATAATATCAACATATAACGCTATAAATGCAGGACTACGCTTAATTAAAATATTTGAAACATTTTTGTTGATGTTATTCCACCTTCGGTGTGTGAAAAAAAAATCTGAATAAATGTACGTAGATATCTTACAAAATAATATAATTGGAATAATAATGTTCAAGTTGTAGGTAGAAACTTCTCGAACCCTTATAGATATATATAGATCTTATACAGATCGTGATTTGAATAAAAACTTTTATTGTGGTATGAAATATCGAATGTATTTCTGAGTCTTTTTAGTTTTATAGTTGCTCGTATATTCAGTTATGTAGCTAATCACACAGCAACAAAACATAAGAGAAGCAAGTTTTATTATTTTTGGAATATAAGTTTTAGGATAACAATTGCTAAAAAATAATAATAAATATATTTCACAGTGGTAGGGTAAGTATCAGAGGAAAAAATATATATTATAACTATTATTGTGTTTAAGTGAATTTATAAAACTGCACATCGCAGTCCATCTAGCAAAAATTGTAAAATTTAAATACATGAAAAAATAGAGTTATCATATAGAATAATAATAAATATAATATGAAATTATTGACAAAAGAATTTATCGAGATGTTTAAGTGATAAGAATATAATATAACTTTTGTAAAAATATGATTCATTTGTTTGTTTTAACTCTATTTTATCTTTTTTTTTCATTTCTGTCATTATGTTTTATTCAATAATAGCTTTATGTATTTGTGTCTCTTAAATTTTTTGTATTATTGACGTTGAATCATAATGATCACATATATTGAGTTAGATCATGTATCGAAAAATGTAATGCTTTGAATGATAAATAAAATGTTTCTTAGGAAAATTATTTAACGTATATAGGAAGAGTAATTTAATTTTATAAATCATTCTTAAAAATAATTTTATTATACCTATTAAATAACAAAATGGTTTCAAAAACAATTTGTTAAATAACTATTTATTATTAATTAAAATGTTAAATGAACATATTATGTAATAGATATTAAAATTAAAATCAAAATTGTATTTTAATTAAAACGAGTATATTATGTGTATTATTTTCCAATTTCCTATTTTGATATTACACAATTGTTCTAGTGATCATTTATTTTAAAATAATAAAATTATTAAACTTTATTATCATCTTTTAACAAAATAAATAATTTTTTTTCAGAAAATACCACAAGTTATGACGGTAACACGATTACAGATGCAGAAGAAGAAACGGAAAAGATCAGTCCATTTTGGTCGTTTAATGACACCGTTGACTTGACAAAATATGAACAATTTGATCATCAACGTTTTATTGGTAAGTTAATTTTTAACTCTATTTATTTGTATTGATAAATATTTTATTTTCATATTGAATTGTTTTGTTTTACTTATGGTGAATTTGACAATAATACTCAAAATTAACTAATATACTTAATTATTAAATAATTTATTTTAAAGTTGAATTCGAGCTAAAATAAAAGCAATACATATTTACAATCGGGAATCATGATGATAATTTAACTGCATGATAACGTTTCAATGAAAAAGTATCTTTATATCCAGGTTCATTTTATGTATGAGTCAAACATTGGATTTTTCGTTAAATACTTATACATTGCATTCTAATTAAATTATTTATTATAATAAGTAAATTTTCTAAAACACCTAATCGTATACACAAATGAAAACTTTTTTTTTCCATTTGTATATTAACTTATGAGATTCGTGGTTTTTATTAGTTTGCATAATGGTAGAATTATATTCTTCCCATAATGAAAAAAAAAAACTAGATTTTGGAAAGATATATGTTTATTATATAATATCAATGAATATATCCAGTTTTTTATCTAATGGTTTAATAAATCATCAATGAAACAGTTGATCATTCCGTAAAATTAAAATTTAGACGGGTACTTATTATAATTAGTGGTGAAACTACCAGAACAACTGTATTTTGTAGGTTATATATATATTGTATAATCTATTGTGTAGTCTATTGTGTGATTTCGCTGTAATTATAATTTCATTGATAATTTTATATCAAGTCATAAATTATTATACACACACTGTAAATCGTCAAATTAAAAATGTATTAAATTACGAACATAATCGTTTAGTTATAAGTACTATATAAATACACATTTTCTGTGAGACCACAAACTCATTTCATATTTTATAAATATCAAATCTTTTGGACACATTTTTGATAACACAAAACAATCACAAGGAGTAATTAGTACTAATTTATATTTTTTCATAGTTAATATATTTATATATAAATTATAAATAAATTATTAATAGCAAGTTTATTAGTTAGGACAGAATTTAAAAAATATATTAATATATGGTTTTAAAGTACCTATAAAAAAAAGTTTTCGTATTCATTGCTTATCACATTAAGTAGCTTCCGTCAGCAGTAAAACGACAGACAATCTAGTCAAGCAAGTATGATTTTGAATAACGGCCTACCATAGCCTTGATAGGCAATACAACATCAATAGATTCTCTCACATCCTCTATGTCTTTATCGCAAACAACTTTGACTTAAATACACTGATGATAATGATAAAGTACCTAGTTCAGTATTAATTGAATTCGGCAAAACTGATTTATTTAGTAATATTACAATATATTATTTATGTAAAAAATGGGCAATAAATTATTGCAAAAGAAATAAAAAAGAAACTTACTGTATACAATTTGCTGATTCTAAATTTAATATTTGAAAACAAAAATTCAATTATTAACGAACTATGAAGATAAAAACAAAATAATAATAAATAAGAAAGTGACACCCCTAGTCCAAGTCAAAGGCCTGTATATAGGTTTGTTTGTATACAGCTATCAAAAATAATTCGTATTAGAATAATATCATTAAATAGGTAATACAAAAATAAATAAATAAATAAAATGTTATCAAAAACAAAAATAGAAAATTTAAGCAATCACTAGTTTTAATTATGGCTTTTATTCGAAATTGATACATATTTATAGCCAGCTCTTGGATCTATTTAAAAATATTCCTAGGATCTACTTATCTTTTAATTTACTAAAAATATTTTTACGAAAATTGATAACAATACATTGATTTAAATTTGTTTGCTATAAATATTTATAAAAAAAAATACTAAATTTGTTAGTATTCTGTAATCTGTATGCTTTAAGTTAGTTAAAAATAGTTAGTACATTCAATTTCTGATATACCGAATACACTACCTATATTTTAATGATTGAAATTTGAAAGTAAATTTTCTGACTTATTGGGTTTATAGTTTAAAAGAAATAACACATCATCATTAAACCAGTAACTTTTTCATTTCATATTGAATCAAATATAATGAGAATTGAAAGTATATTTTTATTTCAGAGAACTTCTTTAAGACTACTTTTTGTTTTATTTAGAATAGTTAACTCAATTATTATACTTCATATTAATTTAAAAATATACTTACATCGTTTTAATCTTTATTTTTAACTTTGAATGGAGCAATGGATATATAGATTTTACAATGATACGTGTTTTTTTTTTTTTGTCCATATCACGTAAATAATTAAAAATTAGTTAAATTTTCAATGTTTAGGATGATTTCGGATTGAATCTAGTTTATACTTAAAACAAATCAAAATTAAAAATGACCAAACATTTAAATATGTTCAAATTAGAACAAAATTATGAATTTTAACGATGTTCATTATTTTGTTATAAATCAAAAAAATCATGTGTGGAAATTGAAAACTTTTTATGTAAAATATATTATTATAAATAATTGTACCATACGCAATGACATTATTTTTTGGCTTAAATAATTTTATTATTTTGAAATATTATTATCTTACTTATAAATATGTAATTTTATTTTGAGTTGCACAAATTAATATAATATATATAGGTACATATTTTGTTTTGAGTAAGTAAAAGGTGTACCTTATTTTGAAATAAAAGTTTAAAAAAATAATACAAGATCCTTCATGAGTTATTCTTAGATCAGTTTAAAAATAGAAAAATATTTGTTATGTTTTAGGGTAAAATAATTTTGACGAAATTGTTAAAATGATAAAAATCACCAAATAAATATATAATTAAAAACGTGTACAATTTTCTATTTCTATTTCTATTTATATATATCTATATCTTGTAAATGCATTTCAAGATTTTTCATCATTTTTTTTTCTTCCAAAAGCTGAAATTTTTAACAATGTTAATACAATTTTTTCTTATAGACATTGTATTTTCTACTTTCGACAATATGAGATATATATATTTGTATATATAGGTAAATTTATTATATTATATTAGTTATTTTGTTGTTATTTAATAAATATCATTAAAATGAATATAAAATATTTCTCTACTACATAATATATTCTTAATAACTTTACCTGCATGAAATGTTTAAAATATTTCGATTGACTTATGGTATATATACCATCCAACGTATTTTCTCCATTTTACGTTACATCATTATTGATTTAAAAGTTTATAAAGATTAACACTAATATTATCTTATATTAATATAGAATTTCTCAATAATAAAATATAAATGCGAAGTCTTTAGAAAAAAAAAATTGAACCTACCAGCTAACCTATTTGAAAATATCTATGTAGTCTCTTCTCAAAAAAAACATTTTTCTTTTATTGTCTAATTTGTATTGAATTTGAACTTAACTTTTCATTACCGACAACTATTTACAACTAGTTTCTAGCATATTGACATTTTTTGTTTTTTATTAGTGCGTTTTTTTTTTTATTTTAGTTAAAAATGCCTTGATTAAATATGTATTAATGTATTATGCTTTTTAAACCATTGTAACTAAATTGTATAAGTAATTTATTTTCAATGCAACATTATTAATTATTAATATAACTTGTTGAATACGGATTTTTATTTATTAATGATAAATTTAAAATTATCAATTTATTTTAGAAAGCATTTAAAAAAATTGAAGTAACGATTAAAATAGCTTAAGAAAATTATTAGAATAATATTTAATTGATATAAAACTTGTACGACATGACAACATACGTATTATTTAATTCAGTTCGACTTTGATATAAATTATTTTCGTAATTCTATTCTTTACTTGAAAGTAATATTTGCTATAAATAATTCCATTTGAAAAAAAAACTAAGTAAAAATCATTTACAACTTCCCATATCAATATTTTTTTGTTATAATTTTTTTATTCAGGTATTATTGTCATTGTTAAAAATGGGATTCCATATAAATACGATTTCAGAACTATAAAATAAGTTCTAAAAATTTTTAAATCATTTTTATTACTAAAAAAAGTTCTTACAATAAAGTCAAAAAATGTATATCACAGTAAAATAATTTGCTACAGTCCACCACTATTTTTCTTTTTGTTTCCTTTCAAGATATAATATGTAGAACTTATACAATTATATGATAATATATACTGCGGTTTAACTTATTCTAGAGTCTATTTATGTTTTCAATTACAATGGATATTATCATTATTATACATAATAATAAAATACTGTTATAAATCTGGAAAATGTATCGCGAATCGTAATATAATTTTAAATACGACGATTGATAAGTAGGGTTAAGATTTTATAACGAAATAAATTGTGAAGAATGTATTTATAGTTGCCAAAAATAAATACCATATATTAAATTTATGCAGAGAAAATGTATAAAAATATAAGGGAATAAATAAGAAAAAATATAAAAACAAAAATTATATAATTATCAAGATTATAAACAAATTACATTGCATATATTTATTTGTATTATTTGTATTTATTCAACCAATTAGGAACTAATATAGTAATACACTAGCACCTATATTTTATACATTGGAAACCGTATTTTATCTATTTTATTTTAACGATTTCACTTTTAAGTTATTTTTTAAAATAATATGGTTCTTTAATATAATACAATTATAGAAGTAAGAGACATTTTTGTGAAAACCTTGGAAGTTTGTTAAAATCAGATGACGGAGAAAAAAGTAAAAAATAAATAAGTTTACCTTGATGTAATCAAAATGATTCAAAATACATTTATATATGAGAATTACTTTTTATCACATTTCACACACAAAAAAAAAAGAATTTTCTACAAAACCAGAGCGTTTCTAGATAGCAATAATAAATACTTAATATTAATAGAAGCTGCAATGTTTAAAATGTTTATTCGCTTGTACACATGTATTTTTATCCATTATTTATATTTATATAATTTGACAAATAGTATATAACGATTTTTATGATTAATTTTTATTATTATAAAAAAAAAAAAAAAAAAACGAATACAATAAAGAAGTTATACTTGTTTGATTGAAAAAAAAAATGCTTTTAATCATTTTTCTCTATGAATTTAATGTTTTTTCATGATTTATTAACACTTATAACATTATTTTTAAAATTAAAGTAATATCTCATTAATTTATTTCAAGAGTTTAATTTGAAAAACGATAAATCTATTAAACTATACTATGAATGAAGAATTTAAAAACAAATAGTTATTTTTAAAGAAGAAAAAGTTTTTATGCCTTTTTAAGGTTACAACTTATAAGTTATAGGCACTGTTATTAATATATTATTAATATTGTTTACTAACCGTTTATATATTTTATGATTTTTAATTTAATTTTAAAGACTTGCCACTTTACTAATACATTATAAATACTTTACTATATTATGTTTTTATGCGTTCACTCAATATAAGACGTGATATTCTTAGGATTGTTTTTTTCAAATATTGATTTTGCCTCGAAAACAATGGTCATTGAATTGATTATATTTTTATAAATGCTTAATTTGTATATATGATTGTAATGCCAAATGAAATACAGCAACCATTAGGTTAGGTTTTAATTCATTTAAATAAAACCAGTAATTTAAAATTTAAAGATATAATTAATTACAAGGTATTATATAAGACGAACGTAGTCAATACATTATAATATTTTCATTAAACAAAACAAATCATGATAATTTTATTTCTAAAGATAATTTTTAAACATATTTAAAATTTATCAATCTCGAATCGATATTAATTTTAAGATTCAATTTTACCTTAATTGATTTGATATTTTTAAGTTTAATTTAATGACAATTTATAGTTTTAAATATATTATTGGTTTTCAATTTAAGAATAAGATCTAGAATAAATAAAAAATATAAAATAATAAAAAAAAAAAAAATAAAAAATATGCATCATTGTAAAATTAATATTTTAATCTTTCCACATTGAATCTAAAATAGAACGTCCTATTATACTACAATAATTTAAGCTTTGCTTTATTTTAGTTTATCGACTCTAAAAATATAATTTATTTCAAAATTTCACTGTTTCCAATAATATTTATTACTACAGTTCTTTGTTTATTAATTATACTTTCTAATTTTCCTTTGTGGTTTTAATTTAAAATTCAGTTGAAGAAACACATTTTGATATAATTTAATAAAACTAACATTGTGCAAAATAAAATATCTTATTAATGAAAAATATAAATTCGTATATTACTATATTTTATTCACTTAAGTTTTTATAATACACTGAACAAATTTGTTATGTACTTTATTTGTGTATTTTTATATTTATTATCATTATCTATCATTAACATTTTTTTTTTTTTTTTTATTTAAAATATATTAATATACTTAAAAATCAGATTCACTTGGTTTATTTTGAAGCTTTTGAAACTTAATAAAAAATACTATTTGGCTTGCAGATTTTTGTAATCGTCTCAAAAATAATCGTCTGTTAAAATGTCTTCGTTGTTTATTTTAATAGAAAACCATTTTAAAATTATTCCTAAGTATAATAATTTTTACAAATTGACACATTTTAATGCTTCATGACTTTGAGGTTTATTATTCGCTATAAATTAGAAAAACGATATTAATTATATTATTTCAAAACATAATGTCATAAATTAGTTGTTTTTGTTAATAACAATCGTTCTTCTCATATATTTTAGATTTTAAGTGGAGCGATAAATGTATTACATTTACAATTTTAAGTTTTGTTTTAAGTTGGACATAACCTTTTGGAATAGTCGAAATGGAAATGGTTTCTATTATAAATTTGAATCTTAGTAGTAACTTTGAGGGGTCAAAATGAAAATAAGTACTTTTTATAACCTTGGAAAATAAGAAAAAATTTAAGGAAAATCGGACATTTTTATATAAATCTATTTTTTTCTTTTTATGTAACTTAAAAACGAATAACTGTAGATACTTGAAATCAAATGGTATTTGATAAATGTATAAGTATTTATGATACATTTTTCAATATTTATAAGTTTTTTTTTTGAGTTATTTATAGTCAAGAGAAATTTTAATTTTTTTTATAAACGTCAATAAGAAATTATTCACTTGATTAAAATTCTTGAAAATTTAATTCAAGTTCCTACAAAAGTTATTATTATATCTATATTTTATACGTAACTATTGAAAATTCATAGCTAGGTAATTTTTAAATATATATGAATTTAGAATTCAGTTAAATTCATAAATTATACAACTATTTTGTTATTGTAAATTCATAACAATTATTGATTTAAATTATAAATAAAAAAAATATTATTTTGAATTTTACTATATCCATTGACAAATTTTTATTTATTTTAAGATATTATCTATTTATACAACGAATCTACTTTTACCTTCTGGTATTTACAAAAATATGTTGTTAAATTTTGAAGTATATTAATTGGTATAATAATATGATATAAATACAATATAGTGTTATAATAATTAAATGCTAATAATATAATAAAATGCAACGCTTATCTTCAATAAAAAATGTAATCAACTTACCTATCGTAGTACTAAATGTAAAATAAGTTAATTTATTTGCTATATAAAATAAACATACCATTTATATACAATTATAATAAATATAATCGTATTTAGTTTTAACACATCTATTATGACCCACTTAATGTTTAATGTATACCAAAGTGGTACCACTTGCCTACCTTTTTTTAAAATAAAAAAATAAAACTATGTAACGGTGTAGCCGTCACCATATAAAAAGGTCCTTTTCAGGACCACCAATCACAACACAGCATACATAAAAACAATACCATCTGAGAGACTTAGCGGTGAATTTAAACCCTTTAGATTCATCACAGAGTCTCACCAAGTACGGCGATGGATAGGGGACACAGTGAAGAAAATAACAACACCCCATACAGATCTATAAGTTCAAAATTGACTCCATAATGAGGAAATCCGTACCGACAGTAAGCACAAACACGCACGGCGGCATACTGGTGGTTTACTAGTCGGTACGGATCACAGTATATATACCGGGCACTTTTCAAGACAAATTAGTATTCAGTCATTATCACCATCGTCAACATATAAGTCAACACAACGACGAACGACGAACATAATACTGATTTCTACCAGTTACGTTCCGGACTAAGCAGCGAAGACACTCGTGAAACGAGGCGGCAACCAACGAATCTACCAGTTACGTTCCGGAATAAGCAGCGAAGACACTCGTGAAACGAGGCGGCAACCAACAAATCTACCAGTTACGTTCCGGACTAAGCAGCGAAGACACTCGTGAAACGAGGCGGCAACCAACGAATCTACCAGTTACGTTCCGGACTAAGCAGCGAAGACACTCGTGAAACGAGGCGGCAACCAACGAATCTAGTATCTACCAGTTACGTTCCGGACTAAGCAGCGAAGACACTCGTGAAACGAGGCGGCAACCGACGAACACGGCGATAAGTCTACCAGTTACGTTTGAGTGTTGAGGCGGCCGTCGACGAATATAATAAACCTTTCACTTGGCGTGCAATACCAGCGGCTCTTACACGCGGTTTTGCACGCACAGTCGATCTACCATCGCGACTGATGAAAAACGGTTCTTTTTAGAATCATCAGTTCAATCCCACTATAGTGAGCCTACTCAGGTTTCACTGTAGAAACGCATAACTGTACACGACTTGCATAAGACCGTGGAAAAGTGTGTATAACCCGTTTTCCAAGTCATATTGTGTAAATTTAAATATTAGTTATGCTCTATATGTCGCGCCTCTAAAGGCCCTGACATCACCCGTTGCGGCTCGCTTGCTCAAGCTAGCCCCGCGGTTTTAGAACAAATTATATATCATCCCATTTTTATAGTTATTTCATTATATATATTAATATTGTCAATAAATTTATGTGATACCAAAAATTGGAGTTTTTAATATTTCAATATGACAAGTCATTGAATATCATTGCACTGTGTCAACTGGCGCCCAACCCGTGACTCGACACGACCAACCAGAAGAGAGGAGAAATACATACACACATCAATTGTTAAAATAACTACTCAATAGTTTACTAGTCGGTACGGCAAAAGAATATACTCGTCGAGTTTACTAGTCGGTACGGCAAAAGAATATACTCGTCGAGTTTACTAGTCGGTACGGCAGAAGCATATACTCATCGAGTTTACTAGTCGGTACGTTAGAAACGTATACCCGATAATAACCAGTACGGTCATTCTTTGCAAACAAATTGCCTAGCTGGCACGGCTGACAAACGGATCTACTAGTCGGTACGGCAGAAGCATATACTCATCGAGTTTACTAGTCGGTACGTTAGAAACGTATACCCGATAATAACCAGTACGGTCATTCTTTGCAAACAAATTGCCTAGCTGGCACGGCTGACAAACGGATCTACTAGTCGGTACGGCAGAAGCATATACTCGTCGAGTTTACTAGTCGGTACGTCAGAAACGTATACCCGATAATAACCAGTACGGTCATTCTTTGCAAACAAATTGCCTAGCTGGCACGGCTGACAAACGGATCTACTAGTCGGTACGGCAGAAGCATAGACTCGTCGAGTTTACTAGTCGGTACGTTAGAAACGTATAACCAATACGATTATTCATTGCAAACAAATTGCCTAGCTGGCACGGCTGACAAACGGATTTACTAGTTGGTACGGCAGAATCATATACCCGGCAATTTTACTAGTCGGTACGGTAGAATCATACATCTGTCGATCTTATTAGTCGGTTCGGAGAATTATATACTTGTTATTAATTATTAAAACGACAACATGACTAGACGGAACCAGGTGACGCCTGGGGAGGATCCGACGGAAAAAACACGACAGTTAGAGGGAAAGGTAGCAGCATTAGAAAAGACCACACAACAGCTACATAAGAAACTAGAGATGATGGAAAATCAATATGAAGCGTTACGACAACTCATTAATGACACAGATACCAAACTACTAGTGACGACAGCACGGCAAGAAAAAGATATCCAGACATTACAGACCAATGTTACTTCATTACAGAATACAAAAAACGATGGTAATGTTATTAACACTATCACCAGATCAACAGTAGATATTACAGCCCCAACATTTAGTGGAGAGAGCAAGACAGAACACCCAAAACAATTCCTTAAGGATATGTATAATTACCTGGATCACAAACAAATTACTGCCAGAAGAGAAAAAATGATAGTAATAGAAAACAATCTTCGTGGAAAAGCATCAAAATGGTACACAATGATCAAAGATGCAGCTCTAGACGAAGTAACATTCAGTGAATTGTTCCTCAAGCATTTTTTCTCTGAAAATCATCAATGGGAGATTTTCATTAAATGCACAGAAGCGGGAAAAAAACCTATTAAAAAGGATTTTCAGGAACATTTTCATCATTGGATGGCGGAATTAAAACACTTAGACTCACCTAAGATGAATGAAGAACAAGCAATAAACTTAATTACAAAACATTTCCCGATAGCTATCCAAGCATATATACAAACAACAAAAGAAAAGAAGTTTTTACCTATATGGGAAAAATTAGGTGAATTGGAAAACAATAAAAATCACGAAGAGGAACCAATCAAACAAAATGAAAACACAACAAAACAAACAAATTTTAGGCAAAATAATACATATAATAGAATGCCATACCAAACAAACAATCAAAATTATAACAATACACCGGATACGCACAAACCATATGCACAAAGACCAGCACAGACCTATGGAAACAATCATAAATCAAACATCAGACAATTAACCATGGACCAACCAGATTCCAATGAGGACACTATAAACAGTGGCAGAGAAGATCTAGATGAAGACCATGATGGGACAAAAAACTGGGAACAGGGGACTGCGGAAACAGATCGACCACAGTCATAAATACCCTTGATCTAAAACACATTACAAGATTAACAAAAAAGAAAAAACGTCCACCGGACAAACTGAATCTTTTAAAAGCGGAAGATTTAATAAAAGACGAAGATTTTGACATCACAAAACAAAACCCTACAAATGGGATGCCCGTATACCAAAATGCTTATAAACAACAAAGAATACGAAATGTTAGTAGATTCAGGAGCAGAGATATGTGCAATATCTGAAGAATACTATAACAAAATAGTAAAAGATAATCCAAAGATACCAATAATACCGTTAACGGGACTTAGTATACATAACGCAACAGGTAACAAACCTACAAAAGTAACTAAACAGATCTTACTACCAATAGAAATAGGAAAAGAACAAATACAGACACCATTTATTGTAATAAACAATTTAAATGAGAAAGGTATAATAGGAAGTGACTTTCTGGAAGTAAGTAATTCAACAATTGACTACGAAAAAAGACAGTTAACAGTAAAGATAGACAATGAAATATATAAAATACCATTCTCGAGAAAAAATTCATTGCAACCAATCCACTTACGAGCAATATCCACACAATCCATCACAGAACCATTGGACCAAATACAATACAATATATTACCTGATCACATTCAAAGAAACATAGATAAGCTAATACATCAATACCCAGAAGTATTTCGAGATACACCCGGTGAGATAAAAGGGTATGAGTGTGTAATCAGATTAAAAAATGATAAACCAGTTAACCAAAGGCCATATCCTATTCCGATCACGAAACGTGAGGCAGTGGAAAAAGAAGTGAAGCGTATGTTGGATATGGACATAATTAAACAGTCAAGATCACCATACTCAGTACCAATTGTACCAGTCTTCAAAAAGAATGGTGACGTACGATTGTGCCTTGACGCAAGAAAAATCAACGAACATATTATTCCAGACCGAGAATGTCCGATGACTATAGAATCAATTTTTTCAAAATTCGAAAAAATAAAATGTATTAGCACATTGGATCTTCGAAGTGGGTATTGGCAAGTAAAACTGGCAGAAAAGAGTATGGATCTATGTTCATTCCTTATAAATGGCAGAAACTATTCATTCAAACGCATGCCGTTTGGTCTTAATATAAGTGGCTCAGAGTTTCAAAAGAGTATGGACATAGTATTAGGACCATTATTACAATCTTTTGTAACAATATATGTAGATGACATACTAATTACATCAGAAGACGAAAATAGTCATTACGAACACATAAAGATGGTTCTAGAAAAATTTAAAACTTATAATGTCACTGTCAACATCGACAAATGTCAATTCTTCAGAAAACAAGTGTCATTTTTAGGTCATATAATTTCAACGGAAGGAATAAAAATGGACAATGACAAAATAAAAACTATTCAAGACTTCAAAACACCGAGCAAAAAGAAAGAAATACAAAGTTATTTAGGTTTTTTGAATTTTTACAGAAAATATGTAAAAAACTTTGCACATATAATTGAACCATTAATAGAATTAACACGAAATGATGTAAATTGGAAATGGGAAGAAAAACATCAACGAGCGTTCGAAGAATCGAAACAGGCATTTTTGAATGATGTAATAATAACATTTCCTGATTTTTCAAAACCATTATACATAAATACAGATGCATCAAATGTAGCTATAGGTGGAGAATTATACCAAATATTAGACAACAATGAGAGAGCTACACTAGGTTATGCAAGCAGAACATTAAAATCACCTGAAACAAGATACACCACTACAGAAATTGAGGCATTAGCGTTAGTATACTGTTGCAACAAATTTCGACAGTATATATTAGGTCACAGAACAATTATACAAACAGATCATCATGCGTTAACGTTCATGAAGAGTTGCAGATTAACCAACGGAAGACTTACTAGATGGACTTTGGCTTTGCAAGAGTATGATCTGGAAGTACAATATATCTCGGGGAAAGATAATATAGTGGCGGACACACTCACTCGTTATCCAAGGGTCAATGAAGAACGAGAAGAAGTGAGAATATCAATTAATAAAATCAAAAAATCAGAATACAGCACAGAATTAAAAAAATTAATTGGGAATTTAGCCAATTTACAACGCTCGGACATAAAGTTAAAGAGAATAATTAACACAAAAAACGAACATGTAACGATAAAAGACAAGATAGTGTTTGTAAAAGGTAAAACAGAAAATAATTGGCGAGTAGTTATACCAGGT
The DNA here is from genome assembly GCF_020184175.1 of Aphis gossypii. Lineage (NCBI taxonomy): Eukaryota > Metazoa > Arthropoda > Insecta > Hemiptera > Aphididae > Aphis > Aphis gossypii. The sequence continues at coordinate 58,107,117 of NC_065531.1, read as the reverse complement.
CAAATAGCAAACATGATAACACAAGAAACACACGAGATCATGGGACACCCAGGTCGATACAAAACGTATCATGCATTAAAAAGAATATGCATATTTAAAAATATGCACAAAATTGCAGCATCAGTTGTAAGAAATTGCGACAGCTGTCAAAAAAGTAAACCCATTAATTATCAATCAAGTGGACCAACAAAATCTCACAAACCAAAAACACCATTTGAAACAGTATCAATTGATTTAATGGGACCACTTCCAACTGGCCGGGGAGGAACACATTATATTCTAGCAATATTAGATACATTTTCAAAATATATAAGACTGTATGCACTAAAAAAGGCGTCGGCAAAAGCGATAATAAATAGACTTGAGCAGGATTATATACCCAACACGGGTAAACCACAGTCAATACTCACAGACAATGGTACTCAATTTACGGGAAAATTGTGGAAAACAAAACTCCATGAGTTAAATATTATAATAAAACATTCTACTAAGTATCACCCACAATCAACCCGGTCGAAAGATATAACCGAGAAACAGGCAGGTTGCTAAGAACCTATTGTTACGATCAACATACCAAATGGCCGAATTACTTAGAAAATATAGAAGATTGGATGAATAAAGTACGATCAGAAGTAACAGAAATGACCCCGTGGGAAATAATATAAGGAGAAATACCAAAACAACCATGGGAAGATATAATCAAATTTCCTGAACAGATGCAGAAGGAAGTCAAAAAAGAGAAATAGTACAAATGGTAGCGTCTAGAATTAAAAAAAAGGCAGAAAAACTGGAATCAAAACAAAAAAATAAAAAGAATATCGAATACAAGGTAGGACAATATGTTCTAATACGAAATCATGACTTATCAAACGCACACAATAAAGAAATAAAAAAATTATTTCACATATTCAATGGACCATTCATTATAACCAGAATAGTCGGAAAAAATACATTGGCAATAAAAGATACAAGCACACAACGCGAAGAACTCATTAATGTATCGGAAGTTCGTCCATACTACGGTATGGACAAACAAGACACGGCTTAAATATAAAATACCAAATATAATGAGCCAATGAGGTGTAAGATAGCGTTGACGAATCAACATTAAGCATTTAGTACACAAAACGTATATAAGAACAGTCAACAAAATTTTACTCATCAGTCAAAAAAATGGCACCATTAAATAAAGCACGTGAACTAGCTAAACGAGAAGCAGCAGAGAAAAGAAAACAGTTTTTAAAAGTGGACAAGGAGAACATAAACGGGTTATCATCAGTAATGTTGGTGAAAATCCAAACACCGAAGATCAACGAAATAAACAAACAGGAGACTATTCCTAGTATTATGACCATAAATAAGGCAAGGAGCATCAATGAACAAGAACAGTGGAATCAACCATTTGACTGGAGATTTGTAACAGAGAACACATTGTACAAATATATTCCATTTGAAAAAAATATCAATATATCACAAGCAATGGACTACGTGACGGATAAACTTAAACAACACGAACCACCAACAAAAACAATTAAGGCAGTAGACAAGGACACGCCAATTTGGTATATGTCCAGAAATGCGATTCGTCGCGCACTTTACAAGGCGTCCATACAAAGACGTATTTTTAGTAGCTTATGAGATCCGTCATCGGTTCATTCAATTCACCCGGTGACACATCTGGGGGGGAGTTGTAACGGTGTAGCCGTCACCATATAAAAAGGTCCTTTTCAGGACCACCAATCACAACACAGCATACATAAAAACAATACCATCTGAGAGACTTAGCGGTGAATTTAAACCCTTTAGATTCATCACAGAGTCTCACCAAGTACGGCGATGGATAGGGGACACAGTGAAGAAAATAACAACACCCCACAGATCTATAAGTTCAAAATTGACTCCATAATGAGGAAATCCGTACCGACAGTAAGCACAAACACGCACGGCGGCATACTGGTGGTTTACTAGTCGGTACGGATCACAGTATATATACCGGGCACTTTTCAAGACAAATTAGTATTCAGTCATTATCACCATCGTCAACATATAAGTCAACACAACGACGAACGACGAACATAATACTGATTTCTACCAGTTACGTTCCGGACTAAGCAGCGAAGACACTCGTGAAACGAGGCGGCAACCAACGAATCTACCAGTTACGTTCCGGAATAAGCAGCGAAGACACTCGTGAAACGAGGCGGCAACCAACGAATCTACCAGTTACGTTCCGGACTAAGCAGCGAAGACACTCGTGAAACGAGGCGGCAACCAACGAATCTACCAGTTACGTTCCGGACTAAGCAGCGAAGACACTCGTGAAACGAGGCGGCAACCAACGAATCTATCTACCAGTTACGTTCCGGACTAAGCAGCGAAGACACTCGTGAAACGAGGCGGCAACCGACGAACACGGCGATAAGTCTACCAGTTACGTTTGAGTGTTGAGGCGGCCGTCGACGAATATAATAAACCTTTCACTTGGCGTGCAATACCAGCGGCTCTTACACGCGGTTTTGCACGCACAGTCGATCTACCATCGCGACTGATGAAAAACGGTTCTTTTTAGAATCATCAGTTCAATCCCACTATAGTGAGCCTACTCAGGTTTCACTGTAGAAACGCATAACTGTACACGACTTGCATAAGACCGTGGAAAAGTGTGTATAACCCGTTTTCCAAGTCATATTGTGTAAATTTAAATATTAGTTATGCTCTATATGTCGCGCCTCTAAAGGCCCTGACATCACCCGTTGCGGCTCGCTTGCTCAAGCTAGCCCCGCGGTTTTAGAACAAATTATATATCATCCCATTTTTATAGTTATTTCATTATATATATTAATATTGTCAATAAATTTATGTGATACCAAAAATTGGAGTTTTTAATATTTCAATATGACAAGTCATTGAATATCATTGCACTGTGTCAACTAATATGCTCATTTAAGCTTCTGGTCAATCTACTTAAGTAAGAATTTTCAAATAATGTTAAAAATGTCGTTAGATTTAATATTATTTAATGTGAAATGCATTTACTGATGAATAATTAACGTATTCAAGACTATTGCGTGTTCCAGAAATCGCTGCTGAAATTGAATTATTTTGACGGTATGGTATACATTGATATAGGATTTATCAAAAAGCAATACTTTGGCTACGTGACCAGTTATAGGAATAAGATTAGAAGGAACACCAGCAATTGAAAGGTTGTTCTCTAATGGAATCTGATATTATATCGACACGGACGTCGAGCATTTCTATCATTTGAAACGGAAAAATCTGAAAACCACTTAGTTTTTTATATATATATAATGTTTTGCTTTTGGATTACTTACAAGCACTTGTTGCCCCTCTGGAGGATTGGATTTCGGTGTAAGATCTCTTCTGAATGCATAGAAAAATGAATTAGCTGATGGCGTATAACAGTTGTGTTCACAAGAAATAAAAGGGGAAAACGCGTAAAATCCTTGTGGTAATTGAAATACGAGAAAACATATTCGAGAACCGTTCACCGTTCTCAAAAGGGTATAGGCACAACATGCATTTTTGAAAGAGTAGAGAATGAGTGTGTTACTTAGATTCCATATGATGTATGGTGAATAGTAGATATTGCTGAGGGACAAGAAGTTATACAGTGCGTTAGTGTTAACAATAATAGAAGTATCTTGATATGAAATTTGATTTAAACAAATTTTTCTTCTCCAGAATTACAGCCAATGAAGTTTAGGTGTAAAGTAAAACAAATTTCGATTGCGGCAAAATAAATTGGATCTATAAAACAATGTTATTAGGATTACCCGCAATGCGGTCAACTCAAAATGTTTCATTATGTGTCGCATTTAGGTTTCAACAATATACATTTTTGTAAGAAGGCCAATGTTTTGGATTATTATCGTTCGTTTACAAAATTTAACAGTTATTTGATAAATATGATATTATATGAACACGTGATCAGTGCATGATCAAAGGAATACAAGACTCGAATTACTTTTAAATAATACAAATATTTGTTGGATATAATATTACAATACATATCGAAACAAATTGTAGCAACACAATAATATTGTTTGATCATTTTAAGTGATTTAAGTAATTGTTATTGATTTTAAAGTACAATTCTAACCCCATGAATTTATTTAAAATTAAATATAAGTATATATTTTATAATCACAAATATTTTGATGTTAAATTTTTACCAAAAATCACATAAATAAAAATGAACTTATTTTTCTGTTGTATATGGAATAATAATACATATTATATTGTATTTACTGTAAAATAATGTGCTTATTTATATTTATTATTATTATCTGATTGATAGTAATTATTATAGTTAATATTAAGTATTAATAAGATATATATTGGAAATTAAATAAATAGCTGTTACAAATGTTAACAGTTCAAATTTAATAAATAGTATATCGTATTGTATTATTTATTTGATGAAAGAGAGGTATATAATATATATTTATTTATAAATAGCTAAAAAAATTCTATTACATACTTATATAATTTGTTATGTATTATTACTAATATAAATATTGTATTGTATATAGGTAATTTTACGTTGTATTATATATATACATTTTTTTTTTATATAATTCTTAATTACTTTGGAAACTTGCATAATATTATAAAGTACATTTTTAGATATAGCATATTTTTATATTATATTATATGGTCCAGATTTGTTGAGAAATTAAATTAATTTCGTAATATTCTGATGATTTGATTTTTAAACTTTATTAATTTTTTTAGAGATGTGTAGTTTGTCAGTTTGTGGTAAATTTCAAATTTTTGACATTTTGTAAATATGTGGTAAAAGGACATTATATATGTCACATGTTGAAACTATACTTTGACCATCAAATGGTTATGTATTAGGTGAAGTTAACATATTTGTAGTCAGTTAACCACAGTCTCTTCTTTTCTACTTGGTCTGGGGTTTTGTATTTGGTTTATATTTTTTTTTATCCTGCTTAGTTCAGTATTAGGATAATGCCAGTGGTAATACTATTTGATAATTAAAAATGATTTTTTTTTCGCTTATACATCTGCTATATAGATATATTTAGAAAAGAAGATGACGTCAAGAGAGTTGCTTTACGTGGTTCTTAGACTGTTTTTTAATTCCACATGTTATGACTATATTATAACGATATTATATTACAATATGTTTTATCTAAAACGTATTTTAACTATCAAGATAATCCGGTTTGTATAAAATAAATAATATTATTTTATTTAATCTCTATATATATATTATATATATATATAAAGAAGTGTATATTTTGAATACATTTTATAACTCAAGATATCCACCAAACTATTTTCGATAAAAATTTCATACCATATTAAAATTTATATGTAGATGGTTTCTGTGAAATTTGTACGCTGTGCAATAAGTGGTTCCAGAGTTATGGCCTCTTTAGTGCATAAAATTTTTTTTTTAAATTTTCAGTAACCATGGTAACGATTTTTTATTATTATTATTTATTTTCTGACTAACTCACTGACTGATAAACGTAGAGCGTTAACAATTATAGATCAATGCTTGCAATTTACATGGTAAATTTATACAATCGTATTACAAGTTTAGTGAACAATAAGAAAGCATTTTACAAAATTCGCATTTTAAAGTGGTGCTTGCACAAGTTTTTTGAGAATCAAAGTATTAAATGAAAATGTCTAATTTCTAACACCGTTAAACCGAATATTAAATAACAAATTAATCGAATTTCGAATCATATTATAGAATTGGTATTTTAACGGGCTACAAAGTACACGGGTTGAACTTTTATATTTATAAAAACAAGTATAATTTTTATTTTATATTCATAAATTATTAAGATTCAAACTTTTAAAATTATAAAAAGTTTGAAAGTAATTTGTGGATTAATAACTATAATTTCTTTAGTTGATGCTAAATAATCTAAATTAAATTTCAGAAGTGACTTTTTCTTAATATTCTATGGATGTTCTGTGGATATATGTAATTATATATTTAGAACCCATGGTATAACGATATTCATAATACATTATTAACAAGAATAGCTTAGTAATTATTATGTTGCATTTAAAATATTTAAAATATTTTGTAAGTATAAACTTAATATTTTATTTATAAATTGTAACTATGATTTTATTTTAATTAATCATAGTGTTTTGTTACAGTTTATGATTTAGATTATACTCACTACTCAAAAATATAAATATATACCTACTATAACTTATTAGTGTGGAATAAAATTAAACAAATTGTTTGAAAAATCACTCTTGCATTATAATTTATCTGTCATTCAAATATTAGTATCCACACCACAATTCTTTGGAATAATTTACACTTTTTGCTTATATTATAGTTTATCTTAATCATATATTAAACTCATACAGGTCATCATAATCTACCAAGTAGTACGTATTCGTTATAATATAATATATAAAATAATGCAAGTGATTTTATATATATTTAACTATGGTTAATTCTAATTTGTATCATTCAATTTACAATAGATTGTTTTGTATACATTTTAATTTTCAAAATTCAAAAATTATTTAATATGAGGGTAATAATTGGTTGTAATTTTAGTGTTTAATGTTTTTATAATATTATGTAATATATTTTATACTTTATACTTAGGTGTTAGAAAACAACGCAATCAAGAAATATCACACATTATAATAGAGAATTACGATTACGTGACCGATATTCTTTTCCTTGTACATTATCATCATTCACCATATTATATTAAAATATGATGAAAGATAATGTATACAGATTATTAGGTACATACAAAAATTAATTTAACGCCTATGAAATATACAAAATACCGTATATACTAAATACATGATCTTATAAACTTCATAACATATATAATATATTATATACAACATTCAAGACGTCTATGATATACGAACCTTACATGATCTGTAATGAATCAAAAATATGCTTGAGCGTTGCTATTGATGAGACTTTACCTTATAATAATATATTAACCTAGATGTTATGGTCAAGTACTTCCAACGAATAATAATTTATGAAGCCAGGAGTAGCTACTATCCTAACTTTACTTTTATTATAAGTTTAAGCCTATATATTATTACGATTAATCGGGATCGTGAGTATAGATTTATAAACGAAGGATGAAATGATTTTTGATGTACCTGAGTCTGCGTGTCTTTATTAATTTATCTTTGACGATGATTTTACTGATGAGAATATGTGAATATTTATAACTATAATTTCTTACCTGGATGGTGTTGCTTGTCTTGAGTGATGATGATTTTTGAAGCAAGAGTAATGATATCGTTAATCTTTTTGAAATAATATAAATAAAATTTCGTTAGAATAAAAATCACTTTAATAATTTACAACAAGAGTTAAAGATTTAAAATTAATGAGTTAAATTAATAGGCGCTTTTGAATATAGTGGATAAAGATGGTACGTATGAAAAACTGTATGAGGCAGTATTGGATGATATGAGCAGACTATGCTGCTGAGATCCGACTCAGCTGATGGAAGCAGACTGAGACTGTGTATCAAAAAAAGGGTTCTACTTATAGTATTGCTCTTTGAAATCTTGTTGTTCCATATTAAAAGTGTTGTTTATTTGTATAAGTACATAAAAATATGTTATTGTGAGATATTGTTTTGTAATTTAATTTTATAATAAGTATAATTATAATATAATGGGTACAGATTATTTATTGTAGTTTTCTGGTAATAACATATTTAAAATATATTTAAAATTATTATGATGATATCGAATCATTAAGCTGTGTAAGCGTAATGATGTAGATATCATTACAGATCAATACACACATGGCAGATATCATATACACATATAAAACATAATTTATATAGTATGCTTAACGCTTCAACAACATACACATAACCAATAAAAATGAAATTGCCAAACTATTATAGAAAAGGCAACAACATTAACACTCCAAAAAAGCGTTATCTTATAAAACATCATACAAAAAACACTCTTTTTATGAAAATTATGCAAAATAAACGACAAAATTCGCGATACGCTTTATGATGAGTTACGAAGCAAATTCACGTAAATCCATGAGTCACGGGACAGGTACACGAGAACACACGAACTAAACTAACACCGTGGAACAAAAATATAATGGGTATAATGTTTTCATAACACTATGTATAACTATATAAAGACAACGCGAAAATGACTATTCACGAATATTCAGCTCACTCATAATCAACCAACTTACTCTTGATCAAAAAGCCAGCTCACTCTTAGTTAGTGTTGGACTCATTTATTTTCAATTGGATATCATACTCGGATACGGACCCAAGACGGTATTATTACCGTATATTACGTTTATATAACCACATTTTTTTCCAACTAACCGTATTCTACTGTATTGTTGCGAACACCGGGCATGGTTTTATATTGGTATATTTATCCTATTTCCTAAACTATACATTTTATCTTATTTATTAAACTTCTTAAATAATTCTGAATCAATTTTATTTACATATCTTACATACCTGAGTGTTGGATTTAAGAAGTATTCTACAATAAATTATTTAAAACTTATGCATTTGTAATACTGGACTTCAAGTACGATTGGATTACCTAATCAGAGACAATATCTTTGAGCAAGATGCTATCTTATATAGCATCTAGAGGATTCTAAAATTAAACTGCATTAGACAAAATCTCCTTTCCAACAATTGCGTCTTACATACTTGTAATATTAGATTTTTAAAGCATAGTCGAAATACTTTATCAAAAACGAAATCTTTGAGCATAGATCTCTCTTAGTTAGCGTTCGGATTCGGACATTCAATTGGAGTAATTCAAAAGTTGTTTTCCAAAATTTGTGTACTTGTAATATTGAATTTCCAAATCATAATTTAAACACCTAGTTAGGGACAATATCTCTGAGCGAGAGGTTTATCTCAGCCGACTTCATAAGGACCTAATATTAAATTATATTGCCATTGCTTTTATTATTCGTTACAGCAAAAATGAATCGCATTATCATTCCTCGTCCATTCAACCATATTGAATACCGATTTAAACCTTATTTGGTGCATCAGAGCTATAATTAACATAATATAGTATACAGTACTTGAATTTAACTCTAAAAACAAACTTATTGTACTTGTATATACAATCTCACTACACAAAATAGTGACGCAAACATCGAACACCACAATACAAAGAAATTGTTTGGCACACATTAACCACATAGGTACATTGAACTATACAGACTATGAGTAATGTAAGTGTAACAAAACATTACTTAAACATATACATTATACACGTTAAGTACTTTTACATAATACAGTAGTGGAATATAATCTTACACACTATATTATCAGCCTCATACTAATATTGTAATTACTCTTTTTTTCGATTATTTATGTTTGTGTTTTACTGAGGATGGCATACAACTTATATAATATGTACCCCTTTTCACCATAATTTTATATTTATTTTAAATTTATTCTTATTCTAGTACATTCTTATTTCGTTTTAAATAAAAATCAACCGTTTTATGAATGCAAAAATGTAAAATATTTTAAACATTAATATTATAACAATACACATATCTTGTAATATTGAATATTATATGTATACATATATTTAATTGTAAAACTTTAGTAAATAAATATTATATGTTAAGTTACAGAACATACATAAAATTAAGTTATTTTTCAATGGACTTTAATTGAATTAAAATAATTTTAATAATGGTAAAATAATAATACTTACTTAAAAGTATCTACTTGGAATTTTGTACAATCTTCAGTTATTTGAATAATAATAAAACAATTATAAAAATATAATCGTTATAAAATAATTAACCAAGATGATGATTAAGATTTGAAAATAATATAAGTCATCGTTACTAGTGATGAAATACATTGGCTTTTAACTATAAATTACAATAAGAGTTTTGTCTATGCATAATATAGTTATGTAAAATTATAAATACAAATTAAAATTTGATTCTTTAATGTACAATTTAGTACCTATGCGTCGTTTAATTATAAAAACAATTATAGGAAAAATGTTATAATAATCTACTATAGATAAATATAATAGATATGTAAGAGTATGCTATTTTAGTTGTTTTTTTTTTTTTTTTGAATAAGACATTTATTTTCTGTCTTTTGTTACAATTTCTCAAAGATTTCTGTACACCTACACAAAGTTTGTTATCAAGTTTGACGAGAACTCTTCAGCTCAGTACAGAACTTTGTTGTTATAATAATAAGTACCATGTATGTATTGTTCTAATGTTCTATGATAATGTGATTCTAACCTGAGTTTGAAAAATAGTTTTGTATACATTAATATAATCTTACGTATAAAGTTATGGAGTAGGTAAGCGAATAAATGTCTTTAAATACAAAAAGATGGGTAAAATAAAAATTAAAACATATTAAGTAATGCAATATAGTATAATATAATATAGAAGACAAAATAACACGAACATGGACAATGTTAGTTGTAATCATATTATAAATTATATTTATCACTTAATCAGTTTTTTGGAAATTTTATATAAAACTAGAAAACTGGTTTTAATTTTAAAACTTATAACAACTCAAATTAATATTTATTTTGATTTCTCTTAGGTATTACTTTGATATTATATAATTTGAATCTAATGTTGATAACAGGTATAAATTAATTTTTTTTTCTTTATAAGCACAATATTATAGTATCGTAATTGCTTTTATAAATTAATTCATTAATCAATTCAAAACAATATGTAGATTTAGTTTTAATAATATTAATTATATTATATTTATATTAAAAATATGTTCTTTTGAATAAATAAATAATTCAATATAGTGTCATACATTATAATAGTTATATTTACATCAGAAATAAATACAAATTGTAATACTAAATTTTTCTTAAATAAATATAGTAAATTAAAGATACAAATTACATAATAGGTATGTTTAAAATTTGGCATTTTATAATCATGGTTTTTTCCTTAATTTTATAGTAATATAATTTTTAAATATTTTTTTATTTCATATATTATGGAATATTCAATTCAAGTTTGTGTAAATACTCATCAAAAGTAATACATAACTAATTACAATAAAATATACAAAATACCAATAATACCATGTTTATATATTATACAAGTATTAATAAACCCAATAATTTAGTACCTAATGAACTTTTTACATTTTGATATTATTAGTTCATATTTTAAATTTTAAGCAAGTATAAACAGTAAACACCATGTAGTTTTACTCAAAGAAGTAGTTCTTTTTAAAGTTTCTTTTTAAACTTTTGACAAGTCTTTTGATATTCTCGTATGTATATAAGTTAATATAATTGACAAAAGATGCCCAATCAGCATCTGAACACCTGTATAATTATTCAAATTACAATATCTGTATGACTATATAATAATGTCTTATGGTTGGTGGATTTCTTTCAGAATTTCGCAATAAATTCAAAATAAAAATAAAATATAACTAACTAACTATATCTACACAAATTATATTAATATTTGCTTTTTTTAAAATATAGGTACTCCCAGACCCAGATTTAAAAAATATCATTTATCATTAAACAATTTTAGAATTTTTAAAATTTTAAATTTTTCTTTAAACAAATAAAAACTTGTAAAATATACATTATACATACATACCTAATTAAAAAAATATTATTAATTTTAATTATGATTGATTATGTTAAATTAAATTTTGATTAAAATAAGTAAAAAGAGAAAAGAAGATAAATAAAAAATTGATTTTTAGTTAAAAATGAATCAAACAATTGAAATATTTTTTGTGCAAAAAAGTCGTATAATTTCGATAAAAATAAATAATCTGTTAAGTATAATGATTTTCTACGGAATTCAAATTTATATGCTTGCACTTTTTAAATTATACCCTGGATTTTATATATTATAATATTAAAAATAATTACTCGAGTGATTGTTTCTTTAAAGATGTTGAGTAAAATAAAATAATTATTATTTAGCTTAACTAAATTATAATTGTGCATACTTTATGTTATCATTGAATACAATTTAGCATTTGATATTAATTTTTAAATAATTAGATAAATTTAATAACAGTTATGAAAACACAAGCAATTTTACTAGGAAAATACAAATGCGTTTACATTTTAGGTTGTTTACTAACAAAAAATTATTCTAAAACGCATTTTTGATAGTTAATATTCCTATAAAACTGAATTTCTTCTCTTTTATCCAAATAAATTCAAGATATTATTATCTCTGTCCATATTATTTTTACTCTTTTACTCTAAAACATATTATGTCGTTTTATGAGTCCTATAAAATGTACATTGATATTTTAGCATTATAGTTTACACTTTGTTTTTTCATATTACAGAGACTGTGTTGAATCCTGAATTAGTTCAACCAACAACATCTTCTGTGCCAAAAATAAAGACACCTCCACATACAAGACGGAGAAATTCCACTAAAACTCAACAGCCAATATCGCCTCCAATATTTGAGGGTCCAGCAATATCCAATGTGACAGCGAGATTGGGCGAGAGCACGTTTCTATACTGCACAGTCCAAAACTTGAAACAGAGACCGGTACGTATATTACATATTGCTGATTGTATATTTTAAACTACTTTGATACAATTTTATGATATACTAATATTGAGGGAATAAAATGTTTATCAATCAAACAACGCAATCTTAGTAAAATGTATACGAAATGGCTAATACATTTACATTTACGTTTATTTACGTTTAAATTTTTAACTAGACACTTATTATACGTATTATTATAATATTAATTAATCTGTTTATTATTAATTGTTATTTATGTTAATAAGAAATACTCGTGTCCTTTGGTTCGGCCTTTTAAAAATATATTAATGTTGGTAATATAAGTAATTAACCAATGAATTGAAACACTAAATTAAAAAAAAAAAAAGAAAACAATAAATCGATTTTTACTTTTTAATTTATATACACAATTCTGTCAGGCTTAGTAAACTGTCTTTATGAGTTATTATCTTTCCTGATATTCAGAATTCAGGCCACCAAATAAGATTCAATTATCTTTTCCTCGTTTCCACTTTTAGTAATAATCATTCGTTTAACTTTCTAATAAATCAAATTATATTATTTTTCTTATCAGATTAATATCGATCTGTCCAATACCATTTACTTATTTTAACTATTTGCCAAAAGTACTAAATATCATCATGTAACTTGTTGTTAAAAATAATTCTCTTACATTTTATAATTTTTTAAATACTGAGTTTTAATTTAGTTACTAAAATTATAAGTATTTTAATTTATCCTCTATGATTCAATTAACAAATAAACAAATAAAATAGGTATATAAAATTGGAATGTATGTGTAACTACAAAATAAATTTACTGATAAAATCAAATAGATAAAATAATAAGCAGATTCAATATTGTAAATTATTATTTTATTCACGCTCAAATTATGCTACTTTGAAAACCATAAAATGAGTGTACATTGATGTATTTTATTAAAAAAAAAAAAAAAACCCAAGACTGAAATAAATAACTTATTTATGTATACTCATAAATACATATATATATTATTATGTTGAACCCTTGTATTTTATATCAACCTAAGCCATTATTTATAATATTCTATGAACTTGAGGAATAAATCTCAATTACTTGCATAATCTGTTATAGTTTTATATATCATTTATACTTATTATATTTGAATATATACATAATCAAAACTAAGTATTTAGTTCGAATGATTGATCAAAATAAATTAACTAAAAAATTATATTAAATATTCATAATTGAAACTATGTGGATAATTCAATTACAGTAAGTGAATCTCATATTATAACATTTTAAAATTCAGATATTAATGGTATTATTAATAATAATGAATATACCTACCTAACTATGTCGTTTCAAACATTTTTCAGTTAAATATTTAGAGTTCTTAACATTTTTTTCATTTTTCACTTTTTTTTTTTTTTTTTTACTAAATATTAACTAATTAATTAGATAAACAGTTATCTAGTGTTAATAGTAATTAATTATACATTCATTAACTAAAATTACTACTTCATGTTTATGAAATTAGCATGTATGTGTAAAAATAAAAAATAATAAATCGTTCTTTATTTTAAATTGCACTATGATACAATTGAGTTAAACGCATTTTTTTTTAAATATTTATCAGGCCAGTTATACCAACTAAATTATTTAGTGTTTAATATAATAGATTTGATTGTCCCATTATATTTAGATATTTTCCCCCAAAATTTTGAGTTTTGTGAACGATTAAAAAAATAATTAAAATCTTCATCATTAAAATATATGTATATGTGTAAATTGTAAAATCAATTAATAATAATTGTTTTATTTTTAACTCGTCAAGTTTTATTATATTAAGCTATAAAATATAGCCATTATCACTCATATTAGATAATAATACAACTGCTTAAAATTTGTATGATACCTACATTATAACTTAAAATATTCATTACCGTGAAGTTTTATTTATTTAAATTTGTACATTTATATTTCGAGTCATTATTTATCAATTATAATATTTCTATCAACCCTATATATTTAATCTATTTTTAAATTTTTTATTATTTTATATATGTTTTTTTGATGACGAAAAATAGTTAAATCAATGTAAAAAGTACATTATTTCATATCTCGTACTAGATAAAATTGGCGATACAGCGTGGCGTGTACTGAAAAGTTTTGTTAGTGAAAACAATTATACAGTGAATATAAACCATATGTACATGGTGGGTGAAGATATTTTTGTCATTCAATTTGTCATTCTCTAAAGGCAAAATGTCAAATTAGTGTCCATGAATCATACATTTTGTAACAAATTTCGTTCACTCTATATATACACAAGCAAATGGATTGACGTACAACACGCTGGCCCAACCGATTTACAATTTTTGAAAATTTTCTTTGAACGATAGTCGTACAAATTTTAAAAACGGTCGTATAAATTCATACAAATTGCGTACTAAATTATGGCATCGGAAACTTAAATTGCGTGCAGGGGTGGGGCTGAAGTGACGGTTTTTTTAAGTAACTGAAATTGCAGCCAAATTGGTCGTATCAACTCTTACAAATTTCATACTAAATTATAATTAACTATATAGTTTTTAAAACGCATTACCGTAGCTCAACCCACTATTTTTCTTTGATAACAAAAAAAAAACTGTTATCGTACAGATTTTGAAAATGATAGTACAAATTCATACAAATTGCATACTAAATATTGGTAAACAAAATTTAAAAAAAATTAAAATGGATGAGGGCCGGTGTGATGTACGTTAAATGTTCAAAGTTAATCATAAATCATAATGTTTAATATTGAACTATAATAAAGAAAAATAATACATTAATTATTATTGTTAAATATTTTTTTTCTATACAATATAATAAGATATACCTGATATGATTTAATGTTAAAATTCATTTTTGAATGGATATAGTAATGAAATTCATTAACTACTTAATTACATATTTTATTGATTGAAAATTTTAAATTCTTTAAACAATTTGATTTTATTGTCCGAGGTTGATATATTTTAGTTGGCTGGGATATTGGCATGTACTAGATTGTAGTTTATAAGTAGCTTCGCTAACAATTCACGGCACATTGTGGTTCTAAAACAGCGGTGTTCATCGTCATAGAAATGGAATGAAAAAGTTTAACAATTTTTTGTTGTCAAGCAGTTATGGAATAATTTTTTAAAAGGTAGTGTGTTAAGTGTGGGTCCCTGAAAAACAGTTCTCACTATTACTATTACTAGTTTTATTAAAATCTGTTTGTTTATCAGACCAAGGATTTGTGTAATATAAAATTAGTGTTTGGTAGGTATTTTTAATAAAATAGTTATTTGATTTTCATGATAAGATAATTAATTGTGTTTAAACCTGCAATATTATATCCTTTGTTCTAAGACGAGTGTGATATGTTCACACCTTAGTTTATAAAATGGAAATTCATCATAATATTTTTATTATTTTATTTATCTGACACATAATTTCAGAACTGTCCTAAGCAATTTTAAAAGCTGTTGGATACTTATCGGTCGTTTATGCGCGGATGCAGTCTTACCACCGTGCGCGAGGGGTCACGATAATGTTCGTTTTTTTTGCGACGTCTTTAAGTCATTCCCTTGTGTTGTCGGCATTGGGGGACACACTGCTTCGCCTGACATCGGTGCCGACCTACCGGTCGCCATGTTGTTGTTGTTGTCTGGCGCGTGTGGTCTTTCACGTCTCCGCGTCGTGTCTTGTGTCGTCGTTCGTTTTTAACTTAACTGCGTTTTTAATTGCTCTCATTAACATGTGTGTTCGCCCTTTATTGCAACACACACACGTTGAGAGCATTAACAAAGTTCGTTTCGACGTCGTCCATTAAGGTGTGTCTTCGCCGTGTATTGCAACACACACCAAGTCTCCGACGTCAGTGCCCGACCATTCGTTGTATATTCATGTTGGTTTTTGTACTACGACTGATGAGGCTGAGGAACAGTGTCCATTCCACGCGTTAGCTGAATCCAGGTCAGCCTTATATTATCATACCTCTCCTTTTGTTTGTTAATACTTTATATTATAATATTATATTGTTATTTTTAAGTCTACTAACCTTAGTATCGTAAGAATTTCTATATTATATACATTATTATTCATACGTGTAAGAGTTGGCAATATATTCTTTTCTATAAATTTAATACAGTCCGCTTTCGTATAATTTGTTACTTATTGTTTTTTAATACATCATACTACTTATCCAGCGCATGTAACTCTGCGAGTCTATACCCGGCAGACACCCAGTGGTGTCACAAAAGACCAGGTAGTCGCGCAAACATTTTTGGTCCTACGATCCGGATGACGTAGTAATTGCTTGTTTTGTTGTCATTGTCCTTTTGTCGTATTATTCCTTTTTGTTGCTCAACAATGGGTCGTCCAAAAAAGAATCAGGTGGAGGAATCGACTGATTTACAAAGGCTCTACTTCTGGCGCGTTCAGCACGTGATGGTGTACTTCGGTCTATTCGTAATCTCGACAGTTTAGCGAATGAGGCTAAAACAGATGTTGACAAGCAGCATGTATTCTTGGCTCGCGTAATCTCACTTGAAAAATACATTTCTCAGTTCGAAAAGTATCAACAAGAAATCCTCGCGTCTTTAGTCGATTTGAATTTAGTACGAGAGTTTGAACAGGTTGACGCACTTGTTGCGGATGCTATGGAAGAAATGTGTGGAACGATTAGGTCAACGATGGAACAGTTGCAACCAAAACGTACACCGAATGATGAATTTCGTTCACTAAATAGTGGTGGGGTTCCTCAAGCTTATCATACAGTTAGTTTACCTAAAATAGAATTACCAAAATTTGACGGCAACGTAATTGAATGGTGTACATTTCGTGATATGTTTCAGTCGCTTATACATAATAACAAGGCGATTTCAGATATTGAACGTTATCACTATTTAATATCCTGCTTATCAGGTCCAGCACTCACTATCGTCAAAGCTGTCCCGTTGAGTGCGGACAACTATTCAATTGCTTGGAATGAGTTAACAAAATGTTATGAAAACCGCCGGTTATTGGCAACTGCACACGTAGATAAGTTATTTGCTTTTGCCCCTCTCAAAAAAGAATCTGTGTCGTCGCTGTTGTCCTTTGTACACAC
This sequence comes from Aphis gossypii, assembly GCF_020184175.1. Classification (NCBI taxonomy): domain Eukaryota; kingdom Metazoa; phylum Arthropoda; class Insecta; order Hemiptera; family Aphididae; genus Aphis; species Aphis gossypii. The sequence goes on along the minus strand of NC_065531.1, from coordinate 58,089,427 downwards.
TTTTCGTGAAAATGTTTCGGCCATTAATGCACTCGGAATCGAAAATATATCCAGTTTCTTACTTTTTTATATTGGAGTTCGCGTTATAGATACTGAAACACGTCGTTTATTTGAAGCTAGTATACCACAGTCTGAGATACCAAGTTTAGACGACTTATTAAATTTCATTTCTCAAAGATGTAAAATATTAGAAAACATCGGTAAAAGTGCTGAGAAGGTAGAGTTGGTGTCAAAACCTAATTTAAAAAAAGGTAAGGGTGCTCCGTCAGTCAAGTCTTCTTTAACTTCAACTACTAACAGCTCAAGGCCGTCACAGAAGACCTCAAAATGCTTATATTGTCAACATGAACACCACCTTTATCGGTGTTTCTTGTTTAAGAAGATTTCGACAGATTTGCGGCGGAAGTTCGCCAGTGACAACTGTTTGTGTTTTTGTTGTCTGAAGACTGGTCATTCAGCAAACGCATGTTCGTCAACATTCAGATGCAAAACATGTCAGAGTAAACATCATACACTGTTACATTTAGATTGCGATAATTTATCGGTAAAGGAAATAAATCAAGAACGCGGTGACAAATCACAACCGAACAATGTTGACTCGGAACCTTCTGCCAGCCTATCAAAATTTGCCGGCACTACATGTACAGACAAAACCGTAGTGTTAGGAACAGCGATTGTGCGCATATTTGATAACACAGGAGAATTACAAACTGTTCGTGTTTTATTAGATGGAGGTTCTCAAGTTTCAGTAATGACTTCCGAATGTGTCAACCGTCTCGGGTTGCAGAGGCATAAAACTTGCACGAACGTATCTGGATTATCTCAACAACCAGTAACGAAGATCAAGGGTAGTACACATTGCAGATTTGTTCCCTTAACAGCTAAAGAGCCACAATTTGTTGCTTCAGACATTATTGTGCTTTCACAAATTACCAGACACATGCCAAGTGAGAAATTACCTGCATCGGTCCGCGAACGATATCGTCATCTGATATTGGCGGATCCTGCTTTCGACGTTCCTGGACCAATCGACATGTTAATTGGAAATGATTTATACCCACTGGTCTTACCGACAAAGACAGATGTTATTCACAGTCCAGGATTGCCGTCAGCTATGAGTACAACGCTTGGATGGGTAATAGGTGGTGCTTTAAACAAGTCAACAATGTCACCAGTTGTCTCACTCTCCATTACTGAGTCTCCGTCCATTGAAGGACTTCTACAACAGTTTTGGAAGGTAGAACAACCACCAATTCCAGATTTACCGACGACGGAAGATGAATTAGTCGAAGAATGGTTCCGAAAAACAGTCAACCGAGATTCCACAGGAAGATTTTGTGTTGCCCTTCCATTCCGCTCACGAATCATGGATAACCTCGCCAATCGTACACCTATTGTACTTGGTCCATCACGAACAATGGCTTTAAATCGACTCTATAATTTAGAACGCCGTTTAACAAAGGACCCTGATTTATATTCCGCTTACCGAAAGTTCATGAATGATTATTTGTCTCTTGGTCATATGCGACCTGCAATCAATCCAGGGAAGTATTTCATTCCACACCACCCAGTTGTTAAACGAAGTAACGACAACATAAAAATACGAGTAGTTTTTGATGCATCAGCAAGATCGTCAACCGGTTATTCACTCAATGATTGTTTGGCAACTGGTCCCAAGTTACAACTGGATATTAGCGACGTCTTATTACGCAGCCGATTTCACAAGTATTTGTTTATTGCTGACATCGAGAAAATGTACAGGCAAATAAATATCTGCGAGGAGGATTGTGCATATCAGCACATACTTTGGCGAAACTCACCAGATGAAGAAGTCCAGGAGTTTCAGTTGTGTACTGTCACTTATGGTATGAGCTCAGCCCCATTTTTGGCCATGCGATGTTTGCATCAGTTAAATGAAGAAGACGGACCTTCCTATCCACTTGCATTTAATATATTAACAACATCTACCTACGTTGACGATATTGTCGCAGGGGCAAATACGGTAGAAGATGTTCTCCAATTAAAACAGGAAATTGTGGCATTACTTCGTCGAGGGAATTTCAACTTAAAAAAGTGGGCCAGCAACTGCACAGAAGTTTTGGAAAACATCGACGTCGAAGACCGTGCACTTGATTCAATTATTGAAGCCAAAGACGTGCATTCCGTCAAGGTGTTAGGCTTACACTGGGATACAAATGTGGATGCCTTTGGTTATCATACAAGTCCTGAAAACCCTGTCGTTACAAAACGGTCAATATTATCCACAATTGCGCGATTGTATGATCCCATTGGGGTACTCGGACCAACGATATTTTGGGCTAAGTGTGTCCTACAAGAGCTTTGGATACAAAAGCTTAATTGGGATGAGCCACCCTCAATCTCTGTAATTGATAAATGGAAAATGTTTATTAATGATTTACCATTATTGTCAGATTTGTCGCTACCTCGTCATATTGACGTACGTCAAGTGAAAAGCGTGCAGCTATTAGGTTTCGCCGATGCCTCCCAAAAAGGGTATGCAGCTGTGGTATATATAAGAATCGTGGATGCACAAGAGGTTGTCAGGATTCATTTCATTACATGTAAGAGCAAGGTTGCCCCCCTTAAATCATCGGACGCAGACATTACCTTAACTATACCACGGTTAGAGCTATGTGCTGCTTTACTTCTCTCACAACTCCTATCGCACCAATTAGAGGTACTTCAGCACGTTGTTAACATCGAACGGGTACGTGCCTGGACGGATTCCACCATCGTTTTGGCATGGCTAACCACAGAACAAAAGAAACTGAAGATATTTGTCACAAACAGAGTTGCGAAAATTCGATCTCTGATTCCAATGTGTGAGTGGGCCCATGTGACATCTGGGGACAACCCTGCAGACCCGGCGTCCCGAGGAACACTTCCCAAGGAGTTGGTTTCACAATCACTACACATACATGGACCCTATTTTCTACATCTTCCTGAACACCAATGGCCTGTGATTTCTTTATCCAAGTTAAAGTTACCAGCCACGGATCAATTGCCTGAGGTTAAAAAATTCTCGGAATGCACTTTGCATGTTCATCAAGTTGAAAATCCCGAAGATATGTTAAAGCGATTTTCTTCACTAACAAGGATGCAACGTGTTTTATCTCATTGCTATCGCTTCATACAAAAAGCTCGCCGGAAATTTACCACTGATGGCCCTATTAGTTGTCACGAAGCAGAAAACATTTTGAACAAATGTGTCAAATTTACACAAAATTCACATTGGCCACAATTATCAAAACAATTAATGAATCCTCAGGCAACCATCACACCAAGTAGTTTAGCTCAACTGGCTCCATTTTTAGATCCAAACGGGATAATTCGAGTTGGCGGTCGTTTGAAGTTTTCCACGCTTGATGAAAGTGCTGGATGCTTAGTACTTTTACCGAAAAATTCGGTGTTGACCAGATTGATTATTTTGCATTATCACCAGTGTTTACTGCATGGAGGAATGAGATTGGTAATGTCTATGATTCATCGGAAATTTTGGATCATTTCTTGTCGATCTGCTATAAAGGAGGTCATCCATTCTTGTGTTACATGTATTCGGTATCGTGCTGCCTGTCCTAAACCATACATGGCTAATTTACCATCTATTCGGGTACAACCTGATTATCCTTTTACAAACGTCGGCATGGATTATGGTGGACCTTTTGTTGTAAAAGAAGCACGAAGGCGGAATTCTAGAACGCAAAAGGCATATATCGCAATATTTGTATGTATGTCAGTTAAGGCTATACACGTGGAGGTTGTTACTGACTTGTCAACAGAAACTTTTTTAGCAGCTTTTGACCGTTTCATCGCGCGTCGTGGTGTACCAACAGAAATCCGGTCAGATTGTGGAACCAATTATGTCGGTGCTGCCCGAGAATTTAAAAATCTATTTAAGGATTCGGCAACAAGAGACGCAGTTCAAGCAAAGGCTCTCTGCCAATGGAAATTCAATCCTCCTGCAGCACCCCATTTTGGTGGAATATGGGAAGCCGCCATAAAAAGTGTCAAGACTCACCTCAAAAAGGTTATAGGCTCTCAAGTATTCACTGTTGAAGAATTCACCACTCTTGCAATCCGCATTGAAGGGATTCTAAATTCTCGGCCACTAACTCCGATATCGGGAGATCCGAATGATTTAAATGCTCTAACACCCGGTCATTTTTTGATCGGTCGCCCTATCAGTGCCATCCCTGAACGAGAATTAACCATGACTCCAATGAATCGATTAAATAGGTGGCAATTGATCAAGCAAGCTCAACAGTCATTTTGGAAAAGATGGAGTCAAGAATATCTACAGACACTCCAAACCAGACAAAAATGGACTTCCCCGAGTCCCTCCCTCGCTGTCGGAGATCTTGTAGTGATAAACTCTCCAAACCGTCCATCTATGTCATGGCAACTGGGGCGAATCCTGCAGACACACCCGGGTGCCGACGATGTAGTCCGTGTGGTGACAGTCCGAACAGGTGACGGTATCCTCAAGAGACCCGTAGTAAAATTAGTCAAACTCCCCATTTCTTAAAAATAAAATCATATAATATATTGCCACTCTTACTAATGTCATTATCATTATCTTTTATAACTATTTTTTTTGTTTATTTTATTTTTACTTTTTATATATCTTAAAAAAAAAAACCAAATTGTAAAAAAGGCTGACCGAGAATTTCACCATCAATTTCAATCTTTTGAAAGCTTGGCTTTCAAAGGCGGGAGCAATGTTGGATACTTATCGGTCGTTTATGCGCGGATGCAGTCTTACCACCGTGCGCGAGGGGTCACGATAATGTTCGTTTTTTTTGCGACGTCTTTAAGTCATTCCCTTGTGTTGTCGGCATTGGGGGACACACTGCTTCGCCTGACATCGGTGCCGACCTACCGGTCGCCATGTTGTTGTTGTTGTCTGGCGCGTGTGGTCTTTCACGTCTCCGCGTCGTGTCTTGTGTCGTCGTTCGTTTTTAACTTAACTGCGTTTTTAATTGCTCTCATTAACATGTGTGTTCGCCCTTTATTGCAACACACACACGTTGAGAGCATTAACAAAGTTCGTTTCGACGTCGTCCATTAAGGTGTGTCTTCGCCGTGTATTGCAACACACACCAAGTCTCCGACGTCAGTGCCCGACCATTCGTTGTATATTCATGTTGGTTTTTGTACTACGACTGATGAGGCTGAGGAACAGTGTCCATTCCACGCGTTAGCTGAATCCAGGTCAGCCTTATATTATCATACCTCTCCTTTTGTTTGTTAATACTTTATATTATAATATTATATTGTTATTTTTAAGTCTACTAACCTTAGTATCGTAAGAATTTCTATATTATATACATTATTATTCATACGTGTAAGAGTTGGCAATATATTCTTTTCTATAAATTTAATACAGTCCGCTTTCGTATAATTTGTTACTTATTGTTTTTTAATACATCATACTACTTATCCAGCGCATGTAACTCTGCGAGTCTATACCCGGCAGACACCCAGTGGTGTCACAAAAGACCAGGTAGTCGCGCAAACAAAAGCTAAAAAAGAATAAGGTAAAAATACAGATTTCTGATTGTTTCTTGTGTCTGAAACCTGATCATGACATACAATCTTATATAGTATTACCTATACCATCATAAAATATTAGATTATATTCTAACATTTCAATAGTATGTTTAAAAAGCTATTATCTAAATAAATATACAAAATTAGCATTACTCTTCTATGAAGCATTCATCACTAAAACAACATTTTGTAGCATCTCTGTATTTCCCACCAAAATTATTTTCCAATCGATTGTCTTAAGTAATTTTAATAAAAATAATATACAAGTACTCACACCATAATTATTTAAATTTATAATAAATTAACTACATACTATAACGCTCAATCAAAACATTGAATCCAAAAAAATTTTATTTGACATCCACGAATCATTAAAAAATATTTTAATATTTAATAATGAGACTTTTCAAAATTACATAAGATTGAAATTGGCTATTTTGTATTTTCTTAGCAACTGACTATTTTTTTTAATTTATAGTTTAGTTAAAATTTTTATGAACAGTGCTCATAGTATACGTGAGTTTTATAGGACTTCCTATATTTCCCACTATATGCACATACTAAAATATTAAAAATATAAAAAATTTCTTACTCTCTTATTGTGTTTGGAATAAAATAAGTTTTTCCTGCTATTGCAAATATGTTAGTAAATTAAATTATAAATTAATTATTGTATTAAATAATACATAGATTTAAAAGATTATATTAATATTTACTATGAAATGATGAATTTAACCTACTTTCAAAACCAACAGCTATACATTAATATGTAAATGCATTATTTTTACTATTCATATTCAATTTATTGAAAAAATGTATATTTATATTTTATACAAGGTATACATTTTTTGTACTCGTACTTCTTTGTGCATTAAAAAAATTCAATTTGATTTTAATTTAAAAGTTAAATTCTAATTTAATAATCTAATAAGTACATCGTCAATTTAGGATAAAATCGTAATCCTTCAAAAATATATTTTTAAATTAAAATGTTTAAATGTTCCAAATCACTGTTAGATATTGGTTTTGTTAAATTTTGAAATTATTCAGGCTGTATTTATTCTAAGATTCTAATTCATATAAGTGATTCAGTAATCTCAGGAAATTATACGTCATAAAATAATATATTGTATAAAATATTTGACAAAGCATTGTTTTTTATGAAATTTCATTTAAATAATAAAAACTTAAGTTTAATAAGCAAACAAGCTACCAAAGTAATGTAATTTGAAAAAACAACAACAAATAAACTTAATAAGGTTTCTGAGAAAGACTGCAAACTTTTATCAAGAAGGTATCGAAATAGCTGAATCACGATTCTACAAATTCAAATCTATGCTTTATGATTAAATATTATATTATTATCTATATTGTCCAATATACGAAGTTCATTTTATACAACGCTCAAGCATTGTATAAGACGCCCAGTTATTATAGATAACGCCCAAATTGTATAGGTACTTTGCCCGTAACATACGTATATACGATTCCACATAATTTTAAATGCAACGTTGCTATTTTGAAAATATTTATAAATAAAATGTATATTATTATACATTAACATAACATAATTAAAAAATTGTCAGTCGTTGTTATATAAACAAAATTGTCAATTGCTGAAGTATGAATAAATTGCTGTTTTTTTGTACATAAAGCTACTATCCAGTTGCAAATCTCTTAATTGTTCCAAAGCTTTGTCTAACGATTTGGGTAGTATAGATATTTTTTTGGACTTTAATCATACATCGTCATTCGTATTGATGAAATATCTGAACTTATAATTTTTTTCTGTGAGGACTTGCGACTTCTGCAATTCAGATCCAATTATTTTTGGTGGACTAAATAAAATACATTTTTTTGTCTTTCATTTTCAGTTTTTTTTTTTTTAAAACAATTGTCGTTTGAGAATCTGCAGCATGATTATGGTTGCCAAATAAGTTGCAAACCAGAATTTGTTCAGGTCCAGAAAAATGAGCGTCGTATAATAATTTTTGTTACTTGAACACCTCCATTTCAGAACACCGTTTTTTTTTTTTTTTACAATAACCAAAAAACACTTCTAGGTACTTATATAAATAATTTAATTGTTATACTATCTTCTCGATAGATACCTATTATATTATATCGTTACAATGAAAATTGATCAATTTAGTCTAATTAATATATTGTAGTTATGATAAATTTATAGTAATTAGTTATAAAATTGCCTTTACAGAATTTATTATAAACAACACTTTTTGAATCTCATTAAAACTAATATAGACCATAAGTCAGTGAAGAACATTTAAAATATATCCCTAATTAAAATAAACTAAACAAAAAAATAAAAACTTTAGAATATACTGAATATACTGAATTTTAAAGCTTTAAAATTTTTAATATTATTTTTAAGGAGCGTTGTTTTAAAAGTGGAATAATAGTTCAAAATCGTATTTTGTTTACCTTAAACAGACAAAAGTACGTATTTTAAAAATACATTTCTCATAATTTATTAAAAAATCATTAACACAATGATGGATATAACTGCTAGAGCATGACATCACATTTCTAACCTTTCGGCATCACCCTATAGGTTATAAACGTATATCTTGAAATTTTCGTCTGATTTTTTTCAAAGTGATATTTTTATATAATCAATATGTCATAATACAGTGAAAAAAAGACATATGTTATAGCATGGTACTGCATAACTACCATAACTACTATAACTGTTATAATTATAGCACGAATATTTTTTTCTTAATAAAATCATCCAGATACTTATACTGTTATTAAAAAATAAATAAATTATAAATTCAATAGAAAATTGAGTTATTATAATTAACAATATACATTTGTCAATTCAAAATTATCATAAATCGTTGTTCAATAAATTTTAAAATATTAAAATTTGTAGAAACTATTTTTTAATGTGAATAGTCAGTTGTTATTCGTTTGGAAAGGATTTAATAGATTGATAAACGTGCGGGTTCTTAATAACTATAACACTGCAAAATACAACATATTTACAATGGTTATTATTGACGATATTTTTTGTCAAGTATATATCGATATATAATATACTATTAACAACCGTATTCGTATTCTGAGTACAATTAGTTCAAGTTTGAAATCCCTAATTACAATTTTTCATTAAGTTTTAGTTACTGATACGTTAGCTCTTCCGTTTCCATACACTCAGTAAATATTATTATGCAAAAAACACATTAACTATATAGACTTAGATAATGATAAGCTGCCTTTTGACGAAGTATATTTCATCCAATACGTGTCCTACAAGTTACAACTCTCTGAACCGCAGTAATTACATCAATTATTGTTTTGCAAACTAACGCACTTGAGCGGACTGAACGCGGTTTGACGTCGGACAAACCGAAGTGTCTTCATCGGCATCGCGTGCGATCACTTCATAATATCCCGGCATGGCAGTTTCCGAAGAGACAATTATTATTTTCGGCAGACTGTTAAGGAAGCCATCCACTAGATCATAATATTTTAATGTGCGCTACACCACTGCCGTACCCATTCGATATAATTTTGGATAGTGACATGTTCGAGTGGGAATATTGTTCGTGTCATTTCTATAGCTGTCTTGCGTACTAAGTGCAGGTATTATTGGTGGCCCGAACTTTGTCCGTGGCTCGCCGTACATTAAATGTTTTGCTTTAAAGTAATCGTACCGGCAATAACTTTACAACCTAAGTTCATCCTGTTCGTGTTAACTGAAGTAATAAGTTATCGCGCACAATGTGTAGCACACTTGGAGCTGTTGGACGCGATTAAAGCCAGGGCGTAATAATTAAATAAATAATCCCCTGGAAGTTTTTTTTTTTCTTTAGTGTATTAAGATATAATCGACGTGCTTAGGTGAGTTTAATGTATAATAGTTTTGACATAATGCTATATTATGTCTATGTTATTATGCCCGTGTGACGTTAATATAATTATCAAGTATTAATTTTGAATATAGGAAGTATGGTTAAGTTTGTGAGTGTAGATTATATTATGGAATATGATTACGACTTACAATATAATATCAATTATGCATTTTATACTGACTTTGTATTTTTGTTTTATAAGATGTGTTATTTTTTTAATACCTACATGAATTATATTTTAATTTTTTTGAAAACAAAAACCTACAATTTGTATTGGTAAATTTTTTTTGAGTTTTACACTACAAGCAATCTTTAAAATCAGTGAACTTTCAAACATATTATTTCATACTGAAGTAGTATATATTGCTAAATCCGTTCTCTATAAACTGATCAGTAGATTTCATGGTAATAGATATGATAATAATATGTTTATTTAAATATATTATTCATAAATGTTTAGTGTATATTTGTCTCTGTGCAGTGAAAACTTTTATTAAATTATGTTTCGTTTCATTTATATTTATTAGTGTAGTATAGGGGTCGATATCATTTGGTAAATTTATTTAGTTTTGTTTACGGGTACTTGAATTCTACGATAATATTAATTAAACTTAAAATTAATATATTTAGTAACACAATATAATTCTCAGTCTCTATTATTTTAAGAGGTTTTGTACAAACAGACATTGTATGATTCTATACAATTATCTCTAGTTTCTTGCTTATAGATTAAAATCTTTGTCCAATTTTGAATAAGTAATATTCTGTGGTATGAAATTGTGAAATTGTTTACAATTCTCTTAGACTTGAAATAGAATAAAATTTAAATTAGAAAATTCTTGTACTATAAACTGGTATATTGTTTCTATTAAACAATTCACTGTTGGAAAATATTTATGAGCTATCTAATATCAATGAATATTGACTATGTTTTATTATCTGAAGTTACAAAGAAAATAGAAAGCTCATAAGTTACAATACACGTATTGATTCATTTTGAATATCATAATACACCATATTATAGTTATCAATTTATCAAAACCGTTATGAGGATATTTTATATAATAACATATTATTTTTGAAAAGGTAATAATAATGTGATACTTCGGTTTGTGAAATACAGTGCTCAAATAAAATCAATGATTCAAATTATTTATATTCAACATTTTAATGAATTAGAGATATCTATATTATGATAACTTGATATACTATGTATTTTAAATTAAATAATTCCAGTAGTTTGTACTGATTTAATATTGAACGATTCAATTTGGGGTTTTTAAATGGTATAATAGATCTATTCATATTAAATTAATGGAAAAAAATATTATTTGGAATCTAATAATTAAATAGTTCTATAAATTCATATAATTATTATACATAATAAATATTATATATTATGTGATATTTTATGAAATATTTAGTTAATTATCATTGAAAGGTATTTAATAATCAAAGTATGGTAAAAGAAAATAAAAACTAATAATTGTTTAATAATCATTCATTATTAATTACATGTATAATGTATTAAAAAAAAAACATGCAAGTTATGTTATACTTTATTTTTATGTTTTCTTTTTAACATGACGAAATAATCAATTCAGTACATAGATATAAATTTCGTGTTCAAATGCTATTTTTATTCATATATTTTGCTTTCCTGTACCTATCTAGGAAACTAAACTAAGCTATCTAAGTGATGTTAGTTATGTTTTTCTTCAATTTTCTGAATGAGAATAAAAATGGAATTGAGCATTTTTTGACAATTCTTGATTTTAATGTTCCTAATTTTATTTTTTTAATTATTTTTTTTTTTTTTTAACGATATACAATCTGTACTCTGGTGTACAATGAGAGTATGAGCTAATTTACAGAGGATATTGAAATAGTTCGTTAGAATGAGCCACCCAGTAGTGATACTTCCTAATGAGTTTTTATTTTTATAGAAAAAAAAAAAATAATAAATTATTAAATTATTATTATATTATATTTATATAAATTGTTAGATTATTTTTTAATATTTTACGGTATTGCACCAGTTTTACTACTATTTGAATTTATATCAATACATTTTTTTTCAGGTATCGTGGGTTCGTCGTCGAGATTGGCATATACTAAGCTCCGGTGTTTTTATGTACACAAATGATGACCGATTTCATGTAATGCATGCAGATAACGCAGATAATTGGGATTTACAGATCAAATATGTACAAAAGAGAGATGCTGGTTCATATGAATGCCAAGTATAATAATATTCACAAATATAATAATATTAAGTAAACTTAAAATTAAAATTAAGATTGGTAAATACATACAAATAGTATTTAATATTTTATAATCATAAAAATAAATGATTATTATTATATTATCGTCAAAGAAATGAAAGTTTTTAAAATAATTTAAAGGATTTTAATTGATTTTAAAAGATTAAATGATTAATTCAAAGATATATTTTTTTTAAAGATTTAAAGTTTTAAATTTTAAATTTATTTATTTTTAAAACTTTGTATTTAAATATGGAATACTGAACACATATTCAAATAAAAGTGCTATTGCAACTTGAAAATACCAAAATAACAATTGTTTCATCATTATTTTGCCCGTAATTAGCACGTATGGGTAGTTCAATGTTAAATATGTGCTGTTTATAAAAAATGAAAAAGAATGTTCTGCTTCAAAATATATAATTAAAAATGGGAAAAGTAGGAAACCACTCTACTGTACAATAAGCTTGAGTTTACCTCGTTATTCATTTATTCACTATAATGTATATGTTAAATTTTGAATTAAATGATAAATCATCATAATAAACGAAAATCATGTTGAGCGAAGACTACCTTTTAGTATATATTATTAAATATAATATTTTATGATATATTCAATATTTGTTTTTATGTGTTCGTTATTTTAAGGAATTTTGTTAAAATATAACTTTAGACGCTTTTAAAAAATATTTATGGAACTTTGCCTAATTTTTGGGTATTCATATCATTAAAACATAAACCATCTTTTTCACCACCCAATGAAAAATATATTCTAAACTGACAAATCATCTCTATTCAAAATCGTTTTTCGTAAACAATGATACCTATCATTGGATTCAAGTTTAACACATAAATAATAGTGACCTACTGTACAACAGATTGTTACTCACTTGAACATTATTTTTTTTTTTTTAAATTGTAATAGTAATTTTTAATTTTGATCTTATATGTGCCAGCTAGATTAATTTTCTTACTAGTAAAAGTAACTGTTTTTAAATTTTTCTTCTATATGTACATAATATACAAAAATACACAAAATAAACATTATATACATTTATCGCTCCAAAATATTGATCTAATATTTTTTATTTAAATAAATACTGGGAATTTCAAACTGCTAAATTATAAATATATATTTTTTTTAATTGTATAACAATCTATTGTAGTTATAACACGATCAGTTTTGTGTTACTAGATCATAATATAGGTTCCAATTTTTGAAAGATGGAAAAAATTAAACTTATTATTAACTAGAGTCGGTCTTTGGGGACTATAAGAATATATATTATTATTTATTATATTAACAAATTAAATATTGTGTTTATGATCTCTAGTACTTTAATCGTACCTATACAATAGGTACACATTAACACAGAATGCATAACAATAAAGTAATGTTGATTGATTTAATTTTTACTCACCTCAGAAAGATTCTTTGTAATAAATTTCAGTATTTTACTAGATGTCCTAATTATGTAAACTGATTTGTACAATAGACTAATTTAAATTTCCCGTGAGTGTTTGTTATAAGATTAGTAAATCACTGTAAACAAGCAAAATTTTGACTAATACTACTTATTGCGTTAATAAATAGTGATTGTCTGATGCTATAAGTTCGTAACAATGTTCAAAGTTTAAGTATAGTAAGCTGAAGTGTGAAAGATTTAAACAATGTATTAACACATTTATATGTGTTACTTAAAATATATAGAATATGTATACAATAAATTTATGCAATAAATATCAAAACAGATTATATAAAATGAGTTATAAATCAGATAAATATTTTTTTTTATAATTTATTACCATCAACAGAATAATTGTACTTTGAATAATTTCAAGGATTCCTCAGGTGGTATATTTGAGATAAGTTTTATTAACAAGGTAATGGATAAATGTCAGTTTTATTAATTTTTATCCGTTAAAATGAAGAAACTGATAGATAGTATATTAAGATGATGGAAGGATGATAGTTTAAATTTAATTCGTATAAATAGCTGATCTGACGATAAGAGCTTAAAATATAATACTATAAACTATTTAGAATATATTAGTGGATAGTATAATGTATAACATTAATTTAAATATGTATAATATAAAAATATATCTAACTATACCTAAATGTTAACAATATTTCATTTAATTTGTAATATTTAAGAAGTTAAAGACTGCAAGATTCATTATTGGATTTAAATACATAAAATTACGTATTTAAATTATAATTTACTATCATTTTAGTCTGATAAGTGTATTTTATATGTATAATTAAATAATGTTTATCAAAAAAGAATTAAAAATCATAGTTTATTTTACTGAAGAAATAATTTTGTCTAACAATTTGAATCCTATTAAAAGGGGCACAATGTAAAGAGTTTTAATGAGGTTGCTCGTCATCCTCAATATTCTTATTTGCTTAATATACTCACAACAATTTACTAGTCAGCTTATTAAATATTTATAAATCAATTTAATAGTTGAATAAGTTATATTTTATATAAGTATACTCTTAACGATTATTTAGTATAATGATAATTAAATTTACAAAAGCATACAATTATACTGTCATATTTGTAGATTTGTTTTTTAAATTAAAACAAAGTATATTTTATGTAAATATTAATTATTATATCATGATGAATTCGTTTTCAAGGTGGCAATGGGGACGGGTATTGCTTCGCATTACTATAACTTGGATGTGATTGTACCAACAGCAAGAATTCTAGGAAGAGAAGAGTACCATATTGGAAAAGGAAGCACAATAAATCTCATATGTGTCATAGAAAATGTAAGTTTTAGTTTATTAAATTATATTTAAATAGTTTTAAATGATATCGATGTTTATATACATTTATAATAAATGATCCCCATATATTTCATAATTGCCTAAAAATAAAAATGTTTTTACAAATATTTTTTTTTAAATGAGGATAACTATTGCGTACAATAATATAAAATATAAAAAATATAAGATAATAAACTGTAAAAAAAATATATGTATATAAAATACAATAACACAGTAATAATTATAAATATTATTCAAAATTAAACATTTTATTAATATATTTTTGTCAATTTGTTTCAATATAAGTTTTTAACAGTTATTTTCTTTCTGTAAATATTATATATTTATATTTAGGTAGTTAGTTTTATGTATATTAGTTGCGAGTTGAATAAAACAAAAATGCTTGATAAAAAAAAAAATTAAATCATTTTTAAACTGATTTTTAAATACCAATTTACATTAAATTATAAAACAAAGATTGTGTTTTATTATAGTACTTTAATACTAATTGTTAGTTGTCACTTTATATGCTTGTTTAGAACTTTAGTTGAAAGCTACATGAATTCTAAATTTAAAAGCATAAAATAAAGAGTTTATTTTAACACAACTCATAACTTTGTGTTAAGTAAAAGTTTTAGGTAACATAAAGTACTATACACGAATTAACACCTTAATAAAATATTCTTTTAAGAAGGAATACATTTAAATAAATCGTAAATACTTATTTAAATAGTCAAATGGCTACCTACCACGGTAATGGTAAATGGCATTGTTTATGGTACTATTAAGTTAAGTTAGGTTTTGTTATAATTTATTTGATTGATACTGACCTTAATTATTAAATATATACGAATATACGACTCAACTGTCTTAAGTTTGTAATCGATTTTGTTCAGAGTATTTAAAATTTGAAATACTAATATTAAAATTAAAATATATCTTTATTAATGAATACGAGTAGTTATTTATTTTTTAAAATAATGTTTATCTACATAAATGGAAAATATTATAATAAATGTATTTTACACCTCTTACGATTTGTTTAAATATATGTACTGTAGCTACGTTTACAATTGTTATTTATAGTCAATACATCTAAAAATCTAAAAATTAATTAAGTTATGTAAACTTTTCAAGACTCAAGACAGTGTTTTCATTATGAAAAAATATAAGAAATATCGAATTTTAAAATAAATTCAATTTTTATTCAATGTGATGTATTTTTAAAAGAACAATATTAAATAAAAGATTAATATATTCATTTAATGTGTAAAAATATTCTACTATATTAAAAATTAAGTCATTGATATTTTCAAAAAAATTCTACATCAAATTATTTATAGCAAAAACGTTGGATTTTTATTCTAAAAAAATGATCTTTGTATTAACGCAGGGCACTTTTTAATTACCTAGAAATAAGTCTCAATAATTTTAATAGATGGTGTTTAAATATATTTAATAGTTCTAAAACATTTCATTTGAATAAATTCACTAAAAAAAAGGCAATAAACATTTTTTCCTGTTTATTTTATGTCTGCTAGATATTTTTTTATTATTTCTCTAGTATTATACATAGAATAACTGGTAAATTTTATCTTGAAATCATATTTTACATTTTTTTTCTCAGAAAACCTTAAACCCTAAGTATCCTATGAGCTTATACACGTATAAGCAATGATATTATTATTTTTAAAATAAAACAAAACTTCATTGTCTATACGTTAATAAGAATCGCATGCAACTTATATTTAGAATAACATTCTTATATTAAAACAAGAGTCTATAAAGCAACATTTTTATTTTAGCCATAAAACTTTAAATACATACTTATATTAATTAATAATATTATTTATAAATTGTAAAAAATTCCATACAAACAAATTATGTGTATGAATAAAACATTCCGTTATTCAAATCGTTATAATTTATAATGAATAACCTATATACATAATATACAAATATTCACTTAATTATTAATGAAAAATGTTTACCCTTTACTTTTTACCTATTTTTGTGTTTAAGTGATCATACTAAAATATTATAATTAAACTTAAAGACCAGATTATTATGCACTGGTCGTTATACATGCAAATATTGAAATATTTACTAAAAAATATAAAAAGTATGCAAGAAAAATCCAGTAAAAAATTTAATCATTCTTATTTAATATTTGATTATTATAATTGAACATATAAAATTAATTTAAAGTAGCATAACATTCAGTAAAAAAAAAAAATCACAAAAATAATATAAAATCGACATATGCATACAAAAGTTTGTAATGTTCGTTTGAAAAAAAAAGTTACAATACTATGTAAACAAAAATAACAAATTTTAATATTAAATAGAAGAACTAAAAGTTATTACTTATTATACAGTATGTACTATACTTATTATACTTTTATAGAATTATATCGATGATTTGTTAGGATATAAAATTTTGTATAACGAATTATTTAAGATTGGGAAATATATATGGTGAATTAAAATTAATTTTCTCACCTTGAATTATTTTAAAAATGTCTTTCAACTATTTTATTTCAATATTTGTTGTAATAAAACTGACACATTTTTTTTAAATAATTTTAATAACTGTACTTGATTCATTTTCAGAATTATTTGAATATTGATCAAATTTTAAACTCAAAAAAAATGTTGTATTATTTTGTTGATCAAGTTGTTTAAATGGTTTATAAAATATTATAACTGTATTTATATGATGCAAAAAAATATTAACATATATTGTAAATTAAATTTGGTCTTCAAACATACTTATATATTGTTATGTTATGTATATTTTAAATTTTAGAAGATTTATATCAATACCATATCGGACTAATATTTTTAGAATACTCCACTACATAATATACCATATCATTATAATTATTTTTAATTGTACATTTTATAAAAAATTAAATAAATAAATATTTGTCTTTTATAATTATTAATAATTTTACTATGGAGAATAACAAATAATTTATTATTGAATACTCTTGATTTATTTTCCTAATATAGTTCAATGAAATGATCTATAGGTAGTTTATTTTATGATACTAATAATTTCATCATACATGGGATAAGAATATAATAACTATATATTAATAATAAAACCCAACACCTAGATATTTTATTTTTAATAAAGCATATAGATCATCAGAACACAGAAAAATAAGTTTTTTTTTTTTTAAATATTAATTAAACATTAATATGATTTCATAAATAATTATAAAAACCGTATTAATTTGTTAGTATGTTGCTTATTTAATTGAAATAAATTAAAATTTACAAGTTATACAAATTGTGAACAATTTTTTTTCAAATTTTGATAAAAAATCTTTATAGCATTTTTTGGTAAAGTGAACAATTATTTAAATAATATTTACATAGTTAAAGCATTCATATTTATAATATCATGATATAAGCTAAAATGTACCTATCTAATGCGGTGAATACATATCAGTAACTTCATACTACACGTAAATAATTTTCACTTTATATGCATTTATATACATTGTGAATACACCTCATTACAAGTAATGTTCATACAATTTCTAACTGTAATTATTAATTATTAAAACATATTGAATATTTCAATTACATAATATAAAATAAATAATAATGTATTTTACTTATTTGAGGAAATAATAAATAGTTATAATAATAACAAATTTCAGAGAGTAGACATAATATCTTTTTTATTATTTTTAAATAGGTACTTATTATATTATTTTATTCTATGAAATTACGTTTAAATATTTTCTGTCCACATTAAATTATTTGTATATAAGCGTATGTGTATATCAGTGGGAAATAGGTAATAATTTGATTATTTGATTAGCAATTTAAGTAGAAATACTTAGTTTAAAAAAATATATATCTATCAAAATAAGCAATTATCAATTTTTAACTATTGAAATTTACTAATATTAATATTTAATAACATTTAATACTTATTTCACGTAATAAATAGATAGTATACGTACTCGTAATTTATATTGAAAGTATACATATTATAATATGTTATACAAACCTCTAATAACTGAACTTCAGAGAGTTAAAATTACATATATATATATATATATATATATATTTATTTTATATTAATATTACCTACTCAATAATGGTCAATACATAATTGATGCATGTATCGTGTTATTATATTCCTATAATTATTATTTACTTAATTTCTAATACTTGATATATATATATATATCCAAAATGTAATTTGTTGTATAATATTTACTATATTATGAATTATTTGTTTAAAGCTAATTAATATTCAATCTTTGTTGCTTAAAAAAAATCTAACAATATCAACTAATAAGTAACAATTAACAATCCCAATATTAATTTATATTGCAGTGACATTCATTACTTTCCTTAGATTATTACCGAATACTGTAACAGTGGTAATCTTTCGAGTAAGTAATAATTTATGAATTTATTACTATGGACCTATTAATTAAACAGTGTAAAAAAAAACGATCATAAATTATTTTATTGTTCAAAATCTTAAAGTGTTATAACTTGGAATAGATATAATACTATGATACTATAATATATATCATGGCACCTATCTTTATGTCTTAAGAACGCAAAATCATAATACTTTTTACTTCAACTGTTTTTAAAACATTCGTAGCTTATTGAATTTGATAATGACTTCATAGATTATAATCGTTGTCAAAAATGTTGTTTGACATCGAAGGATATTGTTGAAAATTGTCAAAAATCTCACGCACATACATTTAATTACAAAGGATACCGATTACCTAGAGGTATCAAGTATCTGTTACAAAAACACGCAGGATAATATATTATGTTATAATAATTATATATATTTCAACGAATTTAAAATTAATTCATATGCATACAAATATGCTGATCTTTTTATATTAGTTTCTTTGTAAACTAGGTATATACATACATAAATATATTATATTTTACAAATACTGATATAGCTTTTTAATATAATGTTTGTATTATCCATTAGGGGGAAAAACGTTAAAAACTCATAATTCATTTAACGTTATTCTTTATTTCATGTTTCTATTATTATAATATAGCTATTATATTTTCCTTACTGACTCATATTTTTTTATGCTCTATTGGATATAAATTGTATCTTTCAACAGTGTGATACTGGACGATACAGAGTTATTCTTAAATACGGATGGTTAAGAAACATATTTTAACATTTATAAAGAATTTTCAAAACCCAATAACAATAAGAGTCTTTTGTAATATTTATGCATGCACTTAAAAACTAAAAAGAAAATGAATAGGTAGGATAGTGATGGATGTAGTGAAAATATTTTTAACTTTGGTCACCTATATCATTTTACGTATAATAAAACAACTTTCAATAAAACTCAAAGGTCTATACTTAGAATAGGTACCTACATAATGTTACTTTATTTTTAAACTATTTGAAGCTATCAAAGCATATTTGTGTTAGTCGTATGTTAAAAAAAAAATAATAATAATAATAATAATGATAATAATAATTTCAACATTCTGTTCAGGTAATTTTTGCTGTTGAGTACCTGCACCAAATAATATTCTTTATACTTAATAAAGATAGAATGTATCAAACTATACATGAATATTTTAAATACCACTAAATAAAATGTACTTTTTACAACATAATGCATAAGTAAATATAAAAAATGTCATCGAAACCATAATAAACGTATTTATATATTATAGATAAATAAATAGTATAATTAATTTTCTGAATTATACTTTTTGTTCGTTATGCATCAAATATAAGATTATTATTAGTCAACATCGAATTTTTATTTTAAAAGTATTTTAGGTTATACATCTAAATAGTTTTTATTTAAAAATCTTATTCACAGATTCCAAAAAAGGTCTGGACTCTACTTAAGTTAACAACAACACTGCATTGTTTTTGAATATCACAAAAGCAGCACAACTTAAAAAAAAACCTATAATAGTATATGAATAGGTACATATTATATAATATATAAAATTGGTATGAAAGTTATTCTAGATTTATTGAAATTTGAGTTAAATATCTATTTATAAAAAATGAATTATATTTTTATATTTCATTATTAAACATTTATAATTTTGTTCGTACATAATTCATACTAGTAATAATTAATTTGACTTTGTTATTTAAGATCTAAGTTGTTGTGCAATAAATTAAACTAAGCTGTTAGAAATATTATAATTGCTCAACTATTGTAAATTATCCTCAAAATGTTGGAAATATATGTTTTGGAAGTACCTACATTTAATATGTAAAACTAATATGATAATATAATTCATACACAACATGTTACAACGATCAAATTATTCAGTTCTAAAGTTGCATATAAAATGAAATCAAATTTCCAAAATGTTCAAATTATATTAAATATCATTGACTAGGTATACATAAAACAATTTTATTGGAATCATTAAAATGAACAAAGTGTTACATTTTACAAAATAATTCTAAACAATAATATAAAAAGTAATCTAAACATAACAAAATGGGAAAAAGTAGTTTCAATAATTAACATTGGAGAAATATGATAAGATCATAAAACACATCGAATACAGATACAGATTTTTAGTATGCACAAAATAACGCCTTATTTCCAGACAATTAATTTTGCATCGAAAACGCTTGTGATTGGTTTACAGTAAACTAAATAACGTTATGAAATCCCCCAGGCAGTGGTTTCCTTAAAAGTTGTCTCGTCTTTTCATGATTCATAAAATCCAACGATTCAATAAAAATATTTTAGTTAGATTATCACTGAAAGAATGAAAAAAATAATATATAATTTTGTCAAAATTATTGTCAGTAATATAATCAGGGTATTAAAACATTCGCATGAAATAGACTAGAAAATGAGTAGGTAAGTAAATGAACATAAAACTATAAAAGTATAAAAGAATAAATATTTGTATATTGTATGATTTGAATTTATCAGGAACTCGTGTAATGAAATGTTAAATGTGTCAAATATCATAAACTATAATGTCATTTTAACACTTTATACCATGTAAATCAAAATGACAGCTAAACACCGTCAGCAAAATGTATAATGGATTTTCACTCTTTTTTTTAAGGTTGCTTAATGGTGAATATAAGAAAAAAATATTATTCCGATTACATACACTATTTTTGACTCAATTCAAAAATTTAAATACATATAAAAACCCAGTGTTAAGCAATATGTGATATGTAAATAATTTTAAAATTATTTGCACCAAATACACCTCATTTAGAGTTGACAATTTCAAGATATAGGAATGTTTGAAATATTTCAATGAAATTTTTTATAAAATATTTTAAATTTTATTTTACTATTTATTTAGAGACAATTTTATAAATTTAATAATTGACCTTTATTTTTTTTTTTTAAATTAGCTTCGAGTTTATATTTTACTATTTATTACTTTTACAATACGTACATCATTGTTTTATATATTTCTATGCCTAATAGAAGTTGTTATTTTTCTTTTCCCAGAAAATCAATTGCCGTGCCAATTTTCTCTAGTAAATCATTTCCCAACTGATCATTAAATCATTTTGACAAGAGAAAGAGAGAGATTAAGTGAGAGAGAAATGTAAAAACCAAAAAATAATTTTTTTTAGAAAAAGATAGCATAATCGTACAGTTTATGTTATAGCATATGCACAGACAGTAATTAAAAAAAAAAATGTTTTCACTAGAAAACTCATCAAAAAGAAATCTAAGAACGTTGTTCAAAAATATTTTATCAAAAACAATTTAATCTAGAATCAA
Source organism: Aphis gossypii (assembly GCF_020184175.1). Lineage (NCBI taxonomy): Eukaryota > Metazoa > Arthropoda > Insecta > Hemiptera > Aphididae > Aphis > Aphis gossypii. The sequence continues at coordinate 58,067,163 of NC_065531.1, read as the reverse complement.
TTAAAAAACCACATCACATTTTACCAAATTATTTTTATTCAATATAACGATATTTGATTTACTTAAATTTTATAAAGTTTTTGTTTATTGAACTAGACTTAAATAACATTAGTCGTTCAAATAATATATGTATTAATTGCAATATTGTTGTTACAATTATTAATATCAGCAATTTTAATATAAAAGTACAATATTTTTTCTGTTTTCATATCTTTGCATATCTATGGTAGTAATTGAGCACTACGTATATCTAATGGTAGCTTATAGGTATATGCAGTTTGAATACACAATCGATTATCAAGAAAAAAAATATAGTAAATTATAATACGCAACAGCAGTTAGGTCAATGGACTTCCACAACGACGCAGATACATACTTATCTGTACGAGTATACTGCGTAGTTGGAAGATAAAGGAACATTTATCAATTATTATCTATTGAATATAGAATTTAAAAATCAACCAGAAATAAGTATTTTTTGACCAACAACGTTATGATAAAATTGTGGATTTGATCAATAAACCATTTACGAAATGTATTTTGACGATTGTCAAAATTTATATATCGCTTGTTAAAAACTGTCCGATTGCCAAGAGACAAGAAATCCATCATATTTTATTAATATTTTGTCTGTAGTTTTAAGCTCTGAATGTGACAACGCACGATTGTTTTTAAATAATAGTTTACCTATTCTCAGTACTGCGACTGAAGCTATTTTATAATATTACGCGTACAATATAACAATGAGAGTCTTAATTAATTGTTATGATAATACAGGTAGTAATCGTTATTGAATAATAATGTAATATGTACCGATAATATAACATACTATTATAATGAAGACGTATTACATTAGGATCCTAGGAATTACCGTGATATAAAATAGATATATTATGCATATTATTATGCGTACACATGTCAATTTAAATTCAACAATAAGTCTGATAACTCTGTGAAAAATTCCTCTAAGAAATAAATAATAATGGAATGGTGGTATTTACCTATTGCTTACATATCGTTTCTATTGTACTTACGTGTTCATATTGTATATTCATATCTTTATATGAAGCGTCTTTACGCTTACGACCTGGAACGGATTGGGCCATCGGAAAATAGGGAAATTCCCGACGGCCTGTATATTAAACTAGTTGATGGGTTATCCTATGGCATTTGCTATTGAACTCTACAGCTACAGCCTGTGGCAAACTTACAATAATAATTAAGTATAGATGGATTTTTTTTTCTATTAGTATTTCGTATTTTTTTCCCAATTGCAAATAATATAATTTTTTTAAACAACATATTAAAAAAGAATATACCATTAGCTAATACGAATAATAAATATTACTATAACTTTTATAAAAGTCAACAGAAACTAAATAATAACTAATAAGGAATAACAAAAACTCAAAAAAAATCGACCTCCGTGGCTCTGTGGACAAAATATTTATAAATAATTGATTAATCGGGTTGTCATCGATTGGTAGTAGTCTGAATAATACAGGTATTTTTATTTTAAATTAAGATTATTTATAACATTGTAATATTGTAATTAGTATTGATAAACTAGTTAACCAACTAAATATAGTCCGTCATTAGTCAATTAATACTAGGTATATATATTTAAATATATATTGCCATTTGAATTTGGAACTAAATACGACACGAATTCAGTAGATATAGGTAATTATTATTTATTAATGCGCATTTGTATTCATAATTTTACAATAAATTTACTAGGTATATTTCTTTAAATATTACTCTAATAAATAAAATAAAAATAAAATGGAAAACCACAATGAAAAACGAATAGATGGAACTAAAAAATTCATGACTAAAAAAAACTTTTAGAAGCAAAGACTTTTAAAAGCATTCATTCATTTTTCAAGTCTCAGAATAACGAAGTGAGTTTTATCTGAATTTTTTTATAATAATAATAACATATTAATACTTAATAATATCAAAGTATATTTCTGTAATATTTCAATAAAAATGTAACATAGAACTAAATAAGAAATCATAATATGATAATCGTTAATTTACTCTATAATACCCATTACCCAATTTATTTTATTGACAATATAATGAGAGAAACAACATATTTTGAAAAATAATTTGATAGGTATGTTGTTTTTTTTTCTAATATATATCGTATAATAATTTAATTAATTGTTTATTTATTATGCTATTTCACTGATACTTCTAAAAACAATAGATTTTATAATAAGTATAAATTAAGATTTATAGATATAATAACTATATATTTAATTTTAAAGTTGTAGTATTGTTAATGAAGATGAAATAACAGATTTTGTAGATGAAACCTTTTGCTTTAGATAAAGTATTGAAGTCTAAAGGATGAATTAATACATTTTGCAAAAAACTGGGATAATTTAAAGAAGATTTTTGCTGAATTATTTACTACTTCATACACTTTGGAGCTAATGCATGGAGAAGAAGATAAAATTGATTTCAAAATTAATCCCTAATTTCAAAATACGACTTGCAAGAGTTGCAAAAACTTTGTTATTTCATTATTTGTTTTTATAACATTTTACAAAAATCTAATTTTTGTTGAGATGCATATTTTTATTTGTTTTTGGCATTAAAATATGTACTTAACCTACCTTCTACTCAAATATCATGTGAAAAATCTTTTACTTTCCTAAAATAATATTAAAAACGATTTCGTAATCAACTATTCAGTTCAAAACTAGATGTATTGAAAAACAGAAATTAACCCTATCGGATTTAGATAAATTTATAAAAGTACAAAAAGAGAGTTCTCTATAAAAAAAAAAAATAAAAATAACTCATTTTAAATTTTATTATTTTATAGTATAAAATATGTATGTATAATAAATATTTATATATTTTGATTATTGATCATATAACTAGACAGCAGAAACCATTAGTTCACAATATGTCTTAATTACTATTAAAAATTATTGTGTACTATATTATTTATTTAGCAGTACAATAAAATTAGATTTTGTTTATTAAATTAGTTGGTTTTAAAATTGTAAGATTTTCTTGTTTTGATCTGAGTTCTGTCCTAGGGTTATATTAGAAATTCCGTCGAGTTGAGGTTTATTCGCTCTTGAACATAATAATATATAATACTGTTGTTCAATTATTGTTATATTTTTTTATTATTATATTTTATGGTTAAAGTATAATTTTATAATTTAAATATAAATCAGTTTCTTTTATACTAATATGTATTATTCTATTATTAATATCGTTTATTGCTATAAGTAGGATATGGTTTTTAGTAGGTAAGTAGGTAGGTAAATAGTAATAATAATAGTAATATTGTTGTGCTTTACAAATAGCATATATACATTTAAAGTAGGCGAAGTGGTTCTTAACTAAAAATGAAATATAATAACAAGTAAGTATCTTAGGTATCTATAAATACAGACATCATTAATATATTAAAATATAATCATTTTTGTAAGAACAATGAATTCGCTAAATAATCTCAATAAATAATTAACGTATCTTTAAAGAACTAAAAAAAAAATTCTACTTTCATTATGGTAGGTACACTTGTCACAAGTTTCCAAGAAATATATAACTTTTATTTTCACTAAAAGGTTATTTTCTTGGATAGCCCCAAAACTTCAATCCTTCCCTATTAACTATGACTGTGTCATATGCGTACTATCTATTTCGTGTCAGCATAGCTGGGCACACAATAATACAGAATAGGTTTGTGTTAATAGTCATTTTCTCAAAATTTCATGAAACTGATATTACAAATGAAGAGTATTTTTTTTGAAAATACATAAAAAAATATATGTCAGACGGGGCTTGTGACCCATTAACCCTTCTTTCACTTATAGTGTGTGCACTTATACCGTGTATATTATATATTATATATACATTTATATATTATTTACTAGGTTAAAAATACCGATAACATATTTTCGAGTTATGAAAATATAAATAAAAAACAAATTTTAGGTTTTAATTAATAAAATATTATATTTATTATTTTTCATTGACCCGATTTTATGCGCGTAAAAATTTTCTTTAATAAATAATAGTCATAATATTACATCGGTTTGATAATACATTTATAATAATTGTATTTCTTTTCTTAAAAATAAAATATAATTTATCGCGAGATTCTTAAATTGTTTTTATGTTAAACAAATTGGTGACCTAAATAATGATAGTATTTACCATGTTATAAATTATAATACGTTGCACATAAGTCATAAGGCATAAAATATAATATGGTTTAATGACCACGGAGGACATCAATTTTAAACAGTTGTTTCTTTTATAAATAAAATACATTTTCTTCTATAATGAAATTTAAATTCAAGTTAAAGTGGAATTGTGAAACTTCTTATCAGTTAAATTGCATTTGAGTTTAAACCCCATTCACACCATATAGTATATACCCGGTCGATGTCCACCCAAGATGTTGATCTACGCATTATCGTATGTTACGTTTTATCAACATAACGACGTATAATGAATTTAAAAAAAAATAATGGTGATTGTATTTTGGCTACTTAAGTATATTTAAAAACCGTATATTAAAAAGATTAAAATGAAATAATTATTCAATTCCATTTTTGATAACAATAAATTATTGCATAATATAATATATAAATATATTATTAGGTACAAAAATAATGAACATTTTCTAGTACACATTTTGGCTTGAATAAATTTATCTCTACAAATACAATATTAATGTACTAACAAACATTTGATTAATATTAATGGTTTAGTTTATAAACGTTGTGCAACTTTTATTTATCTGAAATGTAAACAAATATGAAATTATTTCGGCTTTTGTATTTATTTATATTTTTTGTAAATTAATTTAATTTCTAAATTATAAGAGAATAACTTTTCACTTTCAATGCTTGGACATAAACAATGCTAGTAAAAGGCAGATAAACTAAGTGTTAACATAAAAATGGTTAAATTGTTAAAAAAAAGAATTGCTTAATTATGTCAGCTGAATCCACTAACATTTACATGCTATGTGTGTATGTCATAGAATTGTTGACTATATTTGATTTTAATTTTAAAATCATTTTCAATACCAACATATTATATTTAAAAAATACTCTGTATCATAAATGTTAATTATTAATAATAATCTTTTTCATTATAATTACAATTTATGCAGTAAACCTTTATAATATTGAATCTGAATAACATGAAAATGGAAACGATAGCTTATCATATTATGCACCTGTATATCGTAGAAATATGTAGGTACATAGAATAGGTATTTAAAAAAAATATCAGTCAATGAATATAATCTATATTACATAGATTACTTCGTTGAAATAAATTACTAAGATGTGTTTTAGTAGTATTAAACGTATATGTATTAAGTCTAAAAATAAATGTAATTATGTATAATAATAAGTAATAATAAATAATAATACATAATATTATATATGTAGTTATAAAATATATATTTTTTTTTTTACCTATATTAAATGGAAAAAATATCCAGACCCACTAGTTTCCACATTACATAATATGTTTTACTGCATTACATGTAAGATGATACAATAAGATTAACTTACAAAAAACATACATTTGATAACAAACATGTTTTTTGCAAACATATTTTTTCATTATAATTTAAGAATTAATTTAATTTCAAATCGTTTGTGTTTTTACTACTTTTAAAAGTCTTATTTTATTGTTTGACTAATAAGTGATAACTCATTAAGTCATGCTTGTAGCCTATATACCTATTCAATATACATTTCACTTTTCTGTAATAATTATTACATATTATGACGCTTAAATATTTACTTATATTTTGTTACGATAATATTCTTTTTATAATAATCAATATTGAATACAATATGATAAATTAATATCCCAGTTAATTATATATATAATCGAATTTCTACTAAATATTTATGAATACTGTTAAGATTTTAAAAATCAAAAATATTTTAACACTATGTGGTATTAATTTTAACGTCTATACCAGTGGTTTTCAACCGGTGTGCCGCGATAAATGTTATTAAATATTGAAAACATTGTTTTCGGCGAAGTTGTTGTAGTTGTAAGTGTGCAGTGACCAAAAAAGGTTGAGCACCACTGGTCTATACGCTGATGAAAATAAAATACTGGTCTGTGGCAAAATGTGTGAGTAAATAAAAATTATTTTTAGTTATAAAAAATTAAATGTTTCTATTTTCGAAACATCTCAAATAAAAACTAGTGAATATTGTTCAATCTTATAAATTATATGATATTCACAACAAGTATAAAATCACTATATTATTTATATATTTAGTATACTCCGAGTTTGAGATTGGTTAAAACTTTTGTTAGAACAGCATGGTCTAAGAAATTGATCTGACTATTTAATAATTGATTCAACGTGGGTTGATGCCCGTGAGCAATTTAATCAACAATTCAAAAATAGACAATTTACGTCCGATGGTCAAATTTCGAAAACAGTTTAGATAATTATCAATTAGTAATTGATCATAACTATAGTATACTGCATCGTCAATAAAAAATTTAAAAACTATGTGTCTTTGTTTTAATTTATTTTACTTGTAATAAAGATATAATATTACACGAACACATAAATTTCCAAAAATAATTTAAAAATCCATCCATATAAATGAATATTGACGGTTGTTCGCGATTAAATATTTGACATTATAATATCATAATATAAAATTCACCTAAACATAGCGTTTTAAATTCAACAATTACTCTGACTTGTATAGTACCTATTGTAATATATATTTTTTTTAACTCAAGTCGAATCTATTTAAAATAAAAATATTTGAGAACATTTTCAACTACAAATGAACGTGCTTCATATATAGGTAGAATGATACGTTTAACATTGCTTTAATTGATGTAGCTTTTTGGTGGATGTTATTTGCAATTAATTGTTCCAATTTTAGTGTCGTAAATCTAAGGCCTGTTATAAGTGTAGTTCTACAAAACATGGGCTATGGAAAATGCAAACGGAATATTGAAACTGTTTTAAGTAAAACTAGTAGTGGTAAATACGTTTCAAAGACAATGATTAAAATCGATGATACGAATGATGTTCACTATTTATTGTTCACAATATCATGATAGGTAGTATTTATTTAAGATTGAATATTGCTCACAGTGAAAGCAATATATATTTACGAAACAAAAAAAAAAAATGGTATCCAATATAGTTTGTTAAACCAATAATAATTATATTAGCTCTTCAAAATTATTTTTTCCCCAAACAATGAGTATTTTTAATCATTACCAGTGAATCATAATTTTGGTTTTTTTAAGTAAAAATATTATATATTATCTATTACATTAAAACATTTGATTATTTTGTTTTTTCTTGTATGGGATCTATAGGTACGTAGTATTACTGTTAAATAGTATTTCTTAATTACATTATACACAATATAAACTCATTTTTCAAATAGTAATATTACTGTTATAGCAATAGTTTTATTTATTCATTGTATTTAAATTTATTTTAACTGATCTTATTTAGTTATGACAATAGTATCAATTAGATTATATGAAGACTGCCATAATTTATCATAATTATTATTGAATTCAGTGAATTCTATTTTTATTTAAAACTTAAAGTATTTGTGTAGGTGTACCTACTGTGAGTATTTGTCATAATATTTTTTTTACTTCAACACTATTCAAGATTTGCTATAAATTATAATCGATAAATATATTTACTATATAAACCATATAAGACATAAACCAGATGACCTTTATTTTCGTCAATGGGTTCAGCAAGAACTGAAGTGTCATAGGTTACTTTTTATAACTTACTTTTTTTATTTTTTAATATATACGTTTTTAATTTAACGTAGGATCAACTGGTATAATATAGCATACACATATTATAGTGAAAGTATTTTATATATAAACGCAATAGTAATCATTCTTTTATTTCTTGTGTCTACCACTTAGACTTTAAACTATGTCTGTGGTTCTTTTTGAGTTTATTGAGAAAAGTTTAAATTATCTTGAGTGGATAGATCACTTATCTATTGGGTATAATTTTTGTGATGTTCGTTTAAACTATAAAGTTATCAATACAGATTAAATGTGTGGTGTTAGATATAATTTTTTTAATTTATGTTTTTATTTATTGTTAAATAATATCACTTGATAATACTAATAATAATTATAATACTGTTGATCCACACTATTATTGAATTTTAGTTTTAGATACTACTATGTTTGTGTGTGATGTTTGGTTTTAATATGTTTAGTTATATTAATTTTTCTTTGAGCACTTTTAAGTTGAAATTTGGAATTTGTGTGTATGCATTTTTAATGAATGTCATTACAACTAGAAAATCGGTAAAGATAAAAAAATCATTATCTGCAGATACAATGTTGTGGATAATTATATACTGTTCACAAACCACAGTATTTTAATACTTGAAAACATGGTGCTTAGTGTTTTGTACAGTAAAACATCTAAATAATGGACACTCACGGTCACAACATTTTATCCTCTATTTAAAGAAAGTGGTGAGATACATCAAAAAATAAACAATATCAAAATATATTGAAAAACCATATACACATGTATATTATTTTTATGTATGAATTTACTTATATGTATTATTATTTAAAACAAAATCAGTTACCGAATAAAACTATAATTTTCTACGATGTATATTGTATAATAAGATAAATTATAATTGTATAGTTATGACTAATGTGTATAATGAAAAATGTACATCGTAATAACATATACTTGAATAATAATTACGATGAAAATTATCAATATCTAATCATAGAAGTGTCTATTATTTAGAGGTTTTCCTTTTGATAAGTAGTGAAAATGTTCCCGTTTTTGAAAAAAAAATCCACTATTTGGAGGTGTCTGTTAAGGGAAGTTTTGCTATATTTCATGGAATATCTATGTCTAAACTATAATCTAAAATTGCATGCAACTAGAATTAGAATTCAATGTTTGTTAAGTTTGATTAAAGACGATCTTAAATTAAATTAGATAAGACTTGAAACCGTAAATTCTCGGTTACTGTTGTTATCGTTATTTAAATTTGATACCGTTCTTTTCGTTAACGTCAATCAATTACAGATACCATCTATAAGATTTCAGATTATCACATGTGGTAACAACTCAAAAAAACTTTTGATTAACTATAAGGTAGTAACCGATTAAATATTGGGTTTAAAAAAAAAAAAAAATGTGATAATCTGGATTCAATACTACTTTGTTTATTTTATTCCTTGTATTGGAATCTGAATGGTGGTTGTAATAAATTATGGTGTCATTCACTAACTAAGATCTACCACTAAATGGATCGATCACAACTTTTTGAATTGACACTAAAGACGATGTACCAGATACCTGCAAACTGACCAACTCAAACCAGGTTTTTCTATGACTCCCTTAAAGAATACATCTTTATAAAAATATAAAAACAAAATACATTGAACTTGTACATACTAACTTCAAAATAAAAACCCATAAAAATAATAGTAGAAGATTAGATGCACGTTTAAATTATTCGGGTCACAGCTGAATATTGAATACTTTATTGAATAATTTATAATCTACTATCAATATAATCTATACTTCAGGAACACCGCGGTTGGTTTTTTATAAGCTCAGATATTAATATAGATGTATAGATACTATAAAAATGGATATGACCGATATGGGCCTTTAGAAATATTGAATATTTTACTCAAGGCATGTATGAGGACAAAGCGCCTGAACTACGTTACCTCTTAAGATCACCTCTGGTTCTATGTAACCATCTACACAAATGTTTAACTTTTAAACAAGTTTTGGAAGTCATTTCTGTGTAGAATACGAAGAGAGGATAAAAACAAAATACTAAAACTAATTAAATACTAACTACGTACCCAAATAATATATTTATAATATAATATATCATAAAGTAAATATATTGGAGAAACTAGTAAACAGTATGATTTGGTTTTAAAACGATTATGATAATTAGGTTATCTGGTAGGAACTTTTAAGCGATTTTCTCTCTGATAACGAGATGACGGGAATACTGAGCATCCTTTTCAGTGATCAGAGTGGTCATTGATGTAAACAACATACATTTGACGGGACTATTTCATTTTTTGGTCCACTCGTTTGTATCGTAGTTATCACTACTTTTCCCATATTATGGATACTAATAAATACGGATCTTATAATATTTATAACCAATTGGTTGAAAAATATGTTCACTCCGAATTCGTTTTTAACCAACTTTTTCGGTGATGTTTGCTCAATTGTCGTTTTTGAGCGAACATTTTACGCAAGGTACACGGTTGAGAAACACAATATTCTTTACGAAAGTGTTTAGCAACAATTTTTGACTTATAGTGTAAACTCTACTTAAAATGTTACGAGTATATAATAAACCAACAATTATCAACACTTATATGGTTTATAACTTTATATACATTATAATATTAGATTTAAGGTTTTACGAAATCATTAACTGCTGGAATTAAAACAATATCGGTGGAATAGGTATACAAACTGACTGCCTGATACTTAAATCGTTAGTTACTATGTTTATCTCAAAAAAAAAAAAAATTGCCATGAAAATATTTTACAATATTGTTGCAGTAAATTTAAAGTTTCAAATTATAAAAGTTTACAAGTAACACATACTATATTAAAATGTTCAAACGTTGTAAAAAAAAAAAATATTTGGTTTTTTATCTTACTTTGCACTACAATCGAATTATATTGTTGAGTATTTGTATTGTTCTTAAACGATTGTTTGATTCGATTTAAAATGTTTTTCTTTTTGCAAGACCATAAAAATTGTAAAAATATTTCTAAACGTATAATATTATAATGTTATATTTTCCATTTAAATGTCTATTGTTTTTATTAATAAGTAGTAAAAATATTTATAATATGATATTGAATATTATTTTTATTTTTTTTTTTTTAATATCAAAATATATAATTAGGTACTTTAGTCTTCTTTTTCCTAATTTATCAAAGTATTAATCATGCACAAAATATTAACACAATCCACATTTTTATTTATTGATTCAACAAACTACCAAAATAAATTAAACACAGAAATTCATTAAAAAAAAAAAAAAAAAAAAATAAACTTTGGCTTTTACAAGTACGAAATATAGTTATATTACAGTATTACTGAATTACTATAATAAATTATGATTTTAGTTAATATCAATAGTTGTATTGTTTTATATTGTATTCTTTTAATGTGCGATTGTGAATATAATGTTAATTTATGCATGGATAATAAAAAGCAATATTTATTTAATTATATTAATGTTTTAGTTATACCTATAAGAAAAATATATCGAAATTGCTATTTTATTAATTATATTATCTATTTATAAAATTTATAATTTAAAATGTGAACTTGTGGGCCCTCACACAAACATGTTCATTATCTTTTTGATGATTAAAATAAAAATAATAAAAATAATATACATATGTATTAAAAACTGATATATTAACAATCTAGAAATATATTTTTTTATAAGTAAGTAATAGCTACGGTACATTGAACTTTGAAATTTAGGTGAAACTCCAAAACAGTAATTAGTAATATAAATTATACTAAATATTGTTTTATTTGTAATTCCAATTTTTTTTTCATGTAAGAATCTTGTTAAAAAAATAACTGTTGATAATATTGTTCATAAAAATTATTTCAAAGATTATTTTAAAAAATGTTTTTTTTTTAACAGGGATCCTCGTCAACAAGGAATGTCGTTTGGGTTCATAATGGAATTCCTATATATAATATTAAAAATAACAAGAAAGATGATCCTAGTCCAATTATGGTAACTACTGAAGTCATACAACCTGACAATACCATTCAGAGTAGGTTATTTATTCGAGGGGCATCTCCATCAGCTTTGGGAAATTACACATGCACAGCGCCATACACTGAACCCGACACGGTTAATGTTTACGTGAGCGAAGGTAAGATGTTTCAAAACAAAACAAAAATGTTGACAAGTGGGTATAGCTCTGCTGCATCGTAGTAGAGCGGGGTCACTGTAATGGATATGCGTTAAATTTGAATTCAATGGTAATCTTAATATACAAAAAACGATTCTGAGTGAAAACGATATGTTTGCAGCCTATATCACTAAGTACATTACACGGTGTGTTTTTTGGATATTGCCATTAAAGTAATTTATTTTTCTATTACGATGATTCAATTTTTGCCAAACACAACGCATTTATCATATTATTGATACAATATAATATTTTATATTAATGTTTTTAAATTTTGAGTTAAAACCATTTTACCATCAAATAAGTAACATTATTAAAATAATTTACTTATTTTGAAAATGTCATTGCATAAAATTATATATATTTTATGGTTTATAAGGATAATAATACCCGATATTGCTTTATAAGGTAGGCCACTAAAACTTAAATACCACGATTAATTAAATTATCAAAAAACGATTTCAAGTCGAGTTGCTTAAAACTTCTCTTAGTTTAAATAAAAGTTGTTTTAAACAATATTAATCTATATTTTCTTTGTGGTTGAAAAAACTAATGAAAAATATCGTTAAATGAGCTCTCAAATGTACTACCTAAATAAGTTTATGGACTGTAAGTAGGCATTATAAATTAATAATTATAATATAAACTATATGTTTTGAATAAATTTCGCTTGAAAAAAGAATTTATAGAAAAATATTTTATTTAAAAAAAAATTAAATTACAGTAACACTATAATTTTATTTCGTTCAGTACCCAAAATATGATGAATTTTCAGACAGTTTAAACAAAATTTTTTATATTGATCAATAATGAAACATAGATTAATTCATTCAGCATATATAACTAAATAGAAAAATACTTATAATGCAAGTGATCCATCATTGAAATAGTTCTTGAACCTAATTTTTTTACATACTTTAATAATTAATAGGCTTACAAATAGATACTATATAAAATACTTAATACTTTTAAATTAACATTGTTGATGTTGTATTCAAATTTACATTTCTAGGTTAATTATTCAGAATGCAAGCTATAGCTTTTTAATTAATATGTATTAATAAGTGAATGTTTCGACAAAAAGTACATTCATAATTATTATTTCTTTAAAATACGTTGTAATTATATTCCATATTTACAAAATATTTGAAATTAAAAAATTTTTCGTTGTTGTAATTTTAATTAGAACTTATATATACACACTATCAACTTATTTTTTAAACATTAAAAATGAAAAGATAAATTTTATTGTACCTTCTTATACAATATACATAGATGATTTATTCTTTAAGATAATAGAATAATATATATTAAATAAATAATATATTACAGGTACTTTATTATTTAAATGACATTTTTTGAAATATCATTATTGAACTAATAATTAAATAAAAAAAAAATTATATATAATCATTATACATTCATACCTACTTCATACTTGTGAGTACGGTTTATAATAATTGTAATTCTTTCAATAGTTTATGAAAATTTACAGTCATATTTTAATAAAATGTATACACTTATTATTTTATGGTTAACGAGAACCAATGATTTATTTTATTTACATAAATCTACAGATTTGTTTTATAATTTGATGATTAAATATCTTCTGCAATTTAACAAATAAATATTAATTTAATAATATATGCATATTGTATATAGCTACTTAAAATAAGATGATTATGACTGTTATGCATGTACATATATTATATATATAATATGTATAATAATAAAAAGTTTGATAGCTATAACTTTTATAATTAATGTCTTAGCAAAGCATAATTCAATTCAATAGAATATTCATCTATCTTAAAATATTATATATATAATTTTTTTTCCAATAAATCAAGTGTTATTTAATTTACATTTCACCATAATTCGTCAGTTACTATCAAGACCCATACCTTCCCAAAACTAATTAATTAATTATGTGATACCTCCGTTTGGATAGTAATCAAACGATATTAATCAACGGAATCACTACATCGCCATGTTCACATAATCCGATTGGTTAAATACTTAATTTAAAGTATAAAATAAATTAAAAGGACGTCGCGCCAAATTTAAATATCTTATAGATTTATATAATTATACTTTAATTTTCTACTATTCTTTAGTATACAATATTTTGAGTGTATGAGCAAAAATTACTTTACAAAAATCTTAAGCAAAATATTTTGTACATCATAGAGACAGTGAAGACCTATTTTCATATCTCTAACGTAGAATTAGTAAAATATTAATTCCAAATTACAGTTATGCCATAAAAAAAAAAACAATATATAATATTATATTCCATGTATGAGAATTACAAATGCTAATTTGGAATGTAATGTTCTTTTAATAACATGAAAAAGAGGGGGAAAAGTAACTGTGTTCTGCAATAAGTGTCAATTATACCTCATAAATGCGAGTAGATAACTCATTGGTATTGGATATGTTATTTAAATCGATAAATCATTTTAATGAAAATCGATTCTGAATGGAGATGGTCTGTCACCTATATTATTAAGTATATTATAAGACATATACTAATTTTGCTACTATAATAATTTATTTTAAAATTAATAATACAGTAACTTAAATTATTTATTACCAAAAACATTACATTTTAAAATATCATTGTGTGTATAAAATATGTATAATAATGTACGTTAAAAGCTTTCATAAAAGTAACCTCGAAAAATATTTTAATTTTAACAAAAACTGAAATCATTAGTTCACTACACAGTATATAATCTATATGTTCTGTATTTTTTTTGTTTGAAACAAATGTTTATAGAAAAATGTACTTTTTTTGAAAACAAATCTTTTTTTGGAATATTTTGTAAAATGTATAGTCTACTTTTATCGTGTTTAAAAAATACTTATTTAAATATTTAGTGAACATTTTAAGTGTTTACGATTATTGATTTTTGAGTTGTTTAAAAAAAATAAAATAAATTTTGTCAAATTGGTTTTGAGTTAATTTTTTTTTTTTCTTAGTTATATCAAAAAAATATTTTAAATCTTTCATTTTAACCACTCAAAAATATAAATTAGATCTAATTTAATAAGAGAAATCACCTATAATTGTGATAATTGAAACATTTTTTTTTCATATAAATTCTGTATGTACACACAACAACAAAATACATTTCTTTGTATAATCGATATTTTATGCATAATCGTTCCACATAGAATTTAAAATTACAAAACCAAATATTTGATTTGAAACCTTTTAAAATAGGAATATATTGCAATTATATAACTGCTGTTTTCGATTTATTCATGTATTTATTTAAATAATTTTATACAGCCACAAATTCAGTTAAAATAATTTAAATTTCAAACATTAAAAATATAATTTATGTACCTATTTTATAATTTTTAAAGTCCAAAGACCTATATAAATTTAGTTCAAATTATAAATCATTTAGGTGTCTCTCATAACTTGTTTAACACTAATAACTAAATTAGGTTTTACTATTTCACGATTTAGAATTATTGTTATTATATTAATTATTGTTTATATATATTGATTAAACAATACTTATAATAAATTGTATATATTATTATATACAATTATTGTATATGTATAAGTATAATGTATATCAATATATATATATAAAAAATATTTAACTAAAACAGTTACTTGATTTAATATTAAAACATTGTTTACCTTCAATATAATTTAGGTTTAAGTAATTATAGAGTAGGTATTACATTTTAGAATAAAACTATATATTATGCAGAAAAATAGTTTATGAGCCACATTCGTATTGACCCAAAAAATGTCTTAGTTAAGGGAAAATAACGCAAACAAACATTAACTGTAAAAACTGAGTAAATATTAAATTGTTCGAAAGTTCTCAAGTTATGACTTAGAGTGAAGAACATGTTTACGCCTCAAGTGGTAAATAAACTTATCCTTGTGGTACTAAGAGGTTTATATTTTGCTTCGTGTAAAAAAAGAATTATAAAAAGATTATCTACAACAAATTCTGGTTTTCTATAATTTTCACATGTATTTGTCATTATGAACAATTTGTTTTAACAATTATTTTAAATTAAACGAGTGATATTAGGTTTTACTAATAATTATAATATGTTTCATAATAAATAGTCAAATTTAAAAAATTAAATAATAAATATAAGCTAAGATATTTACACAATTATCATAGTAAAAGTCCTCATTTTTATATATAAATATGTATCTTACCATTAAAGACGTAAATTATTAAGAAATAAACATAAATGAGTAATGACTAGTCAATAATAATAGTTGCAATCAAATTAGACTGCATACGACATTAACTAGGAAATATCGTTAATACAATGTTTATCATTTTGGGGCAACGATGCACAATATAGAAAAATTTCCTAGATAATAACAATTATTTATACCTTTTTTAGCCAAAATTTATAAACATTTTTATTGAATTAGAGCACTTATTATGTTGTATAATTAATTATTTATCTAATCAGTACTAAAAAAACACATTTTTGGCCTCTATAATAGGTTGATAATCGTACTGTACTAAGTAAAAAAAAAATAATTGTACATCATACATACATAATATTAGATACTTATACAATTTAAACCGCAATAACGTACAACTTATATTTTGTTATGAATTTATAATATTTTTGTACTGTGAGTGTAGTTTTTCTGACCAAATTTAAATATTTTCTTAAGCAAAATTAATAAAATTTTTTCCAGTAGGTAGTAGACATTAAAATATTTTTTTTAGTTACTATTGTAAATGTAATAACAATATATTTAAATTTTATATTATTACCTATATTATGCCTGTTTTAAAATATTTACGCTTTAACTTTATAACTGAATTACACAACTGTCGGTAATATATTATATTATTATACAAATACTTGTCGTTGTTCTGTCACTGTATAGTTTCTTTTGTGAACAAATCGTTTTATCAGTCATTCCAATATTGTACTATCAATGTACAAAATGATTGATTTAAATATATATTTCTATAAGTACATATTGTACATATTATTATAATATCACATTACGCGGAATATTTTGTGTTTTTTATAAGATTCAGATTTAATGTTTTTTTCTTATAATATATAAATTTGATTTATACAATTCAACATAATATATCGCATAAAAAATATTTTAATAATTATATAGAATATCTAATTTTTAATTTTGAGATACGTTTGCATTGACACTATTTACTTACTTTATAAATTAAAAATACCTAACACATTATTTTTATTTTATAGAATGGCATAATAAAATTAATAAATATTTTACTTATTTATCTCATTAAAACTACGTTTATCATGAAATAATTTACTTTATTGAAAAACAAATTTTTGAAGTTTAATAAAACATATGATGATAAAATGCCATGATATTTTATACATTTTACAAACATGCATTAAATGTTATATAATACACGTTGGTATTTTAAAAGGTATTAAATTATATATGCATATTCATGTTTATTCATATGCCTTGTAGTTTGAACATACGTATAATACATACAAAATGTGCAAACTTATTATATGTTGTTAATTTTTTTTTTTTTTATATATAATATATAGAAACAAAATATTATAACATATACTAAGAAAAATTAATAAATTATATTGCATCATATTTATAGCTACTTGGATTATAAAATAATATTTTTCAGTCATAAGTTCTACAAAAATTTTCTGTCTTAGAGTTAAACATCTATACTTATTGGAAAGAATCATACATTTAAAAAAAAAATCTTAAACCTTAATTTACGTATATGGTACTACTATATATTTTATTAATGAAGTATTGAAGAATCTTTTTTGTAAAGGTTTTAATTATTGTTAACTATTTATTTAACAAATGTATTTTTAATATACTTTTGTCCATTCTTATTTAAAAATTTAGTATAGAACGTTTTTTTTTAGTTTAATAAAGATATACTTGTCTATTGTGGCGCCCGTACAAACATTTTAGATGTATTCAAACTTAAAATAACCGTCTGATTATTCACTCATAAAAATTCGCATATGAAAATAATTTTACGACTAGAAATTTAAATAAACTTGTTGTAATGTTGATGAGTATACATTCCAATCCACCACAAACTTTTTGAAACGAAAAAACTGGCATTGTTATTTAACTTTTATTATTAATAATAAACATAAAACCATATAAAAATATCATATAATACTTTACATTTATCAAATACTCTAAAAAATATTTCAAAATTTAAAGCAAATTCTAACTTGTTATGTAAAAATGTAACATCGTATTAATCATAAAAATACTTACACATCTATAATATTGCTTTTAATCATATATATTTATTTTTTTAAATTATTATATAAATAATAATGATAATGTGTTATTCAAAATAATTCTAATTTAAATATCTGCCTTAAATATTTATGAATAATTTTGACTTTATCTTTGATAGCATAATTTAGTTTTAGGTTACTTACATAGTTTTATGATGAACCGAAGACAGTATGAATACCTAGTCTCAAACTTTGGTATTAAGTGTATGTTATTAATTCCTACATTAAATAAATATTCAATATTATTAAATGTTTTATGAGTGCTTAAAATACTAAGTCATACAAGTAATTAGCAATTTGTTTAGTAATGTATTCTAAAAACACTAAATGTATCATTAATTTTAAAATTGTAAATAATAATACAATAATACCTATATATTTCTATCAAGATAAATTAAGCTAAACAATTGTATTAAATGTATTCTCTTGTACCTTATTCAAACTTCAACATCGATTACCATAATATTATATACACGAAATATAACTAATATATTGGTATTATTACCCCTTTAATTATTAATTCAGTAAAATTAATTTTAATGTAGGATGATCATAGTTATACATTTTAATTGAAATGTAATACGAACACCTACGCACAAATCTCAAAGTTCTTTTCAATAATTATACGATTGTTCATAGATAAGCTAAATAACAGTAAAAGGAAATTTTAGTTATTATTTAATAATACGCTAATCTAACCTTTTAAAGGGTAGAAAGAAAATCTTCTCGGAAATAACTAACATTCTATTTCAACAGACTGTGATCTTTTGAGTGTATCTTGCAATAAATAATTTAATTAAAGAAATTAATTTTTAATCAAAATATTTTACTTTAAATATAAATTATATAAATTTTACATTTTAATCTAAATTATATCTAACAACTTAAGTGAAACCATAAAGTTTAAAAAAGTAAAAAAAAAATTATGTTTTACTTAATCATAATTAGATTATTTTAACAATGAAAGAAAAAACTGTTTGATATATACAATTTTAAAATACACTTTACTTTATGTTAATTCTTGATATCAATTTTATATTTGTAGTATTACAATTATATTGTAGTTTTCTTTTTAATAAAACTTATTTATGTTTGAATATAAGACAAATAGTATAGTCATAGATAACAGCTACCTACCCTAAGAACAAACTATTAAACATTTTGTAGAGTAGGTATACTTGTAGATATATTAAAAATGTAAACATTTATTTAGTTAATTCCAAAAACAATTAGTGGAAAATAAATGCTATTGCATTTTTTATTTATTACAATTTGTATTAATACAAAATTACTTAGATAGTTATTTTTGTATATATTAATTAATTATTGTAACCAACACTAGTGCCTATAAAAATTACTATACCCACTTATCTCTATTAATGTATAACTATGGTTTTTAAATTAATATAATAAAAACATACAATTATCACACTTATTTGAGCTAATTGTTTATTTTGGACATATTATATTTTAATTAAATGATAAATAGGTGCGCTTTTGTTCAATTTGTTGAGTAATATTTTTATTAATCAGCTTTTATTTGTATCAATCAAATCATGTGATATAATTAAAAAATATCACTAACAGTTTGATTAAAAAACTAAAACCGTGACTTAAAATTATATATTTAAGCAAATACATTCTCCACACTTTGGTATTATATTTATAATAAATTATCATCATTTTTAAACAATCTAAAGATTTTATTGATAAAATGATTAAATAGTGATGCAGTTTTAAGCGTGAAGTGATATAAACTTCAGTTATTATTTACTTACGTGTAACTTAGTTTTATCCAATTAAAAAGTTGCTTACGATTTTAATTAATTGAATCTTAGTTATTCTGCAGGTATTATAACTTAAGTGCTGTGAATTTCTTAAAATACAATAGTAAAGTTATTCGTGAAAATAAAATAAGTTGGATAGTAAAATATTATATTCAAAGAATAATATTAATATGTATTTGTGTACATATAAATTAGTTCAAATAAAATTGAAAAAGTCATGTTAATATTTCCATGGGTTCCATTTTATATTTTCCAGGTTTCAAACAAGGTATATTGTGATATATTTTTAAAAAAATTAAAATTTATCATTTTAAAATATCCAAAAACGGATTTCTAACTCAAACGAGGAACTAAAATTAAATAATTTATGTTGTTATCTCATAATACACAAAGACTCTGAGTCACCAATTCAAAAATAAAATACTATCACGCTGTAGTTAGAGAATTAGAATTCTCGGGTTATTTCTCTACCCAAGAAAACATTTGTCAAAAAAAAAAAAATAATAATAATCTATAATTAATATAAATACATATAATAAATAATCTTAATAGATTTATAAGTGCATAAATGTTATTTTATATGAACATTTTGAAAAAAAATATATTTGCTGAAAATAATATCCATGTGTATGGATTATACATTTTATAGATCAATCAACATATTCAATACATTTAATAACTATTAGATTATTTTTTGTTCTTATGATTACAATAAATTAAATGTATGTATGTCAAACTATTATTTTTTAAATTTATTCATCATTAATATTTTTTTTTTTGTCTGTAAAATGAATGAAAGTTTCTTTTATTAACTTACTCTAAATTTTGAGGCATCTTATAAGAAATCTAACTTTATTTTATTTTATTGGGTTAAAATAAAGGATTAAAATTATTACTTTGATAATGTTTTTAGAAAAATGATTAAATACCTTTTTTTTTCAACAAATGTTAATGTGTGTGAAAACTATTAGCTCTTTCGTTCTATTCTGATTTTTAAATACTAAACATTAATTAAAGAATTTTCAGATAAAAGCTAAATAAGGAAAAATATATTTATGTACTCGATGAATATTCCTGTTGTATAATAATTCTTATCGATGATAAATTTAAGGGAATGGACTTTGGATCCTATCACCCTAGTCAAAATAATCGTAACATAGTGAATTATTAATAAAATTAAAATTAAAATTTTACAAACTTGGGTTATACGTCATAATTAATAGGTACTTATGCATATTCTTATATATCTATATATTATATAACAAATGTAGTTACATTATAAAATTGTAATTGCATGTTACAAAAAAAATATATATTAAAATTAATTATGTTATATTTTTTAATTGGATCAGGATCCTTACGCAAAAAAATTAGGTTGCATCACTGGTTTCTATCGAATGTTACAAAGGCTATAAAGTATAAATTGTTTTTTTGTTCTAAGTTTTTTGCTTTTTTGCTTCGTAATGCATTTTTATGTTTAAAAATAGTTTGTTTAGTGTTTTCTATGTATATATAAAAAAAAAAATATATAATAATTAGTTGTTTGTTAAATTATTTAGTATGTTATAAAACAATGCGTATGTATATTATTATTATTTTTTTTATTGAACAATTAAAAACTAACTTTATTATAATCACATATTATATTATCAGTCGTACCTCCATTCAAGCACGTTACAGTAAAAAAAAAGAACATGCATTATACTTCTCTGAAGTGTTTTTGGACAATATTTTATGGGGTTAATTCACGTGCTATTGAATGCAAATCAGGGTAAAGTGTAGTGTTACTTCGAGTTTCTTTTTTCAAAACAGTAGCTTTTGAGTATCATTTGTTTTTAAATTTAAAGTATGGTTTAACACTTCTTAATTAATTACATCGACGTAGTTTTATTTTCAAATTCAATTCAGACACACATTAAGCACACGATTTTAGACAAATTATACTTTGCTTAATAAACTTAATAGGTAGTTAATATAAAATAACATTAAACATGCATCGTAATTATAAATTGTTAACTTAAATATTATACTTGACTATGGACATAGTAGGCATACACATTCATATACATACTTATATTATATTATATACTTATACTTGAATAATATAGTGTACTATGTAGTAATACAAAATATAGAGAATAATATCAAACATATGAAATAGGTATTTAAGATTTAAAAACAATTAAAAAGAGGAAGAATCATAATAGGTCAACTATAAATTACGAGTTAATGTTATTTAAAATGGAAACTAAGTTAAAATTTCTTTAAGATTTTTTGAAGTATATTTATATAAAGGAAAAGTATCAATAATAAGTTAACTATTTGCGCTTAATTAAAAATATTAATTAAAATAATTAAAAGTTTAAACTTTGATAGTTTTAAAACTATAACAAATTGTTCACACCAAAAGTAAATGAGGAAACAAGTTTTCATTTTTTGAGTATTTTTTTTTTATTATTTTACAAATGTCTCGTTATAATATTTATACCTAGTGATTATACAAGTATAAATTTAAATAATCTATGTACCTACCTATTATATGATTATATAAAGGTACCTTTTTCAAACAAATTGTTTTTGCTTGTATAATATCGTAACTGTAAATATTTAGTTATAATTTACTAGTTGATAACACAAGTAATGTGAACTATAAATTTGTGAAATACAGAGTATCTATACATTTCAGAATAAAGTAAACAAATATATTAAATGATTTGTTTCCTTGAGACGCTTGGCTCCATATTAAATAAAATCTAGACAATCTAGTATACATTTTAAATGATAAGGTTTTTGTATTTGTTTTTTGCATAATTATATTTTAATAACATACCTATGTATTACATAATACACAAACAATATGAAAATGTATATTGATTATTGTTTCTTAAAAAAATATTTAATTATAATTTAGCATATAAGTTTGAATGTCTTTAATTTAATTTAATTTTTATTTTTCATAGTTGGTTTAAATATTTTGGTTTATTTTGTCAAATGTATTCAAGTCGTAACGGGACTAGAATCACCTGCACATTTTACTACTCAGTAAAGTCTACTGTAATACAATAAATGTCATTATACCTATATAATATATAATGGTACTTATGTTCTATAAATTTTTGAGTCATAATATATGACCAAAATAACGATGCGGTTATGTCGTATAATATAATTTGCACTAAAACCCTAAATAAGTAAATCTGATCGAACGCAGTGTAATAACAGTCAATTAAAATCTATTTTCTGATTGATCCATAAATCCCTGTCGGTATAATATCCAAAGAGTTATTTCAGAGGCAATTTTCGTTGCCACGACGTAGGGAAATTTGCGATGTTTATTAACGCTATCACTTATGATTATACCTATCGTTGTACTAAAATCAATAACTCAAAATAATATATTATTATTACCAATTCTGTCTGAAAATATGTCACATCGCCGTAATAATTGGACGCGATATTTCTTTTATAGACCGAGTTTATTTATCGTCCACGTCTACCGGCGTTATATACCTACACCTCTTATAATAGGTACCTAGCGACTTAAAATTCCACGGTTTTCGCTTCGACGGCAACATCGGCCGCTTGAGTCCGCTCAATATCATGGTGAAATGGTATTGCCATTCGGAACGGTGTACTTTGCGCGCTATAAAACATACGAAATACAAATAATGAAAACCTAATCGTTATTACGGCGACGGTTTGAAACGAAATAATATGAGAAACCGTGAATGTGATGTATGCAATTCACATGATATTATAATTATTATAATTATTATTATTATTATTATTACTATTATTAAACCGTTTGTTAATGACGCACAAAGGAATTTTGGGCACAAGTACCGCACTACAATCCTACACTAAGTTAAATCGACCGTTTAAAATCCACATCAAAGTAGATTCCACGAGACCATTTTTGGGCTGTCACTATCTCTTTTGAATTCATTATTAAATTTATTACAGAGCATTAGCCGAGCGCCTCGATCGAATCGCTCATACCGGTAAATAATGAAACGCTTTCATTAATACACGGCCACCTCAGTGGTTTCCTCCCGTTCGAGCTTGCCCTGCACCATGCCATATATACCAACACATCATATTGTTATTACCAGTTACCTCCACTGCAGCTACCGCCTTATCGAGGATTCGATATGATATAATAAAAACCTACCGCATCCGTTCAAAGCGTAATACTAATAATATGCTCTATAAAATCAACTCATGATTCTCGTATGATTGCATAATATTATAATGTTTGACCGAGTAGCAACGATATTGTGAAGCGAACCCGATAATATTATTAATTCGCGTAAAGCGCTCGCCGATGAAGTCTATACCTACGTTTAATAAATCACATATTATTACATGCGTACTATGTTCGCGTATGAATGTTTATCTGCTTTGTGTAATTTTATGTATAATTATGCGTATTGTTGACCTATACGACTCTATTGTAACCCTATATGTTTTCTTTGACTAAATCAATGTATGCGTTTTTAAAGTAGGTGGTATTTAACCTAAAGCTTTTGACCATTAACCACTAACGTTTGGTTATTTACTCGTACAGTCGTTTACGAATTAACGATAACAATAATGATAGTGATAAAGTATTTACTATTTTGATTATTTTAGTTGAATTACCTATTTGATAATTTCGTGTAAATCATTAGTGCATATTGATTTTAATCAAATTATACACACCAAAAATTATACTTAATAGTAATATTGGTATAGATTATTGTGTTAAAAAACGTTTACCATTTATGCAGTTCTATTACTGCTGAAAACTGATTGCATAACTTGACATGATAATACGATATCGTAATAATTTTTTTTATTTTTTATTTTTTTTTATTAGAGCTTTTTAGAAAAACTATCTGTTATTACAGATTAAAAGATTTATATATTATAATTACAATATAATGTTTACGTACAACCTATACATAAACAGTAAATAATCATAAAATTAGCTGATATCATAATATTTTATTAGTTGACGGTAGATAAAAAACAATAATAAAGGAGATTTTTCACATTTATATTACAGTAATCGGTATATATATATTTTTAATTGAAGCAGGAACAACACAAATAAAGACCAGCATCTTTTAAGATACCGAAATGAGATTTTTAGGAATTGAGATAGAGTATTAATAAGATAATGTTGATAGATTTAAAAGGAAATATGTTATGAAATAATTAAAAATCTTAATATACAAAGAGTTTGATTTAAAACAAACCAGGGAGTAAAAGTGATTTGACTTATTAGCTATTATGGTCTTATAAATATGATTATATCATACCTTACTAACATTATTATTAAAATAGCGGGATTAATTAATAGCATATAATGAAAATCAAAAAAAAATAATATAAAGTCTTGTCGTGATATATAAATATTATATGTTTAAGCTTAAATCTAAACCTAGAAATTTAAACTTTAGAAAACAATTGAAAATTAATAACTAAAATGGAAAACTCAGGTAAAGTGAATAATGTGAATAACATTAAAAAAAAACAATGATTAAAAGTTTTCATGTACCCACATAAATTGATGACAGTTTGACACTACATTATAATAACATTAAGTTGAAGGTTTGATATTACATAAATATCAAGATGCGTGTTAAGATAAAATATTTAGCTTTTTTAACTGTTTAAAAAAAATAATGATATAAAACTTAAAAATAGGTATTATATGTATATTTTTTGTCATGACTAAATAATATCATGTATGAAACATTAATTTCTCAATTGAGACTTAAAACCAGTTGTGGACATTCATGACACTTTTTTTTCTTGGTTCATATAATTCATCTATCTATATATATTTATATACTCTACATATTATTTAAAATTAAAATAAAAAAATTAAATATTAAATAATAATGTAGTAAGATTATAAAAATAAAATAGACTTTTATATTATATTATATACATATAATTAATGAATGTATATTTGTTGCTTTTATACCCAAAGACTAATCGACCAATTTTGACAAAGTTTCAGTGGTTGTTTTAAAAAAATATATATATCAGAAACATTTATCGAGTGATTTGAACTAAGTTCAAAAAGATACCAAGTGATATATACCAATCCACCACAGGCGGATTACCCATCTCAGTCGAAATAATCCAAATAGCGGGGTTCACTGACGTCAATTGTCCAGTAATCTGACATATATTTATACGAGATAGTACCGTATTTTATATTTGTTTATTTTGTCTCGGGTAAAGACGAGTTATACATCTATATTCTATACTGTATTCGAGTGATTAAGAGTACGCTAATCTTACACATCTTGTCTTCGTCTTACAACCATACAGCATAGCAAATGTGGGCTTAGTAGAATTAAGTGTGAGCTTTTAGTTTTAATATTAGAGTAAATTGACTTATTATTCAAGTTAAACGTAAGAACTTAGAACATATTATACAAGCTTAACCGTTGATTTTTTTTTAAAATACTTTAATTTTTAAGCTATAAATGAGCATTTTTAACTTATAAGTACTGTTGATTATACTCTTATCTTTTTGAAAAAAAAAATTAACAATTAAGCATTATTTACTAACCTTTAACTTCGATAATTGATTTAATCTAACGTTTAGGCTAACAACACATATTTGGTTCCACTGAACCACACATTTACTATATTTTATTTTTGTAAGATGGCTAAAAATGTGTAAATAGTATCTGATTGAACCATACTTTCGATCACTCAGACTGCGACGACGTGGATAAACGTCTGATCTCCCAAGCTAACGATCTGTGTTTGATCATTGGTTGACACTCATCAGCGGCATTCGTTGATCATCAGTATGAGTGTTATTGTCGTGCTTACAGAAAATTATAAATAACGTTTAGTAGCGAGAATGCGAGAATAGCTAAATAGAGTATAGTATAAAATATTTAGAAAATAATACCTAAACGAATATATAATATGATATCATTTACATTTCTAATAAAAACGAAAACAATTATTGACTTGAGATTATTTTGAAATTTAGAATTTAGATGTGCTAAAAAGTATATTTTTACCTAACTTTCTCGACATTTTAGGTGGAAAGTTAATTTCACCTCTACCCCCAAAGCCAACTGATGTAAGTCTAAATTACTTTCTATTTTGACTCAATTCAGTACAACACTGAATATATCACAGTCACCTTAACATTTGTAATTTTTTTTTTAAAGAAGTCACCACATATAATCTCAATAAAATCAATATAATTTCGAATCGACGAGAGATGTTATTCAACTGCTACTATAACTATTTAGTTTTCTCGATATTAATATTATTTACTGACATTGAATGTGATAGTATTCACGAGAACTGTTTTAGAATATTAATTTAAAGAAGGTTCGATCCTATTGTGAATAAAAAACATAGACCATAAAATTAGTATTATTTCACGTACTGATAGCCCTTATCGACGAGACTATTTTTAGTTAAGAATGAAATATTTTCTAAAAATATTTTATTTCTACGCTCAACATACCTAAAGTCATAATGGTGCGGATACTACCTATATATCATTGTCAACGTTATTTTTTTTTTTTTCATAAAATAATATTAGAAGTTGGCAAAGCTGATACTTAAGTAGAAATATATATTAAGTAATAGAATATAAATTTATTACACCATTGTGAGTAATAATTTATAAATACCTAATTAATAACGACATTTAAGTACTCTGAAACTAAATATATTTTTTAATCAAATTCCATATTGTAGATATTATATTTTAATAAATTTAAATAGTCTCATATGTATAAGAAATTGCATTTTACTTATCCATTCTATCTTTAATAAAACATTTATTTTTTATATTTTTTCATACATTTTCATATTTCCGCCTTTTATTTATAAATATATATATATAATATGTAGAGCCGTATTAAGGGGGGGGGGGAAATGGGGCAATTGTCCCCTGGTGCCTCAATTTTGTAAAAGTAAGGGGCGCCTTTATTTGCGATTAATATATGCTACCTATGGCCCAAAATGAAATTTTGCCCCGGGGCGCTGAATTACTTGACATGGCTCTGATAATATGATATATAATAAAAGAGCCACTACGTATGGATACCTAAAGTAGGTATTGTGACACTATATATATCAACAATATTAATTTATACAACGTTTAAATTTTTGTTCATATACTATACAATTTATATTTTATAACTTTTTCTTAATATTATGTGTAAAAATAATATTAAGGCGTTTATATAGATTTGTACGTTGTAAATTAATTTTTATTTTTTTATTTGGAAATATATATATGTCATTAATTATAATATCAAAAGTTTTGTTGAAAATTTACATTTTCTTAATGTAATTTATCTGCATAGTACCTATATATTTTATTCTGTTTACGAAAATATGTCTAACTGTATTTATGCTCATAAATTCAAAATATTTATTTATTTTATTACTTTATGGTTTGTATTATATTTTTTCGATATTCATTTTTTTCAGTACCTAGAATAATCTAAATATAGGTACTTAGTAATAAAGTTTATGTTTTCTACGACTAAAATAAAATATAAAAGTAGACAAAATAGTCTGAAATGTATATTTGGATTTTAATGTATATTTGATTGCTGTTTGGGATGTGTTATCTCTGCATAAAAAAATGTATATACCATACCAAGTTTTGAAGAAAGAGATATGTGATGGAAATTGAGTTTCTAAGTCACTTTGTTTTATTGAACGTGTACAGAAGTTAATGTAGAGTAGTTTGAAAATGTATTTTATTGCTGTATCTTGGTATTTTTTTTTGTTTTTGAGCCATATCATTTTAATACGTTTTAAAGTATTCTAATGATTGAATGGATCTCATATAGTTTTCTTTGGAATATTAATTCTTGTAAATAAATATAATTTTATCGAATTATATTTCACTTTTTAATTAGTGTCAATGTAATTGTATTGAATAAAATAATTGAATACACTTTTTATACCTGTGTATTAAATAACTTAATTAAATTTGCAAAATACCAGCAACTGTGAATATTATTCGTATAATTGAATTATTACTTATTAATACTAAGAATATTCGTACTTACGTAAACATTGCACGTTCAATTTAAATTAATCTTTCAAAACATCTGTCAGAAAATTCAGTGGGTTGATATTTTTAGTTAAATTGAGAAAATTATCTTGTGTAATATTCATTACCTTTGAAATTAATATGCATAAATACATATTATCTTTTTAATTTTGGCTTAGGTGTATATATTTTTTTCAACAAACAATTATTATTTTGATTTAAGAACACTTTAAATGAATTATTTATGTTGACTTACTGAATAGTTATTAAAAGGTAATTGTCTTAGGAATGTTAATAGTTTTAACTTGCATATAATATGATAATGTATAACTTAGCTGTATATTATTAAACTTAAAATCCATCGCTTAGTTTTTTTTTAATTTAAATCAGAAATAAGAATATTATGTACCTATTTATTCTATAATGATGTGTGTTTTTTGTGTGTTTGTGTACACGATAACTTGTTGAAATAATTCTTCAATATTAAAAACTTAAAAACTTCAGGAGTAATTTCCATTGGCATATTTTTTAATAAATCCTTGATACATTTTAGAGGTAAAAAATAACAAGTTTCTTGTAATTTTCAAAAGCGTCAATAATAACCAAAAAAAAGTGACGAAAATAAGGGACTTCTACGTAAAACCAGTTTTTGATGAAATCGATTTTTTTATATTGTTTTAACTAAAAAACAAATCACTGTTAATTAAATAATTTAAATTTTCACAAAAATTTTATATTAGCGTTTTATATGCATGGTTAAATTTTCAAAATATTCTGGTTTTATGAGCTATTTATAGACAACAGAAATTTTCATTTTTTAATTATTTTTTTTTTAAATGTCGATTAAAAAATGTTGAATGCTCAAAAAAATTTGAAAATTTAGTTGTTCTTGTCGTTAAAAAAAATCATTAGTTACAATTTTTTTTTATATAAGCATTTAATTAATAAGTAATTTTGTAGGTAGTTAAAAATTCATAAAAGTTTTAGTACTTATGTCTTATATCTAAAGTTAAAAATTCAACACAAAGTTTTCCATACATTTTCTTTAGAATAACTATAAAGAAAGCACTAGTGTCATTATAGAAAACAATGTTATGAGCGTCTGAATTTCGAATTTTTATGAAATCACGTAAAGATAGTGATTTGTCCTCAAACGATTTTAAATATCTGTTATTACCTATTTAAAAAGTCGTAGATACCTACTTGATACTTACACCAACTGTTTAAATTCGCATTTTAATTGCATAATTTAATTTTAAAAATATTTTGCTTATCTTAAGATAATTTAAATGAATTTGAAATATTTGTTTTTTTTTTTTTTATATATAAACGTTAAAATGTATTGGCAATTCAGAAATTGAATTTCAAATATTAATAAAATTCGCAAATTATTTTGTTTTAAAAAACGTATTAAATATATTTTTTTTTTATTTAAAGCCAACAATTAAAACTTAACTACAGAGTTTTTCTAAAAATTTTCTAACTGTCGTTTAAAAATTACCGAAATTATGAAATACCACACAACTACAAAATAACAAATTTTTCAGGAGAGATAAAATAATGATAAGTACCTACTTATAAAACTTACATATTAAAAGGTCTTGAAAATGTGGAAAATGTGTAAAAAGTGATTCTTCTTGATGCTAATATATTGTAATTTTTACATAAAGAATCAACACAATATACAGCCTTATTAATTTAAAAATTAAAACCAATTAAAATAAATACATTGTTAACTCATTTTTAAAACCCGTTATTAACCACAACATATGGAAGTAAATAAAACGTTATATAATATCACAAATATAGATAATAAAATAGATAGTGTAATTTTTATTTCAGCTGTGAACAATATTATAGTTGGGAACTATGATATATCTTACAATATCTAGTGACAACCGACAACCCGTCCTAATTGAAAAAAAAATTATTTGTATCAAAATGAAATATATAACAATTTAAATATAATAGAATATATTCTAAGCTGACAAATCATCTCTGTTTAGAATCGTTTTTCGTATTCAATGGTACTTATCATTACATTCAAATTGAACACATCTATTGTAGTGACCTATTCTATAACCGAAGTTCACTCGATACCTAAATACTCTACAACAGATCGTTAACAACTTGTCTATTTTTTTCTTATTTATGTCACTACTATTGATTGTGTTAATATTTACTTTTTAACTATAACTTGATATTACTTATCATCATTAAATATTGATTTAAAAATATTTTAAATTTTAATATTTATATTCCGTTTACTAAAATAATATTGAAACATTTTAAAGGTACACATAGAAAAATATAAATCTGTAAATCTAGTGTATATAAATTTAATATTATAGGACAATATTATTTAATTTCTATTACTTTTGTAAAAACTTCAAATAAATCGAAATGTCTATTTAATGGACTATAATTATATATTATATAAGACACACTAAATACATTTTGAGCCTGTTGGTCGTTATCACCACTGACGGACCATTTAACGAATTCTATACGTTTACGACACTCCAATCTCACTAATATTAAGCTACCTATTTAAAACGCCATATCGCCGAGCACTCATGCAATTTTCTCTTGAGACTGTACTTTGTTAGAAAACCACACAATGAAAAATAATTATCGAAAGTTGTACATTATTTAATATAATTAATTTGATTTTTCGTAAGTAAGTTACTTACGAAAATTATTCTATTATAAGTGTAATATTAATATTTGTAGGTACCTAAATGTAACACAAATTATTTTATGAAATTATATACTATAACACACTATTATAATAATATACTCGTTCATATTTATTTTTCCAGTAAATTTATACTTACGAGGATCAACGTAATAAAAAAAAAATAATAACAATATAAAATATTACCAAAAAATTATTTGGATAATAATACTTTACATTGATTAAGTAATAAAATAACAATTAATAATAATTTATTAGTTCAAGTTCAGTTTTCTGACCTCTGTGCTTAGTATTATTAAATTTATATTACTATTGTTATTATTATTATTATGAGCGTTATTATTATTACCACTAATATTTTATGTATTTTGAATTATTTGAAACTACTTCCTCGTATAACGAAAAGCTGTAAATGTTATAGTTGATTTAAACTTACTATTACAATTTTTTTTTTATGTATTTGTGATTTTATATTTTGAGAATCAATAGTATAAACATTAAGAAATGGGTATAGTTTATTCTGATTTTTTTTCAATCGAATGTGGTTGCCTATAAATTATATTTTGTTGTTATAATTATTTACTTTTAAATCGGTATATTAAAGTTTTATTATCTTTAACGACGTGGAAACTTTGTCATATATTGAAATAAAATAAATCTATTTTGCTTGTTTAATTTTATTCCTGCTTTTTCATCGTTTTCTATCGGTCATTTAATTGTGATCTTTAAACAGTCTTAAAATATAATAAATACAATAACAATTAATAATAATTCAATGATGTAAATAACCTAAAAGGGACATAAGCATAATAATATTCCAGAATAATATTCAATTTATTCTTTCTATACCTCATTGAATATTTTAATTACGACAAGCTACTTAATGCTATATAATATTTTATATATTATTATTTCCATACTTAAAATATTATTATTAAATATATAATAATTATCACTAAAAAATGCAATTGATGTAAAAAACAAATTAGTATCATTACATAAAATATACTTGCATTTGTTATACTTATGTTCAAGTGAATAAATATAAATCAACAATTAATAACTGTACTACTTGAGCAAAAATAAACAATAAAATATATAAGAGCTAGTTGTAAAACGGTAGAGATTATGAAAATGAACTTAGCCTATAATGTAAAAAGTTTACATGGCGACGTATAATATTCTAAATGTATATAGTGTTGTACAAGAACCCTTCTGATACATTTAAAGCTTGTATGGAAGTTATAAATATTATTATTATGACAGGATATGTACACATTGTACACACATAATTTTCTGCTTTCATTTACAAGGTGTATTATGTTTTATAACTTATAACTGATTAAACTTAGCCTAAATTCGTATTCCTGTTTTCAAAAACCTAAATCACAGCGCTGATTATAAATAACACAATTGTTATGTTTTTAACAAACTATTATTTCATCCAAAAATACCCGATGTTTTGTTGTTTTAGTGTTTAGGTAGTGAAAGTTAAGCTTTTCAAAATAAAATATATATTTTAAGGAAATTATATACCGTATAACTCAATAAAATCGATATATTTGAATAGATATTAAAAAAAAAACTTCATGAACACAATATAGTTATGAAAATAATGAACATTCTTGTTTGACATTAATTTTAATTTTATATTAGGATACGCTATAGACAATATTGCATATTGAAATTGTTTATTTATTATAAAATGTGGAAAAATGTAATCATAATAAAATGTCATAAAAAATGATATTTTAACAACGTGTACTGTTATCTGGAGGAGTGTGATTTGTTTTTTTAAATAAAAATAGTCAATATTTTTTGAAAAAATATCTTAAAAGATATGATTTTAATATTTTCTTAATTAAAATATTTGTATACATAATATTGTTTTATTATTTGAGTCAAGTTTCCCAATATGAAATTGCACTATATTTATTTATTTTCATATTTTTTACCAACATTTTATTTCCATTAAAATTTGTATAAGACAATATGCTTCTGATTATTTTTGTATAACGTGCAATCTAATAGCAGAATAATGGTTTACTATAATACTTTACTTCAAGAATAAAAAATGGTAATCTAAAATGTAGATATTTATTATTTATTTTATTTAGTTTTCATCTATTCTTTGAACATTATAAAATCTTATATTTTTTTCATATTTTATCTGAAAAAAAAATAGTTTTACATTTTTTGATTAAAATGTATTATGTTTACAAATATTTCCATTTATACAATTCACTATTATTGACTTAATAATCTTAAACTTATCAAACTGTACCTATAAATAATATCAATAAAGAAAATTAAAGTTATTTTATCTAACCTACATTTTTTGATATTCATATTGTTGGTGAGGGAGAGGGTAGTAAAATTAATACTTTTGGTAAATTTATTATTATGTGTACTTAAAATACTTAAAAGACTTCCTTCTTAATTCAGTCGATAAAGAATACTATTTATTATCAGTCTTCACGCGAAGTTTATTGTAACAGGTTGTGTTTTATGTAAATCGTCGCTTATCTAATACTGTCGTGCATAAATCCAAAGTTCATTGCTTGGTTCTAACCATGCCGAATATCAATGCTTCCCAAAATATAAGCAAACGCACTAGCAGTATTGTCCACTTTTCGCGGCTGGCCAACAAAAACAGATATTTTTCCTATAATCAAATGTTCATGATCCAAACAACACCAACACAAAAGTTATTGAGATGGATATCAAAGAGGTAAAGAAAAAAATGCCTCCATTATATATTTACGATATTAACGTCTATACTAATTTCCTAAAAAAAATCTTGACAATGATAGTTAAAATGTCAACTTTCATTAAAGACCAGAAATAACTTTATCAATACGGTTCATAAAAAATGCAATTTGTTTGCTATCACTTAAGAAAACACTTTCACACTTAACTCCCTAAATGATGACGCGACTAACAATTTGACGTCCCAAAAATTAAGTGAACCTGAAATTCTTTCTCAAAATATTTTTCCATATACAAACCCATCAAAAATATCAGAAATAATTAAAAAACTACCGAACCGTAAATCACCCAGACTCGACTTGATCACCAATTTTATACTAAAAAAACTACTAAATAAAACAGTTGTATTTTTGTCAGTTCTTTTTAATACCAAGTCAAAAAAAAATATTATTTATATTATATTATTAATTTATAAATAAAAAAAAAAAATATTATTATTATTATTTTATAACGGAGTGGAAAAGTCAAAAATAATAATGATTAAAATACCTGCTAATGATATGGGTCAGTATTATCAATAATAATAATTTATTTACTTCACACTTATTAATCATTTCAACGTAAAAGACTCAATATCGCACTGTCAATTTGGTCTTAAACAAGAACACTCAACAAATAATCAAATTCTTCGAACTACAGACCATATAAGAAATTAGTTCGAAAAAAATAACACACTGGAGCGGCCTTCTTAGATATTGCTAAGCATTCGATACGCATGACAAACTGTTTTCTTTTTCTTCTTCTTCTTATATTCTGGTTTCGGGCAATTAAGACCATACCTTTAAATAAACATACTGACACCTATCTAACAGAATTCTTTGCAAACTAAAATGCCTAAATACATCTACAGTTATCTTGAATATTATTAGACCTAATCTCTATTTGAGCAGTTTTAACGACCAAATAAATTGCTCTAACATAGATATCAAACAAATAATGCAGGTGTATCACAAGAATCAAAAATATCTCCAATACTTTTAAACTTATATGTATCTCTGACTTCATCAAAATAATGAACACAGAAATAGCTTTGTATTTGAACGATAGTGTCATATATTCTAATTTCAATAAAATATAAAGGTAACAAGAAACATCAAAATATTCATCTCAACAAAATTAAAAAATTTGGCGCAAAGTTAAAAAATTGTCTTCAATCCAACAAAACGCTTGACACTCTTTTTTACTCTACGTATACCCAAAAATTTCCTAAAACAACCCTAAATCTCAAAGGACAAAATATAGCTTGGTCTCACAATATAAAATATCTTGAAGTACCTAATTTTAGATAAAAAAAACTTACCTGGAATCCTCACATATCTTCCGAATTACAGAAAGGATATTAACATTTAAAAATACTATATTCAATAATAATCGTTAAACTTCATTGAGCTGGAACTCATTTTATTATATTATAAACAAATCATTCGTCCTCCAATACTTTACACTGTCCCTGTCTGTGGACAATTTGCTATATCTCACATAACCAAAATTCAAGTCTTACAATGCAAAGTTCTATATGGAATCGTATATTCCCCATGGTTTGTATGAAACAATACACTGCAATTTTTAAATTACCAATATTATGAAAAACTACATGTAGGACCTATGCTAAGCTTCTTCAGCCACTTACAAAAAGCTAGTGATTTTAGGCTGAACGACCGAACAAACAGTCGCAGACTTCAACGTGATTGTCCCCTAAATGGCTTAAATTACTACAACTAAGCAATTATTGTATTATTGTATGTATTATATTTATTTTGTATAATTATTAAATTACTATTATAATGTAAAAATTGTTATCGTACTATACTTTTAAAATCTATAGTGCTTACTTAATTATCACACTATTAATTGATATGTACACAAATATAATATAAAAATAACTATCTCTGTAATTGTATTATTTATATTATTAAATCTAATATTGGTAATTTTATAAGTATAATAGATCCATACATTTTAAATTTAAAACAAAAGACATTTTATTGTTTTTTGGAATTCTAAAAATTTACAATGGAGGTGCTCATTGTAATTATTTAATAACATGTAATTTTTTATTTAATATTTATAGAAGTATGGGCTATTTAAAAAAAATATACATTTTAGGGAAATGTGTCAGTTAAATACGTATTTTGATAAATTATACGAATATAACAACTATTAGTATTCTAATAATCCATTACATGAACAATTATTTTACAATTTAATTTTATTGTTTACTACTACTCGTAACCGTATAAACAATTTTTTTGAAATTCGCTTAAATTATCAACATTTTACTTTCAACGTGTAAAAATTTATAATTTCATCAACAGTAATTAACTCTCTTTAAAAATACTGCTTTTAATGAAAAAATATGTATGTTATATATAATATTTAAAATATGAGTAAAATTGTATTAAAATGTTCAAAACTGTTTTCAATATTAAAATTAAATCCTTAGATCTATTAGGTTGATGAATGAAGGCTGATCTAATTTAGTCTGCGTAATATGTTTATAATATTTCAAATTCATAATAAATATATTTTACATATATTTTATGTACTTTCTTATTGTGTGGTTGCATAAATAATCACTAAATATTTAATGAATCAATAGTGAGTTAATGGTCCTTAAACGCGATTTAGTAGTCCATTATTGGTCCATTGAGTTTTAGTGAACCATTATACGAATAAGATTTTTCATGCAACTCGGCATTAATATACGAAAAAAAATCTGTTTATAAAATTATGTATTTAATATCTTAAATGTTTAATACCTAAAATATGTTTACAAAAAATGATGATTTAAGTAATTCAATAATTTAATATAATATGTAAAATATTACATCATAATAATTATTTCCTTAATGGCTGATTTCCTTTTTATTATTTCTATGACATAAGTTACTAAGTTTATATAATAATATAGCAGGAGTATATTATTTTTCTTTTTCAGTATTTTTATTTTTTATTTTTTATGTCAAAGAAGATAAAACCATCCATTATTTATACCATTTTATATTATCTTTTACATGTATCCAAAAAAATATATTTTTTAAGAATTCCTATTAATCACAGTATCAAAAAATATGTTAGATAATAATAAAATTATTACTTATAAATTATAATATAACTTATCTTAAACTTCTATAATTAAAATATTTTAAGTTGTTAAATTTACATCATAATATTTTGAAAAAAATATTTAAATTACATACTAATTAAATATATCTATCTGTATAACTGTTGGTAGGTATGCGATTATTTTTTTTTTTCAATGGTATTTTGTTTAATTAATTTACGCACAATAGTACAAGCATAAGGCTACATGCCAGACATTTTAATATAGTTGAATTCGTAGTTAAAAACAAAATTATTTTAACATTTTCAACGTTTTTCGTTGGTGATTTATTTTGGATTTTCTTGCGGTAATCAAATTAGAACATTATGTCTGCAGTAGTGCTAAAACATTGTTACATTTTTAATATACTATTCTAATTTGAAAACAAAATTTTACAAAAGAACAGCAGGATAAAGGTTAATTCATAAATAATCTATCCATGTAAAAATTATTTTATTTTTATTAACATAATGATGGTTTTCCAATAAGCACAAACAATTTATTCATAAAATAAAAATGTCTAAAATAACCAATATTAGGTATGTATTTTATTTTTAATTAACAACATAAATCAATTATAAACATAACATTATATTATTTCCGATTTAAAATTAGTTTGTTAGCATTATAATTAAATTTTAATACGTTCATTTTAATCTGTACTTTAAGTAAAATTCAATTCAAGTACTAATAATATTTTTTGTCAAATAGTCAACATTAACTTAAGTTAAATTGTTAAATTTATTTTTGTATACATATTTTTAAATTTTTATTTTAATTTTGTATTTATTTTAATTCAATCTTAGATAGTTGTATTAGTTGTTATTGTATATACAACATAAATATATACGTTACATCATTGATATCTTATCTTATAATATTGTATATACTTTTTGTTTCAATTATTTTTTCAAGAGATCAATAGATTTTATTTCCTCGGTAGTTTCAATACAATTTGAAAGATTCTTTTTATCGGTTAAAAATGAAAAGCCCTGTATAAACCACAAGGCGAATGAATCGAGAAGTAGTTAGATCGGTTTCCTTTTAGTATTGATGTCATTTTATCTTACGTTTTTTTCCGTTTTTAACTGGCAACGTTCCAATTTACAAAAATAATACACAACCATATAATTTTGTTTACACAAATAAGCATTTTTGTTTTATTCAATAAAACATTTATAAATAATTATCATAAATATTTGTGTTTCTACGATAAATAATTATATATTATTATTGAAGTGAATTTCAATATTCGGAAAAATTAATAGTGAATTAAAAACAAATAAATACTATACATAATGTGAAAATTGATATGCTCTAAAACTCAGTTACAGTTTAAAATCAAATTTATCAGAAAACTATAAATCGTGTTTATGACTTTTAACACAATCATGATGTGCAAACATATTCCCTTTGAAATCCTTTTCTGAACCGCAATACCTCTGAATCTAATATAAATATTCCACATCGCTAGCAGACCTGAGTGTTAAGCTTTGGATTTTCAGAACATTTACTGCGAAAATAAATCCGCCTTATACGGTTCAGAGAATAGTTTGATTGTATCCATAAAATTCTAGACGTGTGTTATGTTTTTTTCGTTTATTCCAACATCTCAAAACAAGCGATCCGTAAGCGTTTCTTCAGATCTCAAATTTAATAGAAACCAACAGAAATGACATTAGAAACATATTTTGAAAATAAGTAGTTTTTAAACAATACTTTTGTTATAATTTGAGATTTTTGACAAGTTAATAAAATTAAACGATCATGAGTAATAAAGACCGTTTTGTCATTTCAATTTGATGATTTCGATGCACGTAAAATGAACGTGGTTATTTTGCCACACGATAGTTGGGTACATGCAACATTTCGAGTCATGTAATTTTGACGCCACTACATTTAGCCGTGAGTTGGTTTCGTTACACAACAAAATAAAATCATTAGTTATATATCTTGTATATAAAATCATACGCTTATGTCACAAGCGATATACATACCAATTTAACCCCAAAATTACTGTCGATTCATAGTTCATACTGATCAATACAATGTTAATTTCAGGTGACTTAATAAATAATTTTGATTTTTCCATGTTAACTTAACCAGGTAAACAACACTGATTTAAGATTATAAACTGTTCCTATTCAATATTTATATAAGCAATAAGCATATAATATCATTACGTATTTTTATTTTATTTCTTTAAATGTAAAAATACTGTTTTCTAAGCCTAAAGTTATGAGCGTTTAATTATTAATAAATAAATTTAAAAATAGGCGTAAAGTGTGGAATGTACAATACAAAACATAATTTTTTTTTAAAATTTATATATAAGTATTTTATACTATTTATAAGACTTAAAATTGTGACTTGAAGCACTTCATCGGTTTTAAAGTTATATATAGGTTACTAAAATATATTAATAAGTATATTTTTTTTTCGTTGAAATAAATTATTGATATAAGAGATATTGACTTTATATACAGAGTGTGTCACAGTTATCAGATATATCTAAATACAATTTTAATATAAAATTGTCATATCCTCATAATATACCATGTATCATAAAATATATTATTTACATTTTATTTTATTTTTTGTTTTTCATAGAAATTAACTCACGCCTATATCTAATGGCATTAAAATTTTGTATTATCTTAATTGTCGTTAATCCAAATAATCGGGTTCATTCAACGCGTGCCGAAATTACTGCGTCAAAATGACGTATATTCTAAAAAAAAGACACTATTAAATCCTTTTTATAAAAATATATATTAACAATTGTATGAACTGTAACTCATGTAAAACATATACTATAAATATATAATGGTTTTAAATCAATTAAAACAGTATACTAATATTTATTTTTCTTGTTGTTTTAGAAGGAGACAATATTGCTGCAATCCAAAGACACGGAACTTCATCAAGTGCATCTTGTGTTTTGATAATGCACATTGTACTTCCAATGATTGTATTACAGAGGATTTTCAAATTTGTTTAAAATGAATAATTATGTACATAATATACTAATGTAAGTATTTAAATATATTTAATTGATTATTTTCTTATAAATGTGTAAGGTAAACTAATAACAGACAATGGTTTGAATTATAATTAAATCAATTCAACTCCCAGATGAATTAACTTTTTGAAACTAACATAATGTAATGAAATACCTTATTTCCATTTCTTAAAATAATTTATAATACTAACAATATTTTAACATAATTTACTACACCACATATAATAATCAATAGCTACATTTATCAAATATGATTATGAAATTGCTAAAAAAGTAAAACTTTCAAAAATAAATAAAGTATAAAATAATTAAAAACATTAAAAAAAAAAAAAAAAAATACATTGTTATGCTTTGTATTTATAACTATATTGATTTTTGTGCATAAAACAATGTAATTTTTAATCATGAAAAACGATACATATTTCGTAACCACTTATGATATCTTAATACTGACCATTACTAACTACTTATTGATTTAGACTATTACCACATTGTATATACAAAAGTATTTTCAACAAAATATATATTAAGTTTCTAAAAATATCATAAAAAATATTGTTTTCACAGCACCTACATAGGTAGTATTATTAATAAAATTCAAACCATAGCAAGTAAACAGCATAATATGTTTATGCTTTATAATTAATTTTTGTAAACGATCAGGTTTCTAGTGAGATAATATGTTAAAATTAGAATAGTTTTTTCTCATTAATTGTTACTTAAATATTTACTTTTAAAGTTTAAACATTTATTTTTGATTTCCAAACCATAATTTAAAAACTCACAATTATTTTATAAAAATGATTGATTAAACAGAAAAAGAAAAAATGATAGAAAATTAATAAACATACAATAAAAAAAATATTATTAATATAATTAAATATAAATTATGTAGGTTACTCATCTAAAATAATAAAT
Source organism: Aphis gossypii (assembly GCF_020184175.1). Lineage (NCBI taxonomy): Eukaryota > Metazoa > Arthropoda > Insecta > Hemiptera > Aphididae > Aphis > Aphis gossypii. The sequence goes on along the minus strand of NC_065531.1, from coordinate 58,025,519 downwards.
CTTGTAGTATATCATTATCATGTTTAAATTAACTTTCAATAACTCTTGAAGATTAAGAATAAATGTTTTTCTTATAGATTATTATTAAGTAGCTTATTTTGCACGTTGTTACCGTGACAAATTAAATAATTCTAAAGAGTTGACCTTGTAGTTAAACCTTAACTAGACATATTCCAAACATAGTCATTAGTTTGTTTTTCACCAAATTAAAATACAGGTTTACAATAATATAAAATTATAATTATTTATTAATTTTGTATAACCAATGATAGTCCAATACAAACAATATAATATAAGTTTTTGGTAAAACCATAATAAATCTCCATGTGAGCGCCTCTTAAAAACAAAAATTAATAAATTGGTTTAAAAGTGCACATTCGTGATTATAAGATTATACCTACGTACCAAATTTAAAAACTATAGGAACGATACACTTAGCTGTGGATTGTTTACACACAAGAATATTACCTTTCAATAATATAAATTTTGCATCAACTAATTTTTTTTAATGTCTGCAAAATAATTATTTTGCATCTTAATGTAGCTTAAATTAAAATTGAAAATATATTAGTAAAAGTGAACTTAAAATATTTTTCATCAGAGTAGTTATTAGTTATTATAAAATAAATCTATAAACAATATAAATATTTTTTTATTATCTTTATTATACAGTTACTAATACATACAATTTATTTTTATAACATTATGGATAATATAAAGTTGATAAAAGTGTTTAGGTGCGTATTGAATTGTACCATCTGCAAATAGTTTTGAAAAAATTATCATTTTATCATAAGTTGCAAATTGTCTTCATTTGTAATGCAAACTAAATATATTTTAATAGAAACATGAACAACATTTTCTTTTAATAACATACAGTAATTATCATTTTTGATATTCTGTAGCTGACGTATGGTATCATTTTAAGAACTCAAAAATATGGATACGGGTTTCTTCTCTTATCATACATTGATTTTGAACTGAAATAATATCTTTCATTTCAAAGTTTTAACTAACACTATTTATTAGTTTTTTCTAATAGTTTTGATAGGTCACGTTGAATATCCATCTTCTGGGTGTTTTTTAAATTTTTCTCGCAATTTCTGTCCTTCTATTTTCAGACCAGAATTAGGGTCATTTGTATTTTCATCAGTAGATCTTACAATTAAAGTTTTATGAGCGTCATTAACGTTCTAAGCTTGCTTAACATTTTTTACTTTACAAAGCCATTAATGAATTCCATATTTGCGTATTTTTATATGGCTGTACTTGTTATTATTTAAAAAAGAGCTAACTGTTTTCTTTTTTTGAACTCTATAAGTTAAATTTTATTTTCAACATTACTAAACGTCGGTATAATATTTCCACTTGCGGCGATCAGCGATGAACTAAAACCCAGAAATTCCTTATACATCGGAAACAATGAAAAGTATTTATAAATTACTTATAATTTACTAGTGTAATCGTGTGGTATATACTAGTATGAAAATTGGCAACAACGGTTAATACTTCGTACGCAATCGTGTAGCTTAAAAAGATATCACCGATAACAAACGTACGCAATCGTCTTTTACCCTAATAAAAATGTACTAAAGCTATGTTTTTTGATTATACTTACTATTACTTTTTCTAATTTAAACCTTTATTGTTATAATTATTAAAAACAATAATTTATTAATATCAAAAATCTCACTAAATATTATCATTGTAAACTTACAATTTTACTGCATTGATGTTATTCTAATATAAATCGATACTAATATTAATATAATCATAGTATTATTAATACTATAGACCTACTGATTTCTTATAAACAATACAGTATCAATTTATACATATATTCCGACATGATAAATATAACCTATATAGCTTTGGTTACAAAAAAACATAGAATAAAAAATTAAGTAATTTATTAAGCAAGATAATTGCTTTAAATGTCTGAAATTAAAGTAATCTCTATGAAATCTTCAATTGCTCAATATCCGTTGATTAAATTTTGATTTGTACTTTTTTTTAAAATTATTATTTGTTTATTTTTTTATTGATACCTTTAAGTTACAACTAATACAGCTCAACAATTATACAATAGTAGATTACAATTTGAATTATTTGTTTATACTTCTTCTTTATTTTACAATTGAACAATTATATTTTATATTACAAATACAATTTATTTATATATCTTAATAATTATTATGTTTCTCAATTTCTGCGAATTTTCATTGTGTATAATATGTTATTTATTAAAACGAAATAAAATATTAATAGTTTTGGTATTTATGATACTTTGATTAAATAGTATATATTTAGATTTTTGAATTTATGTCTATGAAGTCAGTTAGTGTTTAGTATAAATCAAACATTTGTTACCATTTTGAGCCGAATAAGTGCATTATAATAAAATTCTGAATCGGCTAAATGGCAAATGCCTCACGCAGTACAATGACAGAGTTGTGCACGTGGGTAGAGAATATTGAAATACAGCGATTCAGCATGTAAACATAATACTGTTATTATTTAAGTAAAATTATGATAAACCATCGTTTTCGTTTACGAACTTTCCCAGAATATTTACGCCAAATTATTGTCGTTCAGAACAAAATACGTTTTAGAACTAAATCTAGTTAGTCTCCGTCGTGCATTAATAACACTCATTATGATTGTTCGCAATTGTGTTATTGTTCAACTTTAAATAAGAGATGACATGTATAATGACGTATATTTCAATAATTTATCACTTATTATTGTAACAAATTTCACCAATGACATTATTTCAACTTGCCATAATAAATATACCATACTTATGAAAATATTATTCACACACCAATAATTGTATTCAAATAATATTGTATGAAACCATTTAAAAATGTGTTTTGTATGCATTATTTTGTGATTACAGTTTTACGTTTTTCAGCACAATATCAGGATGTTTTGTAACCTGAAGTCGAATATCGATAGTTTTCTGTGCATTTTTTTTTTTAATTTTTCAGTTAAGTGGGTAGGAAAATCGTGATAAAAAAAGTTATCCTTTTACCAAATTCGTTAGAAAGCCTCGTATATGGAAACATGCCAAATAATTTTATCCTGTGTTAAATATCTGTATATTATTATATGTCTTTATTATATATGTATATTATGTTTTTCGGTCTAAGCTACACAACGAAAACTAATCGATCGGAGGCCGGCACCATGTGGGGCAGACGATATTAAATTTTGAAACTAATTTATTATTTTTCATAACAATTCAAGATTATTGTTGTTTGGATTTTTAATATTACTTGGGAATCATGGAAACAGTTTAATGATTATTACTGAATGTAACTACATCGGGTCAGTTTATTCGTTTAAATAATATTTTTTTATTCAATTATACTATTATACTTGTGTCTTATATAAATGCGATTTTCGAGACGAAGAATTATATATATAAAAAAAAAACAATTTAAGTGTATTGTGTTAACGATAAATAAACAACCGGTAGGTACTTTTATTTAAGAAACTTCATAAATCTTCATAAATTAGCAATAACATTACAAAAAAGCTTTATATTACATGCCTAATTTTTGTCTAAATAAATCGTTTAATCTTTATGGATTTGTGTGGTTAACGATATTAAGTATTTATTAAAAAATAATGTTTAATCGAGATAATGACGTAATAATTACATGCTTATAATACTATTTCTAAAACTCATATTTTGTACGTAAAAAAAAAATAAAACAGAAGATTTTTAAGCTTACACAATATACACTTGTGGGTATTGAAGATTAAGTTAAAACTTAGAAAATATGTTACATTGTTTTATAGTTTTTCTCCTCGATTTTAAAGTAAGTAGGTTAGATAGTTAGTTTAGGTAAACTATGAGAGGAATGGGAGTTAGCTGAGATGTAATACAAAATGTAGTTATTTTCTTATATTTGCAATGATAAAATGTTTGGCTATTTTAAATGTTTTCTCGTGGTTATTTTGCGCTAGACATAGAAAGACGAAACGCTGATCATACGATGACCGTGAAACCAATGGAAGTCTCATAATATACACTCTACGGCGTAGGATTACGTTTTATTGTAGTACAGCTTATATGGTTTATATTATTTTATTCTTCTATATTCATATGATGAGTAATAATCTACTGCGTATGTACGAATAATATGTAAGTATATGTTAGTGTTAGACACTAAGTGTACCTAATACGTTAAGTGTAAGAACAAAAATCTGACAAAACGTGAACTGCTCACGGTAAATTAAAAAAAAAAAAAATCATATTTTGACTTATTTTCGAGTACCTATACACCTATTTGTGATCAATATAATTTAGCAAAAACCGTAGTAACTATACACATTTTTTATTGGTACCTAGGTACTGTGTTTAATTTTTTTTTTTTTTTTTAAGATTACATATAAGACAAGTAACGATAAAATAAATATTACTGTACAAATATTTTACAGAGTATCGTGGGTAGTTTGCTTTTTATACGATCATTTCTGACGTTTAATCGTAACGTATACATACCATATATATATATATATACATTGATGAATAGAATGCTTATAATTTTTCTTTTTTGACTTTAAATGTTTACTCGTAGTTTGAGAAATATCTATATTGTAGCATTGAGTTCGATGAACAATATTACTACTTCGATATATTATTTGTTTTATAAACGGTGAGATGGTCAAAGCGTAAGTCGATGGGTAAATTGATTATGAGAGAGATTTATGAAATGTACATAATAACTTAAGTGTATACTATGGTAACTAGACAAAGTGCATTGTTTCGCTTTACCTCGTACAACGAGGTCAAGGGCACCGAAACTTATTGATATCCTAGGATTTTGATCTACTTAAAATTTAATATAATATTTAAATATGAACATAAAATGGTGTTTTCGTGGAAGAATATTATATTGAGATTTAGATTAGGACTAGAAGACAACTTTTAACCTCACAAAGTCACAAATATGAAATAACCTCATTAACATCAGAGTACAGACACCAAAATTCAAAGGAAACGTCATAGACATAACCAGTATTCTATGAAGTCAAGTTCTTTCTTGTTACAAATTTTCATAAGTAGAATGTTAATATTGGGGCTCGTGGTTATATATATTTACATACATGCTAACATTATTTAATGGTAGAAAATATGTATAATGTATATTTTTAATTAATTGAAGTAACAATATGAAACAGAAACATAAAATAGCTTAAAGAAAATCATTTACAGTATAGGCGATAGCATTTATATTTGTTCGTTTAACTTACATGGACCACAATGAGGCTTTTAAATATGAATTGAGATATCAATTTTAAATGTGTGTAATTATAGGAAAAAAAATGTTTGAGTATTGGCAATGCGTTTTTCGTAAATTGTAACCGTTATTGGATTTCAAGAAAATGACTGTCTAGCATGTGACACTATAACTGCAGCTATAACTTACCTATTTTCTTACTTTCCCTCAAATCATTTGGTGGTAGGTATGTGTGTGTGTGTGTGTGTGATGGATCCATATAGCTAGTATAGGCTATAATACTGCCCTGCTAAGCAAAAGTGCCGTAACTCGAAAAAAAAAAAAAATTAGATAGATACGGCATCTGATCGGTAAACACATTTTACACATTCTCTGTAGAAAAAATACCCCCAAAATCACATTAAATAGGCTACAAACACATAAAACGTTATTTAGAAACGCCGTAAGTAACGAAGAAAATTAGAACTACTAAGTAAGAACGCCGTATCATACATTTACTAAGCATAAACGCCGTAAATATTTTGATAGATACGGAATTTTTGCTTAATATTTCTATGTTCTACCCAAGTTATAGTATCTACTAACCAAGATATAATATCTATCATAATAAATATAAAATTATTTACGGCCATTAGTTCAAGTAATTATATCTATAGACAATTATAATTATTAAGCAATAATGCCGTAAAATTGACTTACGGCGTTTTTATTTAGTAAATAGTGGTATATTTATGGCTTATGGCTCTAAGTAATAACATCAAAATAACTTTTATTCATGTAACATATGGATAAAAGTTTTATTTTATTATTTCATTGCATTCCTCGTCAAAAAAACTATAAAGGTGAATATGTATTATACTAAATTAATTGGGATAACAAATAATAAAGTTATAATAAAATTAAAAAAACAAACATTCATTTTTCTCAAAAATAAGAAATTGAGTTTTACGGCACTTTTGCTTAGCAGGGCAGAATACACTCATAAAGTTATTAATATTTATTAGAATTTTTATTATTTTATTAAGATAGTAAATATAAATGTTTCCTAAAGTAAAAAATAAAATGATTTTAACCACTGGATATTCCTTCGTAACTTTTTTTATCAAATTATTGGTAAAATATAAATATAAACGAAATATTTATAATACATACTGTATATGCAACATATATATGGAACTTTTACATATAATACAAATGCTGTTTCGTATTATATTATATAAAAAAGTGTGTTTTCTGTAATATAAATTTCTTGCTAGTAACTAAGGTATGCCGAAATCTAGTTACTTTGATGCTGTATTAATATTATTTGTAGTTATACAATTTGTTATATTGCAAAATAGTCCACACCATAGTGGGAGCTGTAAGTCTATATATTCGATACAAAATCTCTAACACTGTTTTTTCTTGTTTATTTGATTCGGTTTTATACTATTAATTTATAATGTATATAGTTACTTTTAACCATAATAAAATGTATCCAATCAAATTATTTCTACAATAATTTCACTCTTAAGAATCTAAAGTCAATTAAGTATCAGTATTAAGTCGTATCAGTATCACTATAAATAGTTTTAACTTGTATTGTATCGTTTAAAAACTTAATAAAATTATTTTTAATTTTTGACATGTGAATTTATTAGAAATCGATGTTTAATAGTTCTATAAATATTTGATAAGAAGAATCTATAACCTTAAATTTACTTTTCATTATATTTCTTAGATTACTACAATTTTTAGTTTTGTTTTGTTAGATTGCATGAATAATTATGATTTTAATTTAATATAAAAGATTAAGATAAGAAGTTCTTAATTTAAATCCTTATTTTAGATGTTGAATGTAACAATGAATGTTTACGATTATATTATAATTTATAATCATTAATACTATTATTTATTTATCATGTTTTGGATCAGCAAAATGATATTATCGTAGAAGACGGTTTTTATTAAATAATTGGAAAAATGTTATATATTTAATGATCATAATATAAAAATTACTTATGAACATTCCTTTTCAAAATATCAGAGAAAAAAATACAGAAAATCAGAACATTTACTCAACACTTATTTTTGACAAATTAGATTTAAATATTATTTATATTTTTGTTGTAATTTAAAAAAAACCTCAAGTACTTTATAGTTTCATAAAAATATTTATATAAATTTTTTTTAAGCATAATATTATAATTTTGAAATAAAAATTATGAATCAGTCAAAAAGTTTGAAAATGTAATTTACAGTTTTTATAAATGTTTCTTACAGTAAAAATAATAAAATAGAAAACTACTTATGCATATTCTTTTTTGAAAATATTTAAGTTTAAATTGTTGAAAAAATTGGATATTTAACCGAAAAATAACAGGTTTTATTCTTATAATTAATATTATTTATTTTAGTGCTTAAGTTTTAATTAAAAAATTATTTATCGTAGAAATTTTAAACTATTGAACATATTATTTTAATTTATTTATACCACGGAGTTATTAACGTCATTATACAGTACATTGGTATTGACTTATAACTTGGGCAAAACACACCCTATTGTACTACTATACACCCACATAACCCTAAAATATTATAAAATATGCAAGCACTTCCTTACTAAAAATATAAATTATGCACTCCTAAAATGTTTTGCTTGTGACTTAATTAATAAATATCAAAAATAAGAACATATTAGGTAAAGAACAATTATAAATAATACATCGACAATACCTTAGTCAGTAACTGTATACACTCAAATACTCAATCGATTTCCAGCCACTGTAGAAAAAATCTGTCATTTCAATTCATTCTAATGAAATGAAAAAAATATATTTCTGGTCTTTTTATAAAATTAAGCAAACCAAGTATGCACTATGCAGATACTAAAAATTTATTGACCTTCTTAAAATTTAGTATCAAAAGTATATGACATAATATTTATTATTATAAAAATTATTAGGTATATAGTATTTGAAAAAAACTACTGAGTTAATTTTCTTTTTTTTTTTTTGTAATGATAATTTATGAATTTTATTTAAACTGAAGAAAAATGGTACTATCTAAAATAGTATCTATTGATATATTTTATCTATGCTATCATGTTTAGAGTTTATATTTTAAGTATAAATTAACTCAGTATTTTATAATATAAAAAATGTAATATTTGTTCATTCATACAATCTTAGCAGGAAATACAATGCTTGCAATTTTTATTCAACATATTTTTATGAATAAATGATATAAAATATAGACACTACCTATAATACTGGTAAGGTGAAATTTTGATCCCCGGATCAATATGTCTCGTTACTAATGCACCATAATAATTTTATTTTTTGCTTATAGAGATTTAAAAGTACACATTGGAATTGTTCAAATCAGACCTAATAAAAAAAAAAAAAATAATTGAAATAATAATTTGAATATAAATAAATAATATTTATTAATGATGTATAAATGGTTAAATATTGTATTTTTGTTATTTTAACGACCAAACAAGAAATATTTACATTATATTTTAAAATAAAAATAGTATATGTGTAACTGTATAGAATATATGTTTATCCGTATTCAAACCATGATAGTTATTTACTAAATAATTTATTTATAAAAAAAATTTAAAATACTTAAATAAATTAAAAACAAAAATGAGTTTCCAAAAAATTATATCTGATGTTTATGCTAGTAAATATGAATATTTTGTTACTTAAATATATTTAACGTATTTCAATATTTTTTTTTTTTAAATTAAAAAATGTATCTATAGAAATTGAATTAAAAACATATTCATATTTGTTTTGAGATAATTTTAATATATCAAATTAAATTTTATAATTAAGTTCAATATTTTTTTGTTCTATACATTCGTGAGTCATAGTTTTGACTAGGTATTTTATTAATTTTTAAGTTAATTTGTTTCTATACATTTTATTTTTAATTTAATTTATAAAAGATGTCTGTAGATAATAGTTTGCAGTAAATATAATTCTAAATTAAACCAAATTCGTAATACGATATTACTTTAACTATTGATATCTATTATATTATATATTATTATTATTTCAAATAAATCATAGTTACATACTATTAACCAAACATCTTTTTTCATCGACATATATTTTTTTTAAACTTTTATAAAATAGTTGCATCATAACTTAAATTTATAGCATTTCATAAATTTCAAATTATGATAAAAATATAATACTGCGGGACTTACTTGGTTAATTGAAGATTATTTCGACCAGTACATAGATTATATAATATAAACATATAGTGTTAAATTGACTCTCATGATTTTTTTTTTAAATTGTAATAATTCAAATCGTATGGTAAATCCCGTATTACAAATAACTTTTAATTAAATGATTTCTTTAAAAAATAATATGCAATATCAATATGATATTAATATTTCAATTTTTCTTATGTTAAAAAAATAAATAAATATTTTTTCTTATTATTTTACATTTACAAAATAAGCATATCTCGTTTAAGAAACTTTGTAAATTTATATACAATTTAAATCATTAAAAACATAGTATTTAACTACAATACAATTTCTTAAAATTAGAATAAAAATCGAATAAATGTATTACTTGAGAAATAAAATGTGATCATTCTTGGTAAATCGCTCTAAATATATTATATATTATACAAATACTTTATTTTAAATTTCTTTTATAATCATTTAATACTTTTTTTTATTGCATGTCATTGTATTCTATGTCTATTTTTACAGTATAACAAATACACAAAGTAATTGGGTATAATGGATTTTACAATCCTCTCTTACATAATATTGTTATATACAGATGAGAGAAAAAGATTAATATTAATATTATAATACTCGAATCTTATGGTACAATAATTCATAAAATGATGGTGTTACAATGAAATATTTTTACCACAAAATATAATATTATGTAATATGATATTGAATAAATATTATGAGTAAATGGTGAACATACATATGAATTAATAACAATCACTAATCTTAATACGTTTCAAATGCCTAAGAGATCAACAATATATGTTGGTGTTGTACGGAAATTATTCATCTTTCCGTCTCTAATTTATTGAAATATTTGCAATGGTTATACACTTAATTTTTCCATTATTTTTTTACTAAGACTATAAGAGTAATGTCAAATATGGTTATTATGTCTGAGAATATCAAAGCTGGTCTCGTTTTGAGAATCAACGTTGAATTCAAACGTGAATGTTATTTAAACTTCATAACTAAGGATATTTTATATCAAAAAAAAAAAAAAAAGTACGAAACCTGAAAATTATATTATGTCTATCACGTAATCGGGTAAATGCAATGTCATCTATCTCGCTGAAAATCTTCATAATGATGATTTATTGATTTCGTATTTTTTTTTTCATCCCCACTTTATTATTGATACTATTATTCAAAATTCAAATATGTTATTTATTACACCACGCTCTTCACAAAATCTTATATAATATTCTCCTGATAATATGATACCGAAAACATTATTTTGAGAGACTATGTAAAAAAAATCTCAGTCAACTATTTTTGTATTCGTTCTGTTATAGGTATTATTTTTAATACTATATTTGTTAATTATAAACACATTTTTATTTTTATTTGGTAATTTTTTTTCAACTTTTCTATTTTCATTCTTGATACCGGTAACTTGCAGTGGTTTTAAATTGTTCTAAATTGAACAGTTTTTAACTTAATTAAATTTACCTATCACAAATGAGTATGTCCATTGTCAATTAACATTAAATATTGTTATAGTTTGAGAATACTCTATTTAAAATATGTTATGGTCCATACAGTTTGTTGCATCATAATCATCATTAATAATCTCAAATAATTTCACCTGTATAATATTTATAGCTGAATACTCGATTCACATCGTGTGAAAAACATTTTTTTTTATTTTTTTTATTCATTTGTTTTATGAGTACATAGAACATGTTTTCTTCTATTAGTCTATGCTATATATAATATTATTTGTGTACACATCAGTCTATTCATTCAAAATACCTTGAGAGTACTGGTATCTTAAGTATCAACATACTGTCCTAATGACATCGTATATGTAGGTAGTAGGTACTCTCATTATGACATATTATTACTTATATAAATATACACAAACCCGACATCAGATATATCCAGGTCCAATATAACAGCGATGTCTATGTTGGTGAAAGCTTTTGCGTAATTTGAAATTATTCTGCACGTGACATTTGTAGGTGAACGTCGTGAAACTAAAATATTCGTGTGTGTAATATATTAATATATGTACCAGTGCAATTTTTAACACATGTATGATGGCAATGTTTATTACTATATTCCAAAAATAAGCCATACGTTTTACAAACTTTTTAAAATTAAATTAAAATGAAAAAAAAAGTTATTATAGTTATTATAAGTTTAGTTCAGAAAAAAAAAAACTTTTTATTGAGTTTTATATCATACAAATATGTATTTATTATAAAATCAAGACATGTAATATGCATAAAAAAGAAAGAAAATCCGTCGAATTTCAATCAAATTGTATTTGTATAATTATACCTACTTAAATAATAAAATTATGGAGTACAATTTAACATTAAGAAATTTTTCAAATTGTAACTCAAGTAAAATCAATCTGTAAAAAGATTATTACTGATTGTATCGGTTGTAACTTGTAGGTAGAAACAATGGTCTTAATACGTTGGTAAAATGTACACATTGTTTTATTTTGAAAGAATAAGGAAGAGTTTCTTTACATTTTATATACATATATATATAATATAATATATATACATTTTTATTATACTTGTGTGTGTGCAATATTTTATTTTCAATAGAAAACGTGATAAATTTAAACATAAATGAGGCTGGTGGGTGATGAAACACAAAAAGGAACTAATAAAAAAATAAAATTTCTTTTCTTTCTAATCAATAAAAATATATTACTTATTTATGACCTTACTAATAAAACAACAACTGATGAATAATATTTCGAGAACACGTTTTACTACAAATGACATGAATTAAATGCGATTTAAGTCTATACTGACATGATTTTTGGAAACATTTATTAAATGCTTTTAAAAATAAATAAAAAAATAAGTATTTATTTTAAGTGTCTTAAATTTAAATTTTTTGTTTTTACGTAGATATTGTTTATTTTATAAAAATAATATTGTTTATTCGATTTTAACGATTTACACGATTTAGTTTAACAAAATAGATCTATTATAAAGTAGCGACAAACGATATAGTAACAATTATTGTTATTGTTGATATTATTATTAGATCTGTTGTTATAGGTGTTACAATTTAGTCAGCACCTTTTGTCTAGGAATCTTGTTTACCAACATGTTTAATTAATATTCATTATCTATATTATTGAAAAGGCGTGTCAAGATTGGTAATTATATTCAAATATAATATCTATTAATAACACGTAGGTATTACCTTTAAAAATGTTTAAAGATATATTTTTAAATAATATTAAAATAATAATTACCTATAAACTTACTACGATGATCGGTGACTTTATATGTAAATATTTAAGATATATTATTGATTTCAAAAAATTATAAAAATTAAAACTTTATAAAAAAAATATTTTTGTTATAATACTTAAAATAATGGTACAATTTTTTTTTTTTATTATTATTAAATTACAGTAAAATATAATTTATTCGTTGGTATATTTAAAATCTATCAAAAAAAAAAAATTAATATATAAATAAGTTGATTATTGATGCTATACGAATAAAAATGTAATAATTTCCACAAATTACATTTAATATGAAATTAATTCACGATAATAAGATAATAATAGGCTTGGATGTATGGTGTAAGTGTGCTGTCTGGTAAAATAGAAATTATAATATTTTGGCCAAAAGAATAAGTAAAAACAAATATTATAAATTTTTATACTATTTTAGTATTAATAATAACGTCAACCAAGTATTATACCTTATACGACTACAACAATATTTAAATTATTAGAATCATCAGTTTGCGTTATTTAATAATTATATAAATTAAAATTAGTAAACTTAACTAGAACAACATTTTTATAAATTTTACAGAATATTATGTTAAATATATATTACATTAATTTTATTAGTTAAAATATAATCTAAACTTTTATTATGTTTTTTTTTTCAGATGATATGAAACAAACATCATTTATAAAATAGCTGCAAAGTCGTACAATAATGATGAATTGTTTAACACTATTCTTCTGCTGAATTACAGTTTTTGAGTTATCGTGAATATATCTATAAATATAATTGTTAATTAAATATTCATGCTATAAAATTATTTACGTTTATATATAAATATATATACATGAATGTAAATTATAATAATTAAATAATTTATCGTTTAATGTGAAATATTTACTAAATTCATTATTATAGTGTACCAAAGAAAAGAGAATATATAAGAAAAGGATAAACATGGTCCCGATTGAAATAAGGAATATACATTATCTTTCTATAAAATTAAGAAATTTGTTATCCAATTCACCATACAAAATTTTTATTATGTTTTAATTAGACAAAGCTATAAATTGTGATTCCTAACATAAATGTTTTGTATAAATATATATTATTGATTATATAATTTATGTTGATATTAAGTATTTTTTAAATTATAATAAGTTTTTTATCATTATTATTATAAAATTGTTTTAAATAGTTTACAATAGTTTAATTAACTAAAAATGTGTTATTAAAATACGTTATTGTTATTGTTTGAACTATGTTATAGACCGAATGTATTTTTACGAAAAAATATCATCATTATCTTCTTATTCTATAGAAACAAAACGCAGAAAATAGGTAAACAAAAAATGTCTACGGTTTTACGTCCAAATTTATCTATAAATTAACATAGTATATTTTCCCAGAAAAAAATGTTTGCTTTGTTTACCTATGTATCTTTCTTATAATTTAATGTATATGATAGTTTAATATAATTGATTTGTTTTATTTATTATTTTATTGATTTAAATGTTAGCCAATGTGACTCTTGTAACATGAAGACGGCCACTTGATTAATGTCCAGTATTGTAAATAATTAGTTTTCAAAACTTGAATGTTGTTTTGAATTTAATAATATAACGTTGAAAAGATGAATATAAATAAATAATGTGTATATAATTATATTTTGTCATATTTTAGGTTTTAAAATGTGACAACGTGTATAAATGTGCGGTACGCATATCTGTTGAACTGAAAATAATTACTTTATGACTTATAAGTTATTGTAGTTAATGTATATTCTACGTATCGTATGCTTCAATAATTGGTTTAATTAAAAAATAAAAAAAATTATGACTTAAGGTCGATGAAGGTAAGTTTATCATAATCTATAAGTAATAACCAATAACACTTAATTTTCTAGTAATATTATCAACGACCCAAATGCAATTATCGAGAATTTAAAGTCATTCGTCTAAAAGGTATAACTGGATAAATTCATGTTACATGAAACTAATGAAGGAAATTAGTGATGTGTTCTCATATTGAACCATATTAAGTACATACAGTGATCATCTGTTTGATCGGTACAACGCTATGTGGTTTCATAAATTTATAACGAGTTGTCGCTAGATATTTATACAAAAGACATAGTTTGAATGTTATCTGTGTGTAATTTTTGATGCAATCGAGAATACGACAAATGGACAAATGTGACAACGTTACACCAATAAAAGGTTGGAAAATATATATACATTTCATAAAACTAAGTATGTAAAAAAAAAAAAAATTAAATAGAATATTGTTGGAGGGAGAAAATAAAGAAAGTGTAATTAACTTTGGTTGTAGAAAAATACTATTTAAAAAAACGTTATTTATTTATTGAATTATATAAAATATATGTTGGTTTAATATAATAAAAAAAAAATAATAATATTAATATACTTTCATAGTATCATTCATAAACTAATCTAATATTATTCTAAGTCTTATCTTAAATTTCTCTATTTTAATGTTGTTTTTTTTTTATATAATTTTAATGTAATTAAATTATTTTTCATTTCATCTTCATTGTGCTAGATGTACATTAAGGTGTCCATAAGTAACGTTTAAAAAAAGTATCATTCTTCTTTGATTATCATGTCTTGTTTGCCTTATAAACTTTGAATAGAAAAATTTTAACATCATTTTAGTAAGGTGATTCTAGTTTCATTCTAATAATATCTATGCATAATAATTAAATGTGTTAATGATAAATCTGCACAAAAAACAATACTCTTATAGTTTAATTTAGGAATCAGATTTATATTACATTTTATGAAATAAATCAATTACAAATCAATCAACATATTATTATCTATTCTAGATTTTTTTATTATTATTATTTTTATAATGTAGGAAATATGATTTCTAGTAATTTGTGAAATTTTAGCTAATATTTTGTTAATAAAGAAAAAAAAAGCTCGAATTAAAAATAATGTTTTTTATTACATGTAAGACGGCGCATTGTATAGGCAAAACAAATACATTCGAGTGCAATAACAAAGTTTTATATATTATAATTGAGGATATGGAAAATGGGTAATTTTATAAGAAAGCTATTATTGTGAACAATATGGATTTTATTACTTAGATTAAAAATTTTAATTTATTTAACAACAAACCGCTTATTATTACTAAAGCTTTGTATTCAATAAATTTTTTACTATTCACAATAAGTTTGTAATTTACCCATTGCTTGATATTTAGCTTAATAAATTATTAGTGGATAGATTAACGAATTGTTTTTACAATAATATGTGAATTCATTTTTTATCTCTATTTAAAAATTGATAACCATAGAGTTTTGAAAACTACATTAAATATTTATATTAACATTTTCTATAAAAAATAACATCTTTAAAATGTTTTAGGTTTTGAATACTTCTAATTTTTTTTTAAAATGTATTTAGAATACAGTCTATGAGCCAAGCTAATGTATAAAATGCGCTGATACCACAAAATGATTATTTTAAATTATAATAAAACGCTAGATACTATCTCGTTAAACAAAACATGTGTACCATCTGATAATGTGTCAGTTGTCAGTCGTACATGGTTAATCGATGATTCAGACATGAATCATTAAAGTGTACTTTAATTATGTCATTATTTAATTTTAATAAAAGGTTTCTGTATAATATATATATATATATATACATAATTTATTGCTTACTTTTTTCTTTTGAATTAAGTAGTAGTAACCTAACCTTGCTCTGCTTTAAACATGAAACAATTAATATTTATTTGTTGAGAATTGACGAAAAAAGTGAATTAATCTATTGAGAACCTCATTGAAACCGGTTGATTTTTAAAATTTTTCAAAATCAAGCAGAATTATATGTATCAAAAGAATTTTACGACAGTAACAATACTTTTAATTTATACAATATACAGTATTATATAATTTGCCTTTTTAAAGTTAATGTATCTTAGATACATATCAATTAGTTCAATCAGGTTTCTATTGATCATTAGTAAAGAGCTACATATAATAAATTTAAATGTCCAATAATCATTTATAAATTCTACAAAAAGTTTTAAATAAATTAAATTTGCTAAATTTTAATTAGTATTTATTTATTCATACTAAAAATTAAATTATATAAATAAAGCAACTATAATAATATAATAGTATTTTAAAAGGAACAATTAAGAGTAAATACATTTTGTATTTTTAACTTAAATAATATTGAACAATATACAATTATTAATAATATGCAAATTGATTTAAACCCAGAAAATAACAAATAACATTATTTATTAGAGTGCCATTTTCATCAGCTACTACAGACTAGGTAAATTATGTTGTTTAAAAGTTTAAAATAATCTAGTTAAATGTGAATAGAATATTAACTCTTTAAGACATAATCAAATTTGCCTAAACGTCATAAAGAAACAGTAGGTCTTTTATGAGTCTATGTTGAAATCTAAAGAGTGAGTGATGGAGTTTCTGTTTTACCATAGGTATTCATGATGCCACTTATATTCGATCGAAAAAAAAACATTTTTTACAAGTACATTGTTGAAGACGACTTAACAAATAAGACCATCCACGACAATAAAAGATTACGAGTGCTATAAATCTCGGGCTTATGGATCAACGACAAATGATTAACGAAATAAATAGCTTTTTTCAAATCTACCGAATTTATATATGACATCAACTGGACCAAAAGCCCAAACTATTAACAACAAATTGAGAAAACTTCTCTTATAACTTGTGCTTTGTCTTTTCTTATCATTTTCTTGTAATCAAATTAATGTATATCATAGTTTATATTAAGCACCTTTCAGTAAATTTTAAATGATATTAGTCATAAAGGTATATTACATATTAATTAGTGTAATTTAAAAAAATAAATACATATATACGGTTTTTGATAATTAGACCTTATTTGAGTTATATTTTAGTTAACTTCATAGATAGATAAGATTTACTAGAAAATTAAATATAACATAAAAAATCATAAACTATTTTGTACGTTTAAAAATGTGTTAGAGTTGTTTAATTTTTAATGCAATGCAAGATGAAGACATCGTATCTACTTTTATATTCAATTAAATTAAACAGACTTATTCAAAGATCCAATAAATCAATCTCAGAGATGTCTATTTTCCTTTTAACAATGTTTCACACTCAGCATAAACAGAATTAATGAAATTTTTGAATACAGAAGTCATTCCTAAAATTTCAGAGGTTATTTTCTAATTTAATTTCATAAGATATAGTGATGAGTTATTTGAACAATGTGGTTGTATAAACTACTCCCGGGTTATGATATACGTATTATAAATTAAATAAGAACGTGTATAAGAGATAATATGTGAGCTTGAATATCTTCTGATTGATTACCTAGCTAGAGCCTATACAATATACATGCATGAAAATAAAATTAAACTTAAGAAGATTAAATGTTTAAAAAAAATACCAATTACCCCAAACAATTATTTGCAATATAATGATAAATTATTTAATTTAACATATTAACATATATAAAGCATAAAACTTGTATAACTGCATACGTTATTTATTACTTTTTATATTTATCAGATAAAAAAATTGTTAAGAAAAATATGATTTTATTAGTTTTTACTTTTTTTTGGAACATTTTATTCAAAGAAATTAGCTTGAGTGTAAGTATACATCGAAATGCTGTAAAAATTTAATATCATACCATACAATCACGAGTGTCCAATCACTCATAGGAAGAATTGAAACGACGATAAATAAATAAACGATTTATTTATGAGTTACCGCACACATAACATCTTGTAAAATAGATACAGTAGAAATTTGCTTTCAAAAAATGAGAAAATAATTAAATTGATTCAAATAAAAAGGAAACATGAGTTTTTAAGGATTCGGTTACACAAGCTAAAAACTAGAAATATATATACCATAATAACGAATAATTAACTGTTTTATACTGAAATACTCGTACAAACGGAAAATGTCATTTTAGCACGACTTATATGACAGTTAGAGGCTAAATGTCATACGGAATAAGATGTAATAACTTACGGTTATTACATAAAACCATCAAAAAATATTACACGATTCTCATACGCTCAATGACAACTAATAGTCGGTAAAACAACGGGCTGAATTGAATACATCATAATACGATTTCACGAGATAGTTTGCTGTTAAATGTTTGAGTGGAAATGACGGAAATAACGGTGTAACGTCAACCGACATCTGATCGGGATAACGTTCAACATTTTATACGATCATGAAGGTAATTGACGCGATAGTGACGAAAAATGAGGGCAATTAAAATAATAAATTATTTTCAGAGTAAAAAAAGTATATAATAACGATATCGTTGGTAAGGACATGATAATATGTTACGACACGTTGGACATTAATTTTTCGAGACATTTTAATATTAACCGTCGGCATGGTATATACTTCATTACTTTACTGCATCAAAACAATTTATTATTTTTTAAACTTAATTTTAATAAGATCTTTTGAAAAAAAAAATGTTCATAAAATATTATATGAATCAAAAACGGGGAAATGTATATTTCTCTAAGAACTAATAAGGATTTATGTGCATTTATTACACATTCATCAGTTGTTATTAATAATACCGAAAGCATTCCATTTTTCTGCTACGTTATTTTATTTTTTTGTAAAAATAATATTTTACTTTCTTGATTTTGAACACATATAAAACTATACGATTTATTAAAAAAATATAATCGAAAATGTTTAATTTATAAAAAATATTAAACGAACTTCAATTAATATTTCATTATCATGTTTTAGATCATAACGTTTTAAAATTATAAATAAAATAATATATATAATATATATATAATATATATATTACATAAATTATTTTGTAATTTTAATTTTATTCCAACGGGATCAGGGATTGTATAATTGTTAGTTGAAATTTACTTAATTTAACTTTAATAGCATAGATCAAAATATTATGATACGAAATACTATTAGGTAACCCGCGATTATTATACTTTGACTAACTTCTCAATTATTAGTTTGATACGTATAATATTATACGTTAAACAGTTGTAATCCTAAAAACACGCGAATGAGTTTAAATTTTAGTTTTAATTGTCTTACGTGTTTCTAGAGAAGTATAATAATCGTTTAAGTAAAAATATAATACAAATGTATATGAGAAAAAAGTTTTGTGTTCAGAGAAAGTCCTTATATTCCATTTCAAACGATGTATTCAAAACTCTTCTTATCGTTATCGATTTTTTCTCCAAATGACACAAAATACACAGAAAATTTGAAATTATCTCGTTTAGTATTATTAGATTAAAACTAAAAATGCTGAGCATAAATCTCAGTCAAATACTCACCGCAAAATAAAAGTAATATAAATTTATGTTTGAATAACTAATGTTATTAATAATGCGTTTGCTTTTATACAGTAGTCGAGAGACACGCGTGTGCTTCATTCAAGGACATTATTTTTAATTGCACAACATTTAAATTTTAAATGCTTTTTAATGGCCGTAGCTCAATTTTTTTTAATAAAGAGTTTCCGAATACGATTACTCTAATCGTTAGTGTTATTGTTGTATTTTTATGAAATGGACCGTGTCGTTCAAGCTACTACATACCAAATTTTGACTACCATCATTAAGTATCTATTATCCATAAATTACAAAATAATTCAAAAATGCAATGTCTCTACATTTTTAAAAATGTAAACCAAAAGTTAAACGTTTTAAATCATTGTGTAAATACTCGTGTACGAGATAAAAATTCTTTTTATCACAAAAATAATCTATATATATATAAATAAATTGTAAGTTCAACGTTTTAAAAACAACCTTCGTCAATTAAATGAGAAAAATATTAAAATTTCTTATTAATACCCACGTGCTCTGTATTTTATTTTTATTTTTATTTTTGTTTGCTAAAAAATAAATATAATTGAAAACACAATTATGTTTAATAAAAAAAAAAAACTTATTACTAAGTTTTTAACTACGAATCATATTAGGAGATTATATCAAATAATTATACATTGCAAACTAACTCAAATACGTTATCTATATTGAAAATTATGGATAGAATACTATCATAACGGGAGATGAAAAAACAAACTGTTTGATAGCTATATTGTTCCTTTAATTAAATGCGTGGTCTAGTCCGTCATCAATTATAAGCAATCCTATTCTTCCAGATTGTCTTCCAATAATTCATTATACTCTCAGATATAAACCATTAACAACACCTTTCTCTAGTATTGTCTGTATAATATATCCTACACCGACCATCAATAAATACATTAAAAAGCATTTTCTGTTAGTTGAACTCTGATAGTGTTATATATTATATATATATATATATATATTAACTCAGTAAAATAAAAATAGTAAAGTAAAGTAATAATATTTTAACTTTATTGCATGCGTAATTATGATTAATTATTGGTTATTTTAATTTTTTAATACTCCCAAATTGAATTATTAAGTAGTAATAGTAACATTATTTTTTTTTTTATTATTATATAATAAATAATACCATTGCAATTTAGCTGATAAAAGTCAAAAGGTAAAACGTTGTACCTAGAGAATAATAAATTTGAGGTGTGTAAAATATTACAAGAGAAAAAATTAAATTGAGTATTATACTTTTGATGTTTACTGTGAACTCTACATGAGTGATTCCATTTATAGTTATGAATGCATATTTTAATGTTTTGTTGTATTAGTCTTAAATTATATATTAATTTACATACTTTGCCTTTGATGCACTTCAAAGACTAATCGTTATAAAATAAATGTTACTAAATATTATTATTTTGTCAATATTGAAATGAAAATAAATAAACAAATGTGTACCTACTACTTATATGCGTATCAAGTTTAAAATAATATTTTAATTTTAAAATTAATTATGTATCTTCAAATTGTAATAAGCAGTTCAATTTGTCTAAGTGCCTAGTAGTCTATCACTTATATGTAATTTAATATAATAATATTATACATTGAAAATTGGCAACATAAGAAAATATTGTAAAATAGTATTTTTGTTAAATATTTAGATAAATGAAATAAGATTACGAACATTTTGCCTTTCCACAACACGATTGAGGATTGCCACTATATGACAAAATACTTTATTATTATATAATTGTATATACCTTATACCTTATTTTACCTTATTTTACCCAATTTACCATGTCAAAATTCTAATTCACCTTCAACGTTTACCAGAATCGTTTCAGGCGAAGTTACAATGAGCATTATATTATGACTATACGAGTATACAAGACCGGAAATGTTAAGATGATTATTTCATTGGCTATGGCTAATGTTTATTGCAATACAGTAGAACAAAAGAAAAATACCACACATTTATATTTTACTTCCTGGTTAAAACAAATATATAGTATACAATGAGATACTATACTTATGTTTAAATCGTCCATCATATTTTCATCGTGAAAAATTCTTAGTAAACACATTTAATAATAATTATAATTTATAAAAATTCTTTTAAAGTTATTCTGACCTATAATCTTTTGTTATAATATTGGATACTTATTCCATAAATAAAGGTTCAAACTATATTTCTATAAAAAAAAAATTAATCATGCACTTCAAAAAGATAAAAAATATATACATATAATATATTATACGCACTCAATTATTTATTACTATCTTTTGGGTTTGCATGTTTCTGCACTAGAAATTCTGAAAAGGTCTAATTTTACATTTAGATAAATATTAAGTTGTATAAAATATTAATTTTATAATATTCCACTCTACATATTTACAATCAATTTACATTTGATATGGAAATAAACAACAATATTGACTTAAAAATATAATGTATAATATTGTTGGTAAACATTCATATCACGGCCATGAGATTAAAAATCACAATTTTAGTTGGTATTTTTTTATTTATTAACAGCGTTTCTGATCTGAATGTGTATCACTAAAATAATTAGTTTCCCTGTATACAATCAATGTTATAACTACATAATATTATGTATTACAAATCAATAAATATACACAATAATTATAATATTATCAAATTTGCACTAAAAAATCGTTAAATCAGGAGATATTATATACTCAACATTATCGTGTGTACAAGTCGTTAAGCAATTAAATGCATTAATAGCTTTCAATTTAACAAACAAGAAGTTAATAAATTAAATAAAAACACGGAAACACTACAAATTTCGAGCTTTAATAATATCTATAAACGTGTTGTAGCTTACATTTTTGAGAACGCCGATAACTATTACTGTATGTTATATCGTATTGAGCAACACGTACGAGAAATGTATTGACGGGACATTTTCCAATCGTTTCGCGTTAGTCTTATCGGCATGAGCTTTAAATAATAGAACGGTGTTTTGGGATCGAATACACGTTGCAGCACCGGTACGGCGTACGATACATCACCTTCAAATAAACCCGGGAAACTCTCGAAAACTCAGTTTGAAAAATTCAAATGCTCGTAATGTGTTACCGCACATATTATTTACATGGAGGACAAACGATAAATCATTGGAAAACTATACCACCAAATGTAACCCACCTCGAACATTTATATACATTGATATACGCAATTAGTTTTCAACACGCCATTCACCGAACCCGCGGGGAATAATAATTATTTCACTACATAATATAATTTGACAAAAAAGGAAAATTAAAATATAAGAGACAAAAATATTAGGTACGTCAGCTGTATTAAAATACCGAATTCTAAATTTTATTCATTTAAATAATCCGGGGTGGGTTTATCCACCAAATTCACATAATTGCTGAGAAAAAAAATATTAACGAGCTCAATGCAGAAAGCTTGGTTAGATAATATTATGAATTAACATAATAATCGTCAACCCGATCACGTCATCGCTGTATAACAGATCATATGTGCGTAATAATATATTTGTTCAAAGTTTTCCAAGTCCATCAGTCATAACTCTTATCGCTAAAGAGAATGAACAATATACGGGAAAAAGATTTTTTATTCGTCCATATTCCCTCTCCCCCAATCATAAAAATATACACGTTTGACCTACTTGATATTACGTATAACTTGCTGCGAATGTCTGGTATGTATACACCATGAAACAAATATGAAGTCGAAACAAATATCAATAACGGATCTTTCACCACATTAGTAAGTACGCAATATACTGTTCCTATGATATTAAAATACATATAAATGTTTACTTATGCAATATATGGTATTTACATGTTTGTGTGTATAGGTAACAATCATAAAAATCGCTCTATTTGTGACTCTCTTGTCCCTGAGATTATATTGGAATATGGCACGACACCGTGTTTTTTTTTTCTTAAACCAGCTGGATTCTCATTGCAATGCGTCTAGAAAGTGAATTTGAGTAGCTTACGAATTAAGTTTGTATAATAGATAACTATATGTTTTTCCGTGTGCATAATACATAGAGATATTAATGAATAGTTATAATACATTTTGGGACATAATTAAGGGGCGTTAACGATTAACCGGTGGGTTTTCGACTGGGGAGTCTAGATTTTTGGCAGAACCTCATATTTGAATAGGTACTTGAGAAGAAGTAATATAATATAACTGTTGAGGGTTAAAATGGTTATCAACATAATTTGATATAATGTTGACAGAACGATATTATAAATTTGAAATACATTGCATATGTATGTAATCGTAGGTGAAGCTGTTATTAGCATGTTGCATTACAACAAATAACAATTTAATAGTTTCGCCTAGTGCAACGCAATCATCGTGTTAAATAATCGGTCAATATTGTCCGTTATTAGATTACCATCATACATCCGGTATAGTATTATAACCTAATGCGATGACTGATTGCCTACGTGTCTTACTGTCAGCGCTGTGTTAGTCCGCATAAGGCATAATTGAATCGAGATGAATAAGTACCTCCATTGCACTTTTAATATTATGAGAAAAACGATCATTATGAGTTGTTGACAACCACTAGTTAAAATTTAAGCTCTGGCTTTTGAATTTAACACTTGTCGCCGTGGTTGTTGTAAATCGCGAACATCATAGAATGAAAAAAAATCCTTCAAAATATCGGAATCATTCGTTTGTCTCATCTAACATTGACAGGATTTTTGTTTATTGAATTATGCAATTCCAAACACACACACACACACAAACATATATATATATATATATATATATTTATGCATAAAATTAACATTTAATAGACATTTATCAATAATATTCAACATAAAAGACAGTTAATAAGCATATAATACGCATGTTAATTAAATTGTTTTACAAGTCATTATCGTCAGTAAAGTTATAACATTCTGAGCAACACTTGTTTGATGTTAACAATGCAGTACTACAAATAATTTTAATACACAACTTTATAGTTAATTTTGTGTTTGTACAGCACCCTGCTGTTTGGTGATTACTTTTAACTACGTAGTATTTTAATAAAGTAAAATAATATTTTCACAAATAAATTTCTAAAAATGATGAATATGAAAAGCCATGTTGTTACGAAACTATTAAAAAGTTAATATATATATATATATATATATTAATTAATAATAAAATATAGTAAATGCATGAGATTGATAAAAAAAATCAATCATAAAATCAGATATGATATTTTACACCACATAAACTTGAAAACTAGTCTGGCCATTTTTATCATAGAGCCATGCGATTCGTAGAATATTTTATAATTTAGTGGGGTGATATATTGCATTTGACAGGTGAGTGTTGGGTAAATAATAGTAAACGTTAAATAAATATGCACATATTTTATATGATTATTGTTTTTATATGTATAGTGTTGTTAAAAACAAGTAAATAATAGCTAAATATTGTTGATCAGAATAAAATAACAATAAATTAACATTTATACTGACTTTAAAGTGTTTGTCTACAGCAATCTACTTGTTACCAACTCACAGTGTACCTATTTCAACTCTGTTCATTAATTTTCGAATAACTAGTTGTTTAGTACTTATCCCAATAACTCTTAACTTGGTATTGTGTTTAGGAATTTCGTTGTAACTATTTGTTTTCAATTAATATTTAATCTTATATTATTTTTTTTTTTTCATTTTCTAAACATTTTCATAACTTAATAAAAATTATTTTTTGTAATTTCTTTTTATAATATTTTTAATTATTTAATATCTTATGGCAGGTACCTGAAACTACACTATGTGTTTTTTTTTATATATTTCAATTATAGTAAGATATTATATTATGTGATGTCAAATGACTTCTGTTTCCATATTAAACAAGTTTATAAAAACGTTTAGTGTTCTACAATGTTATCTATTATAATATATTTAAAACTATTATAGACAACTGAAATAAACTAAAATTATTTTTTTTTTTTGTAAGATATAAAAATATATTTTATTATCAATTATCAGTGATGTTTTTTTTTTCGATTAAGTATATTTTAGTATGTCTTTAGACTCCGTCTAAAATCTATTCATTTGTCAGGCTAACACCAATAGTTAATAAAATTAGCATAAGTACTATTGCATTTTAATAACACAAATATGTATCTTGCGTTAAAATAAAGATATTAATAAATATATTATAGTAATAATATTATTTTAACTATAATTGTTGTAGAATATCACTATTATAGTTATTTATAATAGAAATGTATTTCATTCAGTGTTTATTAGTAAACATAATCATGCACCTACGTTTATTGTGTATAAATAAATTATTATTTCAATTTCAAAGATGGTATAAAGCGAGTACGAGTACAAAATGTCTTAATAAAATCTCTATACAATCATTCTAAAACAGAAAAACCTCACTAACAAGTCCCGATCACACGTTCGCGATATTTGGTTATTTCAAACAACAAAGGTTTAAAACAATCGCCGTACAATGCTAATGACAATCACTTAATTATTAAAATAAATAAAAAGCTTAACATACATAATATTAATGTATCATAATACCATTATTACGCGTCAACTTAATACTATAACAATTTAAATATCGTTATGTTCTCGTAAACGTAAATATAACCATTGGAAAAACATCAATGGATGCCGGAGTGGTCGCAATTATACTGAAGGGATTATTGAGGTTTAAGTGCCGGAAACCCGATCCGATGACCTAAAATATTCGAATGCAGACCGTCGCGCGCTCGTGATCGTATATATCTATATACATATGCCGTATAAATTGATTACTCCGACGAGGAGATCTATTTCCATAATTGTTATTTGCATTTCGAAGTCAACTCAACACGTGTGGCCTGACGATCCCCTCGCGATTAACCATAATAATATTATAATGATTACTCAACGTCGTAGAAGCTTGTTTCTTGACCGGACACGATGGTCGAGTGTTCAGTTGGTCAAACGTTTCATTGAGGATCTTTGATTATACAAACATATTATTAATATTGTTATTATCATCACCGTCTTACAATATATTTTCAATATTGTCATTATCCTGGGTAAAGTATTCTTTTTTTATTATTGTGATGCAATCGCACAGCAATTCACCGTAATGCTATCTTATGTAAAGTTCTACGACGGTTTTGAGGGGCGGCAATAAGAATATGGTCATCACCATATCTAACTCATAACTCATAATATTACGATCGAATAGACTCGACTTTAGAAACGTGGATATTTATTTGGTTAACTCGTATATTGTTATAATATGTAGTCCCCAACTACCTATACTGGCCATACTTACAATCACGAGCTTAAGTGAACCGGTGTATAATACGCACCGTCCAAGAATACGAAACGGCTGACTGCCTATCACAATAATAACAGTAAATAATAACGCGTAGGTTTACTACGGGTTGCTATAGAAAAGTTTCAGTGGAGTGCAATGTTATCTTTCATGCGCACCTGAATCAACTACCACTGTGCTGCAGCAGTAGCAGTTGGTCGCGGACGAACGAACCGTGATAAATGGAAACGGACTTTATTAAAGTGGGCGAAAAAAAGTAGAGAAAAAAAGGGATAAAGATGATTCCAGACGGTTTGTACACAAACCTATATCTATAATATACGTATATTGCGCCGGACGTCGCGACGGTGTAGTATAATATTGGTGCAGCGTGCGCGTGGGACATAAATAAAGAGTTGTTGTTGAAACGCCACCAACCGTTGAATGCTAAGAAAAAAAAAAGTGTTAAAAAAATGAAATTTACGCGAAAACTTATTTATCCGATCATGAACAGTTTCGTACGGGGTTAGGGTTGGGTGATTGTGAGAAGGCAAATTGTATACTATGTTTTCAGCTTAAATACTTAGTGTTTACAAGTGTAATAAGTTGCCAACACGTTGGTTGCCACGCGGCAAACACGCTTTGTCTTTTTTAGTGTGCATCCGTTTGTTTACGTCATGTAAATATCTTAACGGATTATCGGAATAAATTATGTTTTTTATATTCTTCTAAAATTATGATTTGTCATGTATATAATATATATTATATAGGTAATATTATGCAATTATTATTGGTATAGAAAAGTTACAGTTGTGTAAAACATAATATTATACTGTTATGTAAAAATATTATATAAGTATAATAAGTTATATTTATTACAACAAAACAATAAAGAAATTATAAAATGCATCTATAATAGCATATAAACTTCTAAATTAAATAAAAAATAATTTTAGCATATCATTGATACATTAACAGCTGAGATATTTAGTTAGCATAACAAATGATTATAATGTATATGTATATTATATTTTTAACAATAAGAACAATAAAACAGGGATGTCGGTCTATTGTATAAATTTTAAATTAACGTTTATGTCATCATAGAATAACAATCACTACAATTGATATAAAAAAAATGATAGAATTGAAAAGGTGGCCTTTTCAAATTAAGCGTTATTTTTGAATAATCGTTATAATAATTGTTTTTTATTTAAAATAAAACTGATTATTATGCTACGATCTAATTGTCCTGATATACAACCCCCCTGGGTGTTGTGGCACTTTGCGGTAGATGCGCTCTGTCCAGGCTTGGGGATATGTAATTATTATTTTTGTCAATAATGAGTGCAACCAATCTTATAACTAGTAAAATATAAGTACACAAATTACTCTCAACAAATATGTGTCGACCGTCACAGCACATAATCGTTTTTCGTATATAATGAAATATCACTGAATTGCAATTAAACATTTCCATTACTTTAATTCTGCGACGAAGATTTCATTCAAAATCTACTATGTACGAGTATATTATATAAAATAAACCAATTTGCTCATTTTTTAGTTATATCATGTATGAATTATTAAAGCATTATTGTTATTTATATTATTTTTACGATGATACAAAAATTAAAAAAATGTTTCCTTTTAATAAAATATCTATTTTATATACCAAATTAATTGTTTAAATACAATGATTGAGTATAATTTAAACTTTTTAAGCACATGTCTTTTCGCTTTTTAGCAGTATATTTTTCCAGCAAAGTATTATATTTCAAGAACGTATATTTATATAGTTTTAATCTTATTTTGCTGTATTTCACAGAATATAATATTATACTGCAATTTTTGTATAAGAGTATTATTTTCAGCTGCAGAAAAAAATAAAAACCGTTGCCAACTCTTTGGTAATTTTCAAATCGTATATTAGATCGTTGTAATATTATGTCATAGTTACGTGCTGCGCTTCTACTGCTATCGACATCCGATGCGGTCGTGCCTTCGGACGTAGCGACCAAAAGTTCAACCGTCGTGACTAGTGGCATTTTGCAAACTAAGTTATATGATTATCGCAAAAATAGTTACTAGTGACATGTCGCGTCTTGCAAACCGTACCTTTATTGGTTTTTCGGTAAAGTGAAAAATTAAATTTAAAATGTATAAGAAGTTGGGTTTGCCTGGGGTAATGTGTAGCGGGTATATATAGAAAATAAATTGGCTGTGTGATGCCGCTGGCTACGTATGATTAAAAAAATAACAGTAAGAAACGTGCCTCGAAAATGTTAGATATCAGATACAAAGTGTTTTTCGGAGAAAAATATAATTTCACACACATCCGCGTAAATAAAAACAAACACAATCGCCAAACTATTAAATGACTTTCGAATCACATTTGATTAAATCGATCTGTTCAGTTTAACTAAGTAATAACACGCAAGTCATATTGATTTTATCATTATTATTAATGCATAGTTCAATATTAAAATGTGCAGAAAAATAGGTTCTCCAAAAAAAATATATACAATTATCATAGTGATTTTGTATTACATTTAGATAACGTAATTTTTATTACTTATAGAGTATAGACAATAGTGATTTTCTATGAAAAAAATATGAGAAATAATTGATTATTAATCATTATATTTTATTCGTTCCCTTGAAATTATTACTTAAATAATTTATTTTAGAATTTTTTGAATAATCAAGATTAATTTTAATTATAATTGAGTGGTAAAATATAGGTACATTTTTAATTTCAAACATTTGAAGTATTATAATATTCAATATACTGGTAGTGATAATGTTATTTTGAAATTTATTTTATAAAAAGTTACATATTTCATTGTATTAAGCTTGCAGCTGTAATAGAATTTCAGTTATAACAGTCGTATGAAAACGATTTTAGAAAAAGTAATATCATTAAAATGTAATACTACCAAAGTAAATTTTATTAATAAACAAATTTCTATAATTTGTAAATATAATAAGGTATCCCAAACACAAGAAAAACGATTGTATATTAATTTGTGTATAATGAAACTATTTCCGGTTCTCGCACGAGTAATTTTATTTACGTATGAATTAGACAACTTACTGCGTTTAACATGATGGTCGTGTAAATAATAGTTTGAGTTAAGGTTATGGAAAAATATATACACACTCCAACAGAAAACAGTAAAATGTAACCGAAAATGCTACCACTTTAATGTATGTGTGCAACCTTTTATCGGACCGCAAAATCCGACAATTCGTTAAACTCTTCGCCAAAGATGTTGAATCGTACACAGCGCATACGATTAAATGTCTATAAATTTGTTCGATAAACGTATGTCTGTATAATTCGATTTACAACAATGTTTTGAAACTGTATGTTTTAGAAAGTTTGGTAACATTTTACAAAAGGCAGTTGTCCAATTTCACGGTTAACAAAATCGTGAAAACTATTCCGATGTAACGCGTAATACGTAAAGTAAACGACTTGTATAATACAATAAAATAGGTGCCAATGCCATCAGTTTTATACACTGAAAAGATTTATTATAATTCAATACCTCTGGGTGAAAAATGCTGCCAACATATTTGTTTATTAATACGGTCGATGTTGTGAACTAGGTATAATAAACAAAATCAGGCAGACAAATAATAAATAATATATACATATACAAATAATCGTTTTAAGACATACGGTGAGATCAAAATGTATAAACTATGATAATCTATGGTGATATTTTTTGGTTTAGAAATAATAAGGTCTATGGTTCAATGTATACTATACAAGTTATGCATTATCTCTTTAACTTTGTTTATAAAATACTTCGAAATGTTTAGTCTCAATTTGGGGACAAAATTTGTTTGAAAAATTAACGATAACTAGTTTCAGTTTTAATATTTTCGGCAAATATCACGTGCGTATTCAGATATTTTAATACGTATTCGAAATGTTTTAATTGATTCCATATACCTTTAACACCATGATAAATGTTTATAGTTACATGGATCCTAGTAATTTTTATTACATTATCAGATTAATATACTGTTTATAGTATTAAAACTATATTGACTTACTATTCGTATAAGATATAATTGAGGATGATTGATGTGGTGATGTATAAAATCAATTAATGCGATTGCGGTACATGTATTATGTATACTATTAGGAGGACATTTAATTTGTATGCATACAAAAAAACTAATTAGGTCTTAGAATAGATGTCAAGTGTCATCATTCTTACGTGAATGTAATGTATATTTAAACTATTAATTATTGTATGTGAAAACAGTTTATCTGTCTATATTACTAAAAATATTTAAATTGATATTTTAGTAACTGATGTTACTAATTATCTGTTAGGTACCCATATGATATAAATAGGCTTGTTATTTTAGATTTATATTAATAAACTTTAATTCTATTTTACGTTAAAAGTATAATTATATTTGTAAAAGATTCATATCTCTATGAATAATATTTTACAATTATACAATAAAATAAAAGAATAGTTATTGTTTAGTTAAATATCTATTTTGAAATTCAATATTCTCTATAACATTCTTTTAATTATTTTTGAATTTTCTGGTTTCAATGTGAATTACAAAAGTATTTACATCAGAATAATTTTATATTACATTTTCAAGTCTTTTAACCAAATCACAATATTTTAATTGACATTTATAGAAAAATAAAAAATGTGTAAAAAATAACTCAAAAGTATCAAAATATTTGGAAATACCTACTAAAATAATATAAATAATTCTGAAAATATACATTTAATAAAATTACTATAGAAATAATTATTTTGTTCATTTTCTGCTTAGAAAATCGTTGGAATTTCTTTCTACTATCAAACTCCATACCCCATAATATTATGTACCTTACTTTAACAAAATAAAAAAAATGCATTCAAATTATAATTATAATTCTAAATAATATTTTATATTTATATTATGAATTATGTATTATAAAATTCATTATTTGTTGCCTAACTTCAGTACCTTCTCTATCTTTAAAGCTTTTTATATGATTTATCATTATTTGTTCTTTACTTATAAACTCATAAAAAGATAAATAAGAGTAAGAAAGACGAACACTCAATACCCATTCATTTTGTCCAAACAGCAAAGTCACTTAAATATTTGTTTCTGTCTATTGATCTTTTTATTTCACGAAATCACACAATAAAAGTGTAGATGAAATGTACACAATAAAATACTTGAACTCCAAACTAGAAATTAAACTTCAATATATAATAAATTAAGTTTTTTGATTGACTTGGTCAACATTTATTAAACAATTTTTAGAATAATACAGTTTAAATACTATGAAGTTTTATTTGCTGATTCAGAAGTATTTCGGTGTTGAATCAACTTAGTTGTCAAACTAATTATTATAATATGATTAAATTATTAACTTTCAGTGTTTACATCTAATATGCATTTATACGTTTTAGTATTGTGTATATATATGTGCATGTATTTGTTTAAGACTATATTTACTAAATTGAAAGTCATTGAATTAAACTTAAGCTTGAATACTTGGAAATTCTAAAAAAATGTGAGTAACGTTACAACCAAGATTGTTTGTAGTCTGTACACATTAAAATACATTGTATGCACCACATCTGTTGATATTCTGAAACTATTAACCATACATAAATTGTATCTGAATTCCAATATACAGTATATAAAATATATGTAAATACCAACTTGACATATTTGTTATATTTTAAATTAAATCAGACACACGGCTTTCATAGCCAAGGTGGTTTTATAATACTTATGTATATTTTTTCTCTTTAATCACGTGTTAACAGTAAAATATTTTTTATATATAGTAGTATAACTTAATACGAGACATCATTTTATTATTATTTAATAATATATTTATTATGTATACACACGTTTTATGTATATTAAGTTTGTAATTATTTTTATCAGCTAAAATATGTGATTAGAAATGTAAATACTTATATAATACTTTTATAAGGGATGATAGATTTGTGGTATAAATCAATCAAGAATAGTAATAGTAACGTGCAAATCTAAATTTTTATTTTTTTATTTTAACTTTGAACTTAATTGCTAAAAAAAACTACAGAAAAATATTGTACTATCCATCATCTTAACTATAATAATTAAAAAGTTTCAGTTGAAGATATACAAATGGAGACAAATGAATAGTTAGTTTGTGAATTTTAATTGGAAATATATTAATTATTAAATCCGAGAACTTATGTAGATAAATAGTCATGAGATGCTGCTAGAAGTTTATTTATTTTTCTTTTGCTTATTGGTCTCAGGAAATGAAAAATATAAGTTTATTCAGTCCTTTTAACTAAGAAATATTTGAAAATACTTCAATAGAAATAATTTATACTTATAAAAGGCTTAAATATAAAGTACCTATTTAAATCATAAATACAATACATTTTATATAAACAATTTCATTGTTTTTCCTTAGAATTAAAATTGTATTTGCAGTATAACCCATAAAGTCATATGAAACATGTCTACATTAGTAGTGTAATAATTTATTGCAATGATATTTACTATACCGGTAATAAAACAAACATGAAATAATAGTCTTGAGACATTTAGAGTGACATATATTTATTTCAGATAGAAAACTATAATACACAAACTAACGAATATAAAAATATTGTATATATATTGAATGTAAAGTGCTTTTGAAAATGTGTTATGAAAATACGAATTCCAACTGCATAATATACAACTACGCACATATTTTATTATTATAAAATAAATTTAAGATTACTACTGGTACCATAATATTTTATATCAATTAATGATAATAAACAAAATTCAGCTTCAATTTTTTTTACGATTTTTCGATTCACTTTTTTTTTGTAGATTGGATATAAGTTACAAAAATGTAAAATTATTGAATTTCTAAAAGCACTAATGAACTTTGGGTAAGATTATTTTAGAGTTACATGAAAATTATAAAACCGGATTATCATCTGTTATTTTATCTCCTAAAATATTGAAACAATTATTGGTACTCGGAAAGTAAAAGGAATTGAAGGGAAACAACAAATCATGCTTCATACAAAAAAGTAATGAAAATAAACAACAGTATAAATTTAAAAAGTATTTAAATTTATAATTTTTAAAAAGTAATTATTTTATAATGGCTAAAAAATAATTTATCAACAATTTTATTTGAAAAGATTTTTTATAATTATTAATAAATAAAAAAAAAAATTGTATTTAGATTTAAATAATAGAAAAATTCCAAACAATAAACTTAATAATTTCAGTTATTACTTTTTTTTTTTAAATTGCACTCCTTATTTATAATTCAATAATAAAATTAGTTATCATGTTCATAATAATGTTTCATGAATAGTTTGAAACGGTGCTTTATAAAAAGAGAAAAAAATAACAAATAAGCTATGAAATATTGATCGACATATGTACACTTTATACTGCGTTAATATTGTTCTCGCACGAAATATGTATAAAATCTAGCATAAAATATTATTATTTTAACAATAAAAATAGAGTCAACTGAATATTAATTTTGCATTAAAAATGTTCATAATAGTTCAGTAGCATTTGAAAAATGTGATAATTAATTAAAATCAATGTTAATACCTAGTTAGAAGTTCAATATATTCACTAGTTGTATAATTTTATCTTCATAATAAAACGAGATATTTCGTTTGACATCTACAAATATGATCAATAAATTATAAAAAATAAGTTACTATATATTCTACATATTCCGTCAATAATGTATTATATACAATATACATATAGACCCATTCAAAAAAATACATAATAAAATATTCAAAATTAATTAACTATAAGATTCAAGATACCACACGAAATACTCAAACGACAATAATTACCAGTAAAAAAAAATATTTTATAAAACTTTGATAAATACTTAACATAATAAAAAATATTTGGATAATAGGTACCTATAATAAATTTATAAAATTATTGTAGTACTAATTACATTAATTGGATTATTATTTTAGTAAGTACCTATTGATAGTTTTAGTTGTATATTGTTTTATATAATATTATATCGAATTATTTAACTATTACACAAACAAATATATAATATTGCATTAAATAGCATTATTTATTAATTTTGATATTTAAATTATACAAAAAAAAAATGTATCTTAATTATTTATTCGATTTAACTATTTATTGAATAGTATATAATAAATAAATAAAAATAGTAAACTGTGATGTATTCTGTTAGTTGAAAATTTTCTTGAAAAATATAAATAAATATGTATATTATATCTACAGCTTTTGATTCTAGAGTTTTGATAACACACGTATTGGCCTTTAAATAAAGTCATAATTTTTCTAATAAGCAAATGACCCATAAACGACTCTATGTGTGTAGAACCAATTAGTTTTAACTCTGTAACCTACATAAAATGGTTTTGCATACTAATAGTTCATAGAAATTTTCAATTTGAACTGTCTAAAACAGCGTATCGACAAATTTATTTTTTGAAAATACAGTATTCAAAAATAATTTTGCACATTAATCAACAACTAACAATTATCAACCATTTTGTTAGTTCTCTTTGTTTTAAAAAAGTCTAAATATCTATATAGATTGTCGAAAAAAACTTTTCAAAGTATAGTTGTACATGGAATTTTTTTATTATATCGTTTGATTAGAAAAAAATTATACAATTTTTTAAACATAATTTTTTAAACTTGTATATTTTTAAAAGTACTTTGAAAAATATAGTTATCGATATGACTTACATCTCTGAATATGCTGTAGGTAGCGTATTTGAACCATTATACCGTAAAGTACATTTAAATATGTATTTACTTTTAAAACTCTTATATTTCATACGTGGCTATAAAAGTTAAAACAAAGACAAATCAGATTCAAATTGAATTTTTGAAGAATAACAAAAAAATAAACTTTGTTTAGGTTTCTGAAGAATAACTATTGAGAAAATCAATTGCATAGAATCCGCTGCACATACAGTGATAAAATATAATATTTTTGATTATACGAACACTTAAATACGACCGATCGGTGTTTTGTTTAATTATTTTTTTCCTTGAATAAAACAAAACACATGATAGTTATATTTTATAATACTATGTATAATGTATACATTATTTTAGTGTCGTAAAAGTCGTATAACTCCGGATGGCAATGATGTCGGCGGCAATAAAGATGAAGTCTGGACGGAATAATACTTTTGCGAATTCGAATGCGTCAATTATGTTAACTCGACTTAACGGCGAGAAAAATAAACCGATCCGCAGATAAAACTGAGCTCAGTGGTCCACACACGTATATTATAACATAATATTATAATAGTCGCCCGTCGCTGTGGTTGTATCGTTATAATAATAATAATAAAAATAATAATAACGTTTCCTCATGAATAATATTATAATAAATTATTGGGTTCGAATTTCAGACCAGTTATAGAGAGGTATAGTAGATCGTTCCATGACCGAACACCGCCGCGTCGACACCGCGAAATTACGGAGGGTGAACCGTTTCGGATGCCAATCTATCGTATATCGGCAATCGTGGTGGCAACAATCGCTTGCAGACAAACAAATATAATAGTGGTATTTGTCGATAGTGTATATGATTATGTGTACATTTGGAGGGTGTATAGACGTCGCGAAGGGGCTGGTGCCGGGGTTTGGCCTAGGGCTAACTACACAACAATCGTATCTACCTGACCTCCAGACTTCCCCAGCCGAAAAACCAGCTATATATATATTATATAATACACAATGTGTAAATCTATAGTGCTATCAACTGTTTTTGATTTCTGCGAGATTCCACAATCGGGCCGCGAGGTTTTCTCCGGTTTTCTTTGCGTGACGGAACTCTGCTGTCATATCGTCGTTAATAATATTGACTCTCGTCCGTCCTTCGCTTCCACTTAGTTATCTGGTTCCTTTGCAAAACAACCGACATTATGGCCCATATTATTAAATCAAATACTAAAATCCATTAGCATGATTTGTATAAAAATAATATACTTTATAATTAGTATTTGATTGACATTTCCGTGACATTTAAAGAGAAAAAAAAAACTTGAAATATTATTATTATCGCGTTATAACATATAACGCCTGAACGCGTCATTTATTTGTTTATTAATATTTCATTAGCATATTATGTTGAATGAAAATTTTCTTTGGTTCATAAATTCATAATAACTGATATAATATATTTAACTGAAATATTTTTAAAACATCTTAAAATAATTTAAAAATTTGATTGCAATGTCTTACATTATTAACAATAAATTATTGGCATCAGAAATTCCAAGAATCTTCATATAATATTAACTAATGTCTAATTTTTTTTTTCTGTTAAAGTAAAATGTGTACACTGATATTCTTGAATTATTTGTTTTGTATATGAGTCTATTTTAGCCCTAATATACGTACCAGATCACATAATTTTAATTCTATAACATCATCAAAGATATAAGTACACCAATTATTTTAGTTTTAATAATAATAATTACTATAACCTAACCAATTGTTGTTTTCACAATCATATAAATTCATAAATAAATAATCTTATCGTATTATTTCATCATAATATGTCAGTAAAGATACAACGATTTAAGATATCTTAAATATATACTGACAATTATTAATCTTCAAAGTAAATTATTAGAGATTTTTTAGTATAAATATTGAATATTTTATTTTATTTAGAATGTATACAATTTTATGTTTGCATTTCAACTTAAAATGTATGCGTTAATATTTATAATAAATCAATTATCATATTAAAAATGATTTAATGTGACTAAAAAACAAATTTTTCATTTAATTTTAATAGGTACCTATACTGTTAAAATAAAAATAAATGTGAATATTTATTATAATTATAATATTTTTGTACAATATTAAATTGTTGTTGAACATTTTATTATTTATCATTATTTTTAAAATGAGAACTGAATCTAATTCATTCATCAATTATCACCCAAAATAAAATAAATTTACAAGGTTTCTGAATGGATCGTGTTATTTATTTATCAACTGGACGTCATGTTTCTGTTAAAAGTGCATAATGTAATTGTGAACTTAGTTCAAAGTCAAAGAGAAAACATAATTCTTTTGCACTATACCATAAATGCATTAATAATAAATAATGAATCTAAATTAGAAGGTGGCGAAATAACCATAAGCATTCTATTTAATGTTATAGATAATTTTAAATAAATGTAATCAGTTACTAAATAATTCTTATTATCATATCAGTGGGACTATAAAGAATTATTACTTAATTTATAAAAAATTGTATACGGTGATTCCGTAATCAATACCTACTATTGTTCACTATAGAATTACGATTATACGACCATTAAATATGACCCACTAACAATAGTCGTTGTTTTAGAAAATATTTTAACTGACTTCGTTCACTATATAAAAAAAAAAAAAAAAAATAGGTTAACTGTTAAATTATTCTAATTGCAAATGTTTTTAAACCACAATTTAATTTAACTACGTAAATTTAAAATAGATGAATAAAATTGTATAAAAAACTTATTTTCTGAAATTCTATTTAGTAAATCGTATAGTACTTAATGGTTAGATGAATAGTAGATAAAATTATTAAGTATCAAATTCAATAGAAAACAATATTTTTAAGCAAACTTATGACTATTTATTAAACAAAAGTACACCAATATTTTAAACTATATTCCTTACTTTAGTAGCTTATTATATAATTTAGGTGTTATTGTAATTGTCGAAACTAATGATTCTCACCAAGTTTCTAAATAAAAAAAATAAACTAATTTCTTCGTCACTTGCTTATTTATTGTAATACTTTATGGTAGGTATAAGATAATTTTATACATCATACATAATAATTAAGAGTTTAAAATTATATCGATAGAATATTGTACACATGAAAAACCTTTTTGAGTTCGTTATGCTTTTGGTTACTTTACTATTTTACTACAATAACAGAAACTATAAAAACACTCACTGATTTTGGCTTAAAACCAAGACTCACATGTATATGTTTGACATTGTCTATAAACTATCTAAACAAACTTTTGTTTTTTAACTGCTTAAATCCAACAGATAATACAAATTAGTATCATAATTTAATTTTTAGCATTGTTATCTTAGTTTTGAAATCACCAATAATATCAATATACAAAATATTATTACATATCCAACTATTGAAGAGTTTAAAATTTATTTTATGGAGGATAACTAATTAGGTTAAATAGGTTAATTCTTTTATTATACATAAATAAATAACAACAGACGTCCGTTCCCAAATAACTAAATTGTAGAAAATTACAATCATCAGATCATAATACTATTACCTATTTGTATAATATAAGATCCAATTTGAATAGTACTTATTATGATGATAAGTAATTTTTATCTTGAACCAATTTGTACACTTAATTTTTATCAGAAAACTTATCGCGTACTTTCTCTATATTACCTATAGGCTATAACGTTTCAAGATTTATAATCGTGGCATTAAGTTTTATACTAAATATATGATTTACTCATTATCTTGGAGATTAAAAGTAGGTAATTTTTAAGAAATGTAGTATTGATAATAAGTGACGAAATTACGGTCCATTGTGAAATTCAATACAGGTACCGTATATATTAAAAACTTCTACTAAAAAGAAATGGGGTTATTATAAACGGTTCTAATTATTTTTTAATCTAAGTCAAATCGTTTTAATGTATACTGTTATTCACTAATAGATGATAAACACTTAATTATTTAACTGTGTTTTATTCAGACTGATCTGGCACATATTATAATTAATCATTGATTTTAAATAATAATACAAATATTTAAATTTAGAGCTTGAATTTTTTTTAAATTACTTAAAACATACTTGTATTTTTTTGTCTAAAAAAGTAAAATGTAATATTAACTGTGAGAGATATATTTATTAGGCACACAATATGCAGATTGTTTCATCAAGTTAATTGTTTTGTTCAATCGTTTTATTATAGATATGTGTTTTTATTAATTAAAATATAATAGTCAGACGCATAACCGCTCTATACCGCTGCTTTAAATTTATCACGTGGGTATAATATAATACACCTATATATACAGCATTATAATATATTGCACACCAGCTCAGAGTCGATAACACATTTTTGTGACGTTTATCACCTCGATAAAACTCACATATGAGTGCACACTGATTCACGTGGCTTGTCAGTTGTCACTATAAAAAAAAAGATGTAACACGAAATCGGAAAAAAAAATCTCGTTTTAAGCACGTGCGATAGTCGCTATATTACAAATAATAGTATGGTGGAAGCAAAATTAGAAACTTATTATTACGAAACATCTGCCATGTGTGGTCAATAGTTACAATATTGTGAAATAAATATAAAAATAATTTGGACGCTTACCAGTTGTTTTTTAAAATCAGGATCTTTTAAATATTTAAAGATGAGTCGTGTTGTAATACAAACTTCCTATTTTATATTGACATCCATATTATTTTTTTACACTGTTAAAAATATTATAATTTATTTATTTTTTTTTTTTTAATGTTAATGAATTTAAATCAAAATTCAAATGACTATTTTCTGAGTTAATTAACTACAAGTATTTATATAGAAGCTGACCATTCATGATCATAGGTTAAATGGGTACGGTCGATATTATGATTGTCCACATTTTACAAAATATGGACTTTAAGTATATTTTAAAATTCAAAATCATAACATGAATAAATGCATTATTGATGAATCATCCTTTATATATAGTACATAAATATAAGTATACGTGCGCTGTAGTTTGTAAGCTTAAATTCTTAAATTTTAAACACTGACTGAATAATCAGAATACGATTACAATTTACAACGGTAGGTACCTATCGAATAATAATCGTCACACGTTTTGGTTCACTCTATTTATAGAACTAAATCCACTCTGTGAACACCAAACATACCTATAGTATTTCTGTGAGTGTGGTTTTTAAAAAAAAAAAAAAAACCACGAGAGTAGATCACGTAGTGGTTGTAAAAAAAAATTACTGTATTTGAAAAAACATAATTAGCACAATATACTTATAATGGTAATATCCGGATGTTGTTTAATATCATTATTCATTTGTTTGACAAATTTGTCACGAATTATTAATGTACCTATAAAAAAAATATCAAGAATTTTTTAAAATTAAAAACACGAGTAAATTTTTAATATTTTACTCACTATTTCCTCAATGATTATTCGCAACTCGATGTTATGCACTTATCTTAATTCCCAACAATCGTGTTTCTTGTTTATGCAACTCTGGAAGTCTTTAACTTTATAATTAATGCAACTAAGTAGTTTGATTTGATTCACCGGTCACTACGCATTTGATTTTTTTTTCTATGTCATCAAACACTTATTTTCTGATTTGCAGGGTTTTAAATCGAATAATTATTAATATAGACGTCTATTAGTTTTAATTAAAAAATATATAATATCATATTCTTTTGAACGAACACCAACGGTTCCAGTTGCATGTATTAATTATTCTACTACCGTCGTAATGGTGTATTGAAGAGAAAAAAAAACGGTTCACAAAGCGCAAAAAAAACGATATTAAGCATAGGTACATAATAATATCAGCAAGCTCACGGGATTCGAGAGACGTCTACCATAATCGTATTTTGCTGGTAGTTCTGTATGAATTACGGATCCATCGTAATAATAGTGTAATAAATCACGTGCGGAGTACCGTATTTGAATACACTGCGTTAATATTATTTGTATATAGACACACGTGGCTTTTAAGGTTATCCAAACTATTGTTGTATTTGAAAAATGCTTTTAAAATTTAGTCCGTACACAATACGCACTTAGTATTGAGTACCAATAATACTCGGGTGTGATAACTTAATTAAGGTACATTTATTATTTTTAAACATTGTTTTTATCTTGAACATTTTTAGAAATTAAGTATAACGGTTGATTTTAGAACGTCTTTCAGATATTATTTGATATATCAATTAAATGACGATTTACCAATGTAGGTACCTACTATTTATTATAAAGTTATTAGATATTGTTTTTAATGCACATCGTTGACCGTTGATAAATACCTAGCTAATTTGTTACTGTTAATTTATTTATGTTTCTGTATTACTTTATTATAATGTTTATTTATATTATACACTATACATATTACACAGCCTTCTAAAATATTCAAACACAAGTATTTGGATAATTGGATACCTACTTGTATTTAAATAATTTTTGAACTATTTTTATGATATTCAAAATACAGTTTTTAAAGTGTTTTTTTAAGTATACTGAATAATATTTTTAAAAGTATTTTTTTAATTTAAATACTTGTATTTAACCATAAAATTCTTTTTATTAGGTAATTATTTTTCACAAAAATATGATTATCAATATTAATATTGTTTTCGTTGAAACGATATTAGCAATATGATCATAATAATTCTCTATCCGTTATAGTTGGTTTAGATACTTTCGTAAAAAATGTATTATATTAGGTATTGTTTTTTAGAAACACGATATACCTATTATATAATATATTAAAATCATAAAGTTTCACAGAGTATAAATTATATAATTATTGAATTACCTACACAAAATGAATTATTACTTATTACCTAATTAAATATTGATATTGATATACCTACATGGCTAAATATATAAAAAATTTAACAAAAATAAATTTATTTGTATTCAAATACTTAGTGAGTAAAATACATTTTTCTTATTGTATTTTAAAAGTATTTTTTATAAGACGGAATATACATAGTATTCTTATACATACGAGTAGTATGAAAATTAACTGTAATATACGTTTTTTTACACATAAAACTGGTGCTAAACCATGTGCCTTAACAGAGAAATCAGAAAAAAATTAAAATTATTGTGCAAGTATACAACTGAATTGAAACAAGTCTTGAGCAATATTTGTAACTCTGCTCGTAAATGTTTTTTAATACAATCGTTGATTTTAAACGATGGATGC
Source organism: Aphis gossypii (assembly GCF_020184175.1). Lineage (NCBI taxonomy): Eukaryota > Metazoa > Arthropoda > Insecta > Hemiptera > Aphididae > Aphis > Aphis gossypii. Next base: position 57,982,101 of record NC_065531.1, on the reverse strand, counting down.
ATTAAATGCAAAAAAACCAACTGAAAGTATATATAGTCATGATTATCAAACACCATAAATTCATTTTACCATAGAGTTTAGCGAGCATGTGCATAGAATATACATTATTTTAACAAAAATAAACTAGTATAATTAGTATATTTTTGTTTTGTGCATCAGAGGTGTAAAATGTATTATAATATATAACAAGCAAACAATCAAAAAAAAAAAAAAAAATTGCCTGTTATACTACATTCAGAAATTATGAATTCGCAAAAAATTCACCACATTATTCAGTAATAGCGACCGAAAAAGAATGCACGCAAGAAGAACTCGTAGTTAAAGATGATCTAGTTTAATGTGTATACGCTTAGCGCTAAATGATCATTTTCAACTTCCAGTTGGAGCTTGGTTTTTCGATAATGCATTCATGCTGCAATAATGTGATATTGTGATAATGTGACACTAGCTGTAAATTTTATCTAATTGTGTTAAACTATTATCAGCTACGGCTTGAGATATAATTCCGAATGCCATGTTTTGAAAATATTGGGTCTTCATTGATGCTGAAGGTCACTTTTTTGATAGTGAATTCATACTTCAATAATGTGAAATTCGGACACGAGCTGTACATTTTGTTCAGGGTGTTAAACTATTAACATCTATGATTGAGACATATTCTATTTACTATATATTGATGAGAAGTATACGGAAGAACGTTCAGAATAGTAATAACGAATAATATTTGTCTGGAAAAGATGAATAAATATATTTTAACACCGGAAAATCATTTCCTTGACGACAACATTTCTATTGTTTTTATAGCGAGAATAAATTTATATGTAAATAAGAAGAAAAATATGATTAAAAACTGTGTGTGTCAGAGTTTGTATCTGATGCTCAATATTGATGTGTTAACATCTTTTGCGTCTTATTTTGGTCGGTTCAGGTTCTTGAGATTATTTAATAATTTTTTTCAACAAAATTTAAAATTATAAGAAGCTGGTGGATTACATGCAATACGCTTTGGTTTTTGATACTGCCGTGTCGACAGTAAATAAATAAAACAAATAATATTTTTTTTTATAATCAATTTTATCATTAAATTTTTATAAAATATAATACTGAATAATAAATAAATAAAATACACAAAAAAAAAAAAAAAAAAAAATACAAAAAAATTAGTAACGTATAAAAATAATTGTAATCGTAACCATGAGTCGTAACCTATCAAAAAAATTTCACGACCCTCTATTACTTCGCGATCCATGGTTTGGGAAACGCTGCCCTATAATGCTATCAGAAATAAATGTATGTATAATATTTTATGTTGTATAATAAAAAGAAGGAATGTTCAAACAAGGTATCTTTTAGAATATAATTGTATAATTAAGTTCATATTTAAATATGTTCTATTTTATTTTTAAATTTTAGTGGTCGATGCAGATAATATCATTGTGGACACTTGCATTCATAGGGACGACGAAACCAATGTAATTGAGGAATCTTTTTTTTTTATGTTACAGAGGTTGTAGTGATCTATTCATATACTGTACCTGAATGTAAAATTACATTTAGGAAACATGCATGGTATAAGAGACATTTTTCAAAATATTCAACACAACATGTGTGTTCTACATGCCAAAAATTTTATTAAGCGATATATCACTTAAAAACATATAGAAGTGCATTAACCTGATAGTAAAATAAATAAATTGTAGTGTTTGCTAGAGATCTTTTTACCATAAAAGTGACTTAAAATTCCACAAAACCACCATTCACAGTAATAAAGATTTATTGAAATGCCCAAGCTGCCTCTATACATACTCCACAGCAAAATATCTAAAAATTCACAACGGTTGTATACATTTTAAATTAAAAAATTTCAAATGCAATAATTGATTGTCATACGTCACTTGGAATGTTCATCACACTATACAGATATCGAAAAAGAGTAATATATCAACACTAAATTAACAAAATATAATATTTAAATTAAAAAAAAAACACATTTTTGTTTCAGGTTCACAATAATAATCCAGAGACATGGTGTGTATAATGTTTATTGTCACACCAAGATTATTTATGTTAAATTAACAGAGAAATCAAAAAACATGTTTGAATTACAAAAAGCATATAGTATGAAGATCATCTATGGGTAGAGGTATATAATATATGAAAAAAAATATAATACTCTTCCATAACAGTATTCAAAAAACCAAGTTACCTATATAGGTACTAAGATCAATTTAATTATTATCGACTTAAATACAATAAATACAATCAAAAATATAATATGCAATATATGCAATATATAATATGCAATATATGCAACATAATATGCAAAAATATATGCATTAAGCTCAATATATGCAAAATAAAAATAGTACTATTTTCATCATAACAATATAAATCGTGAACATTTAACACTAAAACTCCATAAAGCAAAAAAAAAAAAAAAAATGCTGTCGCATACAAATTCTAGCCTTGTTGATGATCGATCGAGTAAGATTATTGACAAAATATGTTTTCCAGGTAAATTACATATTATATTAAATTGTATTATATATAATAGTAGAAAAAAATATTTTATAATAGTAGGTGTATAATTTGACTTAGTTTTCTAAGTATATAATATAGTTAATTTAATTTAATAAAAAACCTGATTTATGATTCGTAAGTACGTAAAGTCTATTAAAAAATTAATTACAAATACAATAAACACAATTAATGAAATATGTTATACAATATACAGATTTACTTACGGTGTATAATAAATTTAGATATAACATATTGATGATAGACGTGTAGTGTAGACGAACATGCCGATGCCTTGCAGACGACAAACAAAATGAAATTAATCGATTAATATAATAAAATAATATATCTGTAAGCCAACAATGTATATTAATATACATATACATAACTAAGATTACATCACGTTATAATAATCGATAAGCTACGAAATGCAGATATTAAAACCACCGATAATTCATCATATTATTATATTGGTATAATATTATAATATTATTTGAAAGTCCATAATATAACGTAAAAAATACGAAAACTGATGATGGCGGATTGATGTAGGTCCGATTACTCCGATTGATATCATTTTCATAGCTGTTTTAACTCATATCAGGTTATTTAAGTCGTGGTACAAAATTTGAATGTTCAAAATGAATTGTTTCCCGAAACAGATGTTCTGCGTGGTGCGCAAATATCGTATACACGGAACATATTATATTAGCAAGGCTAGGATTTGTATGAAACATCATGTTTTTTTTACTACGTCCAAATGGAGTTTTAATGTTTAATGTCCGCGATTTATATTATTATGATGAAATTGGTAACATTTTTATTTTGCACGTTTTTGCACATATTGCACACATTTTTTATATTCAGTATGATCGTATCAATTGTATTTAAACCAACAATAATTAATCTGATCTAAGTATTGTAGGAATCAAAAACTTCTAGATGGCCGATTATTGGGTTTTAATAACAAAGCAGAGCAGATTGTTATAAAAAATCATACTATGTCTTATATAACAATGGTACACTTTCGCAGTGAGACGGAGACTCGAGTACTTGACAGCCGACGGTCCGACGGTCGTATATGAAATAATATAATAATTGATAAAAATATAAATAGAAAAATATTATCCGTCGCCGACGTCGGGTCACTTCACACACACAAACGCAATAAACACACACACACATATATATAATATAATTCTGTAGATGTGGGATCGCTCGGTCGTCGGTGTGATAAGCACTTGACGATCACCGAATAGCGTCCCACAGCCGTACATGGAAAATACTAAAATAATAATAATAATAATATTAAAATCATACAATACATGACTTGGTATTTTGATCAAGTATACATTTTATTTTTAGAAATACAATATACTGTGTACGTTCGCTAATCATTTATATTTTAATATTTAAAAAAATATGTGGTCCTAGCATAATATAAGGTATATTTTTACTATTGAATGTAAACTATAAATATTGTATTGTTAAAATAATAATTAATGCTTGAGAAAAAATAAATGAATAATTTTTAATTTTTAATTTTTATCGTACTTCTAACGTATTACGTATTATATTATGACAATCAGCTAATCACTAATGCATTTCAATAAATTAATATTTTCTTTATAACTTTATTTTTGTGTGTATATTTTAAAAATATGAATACTTTTGCATATTTTGATAAATATAAAGCATATTTTACACTATTATACAAACTCAAGCTCTGTTCATTCATCAACAATTGAAGAAACTTACCATTAAGGAAAAGTTAATGATCATACGTAACAAAAAAATAATTAAGTCAGCCTATAATAATAGTAGTAATATCACATTATATAACAATAACCAAGTCTACGCTTTTTTGATCTATAACTGAACATTATAATATTATATGACATATTGACATTTGACATATAATACAAATAATATAGTGCACAAATTGTATACTCCTATACTTTCATGAGCTACAATGCTATTTTATTTTTATTACTTAACACTGTAATAGTTTTTTATTATGTCTAATTATTTTGCACTGTGAGCACTGGGCGCAGAAGCCAAGTACGATTTTTTATTTTTTGATACCTAAATTTATTTAATGAGGTACATATAAAACAGTTTTTACCAAGTTTTTTATTAGTCACTGTAGAAATTATATCTATTTAAGATTTTTTCTAGTCATGGTTTTTGTGTAGTTGAGTGATAGACCCTTTAAGTGTCATTAACTCCAGACAACATATTAGGCTTAAGTCAGCTTTAAGCATTCGTTGAATCGATTTCAAATTGCATGCGTTTAATATTTATATTAAAAATATCTCGGGTACTAGGTAATAGAAAATTATAAAATAAATAATTGTGGCTATGTTTATAAGGGTTTTTATAATATATTTCAATCAAAATTAAACAAAATACGAAAGAACGGTGATAAATAAATTTTAACTTGGTTAGAGTCGGGTAATACAACTATAAAACTTACTATCACCGGGTATTACTATAAGCACTCGTATTGTATAAAATTATAAAATTATCCAAGGCGGCAGCCGGCAAAGCTATGATTGAAATTTCGTCTGAATTAAAAACGAGTCCTCACACTTATTATTCATTTATTTTTTGATTGTCATAGTAAATTATTATTTTATTTTTATTAATGTTTCACGCGTTTCAAACTTCCTTCCCTAAATCGCCACTAATTGTGTATATATTTTTTTATCTTTACAAAAAGTATCTTATAATAGTTTAATGATAGAATAAATTAGTTTACTAATAAATAACAAAAAAATATACATTTTGAAAGTCTCCCATATTAGAATAAATTAATAATAAGAACTCAATTATTTACAATGTCTTAATCAATGTTTCAAATTTCAATAGGGTTTGAGGAAGCAGAAATACAAGTATTGGTTCATACAAATATATACAGCATGCTGCTTAAGCTTACTGAATTACCGTCCACTCTGATATTTCATTTTATTTTAGATTTATTTTTCAATTCTATCATATTATTTAGTAACTAAAATATATTTGTTTTTAATTTACACAGTTTTATGGAAAACATTTTATTATGCTATTCAATAGCTCTAATCTAAATTCTAAAATATAATTTAATAGAAATGTTATTTATAAACTAGGTATTATAATTATTATTCAGTTTTATGCTATAGTTTGTAAGTACCAGGCACTATTTATTCAAAAATCAATATCTTACAAGCATGTATTTTGGAGAATCATCACAAAAAAGCAATTCATTTTTTCTTTTTCTATTTTTTTTCCTACCATTTTATGAAATTTATTGGTTATACATATTTAATAATTATTCAGATTAATTATCAATACATGTATATTGTATATATATATATAATTGTTTTATAAATTATTGACATTGCATAGTTACGTATATAGGTACATTTTATACATTATTAACTGTAAAGTAAGTACACATTTTGCTTGTAATTTGTATCATACATAATCCAATTACGTCATTTTTTTACTATTATATCATGACGTGTGTTACTTGTAATGACTTATTCATTCTGTGTACATTTTTTAGAACAATAATTAAATCATTTTCTATAATTGTATATTTTATTTATACTGTATACAGTAAGTTTATATCGATAGGTGGTCACTATTGATTGTATATTTGTGAGAAAATAATTACATTTCATAAACCTGCTGTGCACTATCGTAATGTAAGTTTCTATATTCTGTCAAGAAGTTTGTGATAACCAAAGTTTAAAATTCTTATCAAAAATGGTTTAATTAATTTCGTTATGAATGCTACTAGTACTTTAACTTAACTGATGTTCAGGTCAGAACTTTTTTAATTTATTTTGCGGTAGACTAATAAAATAAATCTGTACATTAAGTTTCGTCATCAATACAATAACAATAAAAAATAACAACAATAAGAATAATATTAAAGTCAGATTTAGGATTTTTTTTTGTAAACACAATTATTTCAAAATAATAATTGTTTTATTACAAATTAAAAATTAAACCAGTCTCAAGAAAAAATTCTAAATATTTAATATTAGTTATTAAATATATGTGCAGCTGATCATAACAACAAAACATTGTTTCAATATCCTTAATTTCACTGTATTTTTTATATAATTTGTCGTTAATTAAAGTGATATAAATATATAATTGGACATTTTTTTCTGCATATTTTCTTGTATTAATTTTATATTTATTTAAAGTTTAATTGTATTATACAATTAAAAACATGATAGTTTAATTTACCCATATAAATATTACAAATAATAATTATTTACTCCTAATAATATCTCTAAATAATTAACAATTATTTAAATTTAAAATTTTTTAATAATATAAAATACGCATTTGTAGTGTATGAATAGTTTTAACCACCGTTGTGTTGTATAGTTTATTGTCTTATAGATTAATATTAATCGAAATATTTTTAATACTTACAACCAATAGGATATTGACTAGTTAATACTTAATAGATAATAGAATTAAGTACCTTAGTCAAATGGCGCTAGTTTTTCCCAAAACCAAAGCTATACTAATTTCTCAGATGTTTCCGAATAAACACTACACGTTAAATTTGACATGGAACAAAGCAGTATATTATGATTGTCTTATTCCTAAAAAGAATAAAGCAAAATATGCTCAGTGTAGTGAAGAAAAATACAACTACCTAATACCTATCTAAAAAAGATCCTTTACCAGTAAGAAGAAAACACTTCCAAAACAAGTAACTAGGTACTATAGTAGGTACTATGTAAAGAATAAAATAACATCTAGCGATATCGATTTCAGGCTATACAATTTCATATAATAATATATACCGACGACTTAAGTACTTTAAAAGATAACTATCTCAAGTGTTTATACAAAAACCAAAGATAAACTATGAACAAGTAGGTAATGATATTTCAGTTACGTTAAATAAAAGTACCATAAATAATATCAAATTATTGTGACACAACCAATCTAGTTGTCTTATCTAGACAAACTAAAAAACAAACAGACTTGGTCTAAAAACATTAAACTGAAAAAATGAAATGAACAATGTTTTGCAAATCATAGAATAGAACACAAATGGATTAGTACGGCAAATACAAGTACTTGAAACATTCTACACACAGTGTAATATATTATAGTGATAACATCAAGTTGATATTATTTTGGAAATCCACTTTGCAACTTGAACCTACTTTAAAATTTGAAAATACTGATCATGCACGATTATACGATATCAAATCCTAGAGATTTACTTCAAAGTAATCATAATGTTATGATAAAGGATTCCAAAATCACTATAACTATTGACTCGAAAAAATAATCCACAAATTATTTATAAAAGCGAAAAGTCTCAGAGTTAATGAAGGAAAAATATCTCACCATTATATAATTTATTTTGTAGTGATTTTTAATATTATTATTATTATGTTGTATATTATTCTTTGTTATCGCCGTGTGTCGTGCATACCACGACGTCATTATTAACAATCTATTTTTAATTTTTTTTAATGTTCGATCTATTTATTTATTATATTATTTTGTGTACAATTTCGGCGTGCGTTGATCGACGATTCGATCCGACCACGACGACAAATGACAATGGAGATCGATTATAATTTATGTATATTTTATATGTATGTCTAGTGTCTAGTCTGTCTGCACTCTGCACCCACTCGCCGAGTTGGGTGCGTGGAATTAATATAAAATATATGGATGTGTTATACCTTATACGATTATGATTTTACTTTTCTTTTACAATTTAAACATTCTGACAATAAATTAAATGAGGTTAAAAAAAATTTTTAAATATATATATAATTATATTATAATTATTAATTACTATACCTATATAATATATATTATTTAATCAATTTATTGTCCACTTGTCTATATTGGGTAGTAGTAGATAAATTTAATATGAAAATCTTGAAAAAATGAAATTTTTTGATGTTTGATTTATTGTGGAAGATATTTTGGTTCTCGCATAATTGATGCGAAAGCAGTTTCCTCGGCGCCGTCGGTTTAAAGTCGATAGTGTTATTTTTACATGATACTATTATTATCTCATTAATTTTCATAGAGAAATCTAAAAATAAAACAAAATGTATTCATTTTTATTTTGTTATAGACCGAATTCCTTATCTCTCTATATCGAGACAGCGCAATATATTGTACTTGGCACAATTGCAGTGATCTATAATACGTAGTATTTCAAGTATTTGTAATCAATAGTAATAGTAAAAATAATGATAATTATTAATAACGTTTTTTTGGGTTCATTACACTGACAAATAATTCTTAAAAGCATTTTATTTAAATTATTTTTCCAAGTGTACATGGGGGCCATGGGGCATGTGGCCCGATTTAGTTAGGGCCCGGGATGCAATCGCATCCGGGCATCCCTTGCAAGTCCACAACTGGTTAAAATTGAAAAAAAAAAGATAAATTCTAAATAATATACTAATTGAAAATAAATATTGATCACCAGATACACGCTTTGATAAATGCACCGACCGACATCAATGCATATCTAATGTATATTTTACGTATAAAAGCTTTCCATACAACTAATTTTAAGAATATTTATAAATTGTTGGACTTATTTGTAATAATATATCTTTTAATTATATCAAAATCATATAATTTATAGAATTTACGTGAGATCACGTCACAGTAATTCTTATGATAAACTTATGTTATGTTATTAAAAAAATATATTTTTAATTCTAAATTAAAAGTTTGTTAAAACAAGAAAACAAACTCGAATTTCTTCAGACCTATAACGAAAAAATGAAACTTAACACATGTTGTAAAACTATAAGAAATCCAATAAATTGGTTGTGCTATTGAATAACTGACTATTAACCTTGTAAAATAGCAAAAATATCAATATACAAGACAATAGCACGTAGACATCGTAATAAAATGTATCCAATATAAATTAATACGAACTTGTAAAACAAAATCATAAAACATGAATAAAAATTAAAAGGACACAAGGCACCATATATATATAAAAAAAAAAAAAAATGTTTGATAAGACTATTTAGATTTTAGAGCCACATTACAAAAATGTTAAACAATAAATTAAATAGGTAAAACACTAATTATTCAAATAATGAATATGAGTGACTAATATTTGCAACTATGCTAACTTATTAATTACACTTACAAAAAATACTTTCCACTATTTCATAATTTGAAAAGAAATTTGTAAGTAATAGCCTAAATATTGACTTTAGAGTGCAGACCATTAATTCCGTTAGGTACATACAAGTTTGAAAGTATCGATTATTTATTACGTTGTATGATGTTGCCTGCAATTGCAGTTAAAATAAATTACTAAGATTTTTTTTGAACATGAGATAAGGCAGGTCTGAGACGAAATATCATTCAACTATAATACTAGACAACTAATCGTAGAGAACGTCAAATGTGTGAAGCCAGTTTACTTAGTTTAATGAAATAGTAGTTTATATTATATTATGATATACTTTATAATTAGCTTAAAATATTCTTTTTATATTTGATTCAATTCCTATGAACCTCTATGTATAGAGTATATAAGTAGTAATAGTGTATATGAGTAGATACTTAAAAATTATAATACAATTCAATCTTCCATGAATTTAACATGATTTGTACAATAATTATTTATTATATTTAAAATGGCATATTTAGTGATAGAGATGAGTTTTTATAGGAATACATCTTTTGTAAAGATTTTTTTACTGTTTTTTATAACATCAAAATAATATAAGGTACTAGAATAAAATTATTATAATAAAAATAGCATTAGGTAACCAATCGAAGACATATAAGATAAATAACCAACTTCCAGATACTTATATTACTAATAGCAGCTATTAAAATAAAAAATAAAAACACGATAAGATATTCGCGTAATTTTAATATTTTTCAAGTTAAAAGATGATTAAGTTGAACTTATTTAGACATAACGATAAAATAACCATAAAATTATAAAATAGTTAATATTTTTCTATTTTTTTTTTATTGAGATATAATAATTATAAAGAAATATATTTTATATTATTTTTATTGAAACAGACCAAATGAGCCTGCCTTATTAAAAGTTCACTGGTCACTTATAACAATAGATTAAGTCATTGATGACTTTTTATTTGAAAATTGTAAATTAATTTAAATATATTTAAATGTCTGAATTCCACTTATTGTATTTATAATTTTATCAAAATATTTATTCCTTCAATGAATATTTGACGAAAGTGCCCCAGTTAATTTTATCAAGGTAAGTGGGGAGTACCGTGTGACTGGTTGGTCACACGGTACCCCCGGGCTCATCAGTCATCACTAGACAGTCTCGCCCCCCCCCCCCCCCCGAGTCTGTCTGGCCAGTCTACGACTCTACGTCTACGTTTGTCTTTATACTCTTTAAGAACATCCGACACTCCAACGACCGACGTCCGACGTCGTACTCGTCACTCGTCAGTTCTCTGTCGTTACTCTTATTTTAATAAAAAAATTAGTTTTTTTCTATCGAGCTCTCCCACCGGTCGTCGGTGTTACGTCCATACCGTTAGTGAATATATCTAATTTTAATTAATTGATTTGATGTGTTCGTTTCTTGATCCTGTTCAACTAGAACCATCCCGAAGCACAGATTACAGCCAGCTAACAGTGTGTTTTTTGATTAAATATATATCGCGCTAAAGACAAAGTTCTTTATGTTGTGAAAAAAAAATCACTGATAAATAATATATTGAAAAAAAATCAAATCCTAAACATTTTCTTTGAATAAAAATGGATCTGGATTAAATACACTACAGTATATTAAATATACACACAGTAAATACTAAATAATATATTGAAATAAACTCAAATCTTAACCATTTTCTTTGAATAAAAATGGATCTAGGTTAAATATACACATAGTAAAATAAATACTAGGTAACATGCACAAGATGTGAATTTTCATACAGCGATATTAATAATCTTGGTGTGGTTTAATATGACTAATGACATATTATTAGGTTACTGAAGGTCAAAAGCTATATAAATAAAAATAGCAGTAGTAATGGATTTATTATGATGATACAATTTTAAATCAGTATTTGTTTATTAATTTTGAGTTGTATGTTTAAAATTCAACTATTTTAACATATTTCCCGAGAACATACAATTTACAACGTACGATATGTTACAGAATATTGAAATAAATATTATATAATGCTATTTAATATGTTACATATTATCATTTTTTGAATACAAAAAAATATATTTACTATTGACAAATATTTTATATTTTAAGAAGTGTAAATAAATATGATTTACAGAATATTTTTACTTTTTAGTCAATTTGATAATTTTGTTCCATTGTACATTTCGATGATACTGCCATAATATATTTTATGTAACTGTGTTTTCATTCGGAGCAATATAAAATTAAATCGATCCATTTTCGTGAAATATTTATTTTACTAAGCCGCAATTCGACGATAGGTAGATGTCACCGTCCTCCGTATCCATTACGTCTAAACCGGATCATACAGAAATATCATTCCCTGTTGGGTATTATGTAAATTCAATTGCCATGCGAATTGAATTTACGATCGTAACCATTTCTTGTACACGATACGATTCGGATGTAGGTACCAATAATTGGCAAATAGCCCGATTTTGAGTTATAATATATTATCCATACAAACAGCGTTGTCGTCTTGAAATTAGTGATATCATTAAATTATATTATATTTTAAATATACGTATGCATTAACTAATGCTCGATGTTTTCATTTCTTTATAATACAATTCAGAAAAATCACTGTTTGCGCGTGTGTAACTTAACCAAAATCAGTGCATAGTCGTCGTCATAAGTTAACAAACAACAGCTGTTACATACATTTTGACACGGCCTGTGTATACTAGTGTACACGACTAGTTATTATACGTCACTTACAGTAATACGGTACGTCAAGATGTTCACCGTGATATTAGATGAAAAGGGTTGGTACAAAGTTTAAAACGTAAATATAATATATTAAGATTAATTTAAAAATCAAAATCAAAAAAAAAAAATGTTTTAAAATAAAAATATATACTAATTATCTCACGAAAATTATAAACGTTTCACGAGGACAACGTGAATATAAAAATAATATTATACAACCAAGGTATTTTTTTTTTTGACTTTTTAAAGAAAAATAGTAGCACAGGCGCACAGCTATTTTATTTGCCTCTAACGGCTCTAACAGAAAAAAACCAACAGCTAAACATTCTTAATTTTTTGGATGAACTGAATACATTCGACCTAGTGCATCAGTAGAACGTAAGCTTTAATACGTAGCTAAAACTAAAAACTAGCTAACAGTTTTAACAGTGAATTTTAGAAACATATATTTATCACAGTGTTCTAAAGAGTTGAGAGCTGTATCAGGGATATCATTATTTTTTCCAATGTTCATTTCACAAAACCATTTCTCCTTGCAACTGTCTAATAAATACTTCTCTATTTGTAAACACGTCATTTAATCAATATATATTTAAGAACTGATTCCAAGTAGATTCAAATATTTGTACTGAGTTTTCTTGTATTTTAGAAATTAATATTTTCGGCACAAATATTCCTAAATTATACAAACCCAATGTTTCTTCTGTATATCTGGATTTCATACCATCAACCATGATATCTAAAAACGGAATGTACATTGTTACACGGAAATAGTATTCTACATTGTTAGTCTCTGGATTTTATCCGTGATGATTTTTTGATATTGTTCTAGGCTTTTTACAGTAATCTTTAATTTTTCTATTTTTTCAACAGCTTTCAACTACAGATTCTTAAACTTCTTTTTTCTGTCCAATATAAGTTTATTTAAAATGTCTGTAGTCTTATTTATGCAGTTAATTCCAAACTGTTTATAAGTTTTTTTTCTGTCACTACGAGATTGTGTAATCAAAATATATGTGAAGCAATATGTAGAATGATAACGAATTCGCAGTCTATTAATTGAGTTAAATAAAACTAGTTAAATAAATAAAAACCTAACTATGGCTTTACTAGATGACTCTCATCCAAATTGGTTATTTTTTGAAGAGAATTCATAATTTCTGAAATTCCAGTTAAAAATTATGTCACTGCTGTATGCCTTTCAATTCATCTAATTTCAAAAAAAGAGTGTAGTGAAAAATGTAGAACAGACTATAGAATATAAATTTTATTTTGAACTTACATGAAAAAATGAAATAATTTTTTTAATTTGTCCGTAACTATTCCAGATGGACTAAATTTGACAACCTTTGGAAATTGTAGTATTCAAGCTATGGTAAAAACACGGACATCTTACAGCACTGTTTATCTTTTCTAATATATAGTTTTTACTGCACCATCACTTTTGAAGCCATCACACCAAAACCGTCTGTAGCAACACCAACGCAGTTATTCAAATCCAAATTGAAGTTGTCCATTAGCTTTAAAACGGTTTCTCCAAATATTTTACCATTTAATTTTGGTTCTATTTCTGAATTTTTGAAATTATAATTATGTGGGTCTATAAAATCAAGGAAATCTTCTTGAAAAGTATAAACTGTATTAATATGCCGTACCACTAAGCATAGTTAAGATATATATGACATATCGGTTGTATCGTCGAACATAATTCTATAATAAGGAAGCCGCTTTACTTTGTTCATAATATTAACGATAATTAATTTACTACAGATGGATATAATTTCATTTTGCGTAGTTTTACTAATATTTGGAACTTGTATTTTTTAAATGTTCTGCTACTTCTCTTTATCAGCAGACTCTATTTAAAATTTTAATATTTCTCGAAAATTTCCTTCATTCAAATTGGAAGATACTAATTCGTTATTTCTAAACAAAGGTCTGTCATCCCAATAATCTCTCAAAGGTATATTCTGGCGAGCTGAAAATAATACCGACTCAATAATGAGGCACAACCTATTTCTATTTTCTGTCATTTGTTTCACATGGTTAGAATCTATCTGCCCAATAACTTCGAGAGAAGTTTTTTCGTATATTTTTATAAAATCCTGCTCTTACAAAACTGATTCAATATGATATTTAGTTGTTTCATGGGAGTGAAGATCTCTCGTATTTCCCATCAGATGTTTAAAACTTTTTAATGGTTTATTTATTACGTAGTAAAAAACCAATAGTCATAATTTTTTTATTTTAGTACAAACCAGAGTAAAAATGTAAAATAAAGTAAAATATTTACAATAAAGTCCTTTTTGGCTTTTTGAATATACAAGCCATGGGGATATAAATCCAAATTTTTTGTTAAGCGACTACAGTTGACGACGATCAGCGTCGTTCCGCGAGACCAAAGCAGCCGGGCGCTCGCCGATCCGCCACAGTGGTTAGCGACACCCGCGAATCTCGTTGCCGCGCCTCGGGTGACTGGAGAATGTGTTCAGATGACATACCAGGCCGTGCTCTTTCTCGTATCACCCCCTCGTGTCCGTCGTCTTGTCCATATTATGAATTATTTTGATTAAATTTGGTTGTTAAATTTCTTGTTTTTCCAGTTGTCTATCTATAACTCCAATCGTATACTCTTGTCTACCTTTTTCGAGTTGTGCTAATAGGAATTTTTTTTCTTCATCAATTTGAATAATTTTTAAAGCATTTAAATGAGCAATATCAAATAAATCAGTTAATTGATATTTAAATATTTTTTATTTTTTTATTTAAGGTTGGGACTTTCGTAATATTCCTTTTTGTAAAGCATGCCAATTCCTATACGCCTTTTCTATTTTATTTTTAATATAATAGTCGTTGGTGGTGGGTATCCTAGTACATTTCCAAATATATAATAATTCTTTAACGACTGAAGATTCATTAACTGTTTTTTTTTCACTATACATTGAAAAGAAGAGTCTACGAAAAATATCTCTATTTGAAGGTACTTCACTACCATTCATGTGTTCTAAAGGCTTTAATTAACCAAATTTTAGTGATTTGACGAGTCGTAAAAATGTTTCTAAATGTATATTATATTTAAACGTTAATTTTTTTATAATTAACAGCAATTTAGTAAAATTGAATAATTGAATAGGTAGTGAATATACTGTAAGAGTCGAGGACTCCTTGATAGCCGATTATTGTAAGACATAATAAAGAATCAAAAATAGTTTAAATAACCGACTGCCGATAGTGGTATATGGCATAATATTATAATAATTGATGCAAATAATATAAAAACAGAACAATACGGTCTATCCGTCACCGAAGTCGAGTCACCTCACACACACACGCAATAGATACATATAAATTATAATAATTTAATAATAATACAATACGGACGGATAGTGTTACGTCACAAATGTTATAAATTCTTATCAAATGTCCCAATTGGATCCAAACAAGTATTTCGTATTATATGAAAAACATATACTTTTAGAAAATTTGAACAAAATTTTAGTTTAAACTTTCAATTTACGCGATTTTTCATTAAACTAACTATGCACAGTGCATTAGTACACATAAACCTTAAGAATTAAACAATTCTACTTAAACAACGTGTAAAATGTTAATTTTAAGCGATATTATTACATTGTAATAGCTCCAACGGATCCATTGATAAGATGTGTACGTATGATAAGAACAGGTATGACGTAAGCACTATCCGTCCGTATATAATATATTATACTGTAGATGTGGGATCGCTTGATCGTCGATGCGATAAGTACGAGACGACAGCCGAATAGCGTCCAACAGCCGTACATAAAAAAATACTAAAATAATAATAATCGGAATAAAATAATAATAAAATCATACAATACTTATTACGTATTGTACTCAATGTATTTGGTCATTTCTTCACGAGTACCGTTCAATAAATAAAACACATAGTTTAGCGCACATCAGTATAATTATTAGTATAAAAAAATAATTTTTTCACATAGAGTATTTACTAAATAGCCATTAGTAACACAGGATATTCAGCTAATATTATATAATAATATATTTTACTATTAACACCGTGGATACTTAAATTAAATTATAATAATGATTTGAATTTTAAAAACACATATTTTATAACGACTATTCATCTACTATTTTGTTAAATTTAATCAGAGTTAGTTACGTATCATATTTTTTGAAATTGATTGATGGAAATTTGGTAAATGTGAATCTATAATATATCCATGTCAATACTTACTCGATGAAGTTTAAACTTTTTGATTATAAGACAGTACCTCTATTAAACCGTATTAATTTATCGTAATTTATTACGGTACACGTTTTGGCATGTTTCAAACCATATTTTCAAACGTATCTTCCATGAAGTACAGACAATTTATCGGTGGAGAGTTAAAAAAAAAAAAAAAAAAAATATCAATGTAATATAATGAAATATAATTAACCAAAATGTCAGAATAATAAAGTTATCTCTTACTTTTAGTAGGCACATATTTAATTTCGTATCATGCAATAATTATTCGATCAGACTATACCTAATATATAATAATTTGTACGGTTATAACTCATGTCATACGTATATTACATTTCGATAGTAAAATTAAAATCATAAATATTTCACCAATACTTATGGAAATTATTTATGATGTTATTTTATAAAACATAAATTAATAATATATATCAGATACACAAATTCAATTAACTTTGATAGAGTTTTAATTTGTAAAGTTTTTGCTTTAGCTAACTTTCATTAAGGAACAATGATTTATCTAACTATAACTAACTTAATCAATCGACAATTATTTTACACGATAATATTGCGATACTTATACTTGATAAAAGCTGATTACCTACTATGAGTCGGAGGAGAAGGGGTACCGACAGAGGCCATAGATAAGGTTAGATGAGGTTATAGGCATAGGTTTTCCTAAATAAACAATATTTCTATAAGATCTATATTTTGCTATAAAAACACATTAATTTGTTTAGTTACTTTTGTAGAAGCTTAAATAATCTTCCATTAGAGAAATAAATATTATTGATAATATTATTATACAATAATATGTTTGTATTCTATTTATATGATGATATTTTAAAATAGAGTCATTGACATAGCTTCAATCTGGTAAATATGTAGATTCTATGCCAATAACAAGAGTATTTAAATTGATAGAAAGTTAGGATTGACACTACACAGGAAATAAAGGATATAATATCGAGGCATTTGTGTAAGATTAAAAATATATATTATTATTTTAATACAGACAAATTTTTCTTGATGAATAAATTGAGATGTACAAGTGACATTTTTTATCTTCAGCAGTTTTATTACTTAGATAACTTTCCATTTTTTATCCAGATAAAAAAAAATATGACTAAATATCTACCAGATTTATCTAAAAAATAGTACAACAAACTTTAGGTAAAGAATACATTTTCATTCCAATATTTTTAATTTAGTAGAAAATATGTTGAGTAGTATAATTATAAAACATTATTCATTGAAAACTAATATTTAATAACCTAAGTAGATGATTATTCAGTCAAGAATATATTTTCTTATAATGTGCCTATCCATTCTTATAAGTTTTGAAACATTATAAGACTAACTCACGGGGAACTTTGTATTACATTTCCAAGTATTTTGACTTAGTCAAAAAATTTTTATCGATATTTATAAAAAAAAAAATTATCAAAAACGAATATTACAAATACTGATTAATAGCATTAAAATAAGTGAAATATTTTGAAAATTAAATTATGTAATGTCAATCTAAATAAATAGTAACATTTTAAAGTATCTACTACCTATACTTTTTAAATAATAACAAATAATTAAAACCATTTGAGGATAAATCATTATTATTACGCAATTCCGAAACAATTTAAAATTCAAACGCTCATAACATTTTTTCTATAATGATGCTTCTAGATTTCTCTAGGGCTATATTTTAAAAGAAAACTTATAGAAAACTTTTTGTTGGATTTTTTAACCTTAGATATAAATAATAATTTTACGAATTTTCAGCTACAAAATTTATTTGCAAATTTTCGCGATTTTCATATATTTCGTGAAAATTTGAACTTAAAAGGTTTATAAAAAAAATAAAAATGTGACTAATGACTTTTGATTTTTTTTAACTACAATAAGAACAACCAATAAGAAACCTTGTATTAAACTATCAACTTTCAAGCTTTTTTGGTCTTTTAAAAAATTTTTGTCGACATTTCAAAAAAAAAAAAAAATCGAAAATTTAAGTTGTATATAAATAGCTCAAAAAAGTCAGACTATTTTAAAATATTAAAAGTGTATACATAACACTAATACACACACACACACAAATAAATTCACTACACCATTCAGAGTTTAATAGCTCTTTATGTATTTTGCAAGTTACGTTAAAAAAAAAAAAAAAATCATTTTTTTTACGTGCATTTGAAGTTACAAACTACATGCTTTTAAAATATACAAAATTTATAGATTCTTAAAAATAATTAAAACGATTACAAATCCTTTTTAACATTATTAACTCTTGGTAAAATTGAGTTCCATACCACGTTCAAATCGCCAGGTTTTTTTAAGCTTCAAATGAAGTTGTCAATCATCATTTTGAATTGTTGGAATTTTATTAAGATATTAGCTGATATCTTCCAATGCTATCAATATCTCATTATACCCAATTCGCAATGATTTTATGGCATTTGCATTAGCTGACCATGAAATTTATAATGTCAACTTGAACGTAAAATAACATTTATTTGAATTTAAACATTCCCACAAAATGTTGTTTATCATTTTTTATTTGACTTTTTAGTAGATAGCATCATTGATATTATACTAATATCAAATATGATATCATATTATAATACTATTATCTTAATATCACGATTTTAGGTAATAAATAATATAATATTTTAGTTTATGTCTTAATATTAATAATAATACAATCTAATTATAATGGCATAATAAAAATCATTTATACTATTACAAATTAAAATTAATTAATATTACACTTTTGAAACTTTTGGTTGCTGGTAGATAACTAAACATAATGATAATATAAAACTACAATACTATTGCTTGTTTAAATAATACAATACAATTATGTGGAAAGATTAACGATATCTACCGAATTGTTTTCTTTTTAGTACTTATAATTTTGAACACTAGTCTTCGTTGTGGTTCATACGATTTTCCGCTTTTCATTCAAACAATGATATTGCCCGTCTACTAGATGGCACTTTATATATTTTTATTTTTATGAAACATCTAATTTATCAAATTTGTTGTGAACAATTTATTCATTTAATATACAATTAAGTATGCTATAAACTAATACATTTTTAACATATTATTTTATTTAAAATCATATAAATTATTCACTATGATATTATATATCATCGAACAAAATAAATTATAATTAAAAATAATAAAAATGTAAAAAATATTTTTAAGATAATAATAGCAGAAATAACATTAGAAGAAAGATGGAATAATGAAACTCAAATTTTATAGTATAGTATTTATTTTTGTAATATATAAAACATCAAAAAAGTGTAAATTTTTCAATTTAATAAATATTTAATTCATATATAATAGGTACTTATGTTTTTATTTAATAACTACATTAATATATTTAATGACTACGTTATTAGTTGTGTTAAAAATTCCAATGATTACAATCATTTTTGTTTATTATCTTTAAAAACATCAACAATACAATTTTAAGTTTAAAATTGTACAATTACAGTAGAAGTTTTACAATTTTAAAATGACAACATAATTTTAGTTAGGTTATCTTTTTTTTCTTAATTATTAAATTTGATTATAATATAATAAGTGTCTTTTAAAAGTTTAATAATATTTGTAGTGTTTTCTTTGTTTGGACCAAATTCTATGTCTATGTTATGTTTTCTGACGCCTTTAATATTCTGGTAGCATATCAGCTTATATTATATAATATATTTTACTATTAGGTTAACACCGTGGATACTTTGATTAAACTATAATAATGATGTGACTTTTAAAAACACAAATTTTATAACGACTATTGACTATTAATCTACTATTTTATTAAATTTAATTAGAGTTACGTATCATATTTTTCGAAACTGATTGATGGATATTTGGTAAACGTGAATCTACAATATATCTATGTCAATACTTATTACTTACACGATGAAGTTGTAACTTTTTGATTATAAGACAGTACCTCTATTAAACCGTATTAATTCATCGTAATTTATTACGGTACACGTTTTGGCATGTTTCAAACCATATTTTCCATCGAATCCTAATCTACCATAAAGTACAGACAATTTATTGGTGAAGAGTTAAAATATATATATATATATTAATATATTAATGTAATATGATAAAATTTAATTAACTAAAATTTCAAAATAAAAAAGTAATCTCTTACTTTTAGTAGGCATATATTTAAATTCGTATCATACAATAATTGTAATAACTACATGCAATAATTTGTACAGTAGTTATGACTCTGTCATACGTATATTACCTTTCGATAGTAAAATTAAAATCATAAATATTTCACCAATACTTATGGAAATTATTTATGATGCTATTATATAAATCATAAATTAATAATATATATCAGATACACAAATTCAATTAACTTTGATAGAGCTTTAATTTGTAAAGTTTTTGCTTTAACTAACTTTCATTTAAGAACAGTGATTTATCTAACTATGACAAACTTAATTAATTCACAATTCTTTTACAAAATAATATTTCGATACTTATACTTGGTAAAAACTGATTACCTACTATGAGTCGGAGGAGGAGGGGTACCGACAGAGGCCATAGACAAAAAATGATAAAGTTTTTCTATGCCAACAATTGTATTAGCAATCAGCATCTATCAATCATCGTACTATGTAGACTATATAAATTATAAACAATATTTTCCATAAGATCTATATTTTGCTATATAAATACATTGATTAGTTTAGTTCATTTTGTAGAAGCTTAATTAATCTTCCATTTGAGAAAGAAAAACATTGGTAATATTATACAATATGTTTGTTTGTATTTTATTTATGTGAAAATGTTTTTAAAACCGTGTACTATAAAAAAAAAATATGACTACATATCTACTAGATTTATCTAAAAAATAGTACAACAAATTTTATGTACAGAATAAAATTATATTTCAATATTTTTAATTTAGTAGAAAATATATTGAGTAGTATAATTTATCATAAGCTAATATTTAATAAATTAAATTGAAGAAGTTATAAAAATAATAAAAATAAAATTTTTTATAGGATATGATGTTTGATTTTTTAATATTCTGAGTTTTTGTTAGTTAATTCTGCCACAATTTGTATTTTAATTTAAATGAAATATTTTGATCAAAAAATGAAAAAGATATAAGAATGTCAGATAAATACCATTGACGTCTCTTATAGCATAGCTTTAGCAATAATTAGAATAGGAATTTTGTTTTGCATTTCTTGATTTTTCACGATTGATTATTGATTTTTCAGTGGGCTATCTTTGATTCTAATCGTAAACTCGTATATACCTTTATCACGTTGTCGTAGCAGCAAGTGTTTGTCTCACCCAATTTTAATTATGTTTAAGAGGGCATTTGAATGTGCAATATAAAATAAATTGTTTAACTGGTCTTAAAATGCCTTTTCTTTTAGTATTTTCGGTCGGGACATTTGTCATTTCCCTTTCTCCAAAGCACGCCAATTTCTATACGCTTATTCGATCTTAGGTTTAACATGATAGTCGTTTTGAGTCGGTATCCTCGCACATTTCACATTTCACAGCCTTTTTTTTGTTAAAATCGCTGAAGAGTCTTTGACCATTTTCTTTTCACTATGCATTACAAAAAACAGTCTTCGCAAGATATCTTCATTTGAAGGTAGTTTACTATCGGTCTGCATGTGTTCCAAAGGCTGCTTCCCAATTAACCATATTTCGTGATTTATCCAGTCGTCATAATGTATCAAATTGTATGTTATATAATATTTTAAACGTTAATTATAGTAAATATTTATTCAGTAAAATTCAATAATTGAATATTTAGTGAATATATTTATTGTACTTACAGTAGTGTTTTTTGTATCTTCACGAGTGCGCTTCAATAAATAAAACCTATAGTATAGCGCACATCAGTGTAATTATTAATGTAAAAAAAAATAATATTTTCATATAAAGTATTTACTACACAGCCTTCAGTAATTTAAATATAACAATGATGATTTAACGCTCGGCCCATGGATTAATATTAATTCGTGGCTCGGCCACAGATATATATAACAACTAGATAGCCGACTCCATGTACAAAAATATTATTGAATTATGATGCCCAACGCCATTTGTCACTTAGGCAATGTTTACAATTTTTTATAATTTTTTAATCGTTTTGATACTATGCATTGTGAATTCATGAACCCAATACAATAATAATAATATAATATATATTACCGACCAAATGTAAACTCTTACACAAATAACTTTTTTACCTAAAAATCAAAGATACTGTAATTTCCTACATAGACATTTTCCCCTTAAAAAAATAGGGTCATCTTACTTAAATTCACGGTTTTAAGTTAAATAGATCAAAAAACTAAAAATGATCATTACTTGAAAATAATAAATATATGATATATATAACATACAAATACCTTAATTCGTGAACGTTTTGAAAGATGTACAGACCGAGACATATATTAAAATTATATATATATTATTATATAACATAAATACACAACGCAGACAGACAAAAACTATTTCAAAATATCAATTTATACTTACTCAAATTAATAAGTATATATGAGGATAGAGTTTATCTCCAAAGTATGCCACAAAAATAAACGTAAATAATTATGACTATTGTTTTATTAAATTTTTTATTTTTTTTTTTTTTTAAATGTTTTGTTCTAAGTTTAAACGATTATGACTGTTTTATTATTTTTTTCAAACAATTTTTGTTTTATGTATTAAAATATCGCAAGACTGATACTTTTTTACAGTAATACGAGCGGTATTAATTTTTATTTTAGTCTTTTTTTATCATATTTTTTAGGAGTTAACACTATGTCTATGTAGGAGATTACACTACATATGTAGAACTTTACCATTCCCTATATTACCTACCCGTATTTTAATATTTCATATACCTGAATACCAATATTAGTAATCATTGTCCAAGTTGTCTATGGCTTCTAGTATTATTTTTAAGAAGACGGTTGGCTATCTAGTTATTATATTATATATTATTATTGAAATTTCCTCTGACTTTAAAACGAGCCGTCGTACTTACTATTCATTTATTTTTATTAATGTTTTAAGCCTAACAAAAAAAATATAAATTTTGAGTCTCCCATATTAAAATAACATAATATTAGGTACTCAATTTTTTACAACGTCTTAATTAATTTTTAAAATTTTAAAAAGGATTCGATGAAGCAGATATACTAGTATTGGTTGATATAATTAATGTATACATAACATGCTGCTTACTTACTAACAATATTACCATTTACCGTTTACTCAGATATTATTTAATTTAATTTTAGATATATTTTTCAGTCTTACATATTTTTTAATATTTAGTAACTAAAATATAAGTATTTTTAATTTACACAGTTTTATGAAAAATATTTTATTATGCTATTCAATAATAGGAATTCGATAGCTCTAATCTATATAGGTAATTTAATAGAAATGTTATTTATAACTTAGGTATTCATTATTATTCCGTTTTCCGCTACAGTTCTTAGGTACCAGACACTAATTATTCAAAAGTCAATATCTTACAGGTTACAACTTACAAGTATGTATAATGTAGAAAATATGTTGAGTGGTATAATTTATCGTAAGCTAATATTTAATGAATTAAATTGAAGAAGTTATAGAAATTATAAAAATAATAATAAAAAAAAGGGTGGACAAGTAGGACCTAGGACATAGAGTAGGTTACTATGACTGGCGTGTTAAATTTAAATGCAATTATAGGTATAATTATATGTAAGAAATTATGTATTTTGTAATTATAATGTATAATGTATAATGTATGTATAATGTAATTGTAATGTTTAAAAAAAATCATTTTTTTTACATGCATTTGAAGTTAAAAACATGTTTTTTAAATATACAAAGTTTATAAATTCTTAATAGTAATAAAAACGTTTATAAATCCTTTTTAACACTATGAACTCTTGGTAAAATTGAGTTCCATACTACGTTCAAAACACGAGGTTTTTTTAAGCTTCGAATGAAGTTGTCAATCACCATTTTGAATTGTTGGAATTTAATTTATATATTAGCTGATATCTTCCAATGCTATCAATATATCATTATATCCAACCCACAATGATTTTATGGCGTTAGCATTAGTTGACCATCAAATTCGTGATGTCGACTTTTACGTTAAATAATATTTATTTTAATTTTGAGTAGATAGCATCATTGATAATATACTAATATCAAATATGATATCATATAATTTAATAAAATTAATATTTTAGTTGAAGTCTTGTTATTAATAATGATAAAATCGTATTATAAATTATATAGTATATACCTAATATTATAATAATTAATAATATTACAAATTAAAATTAATTAATATTAAATTTTAAAATCTTTTAGTAGATAATTAAACATAATATAATAAAACTACTATAATATTGCTTGTTTAAATACAATACAATACAATTATGTGGAAAGATTAACGATATCTACCGAATTGTTTTCTTCTTAGTACTTATAATTTTGAACACTAGTCTTCGTTATGGTTCATACCGTTTTCCGATTTTCATTCAAACAAGCAATATATTGTCCGTCTGATGGCACTATATATATTTTTATTTTTATAAAACATCTAATTTATCAAATGTGTTGTGAACAATTTATTCATTTAATGTACAGTATGCTATAAACTAATAAATTTTTAACCTATTATTTTATTTAAAATCATATAAATTATTCACTATAATATTATGTATTTATATTAGTTGATTGAAAACTATCATAAAACAAAACAAATTATAATTAAAAATAATGAAAATGTGTATAAAAAATATTTTTTAAATAATAATAGCAAAAATAACATTAGAAGAATGATGTAATAATGAAACGCAAATTTTATCTTTTTTTTTCTTCAATTTTTAAAGTATGACATCTATTTTAATACCTATATAAAATATCAAAAAAGTATAACTTTTCCAATTTAATAAATATTTAATTCATATATAGGTAATTATGTTTTTCAAACATCACTAATGTCCATAAATATAAAAAAATCCTTCTAAATTTAATAAATAGCTAAAAACTTGAGGTGAAAAATATATGTGCTGTATAACATATAGCACTACCTACCAAAATGATATTTCTTGAATACAATGATTTAATATTACTTTAAAATATATATGAGGTACCTAATATGTATAATATTGTGATAGGTACTTATATCACTATTATCAATATTCTCTTTACCGGTGTGAGTGATAGTTCGTAAATTATTTCAATATAAAATTCAAATTTTAATAATTATATATTTCAAATAAACGATTAAAAATTTATGAAACTATTGAGTTGATTATTAATTATAATATTATTATCTTAGAAGGTAAGATAAGGTATAATAATATTAGATTTTTTCTCTTGTAATTACCTATAATTCTTTTAAATTGTATTGTCTCCAAAATGGTTAATCGAAAATAATATGTTCTTTGCAAATCTTGATATTTGAGTTTAAGTATTGATTTCTTACCTATGTCATGAAATATATTCAAATACATTAAATTGAATTTTTGGCGTGTAAAAAAGTTATTGTTAAATGGATAAATAATATATTAAAATCACGAATTTAAACTATTTGAAAATATTATTTTTTTAAATAAAAGGTTTGTTATCGAAATCAATAATCATAAAAACGTTATGCTCATTTAAAATATAAATATAATAATAAATCTAAAATTATATTATCAATAATAACACTACATTTATACAAAATTGAATTACATTTTCATGGAATAATATAAATTTAATTTGATTTTAATAATAATATATTTCATTCAGTCTTAATAGAGATTATTTAATTTTTAAATAATTAATAATAAATAAAAGTAAATTTTGATTTCTTACATTATAATTTTAGTGTTTTATAATATTAAATTTGTTATGTCTAAAAATGTTTAAAAAGTTCAACAATTATCTTGTATATATTTTTTAAACAAGTAACTTTCAATACAAAACATCTTTACAATAAAGTTATTTCATTACATTTGCAGAGAAAACGAAGAGGTACTTACTTTGTTGAAATGCCTGAAACTATTTTATATTACGCAACGCAACAGTTAATAATTATATATTTAATATACCATGTACAGTGCATACAACTATACAGTAGGTTTTTAAAACATTAAAATTTTCATTATTCGTCTAGACTCTAGAATTATACGAAAAAAAAAAACTTTTCAAACATTCGTTCAAAATTCGATTTATAATAAATTATGGGAGTAGGGTCAAGTTTTTTTAGAACTCGAAGATTAATCACTTTTAAACTTATAAAGACACCATGGCGTTCTAGCGTTTCACGCTTTCAATTGAGTGACCTGTCTAAAGTCTAATTCACTAATCCCAATCGAAACAACTGAAGCGATATTGATGTGAACGTTATATATAACATAGTTTTACAGTTTAAAATAGTTTAGACAATTTGTATTAAAAAAATAAAGTAAATAATATTCACAAAAAGTTTTCATATGATATTCATTTAATATTTATTTTATTACTTCTATTAAATTTAAATTTGGAAAGTTATGTATTTATATAACTACGACCAAAATTAAAATTTTACACTGTAACGATGATAACAATATAGCAAGGTACAAACAGATTTGACTACTTATGATTTTACAAAGTCATTTTTTAAAAGTTATAACTTTTTCAGTCCAGTAACTAAACAATTCTAAGGTTTATATAAGGTCTAATGTTTAGAAGAAAATATAATTTATAAACCGTTATTTTATTATAATATAA
Organism: Aphis gossypii; assembly: GCF_020184175.1. NCBI lineage: Eukaryota > Metazoa > Arthropoda > Insecta > Hemiptera > Aphididae > Aphis > Aphis gossypii. The sequence continues at coordinate 57,954,637 of NC_065531.1, read as the reverse complement.
TCGTATCTTGTACACACAAATTGTGTTTCTATTTTCAAATCCGTAGGTTATTATAATACTTGTAAACTATGGATTTAATTCTTATTCAGGTATTTTCAGGAATTAACGATTCTATCATGTATGGTTGACAGTTATATAATTATTAATTACAAATAATACATCAGGGGACGACACGGCGTTAATATTATGCTTTACCTAATCAAATCTGTTCTTCAGTTTAAAAATATTTATTTGGTTTCAGTAATGCTTATAAGGAAATAATTTTCAAGAGTTATTTTTTTTTATAGTTTGGCTTGAAATAAACAAACTAAAAGCTGTACCCTCAATGAGGCTGCCTCGTGTTGATTTTTTTTTTTTTTTACTTCAGCCCGCTTTTATTTTTATCTTATAATTTGATAGACATTTAAGATATTGTATTATCCATTATTTGTTTGAAATTAATTTTCACTGGATCGAATTGAATATTGTTATACTCGTATTACTAAAACAGTTTCAGAGCTTTTTTTATTTTTCTTCCTAAATGTTTGACTTTATTAATTATTAAATTTACTAAATTTACTTTAATATATATATATATATATAATTTATAAACATAAAATACTATTATAAAGAGATACTTTTTTTTTTTTAACAAAAATATGGTATTGTTGCATATTATATGGACAAAATTAAGACTAACAGTAGATTTTTACATTGTATATTAGGTAGAAAATAAATTACTCTTTAAAAAAATTAATAAATAAAAAAAGAATAAGTACTTAAAAACATCTGGAAAAAATAATGGTTTTTTATTATTATTCTAAAGATGTTTTTCATTTATTTTTATACCATAAAACTCATTCTCTCATGTACCTATGAAAAGGTTTATAATTATAGTATATTTTAAAGTATCTCCTCAAGCCTATCATAAAATAATTTTATTTTTATTTTTAGGTGTAATACAAAGTATTTCACAATGATCTGGTACAATCAAATGTAATTTTAATATAAAATTGCCGTAACTCCATGATCCACCATGTATCGTTTAGTACAAAATATAGACTAAAAGTAACAAATAAATATGATTTGATGACATTTTTTTTTATGAAAAGAACCATCAGTTTATGACACTTTCTAAGTAGAAGGCATAAACAGTTTAAAAGAAAATATTGCGTTTCTCAGTATACAATAATATGGCCATTATTATGTATAAAATACATTATCAGTCATCTGTGCGTTTTAATCATCAGTGCACATAAAGAAAAAAATTATGGACTGTTCACATCAATTTCCTGAAATTATATTACCCCTCGAGTTAGTTATCCAATTATAAAACTTCTTTTTGATTTGGTTTTAACTATTGATGCATTTAAATAATTGTCTGTAATTTATTGATTATGATTATTATTATTATTATTATTACGAGTATTTACTATTTAATATATAAAATAATACGATAAGTAAATTTGATGAAAATAGAAAAAAAATGACTAAAGGAAGTCACGAGTAGAGGAAATGTCTATTGATATCACTCTATTAATAAATATACCTACATAAGTAATAATAACATTGTAACAATTTATAAATTACTGACTTGTAGTTTATGTCACACTCGATAAATTAGCTTAGGTTAATCGATCACTGAAACAACGTTGAGTACGAGTATATTTATTATTGTCATAACCACCAGTTGAGTTTTGAATCATGAAGTAGAGACTATCCGACAGCTGCAGTCATCTTTCTACGTTTTAAAATAACATTGATTATTTGATATACTATTGGTACAATTATAATAATTAAATTGTTTCAAATCCGTACTCCGATAATCTTGTGATCTTCAATATACTACCCTTAAAAACAGGGTTACTCGAGTGATAGTATTCTGTATAATATTGTTAGTATTTAACGTTTATATATTGTCTATCGGAGCTAGCATTATTTTATATAGTCATTTTTAAGTAAATATCGAGTACAATTAAAATTTTACAAAAATAAAAAAATCTTTATCTTATACTTGAAACCAATCTGTGTATTAGGAATAGTATTTTTATGCATTAGAATATGATAGGATAGTACTTTTTAGAATATTTTTTTCCGATATTTTGAACAATTTTGAGAGTAGGCTTACTAGGCGATATGTTATGCGAAATGAATGCGATTTTTTTGAATTTATTGTAAAATTATATTAAATTTCTTTCAACATCTGAGAAAGTAAGATGGTCTCATATAATATAATATTGGTTATTATGTCATGTCCAGGTGATTTTTTCGTTTAATTCTTAAATTATAAATAACTTTTTTAAAAGTTTTGTGTGTTTAGCTAGAAAAGATACTGCAAAATATTGATTTATTAGTAAGTTGTTCTATTAGGTATATTGGAATGTTCATTGTCGTTTATTTGAGTGTATAGTTAGTTGGAAGTTTTCTTCTAGATATGTATTTATTAGTACAGCTTTTTCTTCATCGGATATAGCAAGACAATTCTCTGCTTTCCTAAATGATGGTATAGTTTGAGGGTAATTTAATTTTTTTTAGTATCTACTTATATAGATTTGTTGTTATTTGAGAAAAATTCTAAATAAGATTGAGAATTTTCGAGTTTTTTAGACTATTTTTAGTGTGTTGGATAATTTGTTGAATATTTTTTTTTATCACTGGGCAGGGTATCCGCGTATTTTGTCGACGATATATTCAGAAAAAAATGTACTATATACTATGTAATATTATAATTTTATCAAGTTTAAAATAAAAATCTGATATTGTCAATATACAGCCACATAGCTATCTAGTAAGAATAATGATTTTTAATTTCAATGGTTATTTTTAAGAAAAACTAAGACCAGCAAATTAACTTTATCGTTTTTAAAATATTAAAACCCATTTTCTAATTGAACTTTATGATAGATAAATATTTTTGTTTTATTTTTTATTACATACAGAAAAGAAAAAAAACACATAGTTTTTATAATTTTCTTAAAATATAAAAAAAAAACCGTGTGTCATGTAACATAGGTTATTGCAGTCTTGTCAAACTTTAAAGCACTATATTTAAATCAAATTCCCTATAGATTTAATATTCTATATAATATATTAATAATAGAACTTAACAACGAAGAAAATATACTTCAAGAATATTGTTTTCTATAGTATAAATAATTAGTTATATTTATAAGAATAAATTATTTATTTATGTGACGTATCAAACGTGCATGTTTAATATTATGCTTAATGTGCTTACTTAATACTTATATCGTTTTATAATAAAATTGGTAGTAGTTAATTGAATTCATTTACTAAAATAACGTAAAAAACGTACATTATGAAAGTTAAATAATTGTACAAGAATACGAGACTTAACACCAGACCGTTCGATTATTTAATTAATTACAACTTTTTTTTTATACTTCTGTCTTCTCGAATTTCAAAATACCATTCCAATATTATTATTATTTTAGATTCTGAACAAAGTGATGAATGTATTGATTTTACAATGATGTGTATGTTTTTTTTTTTTGTGTCTGTGTACGGCATAACTTAGTCAAAATAATGCTTCAAATTCAAACTTCAGTTGTAGTTTCCAATGGCAAAGTGAATATCCTTGGAGCATTATAGAAGTCAAAAGTAAACATTTTCAAACAGTTTTCAAAAAAATCGAGAAAAACAAAAAAAAAGTGACGGAAACCAGTTTTCGATTGAATTGATTTCTTTTTTAAAAATGGTTAACTTAAAAACTAATCACAGTAAATATTTGAAAATTTTCACCAAATATTTATAATAGTGTTATCTATATACATTAAAATTTTCAAAATATTTTTCTAAAAATTTAATGTTTCTATAAAAAAAGTTTTTGAGTGTCCAAAAAAACTTGAAAATTTAATACAAAGTTCCTTTTGAATTGTTCTTATTGTATATAAAAAAATAAAAAATCGTAAGTGACAATTATTAAATTTATAAGCATTTACAGTTTAAATTTTTACGAAATATGTCAAAATCGCAAAAATGTGCAAACAATTTTGTAGTTGAAAGATCATGAAATTGTTTGTGTCTATATCTAAGGTTAAAAAATCAACACTAAGTTTTCCATAAGTTTTCCTTCAAATAGCTATAGAGAAAACTCAAAACGTCATTATATGTATGTACGTTTGAATTTTAAATGTTAACGAAATCGCGTAACGATAAAAATTTAACTTCAAACTAAATTAAATATTTTTTATTTTTTAAAAGTATAAGTCGTAGATACTTGAAATTTTAACCAGTTATTAATTAGATTGACAATTTCTTCACATATTATAATTTTCAAAATAAATATTTCGTTTATTTTAATGCTGTTTATATGTGTTTGTAGTATTCGTTTTTGCTTATTTTTTTGTTTTATAAATATCGATAAAATTGTTTTGGCTGAGTCAAAATACTTGAAAATTGAATACAAAGTTCTTTATAGGTTAGGTTCTTATAATGATTCAAAAATTATAAGAACACATAGGCACAATTTTTTTTATTAGCATTTGAAGTTCAAATATTGACAAAAATTAGTTAAAATCATACTTAAAATCAACTGTTTTAATACTGAAATATTATCTTTTTTTTAAATTCAAACTTAAACCACTGTCACCGCCATCATGTGTTCTTGTTATCCATACAGCTATTTGTGTTTTCCATCGTTGATCGCGGTGGTGAGCTTTCTTTACATCCGTGTCTGCGATGTCCGGTGGACCACCGTCATTCGTCGTAATCTTACCGAAAGAAAACTCGAGAACACTAATTTTGTGTTTTTTTTACGACTTCCGTCTGTTTTGGTCGTGAACACGCCGCCATCAGTGCGCTCCTACCATTTTCGGCTTTTCTTCGTGTCGTGCCCTTGCCACGTACTTGATTTGTTGTTGACCATCAGTGTCAACGAACGTTTTATTATATAAATCGTATGTGCCATCGTCGTCCGTCCGCTGTTGTACGTATTACGACCCACCGTGCACGGTCATATGTGTTATATTCGTTCGCCTGCTCGTTCCTAATACACAATGCGAATACTCCTTGTTTATTGTTTATCTTCGTTTGGTGCAGCTACCAATGTCGGCAACAACACACCTCATCGGATTCAGATCGTACAAAACTTGATACTTCTTTCCTATATTATATTATATCTATACCGTCCACTTTTAAAAGGTTCGTCAGTCGTAGCCCAGTCGCACAGATACCTCTCATTGGATTCAAATTTAATACATCAATTAAAGTAACCTACAGCAGAGCGGTACCCATTTGACCGACTTTTTTAATACTGAAACATTAACTTTTTTAAGTTCAAATCTAACAATTGGTTTTTTCACTTGTAATAATACAAAAATAAGAGAAATAAAATAAAATAGTAAAAGATATAAAGTCATCAAGCTCGCGGAAGATCTAGTGTTGAAGTCTTTTGGTGCTCATGCACTTGTCTGTTTGGCTGGTGCTCATGAACTTATCGCTTTAGTGGGTGCTTGTGCACTGACAAGAGGAGACGATCTGATCAAGTCGGCCAGAGTTGCAGGCGGCCCCATCAAAGGTCACCCCGTTTCAAATAAACTGTCTTTATCCTCGGCAACAGAGACCTGTCTCCGGTGGCACACGAAATAGATCACATGTGTTTTGCCACACTGTCACAACTTTGTATAATATCCTAAATATCCTACGTGACAAAATAATGTAAATTGTTCCTTTCATCAGTGATTTAAGAAGTTTGCGTAATAAGGATTATCTTAACTTTACCGTTATTTATTTTATTTAATAAATAAGCAATTTACAATTACGATATGTGTGCATAATCATAACACACTTCACTGATCTTATTAACATAGTAATGTTATGTACCTATATGTCTTATGGCTGGGGGTGATTCTGTTAATTTACGTGACACTGTGGATTTTACTAATCGAAACGTTGATTGTTTATAGCAACTAGTTGCTATATAAAAATTTAAAAGAAAAAAAAATATACGTATAATATATTTACAGTTTAATTCTCTTCTTTTTATCTAATACCTAATCGACATCGACATTCTTTTGTCAATTGTATTCAGTAGAAACAAGATATATAATATAGATATTATATAGATGTATCGATATATCTGCATGTAGTGTAGATATAATATCTTTACCTAATTATTATAATTTTTCTACATTCATTAGATGTAAACATTAAAAAAAACAAACATAATATACGATACATTAAAAGGAACCTATTTAATTACTTAATAACTGCATAGTTCATCAACTGCACATTCTTTAAGTTTTTTTATTTCTTTTAATTAGTAAGTACGTTTTTTTTTTTTTTGAATTCCTACGCATCTGTGTATTTTTTCTGAAGATATTTTTTTTTTAAATTATTACATTCCACACTCATTAATTTACTCTATTATTATTAAGTATTTGAATTTTCTATTTATCAGTATTTCATTATTGCAATTACATATGTATTTTTATTTATATTGATATAATTTAACCACATTAACAGCAAAGATAGTAGTACAGATAGTAGTATATTCGATCAGAACGATGACTTTCATTTGATACAATAGAATCTAACATACAAAATAATGGTAGTAATAAAATCGGTATACCTAAAATTTATTGTTGGTTTAAATAATATAGACTAAAAACACTTTGTTATGGTAAACAAAAAATATTTTTTTAATTATTTCCATAATTAAGTGAATTTATCATTTTATTTTACATTCATATTTAAATCTCCTGTCCATTTTACAAGTAATCGTATTTATCATTATTAAGCTGTGATAACTATTAATGATATTAAAAACATGAAATACATTATCTAAAATTATATTTTACCCGTTACCTTAGAAGTTAAATATTGTTTGCTAAAACAAAATGTATTATAAGCCTATTACTTTGATAAGTGTCATTTATATTATAATATTATTTTCAGTATCCAACTTTCTATTTGTTCACGATTTTTGATTCGTCAAATTATCTATCTGTTTCCGTCCGATCAAATACTGTAAGGTCTTTTACTATCACGTATTAACTTATAATTATCTTAAATCACTGTGTATATTTATGAATTTGTATTTGTTTATTGTTTAATATATAACATAAATTAAAATCAATTTTCTGTTGTTAACTATTTGGTAGTAAAACGATCCCGAGGGTCGCTTAGATCTATTTGTACCACACTTTTTCTCTCCCAATCGTCATAATCTAATTATTAGGCTAAATAGGTTTAGCTTTACTATAAGTATGAATTATACCTTATTAAATAAATTGTACATAATAAATTATAGTTCAAAATAAAAAAGCTACCAAGCAGCGGTCAGATATGCTTCTTTCGCACAAGTCAACCACATGGTTAGGAAATCCGATTAACTTGTCGTGTTTGCTCAGCACTACTATCTGTTATTACTCACGCCACTACCAGTAAATACAATTTAAAATACATTTACATATGAGCTTTTCATACTAAAATAATGGAAAACTTCTTTCAACGTTTTAAAAATAATTAATCTATCTACCTGCTACGGACCACGTCTTTTTTACATGTTTTATTTATTTATTTATTAGAACTATTAAAATATTTCAGCATATTGGCATGCTATTGCAACTTTTATTTATACACGTTAAAAATACCATTAACACTAGTCGAAAGTAAATGATTCATATCAATTAATTATAATAGATGAAGTTGATTATCTAACAAAATAAATAATAGAGCTAAAATAAAAAAAAAATAATAAAAATAAATTGAATTAAAAGTTATAATATAGATTATAGTGCAGGATTTCTACTGAAAAAATACTCATACTTCATTTATATATAAAACATTAATATTGTGAATAAAATTAGTTTTTACAAATAAATAAAATTATTTTAGTTTTAGTTTTTACATTAACACAATTAATTAATTGACATAAGATTTTTTTATGAAAATAATCTTTATGATTTTAAAGTATATTATTTAATTATTATTTTACTGTTTAACTGTTTAAGTCGTATTAAGACAGATAATGATTTTTTAATTTAACGAAATTTCTTAACATAACACGGACATTTTAATAAAACTACATTATCCGGTATTACCATTGCGACAACGTCATCAAACACATTAGAGAATTACTATGCAATAATTTTTATTATTCCTAAATCATTATATTTTCTGGTAGCAGTATAGGTATAACGTATAATATGTATTATTTATATATTACTTTTTTTATAATTTGTGTAAATTTTTATATTGTACTTGTACATTTAATCTTCACGTTTTGTAATACTGGCGGGTCGATAACAAATAAATACCATCGTACCATACTCAAATATTATGAAATATATTAATTTTCCAACTAAATAAATTTAAAAATTATAAACTATGAAACTAATTAATATAATTATTGCTTTTGCACTTGAAGGTTTGTATTTTAGATTTATAGACTTATACTCATACTGCTAAAGTATGTATTTATTTTACTATGATGTTCTTATTTAATTTACATTTTTAATATCCTTTTCTGTAAATATTAGAACTAGTGCTCCAAAAGTTTCTAAAACTTTAAAATCGGAAATCGAGTTTGTATGGTACTTTGAAAGGATCGTTTTTTGATTTTTTTTTCAATGATTTGAAATGTAATGAGAAACTATATAGTATACATATTATTCCACTGAACATAAAATGTTTTTTAATGTTTCAATGTTAATGTTATTCCTAGCAGTATTTCTGCATAATATATCTTAATATTTTTTGAATATCATAATTATAATAGTAAATTAGCAGTGTTCAGAAAATTATTTAAAGATAATTTATTATGTTTTATTAATTCATCGAAATAAATACTAAAAAATAAAATAAAATAATAACGGTAATGGTACTCAAATAATTATTATAGATAAGAATCTCAATTTATTAATTTGAAATTTGTAGAGAATTGAATGAATTCTCTGTATTTATATATTTCAAAATAAAAAAGAAATAAAAAAAAAACTTATGTTTTACAGATTAAAAACAAAATTCTGATAATTTAATTTTTTTCTTTCATTGTAGATATTTAATGTAATTAAAATTAAATATAATAACAATAAAACTAAATTATAATATTATGATTAGTCGTTATTTTGGAATTTATGTTGTCGAATCATACATTTTTTTTTTTTTATTATTATGACTTTATTTTGAAAAATTAAAATTTATACATTTTGTACAATAAGTAATATTAATAATTTACAGATATTTAACAAGTTCATTTACACAAGATACATATGAGAAGAAATTCACACATTTGTGACACTTCTTAATATTATTAAAGTTAAATCTTAAAGTTAGCAAGATGTGATTCTACTTCCTTTTGAGGAGTCTGGTTGGATTACCGGAATAACTATGCACTATAGATATATTATTTTAAAACTAATTTTGTTGTTTTTATTGTATTATTATGGTGTATTAATGTACTATTATGAAGTTTTACGAGATACCGAGTATGATTTAGTGCTGAAATTACATTTAAAGACATTAGTTAAAAAATATTTTGAAACCCTAGTCGTTGGCCCATTGACAAAAGTGGTTATAGTATTTGGCTTAGCTTTCTCCTTAAATAAAAATATTAATCGACATCAATAAAAATAAATATATATTACATATAAATGTACACTTGTAAGTTTATTTTTTTAGTAAATTCGTTGACAAATACTTATCGTACAATTTCGTGATTACTTAGTTATTATATGTGATAAAAATCATAATAACAGTAGAGGGCTTGGTATATTCATAACCAAAAAAAAATAATTTAAACCTTTTATTCTCTATTTTTGATGAAAATGTTGACCAAATTGTTGTTAAATTGTTGTTACTGAGAGAGCTAAGAGTAGTAATAGCTAGTATTTATTTTATATTCAGCTAGTGTTAAAATGTATAAGAGCTATGTAAATGAAATTATTATTACATATAAGTTTTTCTTATGTTATGGTAATACATTCTCTTATAGACATTCAGCATTGTATGTGGGGATTCTAATTTTTCAGCTGTAACATGAAGTAAAAAAAAAAAGATAAAAACTTAATAATATTTATGGTACAATTAATGACAGAGTATTTGGTTACCAATATGACTTCTTAAACTTTCCTCAAAATAACGAGATCAGAAACCAAAACCATGCTCTACTTGACTTTTTGTTTTCAAGCTCCAATGTAAGTGTTGAACTTACCCTAGATTCTATTTTCCCATGCGACAACCACCATCCACCTCTATCAATTAGCTGTCCACTTTCAGTTGAAATATCACATATTAATGCTTCTAATGCTTAATAATGAACATACCTATAGGGACTTTAAACGAGCTAATTAAAAAAAAAAAAAAAAATCAAATTTGATCTCTGAAGGATTATTAATTTGTTTGCCTTTCACTATTTTATTTATATACTCTTATTATTAATAATTAGGTATATATGGTTTAATTATTGTTTTTAAGTATTTTTTAATACTTATGACTTTTTTTTGTAAAATTGTCATTAGCTGTAGAAAAAAATATAAATGAAAAATAAGTAGCTAATATAGTATATACTATAATAATAATTTACCAACGATATTTTTAATTAAATAATGTAAGTACAGTAATGTATTGTTTGTAAAGTATTGTAACTATTAATTATTCATATAAAAAATAATATCGTTTTTCTAAAACGTCATGGTGGAAGTATATTGTGTATAATATTTATTATTTAAAATGTGTATCATAAAAACTGATAGTAGGTAAGTATCTACAACAATGATGCCACCAATTATATTTATATATATTAACCATATACTAAATTGAACTACAGCAAAAGTGAACATTGTGATAATCATTTTTATGGAAAATGTGAATAAACGTGATTTTTATATTATTATCAGCTATCACTTATTGATACTGGTTTTGATTAATGTCTTCTTCAGTGAACAATACGATTAATAGGTACTTCATATTTTTATCATATTATACGTTTGTTAGCACTGAGATTTTATAATTTGTTAAATTGATTTGAATTCGAAGGTTATACTTCGGACGCTGAATTGTATTAGGCGGTGGTTAGATATGGCTCGTGGGTTATCTCTAAAATATTATGAAATCGACTTCAAAAGAGCTGCCATGTCACTTGCACCGTACATACAAATAGAAATAAATAATAATATTATAATCGTTATAGCGTGGTGCGTCAGAATTACATAAATCTTTTCAGAGTAAAATCTCCTACGAGTAGACGAAGACAAAATTGATTTAAATTATTTAAGCGTCAATTGTAGACTGCGATGAGTGTGGCTAACCAGTAACTGCATAAACACTTATCACTACACTTATGTAGGTATTAATCAAGGTTCGCACTACACCGTGTCATGCCACGTTCTGTACGTTCATTACATGGGTAACAAAATGTCTATAGCATGTTACCTAAACGTTATATACTCTACATGATTATAGTACACCATATTTGTATTAAGAACCAACATATATTTTAGCAATTACATTGAAGTATATCGTTTTATTTTAACATTTTATCGGTACTAGAGATACGTTCAGTAATGAGAATCGCCTTAAATCCACACCAAAAGCAACGTTTATTCACAGATTACGGTTCACAAATATCGACTACCGATGTTTTAGCTATATCTTACGTTGTATAGAAGTAAAATTTATGTTAACTAGACCGTAAAAACGAACAGACAACGGTTAATTGAAAATTGAAACTAAAATGAAAATATATTTCTATTTGCGATGGCTCGTTTTATAGTAGAAAAAATATTGAATTGTAATGCCGCCGAGTTACTCTAAAAACCACGCGGCATACACATAGAAATTCGAGATTACAGCAAATCTATTTCGTTTGTTGATACAATTACGTCTCTTGATTAACACATAGGTTGGTATAACTACACGTAATTATTTAAGTCATCGAATTCTCCAGTGCAGTTATTTTTCTGTAGTTTCTATTATACAAATGTGTAGACGTGTAGTCATTTTGAATTGAATACAACACCTATGTAAACATGTACTCGTACTATTCATATGACTATACCTAAACATGGTTATACGTCACAAATGTATAATGTGTATAGATTCAATATACAAATAGATAATAATAGTTCCCATTTAACACAATAAATTTAAAAAATGTTGTGTTACTACTGTTATAATTGTATTTATTCAAGTTTATATTTTTACGTTTTATTTTTTAAATACAATTTAAATACTTGATTTCCAAAATTAAAAGCTTAAGTCAACTCTTCAGAATCAATCTAAATTACCTCCACTTAACGTTCAACTGAATGCATTCCAACTTTCCTCTACTCAAACAAAATAACTAGGACTTACTAGTTACTATTCACAAACTTCTCACCTATGGTCCCTATATAAAGGCCAAGCATCAAACACTTCACCTATATGAGTGTTCACCTACTTAGATCTTTACTGGTTCAAAATTACTCTTAAAAACAAAACGTTCAGTATACGCTGTATTTCTAAGACCCATTTTGATATTATGGTGTAGAACTCTGGACTTCTCCACGCAATGACATATATAATCTAAACTATTCAGCTATTTCAATCAATTTGCGTTCACAACATATAACAGCAACTTCGTGTAGAATATAATTTAATGATTTACTTCACAGTAACCTTTGCATTCTAACATTAACAAACCTTGCAACTCTAAATAATCATAAAAAAAAGAACTAAAAATGCATAAAAAATGTGTAATTTTATAAAATCGTTTAAAATCATTATCAATTTTTGTTTTTAATATGTTTTTTTTTCAATATAAAAATAGTAAATATTCATTTTTTTTTCAAAGTTTGTTTTTAAACTTAAATCATTTAATAGCCATATAAATTTGATATTGATTGGATTTTTTAATAATGTCTTATTTTGAAATTCATTCTTGTCGTAAATGATATAATATCATTTTTATATTAAGTAGTCACTTATAAATAAACTTTTGAATAAATTCACCAAAAATAAATATTATTACACCCTTAAGATAATTATAAAACAATATCATAACACCCACTAAAAATAATTATAAAAAATAGGTCTTTTAATTTTAGGAGATTGATCTGATATGTCATTACAATTTTGTTGTGAATAAATGAAAAAATATACTATACTTACAAATACAACACATATTTTGATGGGAAAAAACATATAAAAATACTTGCAAAATGTAAGGTCCAATACACATATATTTATCAATGTATTAATCAAAAGTGCAAAGAAAAGTAAAAGTGCACTAACTTATATAATCTTGTCTGAAATAAAAATTGAAATGTTACAATTTTACTAGAACAGTCTTTTTAAAAATGTATAAAATCATACACATGATTTATCATAATGTATCGAATAACTTAAAAACGTATGCGTATTCAATAATATATTTATAACATAATGTATTTATATTTCTGTTAAATAAAATATAATTATTTATTCAAGTATGGTAAAATATCACATTTAGACAAAATGTTCAAAGAGATTGGGTAAATAGTAGTCTGTTAAATAATTGCTTTTTTCTAAACTTTAAAATGAATTGAACAAAACGATATATGTGGTCTATCTACGTCTTCTTTGTTGGTGAAGTATAAATTGTTTTTCTTGTATGTTTTTAAAATTGTAAATGTCTAATATGATTTATTTCCTAGTAAATACCATTTTCATTGAATATTTTATTGATTAACAAAATTATAATAGAATGGATACTCCAATATATTAACTAAAATAATATAAACAATAAATAAACATAAATATTAATATAATAATATAATTATTGATTATTCAAATAATTAATTAAATGTTTGCATAATAGTTCAACCATTCAGTTTTACTATAACATCTAGATGTATAGATACTAGTTAGATACTATGAAATATTACTTTTTCATTTTGTATTTATTAATTATATCAAAATAATACCTATTATAATCATATTTTATTAAGTTGTACAATCATATTAAAAAGTATAATATTATATTCAAATTATACATGAGCTAATTTACTTACACTTATAATATTTAATAAAATTTTAAAAGTTGTTAATATATTAAATGTTAAAACGAGTATTTTCTAATTTTTTCTTGCGTTTTAGAATGTAATAGTATTATCTATGCATTGGTAAAATAATATTTCAAACACAGAGATTAATTTATAAATTAATTAGACTAATTTTAAACTTTAAACTAATAATATAACATTAAATATTAACAATGGTTAGTTTAAGAAATATTTTATTTATTTTAATGCAGTTTTGGCAGCTGCATTTTTAGCCTCTTCGTGTGTTTTTCCTCTATTTAGGCAAATAATGACGGGTTTAACTCTTTCTATTTTTGAAAACATCTCAATTTTATAATTTTGACAATTTTTTTGATATGATATGTATGTAATACTTAAGATTTCTTCATTTGCAAGTTTTGCCAAAAATTTAAAAGCACTCATATTAAGTTCATCCAATGAATTGCATTTTTTTATTTTTTTGCATAACTTTATTTTAAATGATAATAATTGGTTAAAGTCATGACCATAAACTTAAGAATATCACAATACTTCGATATTTTTTTTGTGTTATCGTATTGAGCTTCGATTTGTTTTATGTGTGTTATTATTACGAGAAGTGTGTTGATTCAAATTAATTTGCTCAAGAAACAAACTAAACTGCTGGATTTTTGCGATTTTCTTGGTTTTACCTACGCCTTTGGATTCATAGGGCCCAGCAGAACATATTACGATGTACAAATGTTCTTTATTATTGTATTCAACTTCAATAACTTGATAGTATTGATATTTTGGTAGGTTCCAAGCACGAGTTAAGCATAAATATTGAAATTTACCAATGAAATTGGTAAACATACTTTGTTCGTTACTCGCTGCGTCATTTCTCGCTTCATTACTTTAGACATGCTAGGTTTGTTCTTAAATGGTCATTTATTTCAGAAATAGATACCAGCTTGTCCAAAAATTTGTTTGCTGTGTTATTTTTCGTTTCATATTTTGACCTACTGTATCCTTTAGTTAGAATTTCCCCACATTTTTCATAAGATGTATACATTTTATACTGAAATAAAAACATCAAGGGAATCATATTGTATTTTACTGTTTTACCTTGCTTAGTCATAATTTTTTGAAGCCGGGAATCCACCCAAAGAACATCTGTTAACGAATGGTAATCCGTAGGGTACGGTCATCGTATCCGAGTGTTGCATTATTTCCGTTATTACATTTCTTGAAACTGAGACCGTACAATCCTTTCCGATGGGTATGACATTCAGTATATTCTATATAAGAAATTAAGAGTTGAAAATTGAATAAACAATTTTCCATAGGTTTAGACGGTGTAATTAATATAATACGTCCTTACCTGCCGAGTGGTCAGTATCAATATCCAGCCGGCTGACATTATCGGCACGGTCAAATACACAGACAGTTTTCGGCCGATTTGGTCCACCATAATGCCGGCCGGTAACAATAGCAGTATGTAGACGACGTCGATCAGAGTTACCATCCGAGACTTTTGGTCCGAAGTTAGGTGAATCGGTGCCGTGGCTTTTAACGTGTCATCATCGGCGATGACCATCCCAGCGTTGTACCGCGGGCCATCAACAGAGGTATGGACAATAATTATAAAAAAAACTTGAATGTTGGCCAGTTAAAAAAAAATTATCCTTAGTTTAAATTTGTATTCATTTGTTAAATAACGATTTACTATCAAATAATTTTGTATTTTTTTTATAGTTATTAATTACTTGTTGTCCTAGGCTGACAAATCATCTCCATTCTGAATCGTTTTTCGTATACAACTATTATACGTATCATTGGATTCAAATTTAGTACTCCTATATATAATAGATAACCACACGACACCTAATATACAGTAGAGCGGCAACCACTTGACGAAACATTTTAAATTTTTTTTAATATAATTATTTATTTCCAAACGATAATGAACTATGCGACTTTGAATTTCATAATTTCCCAACTACTCGATGGGTGCATTTATTCGTTGTATGCTTTATTTTACAGTGACACCTTTGATAGCGTTGTGTGTCTGTAAGGCTATTACATTCTGACGTTTCTTGAAGTGTTGTCTCTTTTTTTCCATATGATTGAAGTACAGTATTGCAGAGATCAAGCAAAATTTCTTTGCATGACACAAACTGAGATCTCTTATACTATAGTGTTCAAGAAAACTATTTTCGGTATCTAATGCAAATATAAATACATGAATACTTAAAAATTTCAATTATGTATTTTATTTTTTTAAATTGATTAGAGTTCCTAAATTAAAAGTAGAATGTAAAATAAGTTTATAACTATGTTAAATTACTTTTTTTTAAAGTATACATATATTTAAATATACCATAATAGGTTTCGTTTGTCATATTACAATATTTTGATTTTAATTTAAAATCCATTCAATGTCTTCCACCATTCCCAATAGTTGAGTTAGTTAAATAATCGAATGTAAAATATTGGAAATCACGTTAATTGTGGTATCGTCACTCGTCAGTTAAATTTTAACCAAGATATTTTTTATTATTCGTTGTTAGAACATCATATTTATACATAATTTTATAATCTTCCATAGAATTTTTTTCTTTTGGTGTTTCCAACACGAATTTTTAACGTTTTAATTATTCAATACGAATATTGTAGTCATCAGTATGGTTATGGTTGAGTTATTATGGCTTCGTTTTTTATTAATTATATCAGCTCTAATATTGATAAATCTCAAAATCTGTTTTTCATCCATAATATTGAATATTATTAATAATGCAATTTAAAGAAAATTAATACAATATTTTTATAAATATTTTAGTATATTATATTAATATTTTAGTTTTAACTTTTAATATAATGAGATAACGATGTTGATATGATATGAACCACAAAGGATTGACAAAACTATTATCTACAATTGTATAGATCCTACATTAGCAAACCACATTAAGTTTATTTATAAATATAATTAGTAGTTTTACTTAATATAGGTACAAAGTACTAATATCTACTAGTAGATATTAGATATCTTATAGTCCTTGGTTCTATCTTCTGTGGCTGTAATACTATTTAATACCATTAAGATAACATTATAATAACATTTTGCATCGCGTATAGAAATTATCGATAATCAAACCTAAAAACTAATAAACTACGATAGTTACTGGTTTGTTAGGTAACTATTGTTATTTACTAAAAAATAACGTTAATTTGATATAAAATATCTACAAGCATATAAACGTAGTTTCAATAAAATATTATCATGTTATAAAGTTCATCAATATTTTAGTGTTATAATGTTTTACTACAATTGGAAATTATTTTCTTCAGTATCTATTAAATATTAAAAATTCAATTATAGTTGACACAAAAATAAAATATTATGTACAACATTCCGCTGTTTTTCAATTATTTTGAATCAAATGTTGTTTGGTATTAAAAATTAATTTGAATTATTATTCCCAGCCTATATTATTACTTAAAAAAGAAAAATATTATTATAGATTATATGTATTATATGGAATTGCGCACTATATTCGATACAGATAATTAGACAAACATTTGTATGTATTTTAATAAAAATTAAATACAAAATATATATTCAAATTATATTGATTTTCGAGCTAAGTATAATGAGGAAAGTAAGTTATCAAAATGTAAATTAGTGAAGTATAAGTAAAAATATAATATGACTTATTAAATCAAATTTCAAAGTTATGAAGCTATTTGTGACACTTTTAACTATCGACATATAATTAAGAAAAATTACATAAAATTCAATAGATTTACCCCTAGACGGTATAGATAGATTTAAGTTATTTTTTTCCAAAATTTTTAAATATACTTGATATAATATACTAAATAACATCAACGAATTAAAAATTATTAATAAAAAAATTAGAAAAGTAAGTATACCCATGTACCCTTTAATATAGGTAGCTATACTGTATGCATTGGTTTTAATTACCTGTAACTGGTAACGAGTATCTTTATTCGTTAAAAGGATCACTATTGTCTTGAGTTTAGTGTGCGTATCAAATATCTTCTACTAAATAATCAAGTATTAAAAAAAATACCAGCATTCTAATTAGTTGAATTTAATGAAGAATATAACAGAGTGTAGTATATTATTTTACCTTTATATGTTATAAATTATAATATCAAGATAAGATTTACATTTGTCAATATTGAATTTTGATCTCTTAGAATTATTGTTCACTTACTAGATGCTCCATTTACTTTACGTGATTGTATGAGTTCTACGCTTCTACACTTCTATTAAATTTGAACATATACACTTTGTAATGCGAATCACGTTTTGTATATTAAAATTTATTTTAATAACTTAAATCCAATTTTTCTGTAAGTACAGTTTAAAACAAAATAGAAACTTAAACTAAATCTAAAATGCTATTAGATACATTAGTTTAGTGAAAACTCCATTTGCTGTTTATATGGTATAAAATTCTAGTGTAAATCAAAATGCATATACAATAATTATAGTTAATTCATTTTCAAATGGAAATTACATTTTTAATATCAATAACCTGTAAACAATATTCACTTAATTACTTTATGGATAATATTTCAAAAGTATTTTCGAATATAAAATAATATGTAGTTGCACATTATAATTAAAAAAATATCGAAATTATTTCGTTACTTTTCAAGAAATTTAGAAAATTGAATAGATATCATTGTTGTAAAATGTTGGGGTAAGATAAATACAACAAATTATATAATAAAAATTAATCTTCAATAAATTGAAAAATTTTAGGATTAAATGCTTGGATACAAATCATATTATATATTTATTAATATTTATTCCAAGCTATATAATATAATTTTAAATTTTTATAATAATATTTTTAACGTGAGTCATACAGTAATATATATTATATACGATCTACATAATGTAGTATTGAATTATTATCTATTTTTCAATAGGATTAAAACTAAATACTTTTTATGTGTTTTGTTATCTCGGATGAATTACTAAATCCTCATCGTGTAATGTTAGCTATTAACCTTATAGTTGTCGCTTTAAAAACAATAGGTAGGTAAAATAAAATAAAAAGTGGGCGTTGTGTAATAAAACATTTGATTTAAATTATAACTATATAATATACTTACAAATAAAACATTACATTTTATTTTAAATATAGCAATATTTAAAATATGTCTAAGTGAGAGTTTAACATTTATAATAATTTTAAATATTTATTAAAATTATTGTGTATTTAATGAATGTATGTTTTTTAAAAATTAAAAAAAAAAATATTTTTAAAAAACAAATTAATTGATTCTTATTATAAAGTTATTCATTGAAATTATAAAATGTATAACTTGAAGTTTATTTGTATAATATATTTCAGTAAGACAGATTAACAGTTTAAGATGTTTTGTGAAATTATTTTAGTTTTTGAAAAATTAATATTAGTATCATAAACTAATTTGATGTTAAATATTTTGGTAAATTGTTTTTCAATTAATAAATAAAATAAATATTTGCTTTTAAAAAATAATAAAATCAAGTAATTTATTTTATTTCTTATAGAAATTATTGTATACTTGATATTTTGTGTTAGTCAAATCTAAATTGTTTTCAGTTATATAACGTAAAGCGTTTCTTACGCTTAAAAATTATAATAAAATAATGATAAAAAAATATGGTTTAAATTATAAAATATATATTTTGTTATCTCAGTTATCAATGGTGAATTGGAAAAAATGAATATAATTTAAAAATGAATAAACTGTCTTACTGCTTTTTTAGCCAATAAATTATCTTATTTTATCTTAATTACCCGAAAAATATCACAGGAAAAAAATGATAAATAGTGTAAAAAGTAAAAGTTTAAAAAAATCAATACTATTCTCGCTAAGCATAATATATCATAGAAATTAAAAATCTTAAAATTATAGGATTTTATTGTTATTTTTCATACATTACATTATGGCTCGTTAATGCTATCTTTTAGTGTTGGAATTATTTGCATAATATCCAAACCTAGTGAATAGGTTATATTGATTAATACATTTTATATTTAAAAATGGTTAGATATAACACATAAGTTATATAATGGGATAGACAAAATGTACACTTGAGTGTATTTAAACTTTAAAGTATAAAATATAAAATATACATAACATATGGGTACAAAAAATGGAAATATAATATGTATTAGTATTTTATAAATGTTTGAAAAATATTGCGAAATGTTTTTCAGTTTTTAATTATTAAAGATTTTCATTAAAAAAAAAAAAAAATCATGTAAATTATGATGAATGCCAAAAAACACTGTATCTAGGTATATAGATTGTATATCTACATTATAGAAAAATATTGATGTGCCATGTGAGATGTACACTTTAATAAAACGTGAATGATTGTATATTAAAACAGAACTATTGATCTACTCGATTTAGATTTAGCATTTGCTATTTTGCACTGGCTGTGGCCTGTGGCTGTGGTTGAGGTTTAAGTCGTGATGGCAATAGGTGGCGGCAGTGCCGTCGACGCCAGGTGTAGTGAAAGTACACGTGACGTCACGGTGGGTGGTATGTAGAGCTGGTGAACCTGCACGGTATTGACGGGTAGGAGGTTAATAAGTTATGGTAGGGTGTGGGATAGGACGATTTTCGAAGAATTATTTTAACTGTTTATATAATATATATGCGTTAGTAAATAAATAATTTAGAGTTAACTAATGTTTGTAACGGAATTATAATTGTTTTATATTTTATTTAAAAACGTTTTAATGTGGTAATAAATAATTAATGAACGTTATAGGTATATTAAAATTTTTAAAGTTATTTTTTAAGTTGTTAGCGGTATACCTACAAGTGATACATAAATATGCATGAGTTGTAAAAAAAAAGAACTCTTGAAACCCACTAACTTAAACATTGTTTTCATTTCTATTCAAAAAAACTGTTTTTAAATATTTTTAAAAATAATAATATACACTGTTGTATTTATAGATATACTATTATTAGTAACATTATAATAACATATATCTGTATACTTAATAGTCGCATGTATAGTTTTAGTATTGTAAATACAATTATAATGCTTTGATAAGTATGCATTATGATTCTTTGTATTTTTTATTATTCGATTACATGAATTGTGTAAACAACGCTTACTTATAGATTTAAATGGAATTTTTAAAACATTATCCAAAGTGTTGTATTAATTGCTTTTATAAACTTTGATGAAAAATAACACAGTTTTAAAGTGCCTTTATTTGAAAAAAAAATCATATAAAATAAAATTACACAAACCGGTAATAACTTATTGATAATTTTATGAAACAAATGTTAATATATTTATCATAAAATAAACAATTGTAATTTAATACATTTTAAATATTTTATTATACTTTGTCAAATTATGTTATATTAATTACATTTTTTTTCTTAACTTGTATAGAAAACATTCCGTTTTAGAACTTATTAGTGTTTAAGTATAATAATACGACACACATACACATTAAATAACACACATAAAGATCGAGCCGTGTATGCTACTTTGCTATACGTACTTTTAGGATATGAACTCGAAGTAAGAGAGTTCGATACGCGTAATTTTTATCTTACCGTAAAAGCAACGGTTTCGTCATGGTAACATTCTCGGTGTCGAGCACAAATTTTCGGAATGAGCCCCAGCCATAAAACATATCTATGTCAAAATCAAAACAGTCCGCTTAAAATTGTATTTACATAACAGAAGGTCCATACATTTATATGCAATGCAAATTTTTCAAATCAAAAATATTTATTATTTATTCATCAATGAATACAAATATTTTCAATAACGAAATAAAATAATGTAATGAAGTTTAGGTATACAATTGTTTTCTCGAATGGTAAATAAGAAAAAAAACAACAAACGAATTTTGTAAATATTTATTTAATAAAAGTAAGAAAGTAATCCTAAATACCTATTTTACATAAATGATGACAGTAGATAAAGTTTTGAAAATATTGATGTATTGTGCGGTTCAATTTATAGAACTTCACATCTAACAAATGTTTGTCATATTATTCATTATTGAACAAAATACATGTCATCTTTTATTATTATTGTTTTCTTTAATAAAAATAAGTATGATTCACTTGGTGTTTTGCTAATATTAATTTTTTACTACTTATAATTATATTATATTTATGATTGTTAAGGTTTTGTGTACAGGTTATATTTTTACAATAAATCATCTATCCCTATTCCCTATCTATATTAATTTATTTTGTGAATTTCAGTATTTTTTTATCGTTTTATTTTGTCCTGGAAATTAGCGGAGAGACTTAGAAATTTATTTGACTTAAGTTAGCAGTGTTTATTTATCTACATTAGAAAAATGTTCGACAGTTAGTTAAACTCTGCAGATTAAATATTTGGTTTGATTTTTCTCATCATATTATTTAATAGTTTATAGTTCAAACGATGTCGATATTATGAAGTTTATATATATATATATATATATTTTAACACATGTATAGTCTAAATGTAACGTATAATGTAATTTAATTCTTTTAATGCTATGAACATTTAAATTTATTAATTGTAATACAAATAGCATAAAATAAATGTATACAAATAAATTAAAACAACCATTGTGTTCCATTTTTATTATAAAATACTTTATGTTATGCTCTAAAAAACAGTCCTGAATTCTTTATATGTATTGCTATACACGCATGTATAATATTAATATGATGTGTATATCGTAACTATAGATATTATATAATTTGACTTCAATTTATAGTTAAAGGGCATTATACATTTTAATACATATCGACTTCTAGTACCAATAAAATATAAATTTAATTATAATTTCTACAATATTGTATTAATTATTATTATTATTACTATTTTGCAATATTTAGCATTAAAAAGAAAAAAAAGAAATAACTATAATAAATAGTTTTTAATTAACTTTAATTCAATGGAATTGAACTATTATCAGTTCTGAAGGGATGCCATTATATTTTATAATATTCGCTATACGCAGAAATCAGGTAGCTAGATTTTAAACAATTTCATCAATTAGTATTTCAAATATTGTTGTAGAATTGTTTTATTTATATTTTATCAATTAAAAATATGTAGATACTATTTAGTTTCTGAACGAATTTATTTTTTAATTATTTCACTCATTTTATAGTAGTCTGTTTATCTCATAAAGGTTAATGATAAATTAATCAAATACATAATATAAGAAAATTGTATACATATATTAATAAATTAATTATATATGTATAATAATATGTAATATGTCTCTTCCTATTCATAATATATTTTCTAGGTTATAAGGTTTCAAGTACAAAAAAAGTTATATTCGTCATGCAATATTTATAGTAATATTTATTTATTTATTTATTTAACATTGATACTTTGGTTATACATTTATAACATATTTTATAACTTATAATTTTTTATGATAACGCCAATGATAGGAAAACGTCATTTTCTTTCGTGTCCTAATTTTTCATAAAATAATTTTTAAGTTTTTTGAGAGTTGTAAAATTATCAATTGTCAAGACCGCTACCTATTACATTTGATAGAATAAAAGGATTTTTTTAGTTACGTTCTATATTATAATATTTAATATTTCCATAAAATATTTTATGAAAAAAATAACCAATAACCATAATACCATAATATGGTCACATACATTATAGGATAAATATTAACTAACCTATATACAAAAAAAAAATGCATACTATTTAGCTTATGATATAAAATTTCATCTCGTGATAAAAACATTATTAACAAAATTATTAGAAGAGAGGTGAATTGTTTTATTGTCTTCAAAAGTCGAATCTAGTTAAAAAAAAAAAAAAAACAGACCGTACTGAATTTTTAAACAAAAATAGGTCAAATTTCAAAAAAGTACACAAAAAACTAATACTAAAAAAAAATCAAACGAGTGATTTGTTGTTTTTCCATAAGAGCACAATAATTAAATAAAATAATGAACTATCATAACGTTAAGTATATAATTTTGTACGTATATCGCTTACAATTTAGTAATAATCGGTGCATTGAATAATCATTTTTTTTTTTGTTACTAAAACTAAAATTATTTAAAATATTTTATTTATTGGTGTAAAAATATTACGTAAAGTAGATGGACGTGTATTTGTGTATAAATAAGAAAGACATCTTAGTAAGTATAATATAATAAAATAGGCAAGTACGCAATACGCCTATATATTCTATCAAAATTAAATAAAAATGTCATATTATGGTTAAGATTAGTGTCAAGAGGAAGGAGAAAATTAGTTTTTTTTTCTTCAAATAACTCGGAATTAAGTTGCTTTCGAATATTATCAATGGTTACAAGGAGAGTACTTAAGAAAAATAATTTGTTTCCTATAGTGACGTTTCACAACTATACCAACGAATAATGGTTTTCAGTTTTCATACAATTTTACTTCAATTTTTTTTACGTGAAATCTACTCTCTTTGTTCATTCTATAAGTGCTAACTTTTTAATGAATAGTATGTTATTCATCAAGGAGGTAAATTTTAATCATTATAATTTTTATGTTTCAACCTTAAAATCCAAACAATGTTATAATCATAAGCATAGATAGATACTCTTTACTCATTAATTAATACTGATATATTGGTGTCTCTTGTAGTATTGCTAAATGCTCTGATGTCATATATAATAATAGAATATACATGCGGGTACTGTGATATTGGATTTAACTTTAAAATACTTATACCTAACTAATTGTAGGTATAAGCAAACTCGAGTAAGAAACCAATAATATCTAAAAAATACAAAATAGGTAGTGAAATGGAGAAACTATACATCATTATTTTAAAAATGACCTGACGTTATCTGCATCCAGATATCATATGACCAGCATACATAGGCCTTTAATCAACAACAGAGATAGAATATAGCAACAGTTGCGCAACGGTTCAGGTTGTTACCCGGACGTCATAATCTAAATAGATCATCGCACGTATGCATAAATCCTAAAATGCGTAAATGACGTAAATCGTAAGAACACGATGCGATGACGTGCATAGCTTGAATAGAAGAGATATGCTCGAGAATAGTGGAAAAAAAGGCTTATAAAAGAGATAGGACTTTTCCAGACGTGATTTGCCAGATTTAAAGCAAGAATCTTCTCGTCAGCCTATGTCAGTATTAAGTTATTTTTATTTAGTTTATTTTTTCAATTAGTTAAATTTTTTAACGTTTAATGATATGATTTTAATGACAAAACATTTTAAAATATTTTAAAATAAGAAACACTTAGAATCATTTTCATAATTTTATTTATTTCCTCTCTACTTCAATATTAGTTGATGATTGCTCATATGCGACCGCTACAATATTTTTTGAAGTAATCCAGTAAATAATAATTATTAGTTAAAGAAATCAGCTTAATGTGTACATGTTTCGCATTTTACCTGGATTTGCAGACATGACTGTTGAAAAATGTAGGCAGGTACTATTAATTGTTGATGACGACGTAGAAATTCTACGGTAGAATGACTTATACTAATTCATTGAATACCTTCATCACGTCATACACATATTGTTAGCGAGCAATTGAATTAATTATTCATGTTATATATATTATAATCTTGCACAATAATACAACGAATATAAAACAGCTCACTGTCCAGACCCAGTATATTATTATTAAAATTCTAAATTTAATAATAAAATATTTGAAAAAAAATCCATATTTTAAAAACCAAAAAATAACCACACTTTGTTTTATAAATAAAATAAAAATATGACTTTACAATAGTAGGTTGTAAAATATAATATGAATTGAATTCAATAGTTAGTTAAGGTGTAGTACACTGACTTCTTAATAATAAAAAAAAAATAATAGTATTTTAATAGTAATTTTTTATAACTTTGATTAAATAAATAGTTAAAAATTGTGTAAATAATAAATTCGCTATTTGTTTATACTTATTATGTACGTGATATAATTATATTATATTTAATACCATAAATCATTTGTTTTTGATTAAAAGATTAAATCGTGTTGTTATTACAATATTCTAAAATGCGTGGCTTCATGTACTGTGATTATGTGTACTCGATGCAACGTTTAATTGTGTACTCCTAATCAACTGATTTTAATGGTATGGTTAACCAATTTGTACATATTTCATAAGTTAACATAAACAATAACAATTCTAAATACTAACATTTACAATATCAGAATAGAACACAATAACTCGTGCTTCGAAGTATTCATTTGATCCAGAATATAATAGCAACAATAGGTATTATGCTTATATACATGTATATATAAATATATATATATGAATAATTTCTATGTTATTCTAATTTATAGTATTTGTATACATCGAAATAATTGCTTAGAATATAAAATATTACGTTTGATTATTAAATTATATTATGTATAGGTACAGTAATAGTAAGTAATGGATTAGTAATATTAATCAATATAACGAGAACTAGTTATTGACTATTATAATAATAATTGTAATTGTCAGAAAGCTGAATATCTTTTAATGAATATTATATATAATGTTTGATTTAAATTAATGAAATAAATTTTTTTATTATATTGAAATATTTATTTCGAACGCATAAAATCGAATAATACTAACTATTATTGGGAAAAAAAAAATTATTATTATTTGAATTCAAAAATACTATAATATATTTCGTTTACATTAATTTATGTAATATAATGACTAAAATATATTTATAATAGTACAAATAATATTTAGGTAATATATTAATTAAAGGACGTTACGCTTTAAACTTTTAAAACTATTTATGGTAGTAAATTAAATATATTCGAACTTTGGTTGAAAGTAAAATATTCCAGTACTTAGAAAAAGTATCTAAAAAAATAAAAAATAAATTAGATTTTTAAACAAAACCAGTTTCTGACAAATCAATTTCGTTTTTTTTTTTTTTTTTGTTGTTATTTATATGATCTAATTTAGAAGATTTATAGAAACTTTAAAAATAATAATATAGAAATTGTAATCAAATATACTTAGCAATTGAAACTTTTTAATCTCAAAAATATAAACGTGCAACTTATTAAATTTTTTTGAAAAATGTATACTTACAATATTAATCATAAGTTAAAAAAAAAAAAAAGAAATAAAAAAAATACCAAATAAAGCGTTTAAAACTAAATACTATTTTTATGAATAATTGAGATTCAATTTTTTCTATATCTAATAATTCAAGTTTAATAATATCTTATCCTCTAAAAAATAAAAATTCAAAGATTTTGAAACATTTAAATTTTAATTAACTATTTATAAAATAATTTTTTCAAAATATTATGACTAATTTTATGTATATTAAATTTATAGATTCATGACATTTTTTTTATTGTTGATAAAAAATTTTAGGCAACACAAAATCCCATACTATAAATTATTTGTGTTGCAGTTTAAAATATTAAAACGGTAAGCATGTTGGTATTACTCTCTACAGTAGGTGTCAATTGAGTTACCAGTAATGGATGTGTTAAATTTAAATTCGATGATTTATCATTGCATACGAAAAACAATTCGAAAGTCTGACAGCCTATATATCTAAGTATATATGATAATATATATATTTAATACTGCTATTAAAGTAATTTATTTTACTGTTAGTATTATAGTAGGGCGATATCATATTTGGCGAGAAAAATTGAATTTATAAATACAATAACATGTAATAATATGTATTTATATCAAATCATATTATTGTTAGGTATTAACTTTTGACATTATTAGTTAATAACACCACCGTAAAATAGTGTAAATAGGCTCATGGTAAAATAATATTTAAATATGTTTATATAATATATATATATACATGTATCTATATATTTTGAAAATTTGTTTGCATAATATTGTAAAATTAATAATATAATATATGTAACAGTTTCCGCCTATAATATTTTAAAATTACAGCATAATAATGAATATTGCTGTTTATATAGTATATAAATTCATCATAATTTGAATTCAAATTTTTTTTTTTTTTAAAGTGATAGTACATTTTTTAGAGTTTTTGCTTTCATTATAAACTATACTTATAAGAAACTTTTTATTAAATTTTTAAATCTTAGCTATAAAAATTTAACATTTTATAAATATTAAAATATAAGACAGTTTGAATATTTTTTTTTTTTTGGATTTTAACGACTTTTGTCAAAGATTGGACTTAAAATACTTATAAAAATATATTGTACCTTGTATATATCACTAAAAACAACTTATGGCAAGATTTTGTATAACTTGTAACTTAAAACTTTTTGATCATTTTTTCCTTTTTTTTTATGTTATCGAAATGTATAAAAATAAAACTATAAACAAAAATAGAAAATGTTTAAAAATAACACATATAAATCAAAAAAAGTTGTAATATTTTGAAAATAGAGTATCATATACAGAAAATTATTATAATATAAGCATTTGATTTAAAGTATCTTACATAATTTCTATAAATACCTCAAAAATAATTAATGTATTTTAAAAATTATACTATATAATTATAATATATTATATATGTAAGAAATACCCATATACACATTTTATACTAATATCAAGCATTTGATGTTATTTGTATTTAAGTTGACCAAAAAAAAAAAAAAATAAAATAAAATTCATCAAATTATTGAACATTTTAAATCTTATATTGTATAGTTAAAATTATTAAATGTTTTAATTTACTAACTACTGTTTGGAAATACCATTTATTATGTATGTACCAATAGTCGTTCTTTGAAAAACCTAAAATTTTAAAAAATATTCGAAAATAAAAACAATGTTTTAGGTAGCATTGAGTTGTGGTCACCTAATGGTAACCCACGAACTGCATCTGATCTACAGACAAAAAAAAGAAGTAAAAACCGATAATAAAATACGAATAAACTTATTTTTGCATTATAATTTAAGATGTTAAATTTTTTTCTTGGCTATTTTGATGACTCTCAAAAAAGTTTGAAATTCCCAATTTTGCACTCAAAAAATATTAATTAATGACCCATGTTATAAGTATTTCAAATTATTTTTATACAATATTATTATGTTTGTTTCGTTTTTGTGTATATAGGTAATTCAATACATACATTATATCTTAAAAATAAGGATTTATGAGGTGCATACAAGTATTTGACACCTACCACTCTGCAGTGAGTTTCTCGATTTTTCAAATAAATACCTATTGTTTTAATAATGCCATTATATTTGAACAAAAACGTTTTATGTGTGTTATATATTATAATTGTTTTATCCGAAACTATATTCAAACGCCCATCAGCGTGTTTACTATACTGTATTATGTACCAAACGGGTTCAATTTTTAAGCCATGGTAGTTCTTAGATAAAATAAATCGCGATAAACGTCAACAAATAAACACCATTCAGATATTTACCCTTTCTTTCAATCAATCGTCCATTGATATTTTAGCTGTTGACCGTAGTGCAATAATAATAAACCATAGACTTGTACAAAAAGCATAAACTATAGATCAAAATATTCGGTATGATAACGCATGCGTGTAAGTGGAGTTAGTTCTGACCATTTTTACTGTCTTCGGAGCACCACAATTTTTCTCATTCTTATGATAAAATACAAGCTATCGCTCTGAATACGGTTGGCAGTTCGGCACGAACACGCCTCCCAGTCCTCGGAGTAAATGTTCTGACTAGTTGTGTACGTCTATAAATATAAGTAATTACCTACTATAATAATCAATAATCATATTATTGTCTATTGAATTTACCTACTCTGCCCTTTTCATTACATCTAGTGGTCTACCCCCATTTGCACGAGTTGTAGTTACGGAAATGCCCACTATTATATTATTATTATCTATACTCTGTGTTTACCAAGTAATTTCTCAGAATTGAATTGAGTGTAAAATACCTTTGTTTGGTTTTCTACAATGAAGGATATCTAGTATCTATACAATAAGATATAATTTATATTATTACGGCTACGATAATAGTTGGCCAACCAGAAATTGCAAAAATAATTTGAGATTTTAATTTATTCGTCTCTTAAGCATTTATCCACATTATTTATTGACATGTCCTTTTGTCTGTTACAATAAATATCTTCAATCGATATATTTATTATTTATAGTGAAACTATCAACTGAGCGTTACGATAGTTATTTTTATTTTTGTTTTAATTTTTATGTTGTAGCTATTATTGCCATTGTTTTGTTAAAAAAATTAATAATATCATTAGACTGGTTGTAGAACTGGCAATTAAAAGATAGAATTTCTTCATGATACTAATAATAATCATAATTATTTTTATTCGAGCCATGATTTTGTTTTTTAATTTAAAATCTAGTAGGTATAATGTGTTATTTAAAAATAATATTTTTTATCATATCCAGATATCCTATGAGTACATTTTTTAGAATCTTAAAACTATAATTTTGTTTTATTTTGACAAAAAACATTTTTTGAAATTGCCAAAAACAAACTAACCATAACAATGATAAATTATAATTATCCTTGGAAATTTAGCAAGATTCTAATCACACACAATTAACGGTGTTATGGAATATATCATAACTACTGAAAGGTTAATAATAATAAACAAACATTATTAATTATATTTTTTCTAATAACTGTATTTTAAATATTATTTTTTAATATTAATTAATTTTAAAAATGGATTTATTTTTAACAGCCATGTTATATTAATTGTATTATTTAGAAAACAAACTTTTATAATTACTTCGTGTATAATTATAATTAAAAAAACAATACTCAACATAAGATTTTTAATGAAATAAAAAAACTTTTTTTTACTTGTTGAAAATATTATTAAAGAAATATCACTCTAAACGCTGTTTTAACCAAGCTTTTTTGTGTTAGGAGATATTTTAGCATGATATTGTTTTCATCTTGACGACTATATATAGTGAGGTAGGACATGACGTATGTGTTGTTAAAATTCCCAGGTGGTTACCCATCTGGGAACTATAATAGTGTAGTGATCGCTGTGAAAGACACTGCGATCGTTACCACATTAATTGTCTGATGTAACGTTTTTCCGGTCGGCTTGAGGTGGTTGTGAAAAGAAAAGGTAGATAGTTAATAGATAGAACACGTATATTTTGAAGTATGAATAAGTTACAATATTGATTAATACATTTAAACTATATTAAATCAAATAAGAATAGTTAGCTATTCTATGTAAAATTTGTTACTAGTACTGGGAAATACTAAGTACTCATGGCGACGTGACAGTGGCAAATCCCTTAACGAGCAACAGTCTTACAAAGAGTGAATAGCCAGTCTAACATTGTGATCACTTTCTACATATTTCTAGGTGCTATTATACCCGTACACTTAAATGAGTCCTGTATCAATGGCGTATGGTGTCATGATGGCTTACTATTGAATTGCATCGTTATGTGAATCGGTAAAAACAACTTATTATTCCACTTTTGACCTAAGTTTTCTATATTTAAAGCTATGCATGTATACCGAGTATTAATTAGTAATATCTACTTTAAATATTAAAATAAATCATACTACTGGTATAATTTGTGATCTGTATTACGTTCAAATTTATATAACAATGTTTTTAGGATTAATACACTAGTAACTAACCATTAGCTTGGCATCAGAAACTAGTGTGTTCAATGTGCCACGCTATTTCCATAACCGAACTTTATTCAACAGAATGTTGTATTTTGAATGTAATGAATGATAACTAAAAAAGGATTTTAAATGTTTTAATTTTGACACAGTTTTAAATGTAACGATTTTTCTACAGTATATTGTCTAAATCTTTAATAGATATACAGTTCTTCTATTTTAGAAGCAAAAGAACACTATGATTAAAAATTTATATAATAATGGAACTTACACTAAAATTAAATTAAATAAAAAAACAGAATAATGAGTATATTTTTTTCTTACATTTTAATGACTTAATGTGAGGCTAGCAATCGGTCAAAGCAATGCTATCATTATATAATTTAGATACAATAGGTATACCTGTATCTAGTATCGTGGAAACTATTCCCGCGTAGTTATTTTAACTGATATAATATGAACTGTTCACATTAAAAAAATATATATACCCTTGTGCATTATTTTTTTTATCACATTAGGTTTTAAAAAACTTTTCATAGAAAAGAATATTACATGTTTTATATACTAATAGCTTTCGTTCTTTGCTCATAAATCCAAATACCAAATGTAATACAAAAATTCTGAACAACAACAGCTGAATACAATATTTATATTTATTAATGTAAAAAGTTTCGCAAAACATTTTTTATTTTACAATATTGTTATTTTAAACGTATTTAACATCAAAAACTGTGTTATTTAATCCGATAAACCTATAGTGAATAAAAATAACGTCAAGTTTAAAAGATAACAACTCTATGCGAAGGTATTTTTAGTTTTAATTAAGTACCCATATGGATATTATTATGAATAATATTTTGATTTAATATACAACGTAAACGTCTTATGTATATATATAGTATTTATACAATAAATTATAATACTTAACATTTTGAACAATACAAAATACAATATAGCACAAACACTAATAATACTAAAATATTAAATACATTTTACTATGTGTGGAGTCTACGCTGTAGACACTAGTTTTCAATAAAGTAAATCGAATCAATTGACTCGTACAACTTGTACAATTTTAAACCAAAGTGGTGTACATTGTCAACTCTACAAATAACTTTAATATAAGTATTTGTACTTAAATCTTATGCACCATTAATGATTCACTTAAGCTTGTATAAACCAAAACATGCATTGACTCTTTGTTAAAGTATACGTTTGTAATGAAAAATCTCTGTTTGTTAACGTTACATGTTACAACTACGTAAGCACATTGATAGTAGATAAGTTATTTCCAGAATCAGTGCACCTTGTTCCATTAACCTAAAACAAACATAAAACATACGAGTATTATGTTGGCTCACATTTTATCGCTTTTAGTATTTATCAGTTTACCAATAGGTACTTAGGTACCTAACTTTCGTTTATTTTTTTTATTTTTGTACCCGTGTTTAATGAATATTAATGAATTTTTTTTCAATTAAAACTGTTGATCAGATATTTTAGTTTGAATTTTTAATATAGTTTATTTTTCAAGTCACAATGACTTTAAAATATATTTGTTAGTTAAATTATAATTAAGATTTAAGTATGTCAAAATACTCCTGTAAAAAATTATTTAAAAGTCAATTCATTTTTAAAGAAATTATACCATTCATTACTTTATAAATGCCGTAATAACCTCTTCACAACTACACATAGTTTTCGTATAATATCAATAAAAACAACCATTGGTGGAAAATTACTTTTTTAATCATGAAAATGCATAATAAATAATAGTGTGTTGATAAATATAAATTATGGAAAGACATGTCGTGCTGTATACGTTAACAATTATAAATTGATTAGAGTATAATACGTACAATCATGTGGAAAAAATGTGAAATAATATAAATATTAAATAGTTTATTGACAAAATATGTATTGCATGGGTAATGTCAGTTTATCAGTTCACATTGTTTTTGTTGTAAAAATAAAAATAAATGTCAAAATGTATATTTTTTTTTGTTCCTTGAACTAAACTGTTATGAAAAATATATTTCAAGTAATAATTTTACGGTTATCTTTTTTCGTTTTCATTTTATGTGATGCCCTATGGCCTATACATTATACCATACCAATAATGAATATTTAGTATTCTGGTGTATTCTTAAATTTTTTCTTCAATCGAACATTAAACTTACTTATATACACCATATACACTAGTATATCTATATTAAATTGTTCTGAAATCTATAACTTTTAAGATGAACGTAAAAATATTTCACAATTTATTAATCATGATTTATGTATATGTAAACAATATTACTAATGTTTGATTCACTTAAAGAATAGACTCAATCATGGCATCAAATACAAACATACAAATGAATACGACCTTTTGTAATTAAATGAAAAACTATAAAACTTTATATTACTTGAAAAAATCATTTCGCTTGAACTTTTCTTCACTAACAAATACTAAATTTAACAATAAGCATATTCTTGATATTTTATTTTCAGAGTTGTCAACATTAAAACAATTTTCATACAATATATATTATATTATATATAACGGGTATATTTGTAGAATACGTCTTATTAAATAATATAATATTATTCACAGAATGAAAAATCAGAAATGTTTGATATTTAAAGTTATCTGTAAATAAATAATAATGTATAATTAACTAAAATATACAATAAATATAATTTTGACAAACACACCATAAATAAATAATACTTAATAAATGGAGGTGTTTAAAATATATCTATAGTCATTAATTTAAAAATAGTATTACAATAATATGGACAGATAAGAAATAAAAAATTACATAAGAAACACACTTATATTTTCGTGGTTATAAAGAAATAAATATTTAAAAATCTTAAGTACGAAAGTGTAGAACCACAAATATGTCTAAAACGTGTTGTCAAAAAAATATTTTAATATACATATAATATTATTAATTAAATATTTTCATTATATAAAAAAACCCATATCCTAGTTACCAAAATCCTAAAATCTTTAATAAAATGAAAAAATAAAATAATATATTCCTATATCCTACAACAAATGAAACTATATAAATATTAATTTACATATCTAACTATAAAGCAAAAAATAATTTATAGGAAAATTAATAACCTTTGTTGTTGAATCTTTTGATAAAATATAAAACATATAGTAAAATAGATTGTGAGATCATGAACTATAATAATAGTATGTAACATGTGCCATTACACTTATTGGAAAAATTGTTAAAAAACCCCAAACTATGTGAAAAATGTATATGAATTATTTTTTTTTTAATTTTATTTTAGTGACTGAAATTATGTAGTAGTTTCCTCAAAATATTTATGACGATGGCTTTAGGTTTATCAATAACAGAGTATCCATTAACCAACAAAACAAAATGTGATGTTTTTTACCGATATTATATTTATTACATTATACGAGTAGTGATGATAGTCAGCATTTACTTTTTGTTTTTTATCAATAAAAAACATTGATTTTTTATAAATAAATAATTTAAAATATTTTTATCAAATGCAGAAACCATAAAATATAAATCTGAAAACTGAGGTAACTAGGAATTCAAAAATTACTTTTTGCCAAATGTTAGTATAATTACTTAGATAAGAAATCATAATATTATTTACGTAATAAAATCTGTTCTCAATGATTTCCG
Source organism: Aphis gossypii (assembly GCF_020184175.1). Lineage (NCBI taxonomy): Eukaryota > Metazoa > Arthropoda > Insecta > Hemiptera > Aphididae > Aphis > Aphis gossypii. The sequence goes on along the minus strand of NC_065531.1, from coordinate 57,919,402 downwards.
TTCAGATTGACTCAAAAAATTGACTCATCTGATATTATTTATTCATTATTCACCTGACAACTAACTTTATACAAGTTCGATAGATTTAAATAAGGAGCACAACTATATTATATTATTTTGCAGAAACGTTGTAATTAGTGGTAAGTAAAAATGAAAATTTTTTGCTTGCTAAAAATAAAAAAAAATACAAATAGCTGGAAGATTTTTAATCACTTGGTTTATGGTTTAAATGTACATCAACAACGCTACACTATATTTTTGATATAAATATAAGTCACTGCAAGGATGTTGTTGTCATTTATTTTAAGAAATTATTTTCGTACATCAATTTGTAACTCTTGTTACTTATTGATTAATGTGAGTATATATACATTATCATATTAATCATAGTGTATTTTGACATTATTTTAATAACATTTAGTGGCTATTGGTTAAAATATGATAATATTATTATTAAATTATACAATTATTTTTAATAACATAGACGTAATTGCTATGAACAATTTAAAATGAATATGATTGCATATTTTATTATATCTTCTTTATATTAAGTCGTCATGGAAAATCTATCACAAGTCAATGCATAAAACATAATAATTGTATTTATAGCTATATTTTACTGACACTATGATATGAAGTTATTTAAGTTATTTTTATTTTATTTATTTTTTTTGTATTTAAGTTTAACCGTTGAATTCATATGTAACTATGTGGTACATAGGGTTTTTTTCTCAATAAAATATATACCTATGACTACACTTTTCACAGTTCTAAAAATATATCTTTTCTGCTGTCAAGATGCAGCTTAGATTCATTGGTCCAAAGTGTATGAATTGCTACAACTCACTGCTCAATCCACACTCCTTATACGGCTTACTTTGTAGGTTTTTTTCCTATAAAAGGTGATACAATGATGTTACAAGTGTGGTACCTCAATAATAAATTGTTATAGATTTAAAAATAATAATTAATGAGATTATTATAAAACTATGATTAAATGTTGGTTCAGTTCATTGAATACATTATAATTCCTATGTATTGTATAATTTTACTTTTTATTGTCATTATAGTTATAAATGGATGCATAATAATAACATAAATATTAATCTAAAAAGACATTCAAAATATTTTCAATTAAATGAAAATCTAAATCGATTCTTCTACAGTTTTTAGTAAAATTATTACTTTAAACACTTCAAAAATCTTGTTTCTCTATCCTGCGTTTAATATTATACTTAATATACCTATATGAATAATATAATAGCACAATTCGGGCCGAAAAATTAAATAAAGGTACATTATCACAAAAAAACATGGTTAAACTATAATAAATTACTAGTATAATTACTTTATAATCACATATTATACTATGATTGACTGATGAAAATATTTAGCTGAAAATTAATTTAAATATTTTTATAGAAAAATAATGTGATTTGAAATACTAAAATTGTTAGTTAATTAGTGATATTTTTAGTTTTTGATATTGTATTTATTACATCCCAAAAAATTTTAATTAATACATAATGTTACAAATTAAATATAATTTTGAAACATAATTAAAATTTAACTCATAATAGTTATATTTCGCAACAGTTTGCATAAAAAAAAATAGTAAAACAGAAAAATTTATAAACACGAAGAATGTGTTAAAGTTTGAAATATCCGTAAATCGATATAACTCAGTACCTACACAACATAATCGTTAAGCATATGACTGTCTTTCAACAAAAAATGTTTTTAATCATAAAGTACTATGGTACATAAAGAAGGATTTTACGGAAGAGAAAATTTGATCGAATTCAATCACTAGCAGCATCACACAAAATCTTATCACGTGGGGTTTTATAAATTCCAACACACTGACGAACGGTTAATGTACGTATAAGTATTTTTTATAAACCCGACATTTTGACATTTTATGTAAGTAAGTATATATCTGATTGAAAATATCCCACACAATATCAACTAAATTAAGTTTTTGATCCACTACTCCACATTTAACTTTAAATTCTTATAGATAAAAAGCTATTCATTTAATATTCATAATTTTTCATTAAACTATTTAAAAAAGTATTTCGCTTTAGGTGTGTAATCAAAAAAAAATTGTGTTTCAATTAAAAAAAAGTGGGTAAGTGGGTACTGCTCTGCTGTACATTAGGTTCCGTGTGGATCACTATTGTAAATTATAGGAGTGCTTAATTTGTATCCAATGATAGGTATCATTGTATACGAAAAATGATTCAGAACGAAGATGATTTGTTAGCCTAGGATATAATTTCAAGTGATTGGTAAAAAAGGTAGTTTATGTTTTAATAACTAGAGTACACCAACATTTAAGTTCTTTTATAATTATTGTAACCTAAACTTATGGAAAATTTTGTATTAAATTTTCAGCTCTTAGCTACGTATACAACATTTTTTATGAATTATACTTACAAAATAATTTGCTAATATTCATGATTTTGACGAATTTTTGTCAATATTTGAACTTAAAATGTTAAAAAAAAAAATTATACACATGTATTCTTGTAATTTTTTTATCACCCAAAGAATAACTTATGAAGAACTTTGTATTAATTTTTCAAGTATTTTGACTCTGCTCAAAGAATTTTATCGACACTTCAAAAAAAAAATTCTTAAAAACGAATATTACAAATGCCTTTTAAAAGCATTAAAATAATCGAAATATTTTTTTTTAAATCAAATTATGTGGAGCAAATGCCAATCTAATTAATAACTGGTGAAATTTTCAAGTATCTACGACTTTGAACAATAATAAATATTTAATTTAGTTTGAAGATAAATTGTTATCGTTACTCAACTTCGTAAACATTTACAATTTAAACGCACATAACATTTTTCCTATAATGATGCGTCGAGTTTTCTTTATAGCTACTTGAAGAAAAACTTATGGAAAACTTAGTGTTGTATTTTCAATTCTTAGTTAAAAATCAAACAATTTTATGGTTTTTCAACTTCAAAATTATTTGCAAATTTTCACGATTACGACATAGTTTATAAAAATTTGAACTATAAACGCTTATAAAAAAAATTGTGAAAAACGATTTTTGATTTTTTTTAACTACAATAAAAAAAACTAATAAGAAAACTTGTATTGAATTTTCAAGTTTTTTTGGCCATCCAATATTTTTTTTATCGACACTTAAAAATTAAAATCAATTAATAAATAAAAAAAATAATATAATTTATTAAAATTATAAAAAAAAAATATTATAATTATTCATTTATTTTTTTATTTAATTTATTAATTAATAAATTAATTTTTAAAATTCTCAGAAAAATCCAAAATTACAATGGTCTATAAATAGCTCATATTTACAGTGATTAGTTTTTAAGTTACAACCATATAAAGAAATCGATTTGGTCGAAAACTGGTTTTACGTAAAAATTCTCGTTTTACCGTCACTTTATTTTTTTGTTTTTCTCCATTTTTTTGAAAACTATTGGAAAATGTTTACTTTTTATCTCTATAACGCACCAAAGATATTCACTTTTCCATCAGAAACCACCCCCAAAGTTTGAAATTGAAGCAAGCATTATTTCGACAAGTTATGCTGTACACAGACACAAAAAAAAACACACATCATTGTAAAATCAATACATTCATGACTTCGTTCAGAATCTAAAATGGATATAAATATTAAATTGTTACTAATTTGACATATTAAAAAAATACATATTTTGCTTTTATTTTTTTTTAAATAAAAATATTAAAGGAAAGTATAGAGGTATCTATAAAAATTGAAGAATATCATATTGAACAAAAATAGTTTTTTATTTTAATAATTAACATAATATAAATACATTTTAAAAGAATATGTTTATTCATATATTATTTACAAAACATTCTATTTGTTTGCTTGTAAATGTATTAAGTTCAGCTTTTACACCTTAATAAATTAGTTGATTACTATTTATCCAATACTTTAGATAATTCATAGGAACTAATCAATCATATTATGTCATGATTTTATACGATATATAATATATATACAATGCATATATAATATATACGTGTATGTATTATGTATACACTATATATTATAATGTTAAAGTGTATATAAGATATAAATATCCACCTATTTATTTATTGTACATTAAGTGTAAACATTCATGTAGTAAAGTCAATATACAATACAACGTGATATAAATCGATATAATTTATGTGAAATAAATAAGTTTTCAATGACAAAAGTACTGAAATGTAAGTCTCAAATTAAACATCACTTTTACAAAATATTCAATCAATATAATATATCAACGACGTTGTATTTCAGTTTTAAAAGTGCTTGGGAAATGGTATTATGAACGTATATGTCAAACTAGATTGATTATTAAAGATACAAGAACAGTAAGTAATAAAAAATATAAAATTACATTTGGTGGTTGATTGTTTGAAGAAAAATGACATCTGTGTTTTTTGTAGATGGTATTGATTTTATTATTTTTTTGAAACATAGTAAAAGAAAGTAAAGTATTTTTAAGTGTTCTTTACTTGAAACTGTATAAATCTTACTTAAATTATTCTTCCCATTTCTTTTTCGAAAAAAACCTTTTAGATTATATTGATTTAAAAACAAACATAAATTGGTCTTGAAAGATAATTTCGGTAAAACAAATTATTTCATCAGCAATTCCAGTTATTCACGCAACAAACATCTAGTATTATTTTACAACTTATATCTTAAACATAAATTTAAAAGGTAATTTTATTTATTAAATTTGAGGCTTAAAAGTATCCATACCTTATTTACGTGTTACACTATCTACACATTTAAACAAAACACATAATGTATTACGATATTATTAAATATGATTATATATTATATTCTTCTAATATTATGGAGCATTGATAATCCCAGATAACAATTAATAATTGTTACAAGTACTTATGTTTTATCTTAAAAACTAAAACCCATGCAAGAGTTAAATTGATTTTTTTTAACATTTTCAATTGTTAATTGTTTTAAGTTTATAAATATTGTTTTTTTTATTGTTTATAAAAATATAAGGTGTACTTATTTGTCAATGAGTAAGTCATTATAATATATGTGTAAGGTTAGAATATTATATTAATAAATCATTGCAAACAAAAAAAACGTTTGGTTAGTGATCAGTTCTGTCAGCTCATATTACTTTATGATATATTTTTATTTCCAATCAAATAATTTATTTTACTATTAGTAATGTAATAGGTTGAATTATTAATTTTTACCAAAACATTGCATTTAAAAATATCTATAAAATATAATATTCGTAGTTTACCTTACAACTTCAAATCACAACGAGTTAAGTTTTTTAAAAATATCAAAATAATTTATCTTGTAAATTTTAATTGTACTTTAAAATACTTAAATTTTAGAGTGATAAATATATATTGGTTTTATAATGAGATGTATTTTAATTTTTTTGTTAATAATTAATTATCAAATTTTGGGTTAGTAAAATATTTTTAACTTTTTTGTTATTTGAGTTAAAGTAAAAAACAAAAAAAAATTCAATACTTTTTAAAATAACTAGTAAAGAAAAAAAAAACAGGAATTTTAACTCAAAAACCAGTTTTAGATGTTACTAAAAAACAAATAACCAATGATGAAAGTAAAAGAAATTTTTAACAAACATTTTAAGTAATATTATCTATATGTGATAAAATATGAAATTCAAAATGTGTTGACTCATTTTTTAGTTTTTTTTTTTTTTTAAATTTCGATAAAAATGTTTTACTATATTAAATACAAGTTTCCAATTAGTTATTATTTATAGCTACCTATTTAAAAATACTAAAACTATATTGGTACGATTTTATTTATAAGAATTTAAAAATCAAATATTTACAATATTTGTCAAAATCATGAAAATATACAAATCATTTTGTAGTTAAAAATGTGTAAAATTTAAATTGGGAATATAATAACATGTTTCTTACAAGTAGTTCTTACTATAAACAAAAATCTTGAAAACATATGTATAATAATTTATTATGTATTTTTTTTATTTTTTTTTTTTTTTGACATTATAAGTTCAAATTTAGAGAAAATTAGATATTTAAACGAAAAAAAAGTTTTCTAATTATTTTGTTGTAATTTAAAAATATTATTCATATAGGAACTTGAGATTTTTAAAATTCTTAACCAAACGTATCATATTTTATACACATAAAAAACTTTGAAATAGGCAAAAAAATAATTCAACTTACAGTATTACGAAAACAAATTAATTTAATAGAAATGATAATAATTACATTATGAAATGTAAACTAATGGTCTTTCTTCAAAATTATTTTTTGTATGTAATGATTTATCATTGAATTCAAATTTACAATATGAATTATATTCTTGATGGCGAGATACACTACTCTGGATATATAGCGTACAGAAAGCAGTTACCTAATTTTCATTTTTTACCCCCCTATTATTAAGAAAAGTACTGGGACTTTTGAATTTTTACCTCTTATAACTTTATAAGGACCAACTAAATAAAATTTCTAACAGAAACTACTCTCAAAGATGAAGTTGGAAATATTTTTTCTGCTCCAAATCGTTTATATTTATATGAAAAATACATACACCCATCAATGTAAAATTAATATTTTCATTACTTTAAAATGGTTTTTCAAATGTATAAAAGATATTATGTCATATTTAATTATATTATACATTTATACATAAATTAAAAATTATAAATTAATATAGATTACTAAAATTATTTATCTATAAAATCCCCAACATTTTCCGAGCCCAGTATAACATGAATCTGTTATCTTTATTATACGAAAATTGAATAATTCATAAACTATTCGTTCAAATTTTAATTTATCATGTCAAAATTAGGTATCAGAAAAATTATTCATTAAATAATTTACAGAAAAAATTATGGATATAAATTTTAAATACACGAGTAGTGCATTTTCAAGAATTACAAACTGTTGTTGTTAACTAAATTCCAAAATTAGATTTTGAATAAAAAAAAAGGGCAACATACTTGGCGAGTCATCCTGTATAATACCAATACTTATACGATAAAATGCATTAAAAAATCTTTTGAACACCAAAAATAATATGTAATTTTAATATTTTAATAAAAAGTTTGGTAATTTATACAAAAAATACCTTTATAAGACATATTTCAATTTTTAATTACTTATTACATCATTAGTTATAAAATTATAAATTTAAATAAAATATTAATGTCAACAAGAAAATTATTTTTATTTTAAGAAAAAAAAATTGATAAAATAAAAATAAAATTATAAATGGGTAATATTGTAAAATAAATTAGGTTATAAAAATTCTTTTTACGATCTTCTTAAATCATTTTCAGACGCCATTTCTGAAATCGGGTCACATCCTATTTAAATTAAAGGATTATTCAATTTAAAATGTTAAACTTTAACATATAATATTTAGATTTCATAAAATACTTCACAGTCACTTGCATTAACATTAAAAACATCATACACATTTTTTTTTTTATTATTTCAGCTGTTAACCATTAATTATTTATGAACCTGAAATATATATTTAAATCATAATTAATTAAATAACATAATATTATAAAATATAAAATAACTAAAATTAAAGTATATACTTCTATAAAAAATATATATATATTTTAAATGGCAGTCTTAAAAAGTTTGTTACTTATTAAACAATGAAATTATTTAAAATGTATAATTAAAAGAGTTTATTATTATATATAGTTTATATATAGTTTCAAATACTAAAGAAACATATTTAATAGGTAAAAAAGTTACTTTTGAAATAATTCCTACACTGTGATTCCTAGTGATATGTTATTTGGAAGATGGATTTATTTTTTTTTAGTTAGTAGATATTTATACATTTATAACCTATGTGCGCTTATTTTTTTTATTATACTCACGTCGTATTCAATTTAAACATAGAACAAAAAGCTTTGAGTGGTTATAAAATCGATAGAACTAGAGCAGCATTACATTGACAAGGTTTATTTTTCAGTACAGTCGCGTCGTTTCGGCTATACACGAGGTCGTCTTAATTATCTATTGATGTTAGAAACATGGCGTAGTAACTTCCTACGTCGGACCCAGCATTGGATTGAAATAAAAAAAAAAAAATAATGACAAATCGTGTTCCTAAACCCATTAGTTATATAATATTATAGTCTAGATTACAGATAAGATCGTGTACGTATCTATGTAATTAAAAAAAAAAAAAAAATTGTGTGCATTTATAAAATAATAATCTATCATAATCTATCCCCCAAACCCCCTTTCCACAATATCCAAGTACCTATATGGTTAATATTTTGAACGTAAAATAACAATATACCGCAAATCGATTAATAGCCAATATTATAATATCCGATTTGTCATGATATTAGCATAATATACGAAAAACGTGTATTAGTTACGCGCGTATCTGCATGATAAATTGTCTTGATATTACGTCAAAATACGATTAGAAAACAATAGATGGACGACGATCGAACAGTTCGAGTTAAGTGTCTTATTATTAGTTATAACAACAATGGCGGTATCAGCGAAGTCTGACCGACCAGTGCAAAAAGGCTATTCACACATCGTCATCGTGACGTACAACCATTGCATTGCGGCCGGACGAGTCGGAAACGTACGGACCGTCGGCCGCCGCCGGCACGCTATACTATATGCCTTTATATTAATATGTAGGTATACGCAAAGGGCACGGATGGACGGACGGATGCAGATCCGTTTCCCGGACCCGAGGAGAGAGCCTTTGCCCGCGGGCCGCCGAAATGGACCGGAAACTGCTTTCGCTAAGACAAGCGAGCAGACATTATACTCGGTCCTTTAGCGGCGAATAAGTGCGTCCATCCCAAACCGTGGCGGCGATCGCGAGCGACGGTGTGACGGGTCGCGTATTGCGAGCGCGGCCGGAAACGTTTGCCGCGGCTGCCCTTATTGCCGACACGATATCGTCCGTACACGCGCAAGACACACTCTCGAAACGTATATACTGGGCCTGTACCCGACACCGATCCCTCCACTTCCGAACCGCACCGACGGCCATCTCACAAACTTCCGTTTCTAAGCCGTCCTGCCGATTCTTGTCTATCGGTCGGTATATTTGGTACTTATATACAATATACATAATACATTATGTACACTTAGTAGTTGCCGATATCGACGTAAACGCATCTCTTCCCCAGGATATTATAGACGAGTGTATAAATATATATATTTGCAAGAATATCATCATCATCATCATCATTACCATCATATTATTATTATTATTATTATTATTTCGTGTTTTATGCTTATCGGACGTAAACAGGCGACGTTTGTGACAAAAGTGCATACCATTTCGCCCATAAAATTATAACAGGTCTGACGCGGTGTTGCTGCCGTAGGTAAGTATATAATAATAAAAATATAACAAATATAATATAAACCTTCGTGTCGGCGGCTATGAGACGTCATAACAACAAAAACAAACTCGACATCGTAACATCGTCGACGGTATGATTTAAATTTAACAACTCTGTGAGATATAATAAACACTTCGAGAATAGAGTTCAATGATTTTTTTTTTTAATTTTTTGTTATCGACTTGTTAAGTTGCAGTAATTACAATTTTCTGATTGGGTTTAACTTGTAAGCAAACGTATATATTATTATAGTATTGTTTTGGTATATTTTTCATCGAATACTTGATGTAGGTATTGTAAAGTTAAATTATTGATGATTTTGTATACTTATTCAGTATATTTAGGACAATAAATAAGATTTTTTATCTTACATATTTACGAGTTAAATTTGGTTTGGTTAATAATGTGAAATGTGAAAAAAATGTATTAAAATTTAAATGAACTTTATTAATTTAATATAATATATCATTTATACCTATATACTTAGTAATATATAATCTACTTGACAAATTTGTATTATACATATATTATCTGCATTATTCTATATCAGTGTATAAAACTTAACTCAAATTTGTGATGTTAATGATATTATTTGAATAACAGTTATTTAATATTTAATCATTATTCTTCAGGTTCAGAATATTTTAAGAGTGTAACATATTACAATATAATATACAATATAACATAATTATTGTATAGGGTACTGAAATATGGACGCTCTATAATAATGATTTTTCTAGCTTTAAATTCTAAAACAATATATCATAATATACATCGTACCCCAAACCTAACATTAAAGGGGAAAAATAAAATAATGTTAAATTTAAGCTAAATTAAGTTGTAATTTTATTTCAGCATATAAATATAAAAATGTATACTATACTGGTATATTATTATTTTTATAGTAAATAATTATACTGGCATATTATTTTAGATAATTATAATTATCATTTTTACATTTTAATGAGTATGTATAAGAAAAAAAATAGAAAATAAAGTATAATCAAATGTATTATTCGGTAAAGGTATAAATAAGAACAGCGCGTTTATTTTTTTCATTAACTTCATTCTAATATAATTAAAAAATTATGACGTCTACGTCATTAGGTAAAATCACGGTCTTAGAAGATAATCGAAGATATTTTCTAAGACCGTGGGTAAAATGTAAAGGTAATATTTATTTTAAATTATAAGTTAATATTATTTTTACTGGGAGTGCCCTTCAATAGATGACTATAGTGATATATTTATTAATCATATTATTATAATAAAATATTAATACGTTTATGAGAAAATATCACTCATATACCTATTAAAATAAATCAGTTACTTTTTGGATATTACACTAATATTTATAAAAAATATATTATTTCCTGTTAAGTGTAACGCATTTACTTACACATTTTTATTTACTATTCATTACGATTTACAATTTAAACATACTTATATTATAATATGTTTTATAAGTACCTAAATACTATACCAATTGTATATAGGGATACTATTATCTAGATAAAAAGTTCAGCAATATATTTTAAAAACCATTATACTTTTAATGTAATCATAGTTGGGTAGGTATACAATGTGTCCCGGGGCGAAGTGACCGGCCGCCGTCATATGAAAGTATACCTAAAATGACGAAGAAATAACCTTTAAAGTGGGGGTCTAACTCTTTTTTTTTTTGAGTTATGGGCAATTTAAGTTTTTTTAAACCAAACAAAAACTACCACGGATTTTTTTATGTTTCTCCGAAAATTTTCAACATTTTAACATAATTTTTTTTTTGTTTTAAAGCTATTTAATTGTCCTTTCAACCAACATACGCAATTAAACCAAGATTATGTAAATTATTATTATTAAATTGAAAAAATTAAATTTTTTTATCAAAAGTCGGAATTTTTAAAAATAAATCTCATATTACTCAAAATAATTCAATATTTAGTATGAGTTATTTTGGTTGTGTATTATTCTACAGAATAATACCTTGAATACCTTATAAGTTTGGTTTTCATATCTTTCATAATCGCAGAGTTATACGCAGCTAAACATTACAGGTCTTTTGTGATTTTAATTATTGGCAATTTATAATTTTTCTAAACATCAAGTCTAACTTAGGCATAAACTCATTAGAGGTGATATAAATAATGTAAGAAGTCAATTTTTTTTAAAAATAAAATGAAAATAAAGTAGTTTAATAATAATAATAATTAAATAACAAGGAAATAAATGTTATGTTTATTTGATTAATTAATAAGATTTTCAAAGTGTTCCCCACCTGACTGCAAACAAGCTTGAGCTCTAAACAAAACACTTTCAAAAAAAAATTGACTTCTTACATTATTTATATTTATAATACACAACCAAAATAACCCATACTAAATATTGAATTATTTTGAGTAATACGAGATTTATTTTTAAAAATTCCAACTTTTGATAAAAAAATTTAATTTTTTCAATTTAATAATAATAATTTACATAAGTTTGGTTTAATTGCGTATGTTGGTTGAAAGGACAATTAAATAGCTTTAAAACAAAAAAAAAATTATGTTAAAATGTTGAAAATTTTCGGAGAAACATAAAAAAATCCGTGGTAGTTTTTGTTTGGTTTAAAAAAACTTAAATTGCCCATAACTCAAAAAAAAAAAAGAGTTAGACCCTCACTTTAAAGGTTATTTCTTCTTCATTTTAGGTATACTTTCATATGACGGTGGCCGGTCACTTCGCCCCGGGACACATGTATACTTCAAATATTATAAGCACATCATAAAATTATTCAATCAAAAAGTTTTGTAGTTTTACTTTGGGTAGGTATGTAAAATGTTTAATAAAGGTAAATCAATTATGAAATAGTAAAATATATTGAACAAAATAACTTGGATAATAAACTTTATTTTTAATAATAATTAACCATAATCTTAATAAAATTAAGTATCATATCCTAAAACTTTAAACTTTAACTTAATAAAATAGTATTTAAAGTAAATTATATTATTTATCGTGTTTATGTGATACAGCTTATAAGAATCACAAAAATTGAAAAACGTGTAATTAATATTGCTATAGTGTTATTCATTTATAGTTAAAGATTAAAAATTTGTTGATGTATTCATATTTTACACCAATAATATACCAATTGAAAATATGAAATATTATTTCTAATCTTTGTAAACATTAAAACACTGTATTTATAACGTATCATATGACGTGTTTATTTCAAAAACGTATTATCTGTGAGTATCTGCAAGTCTGGCTGTATAGCATATTTTTTCTTAGTTTATTAGTTATTATTCTCAGAAATAATTAAAATTAGTAAAAATTTCAATAAATATAATTCATAGTATTTTTCACTAAAATAATTTTTTTTTGTTTATTTTTTCTATAGGATGTATTGGATTGCTAAAAAAAATAAAAACGTTAATCATGCACACAAAATCTATATAAATTATAAAATACGATAGTTTTTTATTCTTAGCAGAGAGATGAATATATTTTTAGCCCTACCTTCTGGTTTAATTTTTATACCTTATTTAATTTGTTCACAATAAGGCACCTGGTCCAACTTATTCCACGAATTATATTGTTGGTATTTCGCTTAATTTTGATAATTATTATGACAAAAATGCAATTAAAGAGGAAAAATGCGTAAAAATGATTGAGTTACTCATTAATTTTAAAGGTAGGTAATTAACAATAATAAACAATAGCATCATAAAAATCAATTTTAAAATAAAAAGGATTTAAAATTACAAAAGTCAATTCAAAATCGCACAGTTGTTATTCAACAATATATTTTATGGGCAATATTTTAGAATATCCAATGGTCCCTTACGAAGCGTTTTCTAAATATTAAACGTTTACCAATACATAAGTAATATTCTTGGTTAGTTGATATTTTTCTCTGCTATCAGACATTTTTGAAATAATAATTGTTATTCTTACACGTTTGGAAATTTAAATTTAAAAGAAAAGTTTTATCTTAAGCTATACAAAATACACGTACCTATACACATGTACATAAATATACGTAAATCAAAATTAATTTATCTATATAGCTTTATTTCAATTATGGAAATATCATAATATCACATTTTGGTGAATTTTACGATAAAAGAATATTCATTAAAAATATGTATTTTGTGAGTTATATAAATAAAATTCGATAATCTCTATAACAATATAATAATATTTGTATAACCCAATACATTATATTTTTTCTATACACGTATATATATAATTGGAATACAAAACAAAAAAATAATGTAAATACATGTTATTAAATTATGATGTTTTAATATTTATATATTTAATGATATCTATAATATTGTATAAAAACCAACGATGAAAATAAAACGATTAGTTTCTATATATCTAGTATTTTTGTATAACATATTCATCAAACTGCATCACCAAGAACATAGTATATCCAAGGGAATTGTAATTATAATCTTGTACTTTATATATGAAATTATATTGAATATAAATCATTTCAAATATTAGAATTAAATAAAAACTATAATAATAATAAACAACATAAAAAACTGCAGTTTATGGGTGAAGCTAGGTAATTTAGCTAGTAGGTATTTATTAAAATACAGTATAATATATAATATTATAATAATATGTGAATGATCATTTTATCATGAAATCTGTCAACGACAGTTTTAACAATTTTTATTTTTTTCCCCCGATAAAAGACTATATCTTATAAATGTAAAATGAATGGATATAATATATTATTACACAAGAATAAAGCAATTTTATATATTGTTATGTCATCAATTGAAAATGTATGCATCTATTCAGAATATTTCTTTTTGTTCTAAATAGGTAGATATAAAAATAAATAAAATGCTTAAGAATATATAAAATGATAAAGAAGTGCACTTTAAGTTTAAAAAAATATATAAATATATATATACAATAGAATGGAAAAAAACTATTTAAAACTGATGAAAAATATAATATTGTTATAACTTTCAAGCATACTTCATGGAATACTGTAAAATACATTTATAATTCTATAAAACTATAATATAATCTGTGTTGATTGTAAAATAAATTCAAATAATGTATACATTTTTTGGTAAATTTATTATATTTTCAAAATATTAATAATTATTTTTATTTTATTTTTATTAACAAACAAACATTATCTAGATTTCATATGATAATATAATCTTTAAGAACAATTCTCTTATTCATTTATGATTAATTATTATTTATAAAATGAACTTTTTTTCTTATGTATTAATTTTTTATGCGTTTTTATACTATAGATGTGTTTATTAAAGGTGGTTTTTTTTAAAGAAATTTTTCATTGTAGGTACCTCACTGTAATTGGCGGCACTATATGAAGTAATTTTACAGCCTAAAATATAAATAAATATCTGTAGATATAGCTTAAAGCTTATTAGGTTTGTATCAAACGGGCTCTTAAAAAAATATATTTTTTTTTTTTCATTATTGGTTTTCCCATCAATACTTTAGTTTTGTTTGCGCATTTGTGTCCAATTTACCTTATAAACCACCTTAACTAGACTACAAAATATGTCAAGTATAATATCAAGCACTCCGTTTTTCAGATAAATATATAATATTATAATATTATAATAACACTGCATAATAAATCATGAAATTGAAATAAAATTGGCTGCTTCGTTTTATTATCGTACCGTACATTGATTATATTATTATAACTATACGGTGTTATAATTGAATACCTCGTGTGATCTACACTTACCCATCAAACGCGCTCGCCGTGTCATGCGCATACATACCTATACCTATAATATCATACGGTCTACTGGTATACCGTTGCGGTGGACGTGGCGACGGCGGTATATTTCAATAAACCCATTTGAAAACTAAGGTTGGCATAAATAATTTACCAAGTTTCCTGAACGTGCACAATTCTCTCGCATACACACACACACACACGCACATGCACACACTCTCTTATTATCCTACCCGTGCAGTGTTTGCCGCGGGAAACACCAACTAGCTATTACATCGCGTTTCCATTATCCGAATTTTTCGGGTTATTTCCTCTTGCACCACCGTCCGAACGCCGCCGTGTACAACAATATAGCGGTACGTATACACACAATATATAATAATAATAATATAACGATGACGTGTAACATAAAAATGACGTTAAATTTCGTTCAGAATACAGGTACCCCGCAAGCGTTTTCCTGGTCGGCCACTGTATTATATATATCGTTCTTGCGAGGTCTTCGTATTATTATTCGTGTGTATACGGTGGATTTCACCAATTGACTATATGCGTATACATTATGTTCATCAATATTAATCTTTTAGTATTTTATAATTTACGAGAATTATCCGATTACAGTATTCAACTGAATAATATATTGTTCATATATTTTATATTTTGTAAATAATCATCGTAAGTATGTTTTCTAAGCCAATTGATTAGTTTGTTATTATCGGTATTAGAAAAATGGTGCACTAAAACCCACAGTATGTTCAAATAAATAAATTCTTAGAAACCTAAGTATAATTTAAAATCTAAGTAAAACAATTAATTAAAAATTGATTTGTTTTTTTTTATATTTTAGGTACCTATTTATTGTAAAAATTAATTTAAATACTCAATAATAATCTGTTGTACCTATGTAGTGTTTTTTCACTTTTCAGAAATAAATACCGATAAAGGAAAACAATTTCGCAAAGTACGAAAACACGAGATATATCTATAGAAATTTACTTTAAATTGATAAATACGTACGTAAATGTTCTAAAAATGTCGAATAAGTATATAATTAACTTAAACAGAATATAAAAGCTTAAAACTGTCACAAAAGTATCAAAAATGTATTTATTTTTGAATATCATAAGAAAATACGAAAAAATGTATAAAAACTATATATTTAAACTCTACGATGTATGAATTGAATTTTATATTTGTTGAGTTCTTCAGGAGTAATATGAAAAAAAAAAATTAAACGCTACAAATTCATATCCTTTGTTATTATCACGGGTTATTATTCTTTATACGTATAGTTTTAAATAATTCAAACAGTTATTCGTTAAATATGTCGATCAAGTTGTTAAGACCCTAACTTTAAAAATAAAAATTCGTGTTGCTTAAATGACATTAAACAAATAAAAACCAAAGGATCTTAATATATAACGGTCAACGAGCTGGTATATATATATATTTATATACACATTATGCTTGCTTAAAAATTTTTAAAATTATTATTTGAATAAGCACATGATTTAAGAATAAATCGAGTTATGCGAATGTTTGACGAATCACTTTATGTTTGGTATGTACAGATACTACATACACGGGAACGGAAATAAATAAAAAAAAAAAATAAAGTGGAAAAAACATCACATACAAAGACAAAGACGCGCGATGGAAAGAAACGAAATTAATAAGTGCGCGGGTACAGTTGAAGAAATAAAGACGAGTTTCCTAGAGAAAGATATAGACCGAAAGAGAGCGAGAGAGAGAGAGAGAGAAGGACCAATATATAATAATAATAATAACAATAATAATAATAATAATAGTGTGAAAGAAAATCGAGGAAAAGTATAGAAGAAAGAAGAGATAGGAACACGGGGTGAACGAGAGAGAGAGAGAAGAGGGAGAGATAGAGTGCCAGAGTTGGAGTGAGATCGACCGAGACGGCGGCGGGAAGGGTGAAAGAGATAGAGCGAGTGTGTGTCGGGGAGGGTGGTGCAACCAAGAGTGGGCGAGGATAAACGGCGAAAAACCGCGGAAGCACGGTCTAATTTTCTGCGCAAGTTCGTCGCGCCAACGTACCCGCCGGGGGGCGCGAGATCGCGTCGACGGGGGCGGCAGCCGCGTTTTTCGCCGACGACCGTGTGTGCGTGTCAGACTCCGTCGTGGTAAGCCGGTGCGCACGGTCCGGTTCGGTGTGTGTATTGCGTGTTAGAGCGTGTGTGTGTGTGTGTGTGTGAACGAGTACGTTTTTTCTGAATTTTTTTTTCGTTCATCGTACCGTTTCGTTTTTATTTATTTATTTACTTTTTTTTTTTTGTGAACGGCAACGACCGGCCAATCAATTCGATAGTAGTGTACGTTTACCTCCTGCGAAATAATTACTTATATCTACGTATTCCCGTTCACGTTCAATCAAGCCGTCTTCGGCCGTGTACGCGAGTGATTTTTCAAACTCAGTAAATAAAAAAAAAAAAAACGAAAAACTTTCGAAACGGTTTCGTTCTGTGGACGATTCGAAGATGATCCGCAATGACTCGTGGCGTCGACGGTACGGGGACAATAATATCGTGTCGATCCGGCGGACCGTTTGACGATCTGTCATCTTCGTAGTAGGATACAGTGGTTCGACAGCACGCGGTACAGACTTCGGTAGTGTATTACGTAATAGGCGAAATTTAAAAATAAATTACTGCTCGCGACATCGATAAAACTACGGTATTTACCGAACGCCGCAGTCGGCACGTTTCGTTTCGGGGGCCGAACGATGATAGTAAACATGTGCAACAAAACGTTGATCGGACGGTTGATCATCGGTGGAGCTATGCTGTTGATGCTGACCACGGGTAAGGAACAATACAAATAATAAATATATTGATATAAACGTAGTGACGCTAGCGAATCGATGACCGTGTAAAGTAAACGAATTATGACGCCTCTGCAGAGTCACGTCACGGAAAAGTTGTAATATATCATACTGCATAATATCATATTACAGTAGAATGATTTTTGAGTATAATATAGACGATAACGCGCAAACGTAATAATAATTAATGATATTATTATTATGCGTGTTTACAATAAATATTTTATATATAACACAGGATGTTAATCGATGGCATGTCTCTTTAACAATGATCGAAACACTATATTGAATAATATTATGAAAACCATTGCTGACGGGGTCACAGCATCCTTAATTTAAAATTAAAAAATTGAATTATATTTTAATATTTTTCGGCTTTGCTTAGTAAAAGAAATATTAAATACATGAAATAAATGATTAATAAGAAAAAAATAAATATATACAACATATAATTTTATATCAATCTTTTTTTTTTTTTTATCTGAAAAGAAAATGTTACTTGCTCACCTATATAATATTACATCTCCACATAACAGATATTATCGAATAGGTGATACGTTTAACACGGCTTTAATTATTTATTTAAAATAAATAAATTATATAGAATATTCATATAAATTTCTAACGATACTTTACAAATTAAATTACAAAATAAAAAGTCTATAATATAATATTATTATGTATCTACAATACTTGACTATTGGGTATTTATTAATAATAATTTGTTGTAATATCAACGTTACTCACTCAATTGAGTTGACAAATTAAAGATTCACAAGTTTAAAAACTTTTTATATTGTACAATTTATAACCTAAATTATATATTTAGTATATTATATCGAAGTAGTTAATAATCTTAGTGTTCGCTATGATGGAAAAGTTGTTGTGATCAATTAGGAGTGCAGAATAGAGATTTTTCAGTAAAAAAGGGTGGATCAGCATTATAAAAAATACTCTCGACACATTAACGTTCGATTTTTCATAAAAAAAAAAATATATATATATATGTAAATATTTTCATAAGTCATGACGTAAAGTACAAAGGGATAGTCACTAATACTGTACATATTCAGAAATAACTTAATTGATTGCTTCGGTACATAGTTATAGCTAAGCTTATGTTAATTATTAATACATGGAAATTAAATAAAATATTTTAAAATTCAATGTCCGTTAATAAATTACTAGTCACGACCAGTTTAATATTTTAAAATTTATAACTACTGAATCGCTTATTTTACTGAACACCATATTTTCTATGAATTATGTTATAATTTATTATTTCAACAAAAGCTATAGACAGGACACAGAGACTAAGTTGGACAATCATCTCGTTTCAACCATTTAGACGAAAGCCAGTATTTTGTTATTACTATGAAGTTAAAAGCAATGATAAATAATTATTATTTGAAAAAAAGTATTTATAGTATACAATAATTCATTTTTAAAAGTAACTTTTGAAAAGTATATAATAACAGTATATTAACTATATAACTTTGTCGTAATAAACTGAAAAAAATTAGTGAAAATCAAAATCGTTATTCGGAATTATATAAAATATATAATATAAACGTAATACACATATAAAACTGGAAAATCTATTTTATTAATTTGTAAATTCAAAAATATTATTAATAAGTAACATTTTGTTTATTAGATATATAGTAGATATTATATGCTACTTATATCTACTATATAAAATATAGATTAATAAGGTTTTTACTGAACATACAATTATTTTTAATAATTTGTACTAATCTTTATGCGTATATATTATATAATTATCTATAATTGCACATTTATTGCTTAGATTCGATATACATTTAGTAATTTCTATATAAAATTGTAAAATATTCAAACCAAGATAAAAATGATTGCTTTAAAACTTAAATTTTAATATACAAAAAAAAATATATATATCATACAACATCACAAACTAACTGAAAATTGACAACATTTTTGTGTAAAAATAAACCTTGAAAAATAATGAGATGACCATAATAATTGAGTAAAATTATACTGTGTCAGGTATTAAATGAATTAAATACAAACTGTTTAAAATGGGCTGATTCAAAGAGTTCTACTTTTGCCAAATAAAGTTTTTCGTGATCAGTTGAGTAAAGTTTAAAGAAGCTTGCAGGTAAATAAAATCCTTTTTTGATAATTTGTTCACATTTTTGAAACTTATTTAATTAAGTTTGAAACGTCTAAAAAATGTGTACGAAATTATTAGTTCATGTATAAAAAAAAGGAGAAAAAATAATTGCTTTTACGATTTAAATATATATATATATTTATTATCCATTGTAAAATGTACTCATTAAAAGAGCCACTAATTTCAATAAAGCATTATTTTTGTATAAAATATGTATAACCCACATATAGTTTTCGAAAAGGAAAAAATAGAAAAAAAAATTTCACAAAAGTAGTTTATTAATAATATTTAAATAACACAATATATTATGTAAACGTTCTATTTCATTATAAACAATAAATAATGTATTTCTATAATTTACAATTTTACCTGTTCTAGCATCTAACATCTAACATGTATAATAATGTTATTGCTTGAATAAAATTTAAATTTAAATAGAAATATATAAAAATGAAGTTTTTTATATTTTCATATAATTTAATTTTAGTTGAAATTCTAATTAGAACAAAATACAATAATAATTAGTTTCAGTAACATCAAAATTTTCGAATTTCAATAATATATATTTTTGTTTTTAATATTACTTCAAACATCAAGTATAATTTATACTACCCACTTTATTTCTACAAAGTATCTATATATTATAGTTTTACCACCCAAGTAAAATTCTAAATATTTTTTTTTTCATATATAATAATATTTAAATTTTCAACACTCAATTTAGTTGGGTGTATTATTTGGAAAAAAAAAATAATGATCATTTAACATAATATTTTATAAATTATAGCAAAATCATAAAAATGAATATATTTATATGTTCATAAATACCAGGGAATTATTGTAATGTATACCACAGCAGATAGACGATTTTGACAAAGTTATTTAAAATAATATTCTGATTGGATTAGAATTTTAAAGAGATACAATAAACCAAAATGCATTCATTATAAAGGTAGATACAGTGTGCTATATGCCATGTGTTAGTATTCATGAGTGTGTTATAAAAAAAAGTAAGTTGGCAAATAAGTTTTCCGTTATCATGATTAATATTGTACACCTAATGTACAGATGTATCCGATAAACGGTTATCTTTTAATTAATATTATACGATCGTCAACATATTACAGAACCTAAAGTATATTATTAATTATTGTTAGTTCTAACTAAATAAATCAATTTTACGACGTAGATAGACCCATTTCTTATTCAACAAGTATATCCAATAAATAGTTTTATCAGTCATGACTGATAATTTCAGAATTATCGTCTCTACCTAGGAAATATCGCTAAATGCATCATTGCCTGAAAACGATACAGTATTAACATTATTTTTTATGGTTAATATTATATAGGTATGGTTTAATTTTATTGGAAATATCGTTATACACATGTAGTTAACGTTAATTATTTAATTTACGTCTTTAACGGTAACATTATATTAAATACCTATACAACTTAGCATTGGTAAATAATCATAAAATAAAAGTAATTTATATAAATAATATAGTATGTTGTGAAATGTTTTTTTTGTTATATATTTGGAGTGTTCATTATTTATTAATAATTTTTGAAAAAAAAAAAAAAAACATTGAATGGTTTTTAACTCTGAAAAAATCTGTAAACAACCTGCAACAATATTTTTGTTTTATTCTTGTTATATATAAACTTACGACTACCTTTAAAATGGTTTTTACCATAATCTTATATAATACTATTTTTATTGTGCTCAAATAGTTGTATGAATTAGGTAATTTAATTCCATGCCTGAAGTTCTACAAATGATTATAAAATAAATTGTGTTATATGTAATACGAGAGTCCAAAAAGCCTGCAGCAAAGATAAATATTAAACTGACTTACCTATATATAATAAGAATTCTCAAAAAATGCAGATTCAAGTAAATATATAGAATTCCAACTCTTCATTACAGGAAACAGAAAAGTAAAACTGAATTCGTAATTTGTTTTATTAGCTATAAAACTGCAAATAGTTGTCACTGAAAATTTGCGATTTAAGTACGACCTCCAACATGTATACTATATATACGTGAATAGCTCGGCAATAAAACGTTTTAGAAGTCTGTATAGTCGTTCAAAATGATCTCCCATAGTCAGTCAAATAAATATACTTGATTCCTAGTTCCTTGAAACTTGGAATTTTATATAACTTTCATAATTTATTATTAATCTAGTGGATGATAAAAATTCTATTTCATAATGTTTCGACACACAGAATGAATAAATAAATTACAACATTTAGGTTGTTGAAATATAAACTAATAGTTTATAAGAAATCCATACATTTTCAAAAGGATAGTGTACTTTTAAATTGTAGGATCGAATACAATGATTATGGTGTGGCAAAAACCACATATTAAAAAGTGTGCTCTTATTTCAGTTATTTTTATAAAAAAAATGCTATATATTCTTTATGTTTTTATTAACTGAAAAGAACCAAGTATAAACTTGAATTATGTTTTGGTGGCATATTATATACGTACCTATATAATTTACATAATAATAATAATATGAAATAATAAAAAACAATAATACAATAAGATCACATTTCAAAGAAAGATAACATAATGTATTTAGACGATGATATAATATTATATAAATTGACAATTATATTAAGCTGATGAACTTATAATAATTATAACTTATTTGTATTTATTTATTTTTTTATTCTAATTAATTCCTACTATTATTTTCCAACGCAAATAAGTTACGACTAAATAAAATAAGTTATAGTTAATAAAATTATGAAAAATGATTTTGTTTATAATTTTAATGTCATAATACATTTTAGAATATAATACAATTATGGTTTAGATACATCTACTCAATATTAATAACAGTTTCAAATAGCAGAAGCTTAAAATGCATTAAATTATGTTTGATATGATAGTACATAAAAAATAATGAGATTTTATTTAAAACATTTGTATTTCTTCACTATTTGTTATACCAGTTTTTGAAATGTTTTCTTGGATACTTATGTAAGATTCATAAAAATTTCCGTTTAAAATACCAATTTAATTCATTTTTAAACGCAATGGTTTTTTTTTTTTTATCAAATTTAAGTACAACTTTAAAGATTTTAGTGGACTCACCAACTGTGGTTTCCAATTTCTATTGCGTAAGTAAATATATATATAAAAAATATAATGAAAAAAATAGATTACTTGTTTGAAAATAAAATGTCTTTAATAATACACAGTGAAGTTAATATGAACTATATTTTCTAATGTATATTTTAATTATAATTACAAATTTCTACTTTCTAGCACTATGTACAAAATGAAAATGCATACTTATATAAAGTTTTATTTTCAATATTTTGTATTAAAATAATCCTTTACATGTATTACATTATACTTGTGAATACAAATATAATAAATTACAAAGAAACTCAGTGTCAATGCGACACTGTATGGATATTAAAGTTATAGTACGTAACTGCTATCAAAGACCCGTCTAACAAAAAAACATAAAAAATAGAATTACATTTTTTCCATACTGACTCAACTACCTTATAAAAAAAAAAAACACGTTGCTATTACTATCACATCAAACACATTTATATGTTCAGTTATTAAAAAAAATAATTCTTGTATTTTGATTTTTATAAAATTGATACTTTTAATACGTAATGTTTTGGATATTTAATTAATATTTTTCAAATTTGAATAATTTTTATATGAAATCGTATACTTGATTTCTTCATAAAATAAAATAAATTAATTTAAAACAATACTCTCATTGTTAATATGATTGTAAGTATATTGTTTTATTTATTTATTTATTGTTTGATATTTATTTGATTATTAAAATTTTATAAATATTTTTTTTTTTTATATATAATTACTACTATTAAAGAAAATCACATTTTAATTTTTTCAAAGGGTTACGATGGAGAAAACACCCAATGATGGTAACACTAAATTACTTTAATAATACCATATTATATTTTATAAACGTCAATATTAAAATACATATTAATAAACACTAGTAGATAAATACTATAATTATAGTTAATTTGATCATAATATGAGTTCCTTTTTATACAAGGTATCACGAACTAAAAAAATAAATAAATAAATAATAATAGTTTGTGTTTGTCAATTAAATTTGATATTAAATTATTTCTATTAAAAATGCGCTTGAATTATTTAAAACGTGTAGATAATATTGCAATACAAGAGAAAAATAATAATTATAACTAATGCATGTAGTCATGTATGAAATACTTCTATCAAAAATCGTAATGATAATATGCTAATAAAACATCAATAACAGGAAAAGTATTTGCTTGCAAGCAGACAAACAAATAATTTTATTACGGAATTCTATATTTGACATTGTCAGACACAAATACCAGTGAACTATAAAACAATACTATCAGACACAGCGTTGAAATACTTTGTAGCTTTTTGAATAATTAGAAAATTATTCGTTTATGAAGTTCACTAGATGTTTTATCGAGGTAATATTTTAATGTCAATACAATATTATTTTGTTTACGTATTATATTTAATTTCGTTAATAGTATGATGGCACACTATTGTTTTTAAATTAAATTGACTTAATGTTGACAGCCACTAGTGTATAATATTATATGAACATACAATGGAATTACTTCTCATTGTATTTAGTCACATATATCATGTATTTTATAAACAAAGTGTGTTGCGTATATGCTTCCGTTTGTTTCATTACAGACGGTAGACACTGCGTGTATGAGTAGACAGATAAAAAATGTAATTATTATGTTAAAAACTTCTTAGTGGATCATTTGTGTTGCTGCATTTTAATATTTCTAAAATTCAAATATAATAATTCAAAACTACATTGCGTTATTTTTTGTTTCTAACATTTTCAGCGAGATTGTTTGAAAGTCATTTGCTGGCTGTTCTTTCCCGCAAAACAAATAAAAATGGTAATAGAATAATATAAATGGTAAATATTATAACACAATATTGTACTAACAGCAGGATGATTTTATGACATTTTATTCATGAATTTTGCTAATTAAAAATGTTTTGATAATAATTATATTACAATTATTTTAATAATTTATTTAATTTCAATTGGCATATAAAAATAAATTTATATTACACATTATAGTACAACAGTAACGGTAATATAATAAAAATATAAATAATACGAATAATTCTACTCACACAACTATTAAAAAATTCAATAGAAGTAAAGTTAAGTAATTTAATTTTCGCTTCATTATTTAATGGCATTATCCTATTTATTAAAGGAGCTAAAGCATAATTTTTCTTTGTGAAAAAAAAATTTATATAAAAAAAAAACTAGTACACCTAATTCTATAATAAGATATATTAATACAGAAGATTTTAGTTCAGAACAATCAATATAAACATTCACAAGTTAAAATAAAATGTTACACAATTTATTTTCCTTCTTTTTGGTAAATCATAAGTGTGTAAAAAATATAATAACGTCTGATAAGGAAAATGTAGCACACGAGTTATATTACATTTAAAAGCCATAAAATGAAGGAAACGATTTTGAACATTATCTAAACATTGAATTTTATATTTTAAGTATGGAGACAAAACCATAGAACCATAATCGAATTTTGGACATACTGAAGAAGTAGGTTAGGTTAGTAGGTTTTTTAAAACAACAAAATTAGTTGAATCTTCACAGGTTTTGAAAATAAAATTAATATCACAGCTATAAAATTTACTAATTGTATGTAATAGGTAAGTGTTTATTAAAAATAACAATGTAATCAAACATTACACTTAAATCACCGAAATTGATGGACATGATGAACATGTTTTGTTGTAATACGCTTATTGATATATTAACATTGAATGAGTGGAATCCGAATATTAAAGAGTAAGACATTACATTATTTTTTTAAATGCTTAAGGATAATTCGTTAAATACTTAAAATTCAGTCAGAATATTCAAATCCATTGATAATAACGATGCATCATTAAGGAAATTTATTTGCTGGAATAATTGCAATGCATCAGCGAAAAGAATTTTTTTTGAATGTAAAGAAATGTAGATCATTAATAAATAATATAAATAGTAAGGGGCCAAATATGAAAGTTAGATACACCAGGCAGGACAATAAATGTATTTGATTTGAAATTTTTACATTTTACAATGTATTCTCTATTTGATATTTAGGACGAAATTCAAGATAGCGAAAGGTCACGAATACCAATGTAATGTAATTTAGATATATATTATGGCTTATTTTATAAAAAAGTTTTATACAAGTCTGAGTAAAATTCATTGAATTTGGATTCATTTATATAGTATATATAATTTAATATACATTTTCATGAAACAAATTGATTTAAGCTGTTGTTATAATTTATCACATCTTATAAATCCATGGGGGTCAACACATTATAATGATAAATGCAAAAATGTAATATAATATTTAAATATGATGATTCAAATATTATCGGTATACTACAAGGCAGAAGGATAATTTGTCAAACTAGTTATTAATTTTCTTTGGGAAACTTGTATTTATAATAATTGACCAATTTAATAATTTAATATATGAAGATTACAGTCACTCATATATATAAATGTTATGAATAATATTTTTCACAGTCTTGAATTATTAAATAATTGACGATATCAGTATGATAATCTATTATTATAATCATTAATATTGTAATGAGATGGGATGTAGACAGCTTGAATTAATAAAATAAATTAACGTATTGATAATTTAACAAACAATTGCTTAGGATTATTATTTTTTAGTTGTATAATATATACAATAACTATGTAAGTGACTTTTGACGGCAATTAATATATCACCGCTTCTAATGTTAATGCCGATAACACTACACATCTATCTCAGTGAAAAAATGAATAATTTTAAAGTAGACCATGTTCATTATCATTAATCCCTATTCTTGTACCAAGCTTATATAAAACATCGGAATCGTAGTCGACTAAATCAATATTTCGAGTAAAAATAACCAGCTTGGTGTAATAATTACGAAGTACATGTTGATAGAGTTATAATCGGAATTAGCCTATGATTCTTGGTACCTATTTCTTTGAATAAATAATACATTTTTAACATACCTAATATATAATTCATTTTCAACGTTAGCTTTTCGAGAATTCAGATAATCCAATATGGTTCTGAGATGATTCGCTGAAGTAGTATAAAAATAATATTAACTATAATTTAACATTCATAAACATAAAAATAAAACTAACACTTTAACATTTATCACATCAACGTAATTTATTTTTATTTTTCAACAAATTGAAGACATCATGCTCGTTAGATAATGCTGTCCGAATAGATTAACATTGATTTGATACCTTGTTTATGAATAGTTAATTTTAGAAATAATATCAATACCAATTAAATGAAATATTTCAAGAAAACCTATATCAATAAAATTAATACATGCAAACTTCTTGGGTTTACTAAAAACAATTAAACTATGCGTTCTTGCTTGTCGATCAAGCATTTCTGAAATAAATATCTTGCAGAGTAGACCAAACTAAACTAAACTTAACTAAACTAAGTTCTAAGATATATACTATTTACTCTAGATTTTCGATTTTTGTTTTTTCAGTAATTTATTTCGGTTTAAACATATTATTCAAATAATTACCCTGATATATTATTGATATTGTTTTCTTTCAATTGACAAAAATTATATTATTTTATTTTGAATAGGTTTCATATCATTAATATTATGTTAATATTTTTTTGCATTTATAAATAGTATTAATGGAATCTATTAAGTTTTAATCTTTAATTTAAATCTATATTATTATCAGAAATTCGTGTATCTGTGTTAATTGATTTTATCTATGCATTTTAACACTTTTAAAATATTCTGATCACACGAGATTACAAAACGGAGTTTAACTCCAATTGGTTAAAACAATGACAATCGTTTTGTTTCCATTAATTCGCGAACCACGACAGGGAACATCGGTAAACATTGTGTGTTTACACCAAAAACGCCGTCGAGATTACAGCCAACGTTTATATATAGGTATCTAATAAAACTAATAACTTCTAAACGACGTGTTATTTGGCGTTTCGACGGGTGAAAAAGTTGTAATTCAATTGAACAATATCAATAAGTTTACTAAAGTTGATGCTATTCGCACTAACAACTGTATGATTGTACGCAACTTACCAAATTCGTATACTTATTATTATCGTAGTGATCCTCGTTGAACATCAGAAAAAAATATTTCTTCCTTCGTTGGTACACTTTAAAATAATCTCTGGTACTTATTATTTTAGTTTATCGGGAAATCGTGTGATGCGTAAGAATGACATTGAATTTTACAAACAATATTATAGTCATAATAAATTACTGTAACTTGAGAAAATTTAATTAGTACTGTACGTACGTTTTGATTGCATAGAGATATTTTTCTAAAAATTATGCTTGTGGCTGTGGCTGTATACAAAATTTAAATACAATTCAAAGTGGTAAAATTATGTTTGTGATTTATACTTAGAATAGATGATGGATGTTTTATTTTGTGAGAATCATATTTTGTTATAATTTTGGAATTTGGTATGTGTTCCCACCTCTTCCTTCATGTTCAACATTTTTTTAGTCATATATTAAACATGTAATCAGCATATTATTTCACACTAACTTTTGTAATTTGCATAATTTTGGTTTAAGCATGTAATTTATGGTTAGATAGTATAATATTAAATTGTTTTGGTTTATATAATAATAACATTTTTTTTCCTTTTCAAGACTAATGTCATTATAATGTTATCTAAAATATATCTTAAATGATACAATTTTTTTTTTTCTAAACATTTTAAACATTAAACTGTTTTCTATAATGTTAATACAATGTTTTTCATAGTCATTATTTTTAAATTATCTATAATGAAGTTTTGCTAAACAAGGTAATATAATTATTATAAAACCAGATAGCAACATGTAGCGTACGCAATTAAATATAATCAATATTTTTACACTTTATTTTGATATTTACAATATTGTTTATATTTTTATAAAATAAATACAAATTTTAGTTATAATTGAAATCACATATTTACACTTTACCAAATGAACTAAAATATTAAAATTTAAATTCTGATCACATTTTACATTGAAATAGCCTATAGCTATATTGCATACATGTAGAATGATAAAATCACTAACATGTGCTTTGAATTACATTTTCTCTTGTTGACAGAAAATTAGTTTGTTAATGTTATCGTTTATTTTATCAGATTCATATGAATAGTTCTTTTAGAATTCTTTTGCGTATTGTGATTTTAATGTACCTAATACGTAACTACAACTTTTTTTACTAACACAACTACAAATACAAGCTGTGTTATCGAACTTAATATAAAATGACATACGTTTTAACAGTATAATTTAATAATTAAACTTTAAGCATTTATTACGCAAAACTGCTTCTTAAGTTTCAAAGTTTCAAGGTGTCAAAGTTTAGAAAATCATTGTTTTACGAATAACTACTATAATACCTGTGGACCTTAATATTATATACAAACAAATGTGACGTTCAACATTTTTCATTATAATAGTGTGATTGATTAAAAGGTAGGTAATAAATATGCTGTAAATAGTCGTGCATTTAAAAGAAATTCGATTACGAGGTCGATACTTAGTAGCTTTATGAAGAGTTCACATTTTAGTTTTAATATTAATTTATATGAAAATATGAATATTTATGATTTATTAATGTATTTAGGTTAATGTGGAATTAATTTAATAGTTATAGATGTTAATAAGGTATCAATACTCAGTTTAGTTTCTTCACCATTTTTATATCAATAAATACGTATATAAGTTCCTACATATATTTTTTAACAACAATGATTGATTATTTAAAATCGATAGTAGTTAACACATTTTTCAATGTTAAATAAATTAAAATATATTAGAAAACTTCACAAACATATAAGTGTTTACTGAAAAACAATAATAAATATATTTTGTATTCAAAAATCTTTGGATTATGTCGAAAAAAGTACAGTTTTAAATTAACTTCATTTAAAATTGTTTTTTTTTTCAATGTGATAATTTAATTTTTGATTTTAAACTTAATATCTCAAAATATAATTAATATGCACCATTATGCTTGTAGTAAAATCAGTATTCAATGTGACAACAACTTACTGATCTATGTTCCTGTCTTGCTTTTTATTATTGTCTTTATTTATTGCACACAGAAAAATATATAGGTACTTAATTTTTTTACCCTCGTAGTAAAATAATATATATATATATTTTTGCATGCAATTTTCATAACAAATAATAGATATTATATTTGTATCACAAAAGAATAATAATATTAGTGTATTTATGTATATATAACAATTATATAAGAATTTTTATTCTACAGAATTTGATTATTTTAAAAATATATTATTCAATCAATCTCTATTACCTAATTTCTAATTTTAAATATTAAAATAGACTATTTATTCTCATACTATGGGACTACCTTCAATGTATGTTGTTGTATGAAATAAATACGTGACATGATTGAAAAATAATACGTGATCCCTAATTTGTTTACATCTATGTGTTCTCCCAATATCGGCTCTACAGAGCAATTTATTTCACAAGAAAAACCGTTCAGTATGTAAATTGTAAAAGCCCATTTTATCTGTGACAGAGTTTGGTATCACATGAGCGTTAAAATTGTAAAGTTCTAAAAATATTAAACACAAGTACGTATCGTCCTATGTTGCTTTAACAAATACGTGATGAATAATTTTACATAACTCTAAATTAAAGCATGTTAGCGTAATATACGATTAATATATAGATAATGCAATGTTAATGACAAAAAAAAAACAATTTTAGTTATTAATTTATAGTTAAAAATAAATTTAAAATATTTTTATATACAGAAACAAATATTAGCTGATATTACCAATATTTATAGTAATTTTAATAATCTTTTAATTATCGTGTCCAGTATGGTGCGTTTCTTAGATACATTATATCTTACATTTCTGTGATACGATTTGTCTCTGCCCTGAGAAGGGCTGTTTGAATTTTGAATAGCTGAGAAGTATAAGTACCGATGTGGTTATATTATTCACGTTATTTTTCTTTTAATGGGATCATATATCGCAATGCAGGGAATACAGTCTGCAAGCTTTTAGATTGTACCCATAATTTATTATAAATAATTTTATTAATATGCATAGTTTAGAAAATCACATTATTTGTTTAATTTAATTAAATCGTAATTAAGAGGACACTATATTTTCAAGTGTTGTGTAATATATCTTTTTAACGTAAAAAATAACAAATTTGTATTTAGAGCAGAAGCTGTTATAATATATTAAATAATTTTAATAAATTAATGAATCAACTATTATAAAATGTAAAGGTTATTATACCTATTTTTTAAGTTATAATTGTGTAGATATAATAATAAATAAAATATATTTTAAATAAGTAAACTAGGCAATTGTATCTATAAAATTTTCGTGATAATAATATGGAATATTAGATTTATGAAAAACTAATAGTAATTGATAAGTCAAGTCTAAATAACTGAAATTAAGATTTCTTAAGTTAGAAATTAATGAGTAGATGAGTAAAATATGTGGCAAAATCTGAAACAAGACAGGTATTTTTGAGATTTTATTATGTATGCTCGACAGGTTTATAAAAGGTTAAGCATGAAATAATTATATAATATTATTTAAAGGTACATTTTAAATATAAAAATAAAATAAAATGTCTATAGTTATTATTTCATAAATATATATTGGTTTATTTATGAATAATTTTATAATTGGATAAAATGAGAAATTGGATAGTGTTCAATGCGTGTATAGTGTATACTATTTATACATTTGAATAATTAAAAATTAAATTAACAAAACAAATAACAGTATTTCAACTATACTTAAGTTTTAATTTAATATTATTACACATATTTGGGTTAATAAAAAAAAATATATATATATATATACATTTACACCACTAACATTAATAATAAAACAAAGGTTTGTTACTAAAGAATTGATTATTATTCAATTTTCATAATTTTATGTATTGGCAACTATATTTTGAATGGCCTATTTTGTGAAGAGCCGTAGTTGCAATCACAGGTACCTAACTTTCGTTACCAATATTTAAAGTTTTGATGAAAGGAATAAACTATACGAATAGCCAACAGAATTCTGGTCAACTTCATCGCTTAGCTAAATTTTAAATACTTATAAATAATTTACTTCGTTGGATATTAGATTATTATAAATAAAAAAATCTCTGTGAAATGTATGGTACTGGACATTAAATAAAAAATGAGTTTTTCCATAAAAAAAAAAAAATGCTCAATAATAAGAATTATAAAAAAAACAATAAAAAGTATAATTTCTTCGAAAATATTTTTTTACTTATTCAAAGTTATTTACTGTTAAAATACTTGTTCTGTGTGTATGTAAACATATTATGATATATTTAAAAACGAATTGAAAAAAGTAAATAATAAACTGTTTTATTTTAATTATCTTACTTATCTGTTGTATTTGATGTAAATAACAAATGTAAATAAATTAGTTCTGTAGAAAGTATAAGTTATACCTGAAATGAACACGAAAACATTATCCAACCATGTTTTTGTCAGTATATTCTATTTTTTATTTGTAAGTAAGAATACAATTTTCTACCAAACCCTTTAATAATACATAACATAATACTACGAAATGTAATTACGTTTACCCAGTTTATTAGAAAAACCTACTTGGATAGTTTATAAATTGAATTTTAGAGTTATTACATTTTTATAAATTAAAACTTTTAACTCCTTTTTTTTTTTGTAGTGATAAAATTAACTAAAAATAAAAATATATTAATTACTAAAATTATGTTGATTTTTTTTATTATAATTATTTTTATTTAGCCTTTTGCTTTTTTCTGTTTAATCAGCCAAAAAATAAAACAAACAGAAAAGTTATTGAATTTTAAATTTGTGTAAATAAAAATTTAATTAACCTGATTCTATAGTTCTGTTATATTCTTATAATTCTTACCTTGGAAGAGAATTATTATAACTAGCTATTTAATACTTATTAGTTATTATATTTAATGCATTCAATTTATATCATGGAAAAATCTAAAATCTATTTAGTATCTATTTTGTGAAGTAAAGTGATAGTGATTTAGTAAAATATATAGTTGGAATCCTAAAACTTAATCAAAAAATAACTACCAAAGATAGGACAGTAAAGTTAATAAAATAATATTAATTGATATTTTATAAATATATATATTTTTTTTTATATAAATGATTTTAACTTAACACTTAAAAGTTCTAATAAAATACAGAAATCATCAGTTATTATAATATTAGTTAACTATTGTGCATAGAATTTTTGATTAGATATTATAATAGCTGTCCATTAAGTCATTGTAATAATTAAAGTGTAGTGTTTAGAGATTTTTTTTTTTTTTTTTTTAATGACAAAAATTTAAAGCAATAAACTGTAATTTGCATGCAATTTCTAAATTCATACCAAAAAAACAAATAATTTGAGCTTAATTTATTAAAATCAACGTAACACTTAGATAAAACAAAATAATTAAGGTAAGTAAATAATATTAAACAAATAATTAATTAAAATTAATTAAATATTCAGTAAATAGCACAGTTGACTTTCTCAAATATCGATCACAAACTGTTTATCATACCATATAAACGTAATCAAATGATCATTATTCTATAAATGATATACATTCAAGTCGATTAATTATATTTAATATGTTAGAATGAGATACGCTTATATATATATATATATATATATATATTTTATAGCAGATTATTCATTAAGTGTGTATACTATTTCGTTATAAGTAATTGTATCTATCAAAAAGATAGATTTTGCAATCTTTGACTTAAATATTATGCATTATCATAACATTAAATTTGCACATAGTACATGGCAATTTAATTCAAAAAAAGTTTTATCTTCTAGAAATTTGTGAATATTGTCCAATATTTTTATAATACATTTGTGTATTTACAGTAAAAAAGAATTTAAATTATATTAGGTTTAATATTATTATATAATAAGTTCTTTGATAAAACTTTTGCAGTTGGATTCAGAGCCATCAGTCAATTTCTTAATTTTTGAAACAAGTTATTGTGATTTATTTATAATTCTTGAATAAAGATAGGAAGTGGTTTTGGAGTTTTATTTTCATTATTTATTGGGTTTGTAGAAGTTGAGATCATTGATTCGTCTATGATAGTTGGAGTAAAGGGAGAGAAATGGTTATCAGAAATAAAAATACTCGTGTTTTTTTTTTGTGTAGCACAATAAGTATTTTTTAGAGATTTCGAGTGTTTTGAATAGTTTGGTAGGACTGTAAGTGGGATTTGTTGTTGGATAAGTCAGGGGGAGAATTGACACCCGTTTGGTCAATTAATGATTTTTAGAGATAATTATAAGCGAGATGGATTTATTTACTGCATTTTTTGACGATTTAAGTCACTTATAATGATGTAGATTAGGTTAATAAGGTTTGCCTCGAAGAATGTTTAGATGTTCTATACATTATATGTACTGGTACTGTGATAAGCGCTTGGAACAATGATGAACAACATACGTTATTGGAAGCTGATAAAGGCGAAGGGCGTGTCAATTAATGTGTAAAGTGTACGACGTTTATTCACGAACTAGTAAACTATATTATAATAAAATTTATATTGGTGTTATAGAAATACTTTGTCACCAAATTTTTCAATAGTCAACTGGTGTCATATTATTATATACAATAATAATGATATTCTATACAGTATACATCGTATAACCAAAATAATTTTGAAAATACTAATATACAATATTATTGTTTGATTTCAAAATTAATGATTAATAATGTATAATATAATAATATGATTTAAATTTCTAAATTAAAATATTTTTCTTTGAATTAATTTTAAATTTTTTTGATAGTTATATTTTGTTTATATTCTTAAGTGCTATTAATGAGCGATTTTTTTACTTCTTAATATTCACGTCTGTAATTTGTACTAATACTCTATTCTCATTATAATTCTTACTATATATTTCTGTGTGTATAATAATATGTATAGTGTATACCTATTTTTTTAATTTAAAGTTTAAAATTTGAAAAAAATTTCCTGAAACCAGTTGTTTGATTGTCTATGAAAATATTTATTTAAAATTTAAGAATAATAATCAAAACAGTAATAATTTATTATGTCATATGACTTACCAATAACATGAGTTATTGGTGAAAAAAAATTGACCCTAGAAAAAATAACACAATTGACTCTGTTAGACTGTGAAAACAGGATAAGTTAGATTAGATTCCTTCGAAGCCGTATTATTTATGAAGCTTGTCAGCAAAATAAAATTGGTTTTCATTTCTTTGAATTGTATAAATGCATACATATAAATATTTATTTTTTAAGTAAATTGTTTTCCTCCAATCTCAAGTACGAATTTATACGTATACCATATTTAATACATGCGAATTTGTGAAATCACATGTTTAGAACTACCTATGATAAAGTATTGTGTTCGTATGAATGCAAAACACTTTAAAAATATTTGAATTTTCAGAAGATACATCATTAAAATATTATTATCTTTATTTATCTATTGTTACTGATAGTCAATAATATAAAGTATTTATTTTACAAAATAAATACATTGTATTATACTGACCATTAGTATACAACTCTTAAATAATTTCAATTTAACATTATTACATAAATATAACTTGTTTAAAACTAAGTTATAGCAAAAAAATTTCTCCTTACAGTAATATTAAACGTGTTTCATTTTAAACTTAAAATATCATTATCATTGATATTCGTTAAATTTAAGAATTGATAAATTCTGATTGCCGTATAATAATTTTAATTATTTTCATAAAAATAAACGAAAAATTTACAACCATATTAAAAACTTAAACAAAACTAACATTTTTATTTTTAATTTTCTTTGTCTAGTAAAACGGCGTCTAAGTAAACGAAAAAAAATTATGAGAGCAATAAATTCTCACATTTTTAACTCAAAAAGGGGGCACACGAAGTATGGTTGCTTCACATAAAAGTTTTTGAATAAATGCGATATTATTACGATAAAAGTCTATTGTTTTTACTACAGAACCTTATACACAGATATGGGAATGTATCCAGTACTTCAGTATAATACCATTAAGATACAATATATTTACCATAATAGCATACACATTTCATTAGTAGGTGTAGTACACGTGCAGTGAAAAAAAAAATTTATTTTTAGTATAATTTTATTGTAAAACATATAATATATAAGTAAATAATTTGTTCATAAATTCGTCTATAAAAAGTATTAAAAACGATTCAATTGAAATGAATGTATATAGATAATACATTTAACTTGGTTAAAATATCTTTATATTTAAATATTTTGCTAGTGTTAAAAAATATATTATTTTAATTATAAAAGAAAAATAACTACCAGAGGTAACTTTTAGATATATATATATATATATATATATATGTAACTAGTTATAAATAGATTGATAAACTGATTTTTGACAGATGTAATTTTACTTTAATTTTCAAATTTTTTTATTCATAAATATTGTAAAATTATATTTAATTTTTTACATTTATATAGTATAATAGTTTATGTTATATGATAATTTACGTAAAAAATATTAATTATTTATGATCACTGCAAGTTGTTAAGTTCATCAAATATTTTCTTTACTATCGTTAAACATTTAAAAGAGTTAAATTTGCTCGATATGCTTACGCATCAAATAAGAACTTAATATTTTTTTTTTTTGATGTTTAGCATTATACTGATTACATAAAATATTTTATTTTAATTTAATATCGTAATAGTTTATTTTATCTTACTATCGACATAAATGTGACTAGGCACTATAGAAATTATATAATATGTTGTCTTACCATTTGTGAAATCTGCATTATTCTATATTAATATATATATTAGTAGACCAGACGTTAGGATGGAATTAAAAAAAACAAGTTCAATCGTATTTACAAAAATATTTATTTAAAGAGATATTTAAAATTCTAAAATAGATATCATATTTTATTTACTATTAAAAATATCAAACTATAATAATATTGTAGACTCTTTCTAAATTATAAGCTTCGTAATATTAAATTATATTATTTTTAAATTTTCATTACCATCTCGTATATGCCCAATTCAACAGTAAAAAATTCATTTTTTTTGATAACATTTGAAAATATCTACTTAAAAATGTAACATGATAACATGAAATATTAAGGTGCACTCAAATTATGGTTTTATCATACCACTATATTATGCTTTCAAATAATTTAAATTTGCATACGTCAAAATTACATAATATAGGTTAAAATAAAATAATAATGATAAATAAAAAGTAAATAAATTTAAATTGTATTTAATAATAAATAATAATAGCTATAAGTATTAAAATAATATTTTTGTCATAGAAAAATTAATTAACAAAACTCAATGACGGCGCATTGCTTATGCAATATCGGTACATTAATGAATAGGACTGTACGTTTGATGTTGGAATACAATAATAATATTTAAAGATGACAGATCTATAATGGAACAGCAATTTCAAATTAATAATAGGTATGACACTACCAATCGAATATATTATTATAAGTTTTGAAATATCAATCATCAATGAAGGTATATATTATAATGAAATAATAATTTGATGAAAATTTCAATTTTAATTATGTTGGCTGCTTTATCCATTATAAATTTATCTTTGTATAATAAATTATAAAATCAATGCACAATGATTTTTATTAACTAACAAAAATAAAATAGAACAAAGAAAAGTTGAACATTTCAGTATATCATATTTATAAAAATATCATTCGTAAGCACTCACCACTGAAAATAGATAGGTCACTAGAGAGTGGGTCTTAGTTATGGTTAAAATTCTTAGCGATGAATCTTCATGAGTAAAAAAACGATTCTAAATTGTGTATACTATCATCATACAACTGAAGTTTTTATAATTCATGAGTTTAAATATTACAAGTTGTTAGAAGACAAACATAATACGGTTTGTATTTCATCTGCTTAAGACAGCATGCAGATAATAACTTAAATAAATAACATTTATTTATTATATTTTTCGACATTTTACTAATAATCTCAGTATATTTGATAGACAAATGAAATTCAACTTGAATAATATAAAGTAGCAGAAATTTATAACAATAATTTTACTGTAAAATGTACATAAATTGAGAACAAAATATTCAAATTACTCTGGTACATTTATCATATTAAAAAAACACATCATATCACATATTATATTTTATCAATCATATTTTTCAAAAAAAATTCTTTATAAAATTAAAAATTGACAGTTAATGACAATTTGAACAAAAATATGAATATTTTAGCTCATAATTTTTTTTTTTTATATTGTTAAAATATAGTTATATGTGGTGAGTTTGATGGATTGAAAATTTGATGTGTATATTATTTTGTGTTTATCATTCACTATGAAAATACACTAATACACACCTCAAATTCTACCATGTTTTGATTTACTAATATCGTATTAAATTTAGGGTAGTTCGTTAGAATGGTAAAATCTGAGATATTGTGTGTCTTTATAAACCTTAGTGAAATTATTTTATTTTTCAACTCTTTATCATAGTTAGTAGAATGATATTTTTTATTTTTACTTAAAATACTCAATTACAACAAATATAAACATTTTTAACTTCAAACAAATATTTGTATTATAATGAATTCCAATATTCTTAGTTGTTAAAAAAAAAAAAAATAATAATAAATTTCTTTGTATATATTGCTATTATTTTTATGGTATAATATTATGATGATAATAAATGTATAATATGTCGCATTCGCTTGATGAAATTGTCCATTTCATGAACTGGCTTTTCATGAAATGGATACTGCAATTTCATATTATGTTTATGTTATTTGTTTCATCAAATGGCCTACATTAGGTGAAACAAAATATAATTTAAAAACATTGTCGTTTTATTTTTACTTAGTACTTTATGAAAATTGTTATTTTATTATAATACATTTTAATATCATACTATCATTGGTGACAATAATACATAAACCATAATTAATATATCACAATATTGATACTATTACAATATATATAATAAAATCTATTATTCACGATAATGAATATTATATTTTGATCTTTTAAACATGTTAGATTAAACATCTTGTATACATAAACAGCTTAAATATTCTTGTAATCTGATATAGCAGCAACTGTTCCACAAAGTGTTATTTATTTTTGTGTTATTTTTTTTTACCTGATCAACATTAACCACATTTGATGTGGCTAGTTGCGAATTTCCAGAATCAAACCATCATTTTAATAGTTTATGCTGCGTTTCCATAAGATTTATATTATTTCTTTGATCTACAATAACTCCAGTTGCATTTACAGGATCTGAAGGTCCTCTGTCTACTTTTGGTACTATAATAATCACAATATCATTAATCTTGTACTTAAGGATTCCAGCTTTGCTATTCTATATTTAATTTAATGAAGATATTTGTTATAATAATTATAGAATTTTGAATTTTAAATCTAACCTATAACATTTGTATCGTTGCTTTTTTATCCTTTGTGAGATTTTTGACGTTCTTTTTAAATTTGTCTACCTCTCTTAAATAAAGCGCAAATTATAACTTTTTCAGAATCGATTTTAACAACTATTTTTTTATTACAAATTGAGCAATTTGAACATAACTTATCTGTTGTAGTATTTTTTTTTTTTTTTTTTGTACTTCTTTAAGCTCTTCTTTATTAGACAGTTTTATTACATTTAATAGCAAATTTGAAGAAGCCAGACCAATTTTTTGTTCACAAAAAGAACGCCAAGAAAAAAAAATGTACTCATTTGAAAATAATATTGTCAACACATCATGTTATGATATATAGATTGGAAAATATTTATTAGAAAATGATGCTCCAGTAGGTACTGTAAATTCTACAATATTTACAAATTAAATAACTTCAAATGAGTATTAAACTTTTTCTTGGTATTCAATTATCGTACACTGATGTATATTTTTAAATATAAACTCAATAGTATAAAACCTATACATATAATATCATGACAACTTTTAAGTAAAAAGAAAACTCTACAAATTGAATTTAAACATTTTAGATAGGTAATATAGTTTTGATGTTTCTTCGTCGTGAACATATTTAGGTTGCTTTATTAGTTTCTAAGAAAACTATAAGGACTAAAAAACTATAAGAAATTGTCAACAAATATTGAAAAATTGTATTTATTTGTCTGTGTCTTGTTTTTTGATCATAAATGTATAATTCTAGGCAATATATTATATTTTATTATTTATAATTTAAAACAAATATTTTAATATTTTAAATATTGTTTTCAAATATAACGAACAAAATCGAAATGCATCAGTACCATTTATATCATGGCGTAAACCTTTTTCTCATAATTTGTGTCAACCGATAAATAATCATCCTCATATATCATATTATATTTTTGAGTTTTATAAAATGTGTCATCTATGAAAACGGATTTAATGACCATTAAATTATACTGTGTACATTTCAGAACGTCAATAGTCGGGTCAACATTGAAATATATGTAACGTGTATTGTATAATATTGTACACGGGCAATGTATAATGATGATTGTATCGGGATTTATTATATCCTTATAATTTGTATGTGCACATTAATCATCGAGTTCTTTACTGGTAAATAAGAGAACGTTATTATTGTGTACACAATTTATACCTCACCACATATAATAATACCTATACGGCCATTATACGCATTACCCACATTACACATTTACACATCAGCATACAAACACACCCCAAGATTATTTAAACAGCAATAACGTGGAATACGGTGAATAAATATTTTTACTCGCAATGCAGTTTTTGAAATTTTCAGTTTATCAGCATATTTTATTACACAGTACCTGGAAATGTGTATATAATTGTAACGATACGCCGTATTAGTTTATTTTTAAAAATACTTACATATTTTTCATTAAAAAAATTAATTTAATCCGAGAGAAACTGTGATAACAAAAATTCAATATTTAAAAAAACAAAGTAACATATCCATATCATGTTTCCATTATATGTGATATAAAATAATTTAAAAAATTTACAGAACACCAATAATTTTAATATTTATTTATAAACTTATAATAATTATACGTCTTGTACTAAGTATTTCAATAACGTTTATTTAACCCTTAATTATACCTACTGAAATATTATTTTTATAATTTTATAAATTGTTTTTTTTTTTATGCATATAAACTAAATTCAATCATTTTTTTAGAATGGGTAAGTTTGTAAACTAATATAATTAGTTTACTTTTAAGTGGTAAAAAATTTGTAATTCGATTTTGTCACAGAAAATATTATGTTTACTAAAAAAAGATATTAGTATATAATAATATAATTAGTTTATGTTTGTGAAACTTTAAATCGTATACATAATTTTATTTAAACCTCATGTTAGCACAACTTTTAATGAAGGCTTTGTTTCTTTTGTTTTTGCAGATGTTAAAAAGTTTTTATTAATTTATGATTAACCTACTCTGCAATCTAATTTTTAGGGAGAATAATTAAATTTTAATTTGAGAAAGGATATTTGTTGTAAAAGATAATTTTTTTTATCATTATTATAAAACAACTATGTTGTGTTTAAAGTAAATTTGTAATAGTGTCATATATACCTAGTATTTAAAACCTTCTACTAATCAAACAACAGCTGAGCATGCTATATACAGATAAATTACAAACGTATCTTATGCAAATTATATTTTATCATTAATTTTTATGTTACTTTTTTATAAGTTATGACAAAAAAGTTACAAACCAACAATTAACCGTAATATAATTGTCACTTTTTAGTGTTATGCATTATATTATGAAATAGTATATATTATATTATAACGAAGGCGTTATCGATGTTAAACCTAAATACGAAGATAAAACATCGTTTTGACTTCAATACTACTAGAAAAGAAGGATTAAAACAAGACGATTAATTTCACGTGGTTTATTTTAACGAAACCCAATGAGCCTAATTTTTTTAAATATTCGGTTGACGTATGAAACACATTTAAAATTGATAAAAAATAAACATAAAAATGATCGGACAAATAATTAAACTGCACCGATTTTAATGTAAATGCATTTACTGGTAAATTTATGTAGGTAAGTGTTTTTACTGGAATTGTCGCCTACATCATATTATCCATGTTGTAAATTAATAATGTATATTTATATATATGTCATAACGTCATTGGATTATCTATCTCTGCAATAGCTTATGCAAAAGCTAGAAAAATCTATGATTTAATATATTTTTAATTTTTTTTTTTTTTTAAACGTTATATTTATTTATTGATATTGTCATTTTTTAGTTAATTTAAACCATTAAAATCGATATGAATTTTATCAATACCGGAGGCAAGTCGAGTAACGTTTAAAAAAAATCGTTTTGAATACAAAAAAATAATAAAATATGAAAGAAATTCGAGTGTGCCCCAACAATGTACCTATAATATAATAATGTTTAGTTTACTCGTAGACGAAACGTTGTGAAAAGCTTATTCACTGTAATTTGTAAAGAATATGAATAGTGAGCACTATTTCTGTAAGAGTGTCGCATTACTCGTTGATGTTGACATGCGGGGTGTTTTGCGAGGGAGAGGGGTGGACGATAACGCCTCATAACGATTTTTGATTTATTTTCTCTTCCGGAAAATCGTATTATTATAATTTATAATAAATAATAATAATACATCGATACAAGTCCATTATTTTAACATACGAGACGCATACACGTCGGATTTGCCGCTGGCTCTCTCCGACAGTGTATTTTACACA
The DNA here is from genome assembly GCF_020184175.1 of Aphis gossypii. Taxonomy (NCBI): domain Eukaryota; kingdom Metazoa; phylum Arthropoda; class Insecta; order Hemiptera; family Aphididae; genus Aphis; species Aphis gossypii. Next base: position 57,876,328 of record NC_065531.1, on the reverse strand, counting down.
ATATTATAATAATAATAATAATAATAATAATAAATGGGACACGTCACTGCGGGCGCCGAGTCCGCACCCGACCGTCTGCTCACTTGTGTCGCGCGGCTGACGCTGTCGCGTACAATAATAATATTAACAGTAAAATTTCGCTGCCTTTTCTGCTCGTGTTGGCGATTTTCCGGAACGCCGCGCTCGCGATTCGGCCGGGATTCATATAATGAAAACGCTTTGTGACTGTCACCACCGGAGAAACTGAAATAATCAAGGCGGGCTATACGATAACGGCCGTATTACAGTAATATTATTTTTATAGTCTTATGTACGTGCGTATGTGTTGTGTGTTTTTCCGTTTGTTTCAAAGTGTGCCGAGCATTTTATTTCGGCCGACTCCGTATATTAATAGTAAATACTGCGGAATATACGATAATAATACGGCGTACATTGCGCAGGCAATGCAAGCCAAAAACAAATCGTAGTAACACCGAATAATTATTATATACATATTGTGGTTTGCAATAATACCAAAGACGAATTACGCATAATATAATATATATATATATATACGTGAGGACTGAGGATATAAATTATTTATAAGCGGTGGGAGTTGGGATTCGTATTATCGTTTAATTGGTTATGGATAAAAAATAAAAACATACAAATTAATATTGATTTGCTATTTTCTAAAAAAACTAATATGCTTTTATATTCAATCAGTTATTGCATATCAATAATTATTGTCCGATTTGTGTGGGAGTAGACCAAAAATAAAAAAAAGTTGATTTATGTGGAGTATTGGTATATAATTATTATATGATATATTAATTATTATAATAAAATATCACTGAACATAATATAAACTATAAATGGAAACAGGGCCTGATTTAGAGGGTGACTGAGTATCCTACGATCAAATATTTTAATAACAATATGGTGGTCAGTGACAAATTACTGTTCGTCAAAAATAATTATTAGATCGGTAGGTAATATAAACCATATTTATAATTGTTGGACGTGATACATGCACATAATAGATTTAATCTGTTCTGTGGTAGAAGTACAACGGCAAATACATTTTTATATTTTGTAAAATTAAAAGTACACTCATATTTTGTAAAGACAATAATGTCCGTTGCTTATTAACACTAGTTGCTACTAAATTGGTAGAATTTAAAAATTAAAGAATTTTTTAATAATAAAAAATGTATTTTCCTGTTTATTTATTTGGGCCACTCACAATATATTATTCCGTCTGAACTCCACTAAATACCTAAATCCACCTTTTATTGGAACAGCGATCGGATGAATGGAACGAGGATTTTGTTATTTTGTTATTTTTCATTGGTCTCGTGGATATTGTTGATGGGTCGACAATGGCATTCAACGGTTTCACGTTTATTTTTATTTTAGTTCGAATGTAGTAGATGGCATGTAAAGAGTTACAATTATGTAATATAAAGTATAGTGTAGTATCATTGATGCCCAAGGGCGAGCGTATGACGAGTGAGCCTCTTTTTATTCTCATCAGTAATTATCTTATCGTCTGTCGTGAATCCGTGTTTGCGATATTATTACATCACTACACCACCTTCTGTTCCAAACGGTTTGAACGTGTACTCAACTATGAGATTTATCGCGGTGTCAGCGTTTATTTTTATATTTCAATCCCTTTCTACCACCGTTCATCACTTACACAAAAAAAAAAAATCGTCGTTGCTGTCATTGTTTTCGTCCGAATAAACCCAAAGTATTCAAAGGCCGTACACATAATAATCATGTACACCGTTTTAGTTGTATTGTAAGTGCATCGTAATAAATACCATGAGATATAGATAGTTTATGTAGTCTCTAATTGTCAGCGCGTTTTAACATTGCCAACGTATCGTCTTCAGCTAGATAATTAAATCATTGCACAATATTGCAAATGTAACACGATTGATGACATATTTTTAGAATAAAAGTTTTTTGTATTACGGTGGTGAACGAAAAAAAAAATAAATTCAATAGTGACCTAATAATGCTATATACCTAACGTGTGATTTTTTTTTTTTTTACTCGTGGTTTTATATTAATGCGTGATATTGTGGTGATATGAAGCCGAAACGAATTATAGAATATCACCAGCACCTGTGCTTCACGGGTAACGATAATGTTAGAATTTGTAGTGTTACAGCTACAGGACGCTCTCTATTACAACAACGATTTCGAGTGCAACAGTCGTAATGAGATTGTTAACAACTGTTCGGTCGTCCCTCAGTGGCACAGTAAATGGTAATTTTCCTTACAATACACATTTTCAAAATGCTTCGAGCACACACAATTAAAGCAAATACGATCGTCTGAAATACTGTGTCCCCTAGTGGCACGTTACAACAGAGGCATTGGTATTGCTCGGTCCTTGCGGATTCATCTATTTATTCGCATAACGACCCCTCTAGGACATTCAATAAATATACAAATAGATGTATACATTTTTAGCTTGTACCTAACTTCAACGAAAAGTTTTCAAATAACATTTATCTTTCAAATAATAATAATAATAAAAAAATAATAAAAACATTAGGTTTTTCAAACAAATTATATTAAACATATTATTATGTTGATACACATTTTTAAAATTTACATAAAATTACTTTCCATGGTAGGCATTGAATTAAATTAATTTTTTGGTCTTTGAAATTTTTTGTTTTTCGTTATTATTATTTTATACTATCTAACTCAATAAAATTTAAATTAAATTCAGCCAGTCGTTCATGTACGTAAAAGTAAATATCATTATTGTTTAATTAATTTTTAATATATTTTCATATTATTCTTAAATCTCTCTTGTTCTCTGTCTTATATGTTATTTTTAGTTATTATAGTTTCAAAAATTAAAATAATATATTAAATTTTATACATTTGCAATAAATTTTAACTTTTAAGTGTAAATTAGGTACTTTACACAGATAATATGTTAAATATATTTTTATAAAACTACTTGGTTGGTGTTTAAAAAAAAAAAAAAGATTTAAAAAATCTAATTTAGTTAGTTTAAAATGTATATAAATATATATGTACAAAAAAAAAATAATAATAATAAATTGCGAATTGTGACAGATAGGTAAAGTTTCAACTGGTATATAATTAACACTAACTGAAGTTTATTGAGTAACGTTACAGTAACATTGTGTGTTTTGTCTTATTGATCTGAACATAAAATATTAATACGTAATAAATATAAATTGAAATTTATACTCCAGGATGGATCCAAAGTCAGGACTAAACTATATTATTATAATATGCATTAACATTATGATAAACATAGATGATGAAAATTCCCACTAGTATGTTATCCGATATTAATATGGGTATCTCCTTACTTATAATTTAATAATACTGCTGATATGTAACACATATTTTCTTTAATTGTATGCAAAAATTTTATTTATTTTAGAAAAATAACATTTTTAATTATTATTTTGTTTACACGTCATGATATTATCATAGTTATATTTTTATGGAAATAATAATATTGACTATAGTGATCACCATGTTATTCAATCTATAGATAGTCAGCAAGTTCTGAAGAGATAACTGGTAAGTCCTCCCTGCATGATAGGTCTCAGTAGTTTTAATTGTGAAATGAAAACGAGATTATAGTTAGGCTGGTAATTTTGGTTGTTTCTAGTTTAAACTTCAGTGTTATAAGCGGGTCAACATAGGCTTATTTTACACACCGTCATGCATATAAAATTATACTATTTCGTAATTAATTTTAATATCCATTTAATTTCAAGGCACATATAATACTATGTTATATCTTTTATAATTAAATTATCTTGTAATTTTCTTATTGTCTACGTTTTACAAATAAAGTTAGTTTACCTTGTGAATATCTATTATAATATTATTATTGTTTCTACGAATCAGTGTTGAACAGTAGGTACTATCAATAAACTATATAATATAAGATAAGATATGAGTTTATATATATTAAATTGATACTCAGAATTCATAACAACATTTTCAAATTAGATTATTATATTTGTATCTGCTTACACACAGTCTATTCCATATGTACATACATAGCATTCTGTCGAGTCCAAGCATACGTGTTAAAATTTATTTATAAAAGTAATAGGTATGATGCTGCTCGTAGTTGTTGAACAGCTTCTAGTTTATACGACTGTGTAATATGAAAATATGTTTATTGTTTATACTTTAATATGCAACATTTTAAATAATACAAGAAGATTATAACTAAGAATATTATTTATGAAAATTTAATAGGTAATGGATGAGGGAAGTCTTAAACACTGGCTTGACATTAGTATTATAATAATATAATACTGGTATAAGCACCTACATTATTTATCACAATGAAATGAAGTAAATTTATTTAATTTTTAATTCGAGATTGAGCATTCTAAGTAGTTGACAGAATTTAAATGTTAAGTACAACAATTTATTATACATTTTTGTAAGACACATCACTTCTTTACACTGATTAAAATATTTCATCAAGAACCAAGATATGGCTATACATTGGATATACTAAGATAAGTGAGGAGTAGTAAGTTAGAATGACATATAATAACAGATGTTTTTTAATATTAATGGGTTAAGATTTACTGCAAGGAAAATAGTGGATCTTTTATTATGCTTCAAACATTTCAAACTTGGGTTAATTGTATAATATAAAACGTTTTCGTTTACAGTAATTAGATTTAATTTTAATATTAAATTTACTATTTTTATGATTGGGGCATATTTTCATTGTATATTTTTTAATACAAAGTCAACTTTTTTCACGAAGTATTTTTTAGATTGATTCTAGAATAAATATAAAATAAAAATGTATAAACTGTATCATTTTATAAGAAACATTTATTGAAAAAAACAAATAAAAGCTTCATATTTGGTGTTTTGGAAACCATTTTGATTTTAACAATATGGTTATACCACCAAAAATAGTTATAACTGTTTTATACATTATTATTTTATAATTATAGTCACAGTTTGAAATTATTTATATAGTGTCATTTATAACTTAGAATTTTATATCAAAATAAACTAAAATACTTTTGTGCATAATAAATCCACATATTATATTTATTGTATATTTTCTACATAAATAAGCTCAAAGATTTTTTTTTAATTATGTTAGGTTGTATTTATACCTTATTAAATAAAATATTACTGTGGTCAGTGGTGAAACGAACCTACATAACTCGTTAACAACCTAAAATCTACCAACCGATCTAATATTCAATAGGTAATATATTAGATTCTGAGAGACACGCTGAATCTATTGAGTTTACAATAAATTATATATAAGTATAATATATATAAATAAATAATATACATATTGTTTTGTTTTTTCTGTGAACACTTTGGAGCAGTAAAAATGCTTCGATTTTCAAAAATAGGAAAGGTTTTTCGTAGACAATTGGATCTAGTTGGTATTTTTAGGGCATAAGTAAATTTTATAATCAGAAAAAACAAAAAAAAATTAAGAAAAAAAGCATTCTTATACAAATCCAATTTTCGATAAAATCAATTTTGTTTTTTGGTATAACTCAAAAACGAACTACCGGAGATACTTGAAATTTTCACCAAATGTTTATAAATATTTATATTATCTATTTCATCAATAGATAAGGTATTAAAATTATTTAAACTCTTTTTGAAATATTTATATCCATGATCAATTTTCAATGTTTTTTATTTTTTATAAATGTTGATTAAAAATTGTTGAATATTTTTTAACAGTATTAAAGTGAATAAGTTTTTTAATATTATTTACATTTTTATTGCAAGGACTTCTGTGAAAATGTGTGTTTTTAAATTAATATTAAAATTTAACCAACTCTTATTTGTTCTTTTTTTACAGGGTTTTCTTAAATGGAATAGTTTAATACATTATATTATATATTAATGTTCACACAGTATCATAAAATAATGAGAAAAACGTATTGGTTTTAACACCTTAGGGTATAAAGAAGAGTGCCTTCATTTGCGAGGTGCGTGTATTCAATTTGGAAACATTCTGTGAATATACGGTTGCTGGCTTATCTCGATATAAAGTAAGGATCGGAAATAACGCTCTAGTTTCTCCTTAGATTTTGTCGACGTCGACCAGAGAATTTCCCCGTGATCTCTACAGGACGAGATTTACACTAAGCTTGTTAGTTACGAATCATTGTGCTTCATCCGTCGGGTTAAAGTGAGTCTCTGCTAGAAACAGTTAATGAGTTCCTTAAGTCTACTAGCGATATCCTTAGTGAACACGTACAAATGTACAAACGAAGTAAGATCTTATAAAAATATAGAAGAAATATAATCATAGTTTAGAGACTTTAAAAATCGTTTAAAATATGAAATGTATACGTTTATATAAGAATAATTGTAACTATGGTTATTGGTTAAATATTCCATTATTAGTAATACAAATAAGGTATTGTCTTATTAATATAAATTGTAATGATATAATCAATAAACACCTTGTTTTTGAAAAATATTACTAAAATAAAACATTCTTTTGACTTATATGAGTGGTTATATTTGTAAAATTACAATACTCCCTACTACCCTATTTATTCATGTATAATATATATGTTTATTTTATGTACACTGTAGATTATTAGCTAAAAAAGGATTTTATTAGCTTTTCAACAATATTGTGTTTGTTTATATTTTATTTTTTGTAGCTACTGTTAAAGAAATAAATAAGTAAAACGATTTTTTAAGTAAAATTTAAAAATAATTGAAATATTTAATTATCAAACTTGAAATATCTACTTAATGCTTTTTCACTGCAAAATAATAATTATTATTATTGTTATTATTATTATCATTATTATATAAATAAGAAAATAAAAATAATAAGTTAGGTAGGTATACATTATAAATTTGTAAATACTATGATTAAATAAATGAATGCTATCACGTTTGACAATTCATTTTAAAAGCCGGAAAGTAGACACTTGAAGTTAACAGTTAATCTTTTATGAAAAGTATTTTTTTTTATATATATATTGAGCTGTTAATAGTACAACCATAGAGACAGTGATATAAGGTAAAATGCAAATGTTTTGATACAATAAAACCAAAATCATTTGTTTTCACTCTAAAACAGATACTTTTGTAATAATATTATAAAAGTTCATTATAATATAATGACGTATTGTCTTAAGTTATAATATATAAATTGTAAATGTTGTTTATTATAAAACTATTTTTATATTTTACTCTTTAAAATATTTATAGGTTTAACTTGAATTTAATTAGGGTACACACACACACAAAGAGTATAATATACAAAATAGCTATCAACAAATATTTTTAACTTTATATTATTATGAGTTATCTAAATTATATTGTATTATAAAATAATATCCATATTGAAAAGAATGGTACAAAAAAAAAAGTGATAAATCTTTCAAGTAGTGAAGTATCTACCTGATTTATAATAACGTAATTTTTGAAACTATTTGACATAAATGAAAAATTATAAAAGTATCGTTTAAAGGTAACTATCATTAAAGAATTATTATCAGTATAACTTAAGTAACTTGACATTATAATAACTTAACCTATACAGTAAATTCGACTAACTAAATATTATACTATAAAACTTGTTTTTCTGAAGATTCAAAAACTAATATCGTTAAATAAACTTTACACATTAAAACTTTTTGTGAAAATGCGCAATCCAATGAGTTTTTCAACGGTTTTATTTTTAAATATAACAAATTTGAATTCATTATTAATATATGTATTTTGATCTACGTATAATAACTTGTATAACATTTAATTTATGTTTTAACTAATAATGAAAATACATAGTATGCAATATTCAGATTTTTTTTAATATAATTGAAATTTTTATACAATGATAAATTAAAATCTACAATAGTAGATATACTATCTGAAAAATATCTAAAAAACATTATTATTCTCACGTATGCATAATATTCTGTACTAATTGATTTTCTCTTCATATATACCAAGGCTTATTGTTAAAATATTCATATTAAATTTATTATTATTTATTATTTTTAATATAATTAGTAATACATTTAGAATTAGATACACGGGCAGGATAGATAAATTACTTAAATATAGGTGATGTACTATTATACATCTTTAAAATATTTCACTATCCATAATGTATTAATTAATATGATAAGTGTATAAATTATATAAATTGTAGAATACCTTACTAATATAGAATGATTATAAATAAATTGAGTTTCATTTTATGTATTGAACTAAATAATTGATAATACATCTAATATTCAAATTATTTAAATGTTTTCAAAAAATTCAAAAATTATTTTATAATATTTCATTATTTTTATAAAATATAGAAATAAAGACGAGTACACAATTTTTAATGGAACAAAGCTTTATAAATTTCAGTTCATCAACAAAATCACTTTTAATTCTCCAAATAAAAATTATGCTTTTTCTGTATACTATTTATTTAATCATGAAATACATAATATCTAAGTAAAATGTACATTAAAGTTTTTAAATAATTAATTTAACATAATTTATTGTTATAATTAAATAATATTACTTGATCGGAATTAAATTATTTTATTTTATCATAAAGTTAATAAAAGTTCACTAAAGTGATGTTTTTTTTGGTATGTAAAAAAAAAGATAAATTAATAACTTTATTAAAATTAAATGTTATATATTTTTACAATTTATAACATTATTAATAACTAAATGTGAATAATAATATATAATAAATATATAATTTGAAATACAATTATAAGATTATTTCATTTAAATTGGAACTTTTGATAATATATATATATATATATATATATATATGCAGGTCGTTTGTGCATATTATAATCGATTAAATTAATATTCATAAATTACTCACGGAATATTCAACTCGATTTACGACCATCGCATTGAAGGATTCTACGGTGCACAGTTATTATTATCGTAGACCGTTGTTTACTGCCGTTGTATACACCCTAAGATGTTGCGATCTACGAAATTTCAACAATTCACCGAACAAAATCTGTTTCCTATCGTGAAATTTACATATTCAACAAGCCATGAACATTATGTTAAGCCTTACGTTTGGACAGACGATTAGAAATTCGCCACACTAGCGTAATATTCATTTTACACTATTTGAACAAACATCCCATCATGTTAGATCAAACTTAGATTCGACGCACGTGTACGCATGACCGATTGTCCTCATCTAGTTCCGATGGCACATGATGGACACTATAATCTGTTTCCCAGTACATTGTATAGCTTAAAATATGTAAAATAACTTTAAAATTTTATTTATACGCTGTTGCTATTTATAAATCATTTTTTTTATTTGTATTTAACATAATATAAATATGAATAAAATGTGTAAGATACACACATCGAATTAAAATATTAATTGCAAGTTTTTAAGTATCTGTTTTTAAACACAACTGTTGACGTATAAGGTATATGATAAATTCATATACAATACAAATTTGAACAATACGAGTATTAATAAATTCAACGTATTGAAATTTCACAGTTACGTATTTTGATACTAATTTATACAATTTTGAACACTGATACCTTTGACATAAGTAAATAAGTTTTTCAAATGTTTAATAAAAAATGAAATCTTAAAATGTGTAATACTAATTTGAAACAAATATTTAGACAGCTGTTTTAATCCCTAAAGTTCAAGTTAAAACTTGTTTAATAATTTCTTATAGACTTATAAACATCAATTAAAAATATAAAACAATTTGTAAAGTTAGGTAATTAAAAAAGTTACAAAGAAAAATTTGAATTTCTCCTTAAAAAAGGTACTAAGTATGAAATAAACACTACAACATTTTATTATATTACCCAGAGAATATTATTTTGAGTTCTGGAACATTCAATTCAGTTTATATTATTTTATATAATCCAATATACTATAGTTTCAAACGCATTACATTTTTCCTTTTAATTGAAACGTTTTATCATTCCTAAGATGTTGTTCAGTGAATGTTACAAATCTCAGTTGACAATATAAGCTTAAAAATAAGAAGCAGTTTAGTAAACTGTTATTCCTTTTCATTCATAAATATAAGATATAATATTCTTGTACATATAATATTATATAAAGAGAGTACTTTTGTATAAGTTTTAGCAACGAAAATAAAAATGTATTTAGTTACCTTCCCTTCTAATAAAATTAAATCACTATCGTTAATGATGTAATTGAAATATGTAATCAATACTTGAATGTTTCTTTTGATATTCAGCAAAATCAGTATAAAAGGGATATAAATAATAATAATAATAATAAAAATAGTAAAAATAATGTAAATATTTTATATTTTCTGAGTTAATAAAATACTCAAATTTGGGATGAAAAATGATTCTAAAAAAAAAAAAAAAGTATATAACAAGTAATTATTATAATGTGCATAGATTTTTTATTACTAAAATAATGTAAATTATACGCTGATCTATGGTACAAATAATATTTTTATTTTTAAATTAAATTATTGGTAAATTCATTATAATGTTGAAAATTAAACATCTCAACTTTATTTTAGAACGTAAATGTCCTACGGTTTATAAGTAAGGTATTGAGAAATATATTATTTATTTTATAATATGTTTTCATAAATCAAATATAATATTTAAATGGAGATCGATTGATAGATTCACTATACAAATCATGTATAGATACCAATATTAAATACATATAAATATAATTTTTTTTGTATCAAAAAGGAAAAGCACTGCGAGTGACTCAAACGTAATAAATGGTCCGTACAAACGGAGTGGAAGAAACTTTTAAGAATTTCTCTTTTATTCTGATTCGATTTTAAGTTTATTGAACCAAAACCGGTCGTCGTTTAGCAAAGGGATGATTACCGGAAAGTCCACCAGAAACAGTGCCGTTTAGGGATGAATTTGAGAATGTCCATATGTTATCATTGTTCGTATATATTATTATGTAGATAGGTAAGAAGTTTACTGATTTTGGCGTGTCATATATAGGGGAAAAAATACCACAAAGGAAAACGAGGTCATTTTGCAGGGAAAATAGATGTTTTTCATTATTGTTCGGTTGGATGTACTTTGAATTCATGGGGGACAACGACATGGGAGAGACTTTCGGTTTCAGCAGAGCCAGGCTTTACGTGACCAGCGTGCCGGATTCCTTTGGTGGGCAGAACTTTTGCAGACGCCCGCAAATTTCTTGTTTGGCGATGACTTCTACCTCCCGCAAGTCAACCCACATCCATAGTGTGCTTTATTCAAGGCGCGACGAACTGGTCACCCGCTCGCCACATTCCCGCCCAGCCGATATTAATGTTTGGCCACCGAAGTGAACTTAATCGCCGTAATTAAAACGGGACACTTTGGTATTTTGCCATCGTGGCCAATATGGTAGTGAGAACCCGTGCCTATAGGGGCGGGTGGTAGGAGAAAAAAAAACTTGACACTAAAACCAATGAGACGGGCCGCGGTTTGATAGGCGTTTTTAGTGAATCCATTATTGATAAATTCGTTAAAAGTAATATAAATATAACTTTGGTTTTAGGCCTGCAAAGCGTATTTACGAAATTTTAAATTCAAACTGACTAATGGCACTTTGGCTTTGAATAATAAAAATCAAAACGGTGTGCAGTTTTTTTATTTTATTTTTTAACATAATATTATACAGTCACAAATCTAAAACCAATCAATACTCGTAGTTTCGACTCTGTTGATGCGTGATATTAATTTTAAGTAGTTTTCAAGGTAATTTATATCAGAAGTAATGAACGATTTTCTTTTCTATTGAATCTGATTAAAATATATAAAACCCTTTATGCTTAAAGGTGTGCTGTTAACACAATTTATTCCGTACACCTATGCCCATTGTGTAGTTTTAAAATCAATAAAAACAATATTTTAAAATAAATAAAAAGTGGTTTGAATTTGCTTACGTAATAGAATAAATTCTAAATTGAATTTGTTATTGTTGATATATTATTATCTAAAAACATTCTCACGTACCTACTCCTTTTCTATCCCTTTTCAAATTATGTTTTATTATAATTAAAGTACGTAGCTATAATTTTAAATAAAAACATTACCTTAATATCTATGGGTTTAATCAAATGTATAAATACCAAACGTTAAAACCCGTGTAAGGATATGCTTATATTCGGTACTTACGTCACATATTATGTTAACTGATTTTATACTTGAATAGTGCTGTGATGTATATCAAAATGATTGATTGTTTCTAAATTGTGTCCTCTATTATAATAAATAAATACATGTATTTGATTAATATTATGTGATTGGACAATATTAATTTAACGACATTGAAAAATGTTATACACATAACAAAAATACATATTTCATAATATTTATAGTGTTCTCTTGATTATGAAAAATAATATTTTACTTTAATCGGAATAATTAATTTCTGTCTTTAAAATATTTAAAAAAAATTTTAAGATACACATTTAACATCAATATAATAACAAAGTAGGAGAAAATAATAATGGTATTTTTTTGAGAAAATTAGTTGTTTAAAAATTATTTTTATTCAGTTACTATTTAATAATGTAATGTGTTATCAAACTTTTAATTATATATACAACGTAATAGTGTCTATCGATAACGTATATTGTTTTCATAAAAATAATCTAACAGAATGCATCTACAATATATTTTTATTAGTAAACTTTTAATTTAAAAACTCCTACCATATAATCAATTTTAAGCGATTATCTTTTACACGAATTTGTCTTCACTAAGATTTTTATGTTTTACTATCGATAGTTTTAGGTAGTGTAAATAATAATATAGTTATGAAGTTTTAATTATATTTATACAGTCTAAATAATTTGCTCAGACGTTTTGAAGTTATTATTTAAAATGTTCAATATTACTACGAGTAAACCTTCCAATATAATGATACATACTAAATTTTAAAATGTATAATAAAATATAAAAATAAAAAACAACACTATACATTGAATTCGAGTGTTGACAAACATATATAAAATTTAATTTTAATAATTTTGTTAAATAATGTCTACAATAATTTTATTAATTAGACTTTTGACCAAATCATCTAATGTTTTTTAATAATTGCATAGCTAAACTCAGAAATGTTTAATATTTGTATTTCAGATTATTGTTTTAATAATAGTATATAATATACAATGCTTATTGTTTTATTTATTCAAAATAAAAAAAATTAGTATCAAAATACAATTATTTATTATTTAACAATAAATAATATTGTTTGTCTTGTAAAAAAGTTAGTTGATTTTTTTTATTTTTATTCTTATTCTTTTTGTCTATCATGGAAGATTTTTTTTAAATGATTGATTTTTAAATTGCAAACGTAAACATTTATTCTAAATCTAGTAACCATTATTAAGTTCATTTATATGCTCTTTTTATTCAGTTTTTATTTCCGCACGGAAGAATATTATGGAAAAATATTAAATTTATGTATTATTAGCATGATTTATGATTCTTAAACTTTTGTTTCAATTCATTGGGTACATAATATCTTAATATTTTTGAAACATTTTTTTCCTTGATAAAATGTTGTTAATATCTTTAATTTAGATTTTATTTTCTTAGGTATTTTAAAATAATTTTAGCTAACTTATGTTATTTAACATTGTATTATTTGTATCAAACATAAAATAAAACCACATTCTTATACTATATAACATAAGAAAAACCAAATCACTTGTTCAGGAAGTGCTTGTTTAAATTTTTAAATGACTTTTATTTTACATTTATTCAATTAAATTTTATGAGTAATCCAATAATAATAATTAAAAACAAAAAATAACACAATACACTTAAAATAAATTAAAAAATCACTTGTAAAAACTACACTAGTATTTATGCATTAATTTTTTTTTTTATAAGTATAATTTGTCATACTTTTGCAATATCCTAAATACATTACCTGTTGTGGTGTCAAGTATTTTATTCGCACAATATTATATTGTATATGATTATAATAGATGTTAATTGTCCCCTAATAAGTAATATATAAAATAATACTTTATTTTGTTGTTCAGGAAATACAACGGTTGACCTTTAAACCCTTTTAACAATCTATGTACACATACACACATGACAAGCCTCCTAATATTGTATTTAAATTTTAATTACCATAAAATTATAAGCTAACCAATTATTTGTAATCAAATAATTAAGAACAATTTGTTATTATTATTATTAAAAACACACAAACACACTTTTTATTATTTAAATTTTTATAAATTTCAAACATAATATTAACTACAATAGTCCTTAGTGACATTTTTAAGTTATGTTGTCAACTTAAATATTTTGATTATTTTTAATACACATTGAATAACACTAAGTACGAAAATATATTTTTTTAAAACATATTTTCCTATAAACCATTAAATCTTCAAAAAAAAATTAGGTATCTAAATAGAAAAAAATTACAAGGCATTTGTGAAAGTTATAATAATTTTGGTAGATCAGTATTTTTTACAGTCATGAGTTTTTCTTTAAATGATTTTGTTTCTTATTTTAAATTTTCACCATTATTTTTAGTTGTGTACGTATTACACTAGGTTTTAAAACCTGAGATATACAAATTACGAAATATTCTTTAAATAATATTCCTTTGATAATATTGATTATAATTTTCGAAAAATAGTCTTTAAATATTGTAATGTACAATAAAAAGGCATTTCTGAGTATATTTTATAAAAAAATATACGTGATTAATAAGATTTTAGATTCACAGAAAAGTTAAAAATCGGTAAAACTTAGAAATAATTTCAGCCACTATTTTTTATATTGTTCAGTTCTTCAAACTTTGGTACATTGAATTTATTTATTTTATTTCTACAACAAAACCCAATTCTATACCTATTGGCTATTGGGTTTTACATAGGTGCTATGACTTATTTGGTGTATATTATTGAGTGTAAACTTTGAAAGATGTAAATTAATAATATACATAATTATATGTATACAATAATATTGCGTCATGTAGTAATATATATGCATAACAATACACCAAACATATTATACTTATGTGTATATACTATATTATAGTGTGTACTAAATGTTCTTATACATAGCAAACATTTGGAAACTATTGTGGTTGGTTAAATTTCTACAAAATTTTGTAGGAAATCGAACAACGCTATTTAAACGTTGTTGTGGTTTAAATGATATTGTGTTGAATTATTTTATTCAGAACGGAATGCTATGGAAGTGTGTTTAAAACCGCAACGGTGACCCGAGTATAACACAATAATATATTGTTTATGGTTTCCACAATTTCAAATTGAAAAAATTACATCACCGGCGCGCGGCGCGTTAAATGTATATTCAAAACGAAACGTTTTGAGAATAAATCTTGTGGCAATTACTATATAAAGGTATGTATGTCTAGGGAATATCGGTTGTATCTCTGTTCGTTGTAAAATAAAAACAACCCCTTTTTTATTTATTTATACATATATACATTTTTTTTCATACGTCGAGGCTATCAATCTTTGGATTCTGTTGACAGGTGTGGTGGACCAGCTCCCTATTTACGTCTCTTGGTCTATATATTATCAGAAACCTTTTCGATTTCAAATATATGCTGTAGCATAGGTATATGGAAAATAAGGCACACTTGGACACGAAATGCAAATGTTTTGTTTATCCCATACTTAATATAATATGTTTAACCAATTATCTATATCACAATGTATTAAATATATATGATTACTATAATAAATATAATATATAATAAGTATTAAAAATGAATAAGTACATTTGAAAATAATTTAAATGATAAAGTATTATAAATTGGGTGTAAAAAACAAAATATTGTCTCATAAATCAACATGAGTTATGGGAGAGAGAGAAAAAAACGTTGAAAAGACCAATTAAGCGTTTTAGTTTTTTGTGAGTCAGTTTGTACTGTTTGTAGTATGACGTTTGGTTACACTCAATATTCAACTACAGGAATATTGTTTGAATCACTTTATATTATCAATGTATGTACTATGTAGGTATGTAGGAGAATTTATGTGTGTGTGTAAATTATGGGAATATATGTTTGAGAGTGTCATAATATAATTAATCCAATATATTGATCAATAAAGTTATAGAAGTAACAATATCCAGGCAAAATAAATGTTAAAAAAAAAAAATACTATAAATTAATCAAACAGAAATTAATTTATGATATATTTTAAAATATCCAAAATGTACAAAACATGAAAGTTAGACAGAATACATATTATACATAATATTTTTAAATTTAAAACTAAATGTTTAGTTCTTAATAAGTTACAACATTTTAATTATATTATAAAATATAATATATATTATATATATATTATATTACTTATTGTTGATTTATTTGATGTTTTTATTTAAAAAAAAACCAAAATATAAGAAGGTATTTATTAACTGCTTTATGTATTCAGATGCAGAAATAATATTAAAATCCATTTAATGTTTTCTTCTGTTTGAGTAAAATCAATAATATACATTATATTAATTAAATGTATTAAAAGACATTACAGATAATGACAAATGTAATATTTCTTTGTCACTTGTATTATAGACGAAAACACAAAATCGTTATTAGAACGTCCATTTCAAATAATGTCTTTATTTAAGAATTGTTGACGTAATAATAACTTTAACTTAAATATTATAATGCATCACATAATTGTTATTCTATTATAAAAATTATTATATAGTAAATTTATTCTTTCCATAGAAAAAAAAAAGACCCCCCCCCCAAAAAAGACTCATTTACAACAACTATAAACAGATAATATGTTGATATATATTTTTTTTTTTTTTACAAAATGGTATATTTTGCAATCTTATAAGTAGGTAGTTATAATGTGGACTAAATGTCATCGTATGTATGGGCAAGGTGTAAAATGTTAATACTTTTTATCCACACACACACACACAAACGTGCACGCGTGCATATTAAACTCTTTCCCAAAGTCCATTTTATGTGACCTGTCTAAATGAATATGCATTAAATCATTGAATATGTATGAACATATAGGAAGGATAAAGTTGAGGAAGAATATCCAAAATAGCTTAAGCTGGTCCCAACCGAGTCTTTTTTAAATGCGATGGGATTATAGTTTCAGCTCAATCAACCCTTTTGAAAACGTCTTCGTATGACGGTTTGGTTGTTAAAAAGGTTCAAATGATATTTCAAGCAGTATTAACCTCAACCCCAGTAATCAAACAACAAATAACCTAACAATGGCTATATAATAACATATAAAATATATAAACTATTTTTAAATTTGATGTATAATAATTTCATAAATATAGAATTTTTCCGATAACATTTTTATGTTTTAATTTTTAAAACAATTACACTGTACACGGTATTATTATATAGTAATATAAAAAATGACAAACATCACTGTCATTGACACTGAAACCCCTATTGACATATTTTTAACTAGTGAAATACAAATTGTCATACTGTTTAAATTATATAAAAAAAAAAGTATTAGAATATACTAAAATAGAATATTATTAAATATTTAAAATAAAACCAAAAAACGTTTAAATTATTTGTTATTTGTTAAAAAAAAATAATTTAATTTAACATGTAAATAAAATTTATAATTAATTTCAGCGATAATTTTAATAAATACCTATTATTCCTTAGAATAATATTATAGAATTTACTTTTTATGAAGAGCTCAAAGAATACCAGTTGTTATTAAAAGTGGTATATATATAAATAACTAAGATCACTATTGAAGATCTCTATATTTACAAAATAACTTTGTTATTCTATTTGATTTTAAGGATTATAATTTAGATATAACTACCATGAGTAAATTTTATAATATTTCAATATTATATAATATAGTTTATCATATTATATATTTTTATATAAATATATAAGATTCTATATTTTAAAATAATAATTAATCATAATATTATACAAAACAATAATTCAATAAATAAGTTAAATTATATAATATGGTAGTAAAAGTTAGTAACGTTATATTCATTTGAGAAATGACTTATATTCTTTGCACTTTCATAATTTCATTGCATTTATTTAAAATGAAAATGTTGTTTCCTCGTAAACCCAGACATTTATATAATTGTATGAATTATTAGAAATCAGTATAAATTATATTCAACTAGTTATAATTTTTTATAATATGATAAAATTAATTAAAAAAAAACAAAAAAAAAACTAAAATAAAATAATTCACAAAATGATAAATTATTTATAATTATTTTGAGCAATTTGTAAAATAATGTATTGATGATCAATGATCATGTTTCAACACATTCGATTCACTTAATTAAATGAATCATTTTTATTTTTTTATTTTTTTTGAGCGTTTAAAGTTTTTTTCTATAATGAACTTTTTTGTTTGAACAATATTTTAGTTAATTGCATCAAAAGTTGAAGAATTTTGTGAAATATAATTTTTTTTATAAAAATTATCAAAAAATATATATATATAGAGCAGGACATTATTTTAAAAACATAAATTAAATCATTTTTATTTTTTTATTAGTAATTATTAAGTATTTTGAATTTTAAATACCTATATGTAATTTATAATAAATGGGTTTAAAAATAAAATAAAGTATCTTTGAAAAAGCTAATTTAAAAAAAAATTTATTTCTTTCAAAAATGAAAAAAATGTAAATATTTATGTTAGCTATAATATTTGCTTTACCACATAATTGTTTACTTATAAAAATATTACCCTTTTCAACATCTTATTAATGAAAATATTATTGTTGCGTACTCGAATCAGCGGCGCCGCATCATGTACTGTAATACATTAATACAACTGTCTACTAGTTTGTAATATTAAAATTTAATATAATTTATGTACGTATTATAATTATTTAAAAATGTTAATTTTATATGTAAAATACAGTATTTTAGTACCAGAATTTATTCACATATGAATATGCATAGTACAATATTGTTATTTGGAATATTGTACCTACATATTTGTGTATATTTTATATGAAAAGTAAAAACCATTTTGATGTATATTTTACTTAGTTTTTCATAGGAATCATAATCAAGAAAGTGTCATACACAGTTGTAGTAGTTTATTTATTTTGTGTATAATATACAGAGTTTCAGCCAATAATTTGCATGAAGCTATAAAATAACATTTTGTTTTATCAGATTGACAGTCGTTGTAAATATTATATTACTAATTTACGATATTACAAATAAACATATTATCACGATTTTGTTTTCCGTTAATCTTTGACCATAGGTAATATTATATAGTTTACAAACATATGATTTGATTCATAATACAATTATATATATTTTGATTACAATAAATTATTTTAATAGTTTAATATATCCTAAGGTGCCATCATTGCATGACTTCCTCACTCGTGTTTCTGTATTCTTTACTTTCATTAAATGTGCTGATTGTACGCCATATTTGTTTGATAATACATCAATATTATACAATTGAAAATTAATTAGTAATTTTATACAATTAATCAATGAATTTGTTATATGATTTTAAGCCATTCGTGATTTGTTCTATACAATAAAACGTTCGATTACTATAGGTTCCTATGACATCTTATTTTTTTGTAACTTGAAATATTAATTCAATCTACAAACAGCACATGACTGCGCCAATGTGAATGATGCGAGATGAGTGCGCCACATCTAATATCTAAATTTTGAATTTTAAACTTTTTTTTAGTTGCAGCGAATTTCTTTGCTTACTGCAATTGTCAAAACAATTTTTCTTCATGAACTTTTTATTTTATTTTTACGTGCAACGAACTGCACGGGTACAAGCTAGTAAATAAATAAAAAAATAAATAGAATTTGATTTGTAGCCAAATCGATACTGTGAACTTTTGCAAAGATTGGCTTAAAGCCAAAAATATATACAATATGTACACACACACAAACACAAATATATACATACATGCTTACATATTCATATACGTATATACTTATAAAAATGTATTTTTTTACATTTACCGGTGTCAGAGAATTTTTTTTTTATTTACCTATGAAAAACATTTTCAATGCTTATTGTGTACCTCGAAAACAAAATTTGCTTACAAATAACTTTTATTACATGCATTGTATGACCATTGTATGATATACATCAATAATAATACACTCCGTAAATAATATTATAAATGCAACCATTGTAGCTATAAATTGTAATTTATAATAAATTTAAAATAGTAATTTAATTAAAATATAAATTTCTACACAATAAGTGAAAAAAATGTATTTTTATTACCTAACTAAACTAGTTGTTTAAACATAATATATTTTACTTTTTATAATTTCAGTTGTGATAATAAAATGAGCCTACAGTGGTAGGTATGCATTTCAACTATTCGTTTATGTTATAATAAACATGTGTATACTTAAGTTCTATAATTCTTCAAACATTTATTGACTCAGCAAGTTATTATAATATGTTAATTACAATAAAAAATATTATATTAATATTACATACTCATCTCTCTATTTAACATGTAGTTAATTCTTGAGTACCTACACGTGCATTTAAAAGTCATGTGCGTCTGTAAGTTTATTTAACACACATTTTTTTTTTTTTTTTTATGAATGAACTCGTTTATTATTACACGCAGAATTTTTGTTCAATATATTTAGTATATTCTAATGGTTTATATTATATTCTATGCAGTGTTGATAAATAATTTTATAATTAATAATACATAGAACTTCTGAGTTTATCTGGTTTACGGTCACTCATATGTTCGATTCGACGTTTTTCGTTTACGTAATTCATTTTAACGAGTATGGTCTCTATTTTTTAAATCAGTAATAAAGCCTCATATAATCAAAAAATCAAAATTTGTGTTACTATCATTACAAACTTGTTTAATTTACTAAAATAAGAAAAAAAAATGTTTCTGTTCAACCGATCAATTCGCCAAGTTAGCAAGTCACAATCGATTGGCCAATGCAGGGATTGAATGAACTCAACACCTTATAGTGTTTATCCAAAGATTTTGTTCAAGTTATTTCACTATTCCAGAAAAACAAATTTTAAAATCCCGGAATCCGTTGACCTATATTAAAAACATTAATAACTACTCTGCATTCAAAAGCACGTTGGTGCAACTCACCAGTACTAATGGTTTCTCGAGTAAATTAAGTCATCGCTTTCATTTCTGATTATCCTCATTCACAGGTATTAAAAATATATATTTTTTCCTAAACCAAATAAACTCACATCCATTAGACCAATTAGCTTGCTCCTTTTTTTCCAAGCTCTGCGAAAAGCCAATATAACGTAATGTTAATAAAAACGTAATGTCCTAACGTATAATTCGAATTTCGAGAAAACCATCCTACAGCTTACCAAATTCACAGACCGACACAATATTCTACTTACTGAAAAAAAAAAAAACAATTCACAATCGCAATTTTTCTAGATGTTTCGCATACATTCGATGAATTCGGCACCCTGAAGTATGTTACTATACGTCAAATAATTATAAAGTATCCACAGAAATAAATTTTGACACATTGATTCGTTGTTTTTAATAATATGCAGCGAATTATTACTAAATTCAAGTTAAGTTCAACACATATACCTATTACAGTAATTTACTCAATAAAGAATTACACTATAAACATTTATACAGCAGCGCGGTGTTTCCGGAATTTGTTTTATATAATTAGAAAAAAATAACAAACTTTTGCATTCACAAATAAGATTAAAAAATACAATTATAATTTAAATTTGACTTAAGGAATACGATTTATACCATTTTATCATAGTAAACTACTGTAGCAAAAGTAAAACAATTTGACAAAAAAAAAAAAAAATGTATAAATTATTTTGTTGGACTGTAAAACGGGAAAACAAAAAGTAACTCGACTAGTAGAGGTAATAATTATGCTTACTAAGAGAAGAAAAAAACAATGATAAATATATAATAATATTAAAAAAAACATTTTAAAATTATATTTTTAGTTGAGATAACTGAGTTTTGTTTGAAAAAATTATATATACTATACCTACTCCTTTTCATATAAATCTAAATATATGCCTGTGTACAAATATTTAGTATTATCAATATATATTGTATGCAAATAATAATTACTTTTATATTATAAAATATAAAATTAATTTAATTCTGTTTGGTTTGATTTTTAACCTTAATGAAGTTTGTAATGTAATGAGAGATTAAATTTAAATTTAAAATTTGATTTGGAAATATCTATAAGGATTTTATAACATGAATTATTTTTTCATTCATCTTGTGAAAAACTAAAATGTATACAACATATCAGTAAAACCAGTAATTTATTTGAAATAAATTAATTAGTGAAAAGAACATAAAATGAAGTCAGTTGAGACAGCTTCAATTATTTAAATGTTCGGGTCACGGCACCAGTCCAATTTGAGAAGTCTGGGAGGGTCCCTAAAAGGTGTGTTGAAAGCTAGACAACTAGGTGCATAAGAACCTACAGTTTGTAGTAAAGTAAAATAATTTAGAGGAAAAAAAAGCAATTTATACAACAGTCACAAGTTAATAATGGTTTGTTGTACTTACAAACGGTAACTTTACGTGTAATTCAACTAACGGAAGTAATAATTATGCTTACGAGACGATGAAAATAATGATAAATAAAATATAATATATATATAAAAAAAACATTTTTTAACTTTTAAAATTATATTTATAGGAGATGACTGGGTTTTGTTTGGAACAATTTTGTACCCATTGAGTGGATATTGGTAGTATTCATTCCTATTTATGTTTGATAAAATATGCATTTTCATCTAAAATGTTTGGCCAACTTTTTTCTTTATTTTGAAAAATACACATTCATTAAAATCTTAAATATATATTTTTTTAAAATTGACTATTATCTGTATAATTTATTTATTCTCAAACAAATTTTTAAACATTTCATTTATTTTTATTATTTATTTCTTAAAATAAGTTTGACAAATAATACAACTGAACTAAAATTGTATTCAAATTACCCGTGTGATTTTAAAATAAATATTTATTAAAACGTATAATATTTTATTATAAAATAATATATTAGGGATAGATATTGCAATACCTATAAACATAAATTGTATTGATCTCATTATTTTTTAATACGCTCAGTCTTTGCATTTTATATTCTGAAATATTAATATTATCATAAACATATTGAATAGAAAATTATTACATTGTATTAGCTTATATCTGAAAATTTCTACAAATACGATTTTATTAAAAATATAAAAATAATAATATAAGAATATTGGATAGTATATAATATTATATATGTATATTAACGTAGTTTAAATCTGTTTTAAAAATCACATTCGTCATTTCATTTTATGTACACAATAAATATGGTTTTAAAGATAACATTTATAATATATTATATTATACAATGCAATATACATAGTTATATACATATAGTAAAACATATTTATAACACTAGCATTTACGGCAAAATTATCAGAAGTATATGACATTCAAGTTTATATTTTATGTAACCCCAAGAGAAATCCTTAATACAATTATTTTTTAACGGACTAAAAGATATAATGAACGGTATACACCCTGAAATCGTTATCTGCAAATTGTTATTATAATATGTGAATAAAATATATAGAAGTACATCTTGTAATACCTATAATAAGCACATAGTATATGGATCTTATGTAAGTATTAAAATAATATCTTGCAGTAAAATAAACGTCGTTATCATACCTATTTTAAATTCTGAACAGAAATATACAAGTAGATATCTGTTGTGTTTTTAGAATAATGTGTGATTATTTGTGTGTGTGTGTGGTGTGTGTGTGTGTGTGTGTGTGTGTGTGTGTGTGTGTGTGTGTGTGTGTGTTAGTAATAATACTTCAATGTTTTATGGAATTAAAATTGAATTATGGTTAATTACCATAGTTTATTTTTAAAACATTATGAAAAATAAACTTACACAGTGAAAAAACAAGATTAGTTGCACAAGCACAACACCAATTTTTGACGAAATCAATTCTTAATTCTAATAATTGTAATGTGTTCCTCAAAAATATTAAGAGTTAAAAACTTTAACATTTTTGTTATTACTCAATATGTTATTATTTTCTGTCTGTTGTAAACAATGCAGTTTTTAAAATATTTTAATCTATTTATTCTACAAACCTATTCAAACTTTTCTACGTTAATATAAGGTATTGACTTACATAATATAATATTATATAATATTATAATATTTATTATTTATTATTGTATAATACATCATGTATTATACATGTAATATTTTTGGAAAAAAAATAATTCAAATAAATCATAAGTTATAATTAAAAATAGATTTTAACATACTTTTTCCATGTCATTTTGTGTAATTTTTGTAATTTTTATTTTAACTTATGCTGTTTTAAACATCATAATATATTATTGTTATGTCAATTACAATATAAAACGTTCACTATGCATAAAAAATATTCATATACTCCATAATAAAATTATAATATGCTATAAGATGTAATTGTATTATGTTAAAGAATTATCTAGATAATTGTTATTAATTATTTTAAGTTTAATGCAATATACTATTTTTATTTGTATTACATTTCATTTAAGTTCACAATTAAGATAAAAATAAAATAAAGTTATGATTTTTACTTGGGGTGATTAATAATTGTTTAATACAGATCAATATATTTAATGTGTTGAATATGTGTATGTAAATATAAATAAATATAAGAGAAATAGACTAATTATATACAACATATATTGACAGTCGAATAATTATAATAATTATCTATTGAAATTTGATACTTTAATTGATTATTGAATTGTAAGAAAATTATACACGTTTTGAATATACAATATCAAGTAACACTTTGATGTCCACTTTAAAAACATTAAGTACAGTATAAAGCAATATTAATTTATTTCCCAAAATATTTACAATTATTCGGTATTAGAAATTATTAGTTAATCCTGTTGTCGATGACTGATATGAGAGTATAGAAAAATAACTTATGTCTGACTTGAAATCTTTTGTCAAATTTTGTGGTAACTAAATCTGATTTACCTATTTAGTATGTATCCTGCGAAAATTTTAATCAAATTATATCAAAATACCTTTCTCAGCGTCATCTGTATAAGCCCTTGAATATAATTATTGCATAAGAGAAGAGATCGCCCATCTTTTCAAGTTTGCGTCGTAGCGTTTACTACCGGTTGTGAGTGAAAAGTTAACATCATCCAAGAACTTTGTACAAAGCGTCCCTAAAAGGGAAGCTCGGTAAAACGATGTATTCGGTGACTTGAAATAGCTCTACAACGATGTAGCTATTTCCTTATTAAAAATATTTCACCTTTGAAATTACATCGAGAACAACTAAGGGCAAAAACATGTTTTTCAGCGCCAGATGTGACGTTATATATTAAAATAAAATCGCCAACCCTGCTTGGAATATTAAACCGATTACTGGTTACTGCTATTCCGTAGTCTTTTGTGGCAATTCAATTGTGGCATTTTTTTATGTTCTACTTAAGGCGCTTCCCAAAACAGTTTATGACGAATATTTTGATGTCGAGAAAGAAATTTACTCTTAAAAAGAAATTGGTTACTGACATTAAGTTATTAAAATTCATGAAACCAATTCTTATTACAAAATTAAATATATCACGTTTAACAAAACGAAAAAAATAATTACTTAATACAAAAAAAAACTTAATTTTTAACTAGATATTATATAGGTAGTAATAACAATTGTTCTGAATTTGTGTACCTATCTATAGTATTAATAAAACGTTAAACATCAGAAGGTATGTTTTTCTAGTTTAGAATTTATGATTAATGCATTTAAATTTATAAATTAATAGAATACAAAATATTTAATATTTTTTATCATATAGTTCATATTTTATATAATAAATTATTGTGTGTATATAATATTGTACAGTTTGATGTACAATGAATATGCATTTAGTACCTATCGATTATATTGTAAAAGTAATTACATTTTCATTTCAATTAACTTTAATAAAATTATATACTTTATAAAATTAATTTTTCAGTTATAATAATTGACAGCATTATAATATTTTATTCATCCATTATATTATAATATATTAATATGTAAAGTAAAATGTATTAAGTTCATAATTGTCATGTAATATATTCTATTATATAGATGGTATACATGTTTATATTTTGAGCTAAGGTTGTGTTCAAAGTGTTCAAACGTTATTTTATAATATTAAAGTTTTAGTTTTCAAAGAACAACTTAAAGGCAGAAAAAAATTTAATTAAAATGAAAAATAAAAGTATAAATTCAAAAACAAACAAATTTCATGAAAGCAGTTAAATTTTCTCGACTCGTAAACAAAATCGGGATGACATTTTTATTGCGAGATATGAACCGATTTAAGTTTGGGCACCTACCCAACGGGTGTATTATCACTCGATTATAGACCCAGCGGTCAACGCATTTTCGTTGAATATGATCCCCTCCCTGAAATTATCTGGCCCCTTGGACACGTGTACCTATTAATAATATTAATGATTATTATTATAGGCTTATAACTTTATATCTGCTGCAAGCCTTATTGGAATTGTATGCAATGAACGAAAGTTAAACGAAATTATATTTTGAGTTCCGTGTTATAGTTAGGTGTTTTAATGTTTCCTTTATGAATTCAACACTAAAATAAAAGACTAAATCGTTTTTATAGTGTATAATAAATCATTTTCGGTTCATGAATTATATTTTCAAATAAATATCATTTAAAATTATATTATTATTATTTATTATACATATTATTCGTAAAAATATACACTGCTGCATTTTAGTTAATATGAATATATTTTACTTTTGTCGTATCGTTAATACTTAAAATTAAAATCTACAAAAAATATACAAGTTTGTGAGCACAATGTAATAAATTGTTAGATAATATGCTATATATTATCATATTATAAGTTCGTCTGTGTTTAATGCTCATTGCATAATTATGATATTTATATTTTAATTTAGTTGAACAATAAATATACCTATAAAACAAACTTGATACTACTAATTGATCCACCTAAATTAATAAACTTATTTTTTTTTTTGTTAAATATTTTAACACAGTTTTAAATGACTATTGTGTAGCTATAAATTGTGTTAGAACTAATACCTAGTATGAAAACATTTTATATTTTAGTTGACATTTGCAAAGGTGCATACAAATCATGGCATTGACTAATATTACTCTCAACTAATGTCCTATAATTATTTTATTAGGATATATAGTTAATATATTTTGAACATTAAGATAAGTCATAATTACTCTTTACTTTTATATTCATTCATAAATTTAAAATTCTAAAATACTATTATATACATGCCATAAACCGACTTGGTTGTGGCAAGCGTCAAAAAAGAATAATGACAAATCACCGTGTTCAAAAAAATAAAAATAAAAGTTGCATGTTTCTGCAAAAACCATCCGTGTTTACATTTCTTCAAATATATTTTTTTTTTTATGATTGTAGGTTATTTATCCATAGAAAACTAAAACAACTATCATTTAAAAGTATCATTCAAATGAGAATTACAATAATTTGAGATGTAAAACATTTTTAGAAAATTGTTGAATATTTATGTTATACCTAGTATAGGTACATATTATTTATTGTGAAAATAAAAAAAAATCCTACCATTTCTTAGGTATATATGAATATAATATTAAATACATTAAAAAATACGATTGTTATTTAATATAATACAATTTATTTTATAAAATAGGTTAGAATATTTTAGTTAATTTTGACTTATAATTTATAATCACTTGATATATAATTGTTTAAAATATAACTAAAATTATATTTATCAAATAAAACTTGGTAAAATTGTACGTAAACATAGAAAATCTTCTTATTAACATTTTATTACACAAAACAACAAGGATAGAATATTTTTAAAAGAAGAATGAAGATGGAAAATAAATGACGTTGTTATAATATTTGGTATTTTATTTATATTAATTTCAAAATATATTAAAATATGTCAACAACAAACTTTTATAACTAATCTTGTTTTCTTTTATAACTCATAATAAACAATTGTTCGTCATTTGAATGAATATACAACTAATAATATTGTATTTTATCCATTAGAAATTTTAGTAATACATTTGAGTATCTATAATAATATATTATGTTTATTAAGATCCAGGTTATATTTTTAATTAGATTTAATAAAACGTATTCAAATGAGTGTATCTAAGTGATTTAAGAATATGCATTATTTACAAAAAATACTATAAAAGTCAAAACTTAATTAATTATTAAACTATTAAGTACAATAATTATTTTAAACTTACATTATAAAGTGGTTCTTATTATCTTTTTAGATTATTTTTTTGGATTATTAAATAATATTTCAATATTTATTGTATAATAAAAATTATTATAAGTACTGAAAATTTGTAAAGTCTTTTTCATTTATTCATTATTAATTTACAGTAAAAATAATTATAATAATTAAAAATACTCCACATAATTCACAGCAACCGTATACTTTATTTATATATATATACAGTTAGTTAATTTATAAATAGTTAATTTGGACTTTATTTTAGTATAACATTATATTATACTAAATTTATTTTCTTTTATCATCAAATAAAAATATATTTTAATAAAATAATATATGATATTTATATTGTATAAATATATAATATATATCGTATGTTATAATTTATATCAATAGTTTATGATATTTATGTAATATTCATTTATTTTTCTTAAAGATATTTATAATTAAATGTTTATCAGTATACTATTAATTATTCTAATAAATATTGCGTAATTACTAATTATAGTATACAATTTCTAACAAGATTTAAAAATGTATTATTTATTTTAATTATAATTTTTTTTTAATATTAATCCCCCATATTTCCATCTAAACTAAATTTATTTTTAATAATTTTTCATCACAAGTCAAAACACACATATGTATGGATAATTTGAGATAAAAATAACTTTAATACGACATTCAAAAAAATAAAATAAAAAGTGATGGAAACTATATATGAATAATGCTAATATATTAATTTAATACTAAAATTAATTAATTAATTATAACTTATAACTTATAACTATCAATTAAATGTCAAATTCCGTAGTGAATGAATTTTGAGAGATTTAAACTTTCATATTATAATATTAACTATTATCTTTATTTATTTATAATGTTAATTATTATTTATATAGTGTTAATACTACATATACATGTAGTATTTATTCACTTATTTTAAAAACATTAATACAAACCAATATTCATGAATTATAATATATCTAAGATCTAGCCATTGGTGTATAATTATGAATACATATTATCAAAAAATATTGTAAACTTTGAAACTTGTAACTTTTCTAGATTATTTATTTTAAATTTTACCAATTGGTATTATGACAATTATTTGGTATTTAGTATTTATAAAATAATATACATACAAGATCAAAGAAAATTACATACTGAGAAACTTCAAAAAACTGTTACCAAATGGATATACTCTAACTCTAACTCATTTAGGGAAGAACAAATTGTTACCAATAACGGTTAGAATAGACTATTCCCTCTACACGCTCTAGTTTAATAACTAAGGAACCCGGTCAATCGTGAGATACATGCAAAACTACCCTTAGAATTGCACATATAATTATTCACTGCCCCAAATACTCAAACTCGCGTCTTCTTTTCACAATACTTTTGTCACTTGAAGAAATCCTCTATCAAAATAATACCATCAATTTTTTTAAATTTTTCAAACAAATAGACTTAGATAAAATATTGTAAATATCATATTATGTTATCTCTAGTATTGAGATAATTTATAATAATATGTAAATATTACCCTAGTGCAATAGTCATTGTTATTGAAACCTTAATATTAGTATACAACAAGTTAAGTAATATTCTAAGAAATATAATAATAGATTACGCTATCATAAAAATAAAATAAAATAAAACCCATATAAATAATTCAGTTTATTTTCTCATAATTAATTTTATTATTAGATAAACTATTATAACATATAAAAATAAAGTTATTATATTTTTTTTCAAAATGTATTGTTTTAATATTCTCCAAAATTTGCATATATTTTAGGGTTCTGAGAAAAATTAAGTTTTTCTAGAAAATGTTCAGGAATTTTGACCCCTATACATAACTACTACAAATTTAACATTTTGAGTGTATTACAATACTACCAAAAACTAAGAAATCAAAAAACTCCCTTGAACTCTGGTTAAACTTTATTAGTTTAAACCATAAGGAAGAAGTTAAACCTAATAGGCTCAAAATTATTGATCACACAAGGATCTCACACGGATAAAAAATGGTAAAGATTGAACCTCCATAATGTAATAAACTTGACAGTCAGATACACACTTTCGGCGTTTTACATTTCAAATTCCACAAGAATTCCGCATAGCAGGAAAACTGTATGAAATTATTGAACCATTTGTAGATGTAAATTAAATATTAATTAATCTTTAAATTTAAAAAATCAAAATGTATTAATCTATTGATTTAAATAATTTAATATAAGACATAAAATAACTTTAGTTGATGCTTAAAATAACTATAAAAGACGTTTTTATTTTTTTTTAAACATTATTATAGTTAACATACTTTACGAACAATTTATGTGTAGGTATTGATTATATACTTAATATATTTTTTCGCAGAAATTTTTGTTTATGAAGTGCATTAGTAAAGAGTAAACACATTAATTATTCAGAAATGTAATTGATATTAATACAACAATGATTTTTCTCTTGTTATTTTTCAATTTTATCGTTGAAAGGAAATTTTTGTATGCACTAGGTAACAATCACCATCTACTATACCCTCACGAAATATTTCAAGTAGAAAATTGTTGTTTATTAGAATGGTTGTCAGTGCTTCAATTTATTTCGTAGCAAACAGAGCTACTGCAAAATAAGAATGCATGTCGATTGAAATTTCATCTAGAAATCGGAATAAAAAATATCCCATATACTGTTCTGTTTGAGGAATACGGTATAAAGGACGGACAAAAAATAAAATAAAAAGAGATTGTAAAAATCACCACAAGAGTTCAATAAATCAGAATTTTACAGAAATGTTTGGATAGACATGCATTTTCAACATCTTCCATTACACACACTCACCTGGTTAAATATACACGTGTATATGTGAGGGGGAATGACTATGCATATAAGTTATGCCGTTAAGCTCGCACACTCTTTGAATTCCCAGCTTTAATAATTTCAGGTCTTTTTTATGTCTGGTTATTTCTTGGGACCCCAATGGAGTCCAGGTGGTGAGAAAACAAATAACTGCAGAGACAGAGCTCAATAATTTTAAATGCCACCGTGTATAGTGTGCCAGTGAAAGTTAAGTTTCGGGTGTCACTGTGTTAATGAGAAAATACAGACACTACTCAATAAACATAATAATTTATTTATTGTTCTTTATAGCTTGTGCACAACTTAAACACTTAACAAATACACATTTTATTTTATTTTTTTATTATATAAATCAAGTTTAACACATAATATATTTTTTATTCTTTGGAATTAAAAGTATTCTAGTTTTTATTAATGATAAACTGTATTTCTCTATATGATTTTCTAAGTTTTAATGTAATAAAAATTTAATTATTTTAAGTATTATATTATTATTATACATATTAGACTTTTACATTTCAAAAAGAAACTTGATATTTTTAAATTAAACCACCTACAATTGAAAATAAAATAACCTTTCTCTCATATTTATACAAGTAATGAAATTAAATTTTAGGATTTAAATTACACAATAAAAACAAATAACTGCTATATTGAATTATCTATCTAAGAAAAAATTCAGTTATTGCTAAATTAATTTAGGTAATTACATTTTTATAATAAGTTATTAACTTAAGTAAAAATTATCCATTTTTATCTAAAAAAAAACCAACTTTTAAAACTGTTATAAATTGAAACAAATTATTTGGTTTATTACAACATAAGTAATTTAAACTATTATAAATAATAAAAAAATTCAGTTATTAGAAAATTAATGTTGAAAAACTACTGTATGAATCTTAAACTGCTAACGTTGCTTATCACATTGTTTTAGTATTTTGAATAGGAGTAAAACTATATATTTGCTAGATAAACATTACATATTCGAATTTCTTGAGTAAGTTTTAATTATATATAGCAATATTAATTATATTTCTCTAAAGTAGAGTTACTAACTCAAGAAAATACTCTCAAAGTCATTCATATATTTATGTAAAGTTGTTTAAATAAAATTTAAATGATGAAACTTGTGGTAAAAAATTAATTTTGTTAATGAGAAGTTAATATTTGTAACATATAATTTTATTAAAAATATACTCTCAGATAAAATTGTCTTTTACATCTAATATTAATTATTTTAACCATGCTTTTATGAAAAATATTAAGTTAAGTATGATTCTTTTCTTTTATTTAATTATTAATAATTATTATTAAAAATATATAGATTTAGGGGATAATTCAAATTTAAAATCGTTTGGAAGTTCAACAATGGTTTAATCCATTCTACACAATATAATACAAAGTAGAAAAATATATTTCTATGTACAGATCTTTTGAGATTGTTATAATATATTATTATTGCCGAAATAATTTGGATTTTTTAAATTTACTATATTATAATATAACAATACATCAGTGTATTTTTTGATAATATAACACTTTGTAGTGTTCTTGAATAACATTTTTTCTAAATGCACCAATTTTCCTTAATAATTTATAACAATAATATGTAATTGTACTCATTCGGTAAATTGTTATTTCAATTAAATTTTAAAAAATACCTGAAAACTTATGTACTCAAATGTGTGATTTAATTATGCTATCATATTTTATGGCAAACGTCCAAATAATAATTAAAAAAAAAAAAAAAAAAAAAAAAACATAACCAATTTGTTGTAAACTAACAAAAAGCCATATCTTATAATTAAATTAGCATAAAAATACATTTGTTCAACACAAATAAAATTTAAACAAAATAAAAATAGGTAGTATTGAAGGAAAAAATTAATAAAATTGCCAAATTATATTTATATTACTGAAAATTGGCTGTATTAAATGTTTAATAATTTATATATATTGTACAAACTATGATTTTATTCTACATTATCAAATTAATGTAATTATTAATTTATTTTTAAAAATCAATTTAGTCAATTGTTAATATAGAACAAATTTAAAAAATAAACAACGATTGTTTAATAATTATAACATAATAAATTAGTATTGCAACGTGATATATTTTTATACGTAGGTAGTAAATATAGTAGTAATTGAAGATTTGATGTATTTAACATATATTTGTTGGAATGAAATTGATGGTTCTTTAACACTAAATGAAGACTTTTTGGTGGTAGTTTTTGTGAAAAATGTTCGAATGCCTACAATATATAGAACTAGAAAGTCATTTTTCAATGATCAGACCAAAAGCTATTTAGTTAGTATTTGGATTTAATTTGATAGAAAGTTTCAAACAGATTAAAATACAATTTTAGGTCACATTCTATTAATATTCAATTGAATAAACTTAGTAAATTATCATTTTCGAATTTGATGTATTATATACAACTATATTAACCATTAGATTTTGTTACATGATTTTACAATAACTAAAACTAAATAATATTACGATAGTCGTTAGTATTAAAATAAAATATCTATGGTTTATAACAGTCATCGGCGAACCACCCAAATAATCTAAACTTGAAACGTAGTAAGCACTAAGCAATAGATAAATTATTGTTTATTTTAAAGAATGTGTTATTATTTTTCTATGTTTAGGAAATTTATTTTTTTCAATTTTTATATAATTTTGATATTTTACTAATAATTTAGAAAAACAAAATCAAATACAAATATAACACTTATTGTAAAATATTGAAGGATACCATTTAATCATAAGTAGTTTATTAATTGGGCAGGTGTACATAATTTATACCCAACTATCCAAGTATGTTCTCCTATAACAGTTGAACAGAATTATGATTTACTGTTACGCGCTCGTGTGCCAAGCTATAAATTATGGTTTTATTAATAAAACATACAATCCGTTTTGTCGGTTCTATCCAAAAATCCATTTCCCGAGCCCATTTCATGCAGACACTTTAATATACCACACAACATTAGGTAGGTTTGCTGTAATTATTTTTGATTTACCTACTCAAAATTGTAATCTGAGTTAATAAATTTAAATCGGCTTATCATATTGTTTTAAAAACCTGAAAGTTTAAAGTTAATGTACTTACAAATATTTAATTCACATAACTTGAAAAATTAAAAATTTGACGTTATGCGTAAAATCAAATTTTTTTTTATATTTGTGAAAAAGAAATTGTACAATATCAACTAAATTGAAAAATGTATTTGTATATAAGATTGACCATATATTTAATTTATTTTACTTATTTATTACAATAACTAATTTTTCAATAGGTACTAAATAAAAGATTACAAACTATTATTGGTATTTTATTTGAAGCATGGCTATTTTATAGTATTATGTTTTCTTTAATATGTACTTACATTATTCATTTTCGAATGTAACAATGTACTAACTATAAATTAATAAAAAATAATTAGGTAATTACAGGAGTTAATTATGCTTCATTCTTTTATATATATATATATATAAATAATTTATAATATGTATTAGTGTAGTACTATATACTTTTAAAGTCCATATATTCTATATAATCTGTAATATTTCTAAATTCAATTTAATCATGGTTCGTAAAAAAAAAAAAAAAAATTCCAATTTTATTTTATTATTTTCCCTTAGTTTACAGTTTAATTTCAGAAGCTTAAATCTGTTCCAAAACGCCTTTATATAAGAATCCGGTTTACCGCTATAGTATCATAGTGCCGGCGCTGTGAGACAGCTGTTGTATAAAGTGATTTTTCTAAGCGTTGTTAATTATTTCCAGCTATAATTCATTTAATATTATATTATACCTAATTTAATAAAGCTTAAAAAAAATTTTACCCAATTATTTATAGAAAATCCTATACTTACTTAAAATTATTGTATCAGTGGGCATCATTTAAATATAAGTTTGGTTATGGTTATTCATATGTATGCACTTTAAGCAAATAAAAACTCCATACTGATAATATGAGTAAGATAAGATTATATTTCCTGTTGAGAGTATTAATTATTTTAATTTTAAAATAAATATCAGTATACAAAACAAATAAAATCAAAGTAAATAAAAATATATTAGAAAAAAATACATATTTTGCACCTATTTTGTGCTATGAGATTTAACTGTGAGGAGTTTGTGTATGAAATTAATGTTTTATTTAAAGTCTATTGACGATGGTATTGGAATATATCTTGGGAAAAAAAATATCGTAAATATAATCTAAACGAAAAACTTAACTATTTTTAATTTGTTGTGTATATGTGTTTTAAATTCTAGTTATAGTTTTTTTATTTTTTTTTAATTGAAGTGGATTAACTTTTTTTTTATATAAAAGTGATTTTAAATGTTCCAAATCTTTAAAGGTGTGTTTGATGAATTATTCCTTAGTTTATCTGATTTTTATTTTCACCTATATTTATGTTCTAAATATTTAATACATATTAGATAAAGTTCTCAATATTATATTATATACGTTGTAAATAACAAATAGGGTTTCACTCTTTGAAATTATATAAATTGTATAATGCAATACTTAATGAGTCAGAATATATAATTATAGATTATATTCTCTATTGAAAGCAAATTGAATGGCTTTTAGCAGTGCTAAGTATTCTGTGGTATAAATATTGTTATAGTTAGAGAGCTTAAAATATATTTGCATATTGTCTGCTATGATGGAAATTCAGGCATCGTTTGTGTTTTGGAAATATACTAATGTATTTAAGCATGCAGGAATATGTCTTTGAAGTAAAAAAAAGAAATATTTATTTGGTATATAATACAATATTGCAATATATCATTGAGCAAAAATTATTCATATTTAGAAATATTATATATTAAAATCATATTATTAATTATACAATAAAAATATTACATTTGAAATTATATATTGATACTAATGAAAATATAGTTTAAAATTTTCATATCAGAAATGAATGTATAGATATTACTTATTATTTTATAGAATAATATGTCGTATAAAAATCGAATTATTGGTATTGAAAGGAAAAAAAGGTTTTACTACCTTCGATATGTTGTTGTTTTATTTTAGAACACTTTTAAAGTTTATAAGATACTTCGAATATTTTATGTAATACCCCAAATGTGTATAACATAGAGAAAGTGAAATAGTTTTCATTTTAAGATAAAAATATGTAAATAAACCACCAAAATATAATGGTATCTATGAAAAATAACTATGAAACCAATATTGTCCATTATTTTGTTCTAGATAAGAGAAAAAAATGAATGAAAAAAAACCTAAATGTTTTAAATGAGAAATTACCTTATATATATATATATTTTTTTTTGTTAACTTTTATTCATATTTTCATTTTCAGATAAGAACTGAATATAGGTACATTTATTATCATAATACATAAATAATAAAAATTATAAATAAAATAGTCAATTAATATTTATTTTTATATGTATTTATATGTATGTTTTTTTTTTTTTAAAGCAATGCAATTCATTAAAACTAAATAATAAGTAAACTGAAACTATTTAATAAATGTAAAAATAAATTATGTTTCAAAATTGACAATTAATATGATAAAACAGTTTAAAAACATCGTATATAGTTATTAAATAATATAGTTATCTACTGATTAAATACTCATTAAATGAAGTAGCTTGGTATTTATCATTTACATGCATTTATATTTTATTTGAACGTGTTAATTTTATATAATAAAACGATCACTATGGCACTTTTTGATTTATAAATTGTAAAACTTAAGTATTCAGTACAATTATATTTAATGATTATCGATTACATTTACAATACTAAGTCTACCTGTAATACCAAAATATTGCTTTATTCGAAGACATAATCACCCATATATCAAAATGTTTATTATTAGCAAAATAAAAATGAGTATCCATAGATAATAGTTTGATTTACAAAAAAAAAAAAAAAAATTGGAATCATACTATGTACAAAGGTGTTAGATGAATATGTTTTAAATGCGTCGTGTTATTTATTTGCCATGGTTGAGTGCGTGTTCATAGACTTCGCATAATATATTCAACTCGTACGATGGATGGGTTCAAGTCTAAAAAAAATCGTGCGGGGGAGGGGACATTGATTGATCGCTCTCCAGTACCGATACGTCAAGAGTTATTGATTCCGCTGGCTAACACAAGGATTTTATTTTTTCTATCTATCGTTGCGTAAAGAATAGTGTTTTGAATGGATAAAGCTTAAATACAGCTGGTATTGATAAAAGAGAGGTTAACGTGTTCAATACGATTGCGAGATCAAAACGGATTGAAAAGTCAGTAATATATTATATTTCAGGTCGTTATTAGAAAGAAAAAAAAACTGCCACATGATGAGTATCGTTATTGCGTCGACGCCCAAGATCGGTAAGAGATAAAAATTGAATTTGCGACACATACGTATCGACACGAAAATATATATGCAGATAGAAAAGTAATTTTATACCGTATAAACAGTCAACAGTCAACGGTGCACGTCAGTGTAATACAATTTTCAGCTACACAAACTGTTTATCGTAGATTCAAATATGCGTTGTCGCGCACTTTACTTCCTTCCGCCGAGCCGCCCGGATAATTGAAATAAAATGTACAAAGAATTGGTAATGAAATTTCACACCGTTGTCGATGTCTTTCCCTCACTATTACGATCAAAATAAGTAAACATAAACGCATAATATTCTTTGGGAACCTTTTTCACGCATCGACAAATGTGATTGTGTGACATTTCCAATAGTCGTGTTTGAATGGCCTGTCTCATATTGCTGTGTTCCGTCGTTTGTTTGTTGAATATTATTTTTATGATGGTGATTATATTTAAAATTTAAAAACGTTTGTAGGTTTTCTCAACCTATAAATTATTAATATCATTTTTTACAAGAGAATAAGTCTTTAATATTATTTCATTTATGTCTTTACAAGAAAATTTTATTTTATTACACTACATTATATTTTTTTATTTTAAAATTTCCATATATTATTATGTTATGCAATACGTATAAGTGATATAATATTAAATATAGAATATACTTGAAATGTATCACTTGACAGTAGGAAAATACCCATTGTTTCACTCCGCAAGATATATATTTTTTTTTATTATTATTATCTTGAGAGTAAATCAAATTATAAATTTTTAGATTAATTACAATGTTGGCGTTATAAAAGTATGTTTAAGATTTTATATAAAAAAATATTTTAATATAATATTAATTTAATTTATTATTATATTTTTATTTCACCATAAATTCATGTCTATTATTCTAATGTTAATTAAGATTTCAAAATTATTTTAAATGTATATAATATTAATATTTTTAGTTTTTATCACCTAACTAATTATAAATGCTTTATTTAAATAATTATTTAATTTAAAAATCGTATAGTTTTACAAAATAAAATATTTTTGGTCAATGTATTTTGTATTTATATTCTATATTTCGATGCATATAATATATTTAATTCATTAAACCAAATTCAGTATTACAATATTACAAAATAATTATAATTAAATATAATAATAATTTAAAAATAGTATGTATATTTAATTTCCCATAATATAGAGTAAATTAAACATTAAACAACTTATAGCTACCTCTTTTTAATTTATAATAAAACTATTTTTTTTTTTTTTTTTAATGATAAAAGGAGATTATCATAAAATATATTTTGTTATAGTAATTAAATTTAAGAATATAATAGTGTATAGGTAACTAAACTCTCTCAAAATGTGTCACTTGATAAAGAAAATGAATGGCTTTTAATCATTTTCCATGAGAACTAAAATATGTTAACATAAATTTAGTTAAATACTCATGTTTCACTGCTTTAAGCCAGCAACTACTAGATAGATATTTGAGAATTGTATTTATAATATATCGTTATTAGATGTATATAATATTACAACACTTGTGAATATAATATAAATACTAAACCTAACAAGCAGACATAAAAGCTAAAGAAGCTACGAGCAAATCTAATTTTGAAGCAAGTATGTTCTTGTACGTTAGGCGAAGATCTACAAAATGTCATATGATTTAAATATAATAGTATCAAATAGCACAAAATGCTATGCAAATGCAAAAAATGGCAAGTTTAAAGAAATTAAACAAATAATATTATCATGACCCAAACCATATACAATTATTAGGCGAGACGAAGTTCAAATTGGTTACTTCGGTATCACCAGCATAATGTATGCTTGATCATCGAGTGGCTGAGTAAGACAGATAAATTTTAGCTCCTAAACGAATAACCTTTTTACCTGAAAATAAAAGATGGTGTTATCTTTAATACTGATCGTTTTATCTGCTAAAAAAATTGTGTTATCTCTTATACTGACTTTTTTACTTGACAATATACACTTGGAATATTTAAAAAAAATTTGCGATCGAAAAAATGGACAATTATAAAATTGCACCCTTAAGTAGTAAATATAGTATAGTAAATTGAGACCTTGGTATGTAAGTGACCTCGAATTAATCAATACTTGTTTTAAAAACGTTAGGTATTAGTTTATTATAATTTTTGAATTGAATTTAAAATGTTACTAGGTACAATGTACCGTATAAATAAAAAGTAGGTACAAAGTAATTAAAAATGTACGTAAAGCTATTTTTCTATATAAATACAAAAAAATTCATAATAGAAAAAAAATGTTTATTACTAAAGTTGTTTTTTTAAAAATAATATATAAAATTATTTAATATTTTTGTACAATATTTGAACGAGTAGTATACAAGTTATAAGTATTTTGATTAAACATAGTAGTAGACCAACATTTTTCGACCAATCCAGGCCACTCAATTAAACCTTAAATACTTTTAACTCATAGAATACTAATTCTAAATTCAATTTTTATCTGTCAAGAATTAAATTATTCACATTGTGATTGTAAAAAAGGATAGGTTTCTATTTGAACTTCTAAAGTTAACCCTTTATCGTCAAATCCTCTTAA
This sequence comes from Aphis gossypii, assembly GCF_020184175.1. Classification (NCBI taxonomy): domain Eukaryota; kingdom Metazoa; phylum Arthropoda; class Insecta; order Hemiptera; family Aphididae; genus Aphis; species Aphis gossypii. Next base: position 57,836,147 of record NC_065531.1, on the reverse strand, counting down.
AATATTGTAAAAAAATATAAAAATTTCTATTCATTTAATAAATTTAAAAATAGAATAGCTTTTGTATTAAAAATTTTTCTCTGTTATGAATATTTATATAATAAAGTGATTGTGATATATTTTGAATAACCTTGTACATAGCAGTATATTAATATAATAAATGTGTAAAGTTACGTGATGTTCGTTCACTGTTGCTCGTTTGATGACCTCACGTGTTTGTTGTTTATTATCGAAGTGAATTCAATGTTCAATATCACCTTAGCGTGTTCTATTTTACTGTAGGTATTCATTTCTTCCTCAATTATTAAAGGTGTGAGATATAATTTAAAAAAAATTCAAAATATAATATTATGCTAGATCTTGGTTAGTGAGTAAAAAATGAACAAGTCCAATGTATAAATTAAATTGAATACAAAGATCTTACACCGTATCGAAATAGCTCTAGAATGTAGTATCGTTTTAATCATTATTTAACAAATATTAACAATTATTATTATATTCAAGTTTATAGAATAATAATACACCGATTAATTGAATTTGAGGAAATAATTTAAAGACTTTTAATTGAAATAAATTCAGAACAGATAAAATATTTACCAGTTTAACTAATAAACGATAAACTTTGCAATATGAACTCTATTTAGTTAATTTTAAGTTTTACTCGAATCATAAGAAAATAATAACACAGATAGAGTGTGTGTTAGTTGTAATTACTTCACTAGAATAAGGGACGGTGTTTCCTAATTGCGAACAAAGTAATAAAAACCAAGTGAGTAACGAACAAAACCTAAAAATGTAACATACTACTTGCAGACACAAATATATCATATTATTTCGGATAAATTTCCAACTATTATTTTTGATGTAGCTATTACAGACATTGGGCAATTATTATTGATGATTGACATTATTGGACTGATTATTTATTAATATTACGATTGTGCAGGAGCTTTTGAGACGGCAGTCAAAAAATATTTTTAATCAGTTTAACGGCAAACCTCATAACAATACCAACCTTTATTACAAATTAAAATATATACCATGAAAAGTTTAAAGAGTTATGCGGGATTGACGGTTTTTAAGTTCCGTTTTCATCGCATAATACGCAATGAATTTCAACGATAAGCGTAGTGTACCAAAAAAAAATGTATTATGCATTTTTAAATTTTGATACAAATAGTAACTATTCAAAATTCAAATAGATGATAGTCTTGAACATAAATACACGGCCATTGAAGTACGATCACTGATATGGCAGAAGTTAAACATTAGTATCAAGCTCAAAGCTATAGAGCAATAACACGTATGGTTTTTATTAAATCGATGTTCGCAATTAGTATTATGATGACAATAATCGTGCCCGCAATAATTGGTATGTTATAAAATTGACCTGAATAATTTGTTCGCAGCTAATATGTGTAACCAATAGGGGATTTAAATAGAGCACTTGTGGAGAGGTTCAGGTTACTCGCTTGACCTATTATAAACTAAGTAGTTCTTAGGAATCGCACCTTCTCAAATGTTTGATTAATTTCAATACAAGGATGTACTAAAATGTAAGTCTGATTTTTTTTTAATCGATAAGTGTATATGATTTAACGTTCACAGGCTGTGCTATTTTAAAATACTGATATTATTCTTTTGTACCATTGTTTCATCGAGTTGACTGGTGATTTACATATATATTCTTATAACATCTGCTAGTTGGAATAATATGTTTGAGTTACTATTTTTTTTTGTGTGTATAGGTATGCAGTATTAGTATTTCGTATACAACCATTTGGTTGTTTTTATTTTAACTGATATTTCTTATTTTAATAAAAAATATATTATTGTTACATATTTATATATTATTTCAAATAGGTCTAATATATTTGATCGACCTTCTAATGCCCAAAATCTCAATTCTCCGACACTACATTTTACATATTTCTACTTTGCGTTATACTAATTTACAATATTTTTTTTTTTTTTTTTTATTGATCTAAATATACATCGAGAACTAGGCCATAAGTACAAGATTTTTTGGTTACATTGTTACTATTTTACATGATTACATTAAATTAAATTGTACAGTTCTGTTTTTTTTAAGAATAAAATTAGGTTATGTTACAATATTTTGTTGTTATATTATTATTATTTATTAATACCTACTACACTGGTATGATACGTACTTTATAAAAATAATTATTACTCATATGAATTAAATGCACGAATAATAATCAACGAAATATAAAATTTTTGAAATAAATTCAACTTTCTGATGAAATGCTTTAACTGATTTTAAGAGAAAAAACTTTGATAACAAAACAAAAATTAAATTCTAAACTAACAGCTACCAATTGTAAATGTTCACGAAAAGTATCAACTTAAATTCAAACATATCCTACTCAATGAGTTATAGATAACTTTTGTTATTTTTTGAAATTGAATAAAAGTTATACGAATAAAATATGTCGAGGCAATATTATTTGAAAAATGTGTGAAATGTACATACTTTGAATGAAAACCATCTCGTTATAACAACAAAACACCAATGGAACAAAATGGTGAATAAAGTTTAATATGTAAACTTGTCATGTAAAACTGGATGTAATATCTTATGTTGAAGTGCATGTTATTTTGTGTGCTTAAAAAAAAAGTTAAAAGTATAGAGTTATATTATATAGATGATATTACTACACCAAATTGCATTATAATTTAAAGGCTTTATAAGAGAAAAATATTAAGTTAAACCTGCCTTTTTTTTTACTTAGGCTGAAACATATATAAGTTGTATTAATTCAATATAAATACTGATATGATGAAATTATATTTCTTGAATTATATACACAGAAAAAATTGAAATGTAAATAATTCACTTACCATGTTTATCTGTTTAATATTTTAATTATACATTTATTCAAATTCTAATTTTTGACATTTTTGAGTGTGTACTGAAGCATATTATTTTCAGATTCATAGATTATGTATGGCATTGTATGCCATAAATTTAATATTTTTTTTTTTTAGAAATATCTTCATTTTTCACTGTAAATTATTAAGCATTCTTATTTTAAAATTTAAACAAATTTCATAAAAATATGTTTTTTTTATCAAGTTAAAAAATTTAAAAAATTAATAAATATATAGTTTAACTTTCTTGGTGAATTCCTCTGTAAGTATGCATGGTTCTTTTTAAATGGGATTTAAATATATATATATATTTAAATAAAACACAGTTCGACAATATTTTAAGTGAAATGTCTTAATCTAGTATTTTTTGATAGGTAATGAAATATTTAAAATAATTAAAATAAATATTTATGATATAAAGCCAAACGTAATGATTTGATTGATTATATTAAACTGAATTAGATTGACTAAATTAATTATACAAATAAATGGTTTTATTAAAAATAAATTATTGTCGATTATATCGGTGAATTGTGTTTAAAAAGTTTTGTTGATATGTTTATAATAATGACGACTTATAAATTAATATAGAACAGCAATACTCAAACGCGAATTCATAATATTTGTAATTATTATTATCATGATGAATTATGAATTTAATAATTGAATTGACTCAACAATTAAAATTTTAATTTAGTAAAGATATTATTCATAAATATAAAATTTTTATTAGTAAATTTACAAAAATTTACAAATAATAATATATTTTTAAGTGTAACATAATGTAATTTTAAGTTAAAAATGTACAATAAGAAAATGCCTCATTAAGTGTCAAAAAAACTGCATGGGTACTATAATAATTATATACCGATATTCTTAATATATATATTAATATATACTATATAATATTAATATATATATTCTTAATAATAATTGTACCTACAATTACTACAATTATAGAAGCTTTATAAGTTTTAAATGATTATATTGCAATAATTAGAAAGTATTCGTATTGTTTATATACTTAATTTTGTTGTAATAATTACTAAGATTTGAAATTTTTTTTTTTCAAAGAATTTTATTCAATCAGCATTTCTAACTAAAAATCGTAGTATTGAATAATAAAGGATTTTTTCTTATCATTTAAATATAATTTATTTAAAAAAAGAGAAGTAAGCAAATAAGCTCTATTCAGGTTGTATTTTTAACAAAATGGTTAACTTAATTATTATGATGTTGGTTATAAGGGATAAATAAGCAAAAAAAAAAATAATAATAATAATAATAATAATAAAACGAGTTAATGAAAAATGTTAATCTTGTATTTCGCAGTAGTGAAGTATTCATATTTTTTTCAAATTAATTAATTAAAAATGATTTACATAACTAACTGTTTTGTGACCACCTTGAAAATAACAATTGTTTTAGTTACCCTCATTGTTAAAATAAGTTATAAAAGCATGTTCTTCCCTTTATCTGAGGTTATTTTAAAATATCTTCAATAAAAAAAAATGTATATACTTATTAAGTAAATATTAAATAATATAAAGTTTATATTTAGCTCTCGTGGATAGTGAAAAAATCAATACTAGTAACATGCTCTTCACTGTTTAATAAAATGTCATAAAACCATTAAGTAATATGTATACAAACTAATTATTGTTATTTATTTGTTGTTCAAATGTGGTAATAATAAAAATATATTATGGCAATTAATATTATCATAAATATATGTAAATATATATATATAAATATTTAAAAAATATAATAATAATCTAAACATGTTTTTGTACAATAAGTAATTTTTATATTAGATTAAATAGCGGTAAATTACTGGATTTTATTGTACTAGGTACTTAGTACTGTCCAACTAATATATATTATGTACTAAAATAGAATTGATGATATATTACCTACACAATAATAACAAAGGTATAATATAATGGTATATTAGAATATGCATATGAATATACCAAACTTTTCAAAGATAAACAACTTTTATAATATACTTATAAAATTAAATTTTAAATATATTACGGTTATCTTTAGTAAAACACATTTCAATAAATATTTTTGCTTGTATGATGGTATTATATAAATCCACTATTAAACAAACATGTACATTGTGTTTACATACTCACTTGTAAAAATATAAATCATAATTCCATCAGAATATTATTTAAAAAATAGTAATATTGTTGTTTATATTCACAAAGCGTTATACAAATTTGTATAAAAAAAAAAAAAAAAAAATAGGGATTTTTTTTACTTGAACCAATGCTCGGTAAGTATAAAATTTTAAGAATAAAAATAATGTTTATTTTGTCGGGCTTAAAAAATAATTCAAATAGTTTGTGTAAAATACAGAAGTTTTAAAATTAAGTCAAAAATTGTCTTTGAATAATTTATTATATAAACAGAAATAAAATGTAGTTTGACATTTTCAAAAATGTTGATTTTGAGCTTTAACGCATGACGCATTACAACTCACTGTATCCATCAAAGAATTGCATCATCATAAAAACATTAACATAAAAAAAGAGGAAAATAATAAACGAAGTGTTATTTTTTTATTATTATTATGACATCCATTATATTTTTCAAAATATACATAATTTTGAAAATATATTTTATTTAGTTGCATTGCAATAACTTGAGCGGGCCCATTAACAAAATACAAACTCGTTTGTGATACAAAAGAGTTATTATTATTATACCGTTCACGTGGTTTTATTTTGTTATGATGAGTTTAGACAAAGAGAAACGATTCACTAAAGAATATGGTGGTGACTAAGAAGACCGAGATAATATCATAGCTTTACGCCTTTTTGTAATTTAATTCTATAACTATTGGAATTTTCATGAACAATAAAAATACACAGGCTGAAGGAAGTTCGCCCTTTTTAATTTTTAATAATAAAACAGTAAGACACAAGATTGGAGAAGATGAAAACAGTTACCGCATACGGCCAGTTGACATTTGCATTTCTAATGGACGTGGTCATTAAAATGTCTTATCGGTTTTTCTTCCTCACTCTCTGTCAATCGCTCTTGTTCTTTTTCCTTCAACTACTATTAATTACAAATTGAGGGATATTTGCAAATTACTAATTTAATTTTAAGTTTTTAATTACAGCCATATTAAATACAATTATAAGTAATTATAATAATTATACTAATTATGGCCCTAATTGAATATATTATATAATAATCGTTGGTAATAAACTTAAACACACGAACGTAAAATGTAAATTTGCTCCAAAATTTAACTATAAATTACAAGTGTAGATCTTAATATTTAATTTGAAAAAACCCATCGTGTTTTATAACAAATACATTCAGATTTAATATATGCTCGTTCAAAAAATCGTTGCAGAAATAACCGACTATTCGAATATAAATTATTTTGATTTAAATCCCTTTTTTTGATTAATTTTGATAGTATTTATAATATCAGTACTTAATATTTTTGTTAATTAATATTTCAGCTATAAATATCATCTATAATCATTAAATTATTTTTCAATTTATATATATTTTAAAAACAGTAAATGAAATATTTTGTATTATAATTGTTAATACTTATTTTATGATTTGATAATTTATAACCTATTTCTATAATATAATTAGATAATGGTCCTTGGGGATTGGTTTACAAAATCCATGTTGCATTGCTTGCAAATTTGATTATAGGACCGTCATTTTAGCTTAGTCTCTTCAATAATAGGTACTCAGTAACATTGTCACCCAATCAATAGAAGCAAATCTTATCAATGTTATTCAATAAAACAATAGATTGTCTATTGTCTTATTATTATTAGACTATTGCAAATTAACAATTTCTATTATAGTATGATTATAGGTAGATGTTTAAATATTCTCAACCAAAATATAAACCTAATTTAAAATTCATATACAATACACTTGTTACTATTCACACTTTATTTTTTTTTTATCAAATGTGTTTTATGTATAACCACGATTATTTAATTTATTTTTTAGTATGCATAAATATCAATTGAAGTAGATACCAAATGTAGTGTAATATTTTTGTGTTAATGAAAAATATATTTCATTTAAATACCCATATAAAAACTGTAACATACATAATATAATATTTACAGTAAAAAAATATAATAATATTGTAATTCACTTTTGACTCAAATAGTAAGTAGTGTTTTAAATCTCAGTTTTAATTTTAAAAAAGAAGGAATAATGATATGACTATGTAAGGAATTCTTTAATAAAACCTTCAAACCCTTCTCGTGTCAACGGAGAATACCTGTACCTAGTTCTTTTTATGCGAGTTTACAAAACCCAAGGGTTTAATAAAGTTTACTAGTCAGGAACGTTGAAGGGATTTTGATCGAGTTAATTAGTGTATAATATTGGACAGGCAACTAAGCCTATGTCACTTAATTTCTTAATCAAAACTCTAAAATAATATCATAATTTTCACTTTTTGACAGCAAACGAGAATTATTAAATTTAGTTGGATAATATTCTTACATTTAACGTAGGTAATGATAAAATAATCGTTAACATAATCTACTAAAACAGATTTCTTCAACATTTAATTTTTTATTTTCTTTATCTGTTTAAATTAAAATCACAGCTATATACATCTAGAAATAATGAAACAATAGGGGTTTATCTGTTATTTTATGAAACATTTATAACTATACTGAAATGTGAATTAAATAACTTTCAATGTAAGTCTCATGATTAAAAGTATATTATATTTTAAGACTTACTCATGCTAAATATATAATAACTTATTATTAGTACTATTATATTTATTATATCTATACGCTATACCTATATTTACTATTGATGAATTAATAAAACTACTTATAGATAATTTGAAAAATTAATTAGTTTAATATTTCAATTGATAATCAATAAGAATAAAATATACAGCGTATATTATACGCATATAAGTTTTTGGTAACATTTATAAAATGTAATTTATATTTTTATTTTATGTTAGTGATTTGATAGTTTTAATATTATGTTAATAATAATTGTATATTCAGAAGCATAATATTGTTTAAAAGAAACTGGTGTATTAAGATAAATAACTGAAATCATGGTTCTGTAATGACTTTAAATATTAAAGTATGTATAATAATATATTATGTACAATGTACCTATTTTACCTATGTATCAAACATTCACAAACTAAAAGCTACACTTAACTGAAGTTAAAATTCTCGTTAACAAGGTATATAAACTTTATAAAAGGTGTGCATAAAACGATTTTTGTTTTTTTTTTTTTAATTATCCTTTTCTATTATAGTTTTAAAACATGAAAATGTATATTGTATACAATAGATATATTAGATTTTCTGTTCAGAAAATATAAAAAAAAAATACATTTTTATAAACATAATAATTTGTGATGAAAATTAATGTCTTATTTGGAAAAAATCCTTTACTTGTTAATTTTAGTAATAATAATATCTCATACATATGGATTACTACAGGATTTGTTATTAAATTTAATATTTTAAAAGGTTATGTTCCATATTATAGAATACATAGATATATAATATGAAAATGAGTGAATTGTTGATAATCTTGATAGAATATTATTAGGTAGTTGTTCAGAAAGTTAAGATGCGAATATGCATAGCAATAAAAAAAAAATAATAATAATAAAAGATTATTTATTTTCTTATTCAATTTGCTAACTTCTGTAAAGCATTTGAAAGAAATTCTAAATTTCCCATATGGATTCTCCGATGGAGGTTTCAGGAGTCTCCAATGTATGAAAATATGAATTATAATATAGTTTTCCCGTTGGAGTGTATCACTATATCTCACCTGTAGTAACACTGCTGAAATAGTAGTTAGATAGCAAATATAATTTTAAAACAATAAAATTATTATTACGAATATTTCCAATTTGTAAATAAATAAAATGTAATCATTATATTTTTAATAAAACATTTAAAGTTTAAATATTAACAAGAAATCGTCAAAATCTATTTGCAAATTATTTTGTAGTCAAAATGTATTAAAAAATGTGTATAAGTATTTAAAAGTTAGAAATGTGATACAAGATTTTCCATAAGTTTGGCTTACTATACTATAATATATTTTTAAATGTTTACAAAAAGCAACATTAACGCGTAAAACAACAATTTAATATCAAATAATTTTAGATTTTTGTTATAGTTAAAAATTACTGGTCGTAAAAACTTGAAACATACACTAACTGTTTAAATTGGAATTTTCTGTACAAGATTTAATTTTGAGATATTCAGGTCATTGAAACATAAACCACCTTTTTCACCACCCAATTTGAAATATAATATATTTTATGTATTATATCTTAGGCTGACAAATCATCATCAGATCGTTTTTCATATACAATGATTGGATTTAAATTGAACATTCTAATATAATACATATAGTGATCCACACGTCATCTAATGTATAACAGAGTCGTACCCACTTGACCACGCTTTTTTCATCATGTTTTTATCCAATGCTAATTTTTAATATTCGATTTTTAGCTGTAGATAATATTAAGTTATGTAGTAAATTAAAAATGTCTATTTATTTTCTTTTAGAGTTTTTTAAAAAACAATAGGTAATTCGTGATCAACTATAAAAACAAATAGTAATGTAAGTCATAAATTAATTATAAATTCCGTTATTTTAAAAACGTATACAAGTATAATATGACTAACACAATATTACTACCTAACTCTATAAAATTCACAATCATCATTAAAAAAAAAAAAAAAAAAAAAAAAATACTGTATATAATATATAATACATTGAATCATTAATTATAATTTTGTTTAAAATCATGTTTTACAACTTATTTGATATAAACAATACAAAAATAAAAATTAAGAAATTATTTAATGTAATGTCTAATAAATTATTAAAATTATCTCATGTAAGGAGATTTTTTTTTATCGAATATGTATTTGTTTATTATGTAAACATTCATGTAAGTTTATACTAGAGATTTAATTTTTATAATAATGATACCTAGATAGGTTCTGAATGTTACAATAGTGTGTGTTTTTTTTTGTGTCGAATATCATTTTTTTGGAACTAAAAATTCGATTTAATCTTCAACTTTGAGCTTGGTTTCTGATGATGAATACAATCTAGTTATTATTGTTATTATTTATAGAAGTCAAACGTAAAAAAAATAGAAAACTTTTCTTTAATATTTAGTAAAGTCAATAAAAATACTACGGTAAAAAGGAAACATTAAATGTATATATAAATAATTGACAGCAAAATAAATTTTATTTTATATTGTAATTCAGAAAGGAAATAACTTTCAAAACTTGTCATTTTTAGAAAATATTTATATTGCATAATAACATAATAATAACCGTATTTATAAAATATTATAGATAATTTTTTAGCTACATATAGCCACTTAAAATGTTTGTTTTTTTATAGATTTTTATTTAAGTAAATAGTTTCTGTTTCTTCATCAAAAAGCTTTAAAATGGATCCTCATTAGTTAGTTTTATAATAGTTAAAAATACCAGAATTAGATGAAAAACTTTTAAATAATTTTGTTTACAAGTTTTTTAAGTCAAATTTTGATTAAATTGATTACTCAAACCCATGATATCGATTATCCTCAAACGATTGTAGTTAGTCAAAAAAATATTGAAAAAGTCTTTAAATAATCAATGTTATTACTTGTCTATTTATAATAAACTGTTTAATTGTAATTTCAACTGATAATATGTACGTTAGTATTAACCTACATCCTGCATCAAAAAAGTTATATTTATTTTTAGTTTTGTCAATATTTATCTCAACCCATTGGATTTAGAAAATAATAATAAATTAAATTATAACTTAGCAATTTTATTCACTCTAAATCATTTTATAAACAATATCATTGAATATAAATTATACACTCCCATTATTATCGTAACTTACTCACTGATAAAGTGCATTCATATTTTCGGATATTATATTACAGAACGAGTTCCCTACCTATTGTTTTATATTTTTTACAGACATTTTAAGAATAATATAATATAGTATCATTGCAATTATAGGGTGTCATTATATTAATAATTACTGTACGGCCAGCAAAATTAGATTCTCGATCGTCATGCTTGATGCTTCTGGTTATCGAATATTATAGAATCAGTGGTTCTAATTCTACTATACCTGGAGTTAAATTTTGTTACTTTCCCGTACTTTTTAAAATGTATAATATGTTAGTATGCAAGGCAGTAGTTCCCTCAGCGTATATTTTAAGTTTACTTTTTAGTTTTTTTGTGGGTTTTTATTTGAGATTCAAAAAGACCGGTATTGATGTAAACGATACTTGTCTTAAAATAATTAATTAATATGACAAAAAGTTTATAAATCCATGGCAATATTTTACCACTTGAAGCAGCGCACTAGGGTGATGATCGAGGCTTTAATTTCACTAACAAAACTATTATACTACTATACGCTAACGATAAATTCATTGGATATTATTGTCTTATTAATATCATTGATTATAAATATTATTATTAATTTTTAAATACATTTTATAAACAATGAGAATAGTTCAATACAATTTATAGATTTCCCAGATTTATCTATTTTTAACATTCACTTGTTTGGAAAAAAAACATGTTGAGAAAAAATATCATTTTATCAAGACAATAGTTCTCATTCTTATAAACCTTCGTTACAATTTAAATTATATACTTACGATAAGTATTTTATTATTATTATTATTTTTTTTTTAATCTTATCTCACTATTATTTTTATTTTAATTTTCAAATCGATTTCCCTGGACCTTTTTTTAATGAACGAATTTGCAATTAAAGTGTGGAATCGCAGAACTGTAACACTTTTTACATTTTATTTTCAGAAAAAAAAACACCATAAAATTAAACTATTAAGGCAAAAATCGTTACATTATGGTACAATTACATATTTAATTAACATAAGACCTTTAAACCTGGACTCTGTGATGTCAAGATGAAAACGGAATACTAATGTTCTAAATTGCTGTACACCCGTTGAAATACGACAATCATTATAATTATTGTAACGTTGATCACAAACATTTATAGAACTATAATAGAAGGATTATAAAAAGTAATGTAATCCAGTCAATTTATTTTTTTTAAAAAGTTAAAATTATTTTTAAATTGTATAATTATGTTTTTGTTCGTTTATAAAAATAACTTTTATAGTGTATTTATATGTACTTGTATGTATCATTTTAGATAGTCAACTAATTTTAAACTCATATTTTAGATTATGAGCTGAACGATAAATATATTACATTTTATGTTGACCTTAAAGCGATGAGTGTATGTCAATATATTATGGTGTTTTTGTTGTGCACACGTTTTATAGAAGTTATTAAAAATGATTAAATTTTAAATTTTAAAAGCTTCGATTTTAAAAAATATTAAAAGGTTTATCACGAGTACTTCATATTAAAACCAAAAAAAATATATAAACACATTTTTGTTAGAGAATTTTGAACTTAAAAATACTAAATACCTAGTATATAAAGATTTTAGTTATTTTGTTGTAATTCAAGAATATTATTCTCGTGGATTTGAAACTACACGATGAAATTTTCAAAACATTAAGATTAATTTTACCTTATTACTTATTTATACTATGTACTAAATAATGTTCATATCATTTTTCGGTAAGTTAGTATACTTAGTATCGAATCAAAAGTTAATAAAAATAGTTTATAATATAAATATAATATACTAGGTATAATTATTTAAATAGTAAATAGGTATATTATAATAAATATAATGTTATAGTCAAAAATCAATTAAACCTATCGTTATAATTATAATAATATCAAAATGTATAATAGCTAAAATCTTCGCTCAGAATCATTTTTTTATTTATCATTGAATTTAAATTGAACACATATTTTACAGTAACTTATTCAATGATGAAATGATGAAGTAGGTCCACTTGAAAATTACTGTAAAGCGGCTGAGTAATTATCTACATCCCTCTTTTTATTTTTAGTAGTACATTTATGTATACTACATATTTGATGTTAAATGAGTTTCGATCTAACATACTAATAAAATCTTGTCAAAATATAGTCACAATGACAATATTCTACATACAATTATAAATAATGAAACATTAATGTATAAACATTGACTGGAGAATATTCTTTTGGTGATAAGTGGAATTTTATCATTTCATACTACCTATACCTATTTATCATTATTTTGTTTGTTTGTTTTCAATTTTAATATTTAAATGGTTAAATGGTTACCCATTATTTTTATGTAGTAATTTAAAACTAAACATATTTATAAAGGAATTAATATTAAAATAAAACAATTTTGATTTATTGTTTTAGTAAATAATAAATATGCTAAAATCAGTAGAAGCACGAATGGAACTTATAAACATAGATACTTATTTTGCTCGTTCAAACATTAAATTATGGTTATTGGTTAATAATAAAAACTATTTGTTCAATATTCAATAATACAAATAATACTTTAATGAAAATATTTTTAGTGAGATCCTTTTACAAATTTCGAGATTACAATTATTAATATAGATTAATATTTAAAAACCAAAAGTTAACACTTAACTAACCCATACATATAAGAGTGAAAAACATACAATTTAGAATATTCTACTGTTGTATTGTATTTTCAAAAAAAAAAAAAAAAAATTAAAATTAAAAAAATTAAACTTGAAATAATGAGTATTAAAAATAATAATTGTATTTTGTATGCTCAAGTGTAAAATTAAACTTATGAAATAATTATATTTTGTTTTTTTTTTTAATCTTATTTTATATTTATTCTTATTATTTTTTTTGTACGTTCCTTTATTGAGTTATCTATCTATGAATCAGATGATTTAAATTTCATTTGCTTATCTTTTTTACTGAATTACGATTACTAGTGCATAAAAAAATGTACTTTATTGTATGTATAATGTAGTGTACTAATAGTGTACTTATTTAAATTATTTCATACATTTTTATTTAATGTTAAAATATGCTGTCCATAATAATTTTGGTTATCAATACCAGATTAAATTTGTATACCAAATATTATTATTTTAAGTAAAAACAATTAAACTCAGTATGAAAAATTAAAAATCTTTTTACAGTTGTTGTTATAATAAACCAACAATCCATATTTAATTGAAAAATTGTTTTGACCATAATGATAGCTCAAGTTATAATAAACGATTTTAAAGAGTAGGTTTTTAACCAAACTTATTTTCCATATGACTTGGATTATTTTTTTTCCCCCAAAAAAAAGAGAAGAAGCCTAAAATTTACTGTTGGTTATTTGTCTACTGTCAGATCTGTAAAACGCTTCGCTATCTCGATGCACACAACTCACCATTTCTGGTTGCTGCGATATATCGCTATCACTTTGTTTTCAATTTTTTTTTCTTTCTCAGCACGTTTCGTGACTCTAAAATGTTCTCTTTTAAACAAATTGACCAATTTTACTGTAAAAACAATAAGGAAACGCGTACTTACAGTGTTTAAAGAGAATAATATTTACTTTTATACAATCACTTTTTTTATTTTATAACTGGACAACACCAATAAATATTATAAGTACATACAAAAAACTATAAATTAAATAAAAAATACATTTAAATTAAAAAAAAAATCATAATTTATAAGTCTAATCGTTTGTTCATTCACAGTAATACACATAATGCATTAAAATAATACATTTAATATCTTTAATTTTTTACCTATTTTATATAAAAGTGATAAAAGTATAAATGGTATTTTTAATAATTTTAATGAAATTAAACCGTACTCATTAAATACGTATTCATACATTCTTAGAATATAAAATATAATATATCAAACAATCGTCTTAACACAAGTCACACCGGTTATAACAATGAGAAAACAAAATATTAGAATCAACCACACATTACAGATATACTATGGCCAAAAAATATCTAACTCAAAGCCCCAGCTATTGGTACACACTCCTCTTAGTCAAACATACACTTTTCGAATGCTAATAAAGTATAAATTTTAAATATATTCAACAAAAGCAGTAAACACACTGATAAAATGTATAAAATAAATCGATCTCCGTCAAACACATAGAGTACTATGATATATATTATATAATATTGCAATTATCAAAATGTTTCTAAAAAGACAAAACTATGTAAATAATCTTCAGCGTATTGCTGTTTTCTGATTAATGCTATTTATAACAAATAGTACGTATAAATATAACCTAAAAATAATTATCTAGTATTTATATATTTTAATATTATAATAATTTAAGAGAATTTCATATCCTCAACGATAAGAATATGAAGTTTTCAAATGTTGTCAACACTACGCAAACTAATTTAGATTCGAATTAATATTGTAAGAATTAAAACTATAGTTATAATATATATATATATATAATATTAAAACACTTTTTAATTTTTTTAAATGAAAGCATTTTTTAGTTTTAATTTCATTTAAATGAATTTTTAGTTGTTAGTATTATTCAATTATTCCTACAATGCATTTTTAACTACATATAATCATTATATTAGTTATTAGTATATTATAGTACATTGATTTAAATTATATACTATTTATAAATTACTCACACATCGATATATTTTTATTTAAAAAACAATATTACATTATATATTATATGCATGAAATTTTATTCGTAAATATTGTATTTTAATTTATAAATATGACATTCTAATAAAATGTATATTTATATAAAAAATACTAAGTAAAAAGTTTTCTAAGTCTTATAATATTTTAAGATTTTCCAGAAGTTAAAAACTTTTTTTTATTTTGATTATAACTCTTAAAATATTATCAAGATAAGATCACGTGAGCATAATTACTCATATAACCACTATGATCGCATAAGAAAGTGATAGCATATACGCATGTGTAATGTATATACATGTTGTATGCGTTCGTCTATCTAACTATTCATATTTTCATATATGCGGGAACATACATTAAAGGGATGACAAAAACTTTTTTGGACCATACCGTGCAAAAGTCAACCATTTAATCACAACTTTTTTGTTCTATAAAATTCCATACGTTTTCAACCGACTTTTGATTTATGATAATTAAACTGTTCAGTCGTTCAGATGTCTTTCCTTATCAATGTTAAAATTGTTTTCACCAAAACCATTATTTTTTTCCAAAACTATTTTATAAAACAATTAAATTAATTAAATTACGCATAAAATATCCATGTACAGCATTTATATAGTATACATTAAAAATTAATTTTTAATGTTTCTTAACTATTTTATATTTTTTATCAATACCATAAAGATGACTTATACATAAATAATTAGTTTTTATTACTCATTAGTAAATATAATAATATCAATAGTGATAATTATATAGAAAATATTATAAAAGTACCTATGCACATAACTATTATAATATAATAAGAAAATTAAAAGTGGTTATATAAGCAAAGAAAGATTTTTTAAATTAACAATACCCACCTTATAAAAGAATCTACAGATCGATTTACCACTTTGTAATTTAATAATACGATGTTCAAATTTAATTCACATTAAATTGGAAAATACATTATTTTGAATTTGTATCGTGAAAATACAAATAAAAAGTAAAGTAAAACCAAAGAAATAAGTTAGTTATATTGTAAATATAAATAAAAAGATTGAAAATTCCAAACAATATAATATAAAACATTTCCAAATTCTGTCTCAAATCACCATTAAAGTTTAGTTCACTACCTGAAAATAAGAAAAAAAATCTGTTCACCTATATAATAAACGTATATAAATATACGCATAAAAAAACCAAATGGTTGAAGAAACAAAATAAAAATCGAACAGTTATCGCTTTGTAAGGGTCGTCAGATAGAGAAACACCCTGCCTGAATTCGTAATACCAAATATCTTTTTACAACGATCAATACAAATGTTTGTCATAAAAGCTGAATGAAAAAAATGTGTCGTTGTAACTCTTAGACGTGTATTATTAAAAATATAAAACTCAAATTTGATGGTTTAAAATGAAAAAAAAAAATTTTAAAAAAAGAATGAAAATAAAAAGTGATAGGAAAGACGGTAATGCGTCGTGCGATTTTTTTTTAGTCAAGGCAAAATGGGAGCATGCGGTGCTAATGGAAGTCTCACCGCGTTAATGGTTTGGTTTCCGACACCTTTACTCGTCGAAAGAAAGTGAAAAACATAAAAGTAATGGTGTTTCAACATGTAATTCGCAGTACCATAGTATACTAAAGTACTACCAAAAAATTAAGAGCCTTGGAAGCCCTTTGTTCTTGCGCCAGGTGCACATGGATGTCCGGAACGTGAAGTTTTCGTGCTCCTATTACTCCCAATTATTTTCACTGGACTTTTTTCTTTTTTTTTAATTTCATACAAACCAATAATTATTATATCAATAGTTGTCTACTTAAATTTTTTTAAGAATATTCAATTTTAACTGATGGCTAGTTCATTTTTTAATATTTTTGTTTTAATTCTACTATTTTAAATAGAATATAAATACTGATAATAGGTATATAGTATTGTCTAGTGGTAAAATTGGCCTATATAAAAAACAAATCTTATTAATACTAATTATAATTGTATGGTAATATTAAATAAAATAAAAATAACTTTTAAAGGTGTCTTAGTTTATAATAATTATAGTGTGTTGGGAATCTCGTCAATCGTTAAGAAAGACCAACAACGTGTTGTTGTTCACGGATTTCATCTAATTATATTATAATACACAATATTGTGATTTGTGGAAATCATTCCTTGGAAGTAGTATAATATACATATTTTTTGACTTGGTGAAGGGCACCCAGATCGGTGAAAAAACTTAACATACATGTAATACATATTACGTATCTTTCTGTAAAAAATAAGCATAATATGGAACTTAAAAACGTTCAATTAATATGGGGAATTTAACAGTAAATTCGTAAGAATGATAAATAGTCGCTTAGTATGAACACTATCTCGCACTATTTTCTTATTATAAATAGAAAAAGTAAAAAAAGTTATCAAAATATAATTGATGATCACATTTAATAACTGTTTATGATAATAATATTAGTTAATCATTAACAATATTAAGACATTTTGAAAAATTTGGTTAACTATACTGTTTGGTTATAGTTGACAATAATACAGTGGTGGCTGCTAAAAATTGAAGTCGATTTTCATAAATCATAATTAATTACAATTTCTTTAAAATTAAGTCACAATACAATTTGTGTAGTAAAAAAATGTTAGTAAAATGCATGGTATTTTTTACCAATAAAATGTTACCTTTGTAAATTAATAGCACTCACATATTATTGAATTCTAAAAATATGATGAAAAATTGAAAACATAACTCCGAAAATGGTAGCTAAAGGTGAACAATATCACCTTGTAATATAATAAATTCTGAGCATATTATATTACAAATATTAAATTAATAGTTTGTTAAATTCTACATTCAACTATTTTATACTTGTTAAATTATGAATATTACACACCAAAATATTAGGTACTAACTAAATTTATAGACACATATCGAATAACTTATTTGAATGCATAGTATTTTTGCACTGAAATCCAGGTCTTAGTCATTATGGTATCAAATAATAATTTTGGATAAGACTCAATAAGTCACCCTAATCCAATATCGAGTATCATACTCGTTTGATAGTATATGATGATATCATATTGTTGTGACAGCAACTATCATATTATTGTCCCCATGGTGACAGTCTCTTATCACTGAACTGACATGATATTATTTGTTACGATTGCGACTATCAAATTTTACTATCGTACCGGTAGTAAACCCAGTTTAACATTTAATGGCCGAAACAAGCGATTAGATATATTGTCAATACATCATGTTTGGTATATTATACAATACTACACAGAGTATAATTGTGCATTATCCAATTCGTGTATTATTAGATATCTATAACTATACATATAAAATATGAGATATCTATGAAATAAGTAGATTTTTTATGAGACCAATCTTAAAAATATTGTTCAACGTTCTATACAGAAAATTGAAAAACAAGGTAAAAAATTATAAATGCAAATTTTTATGATATTATTTGTAACGTTATTTTTTGAATGGATTCAAGGTTGTTTTAATTTTCCAATTAGGCTTATTGAAAAAAAAAATAGTAAGTTATTGGATATCTGGCATCAATGTTATATGTTTTCCTATAATATATTGTATATTAAAGATTCTTGGTTCTATTTTCTATTCAAGCTAATACATCGTTTGTCATAGTAATAATTTTCATGATTTATATAGAGTTTGTATTTTTATAGAACAAAAATATAAATTACGACTAGTTGTATAAAATATAATATTATACTTATACTTCTAATAATTTCAGCTGATTTTTATTTCCTAAACTAAGTACCTAATATGTTTATAATACATAGAGTATGTATAATATAAGGTATAATTATTATTTACCTACTAATAAAATATACTATAGGAAAACAAAATCTTAAAGAGGGAAAAGGTTTCTATTTTAATTTTTAGATTAAATTGGTTTATAAACCAATTATTTTAATAAAAACTAAAACAGTGAGTGGGAAGGTATTCGTTTTGATTCATCACTTGGGAATTGTATTGGACGGATCGTTTTGAAATATTCAAGGTTAAAGTTTCAACCTTATTTTTTTTTAATATGAAGCTTTTAATCATCTAAATTTTATAAAATTCACATCAAATATTATTAAATATGTTACTTTTTTACTGCATCGTTTTATTAGTTTTATACTTTTAAATAATTTTAATTTATCACTATAATCATATTCAAGATTTTCAAACATTTATTTTCTGCCAACAAATAAATATAATATTATTTATTTATACTTTAGTTAATAGTATTCTTACTACTTTTGACATTTAAAAGATTTCAGGTACCTATCGTAAAATAATTTTTTTATGAAAAAGAATATAATTCTTAGTACTTACTTAAATGTTTCATTTTTTTTTTTTTTTAATAAATCCCATTATATTTTTTCATAAATGGAGTTAGGTAGTATAATATAACATAATCATAATGTATTAAATTCAATATAAATACTAGTGAATGTTAACCAAAGAACCCAATAATATTTTAATTCACTTAATATCCATCCAATTGAATAGAGTGATTTTAAAAATTACAATGATTAATAGAATATGGTAGGTTCATATTTTTTATTTCAATTTATATGAAATTAATCACATAAACTTAATTGATTTCAACTGGAAGCTACATGGAAAAAATAGGTCAAACTGCCATTGTTAAAAATCGTCTTACTCTAGTAAATTTTACACGTGAAAGAAGCATGCAGCTTTTATAAATAAATAAAGAAATTAGTCGTTGAAATATGTAAGCATGATATATTTTGTTTCTCTTTTTGTTGTTTCTTAAATCTGTTTTCAATAAATTAATATTTAAAATTACGTACGCTCTTTTATAAAAAAAAAAAGAAAAAAAAACACCAGCAACTTTTACTCGGGTTACCTCGAAAGCGTGTAACCATGAAACGTTTTCCAAAACTATTCGATACATAATAAATATTTATACGCGTATATAAAACATATAATATACGTGCGTGTATAATGTATATATATATATATATATATATATGTGTATAGATAATATTTAATGTATTCTGAACGTGGTGATTTTTCATAAAAGCTCGTCTTCGTTGGTGGCGAAAGAAGTTATAGATACGTTTTACCGTCAGACCAACTGTATAAAATTGACTCGAGTACAGCTGTTTGCCCTCATACCATTTAACGGGTGGAGGGGGCCACGGGATCTTATGAATAATGCATTGGACTCGGACGCCTCCAGCTAACTATCCGTTTGTCATGGTTGCCACTGGTGTGTGTAGTAGTAGTAGTACACTATCGTACATTCTCTGTTCCCCTTAATTTCTAGATAACTCCCGAGTGCACTGGACGTTTAAGCGCAAAAGCTCCAATTTGCAGTCAAGCATGTACAGACCGAGGCTGAGAAATTATCGTTCTTGCATACAATAACGCCGGTGATGAATATTATGACCCGAACTTGTTGAATTAATACAAATAAATTAAATTGCTCACACAGCGATCGAATATCTAAACACTGTTTTGCAAAGTAATAATATTCTGCCATGTTGGTTAGCCGGAATGATAACCTATTTATTCCATATTATTATTATTAGTAATGTTCTGTTTTTGAAAATAATCACAAAAATCGATTTCGCATATAACAATGCATAATTGTTTATAGTGGTATGTTTATATTATGTACATAAAACGTTCTGCTATAATAATAATAATAATTATATACTAATAGGTATACTTACTGTACTATATAATAGGCTTTGATGCTGTATAGAAATTAAAATAGATAGAATTTCAAACTTTTAATTTAAATATACATCACTTGACATTTAATTGTATTATATTATTATATGCAATTTTATGATATAAACACATATTAATCACATAATTAACTTTTAATATTAACTATTATATTCAATATATAAATACGATAAAACTAAATTTATTGTAATAAATAAAATAGTTTTAGTTACTTTTTATATCTTTAATAAAATAAGTATAGCTACAGATAATAATGCCGATTTTATATGGATCTAAAATAATAATTATAATTATTTTATTATTCAAACAAATTTATTTATATGAAATACACACATATAATATATATATATATTTATACTATAAATTAGTAAACATAACATCAAAATAAATGTGGTACTGAGTATAAAATACACTAGATATTAATCTAAATAATAAAAAATATAAAAATGGTTTTTATTATTATTATTTTTTTTTGTGATAACACAAGTAACATTATATGTTGATTTATAATTATTAATTATATAAATCAATAAAAATAACAATTAACTATAATTTAGTGATTTATTTTCTAACATATTAAATCATTTTTAAAAATTTTAAAAATTTATTTATTTTTAAATTCGAAGTCAAATATTTATATAAATAAGTTATTAATAACTGTACTATATATATATATTATATACAATGTTTTTTTGTTTGTTATTATTAAAATGTGTAATATAATTTTAAATGTGTAAACTTGTATATTCATTTAAATATGCAAAAATTTAATAGTTATACACAATTAAACCAATACTTAGGTATTAAAAAAGTTGGGTGAATTATAATTTAATTTTAAGTATAAAAAACGTATCTATAATAAATAATAATATCATTATACCTATAATTAATATTGAATATGCCTAATATGTACAATATAAATTACCTTATAGTCTTATTTTGTATTATACAAAGCTTATACGTATTAGTAATTTTATTATTATGAGACAAGTTTAATTGTAAAAAGAAATGTACTAAAGAATTCATAAAAAGAAATATGATGAATTAAAATCATATTTTAGTACTTTATTTTACGTACGATACACTCAATATTTAACAATAAATTAATGTGTTTTTTTATGTTAATAGTTTATGTTTGTGGAACTTATTTTTATTTCTCCAGAAATCACTATCGTTGCATATATTTTTAATTCTATAAAATAGCTAAATCGGAAATTAGACTCTTTCATGCTTTAAATAAGTTATTTATTATACCATCATATTTTGATGTTTTTTCTTCTGATTTTAATTTTTCATTCGTAAATAATCTACTAAAAATCTATCTTCTTGACGGTATTAAAAATAAGATTCTGGTTTGGAGCTCAGTTGGTGTTATTTGTTTTATACGTTATGTAAATTTTAAAACATATTTACCTACTTTCGTATTTATACCACGTTTTTAAAATATTTTTTTCTTTATATATAAATTAAATTATATTTTAAAATATAATCGTTAGTATTTTAAAGTTTAATACAATAAGCATAAAGAAATGTCATAATTTTTTATATAGTTAAATTATTGATTATTAATTTTATTTAGATTCATTTTCTACAGCAGTACCCATTGGGAATGATTTTATTATGTTGTATAATTTAAAATGGACAAACTCTAGCCATATTTGTCTATTCAAAATTATTATATTAATACAATAATTAAGTTGTTTTAGAAAATTGATAACTCTAATTGAGTTTTTTTACACATACGTACTTATAATCAGTTAATTTCTAAATACATTTTTTTACATATTAGGTATTTAACTTTTAAAATAATGTACCTTCTATTAATTAAGGTTTACTGCTGTAGTGTAATATAACGAAACATTATGTACCTTTTGCATTATAATAGCTACACAAAAATATGTTTACAAAACTATTCAGACCTATTTGCTGTTCAAAAAGCTGTGCTTTAGCTTTCAAAATACAATATGCATGGGCTTACGATTCGCATTGGTTTTGATTTTGACGGTAATTACATTAAAACATATTTAAAATTTTAATTTCCACATGTTGTAATACATTTAGTATTGTGTTATTTGAATAAAACTATAAACGAAAAACGCTTTAAACTATGATTTGTATTGAATACAATAATAACTGAGATTTCATTGAAAGCCAGTCTTCGATTTCACACTCGAATACGCCATTAGGTATAGTATAATAATTCCCTTTCCCTACTCCTCTATATCAACACGGTTGTATTATATTCTGAATAGCCCTATTATACAGGACTGCCGACACGTATGTGACCCAACCTTTGATATTGTACACCTATAGAAATAGGCAATGAGAGGGTGCAAGTGAGGTGGATAGAATGGTGGAAATGGGCAAAAGGAGGCAGTGATAGAGTGAGTTAGCATGGTAGAGAAATAATGAGAGAGATAGAGTAAGAGAGAATGCAGTGTAGGTGTGCCTTTTAACTTGCTAAACTGAAGCGTTGCAAAACTTTCTCTAAGTGATATACGGACCTTCGACAAAACACCCTGAGTTTCTGCGCAAGGTTCAGTTTCCAACTTAGAAACCATTATTTGTCCATTAAATATATAATGTATTATAAAAAAAAAAGTTTATGTTGTACGAAATTCTTATTATCGATTATTGGTAATATTACGATACCGCAATCATACTTGGTTTTGTATGTTGAACCATACTATATCTAGTATATATAAAAAATTACCATTTCAAGACTTATGGTATTGAACTTAAGTTTAGTTTTGTTAGATCCAATAAATGATTACCTACTCAGTTATAATTATACTCATAATCATATTAATCGTTTTATAGTTGCTTTACAAATCATACCTTAATATTATTGCAAATCTAAAACTTTGTGGGACATTTATTATTATTCACCAATAATGTGATAGTGTTTTCACCATTTATTATTATATCATACACCAAAGAATATAGGACAAGATTTTGGTAGTTTCCATAGATGCTATTGTAATAGTAAATATATCGTTAATAAATCGTATAAAATTTAGAAGTTGTTATGACTAAAAATAAGTTCAGCATATAAAGTACATAACATGTTTATATGATCAAATAATATTCACAATACTGTTAAATATAATATCTATTATGTGATGATATATTTAAGCATACGGTAGTGCGCCATGCCAAGTCCAAGCAGCATGCCGTATATCTTTACATGAGCCAATTTATCCGGTTTTTCTTAACCTCATATCTGTTTTCTGGCTTCCTTGGCATTAAAATAATGAAAACACTTAACTATTTCGATAGTCCATCATTTTGGCTTAGTGGTTATTAACATGATATTTTTTAAAGAGTTAATTGTTAATGGGTATTTAATTATACATTATTATAAATATCTCTGATAAAATATAATTTAACTTTATTTTAAAATTGCAATGCCCGATGTTTTTTATTATTAAAAATATCAATATTAACGAGTAATTGTTCTGTTTAAATGTTTTATACTTTCACGGAAAAACTATTATATAACTTAAAATGTCTATAAAAAATTGTGTACCTATATATAATTTATAAGTTCTTAGATACAAAATGAATTTCTTATGAGACCTGTGAAGTATATGAATCTATAATAATTTTGCAATCCTTGTCTAAAAAACTTAAATATTTTATACATTTTTAACGAAAAAATTATTTAGAAATGTTTGTGATTTTGAAAAATGATGTCAATAATTAAACTTATTTGAAGATTTTTCATACTTAGGTATTGAAAAAAAATATGTCTATAAAATGTGTAGACTAAATGTTTAATCTTTAAAATTTTAAATATAAATAATAACAACTTATGATAAACCTCTTATTAAACTTTCTAAGTTTTTTGACAAAGTGAAAATTGATATCAACATTACAAAAAAAATATTTATAAAAAATGTAAAATTTATATAAATAGCTTGAAAAATTCAAAATATTTAGAAAGTTATATCTGTAGTCAATGTCAACACTAACATTAATATTTAATAAAGATGTTAAGTCTCAATTGAAATTCGTTTTTAAATAACATTAAAAAACAAAATTAGGTTTAAATTACAATTTCCATTTTCCTTATTCTTTTAATTTTTTTTTGACTTTTAACCCTCTAAAATACCATTTAGTTTCAATTAACTACCAGAAATCTTAAAAAAATTTAAGTATATCTTAGGTCATAAACAATAATGACAAACTGAAAATTACAAAATTACACATAGACATAATATACTTGTATTATCTTTTTAAATAAATACATTCATCATTCCACTCAAAATATAAACAGTATTTTGACAATAACATATTTTGCAGACCGATTCGGATTTTGCTTATTAAATAAAATGAACGTATGCTATAATAATCAGCACATAAATACATTTATATTTTTAAAATTTAAAAAATTACTAGTTCGATTAAAATTTATCTTTCTATTCAAGAAAATTGATTAAAATTTTAACACAATAGCATTTTTAATAAATAACCGTGATATTTTGTTTTGTTTAAATTAATTTAACTTTTATAGTTTAAATAATAATTCATTATATAAAACCATTTATATACTGTAATAGTCTCCTATATATTATATTGATTTTGTTAATACCTCTAATTAATAACTGTTAATTACACAGAGTAGGTAGATTAATCTCTTGGATGTATTTTCATTTTTTCCACATTTATACATTTATGTAATTTTGTTTAATAGTTAATTTATTATAAACCATTAGATTACAAAAGAGGAAAACATTTTAAATCTATACATATATATTTGTGAAGAATTGTCTTATAAGTTACAAAACTCTCATTTTCAAAACATAAATATAAAAAAATACAGATATTTAAAAATGAATATTTTTATATATTGTCCTAATCAACTTTTCGAGGTAATACTTGTAAACATAATTTTATTGTTCAATATATAAATTATATATAATGTATATATTATTTAATGTTTAATTAGTTTAACATGTTAAAAAAATGTATTTCCTCTTTTATGATTTTAAGCTATGAGTTTCCTGGTTTTCCAGATAGTTTATGTCTCTCAATCACACCCATCAATTCTAATGTGATATATTCTTCATCGTCTTGTAGAGGATGGCCCATCATTCCCCATCGACGCACGTCGACCCTTATTGCGTTTATTATTTTCCTTCTTCTCTTACTTGATCCAATATCTTACAATTTCATTTTTTTCTCTATTTTATACTTATTTCCTTACTTTTTCGAAGTTGAAGTTTCGTGAGCATATTAAATATATAGCACTACAGACACAAATTCGTGGAATTGATTTTTTTTTATTAAACCAAATTAAATAATCAATAGGTAAATAAATTGAAAAAAAAATATAATATTTATAAATAGTAATATTACTTGTTTATGATAAACTCATAATTATTATCTTATTATTTATTTCTTGGAAAACAAATAATTAACATACATTATGGAGAAAATTATTAGTATTTTTGAATATAATTTCAATTATAAAAGATAATTTATAAATTGTTATTTAGAGTATTAAATGTTTTATACAAATCATATTATCATAATACATGTTTGTTTGAATTAATATAAACATACATACATTAAAAACACATTAGTTAAAACTATTGTTTGTGGTATTGTTGAATCATGTGAAATTATTCACGAGATTGTTTTGGTTTACTTTATAATGACTTGAAATACATAATATAGGTACCTGCAACTATAATTTAAATATAATATAAAATAATATATCGACATATAAAAATCAATTTAATTTCATTAATTATTTAAAATATTTATCATGCATAGTATTGAATTTTTCTTTTAAAAAAAGTAGAAGTACCTAACTATAAAACATATTACATATGATTTTTATTTTTATATTTTATTATTTTACTGTTCTGCATGACATTTTTTATAGAATGATAATTAATTAAAGTATAATAATTTAGTCTACATATCATCAAACTAAATCATTTTTGTTATAATTTTATATTGATATAATATAATTATGTTAGCTGTAGGAAAATAATTCATAATAAACAATTTATAATAAAAAAAAAAAATACTGTAGTCAATTTAAAAACATTTTACAAATAATTATAGATATACTTATTATTTATTTAATATATTATAATTTATGTAAATACTCATATTATGAGTTGAAATTTTTTTTGAATATTTAAAATAATAAATTATAAATAATTTTGGAATCACCTCAATAACTCATTCGTAAAAAAAATGTTACTCGAACCTTTCAGTGTGTCGTTATCTTTATGGTATTGCTTATCATCTGAAGTTTCTTTTCTGTAATAACAAACACACACAAATATAAACAAAAAATATATTACCATTTTTTTTATCTACCCTGTTTAACTAACTGTGACCGTTTTGTTGGAAACCATAAAGAGAAAAGGCATTTTTACGCTTTTTTCTATGTACCCGACACATATTAGAGGTCATTCCCATGTTTGGCTCAGTCATATGGAATGTGTGAGGGAAGAGAAAAAAGTTACCAGTCGTTTTACGTGTTTGGAATGCCTTAGTGGGATAGTAAATAAAATTCGCAGAAAATTACATTTTGTCGGCTAACCAACACTGATAAGCTTTGACACAAAAGTGTTGGTCAATATTCGTTCAAATTAACATCCACTGGGACTAACACTATAAAAGCTTCATACGAGTGCATGTTTAAAACGTTAAACTCAAATAAAGGTTTTTATTATGAAATTTGTTCCAATTTAAATGATTTTATGTATACACGCAATGTGATTAATGTTATCGTTTTTAAAACTATAATATAACAGCATAATATGTGGTAATCTGCTGTTTTTCCAAAAATAATGTTGAAAATTTGGAATATGTTGAACTGTTCACGTTTGTCTTTGACCTTAGATGAGAACCTGAAGATAAGAAAACCATTATTGACAATACAATTAAAACTTTCATTACCAAGAAAACGAATTTAAATCGATACACACTTATGATATTATATTTTAATTCTTCAATACCTACGTTACAATAAATTATAACTATTTATCATTTATGTATAGAATAAATAAAATAAATACCTCGTATTATATATTCACAAATAAAACTATTGTAAAAGATAACTTATAACTTTTAATTGAATATAATTCATTTACATTAGAAATATTCAAAAAATCGAATAAACGTTGTGTAGAAAAATCAAATAATAATAATATGAATGTGTCTATGTAAAAATATATATTATAGATACTGAAAAATTAATAAAGATCTTTTTTTTAGGTATAATATAAAGTTTTATTTCACACATTAGAAAAAAATGATATTTTGTAGATTGTATCGGGTGTTAATTTTATTTCCATACATTGATATTTAATCTATTTTATTTTATGAATATATTTATAAATTTGAAAGTATTCGTTAAAAAACCTTTATGCATAGTTTATTTTTATTGGAATAAAAACATACAGTTTTCGATCTATTGAAAATGAGTTGCATGTAAAATTTTAAAAAGTTTATAATATTAACTCTAAAAACTAAAAAAAAACTTTTTGAAACATAAAGGAACATGTTTTCCAAACATCTACGGCTTTTACAGACGTCATAAAAAAAGTTTTATAATATATTTATTATTATTACTAACCTAACTTACGCTACTTTCCGGTTATTCTTTGCGACAAAATTCAACAAGACATACCTACTTTGATAAATGGCCCAGAGTTTCAGGATGTTTTAAATAATCAATGTTTGAGGTGCTGCATATACGGTTAACCTATGAACAGTGAACACTTCGATTTTGCATAAATTTAAGTGATAGTCCACACGGAATGCAACATAATATTTCGGGAATTATGAGTATGTGTTCATTTAGTAGATGTTTTCAGCTATCTGCACGAAATTTATTGCGCTTTAAAAGGATTTCTCTCGGACCCTTTAGCGAACTGAAATCCCTTAGGGGTATGTGCTTCAGTGTATATACGTACACATTTATACGGAAGCGCCCAATTCATGTGGAGTGTCTGGAAATTTTCCAAAATCGATATAAGTAAACTGAACATTAAAAAAAAAAGAAAAGATAGAGAGATAGAAAGAGAAAGAGATAAAGTGAAAGAAAGGGTGAGAGTGAAGTATATGGACGGAAGAGAGCACAAGAAAAAAAAGAGATCAGTACAAAAGAAAAATAATGATGGTGACCGGAGATGAAAAAGGCAAAGCCGTATACAAAAGGGTTTACTCATGGATTTTGTAATCGATTAGAATAATAATAAAAAAAACACACACAGGTCATTGTTCGTAAGATCGTGACAATTGGATAACATTTTTTTAAATAAACACCATACCAAATGTTTTATTATAATGTTTGTTTTATTAAAAAAAATAATAAAAAATAATAATTTAATTTAATTAAAAAAAAAAAAAATCTTTTATTATATTGGTTCATAAATTATTATTATAAACATTTACTTAGGTAAAAAAATAATGAATTTATAAGTAAAATATATTTATTTAAAAGTATAAATTTATAAAACAGAATAGTAAAAGATAGGAAATATTTCTTAACAAGATTCTCTGCAACAAAAAAAAATATATATATATAGGTAGGTAGATATATAATATACTATATAGTTTAAATGTGTATTTTAAAATTAAGTGTCATAAAAAAATATGAAATTACTTTATTATATATTATTATTTTTCACTATTTTTTTTTATCATTTATCATATCATATTGGTTAAAATTGTTATAGAAATATAAACTGAAAATATATTATGAAAAACTAGATGGACTTATAATAGGTAAGTAAACACAGTCGTCCCATAGGAATTTCTAAATCTGTAAATGGAAGTAGCAGGTAGTATTTACTGAGTACTTTTAACTTTGGGTGAACATATTAATTTATAATATTAAATAAAATGTACTTTTAACGTCTTTTCACTATATTTGAGTTGACCGCATAACCATACAAACACCCAAAATTGGCAGCCGCTTTTATTAATGTCTTCAGGTTAGTATTTACCAGACCGGTGCATTGATTACAAACATTGTGTGGATGTTTGCACTGCAAAACTTCATTCGATAATGACGTCTCCGAACCGGCTCCGGATAGCCGAACAGTTTTTTTGCAAGAATTCCGTAAAGTATTTATCTAAAAGTGACAGAATGACCAAACATCAGTTATATACGATCAATGTATATACTATTGTAGTTAATCTTTTAAGGTATCAATAACATAGATGTATTATGGGTTTTTTGTTTCGTATTGAAATAAATAAAGATAAAATAAATAACAATGCATTTAAAGTGGAAAAATATCAATGTGATAATAATTTAATCGTCTATAAGTAGTTAAAAAGTAAATAAAGTAATTCAATAATATTAAGAAAAACAACATTAACCGTATCCGATGTCTTCGTTCAATCTAAATTATCAATAAAATATAACAAAAATGAGATACCCACATCTGGTGTCGGATGCTACTACTCGTAAAAATGCACGCTAATGTGTAAAATAAAATTTAATTTTAATCGAACGTTTAAACGACTGCTAGTGCAAGTGAAACGTACAAAATCGTTGAGTATAAAAATTGGAATATTTACCTTATATTTATTTTACCTGAGGTGATCCACAACAAGCACTCTGTAAGTCATCAAGTGCATGGATTACTGACTTAAACAATTTCTGCAACCTATTGGCTTCCGCACACCCTATTTCGTTTCCTGAAAGGGCCAATAAGTCTAATATTTCACGTACTCGTCCACCCACCATCCGCATACATAGGTCAACTGGTAGAGTGTCTGACATGTCAGTTGCCGACTTAGTGCTACTTCCACAAGAATTCTGGTTCGCTGAAATGCGTGATAGAAAAACACAAGAAAGTTAACATGCTAAATCGTTGTGATGTGGTCAAAGCTCACTATATTCCTCTTTCTACCACCCACCCAAAGAATACACTAAAATGATTTCGATTTAACTGTTTCAGCGTTTTGAGCGCAAAAGTTTTAAATTAAAAATGAGAAACTTTCTCTGAAAGATACGATGATAGTTGTTCGTTCAGTAGGTTGGTTGGTGAAAAGAAAATGTTTGCTCTTTGGGCCTTGAGATTCATCCATAATAATGTGCTCCACCACTAACTGACGTTAAAAAACGAAAGCGTCCATCGAGTGTTAATACAAAAAGTTTCATTCCCAGTGCACCCAAAAGTTAATTGGATGGCATTCTTTGCTAACGAAATCCTTCTAGCGTTATTTAAATTACGTATTTTAATAAAGGGTTATTTCTATATATTACGGTAACACATCTAAATAAATAATAACTAAAAGTCAAATAGTACATTAGCCAGCATCAATATTTTTTTTTTTTAGTATTTTTTATAATGATTTGCTCATTTTATAAAATAAATATGAATTTTAATTGAACAATATAGTTAAATATCTGTTGCAATCTACCAATAAATATATAATTCAAAAAAAATATTGTTGTTGGCGATCAATTAAAAACTAAATAAAAGTAAAACGATTATAATATTGATATGTATATTGACATACTATTGTACTTCGTAATATATTTAAGCTCTTTATAACCGTTTTATACTTTATTTAAATAATAAAAGAAAAAAATGAGTTCACTAGTGCACTTAAGATAAATGGTAAAATTCAATTAATATCTACAATTTGTATTACAATGTTTTAGAAACAACTTAAATTTTGAATTTGTATTCAAATTTGTAACGTTTTATTTTTAACTACCTAATTAAATAATTGCAACAAACATTTTCTAAATGAATTATTGTCTATCTATTGAAAATCAGTTTAATATTATTATAATAATTCTGATATGAAGTATGTTATGTATAATAAGTAATAACATGATATTAAACATAAACCATTTTACATTCATTGACCATTGCATTATTAGTAGATATTGCCGAATAATTATGTAATGGTTAATTGAACCATTGAGTATTAAAACTTGAATATTAAACAGGCCACCATAATGCAATTTTAAATCATAACATTGGTGTAGGAGTCTACATAATACATGGACCTAATTTATAATAAATTAACAATCGATATGCGGATTATAAATAGTTTTACACATTTAATCATGCATAGATAATTATTTACCATTGTCGCCGCATGTTTTACATTTTGTAGCAATATGTCGGATATTTTTATCGGAACTCCCAACGAACGGTTTCTTATTGACTTGTTCTAAAATATTGTAAAAACTCAAGTATTATGCTATATCAATAAAGATGGTTTATAAAATAAATATTTTTTCAATACTTGTTTGACGAGCTTCAGGTTTTTTTATGAAGTTGATCCATCAAAATAAGTCAAACAAACGGACGTTCTACTGTTTTCATTAAACTTCCGAACTAAAGCTAAAATAAATTATAATGAACGTAATTGTTATTTGAGTTCAATAACTCAACAATGTTAGAATCACTGGAGTAAGAATAATTTAAGTTTAATGTTGATAATATGTTCACCAAATTTATTACTAGAATTAGAATTTATGTCTTCATTAATGTAAGACAATACGTCATGGTCAGATATACATGGTTTCCGTGAACACATAATTTGTTAGAAATATTTTTAAAATTAAACTAATCCTTTAAAGTTTTAGAACATAATTACTTTAATTTTGAAACCAAGAGAAATTTATCACAGCATTATTATAATAATATATTTACTAGTTTAGTTACCATAAAAACTCGTTGTTTTTAAAATCTATTTTAATAATAGAATTTAATTTAAAAATGCAAAACATATTTAGCATATATTTGAAGGTAAATATAAATTTTATTTTTGGTATAATCTATTGATTATTTTAATTTTTAATTTAAGAGCAATTTTTTGTTACAATATTCAATGCACCTACAGCTAAAATTTAATTTCATATCAATTATCCATACTCGCGGCAACTCGTATGCGTAAATATTACATTTTTACAAGAAGATTGACAACTATTTACAATGAACCCCGTTGTTAAACTAAAAATATACGACTCGTTTGTGTCGGCATACAACGTAAACACATATTTTGTATTTTAAATTTTAACTAACCTAAAGTAATTTATATGTTCCCGTAGTTTTTTTAGGTAACAAACATACTATACATAAATATGTGAAAAACATTACAAAATATATTTATTAAAATTACTGATATTTTAAGAAATTTACAAAATATTTATGCTGATTTCGAAAAAGTTGAGCATAATGCAGTATTGCATATTTTTCCTAACTGCAAAAATGCATGTCGTAACTTTAATTTAGGACAGAATTAGTTAAATTACAATAACAACACAAAATATTATTGACCGAGTACTAAAACAATAATTCTGAATTTGGTAAATGGGTGAAATTTTTTTTCATGAATTAATCAATTTACTCCTTGAAGAAGTTTCAGATGGATTTTGTGATCTTATGGTGGTTGTACTTGGTAGTACAAGTTTTAGTACTATTTCTATATTTCATGATTATATAATATATTCTAGAAAATAACATTAAATCAGGTAGCAATTTTCAACACAAATTCATGGGCTTGTGAACTTATTAATAATCCTAAGACTACTAATGGAGCAGAAAGTTATGTTAGATTACCTAACTTAACCAGTATTTTAATTTAAATTGAATTATATAACTATAATTATTATGAACTGTATATCAAAAATGTAAAACAATTTTTATTGAAAATGAATAATCTTTATTATAGCCCATATTATTAATAGGTACAACCATCTGAAATATATTGAATTAACAATTAATATAGTAACTTACAAGTTAGGTTAGGTTTGGGAAGATTATACTTACTTCACAAGATCTCAATAATATTATGTTTTAACACAACACTCATGCTTTAAATCAGTCATAACAATATGAGAAACTAATATATTAAGAAAGAAATAAGTATTCAGAACTTTAATAAAGTTATAGGCCATAAATATTGTACAAATATTGTAGAAGAGATAAATTTTACAGTTACAGCTTGTTGAGGTATTTTCTGTAGTTCAAGTCAACAAGTTTACTATAAAAATGTGCCACAATAATCATTTACGTAAATTCAAAAAAAAAATATAAGATTCACAAAAAACATTAAAAATAAAAAAAAAAACAGGAAATATATATTATATTCAACATTATTTTTTAAATATTAATTACAATATTTATAAAGCAATACAATGATTAATAATTATATAAAAATGGATAAATGAATAAAAGAATTGAATCGTCCAGCGACGCTTCATCTACTTCCAGTTATTTAGTTATTTATTTTACTGCGTTAGTAAGAAAGTTGTTTGAATTATTGTTTGCCAAGAACATACATTTACTAAATTATTAATTATTTGAATAGTAAATAATCTAATCGAATAATATTTATATTAACTTTCAGTCAATATACCGACTTAATTTAGTAAAACAATGAAATATCGGTTTATGGTTTAAATTGGCAGATGATGGCGTTAAATGATTGTACAGTTTTTAAAATATAATTATGTATAGAAAATGATAATTTAAGTAAAAATTAAATCTTTAAAATGTCTAGAATAAATATTTTTAAATTAAAAAAAAAAAAAGTGACAAAAATCGTTTGAAAATATATAGTTATTTTACCATTGAATATCCAATATCGCAAAAATAAAAAACTTTAACCTCAATCGCTCATAAACAATTTATATGGCTTTACAAACTAAACTTTTTTTTCAATTACATAAAAAAAAAGTAAAGAATCTTGGATTATATTTTGTATATTTTCAAGTCTTTATGTGTTTAAATTAAACAGTTATAAATTTTTAACTATAAAATAATTTACGTATTTTTGTAGTTTCAAACAAATTTCGTGTACATTTTAACTTTAAATGTATACAAAAAATTTTGGTTTTATATTTTTGGTATTTTTGAATTGTGGTAAGACAAAATTATGAAAAACCGTGTAGTACTTATTTTAGCGTCTTTACTCACAAATAAAATAAATTAATTTAAAAGTACATAAAATATATAAAATGCTATAAATTAGTATTTTATAGGTATGATGTATATTTTATGAACAATTTGGTTATATATTTATCGTAGAATTACAACTAAAAGAAAAAACAAAAAAAATCAATTATACCAAGATACTATACCTAACAATTAGGTACCTATTTTGTAAGATTATCAAGAAAAATAAAGCTATAATTACTTGTTTAATTATAATTCATAATATGCAAATTGGGAATACTTTTGAAATTCCTATGCTTACTGCTATGTTTTAATTAACTAAATAGTTTCACAGGAAAATGTATTACGTCCATTTTATATTTAAGCACATATTTTAGTGTTTCTTACTGTTTTCTATAGAACTATTAAAACTTCACTACATATAATATTAAACCAAAGGTTAGATACTAGTTCATACGCATTCAGCTATGTACTAATGTTGAACTATAATTAATATATAGAACTGTTCAAGTTGAAACTTCAATTAATTATGGTTATAACTTATAATAGTATTGTTTAAATTAATAACTATGAAGAATCTATTCAATTAAAATATTCTTGAAAATTTAAGTCTTAACCAATTATTTATATGTTCATATTCTATTTTCTATATTTTTGTATTGGTTAATCTTTTAATTGTCTTTTTGTTATTGTTTTATTTTAATATATAAATAATCAGATTTGAAGTTGTATCATTACAAATTAATGGCAAATATTAATTTATTTAAACTATGAGATATAACATCTATATTTAGTAATTAAAGGATGTACCCATTAAGTAATTGAATGTGTGTATTTTAATTTCATATTATCACATTTATACAAATAAAAAAAATAATATTCAGCTAAGTTATTATCTTAAATAGGTAATCTAAAAAAAAATTATGTTTCATTTTTTTTTTATTGTATTATGTTGATTGAATAATATCGAGAACTCCATGTTCAAACTAATACGTGTTTTCCGAGATTTCAGAAAACACTTTTTAGTTATGTCATTTCAAACTGATAAATAATTAGATAGGTATAGCAGTATTCAGAATAAATGATAATGGAAAAATGTCTAAAAAATTTTAAAAAAAACCTGCTGAAAATAGTCGATACAAATGCCATATAATTGTACTATTTTATAATATTTTTTTGTTACCGATACTGTTTCATAAAATTAATCCTAAAAGATAAGAATGAAAAAATTAAAAATCATAATACAATAGTACATAGATGACAGATGATTATAATAAAATATATACATATTATTATTATAATGTAAATAAATTAAATAGAGTTTAATTCGAGTATTGTACAAAATAGCTTCTAAAATTATTTTTTTTATTATGGTCCCAAAGTTGTTTTAATGTAGTTTGATTTTTTACTATAATGTTTTTTATTTATTTTTAGTTATTGTGTAGTTCCTAAATTATATTGTTTTATTTTTCTAACCATTTACAGCAACTTCAAGTTTCATTTATTTTTATCAAAATCCAATTGGATGGATGGTTATGTCCTACTTGATTGGATCATCTATGATTCCATATCTCAATTGTATTGTTAGCCCTATTTTCATCAATCAATGTTGTTTTGTTGATATTTTCGACATTTGGAGAAAACCAATTGAAATTTTTCAAATTTTATTTTATTTATTAGGACATATATTTATTTGTAAGTGTAATTTACATATTATTATGTAGAATCAAAATATCAAACTAATTCTAAGGAAATATCAGAAAATTTTGTATACAAATTTTTCCTGCTTAAATTACAAAACTTTTTCTTTTTAAGTTTATTATAGGCATCAGATATTTTAAATTTATTTTCTATGAATATCGATAAAACATTATTTATTCACTGATCAAAACAAAATTCTTGAAATTATTTTATAAGATTCTACAAAAGTTATTCTTATATCCGTATACAAATATTAAAAATACACAAGCATTATTTTTTTATATCTATTTGAAGTTAGAATTTTGACAACATTTGTTAAAATTCTGAAAAACTGCAAACTATTTTGTCGTTAAAAATGCATAAATTGTATCTAGTTTTGAAAGTACCTTATTAAATTCTTCATAATTTTTTAGTTTATATTGAAATCATAAAATCTAAAAAATGCATTAAGATAATCATTTTTTTAGGTAAACTTAAAACTTTAATTAGTAAAAAATTACTTATTTAAGCAATAAATAAAAGTTATAATATGTCAGTTATTTTGTTAAAATTAAAAACATTATTCGTGTGAACTTTAACTTTAATGTATTTGTATATTATTATGAATTTTACTATACATAATAAGATTTTTAATTTATTATAAAATATTATTTATTTATGGGTATCTATCATTAATCTATTTTTATTTTTAACGATTTTAATAGAAATATGTTTTTGTTGTTTTGTATAAGTTGGTATGATATGATATAAAATGAATATATGTTATTAAAATAATAAAATACTAAATAAAATAA
Source organism: Aphis gossypii (assembly GCF_020184175.1). Lineage (NCBI taxonomy): Eukaryota > Metazoa > Arthropoda > Insecta > Hemiptera > Aphididae > Aphis > Aphis gossypii. The sequence goes on along the minus strand of NC_065531.1, from coordinate 57,798,500 downwards.
ATGACTTAAAAAGCGATACCAAAAAATATATCACTTAGTGATAATAGGCTGATAGACAGTTTCTTTTCAGAATTGTTTTTAGTATACAAATGATCTATCATTGAATTGAAATTTAAGACGCCAATAATAGTGACAATTTGACACTTAGTGTAGGTACAGCAAAGTAATACTCATTTTTTTTTTTTTTTTTTTTTTTATATTTTGAAAAATACTACATTTTACCCCTCAAAGTATGAACTAAATTTAATTTCTTACTAAAAATTATATGGAAATAAAAAAATCAAAGAATATTTTCCTGTTGTATACCATGTAGACATACAAAAAAAAATGTAAAATAAAATGTTATATTAAATTGAAATACTTAGGTATTAACTTATTAAATTATTTTAAATGTATTACTGTATTAGTTTCAGGTCTGTTAAAACCTACTTAATAGTATTAGTTGAGATTTATATAAATTAATATAGAATTATAAACCTGACTACGATTCTATGAATATTATTATACTCATTGCAACGGTAAAATTATAATTATACAAACTACTGAATTTAATAATAACATAAAACTATCGATAAGTTGATATTTATATTTTAATAATTATAATATACTATACATCCTACCTATAAGTGTATTTATTTAGTCATGCTCTTGACTAAGCAATCCAGTTTATTTATTATTTTTTATAATATCGCATATAAGTAAATAATTTTATTCACAAACCACATTAATGATGAAAATTTTGTAATTTATCATTCCATAAATTTGATTTTATAATGACTTTCACGGTAGTCGTTATAATTATTTATTTGTTCAACCGTAAATTTCTATCCAAGTAAAACTGATCCGGTAAATTCTTTCCCCCATGGGTCCCGTTCATTGTTTTCTGAACTTCCTGAGAGGCACTCACTAATACCCGACAGAACACAGTCTAATTCTGCACAACGAATTAGTTATTCAAATGTTTACAATTTAGCGTATAAGCGATATAGAATATCGCCATGTTATCTTCAAGGTTTATACCGTTGTTTTAAGTCTCACAAAGGCCGGTAAAACTAGATGGTTTTAGATAAAGGCATAGACGTCTATATCTATATGTGTGTGTATGTGTGTGTAGGTATGATAGGTATGCATGTGAATTCAAGACGGCGAGTTATCGCCATAACTCTAAAACCCACACTATTAGTCGCAAGCATGCAGAATGTATATGGCTAGAGCAATTATTCTGTTCATTGCAACCGTAGCCTGTCCCCAACCACCTCTCACCAACGGTGAATTCTAAATACCGTCTATGGTTTCTTATTTTGCAAATGCTCACACACACACACACACACACACACACACATACACATACATATACACATGTATACGTACTCATATACGAGTATAATATTACGTGTGTATATATAGGATAAATACGTTTTTTTTCTCCCATTTATTCTTATTTCGTATCGCAATAAAGCAACGGCGGCGGTGGTGGCAAATGACCGAATGAAAATAATAAAAACATCGTTTCCATTCGAAAATCTGACAATGGCAGACGGCTGTGGTAGCGATACGTGGGACAGTCGGCGGCGGAGAGACGGACGAAAAAAAAAAAAAAAAAAAATGAAAAGCGCGTGATTGATATAGTTTTACGGACATCGATTCGGCCGGGTGACGACGATGTGATGGCAACTGCAGCCAGTGTGGCGGGGTGCACACACCAGTTGATAGATTGTTTCTCTATTCTCGACCGCGCGATATTTCAACCTCGCTGCGTTCTCTTTATCTCATACCCCGTTCGCCGAATATAATAATATGTATAAATATAAAAGGTTTTATATTCATTACGATAAATCGATCTGATCACCGTCAATGATAATAATAATATCATATTCATCAAATTAATATTATTTTAGACGGAAAAAAAGGTCGACGGTTAGAATTATTCCTATACCCCGCAGTACCGTGGTTTATTTTGTTTTGTTTTGCTTATTTTTTCTTTTAATAGCCGAATCGATTTTTGTTTAATCGGCTACAAAGTTGTTCGTATATTGCGTATATCTCTATATATATATATATATATATATATATGTATATATATATTAGTCGTAAAACACTGCTTGTGTACCGGTTAAATGACATACATTAAATCAATTACACATGTTACAAAAAAGAGCGTACATTGTACATTTGTGCTATTTAATAATAAAATGATAATACGCGTGTGCGTGTTGTGTTTGTTGTACATATAACTTATACATCCGTATGGTATGTATGAGGTACTTAAATATTAAATTATGTTATTAGATGGATCTAACTTCACTCGTTCTTGGCACACGCCCTGGAACACCAACTTAAACGATGGAAATTCGTTTTACGTGACCAAACTTATTTAGCACTGATAAGATTAAAATTAAGATGTTAACTTTGAACATAGGACAGAAATATACTCGTATGACATAACCACACGTTTAATGCGCACGTCGGACGTATTGTTATTGATGAAAACTACAATACTTGTTTAATCCATAACTAATCACGTTGTCGTGTATAAATGTAAAAAATACACTTTATTTTAGGTATATTATCAATAATGTGATACACACGCGATAGTTATGTAGCATTAAATGTACCTATTTTTAAGTCTCAGAACTCCAATATATGATAGAGGTAGAAAATTATTATGCATAGGTATTTCAAATTAAAATAAAATATGTAACTGTAACTAAGTTGTTTATTATATTAAGTAGAAATAAAATATATTGAAATAATATTATATTTGATAATATATTTAAAGATTTTAATCATTGTTATACAATTGTTAAAATTTGATTTTAATTTATAAATAGATTCTACAAATTTTAAATTTTACAATTTTTCTTCAAGCTTATTGTGTATTATATAAATAATCCATTTCTTAATGCATTTTAAATTGAATGAACTGTAGTATATACTATATGGATTTAATAGTATAAAAGTCAAATATTCAGATACTAAATTGTCTAAGAAATCAGGATATTACTCTTAACTTTAAAGATATATAAAACCTCGTTAAAAATTAAAAATATGCTAAGTTTAATTGAAAATATTAATTTTATGACTTATAAAACTTTTAATTTGTAATAAAAAACCGTGAAGATAATAAACATGTAAAGTCAGTGTTAGTTACTAACATTATTATAGGTACTCATTTCTTTCTTTTTTTTTATTGGACGTAACATTTGTTTTTTAAGACAAATTATGACATAATACTATCACAATGTTATATAATAATGAAGTAACATGGATTAAAATTTCTTTCAATTATTATTCGAATACCTCCAATAATAAATAATTATTTATTTATTTATCACATTTTATTGGTTGAAAATTGTAAAATATGTTTATTTATACTTCAATTAACGTAATGTAAAAATAAATGATATTTTATTTAAATTATAGTGAGTGCTTAGAATATTATAATATTGTCCCATTTTCTGTACAAAGTAATATGTATTATGCATACGTGAATACTCGATTGTTGTAAAAATGGGAGAAAAACAACTACATAGCATCGTCACAAAACATTTAACACATTTTAATGAATTTTCGTGAATATGCCTGGAGAATTAAATGTGTCTTAATTATTGTCGGACTGAAATAATACAAAATATGCCATATTTTAATTTTGTAAGTATTTTATATTGTTGAAGTTTTACTTTTTGCCATTTTATTCCGTGTTTCCTTGTGCTATTTTGATATTAAAAAGAAAAATTAAGGCGTATCTTCCTTTTTATATTGAAAATGTTATAAACAACCGCATTTTTTTATTTTTAATAAAATGTGACGTGTATATTCTATGGATTCTATAGTTCTACGATATAACGGCAATGAACATACATTTTTTCGTCGCTTCATTGATCCATTTTTTTAATATAACAGACATCATTGTGTGACGTTTTACTTAGTTTCTGAGTACAAATACGTTATTCTAAAATAAAGAAATTATGAAATTATAATATATTTAAGAATATGACTGGACGGTCTGAGTTCTTGGCAGTACAATTTCGGGTAGGTTAGGTTAATATCATATAAACCCATATCATAGGTAATATAAGTATATACAAAATTATTAAATACAAATTATAAAAATTATAATATGTTAGGTATTGTTATATTTTTTGAAAACGTTGTATATTGTTTTTTTTTCAATGTAAAATATGTTTTTTATTACTAAAGTGCAATATTTTCAATAATTTATAGTACCTAAGTATCATTTTATATACACAGTTTAAATTTAAAAAATGTTTAGACTAGTGCTAAACTATGAGCAAAATTCCCATTTATATTGCACATATATATTATAAGAATATAAGTTATAAATTTACGACTAATACAATTATTTTTTTATAAATATTTTCTCAATATAATATAAATTCAAAATATTCTGTTCTGTGTATTATGATTTAAGTTTTCAACAATATTTTCTAATAAAAATTAAGCATCTTGTAATAAGTAAATATTTATATATAATGTTATTTTGAAAGCAAAATAAATTACCATTATTCAAAAGTTTGTATACAAATATGTTACATATTATTATATTATGTAAAACTCAACAAAGGTTGTTTATAACAACATATAGGAAAATAAAAGTTTCAAGTGCATACAATATACGTATTTATAGGGTACAACTCATTTAAAAAGCTTTTTTTTTCTTAAGATACTTCTAGTTGGATCATTTTAAAGCCAGAGGATCAAAAGAATATACTCTGAATGGTTTTATTATTATACGAAACAAATGACATGCCAATCCGGAAGAATTAAGTCTTTTGAAGTCTTTTTTTTTCTAGTAGAAATTTGATACAAGAATGATAAGACTATAAAACTATTATTGTCTTTACTTTTTTCTAAATGTTGTGTTGATACAAAATACCTTATTACTTCCTTTATTATAATATGCATTTATTTTACCTGTAAATCAAAATTATTAGTTTCTTGACATTCCAAATTATTAAAAAGTCCAGAATAAAGTGGTTATTGTAAAACAATTTGTGAAAATTGGAATATTTTCGTTTGGGGAATAGGTATTTAGATTATTTAAAAGATTTAAAAACCGTATTGTTCAGAATATAAATAATATTTGAGGATTTAAAGTTTTCAAACTAATGTTATTATAATACATACTATTAGTTTAACTTAATAGGTATTACTAAAAAAAGTATACCAGATACTCATTACAATTTTATACCATTGAATATGACGTATTTCTAAAAAAAAAAATCAAGTTTTTTGTGTTTAATTTAAAATACTATTAATAAATTATTAACAATCATATTATATTTTAGTTTATGGTTAATATTAAATTATTTATTATTTAATCGATTGGTATTTTAATTATATTTCTTATGTTTTTATTTGTTTTTAGAGTTGATATCAGGATCTATTGATCACAAAATACCGGATGAAACGATTTCACCTTTAATTGAAGCTACGTCTATAAGGGGTCCATATTTTGACAAAGTCGCATCAAAAAATGTCACTGCTCTAGTCGGTCACACTGCCTATTTGAACTGCAGAGTGAGAAATCTAGGGAATCGGACGGTAAGTCATATATCTACTATGTCCTATCTATATATCATAATTATAGCATCATAAACTTATATTAATAAATTAATCACTCTAATTTAAATATTTTTTTCCGTGTAAATTTGAATTTATATCATAAATTTAGTACTATTTTTATTAAATATGTATGTTATCATAATATTATATTATATTATATTTACTAAATTTATACAAGATCATAAGAATATTTAATTAAAAACTCTAGTTTAATTAAGTTAATAAATTACTTTCTCTATTCAATTATTTATTATTTTACTGCATGTAATATTAACAATTATAAATTATTGTTAAAATATTTTAAATAATATAATATAATACAATAGGTAGGTACTTAAAAAATTATAATATATTATTGGTAATGGATATTTTTATAACTAATTCATAAATATAGATATAAAAAAAATCACAATAAATTTGTATTAAAATGTTTTAAGAATGTGTTATTTAAAATTATGATATTTTTTAAAATTTATAATTTATTTAAAATTATTTAATTAAATGTAAAAGACAATATATAAAAAATATATCGCTATAGTTGTGAATTATTATAATTGCATGTAAACAATATATTATTATAATACTGTGGTCTATGTTATTCAAAAGTAAAGGTCACTTAATAAATCATTTATGCGGATAAAGTTAATTATTCAAAAGTTAATGAAAGACAAATGTTTACCTATTGAAAAATTATGTACAAGATCGTACACCATAATTTTTACCTTTAATTCGATGAATAAATTATTAACTAAATGGGAAGGTAATTATGAATAATATAATACTGAGCATGCATTAATCTTTGTTAAACAGCTGAATTCAATACAGAGTTACCATTTGTGCACAAATAACATTAAGCATTAAAAAAAATATGAATACAAATAATTGTTAGTAAAACATATAGTTACTTGTATGACATAATCATATTTTTATATTTTATTTAATAAAATATCGTTGTTTTATTCACATTTACATAGGTATTTTAAAACTAATTCATAACTACATGATACCATTATTGTCATTTAAATTTAATTTACAACACTGCTCGTCCAACGTAATATAATAATATAATATGTCAATAGAATGATAATCACTTAACCACAAACTACGAAGTGTCTAGCGAAAATAATATTATAAACGTTTTAGCTACTACCGTTTTAACTTATTAGATAAATTTAGTTTCTTATCTTTTTAACTAGGTACCTTTAGTCACTTTGTTGTTGAACATTTAAATTACACAGTAAGATACATGTCATTTTGGACTCTGTATTTATCTAAAATTGATAACGTACACCCGTACACGTAATTATAAGGTAAAATGTGTGCTGAAAGTGACGTTTGAACGGGAATAATGATAAGTTATCATTTTAATATATGACACAGACCATCGTAAGTCAACAAACCAGGTCGTTAGATGAACAGGGATCAGCTGTTTAGTGCAATGACGATCCTAAATGCCGAGCATATACGAATAAAGGTATTCATTGTGTTTTGTATTGGAGAACACGTACAGTAAATGGACATCAAACCCAGGTGAACACGATCCAACCATATCCGGCCACGTAATTAATCATAGTCCCGAATTTCCGAAAACCAAACCTTGGCCCAGTTGTTTGCCTGAAAATCTAATAGAAGGTCTGTACGCTCATCACCCCTAGAACTCCAGTTTCATAATTAACAATGACTTGCTTACAACAGGGTTCATCCCTGTATGAAATGGGTCATTGGCCATTTGTTTTTTCATCGTGTAACAAAAATTAGTAATCTGTGGGATCACATTAAGGTTTGCAATATGTTCGACAAAAACGAGACAAAGGTTATTTATACAAAAAGGTAGGCTACTATACATCTCTCTAAATGTAAGGAAAATCAATATTATTCAATTTTATTATTCTGAATAGTAACGGTATTTATGCGAACATTGTGAACTGTTCAATCGACCAAAAGCGTATATGTACGACGTACGTTTGTGTTTCTGATTTTTTTTTTTTTCAATTTCAATACTCTTAATTTTATTGAAGAATACTTATTTGAATTAATTAAATTACATTACATCAACTTTTATGATCGCAATACAAAGAGGTAATGTATTTATTCAATGCATATATTATTTAATTAATATATATATATATATATATAATGATTATTCATAATTTAAGGACGTTAAATACATATTACCATAGTATTGATGTGTGTTTAATCTCATAAAGCATCTAAGTAATTATTAATATTTTATCGTAAAATTACTAAAATATTAAATAAGCAGAAACCTGACAACTATAAAAGTCATTTGCGCATAGATCTCAAAATGATTCACACGTTATTATTCCATGGTTCCTAAGCTATTATATTTAGGCATTATTTTAAATTTTAAAAGCTTTTACTTTTAATGTTAATTAATCCAATTCTGTATATATTGAAAGGTCTTTCTTCGAGCACCTAACAAAATACAAAATAAAGAGCAATTTAATTAATTAGTTAATTAAATAAACTATTGTTCAATATTTTCATAAACTTCAGGAATCGTTCACGTGGTTATCTTTTGACCTATATTAGATATCAGTGCAATGACGGTAGGAAAAAAATATAATTCAAATATAATATAATAATATAACAATAAAATATTAACCAAATTGTATCCCCAATTAAAATCGTTAACATTTAAATTATAAAAAATGAAAAAGACAAAGACAAAAAAAATATTAATTATTATATTATAAATTCAACTTCTACGAATAAAATACTAACTGTTTTAGTCATCAACCCCTGTACTACAATAATTAATATAAATGTATAGAGTAATTCAAGTTTCTAAAAACTACTACTTTGTATTGACTGGCTATTTTTAGACAATAATTAACATAATATCATCACCTGACGACTATAATGTTTATATCATATACATATAAATTTTATTCACTTGAGCAACCTAAACATTCACCAAATAGTAAATTATATCTACCTATTTGAATGGTAAACGTATAGTTCATTTGATATCTAAAGGACTTTAAGAAAGCTTTTAGCCTGAATGGTTTTAATTGTAAGTCAACTACAACATTTATAAATAAAATGTCCACCTCTCTTAATTTTAGAGTATTTAATACACTATTTAAAAGACACCATGCCCAATACCATTTATAATATATATATTTATATAATGCATTCTTTAATATTGATAAAAAAATATTCACTTGACTACTTTGGTGAAAAATAGCTTTGGTTATATACTTAAGAAATATAATACAACATCAGAAATATTACTAATCATATCAATACATATTGTGTCCAATTTTATATGTGTTAATGGAGACAATTCAGCATGCTTGTTCTTCTTAAAATCAAAAAAAAATCTTATCAGCAAAACGTATCATAATCCGTAAAAGAGCTCACCTATAAAACTAAAAAGATTGTACCACACAAAATTCTAAATTAAAAACAACACAAGATCCCACTAAGAAAATACGTCAATCATTTTAAACTACCCGTTTGTTTAACTTCAAATCTAAAAAATCAAATTTTACTTTAGTCAACTATAATTTAATAAATGTTTCTACAAGATCACTAAAGCTCCATTTTGAGTTTAAAAACTATTCACTTCGTAAATACATCTATAAACTTATTTTCTCTGTAAAAAAACATCTTTTAAGTCGTTTATAAACGTGTTCATTCCATAATAAATCATTAATATATTATAAAACCACCAAATTGTCATCTTTCTAATACCATAGTAGATAAGTTTGTATTGCGTTTAAGCTGTGATTAATGCCGCTAATTGTTAGTTGAATAAAAATAAAATTTCCACTAAATGGTTTCTTTAAAAAGGCACTAATAATATCTCTCCAACTCACTTTACCTTAACTTACTAATAAGTTAATAAGTTAATAAAATTATAAGTTATATTACGTCTAATACAGATTATGTGACAAATAATAAATTTAAAAATGTATAAAAGTTTTTATATCAATTTTAAATTGTACTTTACTTTAGTTATAACATATTTTAGGTTTTTCTTTTTTAACAATTTATTTTTAATTTTTTAATTTTTTGATTATTCAACAAGCATTTAAAATTTAAATTATATTATATTAATTAGGTTAATATAAGAAAGTTTTGTTAATTTTAATATTTATAAAGAAACAGTAAAGCTGTACAATTACATATTGTTTTGTATATACAATTTAAAATTAGTAAGTGAAAACTTAAAGTATATTTTTAAAAAAAGGATCTTAAAAATGTATATAGAAACAATTTAAAAAAAAATAAAGTTAATCTGTAAATAACAGTGATTTCCTCTACAAATACTGGAAAAATATGAAATATTCTATCTATAGAAATGCAGCAATATTAACTTATGGATATCTATCGCAGCGCCAAATAGTATTTTCTGAAATAAAAAATACATTAAAGACCAATACTCTCTCATTCAAATAATACACTTAATAATACAACTAAAAAAAATAAAACTTATTTACTTATCTGTTTATTTTACTTGTTTATTTACAAATTGTGATGTATTTATTAATTATAATTAAGCTTGTATGATGTTAGTGTTTACATATATACAATTAATAGATTTTTCATTCTTATTTTTACATTTTTAAGTTTTAGATAAATGTATCATTATAATTTGACAATAAACTAAAAATTAATATTTTGTATACATAAACATTTATTTAAAATGATGTGGGATCATGGTGACCATATTTCTCAAAAGATATTAGATTGATTCAATTTTTTTTTTTTTTTTTAATAATTTTTTTTTTGTTGAGAAGAAGAACGTATCGTCCATTATATATTCGAGTCAGGATGCGACATTTAGGTGTGAAAACGGGGATTTTGAGATTTTTTTTCTGATTTTTGAATTAAACTTTGAATGGTTCCCATGGGTAACTATTTATTATTATTATTGTTGTTTAAAGATATGTTAAGTTTTTTTTTATGTTGCTAAATATAAAATAATTGAAATATTATGGTGAAAAGAAAAATTATTGGAAAATCATCATATTCTTCGATAAAAAACTAAAAGTACAAGGAAAATATAGATGAAGAAAAAGCTGAATCTCAATATGATGATGATGATGATGTTAATGTTGGTATCACTAAAGTTTACAGTAGTGAACGAACCAAACAAAGAAAAACAAAGTTAGAACAATTTTTAAAAATGAAAGCATTTTTTTGTAATTCAGAAACTGACTATGAATTAGAAAGTAATATTTCAATTGGTTAAATAGATAATGAATGTTATTATTGTAAAGCTTCAAAATACAAGAATGAATACACTGGTTTATGTTGTGTAAATTGAAAAATTAAACTACAAGTCTTAAAAAGTCTAGTTGAACCATTATTATCATATTTAATTGACAATATTTGTGATTCAAAAGAATTCATGAATAATATTCATGTTTTCAAATGACTTCATTTGGATCAAACAGAAAAAAAGAAATAGGATATAACACAACATTTAGAATTGAAGGACAAATATATCATAGAATAAGATCTTTACTTTCAGTTGATAATAATCCGTCTTTTTTAAAAATATATTTTTTAGGCGATAATGAATTATAAGTACAGAGACGATGTACGGTTGTTCCTAAAACCAATAAAAAAATAGTATCTTCATTACAAAATGTCTTGCATGAACATATTGTATTAATTAATATATTTAAAAACTCATTGGAAAAAATGTATTCAGAAGAACATAAAATTATCCTTACAGCAGATAAATTACATGCAGGATAACATGAAGGTCGTTACAATTTACCGACATCAAAAGAAGTAGCTGTGATTATTAGTGGAAACACATACAATAATCGTGATATAATATTAGAGAAACGTAATCAAGATTTAAAAACTATTTCTGAAATCCACAAATTATAAGATGCATTACAATATCCTTTAATGTTTTGGCAAGGTGAAGACGGATATCATTAATAGTTATAACAAATGCATCACAAATAATAATAAATCCTGACATCACTGAAGCGAATAGGTAAAACAATTGGTACCTAGTTATTAATTAAATAAGTGTATAAATAATGGGCACTTCTACGTAATATGATAATTATTATTATTATTTAGATGTATAAATAATAAATGTACTCAACATTTTATTGAAGTTTACTAACCAATGGCAGTAGAATTTCATTGTTAAACAATATTTTCTGATACCTTGTTCTACATAATATTCTTCATTCTCAAAGTCCCCAAATCCAACATTGATAATGTAATCAATTTTTAATTATAAGCCTTTAGTCTGTAAGCATTCATTTTTTGAAGAATAGTTCTAATGCATTTGTTGGACTTACTGTTGAAACTAGTTTTAATAACTTTCTTTTTTTAATGCAGTTGAAGTACAAAGAACTTACTGTATCAAAAACCATTACGTTTAGTTATTCTATATTTTTGGTATGTACAAACGAAATTATGTATTTTAAAAGACAAATTTGTCAACGAGTTTAGATTTTTTTTAGAATTTGGAGAAAAAAAGTTTGACAAGTTGAAGTCACATTTGGTTGAAAAAATATAAGTTTTACAACCTGTAAATTTAAACGGGGATGACAGAACGCATTAACAAGAAAAAAATAACCTTCAAATTTGCATTTTCTATCGAAATTCGATAACCACTATACAAGAGACATAATAATATGACACTTAAGTTAGATATGTAACGTTAATTAGCTATCACTTTTCGTGCAATGTGTATTTTTGTCATTATCGTCCACATAAGTTTGTACTTATTGATTGTATATACTTTATGGTAATCACTAAACTACATACAAAGATAAATGGGTATATTAGAAATATAGAAATAATGTATACAATAAAATCGTGTTTCATGATATAGCTGTTAATCATTTATAGTTATTTAAACCCACTGGACTGCTAAAACCTGTCGTTATCTGTTATTCAGAGTTCTCTGTTTAAGGGGCTGTGCAGTGACCAGAAAATGTGTTCGTTATTGAAAAGTGTCCTCTAATTAGATATGTTAGTTAAAATAGGTTTCCTGTAAATATAATATTGTTTTAGACATATTTGCAAAAATTGAATAATATTATGGATTTTGGTGTTTCGTTTGTTGAGGAGTATTTTTAAATTTCCATTTATATAACTTTGTACACGTATGATCTCTTTAAAATAATAATTTCTATATGACTAATAACTATGTATTTGAAATACACGCTACAAAATTTTTCTTTGGTTTTATTTTACGTTTTACTCAGTACATAATGCCTACCTGAAAGGTAATCTCAAATTGTATAACATTGGTGTATTCCAAGTTCTTAATATAATCATCATTGATGTTCAATTACAAAATGATATAACTGTTGAATAACCTGTTGTTTTCTGGTAAATGGATGAAAAACTTTTCTTTTATATTGTCTATAATGACAGCGTTATTGGCTGGGAGATGAGAATGATTTTTCGTTCACTATGTTTTACTATGTTTAAGGGGATTTTAACGGGAAAGAGAAGTTTCTCTTCTAAGTACCTATCACAGTTTAATAGTGTGATGTAAATGTGTAATGTAAATTCAAGGAACCTTATAGTTTATACTTATATATTTAATTAAAATAATTAAATTAATTTTTAAGTAATGAGGAGTACATGAAATAAACATAAAATAAATTACTGACGAAATAAAATAATGAATTTTAACAAAATGTGTTGTAATTTATCTATGCAGTATAATTCGATTATTGTTTATATCATTAGTTTTTGAAGTAAGTCTGAATAAATTATACTTAGTAAGTTTGTGTATAATGTTTATGGATTATGTAATTTATACTATAACCAATATAATAAACCTACGTACATAACATCGAAATACCGTATAATAAGTATTGAAACTATGCATTGTTGAATAGGTTAAAATAATGTTAATTTTAAAAAGGTTAGTTTTTTGTATGATAATTAATTCAATTAGCATTTATATTTAGCTATACTTGCATTTTGATATTTTACATGTAATACATTTTTAATAAATTTAAATCATGAAAATATTATCCTTTAAATATTTAAAAATAAATTAATACAACCACTCGAAATTATATTATTATCTTCCTTGCTATGTAGGTCAATCTCTTAACATCTATTGTTTTGATTTTATGGATCTATATTATGTTATTTTGAAGCGTGTGAGAAACTTTGATAACAAAATATATTTCTGTAGCGTCCTCTTAATTAATTATTTATTGGTAGTAAAAAATATAACACTATTTTTTTTTTAAGAATAAAAATATTTTCATTGACATTGATTGATCCATAAAAATATTATATTATAATTTTATATTTGATATACAGCGTTTGACGAAAGACACCTAAATATTGTGAAAAAAATAACCCAAGATTGTCATTTGTTGTGTGAGCATAACTCTGTAATTTAATTTATTTTTATACAATGTACAAAACACATGTTAAATACCATATATTACAAAAACATATGTAATCTGTACATATTATTTAATAAAATATATATATATTATAGACATTCGAGTAAATTTAAAAAAAAAAAAACTAAGAATGTACAATTTTTTTTTATTATTTAGTTTGTAGTTTGTTCTTACGTAAAGAATAGGTACAACTACATTTTTTAAAGTCACAACGCTATAAAGTTTCCTAAGGACTTTATTGTACAGAAATGTTTTGGTATATTCATGTGTCTCTGTGTTTTAAAGCGAAATACATCGCCAAGGGAGTTCTATCTTTGAGCAAAATTGATGCCAGAGCTTAATGAACCGTAGTTGTTTTCCTACGCTTCCAACGTTAATGTGCTCTTAATTTTCTTTTACGCCATGCGGGGGAGCCATTTATATTGTTTAGAAGCTAAGAGGTTCTCTTAATATCATGAAATTCACCAATACATAAATTTAATTAGATCTATAATGGTAAGAAAAATAATTTTTATTATTATACTATTTAAATATATTATTATACAACTAATTATCTATAATCACCTTTGACATACTAAAATAGAATTCATTAATCTGGATTTGATTTATAACAAAGCATTTTCATTATGTTATTTAACTTGCATAGAGTTATGTGTTAATTTTAGTCTCTTGTTCCTATCTTATACAGCTTGATAAGCTATTTGTAGCATATCCCACACAAATTTATACATATATACTTGATATTGTTTAAATTGATGAATATATAATATATATATATTGTGAATATTAAATTAAATTTTTAAAACTCTATTTTACCGCATATTATTTGACGTGTTGTATAATAACATGATAATAAACTTATTTTTTTTTTGTGGTACATAATAAAAAAAAGTTAAATTTATTAAATTTGTTTGAATAAGTTTAGTTTAATTGTTCTAAAGAAAAATATAAAGTGATCTTTGAAAATCTCAACTCAATCTTATACTTGAAAAATATTATACATTATCTACTTTAAAATGAGCTATAATCCATCCATTAAGATAAATAATTTTACCAAAAGTATTACATTTAAATATTTTATTTAATGGACTAAATAAAAGCTTTTCAAATATTTTATTAGAATTCATTTTATTTTTACAGTGTTTACTCAAAAATGATTGTGTGTTACTGTAAATTTATATCAGTATCTACTCGTATTTACTTTACATATACTCCTAGATATAATATATTTTATAATTTTTAATTGGATTAAATCATGAATATTAATAATGAATAATTTAATAATTTTCATTTAATGAAATTTATTTCATAGTTTGGGGAACATATTTTAATATACTATCATATAACACAATTAATCAAATTATTATTATAATCTTGTTCTAAAATTGGAAATGGACGAAAACATTTTTTACAATATTTTTAGTTTTGGTATAAAAATATTTCCACAAAAAATGTTTATGGTTCATTTAACATAAAATTAAATATTTTTATTTGATATTAAGTAGCAGAAATTAATAATTGTACGAAAATTTAATTATATGCTAAATAATACATACTTCGTTATAATTAGAATAATGTAATATACACTGTAGTATTATACATCGTAATATATTATGAAAAGAAAAATATAAAGTTATTAAGTTATCAATAATATAAGCTGTGGAATATATTAATGCATATAATAATTATACTTTTTTACTTTTATGTTATACGAATCGCCTTGGATAATTTCCTAAAACCCAAAAAATAAATTTTCCTATTTTCTTAAGCAAAATCTTAAGTATATAAAAAAATTATGTATTTAAAGTTTGAATGATAACCAAACCTAACCCACATACTGTTATAAGAAATTCTATAACAACAACAAAATAAGTGGTAAGTTTTAAGTTATATAAAACTTAACGCTCTTCAAAAAGATTCTATTATAACACTCACACACACAAAAAAAAAAAAAACAAAACAAAATATTACTTTTGTAATTACAAAACTAATTTAATAGTTCACTGTTTATGACATGATGTATGGAACATTGGAGTGTTGAAACAATTATACAAACACTCGTGAATACAATAACCAAGCTAATTGTCATACTAAATAGTATACAGTTATATGATGACTAGAAAAACAGGCTTAAAATTATGATTGGCAGATAGATAGGCTCATTTATTTTACACTTGAAAATTAACAATAATCCATGGTATATTGTGAAACTTTTTTAAATCGTTATACTTTTTTTAAATATGTGATTAATTATTTATTTATAGAATGACCCAACATTTTTTGAGGTATTTAAATTTTTCCTTATTGTAAAATAATATATATTTCACTCATTGTCTGATAATTAAATAATTTTATAATTTGTAATCTAATTCAATATAAAGTAACACATGGATTAATGAGTTATTAATTATTATTTAATACGGTAAAAGTTTATAATAACCAAACTTATATTATCATCATGACATAGGTAATCATTCAGTATAATTTTAAGTTATTATTACAATCACCTTTTATTGGATCAAAGTAGTTTTGGTAGTAATGAGGATAATTTGTTCAGCGAAAAAAAAACTGTTACTTCATTCTACACTTACAATATTTAAATAAAGTGCGATTTGTTAAATGTTTACTATGTTAATGTTAATTTGTAACTCGCAGTTTTCAAAATATAATAAGATAAATATTTATGTTACTCGTAAAATAACAAATTGTTTAGTTGTTTTAAATATGAATTTCCTCTTAAATTTAAAAGTTTGTTGTTAAATCTTTCAAATCAGAATAGTGTGTGTAGAAAATTCGTTTATTATAAATTCAATTTCTTCCTTAAATAATTGCAAACTTTTATTTTAAAACATATTTATTTTTTTAAGTAATTTTCTCTTTGATATTTATTCCAAACAATCTTTCTCTGAATAAAAGTTGTATACACAATGTATCTACTATGTAAAAGTATTTTGTATATTATATAATATGAATAATAAACATATTATAGATACTGGACGTCTCTAATCACTTATACAATAATTGTGTATAATAATATTATTTATTATTTTAAAATTTTAAAATTATCAGTGCAATGGTTTTAATTGAAAGTTTTTCCTTGAAATTAACTGCTTTACCAAGTATCTAGTGCGTATTTGTTTGTAAGAATAACATATTATTATGAATTAACGAAAAGACATGTTTTGTATAATATATTATGTAAAAACATATTATAAAATTATCATGATTATAAATTAATAAATTCTATTAATTTGTTTTATAATTAAAATATATATAATTACTATTGTAAATGGAGGAAAATTATATATTTTTAATTTGTAGTTAAAAAAAATTGAAGTATAGGTAGTTTCAGTCGTTTCTCCAATTTAACTTTAAATAGGTAATAATCAATGATTATTAGAACAATGTGCATTTTGTTTTTTTTTATTTTCACAAATTAATATGTTAAGATTAAATATTCTTTGTTGTATATTTATATCCGAGCCGAGCAAAATTTCTATTTTTATTTTAACTTAAAAAGTTAATAAAGAACAATGTAAGATAATATGGTTTAGGTAAAAAGTTATTTTTCTTTCTTCTTAAAATATAAAATTTAAAAGTAAAAAAAAATAAAATAATAAGTAACCGCTCCGCTGTACAATAGATTTCGAGCGTACATTGTCATCAAGAAATAAGCCGCCGTAATGTATGAGTTCAATTTGAATTCAGTGATAAATAATTGCTAACGATAAACGATTCTAAGCGAAAACCATCTGTAATACTAAGTACGTTCTATAGTTTTACTTATATTGCTATTAAAGTAATTCGTTTTAATATTCGTAATAGGTACGACAGATTGAATTATTTCTTGCCGAAAACATTTTATTTAAAAATGTCATTATGTATACAGTATACACAATATAAAAATATACGTTAAAAAGTATCTACGAGTTATATTTTTAAATTATACAACAGATTAATTAAAGTCGTTATTCTTCGTTAAAATAAACAATTTGATCTGAATTTGAATTAAGAATGTTTATGCATTTTGTATATATATATATATTATAGTATATACTTATAAAACATTTTTTAGACTTTCTTATTATAATATAAATTAGTTACAAAATATCTAGTATTAAATTTTAAAATTTAAGCCCTAAGAATACTTCATTAACTCTCAACTACAAATTAATTTTCTAATATTTGTAACTTTGATTTATTAGTAAGTAATACAGAAATAACATATAAGAAAAATATTAATTTTACAATATAAATAATTCCACAAATTAGTGAAAAAAGCGAAAAAAACCAAAGAGTAGCAGAAAAATCTATTTTTATATAACTTAGGTGGTCAATACTATAGTATTGAGGTACCTACTTATAACATTATATTATTATATATATTATATAATACATAAATTGATTAGTTGATAATAAAATAATAGATAGAAAAAAGTATTATGTTAAAACTGTTTAAATAACTGTTACTTAATACAAAAAAAAAAAAAAAAATGTTTGCAATCAAACGAAATTGTCTAGATTAGATGGACGAAGCGGTTTCTTGAGAAAATTGTAATCCTTTGTAACAGCACTTGAGTGTTTTGTTTGGCGCACGTACATTTTTTCGACCACACAAGAATTCACGTAGAAATGACAAAAAGAGTTGAGTTACAGTTTAGTGCACTTCACACAGATATCTGTAGTGCCCATTAAGTTCATTTTCAGCCCCAAATGACGGACCGTAATTCATTTAATATAATCACTTAGAAAATGTTATTTTTTTTTTAAATACAATATATCTAAACAATATTTATATAACTAACGAGTATATTCATTTTATAAAAAAAATATAGTTATTATTTTAATAAATTTGTGTTATTTTTTTTACGAAGAATTACTCACCAAAATAATCATAATGATGATTAATTGCTGTTGCGTATTAGTTATAATCTATTTTAATAAATTAATATTTGGTACTGTATCATTGAACCATTGATCCTCAATATGTATAATATATATATATATACACATATAAATATAATTAAAACATAGTAAAATGTACCGAGTTGATGAATTATTTCATATTTTTTATAATTTTAATTAATGTATAGACAAAAATGTATTACTTAGTTAATCTAGTATATATATTATAGATATATTCTAATATTAAATAAACTTAAATAAACATATTTTTTCAATATTATATGATTAATTTTGAATAAATTACTAGAATAGAAATAAAAGAATAGTTATTGTTCACCAAGTTCTTTAAAACTGGGTAAGATATTTTCGATGATAAAATTCAGTATAATCAATATTATGTCGCAAGTATTAATCTGAATAAATGTAAATTCAACAAGCAATCAACGAGGTATATAGAATAATAATTTAAATTAAATCATTAAATATTTGATTTACATGCAATTATATTTAAAATGTTTAGTTCTTAAGTGTACTTATGAAGAATTGCCTAAATATCCATTTTTTAATAGCAATAGGTAGTTATTTTCAATACTAAATTTGGAAAAACAAATATTTTTAAGTAATTTTGGCTTTTTGAACATGTCTCTAAAACCAAAATTGTTTGAATAATAACCAGCTTATGTTTTAATTCAAATCATTGAAAAAAAAAAAGTACAACAATTTGAAAAATCATAATACCGAATACTATAAAAAAAAATCTTATTGCTATTAAAAAAAAATCAAGCGATATTGCACACAATTTTGAAACTAAAAATTTAAAAAACATCAAAAAATGTTTATTTCTGTATTTTCTATCTCATTCAAAAATCCCAAATTAATCCAAGATTACTGGACTGAAATATTGCATGTTACCTTTAAAAGGAAACACGCTATTGATTTATATGGGTTTATTTACTAAAACGTATAGTGTGGGCATGATAGTTAAGTTGCTAGAAGCATATAACTTGTGAACTAATACACTAGGTAATTCAATTCAATTTATTTAGTTATTTTATATTTACTAAATCTAGCCATACTTAATTCAACTAAAACTAATGCAGGTTACAAATAGAGTTTTTCACGAGATAATAATTGATATGGATGTATTTAGTTTTAAAATAAATTCAAATCAAAATTCATTAAATCAAAATCGTAAAATGCAATAACTAAAATAACATTCTAAGATTTTATTATAAGTTTAAATCACAAAAGTCATTTTGTTACCTCAAATTAAAATTATTATTGTTAATTATTTTAATAATTTGTAATATAAACAAAATAAAAATGAAAATTCTAAAACATTTTTCGAGAAAGTTTAACTGGGATGAAATACTTGAACGCTGCTTCTAATCAAACCGATATACAATATTTATACTTCTGAATAAGGCATTTAAAAACAATAATATTATGGCTATAAAACCATAAGTACAGTGTCACAAGTTATGGTATAGTATAGTATCTAGTATTTTATACACTTGAATAAATGGAAAATTAAAAAATTAAAATTGAATTGATAGATACTTTACTACTTACCTTACGTAGGTAAGTATTTTAAATATAATTTTAAACATTGTTAAATTAAATGTTATTAAATGATATCCATATTCTTTTGTAGGTATAAGAAACAATAGAAATTAGTAAATTGATTTGTATAATGTATAAGTTTATATAATATAAGTATAAAGGTATGTGTACTGGTGTAGGTTATCACTTTTACAAATTAAATTACTCTGTACAGAATGTAAAATTTAAGGCTGATAAATATGTTATTACATAGTCAGTTAATTGAATTTGTCAGCTATGTGTGTCACATTTTGTTTACTTATAAAAATTAATGATAAATATATAATCATGTGAACATTAAAGAAAATGTAAGTATTAAAATTACTGTTTTAGTGATAAAATAATGTAAAAAATTAAATCATTTTTATTTTATAAAAAGTAGACTGCTATAATTGCAACAGATGAACATTTTTTCACTTTATATTAAAAATGATTTGAATCTATATTCTGTAACAATAACTATTTTTCGCTAACTTTAAGAGATAAAATTCTCAATTTTACCTTAATTTTTAAAAATAATAATGAACGTTATAAAACACATTAATAATAATACCTATAAAAAATGAATAATGGTAAATTATACAATAATAAATTTAGTTTATTATATAAATAGATTCAGTAATATACTTTGTATTCCTACATCATAACATAAACATTTTAAAGTTTCAATATTTCATACCATTATCAAATAATTGTGAAAATATGACACTTTAAATAAAAATAGCACAAATTATAAAATTATCAAATGATAAATAGTATTACTAAACTTTATAATTATCAATATTGAAATTTATATACAAAAGTATAATGTACCTTCATCATAATATTTTCTTAAAATAAAAGAAGTTTGATTCTTTTGAATTTCCATTGAATAAATTAAGCCGTTTTCTTTTGGAATTTTTCAACCTTTATACTATTGTTTTAAAGAATGGTATTTTTAAAGTAATATAAAATCAGGAAATCAACATTTAGATAAGTTCTCTAGTAATAAAGAGTAAAAACGAATAGTTATTTTAGTTAATGATGTTTTTTGTATTTAATTGTTTTTGTGTTTATAAAACTTAACCCTAAAGTGTTTTTCTATGCAATAAGTTTAAACTATATGGGTGATATATAAAATAACTGATAAAATAATATAACTAAAAATCAAACAATTTAATATTTAGTATTTATATTCTACCAGCTAGTAAAAATTGATATATTTCAATATAATCCGGCCGAGAAATTCAGTGTTCCTTAAATTGGTGAATACACTATATATTATTGGCAAAAGCCAAAATCAGCCTAACTTCTGAAATATCCACGAAAAATATTGTATATATTTTTTTATTTTGTAAACTGTATAGCAATGGATAGAGTGTGTTGTATTAATTATTAATAATAGATTTTATAAAATAAGAACTATAAATGATATTTTTTTTTGGTTTGCTCGACTTCGACTTTTAGCGGTAACATAATCATTATTAATAATGTTATTGTTATTATTATTATTTTTTTTACTTATAATATAGCTCAAACTTTTATTACTTAAAATAAGTCTACAATCAATATACGTATTGAGACCCTTGGAGTATTTTGCTAAAATATATATATATATATATATGTACATAGATTTTAAATTAGAGAGTATTCATTTGTTTTAATATAATATTACGTGTGTCATATTAATAATTATACTACTCTAATATTTTTTGAATAAAGATAACTTTATTTTTATGTACAATATACACGTGATGGATATTGCTCTTCAATATAGTACTACGTTAATGCTATAATGTTATATTATTGTACTATATATTTACATCGTATTCAATCACACAGTCGTATTTACCATTAATATAGAACTAGTAACTTGATAACAACTCTACGAACGTATTTAGTTTCAAATACACGCTTACGCATATTTACATCTTATGTTATGTTTGTTGATATGTTTATAGTGTTAACGTTTTCCAGTTAAAGAGAATAATAGAAAAATACTCTCTATCTACTGTGGTTAAATTTCCATTGGTACTATTTACATTCTAAATCGTAAAACAATCAAATTAATTACAATGCAATTACAATTATTAAACTAATTCCATTATATTAAACATAAATTATATACATAAGATTGGAGCATAATAGGCAATTGTTCAAAACAAACACAAGCCTACTGTGAAATTATTCAAAACCTTTGATAACTTTCAGTTGCAAATTGTATACATTTTTATTTAGTATAATACTCGTATTATACTTAATTTTTTGAAATGTTACTACAATATACTTATGTAATATGTATCGATTGTGATAAAAATATCGAAATATAATGTCCTAGTGATAAATCAATAAACTTGTTTCTCCATTTAATATCAATATAACTCGATAAATTTAATTTAAATCTACTTCTACTTCTTTCAGAAAAAAAAAATTTCAAAGGAGCTAATTTATTCAGTTTTTTTTTTTATTTAAAAATAAGTCATTTATAAGTATGTCTACATATTATATAATATACTATTACGCATAATGTATAATATTATAGTGATGTAAAAAATATTATAACTAATAAAATCACTCTTCGTGGTGTAGGTACCTACTACAAAAAATAAATAAATTAACTGTTAGATTTGTGTGCGGGGAAAATAAGAGGTATTTATTTTTATTATTTTTTATACGTCTTTTTTAGTCGTTGAGCTTTAATTCCAATATTTATGTACCAATCAAATTTAGAACGCTATGTTTTTCATTTCTAAATATCTAATAAACAAACAGGTTTATTGATTATTTAATTAGTGTTATTAATATAAAACAATACATATTAGACATACCTACGTCCTACACATTTAATCGGATATTATCTACTGTGAATCATAACTATATTATTCACATTATATAATGGTAGTTCAGTATAGCTGCCATCCTTCATTAACAGGTCAATAATTATACAATTGCATAGTATTTATTATACTAAACACACATACATTCACCATACAATACACAACCGCAGTATCATAATGTGTATAAAATTGCGAATATCAATCATAATTTAATACAGATATTATAGAACAATAATATATAATATTATAATAGCATAATTTAAATAATATATTCCTTGCATATTATTATATTTGTGAAATATTATTTTATTGTAATAAAAGTTGTAGTATCATAATCCAAACATATTGAACCCAGATAAAGATAACTAATTTAGGTTAACCGTTAAGGTTAACTCACCCTGACACAAGATAGTGGTGGATTATTTATCCCAAATACACCTTTCAAACCAATTTATTCATTTCTTTTGAAAAGTTAATCAGAATACGGCTTATTATAATATTATAGTTAACTCACCAATGTTGAAATATTCTCAACGTTTTTTTTTTTTTTACGTTTGCTGATATTTTTTTCGTATATACGATTTATGTAAATTCCACTAACACTATAAAAAAAAACATGTACCAATTAGTTGTCTAGACCTGGTTTACAATATTGATAAACAACTTCTGCCTCATTTTTCTTGCAAATAAAAAAATAAAAACATAAACATAAATCACATTTTTATTTGAAATATTGGGGCGGTTTCGTAACACTTATTATTTCGGTTAACAGTAACATTTTTGGAAATATTTATTTTGCATAAAATTGTCGTTACAAAACAATATTTCTGGAAAAAAAATAACAATTATATTTTTTTTATCGTTATCATTTTTTAAGATTTTTAATTATTTTGAAGGATATGATAGATTTTTAATTTTATATTTCTATCAAAACATTAATCGGTGTATTTAAATTGAGAAGTTAGGCGTAGGAGTGGATCATCAATTTTTCCTATACAACACCACTTCACTCATCTAATTTTCAGGTGCGTACACAAATAAATATTTTTGGTCAGAAGAGGGGTAGTTTATACATTTTCATGCTTATATAATCTAACCTAACGTATAACATTACAAATTTTTTTACAAAATTTAATTTATAGAACTATTTAAAGTTTCAGTATTTTTAAACATTTATTTATAAGTAATACCAATAAACAGATTTTGTGTTACAAGATTATTCAAAAAATATTTTGCTTCAGAATAATAACAGAATAATAAATTAAAACGCATATTGTTATTCGAAAAACTAACAAATTATGACAATGGAAAATATCAAAAACATATTTTTTAAAAAAAAAAATATTTTCAACCATTCAAGAAACGATGTAAATAAAATAATAAAATACAATTAAACACGTTAATTGTTTTTGAAATAATGAGTTTTACGTTAAATAGATTACCTGATATTATTATAAATAATGAAAAACAGTTCTTTAAATATGAAATTCGTTATATTTTTTTATTTGTTCTAATTTGAATGATTACTGAGTTGTAGACTCAATTATTTTCTGAATTTTAAACGGTAGATAGCTGTTTTAGTGTCCCAATAGAATAATTAATAATATAACGATTTTAAATTTGTCGTCATCCATTAGCCAATAAAAACCAAATTTCATTTATTGATTTTTTGAGCGATTAACTTTATGTTGGTCATTCTACTATTGTTATATTATAAATATTAGCAATAGTTGTAATATAAGTCTATATGTTAAAAAAAACATGCATAGTTTCTTTATAACTTACTGGAAACGTCAAATATGATTTTTTGTTAGTAATAAGCTAAAAATAAGTTAAATTTTATACGATTGGTAAAAAAGTAAAAAGTTCCCTTTTTTAAATAAAAAAAGAATTAAGCTCCTTTTAAATATTTAACTGTGTAGCTCTTTACATTTATAAAAAAAATAATAGCAGTGTTTATAAAGAATACTTTCTTTGAGATTATGGAAAAAATGGTATATTGGAAATAGAAATTTCCAACAACACTGAATATTAGTCTTGTAAGGATATTTATTTTGAGGAATAATTTAATAATTGTATTTTTAAACAAATTAGTAAGTTTACACTATTATAGGGGTAAATTTACCAGTATTATATCTTTGATCTTATTATACAGTATATACACTTCAAAAAATATTAACACGATATTATACCACATGTGGTATTAGTACAACAGTATAATCACTATATTATAATTATAAACAATAACATACCTACTACTTATTTTTATTTTATAATTATATTCGCTCAATAAAAAATACAATAGTATACTCGTATTTACATCATACTAAAATAAATTAAGGTAAGTATTGTGTATTATTTACCATTTTTTATTCATATAAGCTACTATAGTAAGTAAGTACTTATATTTTTTTGTTTAAAAAAAAAAAAGAAAAAAATGGAAATTTATTTTATAACTATATACGACTTAACAATACATTACTTAACCATAATAGTCATTAACTAATTTCTAATTGGTACATAATTTTATTTTCTATATTTTTTTATACTACTAATATTTATTATTCATAAATTGTAATAATTAATGAATAATCAATCAATAATTTGTATATTTAATCTACACACGAACTAATAGCGCTTATTTTATATCCAGCTGAAAAAGCTGTAGTAAATTCTTGTCGTTTCTACTATAGGTAATCTCATTTTTATATTATTATTATTTTTTTTTTTTTCAGAATAAGAAGTTGATTTTTTCTGTATTTTTAACTTGACTTTTGCATATTTGAACAACGTCTAGTTGTGCTAAACTTTGTTGAAGAAAAAATATATTATGTAAAAATAATAAATAATAAATAATAATATATATATAATATATATATATTTAATTTCAATATGTTAACACATAGATGCTTTAATTTAACTAAAAGTTGTATAGGTTATAGATGTACGTACAGTGTATAAACCTTTTATACAATTTAATTATTTTTAAAATAGCAATTCGAAGAGTCACCAACAGTTAATTCTTGAATTTAAAGTTATGAGTTACATTGGAAAAAAATTTTAAGTATTCTCTGTAAAATTATAAGCAACTGAAGTTAATTGATAACAATATATTTTAATTTTCGTGAAAACAAACGAAGATATGATAGCATGTAACCATGTTTGGTATCTAGTCACGTCTACTAACATATTTTAACACAGTACTTATATTAACCAGACTCAAAGTAAAAATAGGGCAGTGCATTGTTGGTGTGTTCACTACTGATAAGTTATTTAAAAACACAATTTATCGAATCATTATTTGTTTACTAACTATACTGAAATATTTGACATTTTTTTAAAAAAATTTAAATATATTAATAATTATTATTATAGTTATTTGAAAGATGAAATTCATTTTACCTATATGAGCACCTACACATCATTAATAAAATCATATCATAAATAATAATAATAAAATTGCTTTTTAATAGGTACGTAAAAGTTTACTTTGCAGTTTAAAATTAAAGAAAATGATCTACACTGCACAACATTTATATAATATAATGAAAAATGTTGTATAATAAGTGAAAAATTAAATAAATAAGCTAAACATTTACAAAATAATCCAAAATAAAATATAAATAGACTGTAGAATGCAATATTATTCAATATATTTATATATTATGTTAATATAATTACAAAAACTGTTAACATTATAAAAAGTATTACAAAGAGCCAATTAGTGAAATGTGACATAATATATTTAAATTACTTCTTTATAATTTTAATAATGATGTTTTTTTTTTTTATGTTTATAGAAATATAACGCCTTAATCTATACATTTAAAATAAAATATCTAATATTTAAAATTTTTTTTTTATAATAATCTACCAACAAAAAACGTCAATGAAAGTACTATACATACAACTCAAAATCACACTCTTTGTGAGGTTTCCCTACACAATGTTTATTGTGTTATGCATTATTATTTATTGACTGTACTAATAGTATTTATATGACAATATAATGGACTTTAAATTAAATAATTTTATTTATATATTAAAGTCAGTCAAAAAATATCGTATGTGTCATATTGATTTTATTAAAGTTTTAATATTTCTGATCAGTGATCAACTATAGTTAATAAATAATATATTTATATACATTTCTACGACTAAAAAACTAGTTTATTTGTTGATTTATAACTAAATACTATTGAATATCAATATACCTATATAGGATATTACCATAATATATACACATGATAAATCAACAATTAATAATAATTATTTACGAGGTTTATTTATTTAATTATATATGCATACATGTATACAAAATTATTTTTCTTGGAACATCATTTTATACCTATTAGATAATAATATATTTAATGAAATATTTAATTTTTAATTTTACAGAAGCATTATATAAAATAAATTGTGTACATTATGTTTAATTTATTTTTATTATACGAAATAAGATGAAAGAAATTAATATAGAGCGCATAATTATAAAATTCCACTTATGAAAAAGTAAATTAAGCAAAATTAATATAAACTTTACTCACAGGTTTTTTCTTTATGTACATTAAAAATGTGCTTGAAATATAAAATTAATTATTTTCATCTTAATCATTGCAGGTTGGCAAAGTTTGCTCGTTTAGGATAAAAGGTTGGCATTTTCCCTTCCTAAAAGTGAAGGTGTATAGATTTAGTCTCATTTATTTCCACTCCCCACTCATTGTACTATTTTTCAAGAAGAAAAATATGCTTTTGGATGTGTGAAGAAGAACGGTTAGGTCATGAATATTGCCTATAACTTATAAGAGCTTTGCCATCGGTAAAGTCTCCTATAAAAGACAAGTGGGTAATGCTGGTTGATCAGATGTAAAAATGAGAAGTTGCAGAGGAGCTGTGACCGTGCATTGAAGAACTCCTATGTATTAATATTGGAAGTAGATTAATTAGATTTATATGATATTTAACAGTTAGATAGTTTATTTTGGTTTGATAATAAGTATGATGGTATAATATTTATATGGAATAGGAAAGTATTGAATTTAATATGTATGTCAGAAATATGATAACCTTTTTTAAGATGGTTGAGTATTTGTGAAATTTATTAGATTATAGAAAGGAGAATTTTTTCGTGAGAGTCTGTATATTGTATATTTAACTTTAGCAGGAAATATATGTATAGAAAGAGGGAGATTTGTTATGGCAAGTTGAGAAATTGTTCAACTATATTTATTTTTTCTTGAAGGAAAATTATAGTTAGTTAAAATATATCAGCGAGGTGATTTAAAAATATGTTAGCTTTGTCCTCATCAAAGTGCACTCACTTTCCATTGTTATTTCGTAAGATTTAGCTTGGGGGATTTCTTGTATACAAAGAAGTTTTGTAGCCTTCCAGAGAAAACCGTGTTTTGTTGTAAGTTATTCTAAATATTTCGTATAAAATTAATTTCTATAATTTGCTAGTGACCGTTTAAGCTTTTGCTCAAGCGTATTGTAGTTGTATTCGTCAGCGAAGTATTTTGATTTTTGCAATAGGCTTAGAGCGTAATGTGTTTATTCTACGAGGGTACGAATGTATAAGGGAATGATAATGTTGAATTTATGGGATTGTGAAGGTTGTGTTGGTTCTCATGCTGAAGTTTGGATATTGTAAAAATCGAATTGTTTCATAAATATCATTGTTTTATAGGCTGACTTTTATCCTAATTTTTAATTAATTGATTTATGGAAGTTTAACTAGTTGATACGAGAGTGTAAATGATGTTGGATTAAATTGGTTTAACAGAGGCTGGCAGTCTATTGGAGTAGAATACAGGAATGATTTAAGCATGGGGTATGCAGGTCTATTATTGAAGAGTGTAGTATGCAAGAAAATGTCGTTATAGATATAATTATTATCCAATCGTTTTGTAGATGTTGGCCAAAAGACATAGTTAGAAAATGAGGTGATTCGTACATTTTTAGTTACTATACTATGTAAAAGTAAATTGAAAGAGGATTTGTAACCTATTTTCACTATTATGTATTTTTAGAATTTATATCATTACCGACTGTGAATTCGTGACTAAGAATATTAAAAATAATTTATATTTACTAGAATGAATATTATTTCTTAGAGTATATTAAATATATTTATATATAATATAATACCATTTTCTAAGTATAAATAAAATAATTAATAAAATGTTACAGCTATGCAATTGTATTATAAGATTATAATACACATTACACGCGTATTAATTATGTCATAAAAAAATATCAGGTTCTAAAAAATAATATTGCCCTGCAGTGTACAAAATATTGCGGGATTATGTATTTTTTTTTCAATATTATGTATGGTGTATACGATTTAAGTTATATATATATATAGATTCAATATTTATATTTCATTGTTAATACTTTATTTTAAAAATTACTGAAATGAAAAAAATATTTATTTTAATATATTATCCATCATGTTATAATAATTGTTGATACAAAAAGTAAATCATATTTTTGGAAAATAAAATGTATATAATATTTATGTATTATGTTCTTATCACAGAGAACCTCTGCTAGAAAACCTCCTTCATACCTTATATTTTTATATTTATGTATATAATATAAATTATTTATCAAGTTCATTTTCAAATGTATGTAACGATATATAGTCTAGTTAAAAAATATACATTTGGAATGATTGCATTAAAAAAAAAAAAAAAAAAAAAAATTAAGGAAATTATTAGTAGGTACGCAAAACTAACAATGTTTCTAATAAATATGTAGATAATATTAAGAAGGGATTATTGTATACAGAGATCACATAGGTACAAATAGAAATCAGATTTAAAATATTTTTTATTAATTATAATATTTAGTTTGTTGCTCCAAATTGTGATCCCAGAATTGCTTGTAGTTTATTGGTAAATTGTTTTATATTATTTGTAGTACCTACTTTAAATTGAAAACATTCTTTATCCAAATTATTTAACTATAAATTGCTATAATTAATAGTCTATTGGTACACTAACATTGATAATGATTAAATAAGAAATAAAATACCAAAAACTAAGCTTACAAAATGACAATTATCAACATACAACCATAATTATAAAATATAATATGTTACTGAAACTTTACTTTGTTAAATATTGTAATTATAAAATAAGCTAAATAAAACTAGCTACATAATTAAATACTATTATCAAAAAAGAATAATTTAATGTATAGTAAATACATAGCTATGATCGTCTATTATAAATAAATAAATTAAAAAATAAAAATGTAGGTATTGATAAAAATATTTTTTTTTTATAAAATCCAACAATTTGTCCTAGCCACAGAAGCAGACATAAATATTTAATAAACCCAATTTTTAATCTTTCTGTGTTTCTAAAACAGTAACTAACCAAAATTTCACTGGACAAAAACTACAAAACGCTTTTAAATATACGTGACTAAATTGTCAATGTTTTGGAGCATTAAATTATTTTTCATTCTTAATAAAAAATAAATAAATAAAAAATGCCCGTATGAAAAAAAAAAAAAATACGAGTCTAGATGAAAAAAAAACCGTACGCTAATTTTGCGTCCGTTACAATGTGTACATTTATAATGTTTAATTCGGATACAAGAGGGGAAAAGCAATTAAACCCGTAAACCCTGTTTTATTTTCTCATGCGAGTAAAAATTTTCTCGGTAGAAAATACCCACAGGCTCATCCACAGCACAATTGTTCTGACCTCTGATAAAATATCAACCCACTAAAAAAAAAAAACAATTATTTTTGTCCGGCGTTAGCAGTGCCCTACCGTGTCTTCCGAGTATCAAATATATTATTATCATTAACGTAAAAAAAAAATTGGTTCAAATATTTAACTCTTCACAAACTAGCTCACTAGCTCATCAAAATAGTCTGATTATGATTTATATTACGATTGAAATCGCCGCAATAATATATTTTAATTTACAAACTATTTAATTAACTATTCAAAAGAAGTAGTATTCGTGAAAATAAAAAAAAAATCGTTTCACTTAAAATCCATCTTATATATTATTATTTAGATGGATAGTATAGGTTTTCATTAATTTCGTTACTTATGGTAAACATGTAAGTATGTAATTCCTTAAAAATATCTTGGAATTATAGATTTACTATATTCATTATTTACTAAATAGTAAATATCAGTTTATAATAATAACTAATAATTGATAATACTGATGAAAAAATAAATATATCTATGTGCTTATTTGCCAATTAAAAAAAAAAAAATATATAACTCGATTTTTCATTAACTACCTAATGGAAACAGAAATGCAGAAATAACCTTAAAAACTGTTCATTTAAACAATCAATAAATGGATGAGTGGTTTTTTAGATCATGTTGAAAAAGATTTAAATTTTCACATTTATATATAAATATAGCATATTTGGATTTTTAGCCTTACATAATATTATATTATATTTATTTTAATTGGTCTTTATTTCACATCTTCAATATGGCCAGTACTACTCTAACTAACATTATTATAACCCCGCGTATGTGGGCAGGTATAAATATTATTAACAAGACGTTAAGTATTATGTTTGTGTATATATATTAAATATTATATTTAAGTTTCAGCTTTTTAGAACAATTTTTACATAATTATATAAGTTTTAATGTTTTGTAATTGTAACTAAAGCTTACTACATTACTTAAATGAGTATTTCATGTTAGTATTTCGTGTAAATTCTAAGTGAGATTATTATTATAAAATTTATTAAAGAATTTAAGAAGGAATAAAATTTTTATCTTAAGTTCTTATCTGATTGAAAAAATAAATTTTGTATACATATGTATATATACAATTTATAGGGATCTTTAGATATCTAATTTGTATTTATTATATTTTACTCTATATTCGAATGTATAATTGTATATCACCTAATGACAATTGATTCACTATACAGTGTTGATACTTTAATTAGTTAGTTTTATTCAAAATCAATAACAAACATTTAAAATTGTGATACTTTATTGATCCAATATTATTTTAAACATTTATAAACGAATACTATGGCTATACAACAGTGATAGTAAACTAAAAGTTAGCTTTTGCAATAATACTTATCATAAAACTTAAACATTTAATTATTGACTCATATGTCTAAATAAAGAAAATAAAAATAATTTACTGAGAAAATATGTTTTTAAAAAATAGTTTCTTACCAGTTGCAATCATAGTTTTATTTAATAATATACATATTTTTTAAATTCATTTCAAGATGAAAAAACAACCTTTACTATAAGAATTAAAATAATAGTATAACACTTGTATTTTTCTTTTTTAACTGACGTTTCTATATTATGACGTAATTATTAACAACTGATATATTTTTTTCAATTATTGGTTATAACTTAATAATTTTTGCTAGAAGATTGAAAATATTTTTATTACGGTTTTGTTAAAACAAAACTTATGTATATTATTATGTTGAATAAATTGAAAGAAAGCATTATGACTATTTGTAAGCAATAAAAAAAAACTGATATTTAATAATGTATTTTTTTGTTATTAACTTCGAAATTTGTTCAATAATATCTATAAAGAAGTAGAAATATAATTTGAAGAGAATGAAGAAATGTAATAAAATATTAAATTATTTAATCGAAAATAAATAACGCAAATAAACAATAATTTTAATGTAATACAAATCATATTACTCAGTTATATTTTATAATTTAACGTTTATTTATTATTTTGTATTTATAAATATCTATTCAAAACATTACAAGGAACATTTCACCGCTTTTATTCAAATAGTATTTGTAATATTATAATACTAACAAACTAACTACTGATATCAACATTTTTAATTAAATTTACCATTGGTTTAGTGCATATACGATGAGTAAAATTATAGATATGTACCTAATTAGGAATTACTAATTACTTTTTTGATTTTTAACAAGAATTTTAGATGACCACCATATATTTTTTATCAACTATTAGTTATGAATTGATAATATATAGTATAAAGAACAAAATTTGAAATGGTGTAATAATTTTAGACGGCGTTACGACAAATAGTGATGCAAAATGCAAATTTCTATTCAAATTTATTTATTTCATTATCAAGTTTGAATGAGAAAATATCAACTTTAACTTTTTCTATAAGTTAATATACAAATTATCGAAATCATTTGTGTTTAGAAATAACGGAAAACTATGCTAATGAAACTAAAATACTTCTAGATGTACCTACATTCTTTTCATTCATGTCATAAAAATTCACATGTAAATCAAATTTTTCTCTGAACAGCAGAACAAAGAATTTACTCCTGGGAAAAAAAGTAACAGTCGACAGATGTCAGTTGAATTTGATTGTTTTGAAAGAAAACTTACGATTACTAGACAATATAAACAAAAATATTAAAACAGGTGTATGGCGTTTCAAATTAAACTATCCTTGTATTTTAGTGGTTGTAATGAACTTTGGATAAAACCAACAAACTTACAAGGAGTATAATTAAATTACTATTCGTTTCTAAACTAGACAAAGGATCCAAGAAATGAAGTAGGTATTTGTTATTAAGGTTTAGTTTGAATAAATAATATGTAAGTGTCATAAAAGTTTTGTTAGTACATTTTTGATTAAAATGTTTGTGATTTTAATACAAGAAGATATAGAGAGTAGTTTTCGAAGAGTTTTAACTAACATGGAGTTTTAAATAAAATATTTTTGTAAAACCATGGCATAAGGTTCTCACGGCACGTTTATGGCACACATAAATAACCATAATACGACGTACAGTGGTTATCTGTCAGCATTTAATGGATAATTAGTTTTGACGTTGTTTCGTTAATTATCTACTTCATAATTGTATATCTATTAGTTCGTATATCGGACGGTTTCGTTTAAGAGATGATGCCGAATGTGTAGGTTTTTCGCCGTGGCACGGAAAAGTCTTGTCGACCGAAGCGGTTAGGTTAGGAATTTAGGATGGACAGAGCGAGAGACGAAGAGCTAAATCCAATGTTAGAAACAGAGCCTCAGAATAAACAGTTCAAAATGATATACAATACACACACACTATATATATAAAACCTGTATAAATACAGGTTTATTTACTGACAATTAAAGCGGGTTGTTTGGAGAAATAGCGGTTTCCCACTGCAATCCTGCTGGTCCGTTGCATATACCTACAGCATCTAAAGCAACTCTGCTATTGATGTAAATTTTGCACCATTTGTCGTTGGCCTCTAATCGACAATGGTACTTAAGGTCGAACAGATAACGCGTTGTGATTGTATGTATGCACTGCAGAGGTTGAACGTAAACTTTAATCAAATCTTGAAGATTGAGTATACTGTGGTCGGAGGACACTTATTATACACAATCACTTCGAGTTCTGACTCAAATATTTGTGGGATAGTAAACAATAATATTCGCAAATGAATAATTCATCGACACAAATTGTATCATTAGCATAGTTTCCGTGGAAAATGCCATTAGATAAGATAATAATAAAAAAAAAATAAAACACTTTTTCATAATTCTGTTGCATTGTTGAAAATTATATTCATTTATTTTATATTTCTATTAACTACGTCTTAATAACTAACTTTAATTAATAGTGTAGGTGAATATATTTTTTTTGTAAATAACATTAAAAAATAACTCATTACAATATCACAGAAATATTTTTTTTTTAGTGTACATAAGCAATACAATTTTTTTTTTTTACAGACAGAAATACATATCTAAATTTGTACTTTATAAGTACTTATCACGTACAATAAGACTCGTAAATTGTTTAACTTATTTAATAAATTGTATAATATAGACAATTGTATTAAATATAAACATTTATATTGTTTCGTATCAAAGGATAATCATAATTTTTAATTTTTTAAATGTAATATATTATTAAACATATAAATATGATTGTTTAAAATTAATAGTTCTGTTTTTAATTCAAAAACACTTCATATTATACTTATCCAAGTATTCAAGTCCAAATATTATATGTTCTTTGGTGATTAATGGGATTTTTGAGAATATTCTGAGCACATAGTTTATATGATTGATTAAGACACAGATTTCATTTAGATTTGAGAGACGAAAAGTTTCTAGAAAGTGTCATTTTAAAATAAACCAAATAATGACAGATTGTATTGTAGGCGAATTTAATCAATTAAAAGTTAGAACACTTCATGATTTTGTAGTAAATCAGCTTAAATTTTACAATTCTTAAAAATTGTTACACGTTTAACAGTGATTAGTAGTTAACAGAATAGTTTTGCCAGAAGAGTAAAATCCTTTAAATTACCTACACTAAAAAAAAATATATATTTTAAATTTAGATTTTTGAGTTTGTTAAATATTTTACATAGAACTGTTGACAAAACAAATATACATATTTTTAATACATAAATGTAATTAATTTATAATCAATAAATCAAAAATATATAAGCCGAGCTTAATAGATAAATAAAATATACAAAAAAGAAATTATAATAGACTTTAAAATTACTGCTGAGTTTTAAATTAATTCCAAGATTGTTTAATGAATTCCAATGAATTTTATATTATAATAAACATTTAAGATTAATTATTTAATATTGTATAGTTTTATATTAACCCTATAAGTTTTCATAAATACTTTAATGTACTTATTTATAATTTTTAAAAGTTTACAATGGTTTAAATGGTTTAAATGTTTAAAATTTCCAGACTCTTGAGCATCTGTGTGATCAAACGTCTATTAATACTACTAGAATAAGTAATAATAAAAATAAATGGTAATAAAAATGTTTATAATGAATTAAAATAATATTTATTTTTAAAAATAGTAAAAATTCAAATATAATGAATATGTTAATTGCAAGCACTATACTGTTATCGATAAACCTTTTTCACTATAATAAAACTTTTTAACTTTTTTTTTTAACTTTAGTCAGTACACACAAAGAAAACTGTTTAATACTTTGTAAATCATTGTTTAAAATGTTAACTATTTAAATCTTAAATTATCATTTAAATTTCAACAACCTAAAAACTACAGTCACAAAGTTTTACCGCATTTTCCCTACAATGAACAATAAGACATGGACTTTTAACTTACTCTAACGACCATTTTAAATAAATTAAATATAAATAATATTAAAGAACTGTACTAAATTATTGAAATATGAATATATTACATAGCAAAATACATTGAGAATTATAAAGCATATATTTAAAATAAAGTAAATGTATGTTTATAGGTACTTGTCGATTGATCATATCATGAATATTTTAAAATTATTGAATACATAGTTATTTATTATCTATACATTAACTATATTGCATTAAATACAAAAATTATCTTAACTATAACTTTTTTTAAGTTATAAACACGATAATTCACTATTTTTTTTTATAAAATTAATAAATTTAAAACAATACAAATAATTTCATTTAAACTAATATATTGTGATTTAATAATCATGGTATTTTTAAGTTATGTTTATATTAACTTTTCATATTCATAACTAATTCAATATAAATACTAATTTCATTTTATTACTTTTGTGATAGCTCAAAAGTCAAAACATGAATATAAATAGTAAAATATTATAGATGTTTATTTTAAAACATTTATAAAACCAGTGTATCTCCATTTCCTACTACCTGTTTTTTTTACTTATACCTATCTTAATCCTGAGATATATGAAAAGAAAACAATTATTGATTTATATAGTTGTTCATTATATATTTTACATTACATATTATGTATTTTGTCATTCAAAACTTGAAAACTTCTAATGAAATGTTACTAATAAATGAAAATAAGAGAATTTTTTAATGTTTTTATTAATGAATTCCAAAATGATAGAATTTTTTTCAATAATGTATAGTTATTTTTAAGCTATTACACGACTTCGAAAATAAAACTATCGTGCATAATAAACAATTAATTTAGATGCTACCAAGCTAGTAATAATTAATTATTAAATTCAATAAACCTATAACATTTAAATTAATATGTTGCTTGATAAGAATTTAAATTTGGAGAAACCACTTATTTAATTAAAACTTTTGATTTTTGATAAATGATACGTTGCACATAAATTACACATAACACTATAACATGAGCAATGAATACATTTAAATTTGTTTGATTATGTACGTTTAGTTAGTACTGTTAAATAACGTAACAATAAAGGATGTCAAAATATGGTTTAACTAATTGTATATAATATTACAGTGTAATATTATACACGCTATAATTGTTGTCAGTTTAATTTATTGATATAGAAATTAAAAATAAAATACAATTTGTCCAATATTGTAAATATTAAAAAAATATATAATAAAAACATAAATAGAAATCTCTTTGTGATTTATTATGTGAATAATGTATGATAACTAAATTAGTAAGCGTTTAAGAAAGTATGATCAAATTTATAATTTATAAGAAAAAATATTTATACAAATAAATTGAACATCAATTATTCGTTTATATTTAAAAACAAAGTGAAAATAACAACATTATATTTGTATAATATATTATACATTTTTAAATTCATAAAAATATTATGGTGATTACGACCGCAATGAAAATGGAAGTTTAAAGGGTCATAAAGACACGAAAAGGATCTCATACGTTGCATAATGATGTCATTTACATACCAACAATATTATACCTTTTGTCGTTTCCTTCTATTCTGCTTTTATACGGTGAAATACTAAATTATATATATATATATATATATATATATCAATCTATACGTAAAACAGTTGTTATTATTTCTAGTTCAATACTTATGGATTTTTTTAAGCTATATATAATTAATTAAAATAAAAGTAAACATATTATGAACTATAAATATCAGATAATACCAGGGTAGTAATCGAATAATACAGTTATGGTTTTTTTTTAAAAACTGTTTAATACAATTTATATGTATTATATGAACAAGTTTGCAAAATATCATAATAAATAATTTGGTTGAATAACACTACTTATTAAATAGTTAAATTTTAAATTTAATAGTGTTTTTTTTTCTTGATTCGTGAAAATATAATATATTTTTTTTATTTTTTTAATAGGATATTATATATTAAAAAAAAAAAAAATTGTAATAAAAGTTTAACATATCTGTTATATTAAAAAAAGTAAAATTTAAAATTTCTTTAGTTGCAATCCATACATTATATAGATAAATATGTTTCTGTTCATTTCAAAAATACATACAGTTTATGATAAAATAATTCTGTATATTATAGGTATAACAATAAATTGCTTGGTAAAAAATATTACCAATAGTTTGATTTAAGTCACTAGCATATAATATAATAGTTAAAATAATTTTAGTAAATCAAAAATATTTCCTAGTACCTATATAAAGTTGAAACTTAAGCAATTGTTGTAGCATTTTTTTTATTTATACAAAAAACAATACTGATTAGTGAACAATTTTAATAGTAGCGCACTACTCGTAAGTTAAAAATAGTGGATTTTAACCTTTGTACTATACTATTAAGTATACATATTAACACACTAAACATCAATATTCTTACATATTATCCAAATCAAGACTTCCCAGATGATAATGATTTGGCAAATGTACGAAACTGTTAGTGTAGAAGTTTCCTTAATGCCGTCAATATGAAAGTTGGGTAATCATGTTGACAACGGAAGACTTGGGTCTTAGTCAACTTGGCTGAAAGTTTGTATTGCGACATGTATTGTATCTCTTCAATAGCACTAGATCAAAGATAAATCACCCAAACGGTCGGTTTCCAAAATTGTGATTTAACGTTCGTATATAATGTGAAACAATATCAACCAAACAGGGCTATTGTGATTTGTTTTACTTATTTATAATGCTTTTTTTCTCTATTTTATACTATAAAATATATACCCGAACAAAATTAAACTAGAGAATCATTTTAAAAGGATTCTTCTCGACAAAAATTATACATTATATCACTTAAGAATATCGTTTTTAAATTCCATTAAAAAATTGAATTAATTTTTTCTTTTTAATATTATATTTAACACAACTTTAAACACAAAACTATAAAGAAAAACATAGTACTTCAAAGCTTGAACATTAACTTGATAATCCAATATTGTGTATTTAACAGATATTTGTGTTAAAAATCTTAAAACTATGATAAGGATGGTGTTTTTATTCTTACCAATTATAAAGTGAAATTATAACTTGAAAAAAAAAATGATGTAATGAAAATTAAGCAAAAGCAGCATGACAAAAATGGATAAGCATTCATTAAGACGTAAATTCAAATTATGTTTTATATAATGAATTATTACACCTATATTTTTTGGTTATATTATGTAAGTATTTATAAAAATTAGCTAATGATTTGAATTAAATAATAAAAATTAATCATTACCGAACTTTACTTACTATAAATGATTTAAAGTATATTTCTTAACATATTTTATAACTCAAATCTTTTGAATTTTATAAATGCTATAAATTTATAAAATATAATACATAATAGAAACTGATATTTGTTTTAACTTATCTGTATATTAAACAATAGAGTTATCTCTCGATGTATATTAAGATTATTCGATATTGAAGCATTTAAGTATCAATTTATTTTCTTAAAAAAATATATTTTGAATTAATTGTAGTTAATTTTAAATACATCATAATCTATGAAAAAACGAAATATTGTTATTTTATATTTTCTAAATAAAGAAATAAAATCTAAATTAATAAAAATAAACGATGGGAAATTATAGCTACAGTTGCATAGTGTCAAAATAATAATATTATTTTAAAAGCATCATACTATAAAATTACAATTTTAAGTATCAATAAAGTCAAAACGTTAACGTGCGCGTGTATGTATATTGTATGTGTGTGTTTACACTATAGATTGTTCAATATTCAGACACTCGATGACGTTAAATAAAATAACAATCAATATACTGTCTAATGTCTAGTATACTTGAGATTCTGAAAAACGATTTTGCGTGACATTTTTCAACGTTTGACATTTCACCCCAATAGCAATTACTTCTGGATTTCGGCGCTTGGTTGAATGAGAAGGATCATCAAAGAAACCGCTTGAACGGTGACAACAAGTATCGAGATGGATTCTATCTTGTGGTTGGATCTTTTTCATTGGTATTAACTGGAAACGTTTAGCAACTGATACAATTTTGCAAACTCAGCGACAGTGGTCCTAAATGACACGTGCAATCAATAACACTTGTGACACTTACATCCATCCAAATACCATCTACCCACCGACAACCGCTCTCCTAACTGGGCAACGGTAGATCTATACCTACATATATCCAGTATGTCTACCGGAACTCCAAACTTAGAATAAAGTCAAAAACTTTTAAACGACCAATTTAGAATTCATTAAGCGTAGCGACACATCATCAATAGCCATGGAATTGTTATAAAAGAGCATATGGATGACATAGAAGGGTACACAATGACATATTGTGCAATCTCGTGGTTCAAAAACGGGTGGTCATTAGTATAACAAGAATGTTGAAAATGTGGAAACCCTAGAAACTACCAGCCTTGCTAATATGTGAATTTCCGAGAGCAAATATGATTTTATCGAAACTATAGTGATGATAGGCAACAGGGTCTTGGCATATAATTCATATATTAATATGAATGACTGGAATCTGAAGAATCGAGAACAAAAAAAAAATTATTCATTTCTTTGAGTAAAATATTAATTTACATTATATTAAATAAATATTGAAAAAATGTATTATTAATCTTACAAATATATAATTTAAAACACAAAAATATAATAGATAAACTCAAAAAACAAAAAAATGTTTTAAGTAATAATAAAAAAAATTATTTAAATAAAGAGAACAATTGTGTATCCAATTTCAATATGTATAAATTAATTAATTTAATTATCAAGTATTGTATTAAAAAAATAATAGATGATATCATTATAATTCAATAATAATTCATAAAAAAATAATGTTAAGAAACAATAATATTACTATTCCTGAAAACTTATATTTCTATATTTAAAATTAATTCTATATAAGTATTAATTATAATAATTATTATGAAAAAAATAAAAATATCATCATTGTAAAACTTGTTGAAAAATAAATTTATTTGATAAATAAATAAAAAATAATATATTTACGATTTCACGAAAAGTGAAACTAT
Organism: Aphis gossypii; assembly: GCF_020184175.1. Taxonomy (NCBI): domain Eukaryota; kingdom Metazoa; phylum Arthropoda; class Insecta; order Hemiptera; family Aphididae; genus Aphis; species Aphis gossypii. The sequence goes on along the minus strand of NC_065531.1, from coordinate 57,757,057 downwards.
TTATGATATATAATTTATATTTCCGTGTTCTATAACTTTATTTAACCTACAGCACTATAATTAATTTTACTTAATATATCTTGATAATTTGAAAAAAATAAATACTATTTTATAAACTACAAAGTAGATAGGTGAGTAGGGGAATAAAATAATAATAAATTATTCAGTTATATAAATTCATGTATTTTTTTTTAGATCCAAAAATACGGGATAGGTTTACAAACATATAGTATATTAATAAATGTATATTGGATTCATTTTAAAATCAACGAATCTTAAATAAATTACATTGGTCGTAAAAGTTTGACAAGAAATGTGACTCTCTACAACCTGCAAAGCCCAAACGCCAAACACTATAAATAAATTACACTTGTGCGAGTGTTTGAATCGGTTTTAATGTTTATTTCGTGGAAAAACCGCTCAAAGGTACCCCGAGGCTTACTAGTTATAAGTGTTATATTTTACACCTTTTGGACAGAAATTGTAAATCTACTCTAATTGTCTCCGTTCTCCATCTATCTGATTCTTTCTCATGTTATGCTTAACCAAACACTTAAGGTGTAGGTTACAAGCTACTTTTGTAATACAAAATGCCTAATCGCTTTATTATCGAGTATATACGTCTGATGAACATTATTTTATGTCTGGCAAACAACAATAACTATACTGGCAACAATACAGATGATGTATAGACCTAATCCATTACCGAGAGGATTTACCCGATCAGTTTACTGAGTTGGCTTGATTCGGGTATTTTAACCATTGTTCTGTGGTTATTATTGTTTGGCCGGATGCGACGGCCATTTCTTAAAATTTCTGCCTTCTAAAATGGTAACAAAAGATAGAGAATGAGTATTATGCAATATTCAACACTATTCAGTTTTTAATAAAATTAACTTAGTTAAAGTAAATAAACTATAGTTCCTTTTTTAACGGCTACAGATTATATTTAACTAACACTTCTATTACAAAATCAAAATAATATTATAACCTCTGTTAGTTACATGAAACACAAAATATACACAATGCACAAGCTCATCTTTGTTTTATTTTAATTTAATGAATATCTACTTTATTAGTACTTTTTTATTTTATAATAATAATATTAAAAATGCACTGTATACAATATGACTGAAATTAGTCAATTTTTATTTAATTATGTGGGTAATTTTTACATATTTTGCAAGTTCTATAAGTTTATTTAAAAAACTACAATTTTTAATATAATATAAGAACGTTCAAATAAAACTATATTCATTTAAAAAACCATCCAATATACATCAAGTAGTTTTTATATATTATAATATATATACAGAGATTTATAATAATTATTATAAATGATGTACAAACAGAGCTGAAAAAAATCATGTTAACCCCCATTTACTACTCGTACTTTATACTGTCACTATGGTAAATATTCTAATTTTAGGGACAATTGTGGGATAATTTTTTTCTTCAATATTTATTCTTATTTTTGTTATAGTAAACAACAACGATTATTAGTATTACATTTTGATTTAAATAGTTATTTTATGCATGCAAAAATATGTTGTGAGAATATAACGTCAAAAGATATAGGAATACGTACGGATAATAATATTTACCTAATGATGGTAATGCTTAAACATAATATTATATTGCTTAATATCATCTTTGGAGAATATTATGAAGTCTAATATGAATCAATGCTATACGTCATAATGTTTAATATTGTGTTTATACACGAATAACTGAATGTATAGAACACACGAGTGAAGTTCAATCAATTTTCAAATATTTAGTGACCTTATTAGGTACAGAAGATTCGTTTGATCTATACTTAAGTACAAACCAGGTATATTGTACATTATATAGTCATTGTATACATGCATATAAACATGAAATATAATTACAATTCAGTCATGAGAAGTATGTGAGTGAAATCATAACTATAATAATATCAATATAATACCTACCTACCACTTTACCATAGTAACAATAACCTTAAATAAAAATAAGTAGCATACAAGTTATAAAAATGAAACAACTCGTTTTCTCGTGAAATTTTTTTAAAGGTATTTTTCAACCAATCATAATTTTAAAAACACACGTTTAATATGTATTAATTTAAAAATAATACAACACAAAGGACACTAGCAATAAATGTATATATAAAAGGTAAAACACAGCATTACAAAAAAACTTACAATTACCTACGTATCATAGAACAGTATTGTACAAAGTTTTAAGTCCAACATCATATTTAAATTTGATTTAATTTAAATTAATTCGGTTTATGGAGGTACTATCTTGAGAAAATACGTCTTTACAATATTGACCTAGTTAATTATTACAAGATGTGAACTATGTATAATAGCTTAAAAACTATATTGGAAACTTAATCTGTAAGAATCACTAGTTGTTCGAGTTAAGGATTATATAAAATATGCATATTTTTAAAAATATCACTACACGGTGATTATATAAATATAATACAGACGTTGTGTAAAATATATAAATTGAAAAATTATTTAGAAATTCTCAGTTGTTCTAAAACTTTAGAAGAGATTATTGTTTTGACTGTTTAAAAAATATTGAAATTAAAATATAAAGGCGAGTAAGATCTCAAAACGTAATAACACTACTAATAACACTACATTTCTCAATGCTACGAATAATATAAACTAAAATTTTGTACATCGACCTCTAGACCGTGTTAAATTGCACTGCAAATTATGGTAATCAACTAACAATGGAATGAATATATAATATTAAAATTGTGAGTTATTAACTAGTAATAAGTATCACTAAGATGGAAAAATCCATCAACCTAAAGAAAATATATTACGTAAAAAAGAAGAGATATAACTGTAATTTTTTTGGTTAATTTAATTTCTATTCATAACTTATCATATGTTTAAAATATTTCTAGACAAAAATAATATATGTTTCAATTTAGATAAAAATACTTAGCTCAATAGCCGATTTCAGTAATTTCGATATTAAACCCACTAATAGTACCAAACAAACAACCATAAGATCACAGTTGAAATCAATCCTAACATTTCTATCACAGATGTTGCTTTTTAATTAATAGGTCATAAATTTATTTATTATATTTAAGATAAAATAGTTCTTGATTAATTTAATTGAATATTATCAGATAAATTGTTCGAAAATGTTATGTTTTGTATATTACAAATCAATGAATGGATGATGAGATAATCTAATGTATTTAATTTGTCAAAAACTGTTTTATTTTTTTTTATTATTATTATTTGTATTTTGAATATTTTGAAAAATACTGGGCACTCTTGTTACACATTGACATTGTACCAATTAAACCAATTTCCTATCATAAACCATCTTCAAATAATTTAAGACAGAAGATTTTTTAGTTCTTTACAATGTAGGTGATAATGACAAACAAGCAGAAATAAATACACCATTATAAAGTCAATACAAACATCATCCTACTCAAAATCTAAAAAAAAATTAATGCTTTAAAAATAAGTACAAACATATCAATAAATAAAAACATAAACTATTTTACTGTTATCATTTTTTTGTTTAATGCAATCCAAAAAAAATAATTTACCAGGATAAGAGCAAAAGCTGTAGACTAAAACAAAAAAAATTCCAAGATATATAACTTTAGTTTTTGGGACTGTATAAAACAATAAATGAAAGTGATGATGACATGTTGTGTTAAAAAATAATAATAATAATAAAACAATTTACAGAATGAATAATTCTTCTAGTGGAAGAACTTTAAATTATTTATTTATACATTATAAATTATACATATTTTACATTCATCTTATGGTCAGGTATACTTTATAAATATTATATACTTATACATGATTTTTTTTTTTATGAAAGAACATATTTTTAAATCATCTGTTATTTATTTTTATGTTAATTTATATAACTGATTTTGAATCATGAAAGTTAACTTATAATATTTACACGCTGTATGAATAAAATCTAATATTTTGAAACTTAAACTTAAATGTTAATTATATTAAACTTGATTACTTAAAAAATATATTACTTTTTTTATTCCATTGTTCTCTGATTGAATAAATAAATTGCACACGTTATTTATATAATTCAAACTTTTTAAGATCAGTTATTTTAACAATTAGTTTCTAATATTAATATAATTAATACAAATTCGATGTATAAATGTTTGTTCATTAAATAACGAGATCATTTAAACTTTCAGGTTGTCAAAAAAAAAAAAATCTATTAAAATATAATAAAATATAAAGCATCAATATATACTACTTAGCAAGTTGACCAACTACAAATCAAACTGTGTTTCAATCGAACTATTAATATTAAAAACACGAAAATAAAAACACTTTTACCATTATATTCATCGCTTCACTTTGAATCTAAAATGTAATCTCAATAATATTTGTTGAACTATAATTGGTATATATTGTACAATAGTTTTTTTTTTTAGCTTATAAAAATTATAGTAAGTTTACTTGTACTTTTTTATTCAATTCAAACAATAATTATTGTAGCCATAAGGTACACCTAACATAATAATATGTTAGTAAATATATTATACTATATTACAAGTAGATAAGTTACATAATAATGTAGGTAACACTATATTATAATCAAATAACTATCGCTTTCAGACGAATGAATAAGGTTTTTATGAGTTGGGTTAAGTGGTTGGTGCTGTTTTTGCACTAATCTTAAAACAACCATAGTACTTAAATATACGAAAAACTGTGTACCGTTGAGTGAAAAAAATAAAGGATTCTTAAGAGCGAAATCTTGTAACAACAGCTTAATTTAAGACCATATACATCAGAAATGTCAGAATTTGTTGTATTCACAAATAACACCGAAATGGTATACATATTTTATTGCTTGCCCTAAAATGTACAAGAATTTTAAATAACTTCTACATTTGTTTTACGTATACAGATTTAGATGTTCATAAAATCTACCAATGGGATAATAGTGCACTAAATTATATGTCGAGAGTACGTTTACATATATTGTAATAAAACCAAAGTCGTTATGTCCAAGATTCCATAAATGTTAATTAAGTTTGAAGAAATAAAAATAATATATTTGTATACAAAACAAATAAAAGCATTTTCAAAACAATATAATTTACATATTAATATAATATCATTATGTTTGTAATATTTTATATTATATTTACATAAATTTGGATATCAAAATCATTAATCGATAAAAAAATGAATAAAAAATGTTTACTTGTTAATATTTTTTGTGAACATCACATAAAAAAAACAATTGATTTAGGTACATGAATTTTAATAAATAGAAGATTAATAATTATTTATTTAATAAAAAATGTATAATATATTAATTTAGATTTAGTCATGAAAATATTATATTATTATAATACAGCAGTATTATCGTGTTTAGAATTAAATATCATATATATATATATATATTTTTTTTAAATAAATTATATATTTAAAGTTTGATAAATATAATTTAAGCTTATAGGTACATAGGTAACGGTAATATTCAATTTATGACGATAGCTTTTGATATAAAATATATTTTTATGTGGTCTGGATTCCAAATTGTATGTGATTATATTAAACATTTTTGAATAATACTGAACAAAGTTGAATAATTTCATCCCTATTGTTCAATATTAAACTTTTTATTTCATAGTATGTATCAGATTATTTTTTTATTATTATTGTTAGATTTCATTGATTGTCAATTCAGAAAATTCAATTTTTTTAATTATCATTTCGATCGAAAATATAAAATAAAAAGCCTTTGCATGACTGTATACATTTAATGTACAATTATTTCTAAATAGGTAGTTTCAGAATTGAATCTAATTTATTGGTAACTAAAAAAAAGCAATACATTATATTTTGATAAAAGTATAAATTATTTTACTGTAAAAGCCTTTAAATAATTGCTGGGAACAATATATTTTTATATATTGTTCAATTAAATAGATTTAATAGTAGATAAAAATAAATACAATTTCAATGTTGTAAACATTTTTAAAATGTCAAATTAAATTAAAATATAAAAAAGCAATTCATTCATAATATATAGTTATTTTAAATACTAATTCGGTTTTACATCACAAATTAAATAAATATTATATAATGAACTTGTATTATTACATGTATTTATTTACTTTTTTAAATTTTATCATTGAATGTGTAACATTTATAAATTGTTTTGTTTAATATAATATTATTAATCCATAAACAAAATCAATGTAATACTATGTTGTATGGATAATATATTCATGTTATGATGAAAATCAATAGGTACTAAAACAAATGTATCAATGCATAATATGATTGATTTTAATAGAAATAATAAATTGCATATTATATTTATATAACATAACTCATGAAATAACAACGTGGTGAACTTAGCAGTAGTGTTAAATGAAAATACACTATTCAATTGAAGGAGTATTATATAGAGATGGAGAAAAATCACTGTTAGTCAATATAGTGTTCCAGTGCGCCAGGTTTTGAATTCTCAATTATTTCTTAAAAGAAATATGGATAAGAATTCTCTCGGTTCATTCCCAGGGGCATTCGCACCTTTTCCGTTTCGAAGAAAGTCACTGTCTTACCCTTCGTCAGTAATCTTTTACTCTGTTTTCTAAAACGTCCATCTTAAAGGAAATCCCATTAACTTTCTATGACTTTCGTCTTATTCGAAATACACAGTAAATTCTAGCCACTTGTTTAACGACCACTTTCTTTTATACATGTTTTTTTTTTTATTTATTATTCACAAGATTCGATTATTCGATATTCTTGAGGATAAGCCAATTCGATTAAAGTGGTGTACGAGTAAGTATTTCTCAAAATTAAAAAAAATCGCTAACCAAAAATAAGTTTCAATTTTATAATAAGATTGAAATGTATTTTTTTTTTTTTTTGTATTGTATTATTTATTTTAAAACTTAAGTTTCTAATATTTTACTATTTAAGTACTTATAAGCACACATTTTTAACTTTATTAAGTTATAATAAATAATAAGTTATTAGTTATTTATTACTATATAATAGTTTTTTGAATTGAGAAAAATTACACTAAAAACGGAAATTATAATAATTTCAATTTTTTTAAAATTAATTTAGACACGTCTTGCACAATATTAATTATAAAACTAACAGTGTAATATTATACTATTTAAGTATAACTCCTGAAATTTTATGAAATGATTCAGAAATATTCTTGTTTTTATTACTCAGTTGTTATCGATTGTTATATTTCTAAATATATATTATATATTACATTCAGTAATCCAAAACAGTTTGAAATTTAAAGGATAATAATTTTGGTATGATATTGTTATGTTGTGCAATATTTAATTTATTGATGATTGATTTATACGTACAATTCACATGGATTCAGATAGAACCATGATTTTTAAATAGAAAAAAAATACAAAAATGTCTAAAAAGAAATATATTTTAAACAAGTCAAAATAAAAATAATAAGTAAAATAATAAAATTAATAAGATTTAAAAATGTCAATATATATTTATTTTAGGTAACGTTGTTTATAGAAATTCAATGGTTTTGGAGTATCCATATCAGTATTGTCAATAGACAATCAAACCTCATTTAAAAATGGTTCAGTAATATCAAAGCTATCCAATCTTTAAAAACAGTATAGTAAGGTTCGTTGGTACTTTGGGAAAAATATATCTGACATAAATCTAGTCGACTGTAGAAAAGAAGTTATGGGACAAAAACGGTTTAGCGTTTATTGCTTTAGCACCGTCTACTGAAAAACACAAATCAGGACCACAATAATATTATACGGAATTTTTTATCGCCTATTTATTTATTTATCATACGTTTCTAGTCTTACACATTACCGAAAGAATAATTCAAGTGGAGAAAGCTGTGAACGTAAATTGCCCGAACACAGTTTACTGCAGCAGCAATAATATTATAATATTATGAAGATGTGTAGTTATTTTATTATACATTTTATATCAAATCATTTAAATCGAATAATACGAATTCCAAAGTAGTAGAAACATTTTTAATTTTGTTTAGAGTGGCTAATTGCGCTAGATCCGCATTTATTATAATTACTTTACACGGCACTGTACATTAAAAATGTACGCATGAGATGACACATGGGCGGTGGTTCAATATGTATATGACTAAATATTATTACAAGTATAGATGTTATTATCTCGAATTGCTTGAAAATGAATAGTTGTGTAATTGGATACCTAAGTTTATTATATGAAAAAAAATATGTATATATCAAATGATTTAAAAAAGGAATAATGTAAAGCGAGTGCAGAGGTACATACACGACACAATATTTCTTTTAGCATATTGCTCGCTACTACACGTCGGATATACGATAGTATGTAGTAGTGATTTATTTAGCCCGTAGTGATTTCTTGGAAATAAAGATCTGATCATACAAAACGATACGAAGAACTAGGGACAGAAAGCCAGTGAGAGGGAAATCCTTCTCTCGAATAAATATAATAAATATATTAGATAAAGGAGAATCGCATACACCGTCATGGTTACATATAAGACACACACGTCATCCAAAGCCATATATACGATGGGTTTCAAGCACACGTCGATGGAAGACGGACCTACGATGACACAAATACAGTTATTGTTGTCGTTTGTTGTTGTATGCGTTATTTGATGCGTGGGCGAAGAGACTATACGTGCCTTGAGAGGGGCGTGGTGGCGACGGAAAGAAAAGATATGGTCGGGGGAGGAAACTCGTATCGTTTCTCTCTCACTCTATCTCCCCCACAATCTATCTTTGTCTACGAGAGTGGCAATCAAATGTTTTTGCTCTCGGCGAAACCCAATATTGGACGCGCATTTGAACAATGTCGGTTAACCGTTTTTCTTCGGCTAAGTATAGTCATAGTATAGTAGGTACTACACTCTCCATCCACCCTTACCCCACACCGCAAAAATGGTTCACCGCCAGTATTTCGCATAATATACTGTCTGTCTTTCTCTTTCTCTCCTCGATTTCAATCTCTCGCTCACACATCACTAAATAATATACCACAGCCGACACACCGTCGAAAAGTAGTCGGTCCACGTCGGTTCGGACGAAAAATTTAATTCCACACAACAGATATATTATATTATGTACACGTAGGTATATATACACGAATCGATACATCACACGCAATTCGCTTATTCTTACTCTCAGGGTGCATAATATATTCGTACGACTACGTACCACCGTTTAAGTAGGCTGAAACTAAAATTCCCGGAAAGAAATATCCATAAATGTACAAAAAATGACATTTTTTTCAGTTATTACTTTTTATTATTACAGTTATTCACGGCTATTGATTTATGTATTTCATGCACAAGTCTAACTTTATTACCAGAACCTATATTCACCTATACGACTGTAATATTACAGTTATATACGTAGTTTTTAGAAAATGAGAAAAATATAAAAAAAAAATCAAAAAGTCAAGTTCACACAAATGTTTTGTTAATTCATTATTCAATGTAATTATTACTTTAGGAATAGTTATATTCGTTATATTCCCGGAAATTTCCAACACATTATGTTCCAGAGAATTGACCACCTATAATACCATTACTACTAATTCTAAATATTTTTACTTTCAGGTATTTATGACGCAGGCTTGCATCACCATCACATATATATATATATACTGCATGCCTTTTACACGGTTTTCCATTTTTCCAGTTCCCATTAAAAACATAATAAAATAATGTACTTACGCAGTTAGACTACCTATCTGCCACTGCTGGTGTGTGACTGTTCACGCTTCGTGCAGAAAATGAGGTTTTCTTTTTTGCCACTAGTACACTAGAAATTCAATTGTGTTAACGGTGTACTGGATTTTTAACAGAAGTAAACAAAATGTTTGGGTACGATTACAGACAACTTTCGGTTTGAAAAGTTACCCTCTTATAATCCCTAGAATATACGAATTATAATGTATACATATTAAACATGTATAATTTCGACTGTTACCAAAAGTTTTAACGAACGAGAAATCGGGGATTTAGTTGGTTTAATATACAACAGACAAAAAAATATTTATCTTATTTTTAAAAATAATTAAATGTACATTTTCGTATAGTTGCTCTTATTAAAGAAGACAATATTTTTCTGGATTGCATTTAAACATTTCAAACTAAAATGAACTTAATTATTAAAAAAAGTTGTTTGGTTTTAATTGTAAAACCTATGTAGTATATCAACTGGAAAAGAGAAAACGACATTATGTCAATAAAGCACAATGTCAAACATACTACAAATAATTTCGAAAAATTATTCATGAATATTTATATTGGATAGTGGTTATACTAATTACTAACTACTAATTAGCAATAATTTAAACTTTGTTTAACTTCTACCCCCATATGGTATAATTACATGCGTGCATGACTTGTATATATTTGTCACCACAAATAGAAGTACGTAATTTGTAATATTTTAGATTGAAATTCAAAAATAAAAATGTGGCTACAACAACGGATCTCTATAATGTAACGGATTTTGTGACCTAATTTGTTTCAAATGAGCGACAGGTTTGTGTGTTATCAACCGCATTTACCATCGCTTCAAAAAAAAAAAAAAACGTATTGGTTAGTATTCATAACAAACTCAACAATGAAAATATTTATAAAAATATATATTAATAATAAAAAATTTAAAATCTCTTCGAATAAATTAGATATTTTGTTATAGCCACTGCTTTGAAAAATCTTTTTACAAAGTTGTATGGAATAAGAGTTTAAATTGAGAGCGGAAATTGATGAGGCGCGAAAAAACTTTTGGCTCCAATACTTTTTTTTACACCCCATCAATATACATTCTCAATTTGAACTCTATTGTATTTCAACTTTACACGAAATTTGCTTTAACATGGTAAAAATAGGAACTTATATTATATGAAATATTTGTTCATTTTTTTTTTAAATTTTATCTTAATAAGCTTAAAAATTTATGTATTTGACAAATAATTTATATTTGAGTATTCCATTATCTTCAAATTTTAAATTGTTTTTATTTTTATTTAATTTTGATAAAAAAAAAAAAAGGCGAAGTATATAATATTGATTATTGATTTTGTAATAAGTGAAATAATTTGTTCTAAACAGCTTTGATATTAATTAAATCCCATAAATCAGTATAGGGTTAATGTAAAATGATTATTCAATATGTAAAATATTTTATACATGTTTCAAAATGTAAACTTTATAATGATAACATTTTTAAAAATTTAAAAAATAAAATAAATATTTTGACCAAAAAATGTGCTAAAAATGAGGGCATCTTATTTGCTTTTAAATCGATTTTACCATGCACAGCTAAAAATAAGATTTTTTTACATGCTACTTTTAGGGACAAACATCAAACATAAAAATAAAAAAAAAATATGCGGTTTACAATGATAAATTAAAGATTTTATAGATTCTTATATATTTTGAATTTAAGTATAATGTCAACAAATAATGCAGAATAATAAAATAAATCTCAAAAATCACTTTTAAAAGTACATTTTCAAAATGTATATACTTAATTCATTGTGTATTATAATACAGTGAAAACTCTCCTAACAGACACCTAAAAGCAGATGTTATTCTGAGAATGGGGACATTTTTACTACTTTTTAATGTAAAAACCTCTAAATAACGAACGCATAACACTTATTTTCATCTCAATTTAAAAACACACTTAAACTAGTATAATAATAAAGAACTTGTTCAATAACCGATTTTTCCCACCAAATGGAATTGTATTTATTTATATAATACGCATTTCTTTTTTTTTTATTTGTTTACATTTATTTAATTATATATGCATATTATATTATTCAAATATTAAAATTATTATAAAAATAAAACATTAAATAATTTAATTACACTTTTATCCTTTATAAATTTCAAAATGTTACACCCTATGAATAGTGGATGGAAATTTGTTGACAGGCATTATCCGCTATTCAAAAATTTCACTATATTTTCAAAAATATATCTTGTTATAAATTAACTATTTATAATTTTAATTTATTAGATACAATATTAATTTATTGTAAATTGTTGCAATAATTTGTAAAAATAAAACTATACATCAGTATTTTTAAGTCATTAATTTATTGACACAACCCGTTATATACCTTGAAACTACATAATTATCAAGACGGGAGCCATTTTAACGACCTGCACCTACTCGCTATTCATTATCTTAAAGTTAACCATATATTTTCCCACGCAAAACTTACTGTTTAATGGTTTTATCCATAGAAGGTACTAATTAATCGTGTTATAAAACTGAATTAAATTAAATCAAGATTTCTTGCTAAATGAAAATATTATATAACATATATAACGAATAAATCATATAGGTTAGGTACTGTTAATACGTAATATAATGGTGTATTTTAATAACCCAATGAATCTTAAAATTTATCTTAACAAAAATATAATTATGTTCTCTGCTAAATTTTTAGCTTAAACATCATTCCTAATACGTCCATTGTGTATATTTTTATACTTAAAAGCATTTCGCTCCTAAATCTTTCAATACGATTAAAATTTTCTAAAAAGTGAAAGTGTAAATTATTTAATTTTGTATACATTTTATGTAAATTCATAATAATGATTAATATTCATTATTCGTACATACATAGCATTACATTATTTTATATTTTTCTATACATAATTTGTAAAATATAAAAGTAAAACTTTTATTACTTAAAAATTATGAACTAAATAGGAAGCATCTATTTTTAATACCTACTAAATGCTTTTTTTTCACATATACTTCTTTCATAATATGGAAAATAAAATTTAGAAGTGTATTTATACATATAAAACAATATCAAACATAACATTTCAAATATTTAAACTTAATCTTTAGGAGAGTTATTGTAGGAAAAAATAGAAACTAAAAAATAATAATAACACCAATAACTAAAGAAGATACCTTTTCAATGGTAACCGGATAATTTTCCCCCTACTATTTTTGGCGTAGTAGAACATTTTGCTCCCGAAAAATTTTCTAATGTGAACATTTTCCCCCCATTTATTTTTTTAAGTTTATTATTTAATAATATAATATTATTTATTATTTAATAAGAAATTATTATTTTTTTTAATAATATAAAATTTATTTTTCATAAATATAATCAATTATGATATAATTAACTTTATAAATTTTATACTATAAATTATATATATATTTTTTTTTCATAAATATAATAAGAATTTTATAGTAAAACGTAAAACGATTTTAGTTTTAAATCTTTTTCACTTAACGAATTACGAGTTACAATCACTAAACCACTACCAAATGACTACAACTGCTTTGAACATTTTTTATACAAAAGTACAAAACCTTCGCTCATGACGTTATAAGATTGTAGAAAAATCTTATCTTAATAGTCTAAATCAAATAATTTAGATAGTTTTTGACAACCCAGCAATTGATTGGGTTTTAGATACAATTTTAGATTAATTGTATGTTACTAGCGAGTAATGCAGTAAGATAGTACTATTATTTCATTGTTTCAAGTAGTTGAATTGATCAAAAATATACATCTACCTTAATAGGTAATTATAGTATAATTGATTATATTTATGAAAAAATAATAGTATTTTATAAAAAAAAAAATAATTTCTTTTTAAATAATAAACTTAAAAAAAATGGTGGAAAATGTCCGCATCTAAAATATATTGGGGGATAAATGTCCTTCTACGCTAAAAACAGTCGGGGGGAAATTGTCCGACATTGTTTTTCAATAATGTGAAATTTAAGACAATCTTTACTACCTATTTTACATTTAAATGAAATGTGTGTTGTCAACTTTATATTATTGAATTGTGTTTAAATTAAATACATTTTTTTTTATAAGTGTTAATATTGAAAGTGTAATGTTAATAAGAGATGAAATTAAATATTAAAATAATTTTACATTACATCGTTTTTTTTTTAATTTTATAAGTTGTTGAATCATAAATAATAATATATCATATTAAAATAAATGATAATTATTATCTTTGTTTGAAATTATACTAATTAATATTTATTTTGTTTCTTATTTTCACATTGTCATAAATATTTTTCAATGTCGAATTTTAAATTATTAATAATTATTTAAATTAATTTAAAATTATTTCTGATGAAATATAACTATTATGTATTTTTTTTTAATTTTTTTTTTTTTTAGAATCACTAATCAATTAATTTTATACATTAATAATCTTAGTACCATTTATCAACCATGATAATAATTCATGTTAATCGTACAAAATAAAATTATAAAGTTTTCGTGTAATATAACCACCCCCCCCCCCCCCCCAAAAAAAATATACATATTATCAATATAAATATAATATATATAATATATATATATATATATGTAATACCTTTATTTATTATTTTATAATAAGTAAATATTATATCTTTGATTTTTATTGATTTATCTATACATTTACACCATTATATTTAAGTTTTATAAAATGTTGTTCATATTGCAGGTACTTAATTACTTATATTTACTTAAGTGTAACTGCATAATGATTATTCACTTTTAAATATGTTAATAGTTTACCATCAAGTTAATTACTATAACTCATTAGTTATTAATAATTACAGGAAAATAAATATGCCTTCAACAAATGATTTTAAGATATAATTTATGGTGACGAATTCGAAATACTTTATTATTATTTGAATATATAAAATTATTTAAATATTTCGAATCGTCTAAAATTATAATATATTATTTTAGACTATCGAATGAAAAATCTTTTTACGTGAAAATAAGATTATATCTGTATAGATATTGATATTATAATATAATATCGAATTCACAAATGTTATTATTGTACTCGTAAGAAGCTTATATTTATCAACTTACCCGGCATATATTTATTTATTTTATCAATCGTTAAACTATATAATTATTTTTAAAATGTTTTAAATCCCTGAAAATGATTTTGTTTATAAGTTAAGTCGGCCGTTTGCTTTTCATAGAGTATTATCATGCTCTCAGCATTTTACCAGAAATAACATGCTATATGCTGCATATAATAATAATAGTGGAAATAATAAAAAAAAAAAAATTGGCAATACTTATATAAGACTAAAATATACTAAAATAATATTATATTATATAGTATAGTCGTTTCCGAGAACACAACTATTATCCCATGAATGATCTTAAACAGTTGTAGACAGGAACTGTATATATTATGATTAGACGGGTGGAATTTTTTTTTATTTTTATCCAATAGATTTATCGACGACTGTGCGCGCGCATTTATAAAAACCAAGCTTGGTAGGATTTGTAGATAGTGATGTGGAGGGTGCCCGTCGTGTCGACGCCCCGCTATGTTATTTTATGTGGTCTCGAAACCGTAAGTTGGTATTTCACTATATTGCCGCCAGTGCCACCGCCGCCGTGCCGGTTTAAATGCAACTATCTTTATGTGAAGGTATCTTATTCAGAGCATAAGACCAACACGTCCTTTCACCGAAAGAAATCCGACCCAAAGGTAATAACTCATGTCGATTCAAAAAATATCTTCACTCCGAATAAATTATATACAACAGAGCATAAGATACCACTTTAGAAACTTTTTGAACTCTTGTTCAAACGTTATTATCCACCCTCAGTCTGCCTATTTCCATCGCTCCCCACAATCTCTCTCTGTCTGACTGTCCATCGCAATATTTCATCCGGCTAAACAAAACGTTAATTTTGAGATTGGTCTCACGATGAACTATCTGTATTTTATTATCGTACACACTAGATTACATTTCACATGTTTTAAATTATTTACGATAACGCTCCAAAAGCTCTTGGGATAGGTACTTAAAACATGAATGCAATGTTTCCAGACGAAAAAAACCCCAAACACTGAAACTTTTTCAATTTCCAGTGTTTTAAGTTTTAACTATTTCTTAAGTTTACGCATTGCAGCTATTATTGTGCTTTTTGTATAAGAAATTACTATTTTAAACGACACAATATGCAATGTTTACCCTGGATGCTTATACGAGCATCATTTTAAGCACAAAATATAACATTATTTATGCGAAAATTATATTGAATTATCTTCGAGGTTTTGTACTGTATAGGTAATATAAAACTTTACTATTTAGCTTATAAACTATAATTTAAGCTACTTATCTAATAAAAAATATACAATATAGTTTTATTTTTAATATACATATTACTATTTAATAGATTTCTGAATAACAATATAGACTTAGAAGTCAAGATAATAAATCTAGGGTAAGGTATTAATAATTATTATCAAGGGTTTTAATTAACTATGCATATAATCGGAAATTGAATCGATTTAGTTTAGTTTAGGAAACTATTAACATTAAAGTTATTACTTTGAAAGTACTTTTGACGTAACTCTGTTATTAATTTTCTTAACTTTTAAATCTCATATTTGCTTTTCTTATCTAACTTTGGAACTAACTATTGCGTATTATTGGGAATCAATACGATACTACATTTTTTGTTTACAATATCTATTATTTTTTTATATTTATAATCAATATTTAAATATATTTATTTATTATGTTATATTGTATTAGTTTAATTCAGAAAAAAAAAATAAGATATTTTTTAAAATATTCGCGAAAGTTCTTTTCGAGCTTAATAGGTTACTATCGAGAATGGTAAATTAAAATGTTCTATGAAATGTATTATTTATAAACTTAATTTATAATACGATTATGATTAACTTATCTATAACTAGAATTGTACTAAAGTAATAAAGTGTATTCAGCGCGGCTGGAGCATCATGATATTTTAATAGTTACTATATTATGATTTATGTGTGCATATAAATATAAATAATATATTATGTAAATTGTATGTGTATAATAAGTGTATACAATTCCGAAAACCATTTATCAAGATATTACAACTTGTATATTCGTGTTGTGTGTAAAATGACGTCTTATAGGTAGTTTTGTATTCTGACTATGTATGAATACTTTTGGGGTTAACTTTTCTAGGTTTATTTATGTTCCTGCATTTGAAATTATTCTATAGACTGAGACATTTTCCGAGTTACTTCTCAAAAAAAAATAAATCATTGAATAATATTTTCTAAGTATGCAATTCAAATTACTACTGATATGATTAGCTTATGGTTGTGTTTTTAAATGTTTGTATACAAAATAAATGATGTGCAAAAAAAAAAAAACTAAGAGAATTGCTTCAATAAAAAAATAAAAAAATAAATTAGCAATTATTAAATGTATGTAAATTATGACTATTAATAACATACCAAAATTAATTAAGATTGTTGCAAACACTAAATTATTTTAAATCAATATTTAACTATATAAATTTAACATAAAACAATAAGCAAACGATTAAAATTAAAATTGTGTTTACTTTTTAACATTATATTAAAGGGGTTTAAAACATTATAGGCTATATGAAATCAAATAAAAGTAAATAATTATCTTTAAAACGAACATAAAATAGTTAAATATATCAAATATGATAATCTATAAGAATTAGTCTGAAAGGATTTTAATTTCATACACAATAAATACCTGTGTAGGCAGATTTTTTTTTAAATTACTACAGGTAGGTACCTATCTAAAAACTTTTTTGCTGATTAGCGTACCTACTCACGAATGTATCACATGGATGGCTAAAGAGATTATTTGACAATATTACAAGCAAATGAGGCATCACATTGTTGGACATTAGCATTTGAAATCGATCTCATAAATAATTCAACGACAAGATTTACCGTTGACGGTTTATAAGCGACGACGACTAAACCCTCAGAATGAAATATTCTAATACCTTCGCAATATGTATACTCTATAGTACAGAATTATGTATATTTATGTTATTTATAAACGCATATCTATAATACATATATTCACGCCATAAAATTAATGTTATTATTGGAAAGTAGAAGCAGTAAAAATGGACGTTTTTAAAAATTGAACAATATTATTATACAAAATCACTAATACTAAAACTCAATAAAATGTTCATTAAAATTTTAATACAAGTTTAGCATGAATAAATAATTGTTCAGTCGTTTTTATATTGATATTTTTACTATTTTGTTATACTGTTCTTTATTTCAAACGTTTTTTTTTTTTTTTAATATACGACTAAAATATACTATAACTAAAGAATTAGTTTTATATTTCAATATAATGTTAAATTTAATCAGTTAATAAGTAAAAGAGTGTAATTGTTTTTTCATATAATATTTACTTATTTATTTACACACAAAAATTGTATTAGTATTATTATAAAATGTCAATAACCAGACTATTGGCCTGTATTACACATTACAATTCAGCTTAAACCAAATTATACAGTTTATTAATATGTTTATAAAATAGGTAACAAAACATTCATATACTGTCTTCAGTTTTTTATTATTACAAACAGGGTGAACTGTACTTAACGAACCTTATTCCATATTATTTTTTATGTTAAAGTTTTAAAATTAAAAATGTTCTTGAATTGTACTATTCTCATCTACTACAGCAAGAATTATCTAAAAGGACAACCATTTTACAAGTTTAGTTGTATCGAACCAGGTCGTCCAACCACAATTCACAGAGTTAGTTAGGAATATAGAGAGAAACTTTTGTAAAGGCTGCTAACGTTTTTGATTGTACACTATACAGTTTAATTTATGTAAGTAGATATTTACTTTATTCATACCCTTCAATTTTAAACCATTAGCTTGACCTTAAACCTTGATTAAAATTCTATATTTGGTATTTATACTATCATAAATATAACAAATATCCATGTTAAATATAGGTACTAATATATTACAATGCAGTTTCTGATGCTTAAAAAACATTTTTTTTTTTTTTGTTATTCGATTAACAAAAAATAATGCTTGGTCAATTTTAGTATTTAATCTTTGACAGTAAAATTATTATATATTTTATATTGGAAAAACTAAAATAAATCGTATAAACTATAATACATTTAAACACTATCATGTTAAAAAAAGTGTATAGTAACTAAATTTGTAATAATACATTTTCTCGTAATAATATAAGTAAACTTAACTTGTTCAAAAATATATATGATTATAATAATTAAAAACCCAAAATGGATAATATACAGATAAGAAAAAATATATTGTTTATTCGTCTCGTTTAACTCTCTTGTAGTTGAGTTATAATGTATTATAATTTTTTTTTTAAATACATAACAATTTTTTAAATTAAATACATTTTTTTTCTAAGTCTTAATCGATTTAATATCAAATGGTATTGTTAACTTATACTTTGAAACTCATCAATTCCTGACCTTATTTTACTAAAGTATTAGTATAAATTAGGTATATGGTGTTGAAAATGATTAAAACTATTTGGTATTGAATATCGTACAACTTTGATATAATTAAGACATGATATCTAACATCTATTCAAGTAATTATGTGTAGAACTTAAATCACATTTAATGATAAAACTAATTAATTATTTGCGTATGCCATATAAACAGATTGTATTATACTATTAGACCATAGTTAAATTGTCATAAATAACGTTATTTAAATAACTTCAATAAGTTTCTCATTAAATACCTACTTCATTATCAAATTGTCCACATAATATAATCATGAATTAAATCGTACTCTCATCTAATAGTAAGATTCAAATAAAAATAGTTTCAATCCATAATTTAACGTATTTATTCGTACTTACAAACCACTTGCTACTAATAGCTACTTACTAACTAATAATTATCATTTAAGTCACTATCAACACATTAAATATATTAAATAAAAATTAATTAAGTAAGTAGATAGCAACTTTATTTTTATTTATTCAAAATTATACTAATCTATGACCTATTATAAAATATATAAAAGCTTTTATTGACTTAAAAAAAATATGTACAAAAAAAAGGTTGCAAATAAAATAGGAGCAGACGACCAATAAAGTAAAATGTGTTAATAATAAAAATTATTCATGAGCTTAGACAAATTTATCACAGTAATAATTTCAGGAATTCAATATACTTATACAGTATTCAGTAATTAAGTAGATATGTTGATAAATACAAATGGCCTAAACTTATTCAAATGCACATGTTATTTTTTTTTGTTTCTTTAAAATAATACTTATACTATTTTTGGTTATTAGAGATATATATTTGAAAATAGACTTTTAATAAGTTTTAATTATATTATGTTAACATATCCTTATTTCAATAAGAAAACAATCAGCTTAAATTATAAATATTTTAGTAGGTACAATTTCAAGTTGTAAATTCATTATTTTGAAAGTAATTAATATTTTAGTAAGATTACGAATATTTTAAGTCTTGATAAGATTCAATTACGTTTTAATAAAGTATACCAATAAATGTTTTTTGTAATATCTTATTTATATAATTTATACGATAATGATATTATAATATTATATTATATTATTATTATATTTATACGATATTTTTACTAAAATCTTATAAACAATAGTGTACATTTTACTGTTTTCTAACTGAAATATAAAAATTAATAAATGCAAGTTTAAAATAATAATTTATATAATCTATTGCATGAAAAATTTTACATTCAACTGTATTCCATTTTTACAAAGAATTCTAATCAAAGCTTACAAGATATTTATTTTTATGGTATTATGTAACATATATATTCTGGTAAAATGTACTTATATAGGTACATTAAGATTTTTTTTCGGTAACTTAACCGGATGAGTTTGAGGTTATCACGAAACCAGATGTCTTTATGAAATCAAAAATGAATTCGCACTAACGCAGTAACGTGTTTATGTCACCGTATACAAAGGAAATTACTTTCGTCCATACCACGAATCCTCTCTTTATATTCACCTCATCCAGCACACCCATATCCGGCCGGGTCTAGAAAGAATCCATATTATAAATAAACAACTTCCCTTAGCTTTTTTCAGTTCGTTTTTATTCCCTTCGCTGTTGAATTAAAAAACAACATCCCTAAGTTCAACGTTGTCATTATATAATAATATATAATATACATATCCAAATACATTTTAATATTCATCTATAGATTGATTCACCAATTACTGAAGATAGCATAACATTTTCGTTTCCATTTTTTTTTCAGTAAACAATTTAGTTGAATTCTGAATCTAAAAACGTTTAAATAATCTTAACACATTTTCAAATTCCTAGATTTTTTATGCTACTTAAGGTGAGTTATGCTACGGTACAAAATTCTTTATTTTGAATAAAAACTAACCTATTTCATTGTAAAATATTTAGTAAATTAATTTTTAAAATATGTTATTGCGTACTGTATAAATAAAAATTTAAATTTGAAATTTTTGAATAATTTAACATTATTTACTAAGGACAATAATTATAGTCTATGATAATATTAGCTTCAAAAATATAAGATCTGTGATATTTTTAACAGATTATATTACCTAGTCAATAGTTAATATGAATATATTAAGATAATGTATTGTATGACGTTTTATAATTTATAAAAACTGTAGAATAAAACCTTATTCAATAATATATACATAAATTTTATACATCATGTAAAACCATTTTTTTAAATTATTATATCTATAACACAACAAATTTAATAATTCAGAAAATGCTTGTTAGAATTTTGATTTAGATGCATCAACATTATTAAAAACACCCGTATGTTTAATTATTTATTGTAAAAATGGTGGTTTCCATTTGAAAAAAAGAATTTAAATGAAAAAAATATGTATATATAAAAATTATGAACACAAAAAATCTAAGTATCTAATACGGTCCTTAAATACACTAAGAAATTTTAAAAATCAGAATTTCAATAAATGCATTAAAAAGGATAAAAAGGCGTACATACTTGCTAAATTGAATCACTCTATATATTGTATACATAAATATTATTATATTCTTTAGAATATATATACATATATATATATATATTTCATAAGAACGACGAGGAAAATGTTAGTCACAAAAAAAAAACTGTTAAAATTATTTTTACATCAGTTATTTCACTTTTTCACGCTAAAACGTTGTCTACCATGCCTAATTTTAATGTAACATAATATATACTTGTAATTTGTAAATCAATTTTCATTATATTACTTTGGTACATTATAAAAACAGCTCAGAGCTAAAGCTCGTTTATGCTTAAGTTTTTTTTCTTCACCCCTTATCCATAGGTAGGTACCATGAACAATGCATTGTTCTTCGGGAAGCCTGTAAAATAACAGTTTCCTTTTATAGCACCTCGATTAGATTAGGCAACGGCCAATCTACCGTAGACGTTTTAGTGCTAATGAATTTTTATTTTTTCGTCTCAGCCGTCCATTATTACGTTGGTGGCGATCGTTTTTTGACCTATTTAACGTTAAACAGCCACCCAAACAAACGGTGCATAATGAAATCCGCAACCCACAGCCATCCGACACGTGTTTAGCTAAGATAGTGGATAATGTAACTATTAGCATTCCACAAAAGTTCATTTCTTCTCTTAAAATTTGAAATTCTTTTATAGGAAATGCAATTGTAAAATATGAATACATTGTATTTTCGAAGGCAACGTATTTTCAGAATTGAATTCAATCCACCCGACTGAATGAAAAAAAAGATGAGACATTTGTCTCTATAGACGTCGGCGTACTGACATTGTATCGATTGATGTCGAAAAGTTTTGATTTAAATAAATTAAAAACAATTTTACAGAGAGGAATTTTATATATTGTTCTCCGATAAACGTTATATAAAAAAAAGTTGAATATATTTTTAAAATTATTTACCAACAACGCTAAACTATTGCCATTCATGCTTGATTTAGAGATATTTTAGATTATAAACGAAGAAGGTAATCATCGCCAATGGGGACTTTTAATCACATAACATTTTTTTTGAAAACAAAAATAGAAATTTATAATTTGCTTAAAAAGTTGTTCGTCAAATATCACAAACTTGCCATCAAAAAACGTATTATGCAAATGACTTGATCCACACCACAACGTGATACTGGCATCTCGATATATAAAATTGTTGGTTAAAATACATATTACACTTAAATTCGAGTATACACCAAAAGTTTTTGAGTAATTTTATGAAGACGCATTAGACTTTTACCGTGTACTTTAATAATCTTTAACTACACTATAAAGTACAAAGTATACGTATACCAAAAAGCTGTTATTATTAATTAAAAGCTTCAAGTAAAAACTGCATTTTAATTTGATCTCACCGTCTACTTAAAATAGTGAGTACACCACAACTTCACATTAAGTGTCAAGTTAATCACTATTATGAGCATGTCAAATTTTAATTCAATGATGTATCATTTTATACTGGAAACGATTCAAAGCAAAGACAGGTTATCAGCTATTTTCATTAAGTGTATTTCGTGATATATTTTTGATATTACTATTAAAGTAATATATTTAATTATTGTAATAATATTTATTTATACCATATTATATCTATTTTCATAACTCAAAATATTATTACATAATTCTGTAAATACTCTAACACATTAAAAATATATAATAATAGTATAAAAAAAAAAAATCGAAAATTTCATTGTGATAATGAAATACCTAATAATATAATATACTCAAAAGTTTAGAGTTATAAATAATGTTTAGAAACGAAATAATTTGCATTGTTATTTATCTTAATATAATATGTAATTTTGTTCATTATAAGGAATTTTAAAAAACTTATAGCTATAAAAGTAAACGTTTTTATGATACTTTTGTAACAAAATAGTTAGCAATTTTTTATGATTTTGTCGAAAATCTGAATTCAAATACAAACAATTATATAGGCAAATTGTATATTTTTAATATTTTTATAAAGGTAAATTTATAAAAAAAATTGAAAATTTATTTTAAAAATAGTCAAAATATTCTAAACATTTTTTCAGACATTCAAAATTTTTATTAAAAACTTACTATTTTACTCTTTTAGTCTTATATTACATCCCAGATTTATTTCTCATTATTTTTTTAATATATAAATATTATTATTGTTTTTTATTATGAAACGTTTTTATTTTATTTTTATCTTAAAAAAGATTAAGTATATAATCTATGTATTTAACTGATGAAAATAAGTAATAACTTTCTTTATTATTAAAGATTTATATTGACTGCGGTAAGAGAGAGAATACCACAATAGAACTGGCATCACCGTTCTAAGCGTTTTTGCGGGAAATCGTAAAAATAAAACATTAAATTAAAATTTTCAGCCGACCGATTGCTATTTCTGTCGAAAAAAAATAATCAAGTGTCAATATTCTGAATCATGTTTTTATATTAACGTAAATTTATTACGACCATACAATTCCTTGACCTAGTAATATTCAAATACATGTTGGTATTTTTTACTCAGAATTATAAAAATTATTTTTATGATCCATCTCTTAGAAGATAAAAAGAAAATCATTAAGTAAACATTCAGAGTAAAAATATATATTGTTTTCGTATAATACGTATATGTATAGAGCGTATAGTATAAAGTAATATTATCTTAACTTTTCTAATCTATTAATCTATAACTTAAAATAAATCTTGAGAAATAAGAAACTTATTTTAAACTCATAATTTGTATAACGTGTTAAAAACTTAAAAATGTATATAATAATATATTATTTATTTTGCAATTAATGCATGTCACTCAAAATTGTTCTTAGAATATAATGACTCATTTTCAATATCAATTATTCTTAATTAATGACAATGCATATCGAATTTAACATAAAATAATATTTTCCATAACAATATTATAGTTGAATCAATGAAATATAATCATTTTTTAATTTAATTTAATTTTAAAAACATGATTCCTATAGTATATTCATATAAACTATACTTACTTTATTTGTTCTTCTTTACTAATTAATAATATTTGATGTATGATATTCACATCGTAACAGATTGCATTCAGTTAAAAAAAATACTGTTTAAATTAAAAATAATGGCTAACGATAATATTTATTTGCATTTAAATAAATAATACTATAAACACCTTAGTATATTACTAATAATTTAATTTATAAAAAAATAAATAATTTAATAAATTTAATCCGATAGGTAGTCAAAGATTCAAAATAAATAAATATTATTATTCTCAATTTATATCGTGAGATCGACAATAAAAAGTATATAACTGATATAAATTCAATACATTTTCTGATAAAAAATTTGAAGTCTTGCACTTATTCATATATACGAGTATGCAATCTATGCAGATATTATGTAGATGTTTTAAAAAATATGATTGAACTAACTACTCAATTAATTTTTGTAGATACTAGCTTCGTTCGTTCAAGATTCATGCTATGGTTGGTACTGTATCCAACTTTGAACTCTTACTTTTATGTACCTTATACAGTCAATTAGTTTTATCTTTTCACGCTGTAATGCCTTAACACCTTTAAAGTCACCTATCAGTTATCACTTTGTCACCATTATAATAGATCAGCATAAAATATACTAAACTTATTTTATGGATATCAAAGTCACTAGTGAGAATTAAAACAAATACGCGCATAACATCTCTATATCGTTATTTTTATACTAAACAAACTTAATATCAAATATTATAAATATTTTTATTTATCCCGTAAAAGCCATAATATATTTTATTTTTACATTTAATATTATTTTATACATTTATAAGTAATAAGCTATATAATATTATTGTGAAACTGAATAAATAATGATATTTTCATTAAATATATAACTATATTTTGTAGGATAAACTATTATTATTAAATCGAATATTACCTAAAGAAACATGAAAATTGATAGAGTTAAAAATACCAAATATATATATATATATATATATATAATATTATGGCATAAGCTGGTTAGTAAATTTTAAATATATATATAAACATAATGTTAAAATTATTTTATTAATAAATGTATTAACATAACACATTTTCATCGGTATAATATCCTATTTATTTATCTAAGTCAGAAATATTAAAATATTTTTCTTAAGATTACGTATAAAAATTAGCATAAATTAAAATATATTAAAAAAATAAAATCATTTATCCTTTTCTTTTCCTATTATTTCTAAAAAAAATATTCCATCAGATAAATACCCTAAAATATCCATATTATTTTCCTTTTAATTTAAAATATATATTTTATTGTTTTCGTATTTTACCAATATAACTTATATAAATTATAAAAATATAATTTCATATATTTATTAAGTTAAATTTTTCTTATTTTTTATTTTTTTTTCGTTACTTATTTTAATTTTATTTAATTTTAAATAAAGGATTTTGTGTTTAATTGAAACGATAGTAATTTCTTTTAGGATAGAAATTTATTCTCTCACTATTTTATGAACGAATGATAGCTCTGAAAACTGTCAGAATGATGAATATAAAAAGTCGCGTTCATTAAATCCCTTCTGTTGCAATACTCATTATCGCGGACGTGGTTTATAATACGTTTAACACCATTTCCATTGCCACGCTACTGACACGGCCGACGATTCCCAGAGGCTCTCTCAAAGAAGGAAATCTTAAAGCTAAGCTATTCATATTTTCAATTTATTTATATCAAGGCGTATAATATCACATTTAATATCCAATATATAAATTTTTATTGTAAAAATGTAAGTTCCCCCCCCCCCCCAAAAAAAAATGTAATAAGTAACTATGAAATTATTTTTTTTAGTCTTCTCCATTTGTTTTTTGCTAAAAATATAATTATTATAAACATAATTGTTTTTATAAAAAATGTAAAAAAAAAATAAATAAATATACAAAAATAGAAATGATGACATTTTACCATTCATAAACAATTCATATAGTTACAATGTTACATACTAAAGATAAGTTATCAAATATTGTAATATTTTGACAGAATCGTGAATCAAATAATGTAATATACAAACAACATAAAATATAACATCATAGTGAAATTAATTATTATAACAAACGGAAATCAAAAATAACTGATTTTTAACTGAAGTTCTATTCAAATATCAATACTCATATTAAGCTGAATTGAAGCAAATTTATTCATTATGAGAATTATTATATATATAAACTACGTGTTATTTATTTAAATTTTTTTTTAATCAAGTTTATTTTCAGTATAATAATTAATAACTTTGAATAATTTTAAAATGGGAGACGAATTTTTTTTTTTTTTTTGAATATAATACTCACTAACCATTGTTATAATAATAAACAAAATATGTCATGTTTAAGATATTTTAATTAAATTATTTTTTATAAACTTGAAAGAAACAAAAATATTCTTTAATTCGATGCATAATGTATAACTGATGTTTTAATATTAATGAGTACATCTGTATTTTTCAGTAATCATTGACTTTTTTGTCAAACTACAACAAAGGCAAATGTAGTCCTGACTCCTGATTCATGACACATTTATGGAAAATATAAATATACGATTAATAAATTATTGTGCATCTATTACCACTTTAATTACATGTTTTCATTGAGTATTAATTTATATTATGCATAGTTTTGACAGTGAATAATTATCTTTCGTTTTAAATGATTAGTTTATATCTCAAATCACAATGTGTTCCAGCAATATGTTGTTCATGGTTTCTTAAATATACTGTGAAATCAATTTCAAACAGTTATTTTAAGAAAATCAAAGTACAAGAGGTTGCACATCATTTGTAGCCAGTACTAAGTCATGCATGAGTACTAGACCCTATATCGAATACCCCACAAATAATTGTTTATTGGAATCGTTTACAAATCGTCACTTTTCCTTGTCCTTTTAGTTTACCGACTTATTTATTTTTATCATCGATATTACTTGCGACAATTAGTTTTTTAGCTTGCATCTACGATAAAACTATATAAATATGCCTAAAAATATCTTAACGACTATGAGATATTAAATATGAAGAGAGCCAGATAGTGTACTTGGGTATTGGTGCAAAAGCACATTGGATGGATTAATATGTAGGCCGATTAGTCCGAAGGACCACTAAATACCTTATAATACCAATTAATTATTAGTTAGTTTAATATTTACTATTAATTTACAATTGTCCAGAATACTGGAGTACATACCTTCTATACCTTCCCTGATTGTGATACTACTGCTAATATATATAGGTATATATATACTAAAATGAGAGAATCACGTGTCGATAACTGAATATAATACATCTAAGGCAGTCGTCGTGGACACTGCAGGGTAAAGAGGTAAAACACAGTATTTTTATGTGTCTAGTTTTATTATAAGTACTAATAATAGTTCATATACATTGGAAGGACATGGTACCTTTTACTAATTTTAATTATCTATATAGCTTGTATTATTAAACATTAAACGTAACTTAAAATATTGGTTTTTCTACATTCATTTGAGGGTAAACAAGACACAATTAAGAAATTCACCTACGTTAATGGATTATATGGCATTCACGAGCTTGTCTGATGTTGTTCAGTTTATAAGGAGTTGAACTCTAATTTTCAATAAACTCGACTTCCATACATACCAATACATTCAAATCAAACTCAAAAGGACAATCAATGTTCCAAAACGAAGACACTTTTTTCTTTTTATTCTGTAGTTGAAAATTCTTTCAATAGCCAATAAACTATTTTTTTTTCAAACTAAATATATGTATTTATTTGTTGATTAAACTTACATTTACGTATTTTCTTTTATAAAATAAAATTACACTTGATAATGATTATAATATTTGTATTTTCATTTTTTTTTAAATATTATATTCTAATCAAGTAATATTATATTTTAAACAAATACAAGGACCGTTAATACAAAAAAGCCAAGCAAGTCACTCTGCTAAAAATACAGTAAACTTTAAATGTACCTAACTCGTTATTAAGTAGGTCACTGTAATTGATGCGTTAAATTTAAATTTATAGAGATATCATTGTATACGAAAAATGATTCGAAGAAACGACATATTATTTATCATGACATTTTATAATTTTATTATAATATTGTTAATAGTAACTTAATTTTTCTATTAGTAATGTTCCAACTATTAATATACCGACTCTATGCTACAGGATATTAGTATGTTGAACTTATTTTTGAAAGTTTCAGTTACAACAAAATAACTAAAATCATTTTTTTTTCGTTTGAATGTCCAATTTTGGTAAAAAATTATAGATTGGATGCATTTTTCATGAAAATACATCATTATAAAACTACCCTTTTTGAATCTAAAAACTTGTTAGTTATTATTACATATAAAAAAAAAAAATCAGAAAATTCATTTTACTTAAGATTCACAGCTTTGATATTCAAACAGAAAAACAATTTTTTTTTTTTAAATTATGAATAAGAACTAATTTAGGAGTACCATATAGTTATATTATTTCGCAATAAGTGTATACTACGACTTTTTATTAATAAATGTTATTTAACTAAGCATAATTGACATTTTAGAATATCTACTAAACTTTAATAACGTTTCTAAAAAATTATTTTCGACAAATAATCTAAGTAGATAATACAAAATAAATTGAGTGAATTATAAATGTTAACTTACGAATAAAGCACACTTAGGTTTTAATTTTATATTTAATGTTGTAATAGTTATACGTCATATTATTATACATATTCAATATTCATATTTTACAATAAATATTTCAATCTTTTATTATTTATACAAATAAACAGGACAACTATTTTGAAAAGTTTTTAATCTAACCTAAGAGCTAATTTTTATTTTTTTAAAACTTTAGGTATACAAAATACTACTAAGTAAAAATTAATATATTTTTCACCTACAATAATTTAAAGCACATATACTTTTGAAAACTATTTGAATTTTTGGAAAATCTTGGATGTACATTGTACATAAAGTGGTAACTCAATATAATAATAAAATTATGGTATACATTTTAAATTTATTTAAAATATTGATAGATTAACCTACAAATATATAAATATAATATAATAAATATGTATCCAACTTCATGAATATAATAATTAATAAAATTACCTTTGAACCATGAATAATACTATATAATATTTAAAATTTAACGATGTCTTACTTATTTAATTTTAAAATATCATGTCATCTGCACTAGAACAAATAATTTGAAGTTTAAATTTATAACAGCGAGAATACAGATTATACAGTACTATACTTTATAGGAATTAAAAAAAAAAAAATCATATCATATGTTTTAATAATTAATGAATTGAATGGTTATATTGATTAATTCTAGTGCACTAACAGAAAAAAAAAATCAATTTTTTTTTAATTGTAAACACATTTTATAATTCATTAGTTATATTTTAAATTCATATTGATTCATAATCTAAATCACTCTTAAAATTATGTAAATACGAGTAGAATGTAGGTACATAATTCAAATATAGTTAATAATCGTATATGAAAGTATAAATTAATTATTACATTTTTAATTCAAATACCACAGGTGTGTAGGAAAACTATACACGTATAATAGATTAATAGTTAGGTCATAATTATTTCTATTTAATACAACATTCTCCATAAACGACTAAAAATTATTTTTATTTGCAATCACCAATAAAATAAAAGTCATGATGTTCAGGTAATTCAATATAAACTACAGATGAATGCGATAATTTTTTGTATTCTTCTTCCTCGTAACTGTGTACCCACTAACCTGAGATATAGTAACTATATATGGACGTGTCTTGAGTCCAAAAAGTTGGTTCTTTTCAATTGATACTCCTGACCGTATTTATTATACTAAGGTCCGAAAAACGTAGAAATTGCTTTCTGAAGCCAAAAGATCCACAAATTTATGGACGGCCGTTTAACGTTTGCCAAAGAAATCGACATTGTCTGGAAATACTATTGTGCATCTATGTGGGAATAGATTTCGGCTGAACCGAAAAAAAATTAGAGGAAAACTCCAACTGTTACTTGTTACCTTGAAATTCCAATCAAAATGAATGAAAAATGAGGGAGTGGATAAGACATTTTTTTTAACTTTTGAACTGTTATTGATCGCATTCAACGAAAAATATATCGAAAACCAAGTATTGACCGTCATAGTTGGTAAAATAAATGTATTTGCAATAAAACCCTGTACAAAAATATCTCAAGGGAACTATTTCTTAACCGATATATTTGATGTTTTCGAATAGAGTATTTTGCATATCAAAAGAGTTTCTCTTTATTCAAAGTTTTCAATTTTTACACTTTTACCTACTTTAAAATAATACAGACACTATTAATTTTTAAAAGAGATGTCACATAGTAGCACACTTCGTTTTCACGAAAAATGTCCTATTAAAATATAAGAAATATGTAGTAATTGATATTAAATAGCTCTATAATTTAAAATGTTTTAATTTTATTAAATACTAAATTGAAATACATACGTACATATTTAAATATTGTGTATATATTTTATATAAATCATTATACACACATAAAATAAACTCTTAAACTACTTTCACTGAGAAGTCGCCTGGGCTTGTGATAATATTATATTTTAAAATAGTGATAATAATATAAATTGTTAAAAAAAAATGATTTTGTGGAAAGCTTGGTCTAAAGTATATTTTGCCAAAATGTTGTCATTACTCGTCAACTGTGGTTGGTAATTGTTCATTCGCAAAGAAAAACCATTGACAAAAATCGAAGTATTACCTCTTCATATTGTCATAAGCTCCACTTCAATACATATAGGTGTGTAATAAATGAAAGTTTTCGAATTTTCTTTCTAACCACAAAAAGTTCACTGAAATAGATAACGAAATAAAATATATAAATCATTATGAAACAACTCGCTTCAATCAGAAATTGAATAACCTTTTATATATTAGCAAGACAAAATAAATAATTGGTGAGCAGGAATAAAAAACTAAGTATAATATCAACTAATAAATTCTATCACTATAGATAGAAATGAAAATAGGTGATATCAATCACTTCACAACATTAAATATATACTTTTAATAAGTATTAGTAATACTAAGAAATGAAATAAACTAAAAACTAAATAAATTATAATTACCTCTTAAATCATAAAATTAAAATTTATTTTTGATATTTGATAATTTTAAAATGTATATGAATAATACTTATATTATGTATATCTACTAATACATCGTTTTTTGTTATTTATAAAATTATTTTTATAAAAAATCATTTTTCAAAAAATTTTTATTTTATTTTAATTTCTTAAAACTTGAATTATAATATCTGTTTTATTCACATCAGTTTTACCGTAGTAACTTATTATGTATTAAATGTGATTTTACTCCATTGTAATATAGTCACATACAATAATAATATTCATCAATATGGCAGAAAACCACATTTTATATAACTTTTCTCTGAATTTATTTAAAATTGACATTTACTTGTACAATTGTTTACATACATATATATATATCATAAATAATTTTAAATCATATTTAATAATTATATTATAAAATTATTTATATGAATAATCGACAACCAGTAATTTATTTTACTATAGAAATTAATTAAAAGGTTCTAATTTTTATATTTTTATTTCTTGTTGATGCTTTATTGAAATTTCTAATTATTATTATACAATTCGATACCAAACTTTTATTACATACCTAATTATTTTATAGAAAAAAAAATATAAATATAAACGATTCACTTATATCTGTATAGTTTATAATATGGATAATTACGTTGTAACACGTTTTATTCAACTCCAAAATCAAAGCTCATCTTATATATTTCTTTATTGCTTGAATTTTCATTATGTACATTAAGTATCTTTATCACTCTATATATATAGGTAACTGTTATGGTACAATAGTTGAAAGAATATTGTGAATATCTGAATACAAATTACATATTTCAAATATTACAAAAATAATTGATATTTAACAGTAGTTTATAACGTAATATACCTTGTTCTGTTTCTTGTAAAAAAAAAAAAAAAAATACCATGACGTTAATACCAAAATGAAATAGGAGCGAGAACGTTATAATTTTGTTTGTTCCATTGTTCAAAACTAAAAAGTTAAAATAATATAATATAATTTTTAATAATTTACCTTCAACCCCTCATAGTGCCAATTTATTATGTTAATACAATATTTTTATAATAGAGTGCTCAATTTTAGAAATATCATCCTAGTAACCAATTATTATTATTATTATTCATGATTCCAATTTAATCATAAAATATACACAGCTTAAATTTTTATAAGGTGGACAAGTTGATATTGTATTAATGAACAAAAGGTAGCTAGTGCGTCATTGTATTTAACGTGTTAAAATTTAATTCAATGATTTATCATTGTATACGAAAAACGATTCCTAGTAAAGAAAATTTGTTAGCCTTACTATAAAGTATATTCCATGATATATTTTTTGATATTGCTATTAAAGTAATTTATTTCACTACATCACTACATTAATGTTATGGTAGATTGATTTAATTTGTCCGATGCTATTTCAATTATTATATTATATGTATTATAATATTTATAACATGTATTTATACATTTTTCATTATTTTTATCAGCTTTTCAATCAATACCAACTTGCCATAATATAGTTTAAATAGGTTCATGTTATAAATAGATAATATCTTAAAATATGAATGAGCTATTTTAAGATTATTAACATTTTTATATTTAGAATAATAGGTAGTCTCTAAAAGTGGTTTTTATAAAATTATGAGAAGGATGTTACATCAGATTTAGTATTAACAAATACTATCGATACTATGGATATTAGTATTTTATACTTGGACTATATTCAAAAAATATAATATTATATAATATTATTAGTAGATTAATATAAATTACTAACATTTTGAAATCACCATTTAACTTTCCAAATTTTTCATACACATTACGTATAATTGACCTATTATACTTTGCATCACTTATATTACCCACTATTATTATATTGATTTAAAAATGGATAAAACTATTGACAGATTATCCAGCTTGTTTTTATTTTTTTTATTTTTTTTGCTTATAATTTACCATCATAGGTAATATTAAAACATTTAAAGTGAATTTTATAGACTATCTACCTATATAGTACTTGGTGCGTAAATGAGCTGAGGGGGGGGGGTGACATAGTGGAATACTTCGCTTAATACTAATTCAGTACTCAACTTGTCATAACTTAAAAAATATATAGTTAATTAACTACTTGTTTTAAATAAATTAGATTTTATTATAAAGTGATAATAATATAATTGTTTTTGCAATATATTGTTTAACATAAAATTTTGTTGAAGTCATTATGTTTAATAAAAAATAAATATATATGTGTTTTTAACGTTAATACTTTTTGAAATAATGAGTACATTACAATGAAAAAAATCACTCAGTAAAATAAATTGAGTCATTCAAATGCTTAAACTTAAAATTCATAACAAAAAATGTATGATATGTTTGGCATATTTTGTCAGTACACAAATAAATTACCTGTGCATATTCATTTGTTTTAAAGTAATCTTAAATTCAGACCTAAACGAGAAATGTTATTACATTATAGAATGACATTTGTGTTCAGATATCATTTAATATTCTTTTTTTTCAGTGTAAACATCATTTGAATTTTGAAATAATAAAAAGTGATCCAAAAGTGTCAGATAAACACACTATTGAATTCTAAAATTTTTGGTACTTTATTAATGTTTTATATTTTTAATGTAGCCAAAAGCTCTTTTAAATTTAAAAAAAAAATGTGACGATAGAATGTTAACCTGCAGTTCAAATGATATGTTATGAATTATGATATATTTATAATGTATACTATTACAAATAATTTAATATTATATTATAGGTTATTACGGTAGATTGAATTCATTATTTTGAAAAAAAATTATAAATAAATGTTAAAAGTATAAAAAGATTTAGCATGATTAGTTTTATTCTACACATGTCATTAATACCTACATATTTTTAACTGACAACTATATCACAACTTTTAAATTTCATATCTTAATAAAAATTAGTAACACCTCAATTCAAATTTCTCAAATTTTGCTTCTGATAATTTCCTTTCAATTTTAGTCATTGTATAAATACAAGATATAATATGTATTGGTATTTTTATTATAATTAATTTATAAGAATATTTTTTCAAATTTTAAGAGCGTTAAAAAAGTTTCAATTTACTTAGTTCAACTGTGATTTATTTTTGAAATTTGATAATTGATCATTGTTTTCTAAGTTAATATTAAATCAAACAATAGTAAACGAAACAAGAAGAGTTTTCTGCATCCGGTGTCAATATACATTATAATTGTATTATTATTATTATTATTATTATTATTATTATTATTACTATGGCAAAATTAAATTATATTTTAATTTCACAATAGTAAGATAAAATAGTAGACCATTTAAAAGTTTTATCTAATTTATATATATATATTATATATACATAGCTATATTTTTTTAAATTCACTGATAATTTAAAATTTTATTAAAATTCGAATATAGACCATTAGAATAAATTTAGTATTTACCATATTATTGCGTATTGTTATGTGAATAAAATGGTTCAAGAAATTTCAAATAAATTCCTTCCATATTCTTTTACAATAAGTATATTAAACTTCTTACATAGGTACAATCCTGATATGAATAAATTATTATAGCTACTATAATGGAAATCGCATAATAAAGTTTAGAGAATTAATTCAATTATTTTAATAAAGTCATGCTTTTAAACATACTTTCATACATAAATTATGTAAACCATAGCAAGTAAAGTGACTTTTATTTCACATATCATAATATGATAAAAAAAAGTTAAGCTCAAACATTTAAGATTTTCTTTAACTACTAATAAAAAATAATTATTCAATATTTTATTCATATTAACTTAACAAAAAGTAATGCTAAACATTATTGCATAAAAATAATCACATAATATATTATTCAAACATTCAAATTATGTATTGAAAAAAAAAAATACAAAAAACCTTTTTTTATAGTTTTCAATGATTTTTGTTATTATTATTATTATTTTGCTACATAATTAATTTTTTAATTATTTTTTTTAAAATTATGTAAAGAGTATTTTGTTTCCAAAAAATAAAAATAGTATACACTTTAAGTCTAAAATTAAACATTTGTCTAAAAAATTTTAAATAAAAATTATAAGCCATGTATCTCAAAGTAACAAACTTATAGTATAAATCTCTTCAAAAACCAATTTTTATGTATTTAAATTTGGGACCAGTACAAAAAAATTAAACAAAAAATGAATATTTATTTAAAATTACTTAAGTTCTGTTTTATATATTAAACATTAAACTCAGACCTAGAAATTAACTCAATACTATGGTCGGTAAAAACTCTAAAATCATTTTTTTGAATAGTGTAACTTCTTTAACCTAAGTTTATAGTAACCATAACTCAATAGTGTTATTAAAGTGGCTTCTACTATCATGTTTTTTTATTAATCCCAATTATATTATCAATTAGGTTTATTTAATTTTATTAAAAATCAAAAAAAAAAATAAGATACATTTTATTATTAGTTCGTACAACTTTGTGCATTCTTAGTAAGATAAATATTGATGAGTATTAAGCATATTTTCATAATATGTGAAGGTTTAATATTGTTAAGTATTCAGTATTTAGAATTTATAGGATATTTTCCATATATATTAACAATTTAGTCTTCAAGAATTGTTGTGGCCAAGTTCCAAAACTGGGTCAAGAATTATTATGCGTGTCTACACAACGATACTTCGAAAAAAAATGCTATAAACAAAAAAACATCGTTTTCACCAACAGAAACATAAGTTTATCATGAAATATGACCATTTATACATAAAAATGTATCAAATTATATTATATTATAATTTGATCTTCGTTATAATAATATTATTTCACTCCAAAAAAGCTTATATTACTTTATTTTGTTGTGGTCATTTTTTTTTTCTTTTAATTAACATTAATATCATTTATTAGTGAATTTTAATAATGATATAATTCTTTTTTTTTACTAGATATTCATTAGTAGTATTATAGTGATACGTACTTAATAATTCTAAAATTAATCATTAATCATTATTTACTAATGGAAATTTTAAGACTTGTCTATAATGTATTCATCAAAAATATTTTTTCAAAATAATTTAAAGACCAAACGTATTATTTGCATCAATATTTATAGTTATTTTTTTACTTGTTTGAACAATTTGGTATAAAGTTCAATAAAAAGAAAAATGTATGTGTGGTAGATAAAAAACGTTATTTCTTTTGAAATACAGTTAAAAAAGCATTATTCAACGGAGTTATTTATTATGTTCATTGTAGCCTACAACCCATTACAGACAGACAAATACGATTCAATTCCAAAATATCAATAATATTCCTTTAAAGTACCACGTTTATTTTACTCATTACTCATTTATCCCAATATTTTAAAGTGCTTGTAGTGTCATTTAAATTGGGGCAAAATGGTTATATGTCTAGTGAGGGTGTGCACACAATTTTGATTGATAGCTTTTTTTCTAACGAATATAATTTTTTTTACATAGAATGAGATTTATTTAATTTTTAGTGTTAAAGTAATCAATGAGCGAGAAAAAAGGAATGCATTTTTATTGCTATAATAATTTCATTCACAAAAGTTTTCATTGCATATATTCATCATATTTTATAATTAACACAATATAATTGTGTTTAGATTTGTTTTGGAATTAAAATTCAATCAATTAGATTCATGAAGTCATGTTGATATTAATATTTCTCATATTATTTTTATTTTCCATATAAATTATGTATATAATTATTATAAAACAAAATAATACATCGATACTTTCTGAACAATCTTTGGAATCGTACTAAATGTTATTTATATTTTTAAATACATATATTTAAGTACCTATTAGGGCAAAAAATTGACTGTATAAAAATTCTTATTTTTTTAATATGGACATAATATTTACATAGTTGTAAGTCAAATTATTACAAGTTTAAATAGCCTTTATTTTATATTTCGAATCTCATCTATTTTAAAAATATTTAATATAATACAGAGAAGAAGTACTGACATAAGTATTGTATGCTATATAGTATTATATTGTATATGTATAAAAAAATGTTTATAATAATATTATATATATTTAAAAATTGAACAACTTAAAATGTATTTATAATTTAAAATTTGAATAATAGTCATTATACTCTTTTGTTAATTTGTCAAGTTTCTAAATTTCTTTTTAAAATAATACAAATAATTATAATTGTTATTTGTGAGTCATGAAATATTAAATGATGGTTTTCTTACTTTTTATCTTGAGTAAGAACCGCTTAATTTAGAATCAAAAATTACCAGTTACATAAAATATAAGCTTTAACGTACATTAAAAGTTTACGGACAGTACAATTTGTACATTTTTATACGAAATACTTTTGTTTTATTTTGTGGGAAGTTTATGTCTCACGAGATCGTAAGAAATGTATACAAGTTAATAATTTATTAGGGATAATAATGGGTGTTCAAACAAAATTATCTCTGCGATCTTTCAAATAGGATTTATTTCGAAAATACATTCGAGTGGCCGATATAAATTGTGGAAGGAGATCAACACGGCATAGGCGAACCGTATTATTTTCTCATACAGGAAACACCGTTACATCGTTTGTGCATCCCGAGTCGACGCAATACACGGAGTGGACGCGATTAAAATATAGATATACGAAAAATAAAGATAAGAGAAAGAGAAAAATAAGAACGTAGTGGATATAGAAGAAAAAAAAGGAAATTAGTTTTATATTTGTGAACGTGTGACCGAACACGGTTGCGTGTTGATGAAAAAAAGGCATTTCAGGTGCACATCTATCGTGTTTACAGACGTCACGGTCGTGCAATTATAGTTTTGGGTACACGCAGGAAACGTCCTTATGCACACACACACACTGAGAGTAGAATATTTATCAAAGTCAGAAAATCTATGGATCCCTGACCATCTCAAATAGTAATATACTATAGTATAACCTCATAACGATAACTGTTTGCACGTGGGAAAATCTTGCGTAAACACTCAATGGTCCATGCGGCGGATAGTGAATGTTTGACTGCGGACTCTCGAGACACGGGGCGATGTGATAAATCTGTGCTTAGAATCGTAGATCAAAGGCTGATATACGTCTGATTTTGCACCGTACTCCCCCCCCCCCTGATCCCGTTTAACCCACCGTCTCCGATACCCGCGCCGCCTCCTTTGATAGAACAATCCCAACAACGCATTTGGGATCCATGACCCGCGAAAGGAGAGCGACGATGAATATTCGTCCGTGTACGAGCACCACTCCGATCACGGCTCATTTCCCACGAGGCTCGTAATTTCGGGGTGGGACCATCGCATGCACACTTACACACGCGTGTACGAAAATATATACACACATATGTGTTTGTGTGTGTTTTTTAGCGATTTCGGCCCTCCACCATACCACGCGTACCCGAGAATATTAAAATTTAAAAGCGAAACGCCACTCTTATAATACTGCAGAAGAATGCTCGTATCCTCGTCATCACGTCGTCTGTTGGCGGTACTTTTTTTCTCCACCAGAGCCACACACTTATGCGTTCTGTTAATACATTCGACTCCCTAAATGAAATAATCCTAAAACTCGAGTGTTAAATGTGTGCACATTAAACGTAGTTCAAAAAACGCAGTAGGTTATTTTTTCGTCGGCATTATTATTATAATGTATGCACATACAATTACGTTCCGCAAAAACCGTGTCCAAGAATTCAGATACCTATCCACCAACTCTATGTAAAATGAAAACTTTTAATTTTTTTTCACAATAAAATCGTTCTGTTGTAACAGTTTTTTAAAAAAAGGTAGTAAAAATACCATGTACTCTACATTATTTAATTTACAATACTTAGCTTCTACAAAGTAGTAACAATTTGTCAAAATCTTTTGTGTCAAACCGTTGTATCATAAGTAGAACCAGCATGATATTAAAGTGTTCATTTCGCTTTGCAACTAAAATGCTTCCGGTATTTCATTTTTTTTTTATCTTATGTAGATGTAAAGTATAGTACAAGTTCATACATCAGACATTAAATCATTTTTAAAATAAAGTAAAAAATGAAATATAAAAATTCTATGGTATTTATTTTTTAAGCTATTGCTATAACTAATATACATAGAAAAAAAAGAGTTTCACTGGACTTCATTGCTTTTCAAGTCTCTAAACTTCATTTACTACTTGCTATAATTTAGTTTCACAATAAATTATTAATAAAGTAAATTAAAAAAGAATAAAAAAAAACTGAAAATCTATATAATGTATAGAAATTTAAATTGTAAAACTATTTTTTCTAAACAATGAAAATATTATTCTGTCAATACTTATGTGTTATACGTTTTAATAACGTTATTGGTTTTATTTGTTGAATATTTTTCAATTTTTAACAAAACTTTTCAGTAAATTCTAAAAAATGGTTTTTATGTCAATTTTAAATCGATATACATAACATTTATTTGAATTTCGATCGATTACAATAATATATATATATATACGATGAAAAAAAAGTTTTGCAACTCATATTTGTCACTGTCCTACAAAAATGTAATCAGCATAAAATAATAAATTATAAAACGAACAGTTTTCTACCTACTTCGTACTAACAATTAGCTTTAGTATTTATCCTGATGATAATTTATTCCAAAACCCATAATTATATACATGCAATGTCATAATTTTCTGAATTCTATGCTAATATAAAAACCTAAATTGACTGGTATGAATGAATTTGTGTAAAAGTATTGATGATTAAATAAATTAATATATTACAAGCTTTTGAATTATATAATTAGTTAAAACAGGTAATGAGTTAATTTTTATTATAATTAATATTTACTACAGGTAACTTACAACAAATATCTCATATTGCAATTTAATTAAGTTAAGTAATTTACAAATACGTAAGAAAGTAAACCCACGAAAATTTCTAGTTGTATGCATTAATTTTAGTATTTATTAAATATAATAAATAATAATAATTATTATTATTAATAAACGAAAAATATATTTTACTATAATATGTATTATTATAATTAAATCTATTAATAATATGCAAACCTGCAAATAAACAATCATACTCGTATAAAACATAATTCATATAAATGAATGGAATTCAATGTAAAGTGTATAATATATTATATTCTATCATTATGCATACATAAATACATAATAAATATTTAACAAAAATATATAATAATTCTGTACAATTTCTTACTCTATAACTACCAAATGGTTACACAAATAATAATTATTCTGAATGAAATATGAAAAACGAAATAAGTTTAACTCTACACTTGAGATAATATATTTTTTTATATTTTTATTTTTAAGTAACAGAGCAAATAATGGAATAATATGAAAATTTTCAACAGAATTTAAAACAATTTGATTAGTTAATATTTTTAATTTATTTATCATGATTAAACTTTATTTTAATTATAAAATTAATTTAATATTTGGTCTTCATGTCGAACGTAGACAATTTTAAATAATATAAAAAAAAAAAAAATACAAAAGTCCCGTTATTTGATAGGTAAATTCTAAAGTGTTAAGTTTTCATTTATATAATACTTTTACATACAAAATAATATTACTCGTTTTAAAGTCAATGTTCTCGTATTATAATCGCGTAACGTTTTTCATATCAACATTGAAATAATTGTAAATACCTTTATATTTTACATTTTTAAATTATACTTATTCCTATTGTTTTTATATCAAATATTTTAAATGTTTTCTTTTTAATCTAAATACGTTTTTTAAATGAAATATTTCAAAAATGTAAATTGAATATTTAACATCATAAAATATATGATTTTGTTAAAAACATCTTAAATATAATTTATGCTTTAAATAGTTTATACTTAAAATACTCAAACTCAACTTTTGAATCATTTCAATGAAAACGTTATAATAAATTTTATGTATTTTGAATCTTTGAAATTGACAATATTCATGTAAAATGAGAAATATAAGCCAAACACTTATTTCTTTATAATTAATACCTAATGTTATATTAAGTTTATATTTTATAATATTATTTATATATAATTAATATTAGTTAGAAAGTCACACAAACACTTAAATAATTGTAAACTTATCTTAAATTGTTATTAATTTGTAATAGGTACATTATATAAATAGAAAGCTTTACCTTGGCTTTTCCAAGTGTCCATCCCTTTGATTTTGATAACCTCCTTAAATATTTTATCTGAAATACTTATAACTAATGCCTCATGTATATCTTTTTGTATGTCCTAGAATACTTATAATAATTCTTTTTCATTTTGGTTGCCATAATAAGTATATATCACTGAAAAACAAGAAAGAGTATAAATGTACTTATATTTTTATGTGATAATGAGATATGTTTATATTAAATTAGATTATAATTATTAGTAAAATTACATCAATAACGAATGCTATAAAATTAATATTTATTTATACCTCAATAAATTGATCAAATTCATATTATATATACACTTAGCTACTTTACTAGCCTACCTATTTTATTGACAAATCGATTTAATCCTAAGTTTTTTTTTATATAAAATATAATGAACAATACACATTTAATTTCCTTTGAAACCCGTCTGCGCATATTTTAAAGATTATACTGAGAAGAAAGCTTTTATGATTATAACAGTAATAATAATAATAATAATAATAATAATAATAAAAGCAATCTAGTTAAACTTGCGTACAAGCTAGTAAACCTTAAATTAGGTTCTTCTAAATAAAGGGAATATTTACTAAGTAAATAAAATCTATAATTGCATAAATCAGACATACTTTTATTACCTTTTATTAATAAAATATGTTTTGAAACTAATGAGTTTAGTGTCAATTGGCAATCGCATAGTATATTCTAGTATACTAGGTAAAATTAAATATGATTTTTGGTTTTAATAACCTTATGTTATGAATTTAAATAACCATTTATTTTAAACGAAATTTACTAAAAAATCAACATTATAAAAATCATTTGTTAAATAAAACAAGAAAAAATTATAATTACTCAAATACCTAATAATATTGTATACCAATGTTATAGTACCTAGGCATACTATACTATACCTTTACCTACGTATAGTATATAGATACTTGAAAGGTACATAAATCTTGTGTAATGATAGTTTAAGGTATTTATTATAATCTAGGTACAAATAAAATATTTTTTCATTAATATCTATAAATATCAAAAGTATTTAACTATTTTAAATTCTAATCAGTATGCATTACAAATTATAATTTACATGGTATAGGTAAATCATATAAATATAAATATTAAATGTACTATTAATAATATTATCATTGATGATTTGACGCGGTAACAGTGTAATTGGTGATCTGGCCTTTGTCTGGTCTCAGTGCAATTATTTAGGATGCAGTGATGAAGTGACTTAGATATATTATGTGACACGAAATAAATTATTTTAGCATGTGGTAAGATTAAGATTTATTTTACAAGAACAGCTTGTACGTCAGTTGACAGTTAACGTTTTAATAT
Organism: Aphis gossypii; assembly: GCF_020184175.1. Taxonomy (NCBI): domain Eukaryota; kingdom Metazoa; phylum Arthropoda; class Insecta; order Hemiptera; family Aphididae; genus Aphis; species Aphis gossypii. The sequence goes on along the minus strand of NC_065531.1, from coordinate 57,713,549 downwards.
TTATAGTAAGATAGATAGGTGTACCGTTTTTTTTTTTTTTTTTGGTGGTGGTTTTTAAGAACAAAAATCGTTGGACAGTGGGTTTTTTGGTTTTATACGTCAGACGCAATGATGTTGGTTCGACGGTTAAAAATAAAATTCAAAAACCGGCCTTTACCATTTACTTTTTACTACATTCCCCGTCTTACCTATCATCGTAATCGGACAAGATACTAAGAGTTGACTACGTTGTGCCGTTTTCTCTCGGTAGTAAGGATTGATATAATCGTAGACGGCCCGCTATAGTGCTTATACGTCATGATCTCTAGTACTTATTACTATTTCTAACCGCGTCATGTTATTGGTTAAACGAAATAACCTATTTATGTTAAGTTATTAAATCATGTATTTGTCCATTTAACATATTAAAATAAATGTTTTATTATTTATGTGTATTATTCATTATAATATGGTATGGGGTATTTTAGTAGGTACTTTCTAAGCAATGGAAAGAACGGCTTGTATTTAATGAATGTTCACAACGTTTGTAAATTATGACCATATTATTGCCTGATGATTGTTTTATAAATAAGTACGTGTATATTATTTTTAAGATTATGATTATATATAAGTTTGATTTAAAAAATATTTATATATAATGTGTATACTATGTTGACTTCGTCAACAAACAACAATATTATTTACATGTACCTATATAAAAATATTTTTAATGGGCAAATGTAATTTAATAACTACTGTCTACTATTTTGCTTTCAATGAATTCTTGAAAACAATTCATAATTTTTAAATATATTTTTAAGAATAACTTGTAACAATAATTTTTGTATTGATAACTTTAATACATTGTTTAGTATACTCCTTTTTAGGGTATATAAAACTTTATTATGTACTTTGATAACTATCATGTAAACATATAATATAATGTACCCATGTTATTTTAGTTGTTTACAATATTTTTTACTTACAATCCTTGAATTATAAATTTAAATTTTAACATAATGAATCAATATAACAAATAAACAATAATATAAACGTAATTGTATATATAAAACCAATAATATATCACAGAAAAAAACATCCATAGAGATATTATATTTAGAAGAGCACTAATTTTGCGATGTTGTTTTTTAGTTTTGTAAAACTTTTATTAAAAAGTATAAATGCTATAAATATTTAATGGAAATATTAAATAACGATAAATTAATAACATATCTATATAAGCTAAAATATAACGTCATATGGAAGATTAAGTTAGAACTTATATTTTGAATATTTTCTAATCGATTTACTAAATAAAATATAATACTTTCTCAATATTAGATATAAGAATATTCCTTATCTATATTATTTTCTATAAAATGTAAACTTTAAAAATACTAATACCTTGGTACAAATAAATAATCGATTTTTGTATTTCAAAAATAAAGAATATTATTCCTTATTCTATATTATTAAAAAATTAATCATTATTTCGATTAATTATAGGTAGGTTCTTCATTAAAATTCTAAAATACAAACTAACAGAAAATTTAATTACAAAAAATAATAATTAAAAATTTTTCGGATCATCCTGCTTAGAAAAACAGTGCATCTACACCATTAAAAATATTCATGGTATATCATATACTTATACCTACAGTGCTTTTACAAATTATAATCACACGAGTTTCATTAAAATTTATTTTATACTGAATAATCCATTTTTGATTTTACACTAATAATTTACAAAAAATAGAAACTTTAGAAGATAGAAAAGTGTTATAATATGAGTTATACAATATTTCAAATAAACACTTTATATTGAATTTAAATTATTAAGTAACAACATACAACACAAAATATTATAATAAACTATCTATTAATTAAATTAAATTTATTTATTACGAAACAAAGACGTGTCACAATGTGTATATATCGTATAAATTATACATTTTAATATTATAATTACAAATAGATGGTCATATAATAATATATAATAGAAATTAGAACTAAATGGATAAGTAATAACAATAAAGAACAAATTGTTCAAGAATATAATATTATATCAATGGATTGGTCGTCAATGGTAGTGGTAGCGTCGTTTTGCAATATTGGTGGATTCCGATTTCTAACTTACAAACTGCTCTAAGACTTGTGTAGATAGTTTAAAAGTAGTTGTAAATAGAATAAACCGGATGAATATGCATCCTGATTTTTTTTTTTTGTTTTACGTATTCTGTTACGATCCAAGCTCCCTTCAAAACATTTTAAGTTGTGAGAAAGTGGCTTATTTATTATGTATTAACTATTTGTTTAAAATGACATCGGACAGTATGTAATTTTTGGCGCTGTATATGATATTAGACTAATACGACTAATATTTGTCAATATGTATATTTTTAATTACATCATTCGACCTAGATAATTTGAATGCATAGATGGGATTCACTACATAGATTTATGAGTTGCGTGGTTTCTTCTTTTTATAATATATTTTTTTTTAAATTAAAATTTTCCTATCCAATTAAATAAGAGAAATATGTGGTGATGCATGAATATTTCAGAATTACCAGGAGCAAAATTACAATTTTTTAAGTATGAGCCAGAAAATATATATTTTTAATTCAAAAGATACGAATAAAAATATAAATAAAAACTTACATTCATAAATTATATGAGAGACGATATATTTTATTTTTAAATATTAGATATCTGACCACCTTCTTTTAAAAATATTATTTCACTATACAAAAGATTTCTTAATAAAAGAAAAAATTAATGACTAAGAAAATATTTGTAAAAAAACGTCGTTTAAATCTTTCAAAATCAAGAGGGAAATATTATGAATTTTAACAGAAACAATATGGCTTATGATAGGTACTAATGAATAAAATATAAAAAATGACATTTCGATTTTCTTTTTAGACATATTATACTATAATTTAATTTTGTTGAAAATAAAATGATTGCTTGTCATTTTAAATGCGTACATTAATAACAAAAGATATACATAACAATCGTTGACGGAAACAATATAATATCGGATGACACTTATTAGTCGTTTAGTATCGATCAATGTAAACGGAACTAACACAATAATAATATGTCATATAAAATTAAATAATGATTGTAATAATAATAATAATAATAATAATAATACGTATCGGAGTAGTATGATAAGAAATACAAGCAAAGGACTGGTAAATAACAGCGTACAGTTTAACCACGACTATAATCGCTGGCGGGCGGCCAATCGCGATTAGTCGAAGCGAAATTACGTGAAAAATCTACGGGGGTTAAAACAATGTTTTTCAAGGTACATTATTATTATTATTTACGTATATGCGTCAAGACACCGAAGGTCATATAATAATATTATAAAACCGTCTAAAATCTATTACTCCGTGCGGCTGACGGTGTCGCGGGATATAATATAATGATCGTTTGATTTCGGCGGTTGCAGCAACGTCTCTCGATGTTCTCGCATTACGCACACCGATTCCGCCGGAAGTTGGCTCCGGTTCCGGTGGTGAGTTGCCAAAAAACCGTTGACCGTTTTATCTAGCGACCCGACCGCGACACCTTGCACACACATGACGTGCGCTCAGACGCGCTCACGCACACACACACACGCGCGCGCGCCCGATACAAGTTTACGCACACAGTATCGTACGAGGGAGATTTAGTGTCTCGTCGTCGTCATTCTTTCATCCCTCCCGAAGACTTACAAATGCCATAAAACCCGTTGCCAATAAATACCGTCGCTCTCTCGCGCAGTGGCGAGAGGGAAGATGGCAGCAGGGCTGCTGAGTCCGCAACCCCGCCGCCGCCGTAATGTGTTACGACGACAACGACAGCAATGGTTTTTGCTCGTATAATAGTTGTCGTAATAATATTATATAATATACACAAGGCTTCGGCATTTATCGCATTCGATTTTAATGCCACCACCCAATGACATTTTCAAAATAGGATTTTCGCCCACGCGTATTGAATGTTGATGTATACACTCGCAGTGTATACATACACTGTACATACACACATAATACGAACTACTGTTAACCACACAGTTCTTACACGCGAGTATTATATACATATATCATAGTGGTGGCGTATAATATCGCGCGCAGCACGTGCCTCGAGAGTTGGTCGGTTATTTTATTATTTTTTTCTTTTTCTTTCTTTTTTTTTGCACCAATCAACCCCCGAGAGGATTTAATGCGGCAATTACGAAATTACAAAAGTAAAAAAAAAAAAAATAACAATTGAATTTTTATGGCGTTTTTCCAAACTCCGGGTAAAAGCAAGCACTCGGGATGTTGATCAGAAACTCTACTGCGTCGTACTTACCGGTGAAGAGTGTCTTACTATAAAAATAAGCGAACGAAACTTTACAATATTATATATTATATACTATATTCTACGTCGCCACACATAAAACAGCGATAAGACAGTAATATACCATCATATTACCTAATTGATTTTTTACCACGTATTATTTTCAAAGACACAATTCTTACTCTTTCGGATGTTATCTAAAATCATTAGCTACAATATTGATATATTTATATATTTTTGTGTACAGAAAAAAATACATGAAACTGGATGACATTGATTTTTTACGGTTATTATGCCAACACCACGTCCAAAATCGTATTCTACCCTTAATAACATACTTAGTAATACATAAGACGTATATAATAATATACAGACAATCATAAAATAACCCATCGTAGTGGATCTAGTATATAATACAGACTTATCATTTTCCATAATATTATAATTTATAGTTAAGTATATTAAATTTTTACTCTCTTGTTTCCCGGGACTATAAAACAATGATGTACGATTAACGGTCAAGTGCGGAATCTGCAATTCTAGGCTACATCATGAGAGAGTGAAGTCGTTCAATTATTGTTATTATCACACAAGGATCCGACAACGAACCTCCACCACCGCGAGCGTCTATGATGGGATAACGAAATCGTAATAATAGCATAAAATTGTTAATAATATAATTAACAGTGCGTTGCTGTCGTTGTCGTTGGGTCAGGGTCTCTTTCCCGACACCGCCTCCAGCAGTCGGTTTGGATATATCGTTTTTCAGCCGCCGCGGCTTTACGAAAGCTGCGCGCGCACTTTTGTACTTTTGTCAGCCACCCACCATTGTTTGAAATAACTTTTTTACACATAGCTTGAATAATTTATTGTGTATAATATAAATTAATGTAAACTGTATAAGTGTGTACAATGTACTCATATTAAATAATAATAATATTATGTTGTCGCGTTTTGTATGATATAATATTTTTTAAACCGCCATGTTTATGATTAGCATATAAGTGATTTTATCAAATACGTCCATTAAAAATCTAAGATGACGTACTTAAATGATAAAGATAGGTGACATAAAAAACAAACAAACGTTTTGAGTGGTTTTGATTGTTTTTGTATAGTTAATTTATTTATTTTTTTCGTCTTGATTTGCAAATTATCTTTGAATTATTTCATTTTATAGAGGTTAAAAAAATATTTTACAAAATTATATGTGTAGATTGCCAAGAATCCTATTCAAATTTGAAAAGAAAATACGAAGTTTTTAAATAAAGAAATTATATGTTTCAATTCCTCGTACATAACTGTAAATTAAATTTCTTATATACGTCGTAATGATGCTTTTCTTCGATTTTATTATTTTCTAAAAGAAAATCTCGTCGGTATAAGGACTTGCGATTGTCTAGTATAACACTGTAAAATGAAACTAATGAAATTAAGAATTGGTAATATTGTAGGAAACATAAACTTATGTATACTCGTGTTACTTTTTATATTGATAAAGATTAAACAATTGTTATTTATTTAATTTAATTTAACAAAATATATTTTCATAACATTTAATTATAACTTATGATCTGTATACTAAAACAGATACATGACACACGCTTTTACGTCGTCTGAACTTCAGCAAAATATAAGAACTTAAATAAATTCATAATGAGAATTTTTTAACCATACTTATACACAAGAAATAAAAATACTTACATATCTTGCCTTAAGAATTAATCATTGAAAATAGTCAATATTTTGAATTATAGTGTTCAGATATTTTGATTTTACAATCATGTATAATAAAAACTATTAGTTTCATTAAAAAACAAAATCTTATAATTTTTTTATTCATTTTTATTTTTCTAAAAATAAAATACTATTTCCAATGTCCCGTAGTTTTGTAGGTTTAGTAAAACATTTCAATAACGTTAAAGGTATTATTTTAATATTGAAGAGAATATTAAAATATCGTACGTATCAGATAAATCGTTATTTATGTAATTTGCATAAAAATAACGACACCTCCATTGATATATTTTATTTTTTAATGATACATTTTACAAAAATTGTATATTCATAATTTCATTTAAAACATAATGTGCATACAGTTTTTTCAAGCTTCAATATTTAATACCTAGTCCCATTATTTCTTTTTATTATTGTTTGCATAATTTGAACCGAACAAATTGAATTACATTTATAAATAGAAGCTTATAAAGTATAATTAAATATCGTCTTTCAATGTTCCACTTTAAAATAAACATTGATTCTAAAAATTTCTGAAGCGCTTATTTTGAGTTAACTGCATTGTTCAACTTATTACATATATAATAATATCAAAAAATCTGAATTGATATAATATAATATATGCTGTTATACACCATATATATTTATTTACCGATCATATATATTTTTAAATGTTTATAATTAGCATTATAAGTACCTTGATCATTGACTGGAATTATTTTACGAGACTACTTATACTTGTTGAGATACACTTATGTCCGACTTTCTCCTATACGCCAACTCATAATATAGTTATACTCTAATAAAATGTTACTACTAGTTTATGTAATATTATAATATTGTCCTGTTAATTAAACGTATTAAGTAAAAAAATTAATTAATATTTGTTTCAGGTATCATGGGTTCGACATCGAGGTATACACTTGCTAACCGTGGGTCGTTACACGTATACAAGTGACCAAAGATTCCAAGCAATACATTCACCTCAGAACGAAGACTGGACACTACAAATACGGTATCCTCAAATTAGAGATAGTGGGTACTACGAATGTCAAGTAGGCACAACGCCTCCAATTGGGCATGCGATGGTTTTAACGGTCGTAGGTGAGTCAATCATACTTTTAATATTAGTATTCGTTTTTTTAGTGTAAAATAATGTTACGATTCTCATTTCTCTTCGTCTATAATCGTTAATACTGATCGTCAAACACACTTAACTGTAAGAGTCTGCAGATGCTAAATACTGAAGTTTTTATTTTTATTTTTTAAGTCACAATAATCTAGAAATCGGTCTTTTTCAGATTGTAAATAATATTTTGTTATTATTGTTTTTTAGGTAGTTTACATGGTTGGTTTTATAAGTGTTTACTGATGTGTATTGTGCTATCATTTTATTAAATTTGAAATCGATTATTGTTGCAATCTGAAAAAATGATTCTGAGTAGAAATTGTTTTGAGAGTTTTTTTTCAAAAATAAAAACAATAACAACTGTGTAACTTTGATATTTGATGTGCAATATACAATAGATTTCAAATTGAATGTTATATCTTATAAAACTTTGAAGAACTTTAAATACACTAAAAAGTATTTCACAAAAAAAAAATTACATATTAAACCAATAACATCAATGGTTTTGTTTTCAATCCAAAACAAGGAAATCCAAAAAAATCATTAAAGTCCAGTACCTATATACTATATAATATTAAAAACATTCAATTTATTTTTAAATTAAACATCTATATAACATATAAATTAATGCAATGGGTTTATAAAATAAAACCATAATAATAATCAACAATAAATATGGCAAAGATTTAATTCTTACGTTACACTGTACTTTGAATTATTTTAGTTTTACTATGTACTGAAAATAACTAATTAATTTTACTGAATTCAATTTTCTTTAATAATCGATAAATTTATTTAGTTAAGTTTTTATATATTATTTGTATTTACATATTTATACTTGCATGCAAGGTATACGTGCCATGTTGTATAAATGTATACGTTTAATATATTAGTTCAATTTTTATATTATGATTAATAAAACATTAAATGTGAAACTATTATTTTCTGTACTTTATTGTATAAATCTTTAAAAAAGATCTGAATGATACATAATACATTTTTTAATGTTTATACTTTGAATCATTGTACAAAAATATAATACAATTTTTAAACGACACAATTGTGTTTTTCTTGCATTCGAATTAGGTCTAAAACAATATATATATATATATATATATATATGTACCGCGCAATAATCAAATTGTTTCCGCGATTTATCGTCTGTAGGTTCAAATTGTGTCTACGGTTTATCGGCTATTGGTCTGAATTGTATCCACAATAATTGTTTGTCGATATAAATAATTGTGAACCATTTAGGTTTTATTACTTGGTGCCCAAACCTTTTCGATACCTTATCTCTAGATATCACCGAGATCCAAACAATTTAGTCCATATAGCAGAACATTAATTTTTTACAACAAAAAGCGACATTGTAACAAAGATACTCGTAATTTAAGCTATTCAAATGTATTCATTAATTATAAAAGGTGATACAGTTTTAAGTCTCAAATAAATAATTATTGATGACAGTACGTTTCCTTTTAAAAATTGTTTAAATTATAATATTCAAAGATGATTATTAGAGTTCAGAATGTACGTATAAATCTAATTTATACAAATAACAGTCTTGAGTCTGTTTAAGTACACAGAAAAATATAGTATTATATTATTTTAATTGTTATTGGAAAAAGTGACTCAGTCATGTTTTTAAAAACTTCCAGAAGTAACTTAAATCTGTCACAAAGAAATTTGAAAATTTTATCAAAATATCATTTTTAAATGCAACTTAGATCTATTAATTATAAATAAATTATTTTATGCATTATCACAGTTATACTAATTTTTATATTATATATATTATTATATATACATTAAAATAATGTTCTTGTTTATAAATAAATTTAAGTTATATTACGTACAATTTCATACATTTAGTACAATATTTACTTGTAGATTTAACTTAAAAACAATAAACTAATAATTATGTTTAAACAGTGTTCAATTACTAAAAGTTGTTATTAAATGCTGTACTTAAAAAACACAATTTTGTTATTTCAATTTTCTTTTTTGTGTTATACGTTAATAGAAATGTACAAAACTTATTTCAGTACAACTGAATATAGTCAGTTACTCGTATTAGTAAAATATTCATTTGATTCTAATAATTATAAATATACTTATTATAAAAGGTAAATAATTATAAAAAATATATAATATTTTAAATATTTTTGAATGACTATATTACATTAAAATTATCATTGTAAAACCAAATATACACTTCTCACTTTATATAAAATCTTTTAAGATAAGGATCTTTTTCTAAAGCACAAATAAAATACACGTGTATGTTATTATGCATAAATTTAAAATAAGTAATCGAACTATAATTTAACATTTGGTTATTGATTGTGCAGTTTACTAAAATAAATAAATAACATTCATCAATGAGTTATACATAAATCAGTTATACATAAAATGATTCACCAAACATGCTGATCCACAAAAATGTATTTATTTAATTTCAAATTTTAGGAATACTTAAATATTTTATGCCTTAAAAAATTAAATTATTGAGATTTGTTTGTACTTAAAGAGTGTTTAATGGTGACACAAACTTCTATTTTCATATAAAAATCTACATTTTTTACTATAAATTAATAATATCTTTTTGAACATTTTTACAAATCATAAAATTATAAATGAGATCAATATAAACAACATCAATTTTAAAATTACTTTGGCTTCCATATTATCTTCCAAAGCCATTATCATTAATCTATTGTTTTTAGTAATCAAAATCAAATAGATAATTTTAAAACTATTAATTTAAATTATTTTGATTTTAATACGTCAATATTTTCAGAAAAAAAAATTAAATATACTAGTAAATAATTTACAGTAGAAATGGGTAGATTTTATTTGACAAAATTTAAATATGTATCATAATAAGATACTCTTTTAATAAGTATAAAAAGTTTAATAATTAAAAGTTTGAAAAATAAGATTTTGAATAGCTGCGTAATTAAAGAAAAAATTAGTTGAGAAAGGATACATTTGCAAGGTCATCTTGTAAAATGTATCCAAATGAAAAATGTATTGTAAGTACAAATGGTATAATATTAGTGCCTGTAATAATTATTTTTTGAAATTAAATTTACATTAATGTTAGAATAAATTTAATTTTTTATAATTTTAAAATATCAAAATATGATAATAAATTTAAAGTATAAATATATTTATAAATACTATATAATATTATGTTTTATTTCATTTTTTTAACTTATTGCATTTAACTAGTAACTACTTATATTAGTACTCATATCAAATATATATGTTGCTTTAGTTTTTTAAGCTATCTAGTAATATTAGATAAATTTATTAAATTAATAACATAATATGTTTGTTACCGTATGATTTAATATTTTAAAATACGTCTATTGGATCCAATAATCGAATCAAATACCTATGAAAAAGTAATTTGGAATTCAAAAATATAATAAATATAATATCATGTTACGTTTCACTAGATGAGTTCATTACAAAAATCTAATTTTTATTATCAATATATGAAAATATTGTAAATAATATCGGAATTCTACATTCGTCATCATTATAAATTTTATAAGTATAAAAATGTAAATAATCGACGTATAAGAAATTGCATAATATTAAAAAAAAATTACGTGTCTATTATAATAAATAATTTGCATACATATTAACTTGCTTCCATCTTTCCAAGCTACAGTTTTACATATAATTATAGTTCTATCTATTTTATAGAAATTAAAATTATAGAAGTTTTACACTTAGGCCACTATAATTTGTTCATTTAAAATATTATATAATATTCAATGTACAATTAGTTATTACCAATATTGTTTCACTTAAACATAAATAATCTTTTCTTTTTTTATTCAAATACTTTTTCGTCAAAATAGGTACTCATTTCTTATTTTTCTAGACCAAAACGAAAGTTTTTTCATGTTTATTAGTCTAAGCACGTAAACCGAAGTTTTTGTTGAGTTTTTCAAAGTTTGTTATTTTTAGTTTTTCTTTACTAGTATTCGATTACTCAAAGCATTTTCTACTATTTATCGAAATGATACACCGAATAAAACGTGAATGACAAGACGATGGAAATAGCTATTTTTCCATCTAAACGTTTCCTTCTATCTTCAAAATAAATTAAAGAAAAGTTTTAAAAAGTCAGTGCGACAAAATGTTGAACAAATCGTCACTGTCGAAGTTAAATTAAGACGAAAGCACGCACGTGCGGAAGTTTGAACTATTTAATTTGTTCAAGTGTTCTTTTTTTTTTCATTTTACCCTTTTGAGGCGGCAGTTGACGGGCAATTTGGTTTTGTCCGTGACATTCGGTGAGGGAAAAGCGTGCCTACAAAACAAACGCACCAACTACGTTAAAGTTTGAAATTTTGTTCTTAAAAGTCTTCGATTACAAAACACAACACTATAGAAATTTTTCGTAGAGTTCAGGTTGTCTTTTCAACTATATCGTATTATTCATACAATTTATAAGAATTTAAAGTGCAAATATCGATTATTGAAAAATACTATCATCACACTGTTAAATCTTTGACAATTCTAACGTTTATTATTAAACTTTAGAACTTATTTGTAATTAAAAGTATTCAAAATTACAAAACAATGCAATCATATACCTACCTACAACAATCCTTAAAAATGATTAAACTTATATTTTAAAATGCAATTTATTAATTTTAACAATGAAATTTAATTTAAAACTTGATTTGTTTCCTAGTTGGTAGTTTATTTTATTTTTCAATATAATATTACCTTAGTTATAAATAATTATTATGTAATATTAAGATTTAAAATTTAAAAAAATACATCTAGGAATTCATTCTGCGGTTACTGTAATAATCAATACGTTAAATTTTAATTTAATATTCAATGTATACGTGAGCAAAACAATTCTGATTGTAGATTGTTTGTATATTGTAAATTATAATATTAACGATATTTTATTTCAGTCACCACTATGCTGAAGAGATGTCATCATTAGACAATAATAGGTCTCTTAAACTACTTATAGGCTAACTCAAAACTCGTATAAAGCAATAGAGCACATACACGTATAATATATAACAATATTATTGTTTAATTGAATAATTATTTTATAAATTGCGTAATAAAATATTTAAAGTAAAAAAAATGTATACGCTGTATTATAATATAATAAATATTATTGTTATTTTTTTTTTTTAATAATACAGTTGGTTGTACTATTTTTTTATAAAAACAAATCGCATGTTTTCCTTATCAATTAATTTAATATGTATAGCCAACTGTAATTAACTTATAAGTGTAATAAGTCAATGCCAAGTTATAAAAAACATGCAAATAGATTTCTAATAATATATAAATTAAAACGAGTTTATTTTTTAATAATAAATAATAATATGCGTATTACTTAGTGCAAAGTTCAAATCCTTTCAAATAATATATTTTTTAATTACAACAAAAATATTAAAATCTTGACTTTTTCTTTTTTAATATCCATTTTCATAAACATTTAAACTTGAATTGTCTTTAAAGGAAATATATATAATATTATGTATTTTTGATATTTATTTTTATGTTGGAAGCTTGATGTAAAAAATATGAGAATTGTTGTCTTAATCAAAATGTTTAACTATTAAAATTGAACATTTGATAAATGATGCTTGTTCTTTTATACTACCATAGATCGTAGTACCAATATCTATACTTCATACTAGATGTTTATTTTCAGTTCATACACGACTGTTCAATTAATATAATTATCGCTATCGTTCTTGATTTTAAAAACCTATTCATTTATATTATGCTACAACAATAAATTGTAAATAATGATCGTAACGGAGTCTTCCTATAATATCTATGGGAAACTTGTGAATAATGTTGCACTCCAATGGTGATTGATGACTCCGCCTTAGCTGTCACCGCTTCGCGACCACGTGAAACCGGTGATAATGCACTTCCGTAGACCATTTCACATGAACGTTACATGAGACAACGACCACATTTCCCTTGAGATGACTGACCGACATCGAAAATTGTGATTATTTCCCAGTATACCGTATGTAATAAATATAAATGTATAGGAAATCAATATTATAATTATTATAATTGGTGATTACAATTTCCTCTAAGGATGACCAACGAGAAATATCGTACAGTTTTACACCTCACACTACATCAAGTCGTGTAGATTTAAATAAATTCATCTAATACGGTAACGTGCTGCATACATATTGTGATCCTACATGTTGACTATATGGAACGCAGCACACCTGTGAATTTAGTTTAGGTACCGGTAATTATGAGAAATGTCAATAGAGGTAAACGTTAGCAACGTTTGATATTGGAAATATTTAGACTGTATATTTGCTAAACTGTGATTCAAACGTTTGTGAACACAATGCACGACATGATCCAGAATTTGGTCTATTTGGTTCCAATACCCAAAACCATAGTTGAGTTTGTTTATATTTTGGTCGCCATATAATGAATCCGGATTCACAGTCACGCGTCATCTACAGTTCCGTATTTCATATATCGTATTCTGGCTATTGTAATCATAGTATCATCATTTACTAACCGTGATTTACCTTGAGTTAGCTTAATTTTTAAACATGACATGACAAATAACGTAACTGATAACCCGATTTTAGTGTTTTACTACGGTGAATGACCAATAATATAAATCCTTATGTCTTATACTACGGTTAGCTAATACACTGCAAGTATCGTTTACCAATTTCAACCTTATAAATATTTCATACATTAGCGTTCGTATTCTAAAACGTTTACCGCTATAGAATTTTCTCTATATTCATAGCGATATCCTCGTCCAAGGGGTAAGCTCTACAAGGGGTAAGGTACTACATTGTACTCAATATTCTCGATATCGTGTAACCACCATCATTTTCATTTTATGATAAGTCAAGCCTAAATACGTTTTAAAGATCTTAGATAAACCTTGGGAAAATAGTACGTTGTACGACGAGCTTAAAAATAATTTTTAAGTATATAATATAAGGCATGGTATTTTTGTTTTTGTATTTATAGATATCGTACGTGCACGTTTAGAGTACCTATAAAATATCTGTAAGTGTATTAAGGTTTTTTTTTTTTAAACCTCACGATTAAACATTCTACACTGTCCAAATACTTTTGTGGATACGAATATCAAAATGAGTATAATAAAAATATGCAAACTTTCAGTATAAGGATTTTCTGAACATACTTTAAAAATCAGCCTTTATGTATATTATTTATTATAGGATGCGTTTAAAAAAACAGATAAATTATCTGCAACAATTGTAGTACAATACTAAACTCATTATTAAATTAAAAAAAAACAAAATAATTATCAATGGTCAACATAATACTGTTTATAGATATAGAAATTAAATTATTAGCGTGTATAGATAAGTATTTGACATACATTTTTCTTATCAAAACTTTGCATTATTATTGATCCTTTACATCTGTATAACTTTAAATATAAGTGTATAATACATTAGTACTATACTGTCATCTTATTTACCAAAAGATATAACTCCAAAAAAGTTCAATATTTTATGCCATTACAAAGAACAAAAAACAAGTATTGGCTGATATATTGCCAATATATTATAATGATTTATTCTTACACGAAGTTGATATCAAACAGTATGAAATAATCATAACTACAAAAAATAATGCGTATAAAACGGTCATACCCACTAAGTGTGTCATTACTGCATTTACTTTCAATATACTTTGATATAGTAACCAAAAAATTATGTTGATAATAATATACATAACTGTAGATGTTAGTGTCACAGCCACATAAATAGCGACCGATTTTATCAAACATATTAAATACATACATAATATATATTATATATAATATATATATATGATATTATATGTATAATATTATATATATAATACCTTTAATTTTGATTGACATTTCAGAAAAATTGAATATTTTATAAATAAATAGTTCACAATAATTCCTGTAACATTATTATTTATTATTAAATACTGTGAGTATACTGTGGGTATTATACGAGTTGTTCGATAAAAACAAATTTTTATACAAGTTTATATCAGTATTTAATCTGAGTTTTTCATCAAATAATCTATCAGACAATTACCGAAAAAAAATCCAATATATTTTTGTTGAATGGTGTAAGAATTTTGAATTAAATATAATTGCATATGTAAATTAATTGATTATTTTAAAATACTAAAAAAAAATCACGATTAAAATTTATCCACGTAAATGATGTTTTTTAATTTAATATTTTCGTACAATTGAAGATAACAATAATTTCTGTAAGTCTCTGAGATGGTAGACACCTAATCTATTAAGTTAAACGAAATGCAATGTTCTTATTTTTTAAAATAAATTAAATCAATTGTTTATTCCATATTTTTAAATATATTTAAAAAAATATCATTATTAAAAAAAATAATAATAATATAAGTGAAAACTGTCAGCAAATAACCCATCAACCAACGCTCATCTTAATGAAATAATAAAGTAAAATATTTTTTTTATATATATATATAACTAATTAGAGATGACAAAAATGTTATAATCATCATTTTTCTGACACGATTCATAATACCAAAAAACGAAAAACTAAAGAAAAAAACTAAATCAAGGATACACAAACCTATAACCTTAACATTGTAGATTAAATTATCTCTTTTTGTATATATAGTCACAAATAACAAACACATACCCAATATAAACTACTACTTCATCGACAAAAATAAAAAATATTGCAAATTATCCAAAACAAATTCCTGAAAATAACACTAAAACTCCTTGATCTATATTTAACAATCAACAATATAATGACATAGGATTTATCTACGTAACAACATAGATAAATTAACTAATGTAAAAACTTGAACATTCACCTAAATAAAACTGAAAAACTTATCATTACAATAACAATAACATAAACTATGCCTACCACAAGACATCTTTCTAGAATACTAGCTAAACAACTAACAAAAAAGATATTTGTTTGTTTATTTATTTTTATTCGTAATTAATGTATATTTAAAACTTTGTAAAAACAAATAATATGTTGCAGCAATTAACTAACTAATTAAAAATAAAATAAATATATGAGTATCAATTTTATTATATAAAATTGTCTATTATTAATTATAGTTTCAATCTGACTGTTTACTGAAAAGTGTTATATTGATCTTATTTCAGAGTTATATGGTTTTATAGAAGATCAATGTTGACAGAGAATTCGCATTGGTATTTAATTGTAGCTTGTGGAATTTCTAATATTGTCACATTTGTGAGCATTGAGCCAAGGACTTTTATAAAGAAAAAATTGTGGTAAATGTAAGAAACCTACTAAGAAATCTAGAAAAACAAAATATTTAAGACAAACAAACAACAATATTGTAATAAAATAAATTGTAGTACAATTTATAATATTAACAAAAATTCTATGAATACATGCATTATTTTATTATAGTATGATATTTTTATAATGTATTATTTTTTTATGATACTTATATCATAAGTAAAACCAAATTAAGTATGCTAAATTGTACCTTATTCAATAACTGTAAAATAATATGTTTACTATTAATTACTTTTACAAATATTAATAGACAATAGCTATAAGGTTAATGTTTCTCGTGTCTATTAAATATACTTATGTTTAGATTTAACCTCGTAAATACTTTACTCTATCAACTTCTTTATAAAAGCAAACAATTAACAAAATATTATTATGATTTTCGCTAAAAACAATATATGAACTATGTGTAAAACAATTGAATTTTAAATTAAATACCTAAGTTATTACCTATATTTTAAAATAAGTTTAGACTTTAAATTAGATGTTATTAAAAAAAATAATAATAATAATTTCCTAATGTTAGGTCATATACACTTAACGATAAATTGTTCATATAAATATATAATATGATATTATTTGAATGTTGTATAATTACAGTAACTAGAATTTATACACACACACACACATAAATAGAATAGGACAGAACGTATATCATTGTATATAGTGCAATGCGTGAACGAATATGCCACCGGGGAGGCAGATTTTAAAATGATACCTTTTAATACATTTCTACCCTTTATAAAAAATACTTTTTTTCCTTAGCACTTTTCCGAATGGTTACTTAATTACATTCGCTTTCTACTCACATACAAGAATAAATAAATAAATAAAAAATTAAATTTAAAAATGAACTATTGTGTCATATAAAATTGTCTATATTTCAGTAAAGGAGGTTTGGAAATTGTCTCGGTGATTTTACTTAAGACAGTATTATTGTCAGCGGTGTATTAAAAATTAAAATGTTTACTACTTAGATAAAAAAAAAAAAATGATTCTATAAGTAGAATATTTTAAACTGTAGATATTAAATTCATTAGTTATATAGTTCTATAACATAAATTAATTTGTAACAAAAAAAAATGTGAATGTATTATTAAGTATTCATACCTATTTTTCACTAATAATGAGTCCTCTTCAAAATTATTGTAAATTAGGAAACTGCTAAACATTTATTTTGTTTCCTCTCTATAAAATTGTCTACCAATGATAATTCACCCCGCACTCTTTAACATATAAATAATGTAGTGAAATTAAAGGTACAAATAGCATTCAAAAATAATTTTTAGTAGATTCAACTTAAACAATCCAAAAATTACATATTCAAAGTCTCGATAATCTATTTAATCGATATATTATTTATGTATCTATCAAGGTTAGGGATGAGATGAATGCTATATGGAATATATAATGATATGGAATCGTATAGATTTTAATTTCACTTTACATAAACACATAATTTTTAAAATATAATTTACTAGTTTGTGTATAACAAATACCTACAGGATTCTACATAATTTAAAATGTAACAATACTTTACCAGAAACCATGCATAAACAAATAAATTATTATTGTAACGTGTTTGACGTTTTGCGAAATAGACTATTCTACCGTCAAACAAAAACTACAATATATCCAACAATCATTTTGGTAAACATACTTTTAGTTTACACTTAAAGCATTGTTGGATTTATCGTATTTAATATTCTGACTTTGAGTTATGGTTTATTTCTTTATGATAAGTGATTTATTTTTGAGATTTCAAAATAAAAGATTTTGCAGGAATTTTCATAAGTTTTAATTTGTTAAATGCACTAACATATTATGTTTTTTGTACGAATGGAATATTATTAACTGTGAAAAGTTCATTAATTTAATTTCAAAATTATTCAATACTAATATTCGTCCGTTTTTACACTAAAAAAATTATATAATAATTTTTATTTGGTATTTCAGTATACAAACTTACAATCAATTTATTTGGTGAGTTATATGTATTCATTATAAATTATAATTTATAAAAAATAATAGTGCAAATAAAATATTTTAAAATTATGTTGTATGGAATGAAATATTTCAATGATACTCTCACTCTCCAGAGAAATTATTTATTACCTACAAATTGTGTTAATACATTGCACTAGAATATAATAATAAAACACTAATTTAAAAAAAAAAAATTATTAAAACAATTTATTTTGAATTAATATTTTGTTCATTTTTTCCAAACCAGTGCATATTTTTCGTTCTCGAATATATCTCTTAATATTTAGACATAGTATATTTCGAAGGTAATACAGAATTAATAACTATGTTCATTCATGTTTCACATTTTCATTAAAACTGTTAAATAATTATCAAGTATTATTTCAAGTTGTAACATAGTAAATTTTGGCGAATACATAGTTATTAAATATATACACGAGGCTGATAAAATCTATATGTATATACATATTGTATAATTAACATCATCTTTCATCATCAGTTCATCTAAACATTCAACCAACCAACTAATTATTACACGTCACTAAATACATAAACATTATAACTGCGCACATAATCATCATACAAAAGCAGAGCTACCAGATATTATATCTCTGCAGGTATTTTAACATGATATGTAAGCCAATGGAATAGTCTTATAATATTTAATGATATATAGTTAAAACATTGATAACACTTTTCCTATGATTAGTTTAAGTAAAAGTTATTAGATATCTTATGAAATAATATATTAAGCTCTAATTTACGATATCGTTATAATTACATTACCTACATATTAGTTTAAAAAATTGTATTACTACAGTTCTATTATCTTAAATATTGATAATTTTAACAAACGCTATATTATAAATTTAGAATAAATAATCTATTATCACCTCAATGTTAAGTATAAAATATTGTATTTAATTGCAAATAATATTTAATAGTGAAACTATACTTTATTCAAATAGATAAAATAGGAAAGAAAACCATCGATGAATGTTTTATCCCATTTCTTTATTCTTTGCAACCTTTAAAACATAATATATCTTAACTGTTGACATGTTCTAGAAGCAAGAAAAAGAAATTTGCTTACACTTAAAAAACTAAACAATCATTTAAGATTATTTTACATATGGATAATTCAGCTAGATAAAATATGAGATTTATCCTTTCTTAAATAATATGTGAGGTAGTATTTTTATATAAGTAGTTCGCAAGAAATTGTTTGTGCAATATAATATCATGCAATTTAAAAACGTACAATGAATTAGTGTAGTATAAAGAATTTAAATAAAAAGTACTACTTTAAATAGGTAATTTAATTTTTAATCTTAGTGAATGTTTCTTAGCAAGTAAACCGTTATTTAATTCTTATATAATATTATGTAAGTATGCATATGCACAGACTAAAGAGTAAACTAAAAATTATAGTTTTATCGTTTTTAACATTATGTAAAAAGTATCAACTTAAGTTTCATTGTTATTTGTACTTCGTTATTGTTGGTTTTATTGTAGTTAACAAATAAAATAGGTAATTATTTTTTATAATTTTATGATATGATTTTTTTAATAACAAAATAATTAAGTTACCGTTATAATAGACTTAGCATAATAATGTACTATGAGCATATTCTTTTTTAATAACAATTGCACACTTATTAGATGAATAATAATAATAAATACATTAAACGTAGGTAGGTATACCACCGTAATATCATGGTTATGGTAAGTCAAGTTTTTGTTTACTATAAAGAACAGAATTTTCTCTCTCTCTCTCTCTCTCTCTCTCTTTGTCCCTCTCTCTATCTGCCTATCTATCTCTATAGGTACCATTCCTGAGTGGTGACAAAATCGATAACGATGTAAATTGTAAATTCTCATAGCGCCAATGTCATTTTAACAGCAAACAATAGGGCCACGGTTCGCAGACCACGTATGAATAATGAATGGCGATTTTGGTGTAGAAGTTTTTACAAAAAGAATGACTGAGAGAGGAGAGTGAGAAGTTTTTACCGACGATGGATCGACACTGTAATGACGGTCTCTCGACGGCTTCAGCATCGCCATTGCCATCAGAGGCAGTGGATGACGGAGATGAACGTCATTTGCATACATATACGTCTTTTGTCGTAGTGGCACTTTATCGCATTCGTTCATATTATTATACACCTAAAATAGTCACAAAGAGGGATGAAATGGGACGGTTTATATAATGTGGCATGTCCGTACCGTTTTCAATTATTCCGTGTTATGTATCAGCTATCTTTCACTATACATCCCTACACACTGCGCATGTATTCGAGTGCGTGTATGTAGATGTTAACGCTAAAGTGCAATAATTCAAATGCAAATTATACGCTGTTGTGCGCGCTAGAACCCCGTCGAATGACGATGCATAAAATTTTGCTTCAGAGTACGAATTTTCAAAAATTAACTCTACATTATCGATTAATCATTTTACAGTAGTAAATGAATGTAAACATTAACGGCGATAAATTTATGATATTTTCGAGCATCATTTATCTATAACAATTAGTAAGTTCTCAAATATATTCCATACATATTCCATTGAAAATTTGTAAGCGATTGTAAGTGTTTGTTGTAACTTGTTACTGAATAAACATTAGGTACTCCTTAACTCATTATAATAGTTTACAAATAAAACACCATAAATAAAGTAATTGTATATATTCATTGTTGGAATGATATAAATTATAAATAAATATAATCTATATCCGTACAAAAAATAAGTTTCTCCATGATACTCGTACATAAGCATCGGCACTCATCACAATGACGTTCAAATTCCTACACTACCTATCTTTGTAATATTATAGCTTCCATTCACACTATAGACTAATTATATTCTAAAGCAATACTTTTCGCACAAATATATTTGAGAAAATAGTCACGCAAATACGTGTTTATTTGTTCAATATTTTTAAATGGACATTTAGATTTATCACTGTATTATTATTAATCATGTTTGATAAAGATAACGTTATGACAAAACAGCTGTATTGTTTATTACGGTCCAAATACTTACACAAACCTTAAACAACCGTTTATATGTCCAAATGGCCATTTTAATTTGTGCTAACAAATTTATGCAAATAAAATTGTGCTAATAAAACTTAACGTGTAGGCACTATAAGCGGACCTCAGATAACCCAAATTAATTAATATCTAATATTTCCTCTATTACTATCTCAGAAAACCCTCGTCATTGCTTACAATGCAATTAGTTACACAACATCAAACAAGCAATTAAACATATATTATAAATACATAATATACATATTAATAAAAGGTAAGACACCTTTTTTAAAGTGAATAGTATGTAATATACTTACTTAAATTAATTTTAAATTCCCACTTGAAAGAAAAAAACATTTCAAAATATATCAAGATGAATTCGGAAATTTTGGTATGAGAGAATTGCTATGTCATCAGTGTAAGTATAGCTGTCAGTGTATTTTCAGAGTTGAAATTGTCCACTGTGTAAATGTTGTAGAGATTTAGTGATAAGTCGCTTCATTGAAGATACAGGTGCTTGGATTTGAAATTGCGATGAGAGGGAAACCACTTGGATTTAATTTTTCAACTTCAAAATAACTTTTAATTTCTTCAAGAATAATTGTAAACGATATTTTTTAAACTTTTAAGGCTTTGAGTGGAATAATTTTTTTTAATTTAATTTGAGTATAACTGTGTTTATTTAAGAGGATGCTATACCCTCGTGTGTTGTCTCTGTCTTATACACGCATAACATAGTTAAAAACTGTTTTGCTTAGAATGACTTTACTCCCTCAATATTTATATTAAAATTACCAAAGCTATAAATTGCATAAACTTTACCTAACTTATAGCGTTTTAATAACATGAATACAATTAAAGTTATCGGTTTGAGAATTTTAGTTTTTTTTCATTTACTTATTTAAAAATAATTGGTAGCTACTATCAAAAAAAATAAAACGCTACTACACAGGTAAGCTTTTTCAAATGAGATGAGATTTGTGTAGTTTTGATAATTTTGATATATCGAGGGAGTAAAGTCATCCCACACAAAACAGTTTTTAACTATGTTATGAGTGTATAAAACAGAGACAACACATACGGCTATATAGCGTCCTCTTAAGTGAAATTCTATTTAATTAATTCAAAACTGAATCAAAGTGAGAATAGAATAAATTTAAATTAATGTAAATGCATTGAAAAAAAAATAGCAAATTAGCAATGCGTATAAATCATAAGTAATAGTTTATAAAAAGATGAACAAACATTAACAATTGATTAGTAACATTTAATTTTGGGTTATTGATATATATTTTTTTTTGTATTTCACACACTCTACATCACTTAACAGAATTGATTAGATGTGAAACATAAGTAAATTCAACTAATAACCATAAAGTAACTTTTAAAAGTGAAACTTTTGAAAGTTTTTAATTTATTGCCGTTTCATATTTGTTAACAAATTTAACAATGAATTAAGTTGGTCATGTTATGTCTTTATTGTTCCTGGCTAGTGTAAACCCATAGTTATAATACAAATTCTAGTTAAAATAACAAATAAAAACTAATATTTTCATACATAATTATTCATATTTTTGAACAAAAAGTTTAATACACTAAATAAAACATTAAACGACATAAAATATAAGGTTGAAAGTAAATGTACAAAACGGATTTTATTAAATTTTAAAAGAAAACAAGTTAAATATCTGAGAATATTAAATTAACTTGTATAAATTAACCATCAAATATTTTTTTTTCATTCTTTTAGATAAAAAACTTTAAACTTTAAATAAAATGTATTAAAAGTTGTTGAAACTTATATTATATATTATTAAGAAAAAACAATAACATGATACATATTTAAAATTTTTTGTAATCATTGCAATCTTTCAATATCTTTTAAAGCATTTAACATGATACTTTTTACCAACATATTGTTTTTACAGTGGTAACTATTTATAATTGTATGATAATTGGTCATTCAAACGTGTCAAATACAATTTGTTTTGAATAGGTTGAATATACATACTTATGAATAATAACATATTATGTTATTAATGTTTTTTTTTTAAATGATAAAAATATATATTAGTATTAGTACCTAAGTTATTTTAATATTAAACTAAAGAAACTAAAAATAATTTGGAATACTATTATTTAGAATATTTATATATTTACTGAAAATATTTTAATAACATTGCTTAAGTTACATTAAATAATAATTATATCAGCAATGTCGTTTGTTATGAATATTATTATTGTCCTGAGCAGCGTTCTGTATCAACAAACATGTAATTGTGGTTTAATGTGCTGTTTATTCACTCTCAAGTTATGACTGACATTAGTAATTACTTCAAAGTAATCAAAAACGAATATCAAATAACAATAAAAACGATGCTCAGCTATGATAAACGGTTACGATATACTAACGGATTAAAATAATTGTTTATTTTTTGAAATTATTTATTTAGAGAAATATTTAGAAAAAAAAACTTTTAACAGTTATAACTACAATGTTTGAGTTGTATATTATTATTATTTTTTTTTTTTTTTTAGAGATAACATTTGACTTCTATATTCGATAGGCTTTAAAAATATTGATGATTATATCCAGTGCATTAGTCCTACAACTGTAAAACGGTAGTGTGTGTGTGTGTGTGTGTGTCCAAAACAAAACTCGGTCATGTCCAGCGACAAAATTTATGATCGAGTTTTTATGAAAATCTCTGATGAATTGGAAAGAGGGGAGAGAATTGAACGAGTAAAGCTTTATGACAGTTGATCGTTAGTGGCCGGCCGTGGTGGCAGATTTAATTTTAAGCATTATGCGAGAGTGATGTAAATGGTTGCAAAAAACATTTTTTACCATTAAGATGTAGTTAGGACCCTAAAGATATTATTCAAACAACACGGGAGCAATCCCGTATATATGTGAGAGTATATGTGTATGTGTTGGTTGGTGGGTGGATGGGGTTGCGCTTGCGCTGGGCACCCTTCGTGCATAGTATACCGGAGGTTGGACAAACGCTGCTCATGACCAGAGACATCAAGCAGATGGCCCTTGAGTGCTTGTAATGACTGTCAGTGTATACGGTGACAAATGACACCACCGCCACTCATCCACCTCGCGAAGGCAATACGTCATATTATTATCTTGACTTCTGCCACTTCTTCGTTCTCGTCGTCGGAGCGCATTTCTTCGAGTGTATTCGCAGTAAACGTGTGTATGCGTGAGAGAAAAGCCGGCGTACACGTCCTAACCTAACCTTACCTGCATGCAAAACGAAAATAAAATAAAATATTATATTGTATACAAAAAATAAACAAATATAATAACAATAATGACGATCTACCGTACAGAAGTATAGATGTAATGTATAGCTACAAAACACATCTGTGGTCAAATATTTGGATACAAAAAACCACGACGATTGTTTCAACATTATGTAATTCGATTTTCGTAAATAAAAATATTACACCCATAAATTATAAAATGTATTATTAATGTTTTTTTGTTTAAAATCACAGACAGTCCGAGTTATAAAATAAAAATTTTTTACTTTTAAATGCATTATAATAATATTATATTGGTAAGTTGCCATGCACTATATAGTGCACGAATTATATTATACGTTTTAATATGACTGTTTGAGGGAACATTTTCTAGATAATTTTTAGATGTTTTGTCGGTTAAAAACAAAAAATAGATAATTGAACTTGAACACATTAGGTATAATAATATAATAATCATTTAAGTTGTTTTTCATTATGAAAATAACAATTATTTAAAAACCAATAGGTGATGAACAATAAAATTCTATAAATCACTATTAATAATGAAACGAACTTGAATAAATAGAAAATATCGTGAAATATATCACATTTGTTAGGTATCTGTATTTACAGACGAAAGACGTTTCTCTAGTTGTTAACAGAAATCCCGGTTAAAATGCAATTAATCATTATACGCACACGATTTTACGAGGTTAAATCGCCTACCTACCTACGTCTGATACTGTATAAACTACCAAATAATAATTACTCGATCACACTACTCCTAGTAGTTAAATCACTTTTTATACTGAATAATAAATAACCCACTAATTGCTTGAAGTTATTTATATTTAGTTATGTATATTATATCATAATAAATGAGTGATTTTCTATAATATTAATAATTTTAATAATTATAAAGTAAATCCAAAAAAATATATTCCTTTTAACTTATTGTTTGATTAGGTAATTATTTATATATATTATATTTTACAGAACCTATAACAACAATCATTGGAGGTCCCGACATGTTCATCAATAAGGGTAGTACTATGAACTTAACGTGCATTATAAAGCATAGTCCAGAACCACCACCACTGATTTACTGGACACATGACTCAAAAGTAAGTTTTTTTTTAAATATTTGTGATAAAAGATTTTTATAAAAATTTTCTATTGTAGGTATTAGTTTTAAAAATAATCAACAGTATATAATAAGAAAATAATCTATATAATATATATAAATGGTGAAAATAGAATTCTTTGTCATGCGTGTGAGCTTAAACTACTCATCCGATTAGGTATCCGATTTTTTTTTTTAATGAAATAGTACATAGTGGATTAGATTTTAGGCTTATTTCTGATTTTATAAATAAATGAAAATCGAGTTGTTCATTGTTTTAAATAATCGGAAAATACGCACATAGAGGTATATTTTTTTCCCCGTGTTTAAAATTATTGGTTATTATTAGAAATTAATATTTTAGTGAATAGTTGATGTGGTATAACAGTCAACACTTTTTTGTTGTTTTTAGTTCACACTATTGGAACTTTATGAGTTGTTTGTTTTTGGTCAGAATGAAAAGGAAATTAAATTTGAGCTGTTCAACAAAAAAGGGAAAAAAAGAAAAGAATTTAAAAAAAAAAAAAAAAATACTCCTGTTAAACGGTCGAAAAAATGCTAAACTGGGTGGAACAGCTGTGTAAAGTTGATACGTCATAAATATCATCTATAGACCAAATTATAAAACCAAAAATATTATTTATCCACACGCGTTATACAAAATATAAGCATTAGAACATCAAATTTACATGGATTCTTTTTTTACAGACAACAAAATACATCAGGGTAGACATATAATATACAATAATTTGATATAAGTAATTAATGTTTCAATTTATTTAAATATATAGAATTTTGACTGTAAATGTTTTAAATTTAAAAAATACAAATCTTACAATATTTAAAACTTACATTGTAATTTATATTCATCAAGTAAAAATAATTAATTAGAAAAAATATTTATTTTTTTTTTGCAAACACACATTTTTATTATCAAATAATTATTATAAATTTGGTTTCCATTAAAATATAACACTAAAATGGACTAATTATTATAATCTAGATAAAAATATAAAGTAAAAATTAGAATTGTAAAATAGTTTCAAAATATATGGTTTTAAATATTCAATACTTCATGAATTCAATATGGCAATAAGTTAAATGCAAATTAGTTAAAATAGAACAAAAACATCAAAATACAAATTTTAATTTATAAAGTTTACCTTTTATAGATCCATAGTATGCCATTTTATTGAAAATGCTTCAAATTTAAAATATTAGCATATTCTCTTTTATAACGCATAATTTGATAAAAAAATAATGCTTTTATTTTTATTCAAAATATTTAAAAAAAAAATCAAACCTTATCTTTGGATTATATAAATTCTTATTATAATTAATGTTAAATAAAATGTATTTATTTTTTTTTAAGTTTAAAGTATATTCACCATTAATAAACACATTCATTATACTTTTATTCAGTTAATACATAAGTAGTTTTTATAAATAGTTTAAGGTAAATACGTATAATATAATTTTTTTTTTTTTTAAAATATCAGTAAAAAAAAAACTTATTCATCATGATTAAATTAATACATTCATCTCTATGCTTAAAATTTAAAATTATTATAATCTAAACATTCTAAGAAATATTTTTATTAATTTAAAATGTAATTAATTAATGCTTAGTAGTGTATTTAAAAAATAAAAAGTCGGCATAACACATTACATTTTGCGATTGAGTAGAATTATTTTCAGAAAACTAAAAAATATTATTAAGTCTATAGTTTTAAATTGTACACCATTATAACTTGTAATTAATAAATTTAGTATTAAACATTTTAAATTGAATAACAATAATTTGGACATAGATATTCATATAAACCGTTAACTAAAACGAATAATAATAAATATTATTTAATGTAATTAATATTAATCATATTAAAAATGTAATACATTAAGTTCGGTATAAAAATTTACAATTATTTAAATATTAAATGAAAATGTAGATATGTCTTTAGTTTTTCAAACAAAATCTAAGCACTTATAGTTAATTTATAAATATTCTTTTAAAAACATAATTAACCCAATCACTAAAATATTACTATGACCTATTTAACTTGAACCTTTCTCATGGCCATATGGTCGGTCAACAACAAGAGATTGTCAATATAGCATCTTATTCCTAAGGGAGTAGTAACTGACTAGTTCTACTGCACTAACCAGCTCTAGGGATGGGTTGTTAAATAAACAAAGTCTTCAGTTTCCATAGCTACATTACATTTATCTCAAACAACCAAAATAATTAATTTTATGTTTTTTTTCAATTTGTATTATTATTAAGAAGATGATCTGTGGCATCTAGAATACTAGACGACAATTTATTATTAACTAGCATAGATTATTTTTTTCATACATAAAATAGTGAGTTAAATACTGTATTATGTCTACCCCGCTTATTTATTATCACTTTTTTTTTACAAAGTTACCTACAAAACTGCTATAAAAAATCGAGGAAGTCTCTGACGCATAATATGTAGTAGGCCCCGTGTGTAGCTCGTATGGCCTATATCGCAGTAGGTTCTGTAATAGTGTAATGAATATGATCAATTTAAATTAGGTACATGATAAATCTTTACATGAGGTCAATGATTCTGAGTGGTAAAATAGTATTAGATTCTATTTTCAAGGATATTTTATTTTTATTACGATTAGTTATAATTTATCTTTCTATTAATTCAACAGTGTGTAAAAGGTTAAACCAATTTTAGCAAAACTATCGCTTAATTATTGGATAATAATTATTTTATTATTATTGTTGTTGTTATTATTACTTATTGTTTAATACGTACTGTAGAACTATGTAAATAAGTTCACGATAACGTAAAATTCATTAAGTAATATGCAGATATAATGCGTTTGTTATTGCTTATATTTAGCTTAAGACTCGCTTTTAATTATGTAAATATAATGTAAGTGTCTCTTAATGTGTCGTTCTTTTCAATTTTTCTTAATACAGCTACGCCATTTCCATTTTACTTATTCAACAATTATTTTTGTTTTTATTAATTTATTGAATAATACAAATAAATAATATGTCATAATAATTAAAACACAATTAATTTAATTAAAAAAGAATAATAATAATAATAATAAATACATCTGGGTATTCCTATCACATGAGTAGTTAAATAACAATTTAAGCTTAATAATTATATCTCAACTTTCATTACCATAATTTTTGATTTTAGTATTAAGCTCGTACCTTTATGCTGAAATTAAACTAAAGTTATTTAAATTTTATTACCTTCTAACAATATAATACAACGTTTATAGGTGTATTTAAAACTATTAAAATATTTGTTTAAAAATATATTTACTTTATTTATTAAAATATAAATTCAATTTATCAGTTTTTATTCAGAAATCATCAAAATTATCTATTTTACACTAGCTTTTATTACATAAAGCAAAGCTGCATATAAACTAATGAATTATTTTAAATGTATTTATAAAGTTATAAATTAATACAAATTAATATAAGTACATATGAGTATAGTTAAGTTAGTTATATTATATATAATACTTATCTCATTTTTTCTCATTTTAACTTAATTTTCAAAATAATATATTTTATTTTTTTTTATACTCGGTATTATTATTGTACCATAATATTTATAATTATAACTTTTTTCAAATTTGTATAAACATTTCAAACATATTTGTCATAATAACTATATAGGTTGCTTCAATTAAAGTTGCTGTGAACTAAATTTATATGTTTCCCAACTAAAATTCTAACAATATTTACTTATATCTATACACAGAAAATATAAACTTAGATATCATTTTATTTGATTTAATTTTAAGTATTCCATAATCTACTCTTGGTACAGAACTATCAAATTCCAATGTTATCTCTATCGTTAGAATCATAGAATATTTTATTCTGTGACCAACCTGTTGTATCACATTAATACCAGGTCGTCAAATGTTTGTGATATAAATATTCCTAACTAACGATTTGCAAATTCTATAAACTACAAAAATATTTCTCGAAAGCCTATAAACATATAACTTAATATATAATAAGTAATTAACATTATTCTTATTAGATAGAATAATATTATTTATTAGGTACATTAGTACTATCATGTCGTTACAAATAATTGTATAGGTACCAAAAAACTTTTCAACAATCATTAAGGATTTGCAATCAGTCATTATCGGTTGTCAAATACAACTGCTGTTTGACCAGTCACGCAATTTTATAGTCTACCACGTACACAGTAGTCTCATTAACGATAAAATACTTTTTACTATTTAGTAAACTTTGGACATTGTATTCATTAGTAAGTTATAAGCTGTAAGGTTCTTTTCAGCAAAAAAAAAAAACATTTGGAAATATGTCATACAAATAAGTACACAATATAATTAATATTGAACATTTTCATAATCATTTTTTTTAAAAACTACACAATAGATTTAATTTTAACTTATTAGTCTAAGCAAATACGCAATTTTATGTAAGATCCCTTAACGTAATTATGTTGTTGAGTACTTTATGCGATCCCTACCTAAGTCTAAAAAAATAATTACAAATATAGCTGTTAACACGATGTATCCTAAATAACACGTAAAAAGTCAGATAATATCAATTTATTTATAACCTTGAGAATTTCTTATTCTACCTTTTAACTTTTCTTAGTAGTTAAAGTTTTCTAATATTAAATGAGATATTCAAAAGATTGTACACATTAGGTCATAAATAATGAAAGTTTTGTAAATAAAAATCCAAACATACTATTTTACGACGACAATGAACCTTCATTTTTTTGCCTTTTTTTGTGTGTTTTTAATATCACTCTCCAGTATACTTTACCGCGTTATTTAAGTTGAAAGAAAAATATATCCCTGAACCAAACTTTTGCTAGACATGTAACAAATAAAAATAAAAACCAAATCCTCGTAAATAAAAATAATGCATTTTTTTCGCGCCATAATATTTATGTCGGGTGAATTGTTTTTCACATATTATTGTTTACGTAGTAATGCGATTACAAAAACAAAAGGACCCCACTCATTTTGGCTTAGACACGAACTCTAACGAGGTTTGGTTTGCAACCGTTCTCTGGATTTATTTTCATTATTTTATTTTTTATGTTTTTTTTTTTATTATCATTTTTTTTTTTACCATTGGATTGCAATTGCCTTGAGTTTCCCTTTTTCAGTGAGCCAGAAAATTAATTGAAAAGCAGATTAGCCTAAAAAAAAAAATCACATAATTTGGTGTGACAATGATTTTAAACCATCATTAAACAAATATTGTATATTTCAATTAGATTATAGTAATTTAAGAAGATTTAAAAAAATTAACAACCTGCTAAATCTTAATAATATGAAGTTTAATAACATTCCGTAAATAGTTAGTAATACATCAATAAAATAATGATAATCTATAAATTAAAATATATACAAAAATATGCAAAATAAAACTTTGTATTCCAGATCTATTGACTATAATTCAAAATTGTAGCTTATCTAGCTAATTTTTAAATTGATAAAAGAAAACATACAAATGCATATAAATCCGTACCCTATTACCATAATACTTCTCGGTAAGTACTGCATCACACCCTTATTATCTGAAATTTTTAATTAATGATAAATTGATAAAAATAAAAAGTTTTTATAACCAAATTTCAAAGAGTGAATAGTGTATTTAACAGACGTTCCATTGATTGGGGTAGAGACATAGAATACATTCCAGAACGTGATACACTATAAAACCGGTGAGCAAGACTTGTGGTGCCTCATAATTAAATATGCAAGCAATGTTTCGTCGGCTGTCGCTAACAAAAACGATTCTATATAATACAAAATTATTATATTCATGATACACCAGAATCAATAATAACTCATGAAGCAGATTGTCCCAAGATATATATACATATAATTTGAATTTTAAATAATAACTGGAACAATCACCACTATTAATTATAGATAAATAAAAATAATATATATCTATATATATCAGATATTTAAATGATTTTAAAGTTCATTAATTTTTATCAACAGTTTAAAAATAATTAATTGTATTACTGTTAAATCAAATATTAAGTTTCTACTGTTTATAGCAAGGCACTCTATTTCTAACCTTTTAAGATCATCGAGCATTTTTTTGAAATTTTCATAAGGTTTTATAACAAACAATACTACTCATTTGATCAATGTGTATAATAGTAGTATTTTCACAAAAACAAAACTTGGCCGGTGCAGAATGTTTTGCATAAAAAGTGCAATAAACGAGATATGACTGCTGTGTTTGGATAGTTGGATAGGAGTTTACCATATCTATGTATACATCACTTGTGCCCTTTATGTATATTATAATTTTAACTGGTTTGTATAATATTATGCGTACACATGGTGTACCTATAGATAATACATATAGTTCATAGTTCATCCTCAATGACGATGTAAAGTGATGTATCACAAAACTCACAACCTGACATTTATAATAACTGATACAATATCACAACAGAATACTATCATAGCATATCATATGTCTATTAAAGTATTTAAAATACTTAAAATGGGGCACATTTTTCTTTTTTATATATAACATACATAATATATTTATCATAATCACTTTGAACTCTTTTGTTCTTTATAAATTATTATGATAGACGTTCAGCGTAAAAATTTAAAGTACAAGAAACCTCTTGTTTTATTATGCACTCAACTTTAAACCATAACTTGTTTAGTTACCTAATAATATTTTTATTATCTTGTTGTCCCTTATTAATATATAATATAAAATACAGAGAAATACTTCACATAAATAATTACATTTTCCTTATCTATTATAAAATTATTCTAAAATATAACTACTATAGTACTAATTTAACTATTAAAACTAAAAACTTTTTACATACCTACAATGAGTATTATTTTGATTTAAGATCAATCAAAAGTTCATAAAATTTAAATAATACATCAAAAACTTGAAAGGATGTGAAACTCAGATGTGTATTTTCCGTCTTATAAAACATAGCAAATATAATATGTTTTGGGACCAATTTTATGTAGTTAATCTTTACACTGTAATAAATTTACCTATCTTTACATCAAAAAATAAAATAATTTAATTACAACATCAAGAGCACCTCATAGGTTATTATCAATATTTTAATTTTAAAGTGAGATAGCTATACAAAATAATATAATTTTAAAACTAATAAAAGTTTACAAAGTGATTTAGATAATATTCATATTTATTACTTTTAAGACTGATAATATACCAATTTTCATACTTAATTTAACACAGAATTGGATTCGCCTAACGAATATTTGCTATAGTGTACAGTTTTCAGGTGAAAACAACCCTTGTTTATTTGGTTTCCTGTTAAACTCAAACTTATGTTTTACATCTTTACTAGGTATAAATATTTTAAACAATATAACAACATTTAAAATACACTTCATAATAAATTTATCATTTTATTATATAACTAACTTCTTAATTCCCCTTAAAACATAAAAATTGTTTCATTTCTTTGAAAAATTCCCGGTCATATACCTAGAACAAAGCATCTTATTTGATACAATAAATATCAAGTCTTTATTAAAAAATATTAAGATCTATTGAAAGAACCATCCTTATATTTGCGTTAATAAATAGTACTTATAAGTTGTTATAATGCGATAGTTGAAAAAACTAGTCAATACTAACAAGAATTTTAAAACCTTGGTTAAAAACTAATAAATAAATGTAATAATCAATTTAGTATAACATTACATTATAACACCACTAAATTAGTTATAATTATAATCATATTTTGTACTTAAGACTTGATTTAATAAAAAATAAAAAATGTATTTCTTAATTATTAATTTATTAAGTCAATATTCAATAGATAATGAAACTATTGCATCATTCATGAAATATTATTGAAAAGTAAAAATATTGTATGTTATGTTGACAGTTCTGTTAAAAAAAAAATCATTTTGACATTAAAATCAAAAAACAGTAAACTATGATTAAGATAAAACAGTGCTTAAAATAATTATTATATATTTATACTTAAGTGTAATATTTATGATAATGTATCATCTATTTAAATAAATGTAAGTGAAGATCATTCATTTACTCACTAACTAAACATGAAATCTCAAAAACTACTTAACCCATAAAACTAAAGCTTAGCAGGTAGGTAGTTCATAAATAAGAAACGTCAGCTAAGAAAGGATTTTGCAACAAGATCAAATCAAAGGGATCTAAAGGGCAAAGGCTATCGTAAGTTTATACAAAAGTCTTTTTTTTTGCTGTTAGAAACATAAAGATGAGTTACTCTAGTTTAATTCTGGTTAATCTGGGGTAATTATTATTATATATATAAATAACTCAAGATAGCTTTAATACCACTTTAACTAGAAGATAAAATTGATAATCTTTTATCAATCTATTTTAAGGACTCACCAAGCTACACTGCAACTAAAGCACCACAGTTGGTAATTCAACTAATATTATTATAAAAATCAGTTATACAATGATATTGTTGTATATTTATCTATTGTTTTGGTAATTTTTTGATAATAATAAACAATTATCTTGAAAACTATTTAAAAAATTCAAGAATGATTATTTAAGGAAAACGGTGTATGTGCAGAATGTGGCTTCAAAGTATTATGTGATTTACGATACTATCAATTATTAACAAACAAATATAAATGTGTATACCAGGTATTCTGTAAATCATACTAAAATAAAAAACGAACTATTAGTTTTTAAAAATGTAATATTGTTTTAAAATGACTTAATATTATTTCCAAAAAGTTAATGTTTTTTTTTTTTTAAGTAAGTAGATTCTTACGTAAAATTAAAAAAAGATTATTATTATTATTATTAATTATTATTTGATTTTAATATTTTTTATTCTATAAATAATTAAATTTTACATCAAATTTTCACTGCAGAATGAAAACAGTAAAAATTATCCATAATCCTATTCTTCGAACAGAGAATAAAATAACGTTCAAAAAAATCTATAGTCGTGTTATGTACTTTAAGAATAGCTCGTTCAAATAAAAATATGCAAAGTTTACTTTGTTTCCTACGACTTGGATAAAAATTGTTACACAACCAGATAATATATGCATCAATGTTTTAAATAAGTGCGATTTGTGCATTACAAAACTAAAACAATTCTTTTATATTTATACCTCTTTATCTTAAACATTGAGGATTACAATGTAGACAACAAAATACTTGTTCCTGATCTCGTGCACTCTGTGCTTAATGCGTGATAAATTACACTAATAATACTATATTTCTACGAGTATTGGAAAAATACGTAGTTCAAAATTCGGTGGTAAATAAAGATGTAAAGCTTCCTTTTCACCTTAACCATATTACATCGTTGACTGCAGATACATGGTTGTCGGTATTCTAAACCGACGGAAAAGTTTCTTTGCAGTTTATTGTAAGTTTTTGTTTTATTTCAACACGTAAAATAGACCATTTGTGGTTATTGCGTAACTGGCTCACGGGGGATTTTACCATATTATATATTAAAACTTACATATGCCTGCTAACAATATATTGCTTTAGCCAGCCCATATAAAAGTGGTTGTGAAAAGTTTATAGTACGTGTCTATGCCATGTGTAAGGCATAAAAATGAATTTTTGACGAATAATGATATTATATGAATATGCTAATAGATAAATGTAATAAAAAAATTCATTCAAATAATTATTTTAAAGAATATGGTACTTATTTTTCCAGCGTATTAATTATAAAGTATTATAACTACTATGCAACTAATGGTTATAGTAATGGTCTTGCTAACACAATTTGCTTAAAACATTATTCTTGTACTATACATAAATTAATTTATTTTGTATTTTAAATTCAAAAACAAAATTACTCCATAAAATAAAAATTTATATTCAACAATAACATTATTCCGTGCCATTATCATTGCTAGGTACCTATTATCTTTTTAAAGAGTAACATAATACCTACAGTATTTTTTTGCTGTGTCATATTGTGTTAACTTGTCAATACTTATTTAATAGTTTATATTTATATTACATGCAATATGATTTATTTAGAACCAAATTCCTATTTACCCATATAAATTACCTTAACGGATAACCTGTGTATGATTTTAATAAAGGGCAAATGCAGATTGAACTAACCGAAAGGAATAAAGTATAAATTTCACCTACCGTTTTCGCGTTGAAAATATTTATGCAGGTACCTACTAAACTGAACCTATCACTTGACATTTCAAACTTTTATGTCCCATAGAATTTTAATTCTAAATCTATGTAGATTATATAGTCAAATTAAAATTAAAGATAAAATAGTAGTTTCATAAACTTTTTATAACAATAAAAGTCCGATTGACTACAGCGCTTAAAACTTAGCAAGTAATAATAAAAAAATAAAACAAATGTAAAACCTAGAGCATAATCTGCAAGTTATAATAGAATTAAGTACATAAATATTTTTTTTAGCTTTTAGTCTCGGATTATTTTAATTTTATATACACATAAATTTGTTTATTATCGAAGTAGAACAAAATATGTAAGTGAAAAATATCAAATTAAAAACATATATTATTATTATTATTATTATTGGAATTGATCAAACTTAGAATATTTAATAATAAAAAGATTATGATTTTTAATTTAAAAAGACAACTTCGATTTAAAACAGAATTTAAAAAGTGATGGAAGAAAAACTTATGCAGAAGGTAAATAAAATTAAAATTAAAACAAAGATTAGGTTGATTAAAAATACTTATATAGGAATTATATTTATTTATCGTATGAAAATTCGAAAGAAAATAAAAGTAAAATATTAAATGAGATTAAACGATTTTGAAATTATTATTTAATACGAATATTAATAGAATACTGCTTATTATCGACGAATTGAAGAAAAATAAAAATATTTTCAAAGAATAATTAAATTAATTGTTAGTAATTATAAAAATACAAAGTTATTTTGAAGAAAATGGCGGTAGGTAAAATGAATGAAACATAAAAATAATATAATTGTGTATAGTCGTATCGTAAACACAATTTCAATAGATAAAAATTAAATTCAAACATAAAAGTAAAATATTAAATAGTTGATAAAGACGATTTCGTTTTGAAACGGGATTAGTCGAAGTAGAATGACAGATAAGATGGGTAGATGGAAAAAAGTTTAGTAAATTTTAAAGGTAAGAGTTATACAGTTCTCAAGAAAATAGATTTGAGAATTTTAAATGCGTTTATGTATAAAGATTTCATAAAAGATACTGTGAACTAAAACTTAAAAGTTAAAACCATTTTGATTAAACTTGTGTGTATATGAGAGATATTGACAAACAAAGAAATACATTTTTATATTAATTTTAAAGTAAAGTAAAAAAAAAAAGTACACTGGATAGTGTATTATTTACATTGATAAAAATAATATTAAATTGAAGAAAAGTTTCTATGATAGAAATTAAAGTTATTAACATTATCAGAGACACACACCAAAATAATAAACATAACACTATGGATACTTTAACACACTATAATAGAGTTAGACATTTACGTATAGTTAAAACTAAAGTATCAATATAAATTTATATAACAAATTAGCACTCCTATTTGTCTATAATTGTTTTTTGTAAAAAACCTTAATAATCGAAAAGAAGATGTTTTTAGAATAAATGGTACTTAAGAAATTATAAAAATTATAAAGTTATTCATTTGTTCTATAAAATAATAAATTATTTTATTATTTATTTTATTTATTATCAAATATTTGGCTTATATTAAAAATAATATTTATATATTTTTGTATAATAATAATGCTGTGTAGTTTATTTTTTTTCATATGTATAAATATAGATCTTTATTATTATAATTTATTTATTTATTTCATATTTAACAATAAATAACCTAATCGGGATTTCAATGTCACGTAAATAGCAATAATAATATGATTTTTATGGATTTATATGATGAAAACAATGAACTCCATAATATATATTATCACATTTATTCAAATTGTATCAACAACTAAAAAGTAATATATTATGTTATGTAAGAACCAAAAAGGTGGAATAATAAAGACTGCATTGTTTATGTTAATGATATATGGGTAGCCAATCACATGTGAATTAGAATAAAAGAGAGGAAAAAAACAATATAAGGTCATAAAATATTTTATTCTTTGGGATTTTTTGAGAATATTAGAATATTCTTTTTCTATAAAGGTAATACAGATGCACTATATTATTTACGTCTTAGTTGATCATTTTTAGTTTTTCTTTTGTCTTGGAGTTTCAACAAACCAGCTAACTATATTTTGTTTAGCTTTGATGTGTTTTTATCGACTTAAATACGTTTTTGTTCGAATTTTCAATTGAAATAATACCGAAAAAAGGTGTTTTACTGATTAGAAAATTATAGTTAGGTACCCTTTGTTAAAAAAAAAAAAATACTCTAAGCTGTAACACAACACGTGCTGATAATTTTCCAATAAACTTTAAAATATATTTCGGTCAAAAGTAACCTGGTAGAATAAGGTCCTTTAAAGTATGAAGTTGCGTACCTATTGTTCATAACCTATTTTAACGTTTCAATTATAAAATTATTAAAGTATTACTGTATTCACAATTCACATACTAAATTTCAATAAGGATACAATAAAAAAAAAAACCTAAAACTGATTATAATAATATCTTAACAATTGTATTGATATCTTACGAATAATAAATTGGTAAATAGCCATATTTTAAGTAAATATACCAACAATGATATATCCACATATTCAATTATTTAAAAACTTAATTAATTATATACTTAATAAAGGTAAAGTTTTTAAATGTGGTATATTTCAACTTTATTATTGTAGGAACACAAGCCTTAGCCAATAGCTGTAGTCTTAGCTATTTATTACACTAAATACAATTACAATTTACAATTTATTTACAACATATAATAATGATTCTTACGATCGACATGCTCGTTTTATGTAATGTATAACCATCTTATGTATAGTCTTATAACACGAGTTTCTTTCTAATATAATACGATGTTAATTCATGAACTTATAAATAAGTAGTTATATTATAAAGGTTTACTTAAACTTTTGGATAATATTTAATTTATATAGACATTTTCATAAATTACATTTAAGTTTAATTACAATTTTAATTTAATAATTTAATAGATGAAATTAGACTGGCTATATTTTAAATTAAAATTAAGAATCAAATATGAAAATGAAAAATGTTGATTTAAAAACACTGTAATTTTTCCAAACTTAATAATTCATATTTCATCATATTATTATAATTTAAAATAATATATACATATATCATTTTTTAAATTTATAAAATATAACTAATGTGATTTAATTAAATAAAGTAAAAATTATATTCTAGTATATAGTTAGACACAAATTATGATTTTAAATACAAAATCATAGTTATTAATAATTATTATTAATTTTTTTATTTTTGTATAAAATATTATTTTCCAACTGGTATAATTAATAAATTAATAAAATTACAAAATAAAAGTCTCTGGTACTTTCCCGTCAAGATCAATCTATATAATAATAATATTTTATATAATATATCTATTTAATAATTTTTATTTTTATTTAGAACAACACAAGGTGAATGTAATTTATAAACTAAAATGCAATTAAATCATTACTTAACACCAATATTTATAAATAAAATAGCCATTATGTAAAATATTAGCAAAAAATTAGCAAAACAAAATTTAAATACATCAATGAAAAAAATGTACGAAAATAACTATATTACATGTATTTTAAAGATTTTCGTAAAACTTAATATAAAACTAATCTATTATAGCAATATTATCCAAAAAACACAATTTTTATTCATATAATAAACGATAGTAGGGTATTATATTAATTTTTAATTTTAAGTAAATTAACAATTTTAAGCAACTAAAATATGTTTTATACATTTAAAAAACCCCTTTTTTAATTTTAAATTGTTGTAATTTATTTATTTTCATGTTGGTTACAAGGATGATACCATAAATTAAATTTTAAACAAAAATATACTACACCTATTACTATTTAATACATATAAACATAATACAATACAGTATATTATATATCTTTGAACGTAGTAAATTCTTGTAATTCCACTACAACTAGTAAAAATAAATATCCAGTGGAAAATAGTAATTTATAGACACTAATTCCAGTCCATTACACTCCAATCACGTTTCACAATCGCGTTAAACGTTTGGGTATTAGCACAACCATAAATGTTAGATCACTTGAAATATTTTAAAAAGAACATCTGTCATAGGAATTTAATGTATAAGTACAATCGTATTTCTCAATAAAATATATTTTGTATTATTTATAATATTCTGAAATATATTTTATTGATCAATAACCATGTTATTAAAAACGGTATATAACATTATACAACATACTTAAAATAAAGTAATTTGATCTGTGGGGTATACATCAAAAAAATGTCACGGAGGATTACATTTATTCTGTCAAATATATAGTTTAGAATTATTTGTTATATTTATTTATATAATTTTTTGATAACCATACGATTTAACTTGTGACATTTGTTTTTCTCAAGATATATTATTTTCAATTATATTTGTATCGCTATAATTTTTCCTCGATATTTTACATCGATAATTTGACGTGTATCCAATTCATATTTTATTATATTTAATAATTCTATAAGTAATATCTAATGAACATTTAATTAGATTAACAAGGCTGATGATATAATATGGTTTATTTTTAGTTTTCACATTATTGAAATTGAACAAAGGAAAAATATAACAATTAAGATTTTTAAGAAATAATTATCTTGACTTAACAGTGTCGTATTTTGTTATTTTTAAATTGCATTTTATATTTAAAATTATAATTTATAATGAATTATTTAATTAAATAATAATTTTAAACACGCATAGTTTTAAATCAAACACATTAATTGCTTTGCTTAGACTCTACGTAAAAGTAATTATCAAGAACGGATGCACTCCCCTTAACAAGTTCCTGGTGTATAAATATATATATATATTACACTTAGTGAAAGAGAATGGTGCATATCTACTAATTTAAACTTATCAGAACTGATAGATGAAAACCAAAGTAGGTGTGTATTATTAAAAATAATAACTAATTGATTTTTAAAATTGACTGCTGACTTAAAAGTTAATGTAATGATGTAAGTGAATAATCAAACATTATGTATTGAAAATTAAATATATTTGTTATTATAAATAATTTTCTATAATTGATCAATATTGAATGTGATTTAAAAAAAATGTAAAATGGATTTAATCGTAATACATGATGTAGGTTTTAATATTAAATTAATTCAACTACTTACAAGAGAAGTAAAACGTTTATAATTAATTTAAATAATCATGTTTTATCAAATACAAATTATATTCTTATCTCTACTTAGGAAAATAAAGAATATATTTTTTTATCATTTAGACAGGTTTGGTTTAGTTTTTTTTTTCTGTCTCTCACAATATGCATTACTTTCAAAAATTGATTGATTGTGGTCACTCGGTGCACTTCTTATGTATCTTTATCATATATGATATAATATGTCCAAAATTACCAAAACAGATTTATATGCAAAAAAAATGTTTGGCTATTATGATAACATTCTATAAATATGCAATTAAAGTTTACAAATACGCAAAAATTATGCTTAAAATGTTACAAATATTCTGCTGATAATAATTGAACTACATGCGAGTATTGACATTTTATTATTTCTAAGGAAACGAATGTAACAGTCCATTGTAATTTAATTGATATTACAATTATATAGTGCAGATAAATTATATTTAATTAAAGGTTGAAAAGTTGTTACTAACCATCAAGAAATAATTATTATTCTAAAAACGTTTGCTGTAATGTTATTGAAAGTATAAGCTAAAAACAATCTAGGTATTATTTTTTATTTTATTTACTAACTATATATATTATAATATATATATATATATATATTTTTTTTTTTAATATCAAGAAATGATAAAAATAATTTAAAAATATTATGATATATCAAATAAAATTGGTAAACTTGATATATATTATATATATATAACCATTTTAAACATAATTTATTAATTTGAATAAAATATGTATTATTAAAATATTAAAATAATAAATAACACAAAATGAATACCTAATTTGTTTATAATATTATTTTTCTATTTTACTTGTTTTAAGACAATTTTTATTGATCCATGCGTTATATAAAATACATAGTATGTTAACAATTAATAATAAAAAAGTACTATTTCTACTAGTTATAAAATGTAATTTTAATTTTCGAATTCAAATATTAAATTCTAACTTTTTAATACCTCATATGGAATGACCAACTGGGTGTCTCAATATTTTTTTTTTCAACTCATTTGCAATTTTTAGATTTATTTTTAATGTTATAAAAAAAATCGTAAAATATATTAACACACCAACCTCAAAAAAAGTAATCAGCGTACGGATGTAACTTTAAATCGCCTATTTCTCGTTTCTACCTATGAAGTTAAGTTGATTTTACTGAATATTTTTCACCTGATTCATCTGAGTCACATCCAAAATGTTTACATTAATTATTTAAGAAATATGTATTTAAAAAAAAAAAAGTAGTTATTAAGTTTTTTTTTAATTTACATTTAATTAATTTCATTATGAATTATTCATTTTATTTAAAAACTTCTATTTTAATACATTTATGCATACAGATTGTACACAGTTAATTAATTTTGAATGATCACAAAATTCAAATGAAACATTTTTTTGATCCAGCCCGCGAGCATTTTAAGTTTTGAAACATGGCCTTCGGGTCTAAATCACTTTCATTTTGCAAACCCGGTTATGTATCAATATATACAGATTAGCAAATATAGTAATTGTACGGATTCAATTTTTTTTTTATAAATCAATTAAACGGCATATAACATTTATAAAATATTCATAACTCTTAAGATAATTAACAATACAAGTAATAATTAGTTACTAGTTATACTGTAATAACGGATATATACATATTGTACTATTTAAAATAATATTTCTCAATAATAGCATGTACCATTTTTGTCTACACAATACATTGTAGGTCCCCTATTATGTTTGCACAAAGTTTGCATTAACTATCAATTATTATAAAATGTCAATGAATTTACCAGAACCACGTGCCACCGATATCTAGATTTCAATATTTTCATAGTTAAATTGTTTATTTGTGAACTAAAACATCGCTACGGCAGAAATGTATTATTTATTGATCATTAAATAAAATAATTCATTAATATTTCATATTTTTTCGTTTCATGTTTGATTAATCATAAACGATCAACTTTAATTTTATAATTTAATTATAAATATGAACATTTTATAAAGGGTATAATATAGGGGAAACAAATCACTAATGAAAAAAACTTTGTTTAAAAAAACCATAGATACTGTCTGGTAGAATTACTAAAATCAAAGGCTGACATATTATACTGCTGAAACAGAAAAAATGATTACATCATAAGAACCTTATACAGTACGCTGGTATTTATTTATTTTTTTAATTTTCGTCTATAGCTCACTTTAATAATATATGTTTTATTTGTTACCGTAAGAGTAATACAAATAAATGATAAAAAACACATTTACAAATGTAATTCATCTTTTTTAGTTTTGTTATAGTAAACAAAATACGACACATATACCGATCGCTTTAATTATATGTTTATATTATATCGATTTAAAATAACGTAATACGTACATATTATGGGCATATGAAAATGTATTGATTTAAATGCACTGAAAACATTATCGATACAATCGAGGAAGGGATTAATATACAATCATAACATATTTAATGATCTTAAAAAGCGACTTCGGTGGATTATATAATAGTGTACGTAGACAATAAAACCTAATTAGAAGCGCTCGAAATCAAATCATATCATTGCAGTGACAGTGTATTTTTGATTCGAAAACTAAATATTTGTTGAAAATTGCATACACTAAACTTATTATGAGGACGAAACGAATAAACATTTCCTTTCCGAACGCATACCCCAACTAACGCGGTTTCTTAACTCACGCCGCAGCGATAGAATATAATAATATTATGCACAAGAGTCCTCGAGAAATTCCTCAGCGACAAAGACGACCTCAGCCGCGCAGTGACATAATATTATATTATATATATTTTTTTAATCGTTATTATGA
Organism: Aphis gossypii; assembly: GCF_020184175.1. Lineage (NCBI taxonomy): Eukaryota > Metazoa > Arthropoda > Insecta > Hemiptera > Aphididae > Aphis > Aphis gossypii. The sequence continues at coordinate 57,669,407 of NC_065531.1, read as the reverse complement.
ATGTATTAAGGCTTTTTTTTCTCATCCCTCCAACTATAATCCGACTTGTTTACTTTTTATATTTCATTTCCTAACCTTAATTTCACCGCTGACGCGCGACGCCCTTTTATTATTCTCGCCACGGCAGTTACCAGCTTCGTGGGGGTGTAGACAGTGGACGAGAGGTGGGTCGGGCTATATTATTTCGTCACGCAGACCGGGCACGGGAGAGCACAACCACCACGCGGCGGAGACGACGTCGACCACCGCCACCACCGTCAACACCACCGACACACAGCTATGTATGATTTCGCATTGTCACCCGTGGAGACCCGCTAAATATATATAATAATAATAATAATAATATGTACTCACGACCGTCTCATAAACCCCTAACCACCCCTAACCATCTCGCCTGGTCGTGCCCAAACCGTCATCAATCTCTAGTCGGTCGCGCATGTACTACCACCGCGTCGTCGACGGCATCGATATTATTTATATTATATTATCATGCTCGGTCGGTACGATTGCAGGACCAAAGCGTATATATATATATAATAATATTATATATACCCGCATAACGTATAGGTATAAACCGTACCGGGGTGGAGACAGGTCGTATATACGAAAACAGTATTGTAGATTCACGTACAATAATATAATAGAGATACCTATATATACATAGTATACGATATTATATTATATACTATATATACTCGTGTATGTGTGTTTGTGTGTGTGTGTGCGTGCGTGTAATATGGTGGAGGTGCCGGCTCGGGCGCGCGTCAGATATTATATATCAGGTCACAAAATATGGGTTTATCGTCAAGACCTTTTTGCTTTTTATTTTTATATATATATACTCTTACGACTATATAATATATACGCCTCTCCTGCTAACCGCCTCGAGACGACGCTCCGACCAATATCACATAATGCTAGTATAGCACTACTATACACTGTATATATATATACATGCATTATACATACGTATACTTATGTGCTCGCGGTGTGTACGTTTTATATCCCCAACGTCCGGAGACTAATCACCCGTGATGGCCCGCCGGTCTCCTCCTCTGCCGAGCTTAACGACCGTATACACGCTCGGGCGGCGTTTGGTATCGTGCGACCGTGTCTCCTCTGCTGCTCGTTCCTCAAGCACGGTGACGACGACGACGGCGACTACTGTGCACAGTATCCATTACTAAACACACACGCGCGTGCGCCAAAATAATCGTAAACGTATTAAGTGGATATTAGGTGTACGCACGTACAGGACATACGCACGCGTATTACATATATATTTACGTGTCTGTGTTATGTGTACATGTACACCTAATGCAGCGTATATATTATTATTATTATACGATGTACTTTAACCCACCAACACACACACACACACACACACACACACACACACACGATGTGCTATCACGTACACCCGAAGTCCCATACCTCGCCCGGTTGTCCTTAACCCTTATTCGTACTATTATTATTGTGTACACGCATAATAATAATGCACATTATTACACAGTGCAACGCCGCCCCGTTTAACGCCTGTATTGGCGGCGACGGCGAAACGATTATATTATATAAATATACGCAATTTGGCGTATATTTGAAAACGCGCGTGTTTGCGCGATAACGAAACAGTTATTTCAGCTGTTATATGTATGTGTATGTATACATATTATATATTACTTTGGAATAGTTATTTTTAAACTTCAACTGTATAATATAATATATACTACACGCCGTATAATGCGATGTCACATATACGACCGTATCCTATGTCTATGCCCCGATGCCCGCCCGTCGTGTGATATACTCGGGATGCGCTTGATAATAGATATACACTCACGACTGCCGCCGCCGTAGAGATGTTATCTCTATACTACTCGTATATATAGTATAGTCAACGACGTATTGTTAAATGTAATGTTTTTTTTTTTTTTTAGAAAATACATTTCACTATTATGCTGCGTGAAATTTTTCATTTCATGTATATATTATATTATATATATATATTACGTATATAACGTATATTCACATACGTTATTTATTTTATTATATTATACATTACACACCTTATACGTATGTAATAACGTAAAAAAAAAAGAAAACGAAAGAAATAAAATTAATAAGATAAATACGTCGATACGTAGAGACTCTAACCATAGCATAAATAATTTAATTTGTGAGACTCTTTCCTACTCTAAAAAAGTACTGGAGAATGTAATCACCTATCAGGTATAAATCTTAAATTTACGCTATTACCTTCCCCTTGATTTTCGAAGGGCTCTTGATATCGAGTACTCCATAATATGATCAAGTACACCGTACATAGATTACATACTGCATAATTTATAATAATACTATGAAGTATATTAATATTGTGCACCTTACCTGACTTTGCTATAGTCTATATAAATATTATGCAGTGATGATAGTTAGGTAGTATAATTAGGTGACACAAATAAAAAAACTCTCTGAACACGTAAATCCAAATAAATACAACACTGCATTAAATCGCTCAAAAGGAGGCAAAGTTGACGTTCATAGGATCTGACGTCGAAAGATATTTCTAATATGACTGGTGTACATGAACTGATGAGAAGAGTTGACGTGGTCATGCCGGCCAGATTTTCAGACGTTCCATCAAAGGCCGCTGCGTTTCCAAAGGCTTATCTTTATTCTTGGTGACAGAGACTATCATTGGGCCATCCCTTGTCTCTGGTGGCACATGAATAAGTCACTCGTCTTGTATCCCATTGTCATTGTCATTGTGAGTTTCAATGTGATCTTACAGTGTAAATCATTCGTTTCATCAGTTGATGTATATTGAAGCTAACCGTTATCTTCCTGCAACGACAAATTGACCGTTATTCAAATTTATTGTGTGTAAGCTATTATAATATAATTATAATATGTCAGCATATCATTAAACGTCGTTATAATGTAAAACTGTTGCAAATATATTCGTATATACAACTCAGACACCTAAAACGATCAAACGATATTTTATTATGTGTACAGGTTATGAACGGCACGCGGTGTACCTATTAATAGCCTAATAACACCTGAATAATTATACAAATAAATGTTTTGTAAGAAGTATATCATAGTATACGGGATTGATAAATGCATAAAATTTGATTGATAGATAATAAATTAGTTGGAAAACATTTTAATACGACGTGAAATATACTAGACAAGCTTTGGTGAGAATATAATGAATGTATATTTTCTATGATTAAGTTTGTGTCTCGAGAAAATTGTTTTCACGTCAACTTATTTAATATTCAATGTTTAAGTAGTTCGTTTAAAATACACTCTATATTCAGTATAATAAATAATAATAAATCCATATTAAAGTATATTGTGATGTGTTGTACACCGTTATAATATGCGCACTATCGCGGTGAGCTTATCGTGATTGTCTTCCATTAATCCTTGGCTTAATTTCAGGAAATAAATTACGACTCGGCTAGAGGCGGGGTAAGTGTGATCACGGAGAAAGGAGAAGTAACCACCAGTTATTTGCTCGTACAAAGAGCGACCAGCACGGATTCGGGAAAATACACGTGTCACCCAAGCAACGCCAATCCTCACACTGTCGTTGTACACGTTCTTAACGGTAATTATTGTAAACATTCAACAATTCAATAAATTCTATCAATCAATTATAATAAATAATTACATACTATTTTTCATTTATGAACTACTACCAGTTAGAATGTTTGGATTAAATTTCTTTTAAATCAATTATAGAATGTTATAAAAATCATACATTTTATAATTATTATCAAATTTAAAATTATATTTTTAATAAAATGTTTATAAAATATTTAACCAAAACTGTTGTTTTTCAAATAATGTATCCACAACTGTAAGTCTTAAAAATAACCACATACAAATTATCATTACAAAAACGTTTAATCATTAATTAATATTTTAGTATTGATATTAATAAATGACAAAGATTAATACCAAATCTAACCATAAAGACTAATCAAATAATATACTGTGGTTGTATATAATATGTATTTATATAGCTAATTAAATTCATATACAACATATACTATTATGATAGCATTTAAGGTAATTTAATGACAGTTTCTTTTTTTTTTTTTTTTTGAAGGTGCGTTTTAAATAGTAATATTATTTATAAGTACCTAATATACACATTACATTATTATTACACCAGTATAAAACTGTTCAAATTTAATGATTTTAAAATCTACGAAACTGTAAATTAAAGATTTTCGTGGACCAATATTCCTAAACTATTATAGTAATTAAGTAAATATTGTTTTCAATATTTTTATTAAAAATATTATGTAAAACCATTGGCCGGCGCATTGTATAGGCAATTTCGGTACATTGGTGTGTAGGTGAACAGTGTACCGCATAATTTTCGTTAAACGAATTTGATATGAGACGACAACCAACAATATTCTTGTAGACACATAATACTATTGCTCTTCAATAGAAAAAAATAAACGGAAAATTCACTAATTTAAAATATCTTAATAACGGAGTAATTTTTTTAGTTATCCCCTGCTGTGAAGTTTTCATAATGTGTTCAATGAGTCCATTACCCAGTTATAAACTCAGTAATGATATTATAGTACAAACTGCAATTCAATATCCAATGATTTATAATAAAAATAAATGACTTTATAACAAGGTAATCTAATTTTTATTTTTTTTGTTTTATTAACTGCAAAAATCGAGTATTCTAATCATTATAAATGGTTATTATTATTATTTGTTTTATGCGTAAATTTTTGAAACATGTCTGAAAATAAAATAATGAAAAAATATTATTTCTAAGTGATACTTTATTGTTTACAATATAAACTGGACATTTTATGGATACTACATATGATTGTATACTGCAATTACTACATTTATAATCTACAATTTAAATTTATTAAAAATTAAAACTGAGATATACCTAATACAAATATTAATTTAGTTTTTATGAACATACATCATTTTAATCAAAATAAAAAATATATTAAAAATTGATATTTTATTTTTAACATTATATAACAATGCAAAAAAATGATAAAATATAATTTATATTAACTGTTAGTTTTAAGCTTTTAATTCATCTCCTTCATAAACATTTGTATATATTTTATCGTATACCCGTAATAAAATTGTGAATATCTCATTGAAATATTATAGTGATATCACACAATATTTACAAATATTTAATTTTATATACATATATAACATATTTAAACTATGCAATACCTACATTCGTATAATTATTATAATTATTAATTAAAAACTGACTAGAATATATTCTTAAAATAATACACTTTTATGCTTTACAATTTTTGAACCGTTTATATTAAAAATTAATTGTATTAATATTTTTTACGTTAACTTTCCACTTTTTTTTTTATTTTGAGTAAAATTAAGTAAAAAGTGTTAAATATTTTTTTTAATTTATTATTATCAATTAGATTTTTTAAGTGGATAATGAAATATATAAAATATTTGGTTAAAGTATCTATAATATAGACACTGATAATACATTTTATTTATATATTTAATAATATACTTAGTATATCTTATATCCTACCACTTGGAAAAACTCTGTCATCATACTTATTCATAAACCAAGTAAGCCTCCTGATTCCTTCTTTCTTTTACAGAACTATAAGCCTTCCCTCAATCTTCTCAAGAAAAAAAACTGGAAAATAATATCATAAAAAGAATCAATTTAAAAATAAATGAAAAAAAATTATTCTCATTTTACAAACATTTTCAATGATAAGTAAAATATAATAAGTTTATAAGTCTATATTTACAACAAACCTACCACAGCCCAGTTTAACTAATCCGAACCAAGTTTCATGACAACACACGATGACCTCATACAGTTCTAATATAAATGACTCTGCTACAATAATTTCCAAAACCATCAAACAAAACTTCAAAAAGGGTAGTCAAGTGGGTAATACTCTGCTGTATAGTAGGTATCGAGTGGACTTCGAAGATAGAGTAGGTCTCTATAATGTATGTGTTAAATTGTAATGCAATGATCGGTATCATTGTATATGAAAAACGACTCTAAACGGAGATGATTTGTCAGCCTAGGATATATTTTCCACTGGGTGGTGAAAAAAGAGCTTTCTGTTTTAATGACCTAAATACCTAAACTCAATCCTGTGCAAAAAAATTCAATTTAAGCAACTAATATTATATGCTTCAAGTTTTTACAACTAGTAACTTTTAACTATAATAAAAATCTGAAATTATTTGAGCCTAAATAATCGTTATTTTACATTTTTTCAAGTGAATATTTGATTTCGTAAAAATTTAAACTTTAGATAGGTTTTTAATTGGACAACGTTCAACTTTTTTTATAATAATTATTGTTAGCCAAACTTTAGAAAATCTCGTATTAAATACGAACAACTTATTAGAAACCTTGTATAAAATTTTTAATTTTTTTTTTGTGCCAACATTTTTTTGTCAACATTTCAAAATAAAATATTTAGAAAAATTTCAATTATCTATGAAAAAATTTTAAAAAATCCAAAATATTTAACCTTGTATACGAGCAGATAACACTAATTTAAACATTTGGTGAAAACTTAAGTACTTACAGTGGTTTGGTTTTTAGTTACAACTATATACAAAAATGAATTTTGCAGAAAACTGGTTTTGCATAAAATTTTTAAAATATAACTTTAAGGATAATCATTAATCAATTTGCTACTGGAAATAACCCCTGAAGTCTTAAATTGAAGCATTATTTCGACAAGTTATGATGTACACGAACACAAAAAAAACACATCACTCCGTTCAAAATCTAAAATTATTTCAATTATGGGAAGTAAAAAAAATAAAAGTAAATTAACGCATATCACTTTTACTCTTAGTCCTAAAAATATTTCTAACGTAGTCTTTTTAATGTCAAAATAATACCATCTTCGGCTGAGTACTAAGTACTTAGATTTTCACCTAAACCAAAAGCTTACCTAGCCAAAATGTATTAAAATAAAAAGGCAATTCTTAAACTTCAGACTTCACAAATGAAGGCAAATTATTTGGTAAGATTTATCAAACTACCAATATATAAACAATTTATTAATACTTTTCATCATGACTTGAGGCATTCAATTCTGAAAAATTACATAAACTTCTAAATTGAACATATTTCAACTCTTTCAATCAATAAATCTTCGATTCCTCACAAAATATGTCCCCTAGTTTTGTCGACAATAGAACTTTACACCATGACCTCAACACAGCAATAGTACCAATACTTGCATCCTATTATTAAAATAACCTTGATAAAAAATATCTTAAATTACTCAAACACTTTCATATACAAACTACTTTTATCACAATACCAGACAACCCTTATATTTTCCTTAAACGAAAGTGTATTATTATGTGTATTGTATACAATTAATTTAATTTATTTACATAAATAAATACTACTGTGTGCATGCTTTACTTATCAAATTAAAATTTACGAATTCTGATATAGCAAATATCTACATACGATTATTCAAATAAATAATATTTATTTACAGATTAAATATATTTTTTATAACTGAATATATGTCATATAACACAACTTAATATTTTAAATTAACTAAACCAATCAATTTTTTAAAATATATTTCTAAGAAAAAATGTTTAAAAATATGCAAACTAAATTAGATTTTTATGAATTTTAAATTCAAATTATATTTATTAAATATTTTCAGTATCAAGTATTATAATATTATTAAAGTATGTTCATGGTATAGAATAAAATTGTTCAAAACTTATTACATATTTATGATTTTTAAGAATACAGTAGGTTCATAATATAATATATTGACATAATTTGATAACCATAATTAATTTAATATGATAAGAATATAGGATATCACAATAAAATAAACTTGTTAAACGTCATTAACTTGTGTTTTTTTAAATATCACAATTATTAGTAAATATTCTATTACATTTTCTGAGCTCCATTAAATATTTTCTCTAATCACTTCTAAATAGCTACATTTCTCTCCCTCTTATATTATAATAAGTAAAATATGAATATCCTTCCAATATTGCACTTCTTTTCAATTTTTTCTATAACATTGATCCACCTCCTTTGAGAGTGACCCGTAATATTTTTCTGTCCAGCTTTCAGTCTATAACTACCTAGTCTAATTTTTGCTCCTTGCCATTGTATTCTCTGACATTTTTTAAAATAATTGACAGGTGTCATTCTCATTCCCTCCTGTAATTTTCATCAAGTACTTAACCGCATATTATCCTTCTCCATATTTTATTTTCAAAGGTATTCAGTCTCCTCTTTGTAACACTTGTGGTTTTCATGGTCCACGAGTCATGACAGTGCATTAGAGTGGAATTAAGTGTTGTTATATACTTATATAGGTATACAATCTTATTATTGTTCTTTTTAAAATATAAGCATAACTTTCTATGGTACTTAGTATAAATAACTCAACTATTATATGATTACAGGAGAGCATCCAGCGGCTATGCAAAAAGGTTCAAAGCTCAGTTTGAAATCTTCACTATCATTCCTCAGCGTCGCTTTGGTGCTATTTATGAGCACGTGATTTACAAATTGTAAAATAATATTATTAATAAATTATAAGCTGTAAAATACTAAAGACATAAACTGAAACTTATAAGCTGTACAATTATATTATGTAATATATTACATGATAGTATATAATCATACCTTTATGATTTTCAGTTATGTAATAACTGTATACTCAAACCGTTGTTTATATTATAAGACTACCTATGTAGATAATTACACAAATTAAAAAAAAAAAACAAATCCCACAATTATAGGTATAATATGTTGTCTCCAATATTTATTTTTAACATTTTTTTAGTGTCGTTTTTAAAAATGTAAACCTAATCTATTTATTCTATTTTATATGAAAACTCTTTCGTTTAAAGATAAAAATAATTGTACACTTTAAACAGTATTTTGTCTTCCAACAGTGATAGTTATTTTTAACTAATTGGCACAGTGATGCTATAAATACCATTGAGTATTAATGTATTATTGACCCAAAGTAAAACAAAAAAAATGTCATTATCAATGAAATCCATACTTCAAATGTATCTTATTATATAATTTTTATATAAATAGTTAATAATTTAATGTAAAAAATATCAAAATTGGTTTATAAAACAAATAAACAAAAAAAAAAAAAGTGTCATGTCAATGATTGGCTACAATAAATTACATATTATATTCCTTACGGCACCACATTCATTCTGTTTCTATAAGAACTGTTTTTTTTTTATACATTTTCCTCATTATTGTAAATATAAAACATTTTTAATTATAATATTGTTTATATTATAGTTGTAGTTAAATAATATTAAAATGTCTTAAATTATAAGTTGGTGGCCAGAGACGGGGTCACATAACACACAACTACCACAAGTACCTAAATTCATTTTTGGTAACTCTATTAATTAAATAATAAATTAATGCTGATTTATTATTATTAATTATTGTGTATGCAAAGCAACTTGAGAATCTATTCGAAAAAATTAAAATTAATAGATTTATTAGTTATTAACGTGATTTTAAACAACTGCAATGAAAAAAATGTCCTTAAAACTTCTTTAAACAATACAATTGACAACGAAATAATAATAGATTTTATATTGGAATAAAATGTCCATGATTATAAATTTACAAACAATACTAAACTAAAATTTTATTTTAATTGTTTAATTTCTAAAATGAAATAATAAGTATTAATCACATTCTATTTGTACCTTCTTACTCAAAATTATAATATAAAATTGATCTTCAACCACAAATTCTAATAATATACCTAATTTAATATATTATTATAATATCCATATCCATTGTAATAAGTTATTTAACATACTTAAAATCAATAGACAATTTGTACACTTTCATTATTATAAAATATATTCTTACTGAATATATTACCAATTTATTTGACTATTAAACAATTGTAAATTTAGTAGATGTAGTAAGTTTTAGTGTGAAAAACAAAGAATATTTTATAACATGAATTCTACACATTGCTTTGTACATAATAACTATATCTTATTTAAGTATTTAAAATAACTAAATGGCTTTAGTACACATAAGTTACCTACACGAAACAATAGTCAGTACATGAGAAATATAAACAAAAATACAAACAATAATTAATATAAACTATTATTAGAATTGCTTTTATAAAATATTTTACCCTTATACAGTAATAAAAATAAATAATAACAACAATTCAGTTTATTTGTCGCCTATATACCTACTTACTTCGTGTTTTAACATCTTAAAACAATTTTATAAAAACATATGATATTTGAAAAACTCTAATTTAGGTATACCTATATTATATATATCTGACTAATACTATCATATAACGTATAGTTTAAAAAACATGCATTTTATTCATATATAGGTACATTGGTACATATTATTTTTTTAGTGATTTAAATTATCAATGTATGCATATATTATAATAGTTGTATAATATAATACAGGTATATGTAATAATAAAAAAAAAAAACAAATAATTTACATCGCCAAAAATTGAATTTAGGTATACTTCAAACATACTTTTTAATTCTTATACAAATATTATATGATTTTTTTATTTTATTTTATAGATAAAATATAAACTTAATACCGTTTTTAAATATATTTTAATTTGTTTAAAATATAATATACATAATTAAAAACGTGTAAAAAAAGTATGTACTAACCTGCAAAATGAATGTTTATACTTATAATTATGCTTTACGCAGTTATTTAAACATTGTATAATAAACTAATAAATCATAATATTTCATATTTATGTACGTATCTATCCTTGATAAATTTAATACAGTTAAGCATATATTATGATCTGTTGTAATAAATTGATCATGCATTAACTAATAATCTATAATGTTATTAAGTAAATATTAAATTTAAGTAATGGTGTTTTTTTTTTTTTTTTATTTGCACTAAGTTATAAAAAAATAATAGATAAAATATTAATTTTTTAAATATTTTTATTTTTGTAAATAAATTAGTAAAGTACACGTTTTGTGAACAAATTAAAATTTTTGTAGAATTGAATAAATTATATTTATTGTTTATTTTATTCTTGTTGTATACACCATTTCATACATTTTATCATCGTGAAACATGTATAGTTATCTATAAAATTTTGTTAAGTTTTTCTTATTTTAATCTTTTCTTTTATATATACATACATACAAATATTTATTCATATAAGTTAATGTTACCTACCTAATTAATCGTAATTTGATGTTCATTAAATGTTATTTTATTCTGAATTAATTTGTTTTTATTTTAAATTAATAATGAACACTATAAGGATAACACAAAATATACAATTACCAAATTTAATGGGAATAATAATGGGAATAATGGGAGTAATGAAATAATAATAATAGTCAATTTCTTTCTATTAAGATTTCAAAAAACCAATATTCAATCAATAATAAGACTACCCACGACCCACCAAATATACCTATATTATAGGTACCTATAAGTATTATAATAATATACCAATAAAAATGCATCATGAATGAGATAATATCATTTTAAATTATTAACAATATTACATAATATATTTAAAATACAATTCGCAATTACTATAAAATACATAATATTATTAATATAGGTTAATTTTTCATTTTCTATTACCTAAGCTACTATTATAATGATGTAATATTACATTTTAAATTATTTCTTGAAATATTATTTTAAGTATAGAATTAAAGTGAAATAACATTAGTGAACTAATATGTTATCCTTTATTATTACATGGCATGCTTCCATGACATTTTGAATTGTACAAAATGCTATAGATGATTTATATTTACATCGATTGGTATCACATTTCCCCTTACATGAACACCTTTTGTATACTTGACCAGTGACCAACAACGTCTGATATTGGACTCACAATTTTTCTCAATATTTTTTTTACATGTACCACCTCATTAATCGGTATTAAAGATAACAAAAAAAATACCAAACTGATTTATGGTGTATAACTGTGGCAAAGTACCATATTTATTGCCAAGTTTGTAATATTGCCCATCCTCAATAGGCAAAACTGCAGATATAATGTTTCTTGGGTCTGCCCATCCTATATGTACATCCGGTAAAGAGACTCTCATACTGTCTCCAATGTTAGCTGGTTGAAACTTATGAATAGACCTAAATATCATACTCAAGCAGCCCGACGCCTTATTATAAATTGTAAAGAATACTAACAAAAACTCTATATAGTCCATATAATTTATAACTTAAAATTACCCATTATTGACTGGTGAAAGTTAACATTATCCAAATGTTAACACTACCCATAATATTTTTGGTAATTGTCACATTTAACAATGACATAACAGTTTATAATATTTTATAAGCTATTTAATTACTTTTTATTTTTAGCCTATTCATTAATCTTTTCCTACAAAACTAATTAATTTAGTGAAATTTATAAAATATAGTTTTTATAATAATTATGTATACTCAAATTTCAATCATTTTTACGCTTTTTAAAACTAATTTTCCCTTTTTTCCAAGTTTATTATTTTTAATATAATATTATGATTATAAAAGTTTATATCTAAGTACCTACGATATTTAAATTATTTTCTTCTGTTTCTAATAAATTATTTTAAATAGAATAACAAAATATTTTTATTTTTCAAAACCGTTTATAAAAATATAATTCAATATTTATGGAAATTCTACATTAAGTATATTCGCTTTCATTTTTCGAATATACTTTTTTAAGTAATAAAATCCTTTTAACCAATATTTTCAACTTCGCCAGCCATAAAATTGAATTAAATTGTATAGTTACTACGTATACTGCTTAAAATTAAGCAAAATGCTTAATTAGATTTAAGATTTTTTAAATTTTTTTATTAAAACCATTAGTTAAAACTATGACAGTTCAACAATTATATACTAAATTTAAATAGATTAATATATCATAGGTAATATTTAAACATACATACGTTAAAAATACAGATAATATTCAACATTTATATATTATTATTGGCTATTTTTTAGTGAGACCAAGATTTTAGTTAATATTTATGGTTTTAATAACTTGTGAATATTCAAAATATTATCTATAATTATATATTTATATTATTATTCAATATTTTTATATCATCGACTATTATCTATCATTAAAATAAATTCATATATTGATTATTATCTAGCTATGTGATAATGCACTTGTTCAACTCTATTACCAGTGACAAAATTTATTTTTTTTTTTTTAATACCTACGTATTTTCTTATGCAGGCCACAATCCTTGTCTATGTATATCAGTAAGGCGAAAACTACTATCCATTTTCAGAGCAACCAATTTAAGAAGCGTACTAAATTACCATAATATTTGATTTTAAATTCACAAATGTGTGCGTCGTATGGTCAAAATAACACCAATGTTTTATACATAAAGACTAAATACAACAAACCAATCTCGATGATTTTATAACAAAAAAATCGATAGTACAAATAAAAGCACAGCACTATATTATATTATATTATAATACATAAAGGACAAAGATTTTTATTTTAATATAATATCGAAACTATTTTTTATGAATTTTAAAAACAAGTGCTGTTAGTAGTAAATAATAAATTGTCTTTTCGAATAATTAACTATAAATTGATTATCATTCGACATTTAAATATTTATTGACATATCTAAATGAAATTAAAAAGGTATAAAACAATAAATAAAATTGTTTAAAACTGGATTCATGATTTTTTTAGATATGTTTCTCAATTTTGTTTTATTTTAAAATCTTTTACATACATACTATAATGATATAAACAATAATCACAACTGACAAATATATAATATTGCATTAGTTATTAATAAAAATTAAAAAATAAAATCTAGAGGTCATCCAGTTGATTTATATATTATCTAGCCCACATAATAACAAATATTAATTTTATTCGTCTTGAACATAACAACAACACTGCACTGACAATGTTTCATATCTATACCTAATCAAAAATAAACCTTACACTGATTATGGTAAATAGATAAGTTCAAATATTTTAACGTAGTTATATATAATTCATGAATTGAAGTTATCTCATCGTTTTAGCTTTTTTTCAGCAATTCCAAAAGTGAACGATAAAAAATAACAATCAGTTTTGACCGCATAATTATTTGTTTGAATTACTTACTTGGTTCATAATAAAATGTATCGTTTTTTTCTTCTGTTTTTCACCGCCACTGAAACCATTAATTCAACGGTTAAGATATTAGGCTGTCTTGGCGAAAAGAGTTGACGGTTTAAAAACTCCTGGCTGACAAGGGCTTATGCCGGCGACTACACTGTCAGCGTGATGAATTGAAGTGTTTTCTATTGCTCCAAAGCCTGTTTCCAACACACTAGTAGATTCACTATATAACCCACAACTTGCCTCGGTTGCATGTAATTTATCATACTTTATTTTTATTATTACTTTCTGACCCCCTGTAGTCCAGCTGTATCTCCATTCACTCAGAGGTTTCTTTTTCGCCAATTGATATATATTTTTCTTATTTTACGACTATTTGTAAAATGGTTTTGTAATTTCTGGTCGTTTATCTATAATTATTATTAATTATTAATATTTTAATAAATATAATCTATAGGTTTCAGTTGAGGTACAATACATAAATACAATAGGTATAAATATATAACAAACACGATACAATATTTAGTTTAAAATAAGGAACTTGTTTATAAATTTATAATTATTATAAAATACCCATAAAAATACTGTACCTTGTGCATACACTGCACAGTATATTGTATTTTGCATTCTGGTAAGAATCAAAAAGCTATGAAGTCAAAATTAGTTTGAGTGTAATCTTAAAAAAATTGTTTTTAAATATATATAATTTAAACTAACTATCAATTATAGAGGTTTGAGATTAAAGCTGTTGAAGCATTATATATTTGTTGTGGTTGCAAGTCTTTTAAAGGAATAGTTATAGTTTATGCACTTAGAATAAAAATATTATTAAACTTGTATAATATTATGTTAAGTTTAAACGTCAAATATTTTTCCTACATAATCTATTAAAAAAGTTATCCTGCAGTACAAATCTTTTGACAACATTTAAATCGTCCCACTGACGTAGTATATACTATAAAAAATCTTTCTCTTTTCACTTTAGCAGTTTACACTTTGAATCGGTAAGTTTAAGAATCAATTATAAGAAGTGTTTTAAATATTATAAAATTTTAAATGATTTTAGATTACTTATAAAATCACATTCATTTAATTTTATATGTATACATTTTATATTAAATAAATAGCCAATGCCTAATATTCCAAATATTTATTTAAGCGCGCAGTTCTACTAATGTCAATAAAATCAACTCGATTGTTTTAAACGCTAACAGTTACCTGGTACCTAAATGTAATGAATATTGAATTCTGTTAATGCGTTTTCTCTGAAAATTGTTATGGTTTGGAATAAAAAATATAAATTCACTTCTTTATTAGCTAATGGTTTATTATTAATTATGAAAGTATAAACAGATAATTAATTTGGCAGAAAACAATATTGGAGTGGGAAAATAATAAGATTCTTGGATTTTTAAACCCTTATTGATTATCACGTACGAAACCAAACATACGGAGATCATTATTACACCTCGCAGGACTTCGCATTTTTAGACGCATTATACTTTTATTTTTGTTTCTTTGCATACCTAGAACATACCCGGTTACCGTGGTTAAACATAAACATCGTTTTTCATGGAACTGAACGAAAAAAAAAAATCATCTATCGACCTATCGTATGTTTTTCTTTTCATCAAACTAACTCTGGGGCCATTTGGCGGTTCGGTCGAACTTTCTGAATCGAAACGGCGGACGGCGACCGAATCCTGACTTCATCAGACATTCAGACATACAATATAATTACCGTGATATTCTGCAATGAACCGTCGAGTCTGGTCAGCAGACCGAATAAATTTTGATTTGCTAAGACGTTTTGGTAAGACCATATCTTGGTGACTAGATTGTAATCTGCTGTATCGGACATCTAAGCGGTAATCGGATCTAGACTTCAGACGTTATTTTCGTTGTAATATTCAGCATATTCATACATTGGTATTATAGAATATAAATGTATATACTGTATACGTTATAACTTTTAGACTAGAATACATAATTTGTCGTATTCGTTGTAAAAATATTACTGAAACAATACTTTGTCATAAAGACAAATACTTACTATATATTTCAATACTAATATAGTAATGTAACTGACCATGGCAATAAGATTTATAAAGTTTTTGTATCAAGAATTAATTTTTTTTCTCAAGTAACCGCTCTGCTGTACAGTCGAGTATACCTTGTCATTGAGTAGAAATATTGTGTGAATAAATTGCTTTTAATTATTATAGTAATTTATTTAACTATTTACAGTAATGCGGTATTAACTAAAAAAAAAAAATTATAGAATAGGAATAATATAAGATTAGTATAAAAGTTTTGAAAATGCCATTGCAGTGTATATAAAATATAATAATATACTTAAAGGTTTCAAATCTAAACAAAAAATATTTACACATTAAAAAAAAAAATAGTTAAAATTGTCAATTATGTTTTATTTAAATATCGAATTTTGTTCAAATTTAAACTAGGTACAAATATCTATAAAAATTAAGTTAATATAATTTTTTTGATTTGTTAGTTTCATTATAAACGTTTAAAAGGAACCTTGTCTTGCAATTTTTAAGTCTTGGAAATAAACATCTTAAGTATAAGCAATACAAATTTTAGGAATTTTAAAAAATCGTTTAACACTTAGAGAAAAATATTATGACTATACATTTTCGATATTTTTTAATTGGTTTATAAATAACTTTTGTGAAAATGGGGTATTCAACTAAAAATGTAAAAATTGTCAACATGCAGATCAAAAGTTAGTTGAATAAAATATTTTGAAAATTGTACCACAGATTAAATGAAACTAAAAATACTCAAAATTATTTAAGCGCTGTGATTGTATATTATTGTTAAAATATCTACTGATATAAAATGTTGTGAAAATCCTAAGCACCTAAGTACAGCTATCGTTTTTGTAGTTACATTAGAAAAACAAAATTAATTTTTTCAAAAACTGGCTTTCTATAAACATCCTCATTTTCATTATTTTTTTCCTTTCCTAATTTTAATCTCTCTAAAATACAAAAAAACATGTATTGTATATCCTTGTGAAATCAACATATTTATCTCTCATTATCTAATATAAATAAATAAAAAATAAAAAAACCTATAACAATAAATTATAATTTACCAACTAATACCTGGATTATTGAGTACCAAGTTTAAAGTCGTTGTAATATAGGTAGGTACCTATGTAGTAAATTTGAATTCAATGGTAAATCATTGCACAGACGCACAGTAGGAACACAAAACGATTCTATCTATAACTATTATAATATGTTATATCATATTATATAATCTGTACTGCAGTCTGCAACCGTGGCCCATGGCTATAGGTATCCATACTAATGATAAATTGATATTATATTCATGAAGATTATAGATACTGTGAGTATTGTAAACAAACTCCTATCTATAGCCACCTGTTATAAAAGTCGTCCAACAAAAAAAGCATGGTTATTCTGCCACCAGGAGCGTATCGTTCGATAGTGCTAAGAGGGCTACATATTATTATACTGTAATATTTGAGCATAAAAGGGATTATGTACATTTTTTTATTGGTTTTTCGAATTAAATATGATTTATTCCTCATCCTCTTTACAAATACGAAATACGTTTTAAAACACATAATATTTAAGTCTACAGAGTCATTAACCTCTATGGAAGTTTAAAAATATACAATTAATAAAATGCAGTTACCATAAAAAAATTATACAGTGTTTTATGTTGGAATTAATTAAAAACACAATTATATAGACTAAATATGCATTATTTTATAAAAGAATATCTGAAATATGCAAAAATACATTTTGAATTTAAATTCATGTATCATATTTTATCGTTATTATGCAAAACCTACATGTACTACTCATCACAATATTATTATAATATACAAAAACCAAGTACTTACCTAAATTTTAACATGTTCCTCTCAATTGATTTTATTCACACTTTAATTCTCATCATCTTAGCAACACAACTGGTTTAAATGGTTTAGGTACTACTTTAATAACTTAAAATGTATCTAATAAAATAGGTACCTACTGTTTACAATAATGAGTACATACCTACACCACTGTATGTAATTGATATGATTTTCGAGTTTCATTAACAAAAATAAAATAAAATATGATAAGTACCTACTTGGGTATATCGTATATATTAGTTATTAAACATCTTCATATATACCTATTTACTTATAAATAAAACACACTTGGCAGTGTTGGCACTATAGATAAATTAGTTTTTAATCTCAATTACCTACTTACCTACTTCAAACCTTTATTATAACTACAATAGGTATATACCTATATTGTATATTATTTTTTCATTGTGCACCTATATTGTATTATTATTATTGTTTTGAGTATTTAAATAAAATAATACATATTATGCTAGTTAATACTTACTAATAAAGTATAATCCTAGGTACCTCCCACATAAAATACGTTAAATGTTTAAGTGCTGTTTTATATCAGTGTGTACTATAAACTAATTACGCTCTAGAAACTATGCCTTATTAACGGAAAACAAATGCGTTAAAGAAATAAAAGTATTAAGCCCACGCCCACAAAGTATATCTAAAACATTCATGGATGTAGTTATTTATAATTATTATTTTTTATTTATCGTTTAATGTTTAATTTTAGAATTTGATCAAGTCGGTCTAGTGTGTGGTCAATACCGTCCTGTATTGTATTTTTTTTATAGTCGATTTACCTCGTTATACCTCGTGTTTGATAATAACAATTATTACAAATTGTTATCAATACTCGACGGTGATAGAGTGATAAACTGATAACTCATTAGTGATTTCGCCCGAGCACCCGACGCCGTCACGCCGACAACTACAAATGCCAGATTGTAGTATCGTTACTACTAATTTAATAAGTTATGTACTAAAATAAATATTTAATAATTTCTATTATGTTATGATTTATGTTATTTAGTAGTCACTATTAAATATTACTATGAATGTAATGGAAAACTTTTATTTATTTATCACTGTTTTTTGTGGTATATTCACACTAATCAATTGTACAAGTATAGTGAAACCTAGGGGTATCGCATTTGAAAGTAAGACTACAATTATAAACATATTATAATAATACGCGATGCTTAATAATACAAAGTCTTAACTACCTAATGTGTACATTATTCAATAAAATTACTATTTATTTTTTTCAGGAGCTTCGCTTTATGTACCCGACAAAGATTTTTCATGTTTCGATGGAAGTTACATAATTCCTTTTTCATATGTAAATGATGATTATTGTGACTGTCCAGATGCTAGTGATGAACCTGGTACCTCAGCTTGTCCTAATGGCACATTCCATTGTACCAATGCTGGTCACACGTCACTTGTCATACCATCATCTCGAGTAAATGATGGAATTTGTGGTACGATTATTACAAACTATACATAAGTCTGTACATCTTCAAAAATGTAACGCTATTTCTATCTAAAGAATTCTTAAACATACCTATCATTTTTACAATTTATTTTATGATTTAAGGTATAATTTAATCAAAATATTAGTATGTTATAGAGTTAATTAATTTTAATAAACATTTATAGTTATACCTAATATTATTTGACTCTAAGAAAAATTAAAATAAAGCAATTTATAACACCAGAAGTATATCTATATAGAATGTGTCTGTATACCTGCTATTGCTTAACATAATAACATTAATTTAAAACGTCCTTTAAATATCATTAAAACTATTTACGTTTTCAATGTAGATTGTTGTGATGGATCCGATGAATGGGCAAATATGTTAAGGAAAGGTACATGTGAGAATACTTGTGAAGAACTTGGCCGAGCAGCAAGAGAAGAAGCAGAAAGAGTTCAAAAAATATTTGTAGCTGGCCATGAAATCCGTGCTCAATTAATTGCTAAAGGAAAAGAGCTCAGACTGGAAAAACAAGTAAATTAGTTTTATCATTAAACATTTTTTTTTATATATTACAATACCTTATATCCAGTAGCAAAGCATCACAAGATACAATAGGACAACATCTATTTACTTAGAATAAAAATAAACTTGTAATTTTTTTCTTCTCATTCAGTTAAGTGGGTTATGTTGAGGGAATTAGAAGACTATTAGAGAATATTATTGCATTATTAATATTATTTACCTAGACTCATCTTAACATTTATATTTTAATTTATGTTCAAATAATTGACCTCTGTGAAGTGAATTTTATAGTTGTGTAAATAAGAATATCAGTAATATTATCATTAGACGTATTTTTTTCTCCCTGGCCAAAGATTTTTATCTCACTACTACTTATATCTAATTTATTTTTAGTAAAATTTTTAAAGAATTTTCTTATTTAACTTTATACTTAATATTAATTATAAAACAAGTTACTCAATAATTTGTTTTTTCATTACAGAATAGAATTACTGAACTTTTTGAAATACAAAGATCTGCTGAACTTACTAAAAATAATACATTGCATGCCAAAGAAACAGCAGAGGAAATTGAAAAGTCTGCATTAGAAAAATATAAAATTATGAATGATGAAAAAAAAAGACAAGAAAATGAAAAAGAAAAACTGAAAGACCAGAATGAAGCTTTCGAAATATTTAATCAGATAGATACAAATAAAAATAACAAGTATACATTTTATTTTAAAAAGGGTTACATTTGAAAAATAATTAAAATTTAAATATTTTATTATGTAGAATTGAAGAAGAAGAAGTAGAAGCATATGCTACTTTTGATCAGAATAATGATGGTACTGTTTCACAAGATGAAAAAGATGTAAGTAATATTATTTTATTTTGAAAATGATAATTACAAAAAGCATTCAATAATGGTTAATATTTTGTTCAAAACAGTTGCTAATTTTATTTTCAATTAATTTATTTTTGTTTCCTTTCTTTTGTAATTTTCTTTCAAAAAAAATAGGATATTTAACAAATAATTTGTGTAAATTATTGAAATTCAATATAATTTATCATCTAAAATAAAAGGATTAGTAAAAATAATATAATATTTTTAATTATATCTTTAGTTAACTTAGAACACTTCTAGTTTTGAATACAGCCTTATGTTCATTGTGACTCATTATTAATGCTTCTGATTAATTTTGTATACATTTTTAAAATAATTTTGTTTGTTGATTTTACCTTCATGATATATTAAAAAAATAAATATATATTCTAATACCTAAATAAAATAAAGTGTACAATAATAAATGGTTATTTAACATTCAAATGTTCATGAATTATTTTTAGTATTTTATGGAAAATAAAAAAGAAATTAGTTTAGAAGATTTTGTTTTAAATGGCTGGATTCGTTTGAAGCAATTAATGCTAGTGGAAAACATGGATGCAAAAGATACCGAGCTCCCAGTTGATGTTGATAATGATAGACAAGTTGAAGAAACAGAGGATCAAGATGAAAATGAAGATGACAGTGACCATGTAGAAGATGACGTAAAATATACAGAATCTGAAGAATTTGATGAATCACAGTATGATGAAGAAACAAAATTAATAATTGAAGGCAAGTGATAACTTAATACATCATTTGCGTTTTAGAATGTTACTTTTACATTTAATAATAGTTATTTATTACTTAAAACTCTTAAAACTACAGTTTATTATATTGTAAGACAAAGAAAAAGCCTAAATTGTAGACATACTACTTAAATTGGTGTATAAAGCCACTTTTATTTTTGATTAACTTGATAAACTGTACATGAAGTTTATTTTATAAAAATGTACTGAACATTTTTTTGTGATTTTACTTAAACTATGAAGAAATTGAATTAAATAGTGATGTAAGACTTTAGTGTCTTGTATAAAATCAATCACTCCGTGGACCTTACTAAGTATTTATTATTTTTCAATAACTGTTTTTGTTTAATTTTTATTTTAGAAGCCAAACAAGCACGTAATGCATTTGAAGAAGCTGATAGGAAATTTAGAGACCTACAACGTGAAGTAACTCATTTACAAGAATCACTGAATAAAGATTTTGGACCAGAAGATGAATTTGCAGCTCTAGATGGAGAATGTTATGAACTTTCTGACCGTGAATATGTTTATAAATTATGTCTTTTTGATCAAGTATGAATTTTATTAATATTGTAGTAATGTTTTACTAGAACTTAAAATCATACATTTTTCTAATTAAATTACTATAGATAACTCAACGGTCCAAAAATGGTGGATCTGAAGTAAGATTAGGTACTTGGAACAGTTGGATTGGTGAACCAAAATACCGTACTATGTTATATGATAGAGGACAACACTGTTGGAATGGTCCTCAAAGGTCTACTCACGTATGTATATTTTAGTTGAACTAAACAACTTATCTAATACTTAAAAGTTTAAAAATTAATATAATATTATATGATATTAAATGTAAAATATAGGTACGTTTAAGTTGTGGCCTGGAACCAGCATTGCTCTCAGCTACAGAACCAAATCGTTGTGAATACGCTATGGACTTTGTTGTACCAGCCGTTTGTGTACAGCACAGCGAGAGACCTTCAGCACCTGTAACAGATGCTGAACATGATGAATTATAATTTTAATTGACTAATTTTAAATCATTGAATTTGTGTCAACTGTTTTTGGGGTATTTAATACAAAAATATATTTGTTCATTATTATTTAAAACCAATGTACTATTATTATATTTTATTTATATACTTATTTTTTTTTTTTAAATATAAAATTGTAAAAGTAATATTAAACGTGTTTCTATTGAAATAAAATACAATTGTGATGGATAGTTTAAACCCAAGTAGTCATAAAATGAACATCAAACTTAAAAATTGTAAAGTTCCATGTGGACTATATGGTTTTAATTGTATGCTACATAATATTATAATGTTTTGTTATAAAATATTTTTACAAACTATTAAAAATATTTTAACTACAAATAAAGATAGAATAAATTAATTATAATACTTTAATATTCAAGTTATTTCTTTTGTGTTTTAATCTATAGTTTGTAATAATTAATTTTTATTAAATTTATTTGATAAAACATAAAAGGCACTATCAAATAGTAAACCTATTGATTTGAAGACTATTTAATTATTTAGAATCACAGTAAGTTCGGAACTGGAGAACCTTGGTAGTTTGCTTAGTAACACCAAAACATAGTCTTAACTGTTTACTGTAATGTCATAACTTTCTATACAGATTTTATAGCAGTTCTAAATTGAAGTATATAGTTTTTTATTTTTTTGAAACTTCAAATAAGTTAACAAATTACCAATGACCACAACATGTTGTATGCTTTGTTTTCCAGTAGCTGACTTTTTCGTGTTATAGGTAGGTTTGATATGAAATATAAAAAAAAATATTTGTCAGCCGTTATGTATTATATAGATATTCTATACAGCATAATATTTACCTTTTAAAACAATTAAGCCGTTTCACCCTCAGTTTATTGCAAAAGCCAATTCAAAAAATTGATTTTGAATATTTTGTCTTATGAATAATCATAAAAATCTTAAATAAGGAAGGTTATTTAAAATACTTGGACTAATATACAAAAAAAATATTATATATTTGATCTGTATAATTTAGGGGTAATTGTGATAGAAATAATTTCATTATGGGGGTAATAACCTTATTTATTTAGATTTGGTATTAAAATTATGAAAAATTGGTTTAGTAAAGTTATTTTATAATCAAAATTAATAGTTGTTTTTGAAGAAAAAATTTTTTAAATGGTAGAAAATTAAATTCTTCATAAAATATTACGTAAGTGAAAATATTTTGGCACTAATTTAAGATTAATCTCAGAATATTATTTTAGGTGATTTGAAATGTATTCAGATTTGATTTATTTATTTCACCCTATGCTATGAATTGCATTCATGAAAATTATTTTTGTTTGATTATTGTTTAATGTAGAACGGATCTGTTGTTTGGAAATGTAAGGGAGCATTCTTATTTTAGATGCTGTACTTACATTATTATAGATAATGTATTGATATGATGAATCAGAAAATAATAGTTTAATAAAAACAGGATATTTTTTAATAGTCTTAGGCTAAAATTAATATTGGATCAAATTTTCAGAAAATTTTTTTCCAGATGTTGTCAGATGAAATTAAGACTATATACTTATCCATTTAGTATTATTGAGGTAATATATATTGAGGTTGTATGTGCGCGTTAAATAGAAGCAGAAATAACACAGTACCATGAAGGTACAAAATATGTTTTCTTAATTTAGTGTTCTATAATTGTTTAAAAATTGAGTTAGTTATAAATGATAAAAATGATTCACAGTAAACCCTTGTTAATCCGGACAGCCATTTATAACACATACATTACACTAATGTAGGCTAGAAAGGTGCTAGATGTACCTTAATGCAATATGTATGTATATTTAATGATTACAATACAATTATGTACTATTTTTTAGGTTTAATATTGTTAGATATATGAATTAAGACTAAAATTTGTTTAATAAAATGTTCTTAAATTTATAATTTACAATTTTTGATTATTTTGTTTAATCCAGACTTTCATTAATTCGGACAACCTGGAGCCTCAATTAGTCTGGATTAATGATGTTTTACTGTAATTAGTTTTTAGGGTCAAGTTAATTATCGCCATTTCTTTTAGTTATAATACATGGTCAACAGTGTCAAAGGCTTAGGCCAAGTCTAAATATATTGAAGCACATTTTTACTATCTATTCAAAAGTAAATTGTTTTGATTACTTTGGCAATTGCTTGGTCATTATCCCATTTCAGTTTAAATCTTAATTATAATAGTCTATATTGTATTCCACCTAAGAGTGAACTATTATCGCGCATGCAGACTGAGCCGCCAGCAGTCAACAGACTCCCTAGCGAGTGTTAGGAGCACTGTGATAGGTCATTAGCTGTCGTCAGCGCTCCTGTAGCAACAAACATGCACAAACAAAACGAGTTTTGATCAGCCGAGTGGTTCACTCTAAAGTGGAATAGATTATAGTATTAGTCTATGATTGTGTTGGTGATAAAAGATTGTTTGATTCAAGATTATTTAGTAAACTTGATATTCAAAGCTTAAGAAGCTGTTCTTCTTTATTCATCTTCAAAAATTTTACTTAAGTATTGGAATTTGAATTGTTTACTACTACCACTATGGTTTATCAATATACGAGCTTTGATATTAAGTTTTCAGCTGCTTAAGGTGGTTCCGTATGAAAGTTCTAGGGTTAATTTCAATGTATCTTAATTCTATATAGAAATCTTGTTTGTTATTTATAACTGATATTTAATCAGATGCAGATCATAAACCAATTTTAGTAAAGAACTTAAAAAATAGGATATACTAAAATTTCAGAAATTCATAAAAATAAAATAAATTTACAATTAACATTGTATTAATTATTCAATAATATATGTTAACAGTTACATCAGAAATATAAAAAAGTCATAGAAAAATAAAGACAATTATAAATAAAGACTTGCTGCAAATACAATATCTCTTTTAACAATCTTTACAGATTCACTAAATTTATTTTCAAGATCAGTGTTGCCAATACTTTTGGATGCTTGAATTAATTGTCTTAATATTTCTTCTAAACGTCTCATTGCTCTTATTATGCTTCCTAAAATTTACAAACCTCTTAAAAAAGTCATATTATAGATAAATAATAATAATAACACTATTTACCTTCAAATATATCAGTCATTTGACATATTTGATAGAATGTGGCACCACGACACCATTCGTAACAAACATCCATTAAGAATGGTTTAAAGCCTTCTACATAAGAATCTTCTTCAATATCTAACTTGGCATCTTTACAAACTTTAGCTATTTTTCTTGCAAGTTCCTTTAAAAATATTTATATATTATCTTTTTATTTTTTTGTTATAAATGAGGTAATAAAATTTTAAATTTCTCAAATACTCATATATATATATATACAACTATTTAGTATTAATATACCTGCATTTTTCTTAAAGGTCCTGCTAATTCAGCAGTTTTTGCAGGCAGTTCATTACTTTTTTCATCACATACAAAACAACTGAGTAATGCTACCGTCTGGGGTACTGATAAATCATTGAACACGCCATTGAACATTAATTCAGTCATTAGTAATTCATCAGCACTTAAACACAAAAATAGAATTCATTATTTAAATACAATTATGAATTATTATTACAAATGTAATTTACCTGCTCAATTCACATGCTATTCTCCCTTTAGTTTCTATAACTTCTCCAGCAGTACAATAGCCCATTCGCCTCAAGATGCGTTTTCTACATTTGAGATCATCCATTTGCATGAGCGACTTAGCTTTCTTTAATTCAGTTTTAAATTTTAAAAGTTCCCGATCCACCTGTTAAATTTTTTTTTATTTTTATTATCTAATTCTAATTAAATAGAAATTAAAAATGCATTGAAATGAAAATTATTCAGTACTTTATCTTTTTCCAAATATAGAGTATAAAGTTCATCAACATCTTCTTTTTCATGTAATGGATGAGCAAACAATCTACTTTCAAATTTTTCAATTTGTTCAATAACTTTATCAAACTCTGGATCTTTTATATTCATGTCATTAATTGGATCTAATAAAGGAATATCAGTTGAACACCTTTGTAAAACTTCCTAAATAAAATTATAAATGTGTAATTTTAAATTTTTTTCTAATGCCTAACATATTATTTGAAAAATCGAATAACTTACTTTAACATTATTATACAGCAACATTCGAGAGTCACGGGATTTCAAATCATTTGGCATTTTGTTTAATCGCAAAGAACTTAAATCTTCAACCATATTATGTCTGACATTAATAATTTCAGGTTCTCCTAACTTTCCAGAAGTACATGGTATAGGCTCATCTTCTGTATTTTCAACAGATCTTTCCAAATTTAATAGCACATTTAATATTGCTTCGCCAATACCGCCACCTTCATGTTTACTTTTTAATACAGATTTAAAATTAACAATTACACCCCAACCAAAATCCACATCGTTCTTTTTTATCTAAAATAATTTAAAAACAAATAAAAAGCAATGCATATAAATGTTATAACATATTATATTATGTGTATGGCTATATTTATTTTGATTGAATTAAGTATATAAGTCATGAAAAGATAAAATCTTAAATAAAATCTGTCAGGATAGAATAATTAGAGATATATAAATTATAATAATTTAGAAAGTTAACTATTTAGATATTTTAGAAAAACATATATCCATTTAAAACAAAATTTTACTAATAAAAAATATTTTACTTAAAATTAAAATATACTAACCTTGACAAGTCTTCCAGGATTACAAAAAGGTACTAAATTTTTAGGGTCTGTTATAAAAGAATGATATTGTTTCGCTAAATCTTCTAACTGTTGACGAATCAAAAAATATGATCTCACATCAAATTCATTATCTATTATTATTTTGTTTTTTTCAACTGACAATTCTTTTACTTCTACAAAAACATAAAATATAAAAACATACAAATTATAAAATCTAAAAAAAGAAAAGTAATTTAATTTGAATGCTATACGTATAATTTCTTAAATTAACGACATAAATAATAAACCATACATCATAATATTAAAAAAATTACTAACTTTCTACTAATTCTGGAATTGCTGATTGATTTTGAAATTGGAAAAAGCTTCTTTCTAACATATATTCTGGATCAATTTCCTCTACACGCATTAAATTCAAAACCATGTTATATGTTAAATGAAATGCTGAATTAAGTGAATCTGGCTTTCCTTGCACAATATCCCTGACAGTATCTGGACTAACTTTTTCATCAATTATCAACATAACAATACCTTTGTCATCCAAACCTCGTCTACCAGCTCGACCTGACATCTGTATATATTCTCCTGATGTTATCTTAACAATATTTGAACTGATGAGAGTTAAGTTCAAAATAATAATTTTTTTAAGAATAATCAAAATACTCACAAACCGTCTTTCTTTGCCATCAAATTTTCGACAAGCAGTAAATAAAACTGTTCTTGCAGGCATATTTAAGCCCATGGCAAATGTTTCAGTAGCATATAAAACTTTCAGTAAACCTTCACCAAACAAAATTTCTATAGTTTCTTTTAAGATCGGTAAAAGACCTGAAATATATAATATAAAAATAAGATTATCATTAATTATTTTGTGAACATTAATATTATTTATAAGCTAACAATATTTACCTCCATGGTGAATACCTATGCCACGTCGAATTAATGGTATTATATTTATAACTGCAGGTAGTTTACGGTCTTCCTCTGATAATACTTTAGTAGCATTTTCAAATAATTTATCAATTAACCCTTTTTCAGTATCTATAAGAGTATAAGACATAACTTTATTAAAATTCAAAATATTCAAACCATAATAATTTTTTATTGTATTAAAGTTATCCATATTTCTAAGTAGTAAGAACATTTAAAATCTAGTTTGACACAAATGTGATTCATAATATTTTGTTTTTTATGCATAAGACCAAAGTATTATTGAAAAAAAAAAACATATATTTACACTAAACTTTTTTCTAATTTTATACCTAGCTTTATAACTACATAATAATTAAAATAAAAAAAAATAATTTAAACATATAAAAACATAATTTACTTAATAACAATTATTACATCACCTGAAGTAAAATCTAATTTGGACATTTGCATGGCATAATTTTCACAATCCTTTTTACTGAATGAAAATACAATTACTGGGGCAAAGTTTCGTTCCATGATCATTTTAACTAACTTGAAGCAATTAGATTCATTATCTGGATTGTTAGCTGTAGGTCGATTAGGCTGTCCATAATGTTTAACTGGTTGAGTAACATTGGTTAGAACATTCATAGCTGCTGCAAAATTGTCTTCCCGGAATTTGTTCTAAAATAATTTTAGGTTAATAAAATTTTAATTGGAAATTATTATACAACAAACATACATTTTCATCTACAATAAGATGTAAACCCTCGCCACCAGCAGGATATAAGTAATGTTGTAATGGTGTAGGTCTGTATTCAGTATATACTACATGACATGGTTGATTGTGCAAATGAGCTACCCATTCAGCAAACTGCCTAGCATTAGGTATAGTAGCAGACAAAAAGACCAATCGCACATTGTCAGGTAATAATATTAAAGTTTCTTCCCAAACATAACCACGTTCTTTATCACGCATGTAATGAATTTCATCAAATATTACCCATCCGACTTCTTTTAAGATCTCGGAACCACGATACAACATAGAACGAAGAATCTAGTTTAAAAAAAAAAAAAATGTTATTTAAAATATATATTATGTTAAGTATAATTTATAAAAACTGTATGTACTAAAAAGTTAAAGGCTGTCAATTATTAATAAAGAATTGCATATAGTTTCCAACTTAATCAAAATGATTTTAACCGCATTTGGATATAAACAAATTGAATACTTTTTTTAAATTAAATTCTTCAACATCTACATTTGACTGAATTAGTAAAAAAAAAAAAAGTAATAATCAAACTTAAAATATGAATAATTTATAATTTATTTAACACATTAACTGTGTAACATATTTGATTGTATTGGTTGTGACACTAAAATAATTGGAATTAAAAAAAAAATTGAAAAATTTAATTATCAATGTACAACGTCAATATACATATAATAGAAAATTACTAACAAAAAACCAATAATTTAATTATAACACTAATCAAATTGTAGTGCATTTAATAACAGGGCTGATTGACATCATTCAGCACATGCAAACAATGGCCACATCTTCAGTAAATGTGTTAAGTAAGATTAAAATATTGTCTCATTCTCTATACATCTAGTGTTTCACGTAAGTTTACTACTATTCTCTAGTGATAGACCATAGGAAACTTCAACTACTTAAAAATATTTTAATATTAAAGAACACCTTATATACGTAATAAACTTAATAAAATATTTACTTCTGTTGTCATGATAAGACAACTAGCTGATGGATTAATAGTAACATCACCCGTAATAAGACCAACGTCAACAAATTCTTCATGAAATTCACGATATTTTTGATTACTTAATGCTTTTATAGGAGTAGTATAAATTACACGTTTTGATTCTCTTAGAGATAGGGCTATACTGTATCTATAAAAATTACAATACAAATTTGGTAGTTAAATTTAAAATATTTTAAACATATATAAAAATATTAGTATAAACTTACTCAGCTACCACAGTTTTACCAGCAGATGTATGAGCTGATACAAGAACAGATTGATTATTTTCAATACAAACAATAGCTTCTTTTTGAAAAGGATCTAATTCAAATTCATATACTTTAGCTGGTTTTCTATTAGCATCTCGATTTAATGGTATATAATCAAAATTTAATGGAAGAGCAATTTCGTGAGTACATGATTCTCCATCAAGAGATTCTACAGCAAAAATTTTTATCCTGGGAGCTGACACTTCAAGGCTAAAACAATCAAAAAAATACAAATATAAAATAAATGATACAATTTACGATAATTTTTTTTTTTTTTTTGATGTTAATATTAAAACTTGAGAATTTTTTTTAAATTGTATTAATATTTTTTTGTAGATTATATTACCTTACTATTATTAACAATCAATTATAACATCAAAATTATTAAAAATTTATCTATTATTTTTATATGCACTCTAATAATTATATTAAAGATTATGAACAACTTTCTTGGGTTTATATTATGTGACAAATTAAAACATTTTAATTATATTACAATACTGATTATTATTAAATATACTATATAATATATATAAACCACCCATTATAAACAAAAATATGCATAGAAATTTAAATAGATAAAATGTAATTGCATAGTAATAAATTAATGTTATTCACCAAGTTATTCTAAAAATACAAAAAACATTATTGATAACATAAATACTATCATAGTTACAGTTAAATAATAACTATGACAATGTAATCAAATAAAATATTTCAGAGTACCTAATAAATAAATACTCATAAACGATAGGTATATTTAGTTTATAACTTTATTTATTGATAGTCAAGTTTTACTTTCTTATAAACTGTTATTATGACTAGTAAAATAATTAATTTACAAACTAATAGGTACAAGCCTATCGAAATAATAGGCCAAGGTTCATATGGTATAGTGATGAAATGTAAAGATCGGCTGACAAATGAAATTGTTGCAATAAAGAAAATAACAGATTCTTATTATTATATGCCTGAAGTACTACGTGAATTTATGATACTTAAAATACTTGATAAACACATAAATGTGATAAGACTTTTAAATATTTTCCGAATTAAAAGTTTCTTATACATTGTTTTTCCATACATGGATTATAATATATGTCAATATATTAATGAATATCATCCAAATGGCCTGGGATATAATTTAACAAAAGAATTTATGTCACAGGTGAGAATTATAGTTATTAAAAAATATAGCAAAATTAAAATTTAGTTTTTAGATAATCAATGGTATTGATTACATGCACAGAAATTATGTTGTGCACAGAGACATCAAACCAGAAAATATACTGATAACAAAAACTGGTTTAATAAAAATTTGTGATTTGGGTGTTTCAAAAATGTTATGTGCACTTTCATTTAAAAAAGAAACAATTATGACACCAGAAATGGGTACTATATGGTATCAATCGCCAGAAATGTTACTTGGAACACAAAAATATGGTCCTGAGATTGATGTTTGGTCTTTAGGTAAAATATAATGACAACATTGATAACTATACTATAACTACATATTATATTATTTAAATATTAATTAGTATTTATAAAATATTAGGTATAGTATTTATAGAATGTATGAGTGGTCAACCAATAATCACTAAAGAAACATCTATAGAACAATATCAATCAATTGTTAAATATTTT
Source organism: Aphis gossypii (assembly GCF_020184175.1). Taxonomy (NCBI): domain Eukaryota; kingdom Metazoa; phylum Arthropoda; class Insecta; order Hemiptera; family Aphididae; genus Aphis; species Aphis gossypii. The sequence continues at coordinate 57,637,356 of NC_065531.1, read as the reverse complement.
GGGGTACCAATCAGAGATCAAAAGTATTTAAATAGAAAAATAAAGAAGATTAATAAAGTTGTTTCAATAAAGTATATCGAAAGTAGCACATTTAAAAATGTTAGTATGGCATTAAATAACTACTTTCCTCAATGGCCAATTGATTTAATAGAAATAGTATCAAAATGTTTGGAATTCATACCATCAAAACGGAAAACTACCAAATCTTTATTAAACACATTATATTTTGTAAATGGAAAATGTTGAGATAATTCAAACAATATATTGTAAATAAATTGTTTATTAGTATTTGATATCAAATAAAATAATTTCAATAGTCATCTTGGTAACTTCATATATTATAAAGTATAATGTACTAAAGCCTCGAGTAAAGCATATTTATTTTTTAAATTTTAGTGCATATTTTTACAAGATCAACTAAACACATTTATAATTTTAAGCATATTATTTGCCTTTTAGAAAATTATTTCAATGTTAATACTTTGTGCTTAAAATTTTCATTGATAATTCAAAAATAATCATTTCAATATATTTCTTATTTTAAAAAAATAATTTTGGTTTTGAAAGGTAAGATTTTTTACTTTGTTCAGACTTGTGTTTTTATTTTTTTAAATATGCATTTTTATTAATAATTTATTGTTATTATATTTTCCAAAGATTCAAGTCCATAAGTAGTATACCACATTTCTGCAGCGAGATGAGTAAAGCAAAAATAATACTCAATACCTACTTATTATTGAGTAACTAATAACTTGTATTTATTTTTTTAATTTTAATGTTAAAATGTAAATACAATTTTTAAAACTTTGGGATGAAACGTGCACATTGATTGTGATATTATGTAAAATAAAACATTCAGGTTAAAAACTTCACTATGCTCTGTTCAGCAAGTAAATGTGCCATAACACAAAGAAAATTAATTCTTCTTTACATCTCTAAGCAACATCCTGCTAGAGTAGACCAGGTTAGATGACTAAGTATAATGTGGAGACGTGCAGAAGTGGCATGTTCTTTTGTTGGACAAAGTTTAGTAATTATAAAGCAATATAATATTGTAGAATGTAATATATTTCAATAATATTAAAATTAAAAATATATTTTTGTTAAATATTATTTTAATAATTCTACCAATAATAATTATTAATCATTATTTGACCTTAATATTATTCACATTTGTAATACATTTTAACATAACTTACTCTAAAGCAGATAGTTCATCTGGATTTTTTGTCTTTTTTAAATTGTCGTCTTCATCATCAGATAGTTGTAATGACCGTTTTGTGGTCCTAATCAAAAATAAAAAATAAAACAATTAACTACAAACACATTTTAATAAATTAATGTTAGTTTTAAACTAAACAATTTTTTTCAATTATAATATATTTTTTGATATCAATTATTATTAATTTCTATAACTACTTACAATAGTGAAAACATAATAATATAGCAATCACTCAGAATTAATGAATATTTATTATTTTTATAACAAATGGTGGTTCTTAACTTGATAGCCATAACTGTGAAACATTTAAATTGCAGGAATACAAACATAATATTCTGTATGTATAGGTACCTTTATAACACTATACAATATACATGATATATTTCGAATCGAATAATATTTTTCATTTCAGTAACTAATACTTTTATATAAATCAATCTAACATAGCACATATGAGAAATTCTCTCCCGTAGTTTTTAAATTAAGTATTAAGTTATTTTTAATTACATTTTTTTTAATTCATAAGATTTATAAAATGAATGTATTTGCTATTGTGAATCATAAAAATGTATAAATAATTGATTTAATTAAATAACATAAATTAATACCAAGTTACTTTCTCTCTATTATATTAAGCTCATTAAGCTCAAAGTTATTTATGATTACTGTATTAAATAGAACGGCTGTCAAGAACCTTAGCATTAAGAATGCATAACACTATTAATTATAATCCGATTAGTAAACGTAATATGTCAATTAAAATCTTCACTTGTTATTAATCATTTAAACTGATTTTATAATTTTAAAAACGATTAAAAGAAATCTTAACTAGGTTCCATAGTTCATACTTATCATCAGAATTGTGTTTATCATCATTGGGTTTTGATACTCCAGCAGAAAAAGAAGTAGTAGATGGCTTTTCAAAATCATCAAATAAATCGTCACCAAAATCATCCATTATTTATAAAATTGAGTAACTGAAATACAATAAAATAATGAAAAACTGTCAGATAACAATAATACACTCAAGTGTTTTTCTCTTAAAAGCACATATGTGATCAAAAATGAACAGATTGTCAAAATAATAACCCATATCATGGATAGTGAAAAATAACTTCATTTATATGACATTAAAATGGTTTCAAATTCAAATTTTAAATATACTGGTATTCTTAGTTCTTTGCAAAAGCATTATTTTATTTATAAATAAAAATAAAAGTATCTGTAAGTTGAAAACAGTTCTAATGTCATCATATATAAACTTAGTATTTAGTTATAATAATTTGTATAAAGTAAATGATACATCTAAAAGTATTCGTATTATAAATAATGAAAACTCACGTCAATATAATTTGTCAAAATTGTTTCTTCAAAAATTATTATATATTATACATACTCTGCACAAAACTCAAGAATAACAGTTACATACATGCTAATATGTTATATTGTGCATAATATAGTATAATATACAAACAATATGATAAATTTGAAATTTAAGATGTTATTAAAAAACTAAATTGGTAATATTTTTTATTTTATGTATTTTATAGGTTAGGAGTTAAGACCACGATTTAAGATAGTACCACGGCTTTAGAAGCTGATAAGGTAGGACAACTAAACTTCTCCCCGCCAAAAAATACTTTGATTACGTTTATTTAGGAAAATCATTTCCAATTATGACCACTTTATGTGGAAGCGCTGCTGGTAAGACATTTTACAGGTAAAACCATGGTTACTGGTAAGGACCGGTATTATCTTTGATAATACCATACCGGTTCACATTTTTTTTTCGTGATGATAATTGATAAGTGAAAAATGACAATACTTTATACTACTACAATTGAGTACAATTTACAACGTGAAGACAAATGAAATATTTATATTAGATATTATTTAATGTTTAATAATATTTCACTTATACTTTATTTGTATTTATTATTTTAATGTTTAATAATAAGAAGAATATGTATAGTTTAATTTAAAAGTTGTATTCTATAATAAATTGTCGATAATCTATAGAATTATAGGCTCTACAGTAAGTGAAACGATTTATTAAAATAAAATTTCATAAATTTTCTTTGACGTTTCCCTAAACTACTTTAAATATGTATTTGTTTCTAGAGCCATGTTGACCGTTCGAATTCCCAAGCGTAATGTGCCTAATGTATTTAGTCGATCCCTTGCCTCGGCATATGTTTGTCGTCAAGAAAGTCGCGCACAATATCCACCTATTGTAGACGTTCAACCTGAGCCAACATTGTTACGTCAAGAACTGAAAAACCATGAAAAAATTCGTAACCTCGGTACCATTGAAGAAAAATCCATTGGCATCAACATGCCCAGGTTAGATTGATTGATTAAACTTAACAATATTATTATTAATAATATTTATTATTTAAATTATGAATATAATATATCATTTCAATTATTTAGATATTACGGCTGGCAGTCATTAGTAGTAAAAGAAAAAATACTTCCTTATGATTTTTTGCCGTTTGCTCAGACAGTAACAAAGACTAAAATTTATGAAGTAGACACTCTTCCTAATCGACTTTCAAATGATGATTGTCAACAATTTATCGACCGTATAAAACCTCAACTAGAAGATAGTTTGATTTTTGAATACAATAGAAATAGGTTAGTAATAATAATATACTACTTTTAATGATATTTAATTGAAACATCATTAAATCATTTTTTTAGAAGCAAAGGTAAAGCATTAAATTCTGATGAAAATATTGTTGAATCCAAATTAACAAATGAATTGGCTAAAAGTGTTGCAGAACAAGTAAATCGTATATTCTTAGCCAATTTGGCTGCTGATTACCCACATTTATTTGAAGCTCAAGTATGATTTTGTTTTTATCAATTTAATTCTTAATACCTGTATCAAATCATCATTATATGGCAATTAACTATTAATTAGATTGATTATGAACCTCGGATAGAAGGATTTTGGAATGTACACGGATTTTCAGCCACTAAAGAAGATGAAGAAATGAGAAAGAAAAAGAATGTACCCAAAGAGAATTTAAAAAATCCTGTTGATAGATGGATTCATTATTTTGGTCAACCTACAATACAAGTGCGACATAATTTACCTTTGCCCTCAGTTCCCTTAGATAAATGGACACTTACTACTCCTGAGTCTTCTGATATTGATATTCCAAAAACTGCATTCAAAGAAATTGGTATTCCTAATTATGATTATGATCCTACAATTTACCATAAATTACCTTATGAAAGGAGACATGGTGTCAGTATACCAGGTTTGTTACTAATTGTATAATGAAAAAATATTTTTAAATTTATAAAATATTTATAGTAGGTATTAAAAATGATTTCAGGTTTTTGGCCAAATGATCCTCAAAAATTTGGTTTGTTGTCCATTCACACAAATGAATACTTAGAGGATAGACCACCAAATTTTGGTGAATTAGAACACCAAGAAGCTGTTCATGCACAATCTATTCTAGCATCGTTTGCTTGGTTAATAGGTCAAGCCTCTTACCAAGGTAAAAATTGATTATTTTATTTCTGTTATTATTAAACTTGATTCATTCTCTGAGTTGGAATTGGAAACGGATAAAATTGGTAAAAGGTTTAGGTTGTGTTAAAATGTCAAATCATTATATATTTTAAATTTGAAATTAATTCATGCTATTTTTTTATTTAATCAGCAATATCTTAATTTGTTAATTGTTTGTAGGTTTTACAACTTGTAATGAAATTACATATCCGTTTGTTAATCAATCAATTATTACAAATGGTAAAACATGGTCATTTTATATGTACCAATTAAATACTATGCGGTTCTTTAAAAGTCAAGATGACATTAACAGACCAGTTGCTCCCAGTAATATTTGTTGGGGAACAAAACAAACGGAACTATTTCATGATATCACTGATAATAGCGTTATTGGTATGTCATAAACAATTAAATATCATAAAATAACTATTACATGTTGTTAATATATTGTATGTAGGTTGGAACGATAATGTGTTAAAAGATCTTTTGAGTTGTTATGTAAATGTTCCTAAAGCACGTGATCATGAAATGTCTCCATATCTTAGTAAAGAACAAGTAGTGGCTAACATAGACGATGTTACAAGAAGGTAAATTAAAATATTTTAATGTTAATTATCAATTATTAATATTATTAATTAATTTCCTTAGCTTTTTATAATAAATATTTTGTATTATATTTAAAATAACATGTTGTATTCCCAGTTAATTTACAAATTATTAAATAAATTTATATTTTTATAGGGTATGGTTACATGATAGATACAAAGTTTTAACATCTCACAGACCTAGACATCGTCTTGTACCTGAAATTTATGACTGGGAACGTATTTATAAGATTGATTATGAGACCAGACCATTTGAAGCAAAAAGACGTTTCTTTGAACTTGAGCAAGATCCACTGAATGAGAGAAGACTTGATGATCATTATGGACCTTATATACAACGTAAGGATAGAGATAAGGGCAGAAGAATTAGGAAAAAACGATTCAGAGACATGTATTATCCAGATGTTTAGTGTGCTATTTTTTTTATTGCTTTAAATTACTCTTTAAGGTATTTGTTAGAAGAAATATTAAATATATTAAATAAAAGTATAATATATTTAAAACATTGTCTAATTTACTGCTCATTATTTTTGTACCTAAACAATTTTTTTAATCCTTCGCTCTATACATTTGTAAATTGAAAGTTAATATTGATATATAAAGTATCTATAACCGAAGGAGTATATAAAATTATGAAATTAAGAATAACGTTTGTATTTATAGTTTATTAAACATTTATATAGTTATAGACATGTCATTTTAATTATGATTTAAGACTTAAAATTATTATAAATATTTATTTGAAGTTTTAATTTACAAACAATTAGCACCTATTGACATTAAATTTAAAATATAAGTGCATCAATTAATCACTATATAGCACTATTTTTAATTAAAAATTTTTGGTACAGCACAAATTGTAATTCGTTATTTACATAAATATAATTTAGTTATAAGAAATGTTGCTTCAATTATTGAGTATTAGTAGATCAGGCATTTGTAGGTAATAACAAAAAGTGGGAATGTAACAAGTACTCACATATGAAGTAAAAAAAATTGTGCCCGTGTATTCTTTAAATTTTTGAATCACTATAAAACTAACTCATGAAGAACTTTGTATTAAATTTTCAAGTTTTTTGACTTGACCAAAAAAATGATATCGAAATTTATAAAAAAAAAACAAAACAAAAAAAAATATTCTAAATGCCTATAAATAACCTTAAAATTAGTGAAATATTTTGAAAATTAATTCATATAAAGAAAATTCTAATCTGAATAATTGGTGAAATTTTCAAATATCTACGACTTATATTTATTGAATTAAATATTAAAAATCGTTTCAGAATAAATCGTTATCGTCACACGATTTTGTAAAAATTAAAAATGCAGACCCTCATAACACTTTTTCCTATGACGCTTCTAGTCTTCTCTATAGCTATTTGAAGGAAATCTTAATGTTGAATGTTATAAACCTTAAATGCAAAAAATTTTATAAATTATAAACAAAATTACTTGTAAATTTTCACAATTTTGAAATTTTGACGTGTACCACATTTGTTTATTTGTGTATATCTATTCATAATATAAATGAAATGCTGTGTTATATACTATATACATAATACATATGGTATGTATATGTAAAAAGTATATACTATACTGTATAGAGTATATACAATAAGCATATAGTATATGTTTCTGTTGCACTTTTACACACACATCCATACACCATAATATCTGTCGTTTCATTTTTGTGACGATTTATTTTCCACCCATACCTCAAGAAAAAGTTCTACTTCAAAAATTGTGATTTTTGATTTTTTTTTTTCTAACTAAAATAAGAACAACTTATAAGAAACCTTGTATTAAATTTTCAAGTTTTTTAATCAACATTTCAAAAAAAAAATTCTAAGAAAAATCAAAAATTTCAATTGTCTATAAATAACTCAAAAAGCCATATTTAAAAAAAATTTAACTGTATATAAATAACACTAATATAAACATTTGGTGAAATTTCAAGTATTCACAGTGATTTATTTTTAAACTATATAAAAATGTATTATAATTAGTATATACTATATTATCACACAATTACATTTCGATGACTGATTAGTGATTATTGATTAATAAATATAATATTTTCAATATTCATCAATAAGACTACAAATATTATGAAAATTATCAGAAAAAAAATGGTAGTTATTTTTTTACAGTAAATTTCATAATACTAAAAATCCTAAAAATATAATTTATAAATACACACTAAACCTTAATAAATAATAGTCTTCTTATTTATCTTAAATGTTAAATATTGCATAATAACTGAAAATCAATTTCATATTTTTATCTTAAGTCACTCAATATCATCATTGTCGTCATCACTTGTATCACTTGAATACGATAAAATATCAACAACAAATTCTATTGCTTGCTTATCCTAGAATCAAGTAATTATCATTTAAAAACCATTTAAAATATATAAATAAGTATAAATATAAAACTAACATTGCACGTAGTTTGACTTTTTTTCTTCACAACCACTTTTTTGGGATTGATCAGCTTAATTTTTTTTTGTTCTTGTATATCTAAGCACTCATATCTTGATGTTTGAAGTTTATAATACCCGTCGTCATCTTCAATGTACCTACAAATTAAACAATATTATAAATAAATTTAATATAACTAAAAAATTAATGCACAAAAACAGTAAATTAAAAACCTGAAACGTTTTAAGCCAGCTGGTTTATGAAAGTTATGATCAGTTTTTAAATGTTTAGTGAGAAATGAACCTCTTAAGAACAAATCACCACACATATGACAATAATATTTATATAATTCTTCTGCATTGTAGTGTTCTACCCCTATATGCTTTCTCATTGTGTATTCGCTTCGACATGAAAAATCACAACCATCCTTTGAACATTTGAATAACGGGCCAGATGCATGTTTTCGTAAATGTGTGGAAAGATCTACTTTGCGTACAAACCTAAAAATAAATTAAAAACTTAGCTTTGTTAAAACAATTATATTATGGTATACTTGCTTGGATTCACACAAATGACATCCAAAAGGTTTTATATTTAAATGACGGTAACGTATATGAGTAGATAGTTGTATTGCTCTAGCAAATGATGCATCACACTGATGGCATTTAAAATAATTAATATGAAGACGAACATGCTGTTTTAGAAGTCGTTCACATGAAAATGTTTTTTTACAAAATTTACACTGATTGCTTTTGTCTGAAAAATAAGTAATTTTTTTTAAAATTATAATGTTATTTATATTAACTTTTATTTTTACCTTTATTTGATTGTCTACAGTGATCTTTCAGTTTAGTGTAAGTGGCAAACATAATACCACAGTTAGGACAAGCACATGATTTTTCTTGAGTATGACTTTTTAAGTGGTCGACTAATCGGTAACGAGCAGTAAATTGTAAAGTACAATCTGATTAAAAATATGAGTATTAACCATGATTACAAATCAGTATAAATAATGTTGATGTAAAAAAATTAAAAATACATTTTCATTTACAGACCTGTCCAAGGGCAGATAAAGTTAGAATTTTTAAATTCTGTAATTTCTAAATGGTGAGCTACATGATAAGCATAGTATTGCATACATTCAAAACGATCATTACAATTTTTCCAATTACATTCAAATTCACTGGGTAAATCTGGTAAGATGTTAGCACCATCACTGTTCAACTTGCATCCCTTAATAGAACAAAATATAAAGTAATAATTGAATAAATTAAAGTTGTTTAATTGAGATTTTTTATTGTATGTACAATGTACATACAGGTATTTCACAGAGACTTAAAACCGCCAAACCGACACATTTAAGCTGTGTGTGATATGCATGGAAATTTACATGGGTTGTAGACTTCACCTCGCAATTTGATTGGAATGTACAATTATTCCATAAACATGAAAACCATTCTGAAAATAATACTTAGTTTTTAAAATTGTATAATAATAATTTTAAAAAAAGGGGTTGACATACTTTCTTTATTGCTCTGCCATTCTTCAGTCCATAAATAATCTACATGCTCGCCAACATGTTGAAGATAATCTTTTAAAGAAGATACTTCATAATCGCAGTCTCCCCATCTACAACAGTAACTCATTTTTATCTGGTCCAAATCCAGTTTTTTTTTCCTAGGTTGTTGCATCTTGTACTCTTTCAAGTTACTTAAATCCAAGCTAGACTTATACGATTCTGTATCATCTGAATTATTTGTAACAACACCTATTTTAAACAAATAATTTACATATAGTTAATAGGTACCTGTTAATTTAATTAGATTAAAAATCAAAAGAAATAACTATTTAAGTAGGTACTATTTTCTTAATATCATATTAATCAATATTCAAAATCATAAAAATTGTCTAGATATTATAATCAATTATCAGTATCATTATTTACAATCTAATAATTACATTACTACATCAATTTAGGTTTTATTTAGGTATATTAATTAGTAATTAAATTATTAAGAATAATTACATTTTTTAGCAACATATTTTTTTTCTTCAGGAACATTGCCTTCACGATGAGCTAGAACCCATTGCTCACACCAGTACTGTTTGTCTTCCATCATGGAGGTTGAACCACAGTCAGTTCTCTGATCAACCGATAAATATGTCTGCGCCGCAAACATTGAATCTAAACATATCCATACATGAGTTTATTTTACCAATAAAATTTCAATTGATCTTAGTATCCAACACACTTTCAATGGGAAAATTAATAGTACAGTGTTGTATAAAAATAAAATAAAAATAAAATAATTATCTGAATTTAGAATTTTAGGTATGATATTCAGCCAACCAACCGTTTTAGTAGATATAGGTAATAAATTATTTTTCATGATGACTAGGAAAATAATTAATTTAACTCAAATAAGATAGGTATGCTAAAATAAATATTCTTTACTAAACACTAAAATGAATATAGAAATGTATTAATAATCTAACTAATTGAATGACTACTTTTAAGCATTGCAATACAATACAATATATGATACTATATGTTGAAAAACTAAAAGTTGATTTTAACTTTGTTAGGTGTTAAATATGAACACTATACCTAACTATTGTCAATTAATAGTATTTTCTTTTTTCTTTTTATATACATATATTTATTTATACACAAGAATTGCAACCAAGAGTATTGGGAGTCATTAGTATAATTAATTTCCAGCTACTACTATTTTTTTATTTTTTTACTTTGAAAGAATCAACCATTTAAATAAACTGAATAATTTACATTTTTATGTATCAATATAATGTGTATTTTAACATTTTAAATGGTTTCATTAGATATTCTTTCATTCAAGCAAACACATTAAAAATTAGAAAAATAACTTATTATACTGGTACCCATAGTATAGATACAAATTTTAAATAAATATATTAATAATTTACAATGAAAAAAATATACTTATAGGTATTTTATTATTGAAAAAATGAGAACCCATAAAAAACCTGCATTTCTCCATTAATATTATCAAACTATAAGGCAAAAATACCTTTTAAAAAATTAAAAAACTGACAACAAATTCATAATCAGTGCATTTTTATGTTAGGTATTAAGCACATTCATATAATCTTATTTCAAAAAGTTGGCCGACAATATCAGTTTGAACACACGATTAGGTTGAGTATGAACTATTAATATCATTACAATGTCGACTTACCATCGTTGGACCTGCACTCTTCGGCCCGCCGTGATTTCCTCCTCAGATAATATGTGTCATCATTGCTCTCCACGTTCATCGTGACAATCACTAGTGACTTTAATTATATAAGTAGATACCTACTTAAGTCACGAGCAAACCGTCATTTATAAAAGGGCGCTATCGCACAAGTCGACAACGGTTAACGGATTGTCATTGCCATTGCTATGTTATTTAAAATTTTATATTCAATATTATTGTTATAATAGATGCCTATGATAACAACAGACTACGAGTTATCAGGTAAACTTTGTCAACAGTGTTTTGTGTTTGAAACGTTACAGCGCGCGTTTCTACCATGAACATCAAATCGAATTTTTTGAATAGAAAATTATACGGATGGTGTTTTGTTTGAAAAAAAATAAAAACCGTCAACGGGTGACTATAAGCCCTATAAGATATATATTATAAAATTAACTTTTTTATGGTCTTATACATATTTATTGTTTTAGTAACATAGGTGCTATACCATAGTTGTAAAGTTTCGAGAAATCAAAATTAAATCCTTCACCCAGATAATGTATATCATATGATTTTTTGAGGCTTTTCGTATAAAACGTTCAAGTAATCGAAATTACCGAATTAAGAAAGTAGATTTTTGCTTAATTTGTAGACTTGAGTTCAGTGTAATATTTGCACCTATAGGTACCTCCTAGTTAAATCGCAAACTCAATTTATTATTATTATTTTAACTGTTTAACTTATAACTTATAACTTGAACATTTTTTTTGTCTAAATAACCGTAAAACATCGTTCAGTCTTATTGTAAAAAGTTACAATGATAATATAAATAACGAGCATATTATGTTAGTGTTTCACATTAAATATATATTACTATACTAACTATAAAAAAATGCTTCAATGCTATACAGATTTATTATATTGCTATTAAATGTATTGTTTAAATCGATATCTTAACTAGGTATAGGTAAAAGACTAGTTGAACAATTATTGTGTACACAATGTCTCAAAATCCGACAATGAAATTTATTTAAGAATCTACCTATAATTAGTAGAAATAATATTATATTCAATTATTTATTTTCCAATAAATTCTTAACTATTATCATGTTGATAGGTCTTAAATATGGGCTAGTAGCAAAGCCCATGTGACTGAATTTTTTCACCATAGTGACGTTTCTTACGTTCGGCAATCTCTGGATTAACCATTTTATGTCCTAAAAATTATAAAAAATAAAAACCATAATATTATTGAGTATATAGTCTAAGTATAGGTACCTATAAATAATTTGAATGGTATATTTACATTTTTAAAATTAAATTTATCTACAGTATTATAATCTATACTATAAAAGTAAGTCCCGATTTTTTTGTCAAGCATACAAAATTGTGTTAATGGCTACCTTTATAGGATAACAACCCCTAAAAAATTGTAAATTATATTGGTTTCTTTAAAAAAATTGGTCATTTTAGATGAATACATATATTTATTTTCTTCTATGCATAGAATTTCCACAATCAATGTAATAATCGTTAGGTTATTCTAATGAGTAGTGATATACTGGTCAAAACAATAAAGTTTAAACTTTTTCTATTCATAAGGTATCATGGATATTGGCACATCTACATCATATCATATGTCTTCGGAAAGCGTTTATTATTATACTTGTTTATCTACGAATTGTTTTTTTTGATTTATATTTTAGTAATATGTGAGAATAATGGAGAATCCTTGTATTCAATGAGCAATATTACTGTATAGGGTATATAGCTAGTTAATTGCTATATTAAAAAAATGTATTAAATACTAATACTAATACTAAAGTACATATTGTTTTGTAGTCTTTTACCTTTGGTGGAGCTATAACATCGTATTTTGAATGATAAATATACGTAGCAGCTGTTACTTGAGATAAATCATAACTTGGTGGAATTTCAGATTGGTAATGTTTGATATTTCCGATTTTTCCGTAATCATATTTTCGAAAATAATCTGAACAAAAATCGATCAAAAATTAACTTACTGTCACTGACATAAATAAATAATATTGTTATTTGTAATTATTATTGTAATTTGTAATGTATTGCTCATAAATCACATTATTTAGGTTAAGTAAATTATTAATTTTTTTTTTTTTTGAAAATGATGTAATAAAAAACAATTGTTATATTTACCAGCTAGTACAAGTTGGTAATAATGTGTCATTACTTTGACAGACGTTGGCTGAGGATATGTTTTCAGGATATCTATGGTTGACTAAAAAAATATAAAACCATTCACAGATAAAACTAATTAGCTTTTATATGAAATATTAAAATATATTAATATGAACATTTTCAGAGGTACCGTATGCGGTTTACCTATAACATGTGGATGTAACAAAAATGTCTAAAATTATAATGAACTACATGATGTTTAGGTATTAATTATTTGTCTATGATTGAAACGGCTATACCTAAGATTGTTGCCCAAGTATTAATGCATTAAACGTTTAATCATGTTTTCTGCGCACCAAAATACAAAATACTAATACCTATGTCTCTTTTATACTATATAAAAATTCGACCTGTATCAATTCAATGGTTTAATTGAATGGAATCTAGTATCATATAATTCATAAATTAATTAATTTATATTGACACTAATGTCATTGGCTGTTAATCAAGTTAATACTATATATTGATGCCATTGATCGACATAAACTAAATTGTTCTTATTTCTTCATTAGGAAGTGTATGGATTAAACTTTTAAAATAAATAATGTGTTAAATTTGTATCATTGGTGTCTAGGACCTAGGTCTTATGATACAACTATTAAAATCGGTGTATTGAATGATTTCTGTTTATGTATTTAAACTTTTCATCGCGCATCGATGAAGCCACCTAGCTGTTATCTGAATTATAATAAGTTAATATAGTAATATATTCAATATGATATGTAATATAGTACTCTGTAAAGTTACAAATGAAACGTAATTTATTAAAGTATTATTGTAACTTATAATAAATTTTATAAAAATATAAATTATACTGTTAAATTTATTAGTTATTGACAAATTAATTATACTATTATGTAATAATAAAATATTGTGTTACATACGTAATCTATCGGTAAATAATTGCCTTGCAATACGTCCATTGCAAAAATACAAAATAATTTCATGTATTTATTATTTTTACATTGATGCCCAAACCATTGTTCGTCTGGATGTTTCATCTTAGGTACATATTCCCTTCCTCTTAAAGTTCTCTTAAAAATAACACAATATTTACTACAATATCATCGCTTAAATTAACCTTTTCTAACTTTATTTTAAAAAGTTACCATTCAATAAATAAATAGTAGATTAGTTGGATAAGCTAATAAGAGTATAAGGTATAGGTATATTAAATAGTCTTTGTAAAATGAGTTATTAAATTTCATAGAAATAAAGAGTATACACATTTTATTTTAATATTTAAACATAAGTATAAATATATTAACTAAAAAAATATATAATCTTTAATTTAAAATGTTGATACAGTAGGGTATTAATAAATGTATAGGTAACATTAATGATTTTGGTTCTTACATGAAATAAAAATGGAAATCTCTTTAAAATTATGAGCCTTCGATCATAGTGCTTCATTCTGGCCGTGGGCACAATCAACACTAATTTGTCAATTTTTTCATTATATTCTGGTCTTTCGGCTAGCGCAATCAGGCAAATGGTAGCACCGAAAGAATAGCCACCCATGTGCAGTGTAGAATATCCAGTTTTGTTTAAAATGAAATCAATGCCAGCTGTTGTATCATATATTCCCAATTCATCGAAACTTGAATATTCAATTATTAGTTTTATTTATATCTCTATTTCATGCACAATAAAGTTTTGACAATAATAATTGTAGATACCTAGGTATTGTAATTTTTTTAGTAACCATAATATTGTATTTGTATAGTTTAAATACATAATATGCTAAGTAATAAAATAATTAAATAGCATTATGCTGACTGGATGGATCATCCAATAATAGTTAAGAATAGTAAGAATATGTTTAATAATATATTATGTTCTCAATATGAATGATGAACACAACACCAAGATATGGATTACATAAAGAATATGATTTTTTCTCTATAATTTGATCATTTGGTAAATATTTTGTTAGCATGATTATAAATTATATGCATAAGCGAATCAGATAGGGATGTTGTAATAATTTTTTGTATGATATACTATAATATCAATATATCATCAATATGTATATAAATAAATTAACGTACCTGAAATCCCACGAAACATTTCTCAATGGAGTAACCTCGTGAGTTTTTGGATTTTTTATGTATTTAGAAATCCCGGCTAGACGAAAATTGAGCAGCCAAACGTCGAAACCAGCATCGGATAACATGAAACCTATGTTTGAAAATTATTATATAGTTATAGACAATGTAGGTAGTTAATATACGAGTAAAATGACTCGTACTATTGACTTTGTACAAATTACAAAATGATATAAATATTTTTTCTTGATATTAATATCAACAATATATATCTACATTCTACATAATATATCCTTCTTAACCTAAAAAGCAAGATGTACTAATACGAAACTATTTAAATAATTATGAATTTAAGAGCATAGTTTTATATGTTATAGATTTCTATGATAACAACTCCAACCCGTACCTTTAAGTTTATAGATGTATAATGTACATAGATTTGGATTTATAGCATTGTTTGTACGCTGAAGTAATGATGTTGAATAAACAGAATTATATTAGTGTGTGCTGGTGTTCTTAAAAGATTTTATATACTTTGCCGTTTTTCGTTTAGATATATTAAACGCTCACAGCCACGGAGCCATTAATAACAAATATTGAAATATGTAATTTAATTTCAATACACCTAAGGTGGGTTTGAATAAAGTGATTACGTGTGTAAAGATGCACTTTGCATTATGTACTAGAGTTTTTTAGTATACATATTAAACTTGATCATAATTTAATCATAAAAATGTATAATAATACTATAACATGATTCATTGACTAATTGTTTAATAAAACATATAATAAATCATTAAGAAAAACAAATTCTAAATATTATTATTTTAGTTGATTTTCTATTGGTTATATTATATTATATTTATGTGTAGCTAAAACCTATGCTATAATTTAGATATTAAATTAATAAAATTAAGATATTAACCATAAAATAATAGGAACACATTGAAGGAGTGTTTAAATAAAATATTTTCAAAATGTTTTATTTTTGTCTCAATAAAATATTAATGATTACTACATAAATTATAGAAAAATTATATGATTTAAGATGGATACAAATTATAAATATTATTTTTATAAACTAAATAGAGACTTATGAACTATAAATTATTATATTGCTAGCAATAAAAATGTTTGTTTTTTTTTTTTTTTATAATTTTCTGCATAATTTTGTATTGAAGGTTAATACATCTCTAAAATGGTTATCGATAATATAACATCTGTAATTGGCTGGTTAGGCTAAATATTGCGCTTTAATGTTATTGACTTTCAACATTTAATTCTTGAAATATTTTAAATTGCTGACCGATTTAATATAAATATATAAAATATGAAAAAATCACAATTATCTAAGTATGTTATAATATTATACCATAAATCAGATGAATGATTTTAAAAGTAATTTACAGCAATATTTTATATTCATCTAAAAAATTAATTGAATTTAAGCTCCGTAATAGATATAATATTATATTGTCACTAAATCAGTTGCATATTGCATCGATATCTACATGTTATATAAAATGAAATAATATAATATAATTGACAAAAATGACTGCTAGGAAATATGATATCGAAAGTGACATTTGGAAAGAAAATTCATAAATTTATGAATTATTCGTTTAGTGCTGAAACTATTTCAAAGCAACTAATTAGTAAAGTAATCATTCATACTAGCTCATCTCAAAATGTCCCACACATTTTTGTTATTGATAGAGACTACAGTGAGCTCAAAATTAAAATATAAGAATCGTCATTATGATTGTTTTAGATTAATGTCCATCATTTATAATTAATTATGTGTAATAAACTTACGCATTATCTAATTGTATTAAGATTTTAAAACAGATTTACTTACTGAGTGATTTATTAGATAGCGTATAAAACATAGAAGTCCCGTATAAACCATGTAAAAGGACAATTGGTTTACCAATTGTTTTATTTCCATTTTTACTGTATGGTATTCGTTCCAAACCTATCATGTAATGGTCTTTTGTTTCAACTTCATACGTTTCTACCGGATATCCGTTACTAATAATTTGATCTGCCTTAAAGGAAAATAAAATAAAATAAATAAAATATTTATTTACCCAAACAAAATATAACATTTAAGAAATATTAAATGTGTAAATCAATTTTTCCGATTTATCGAAATAATTCACTAATACAATTTAAAATTGAAAACAGTTTTAAATTACGTCACAAAGGGTTAAAAATGTATACCTAGACTTTAAGTATATTATGGTATAGGTACAGTGCAATATTATTATTTATTACTAATAAGTTTAGGCGTACAATTAGATTACACAATGACATCAATTCACACAATAGACATCAGTATGATAAAAAAAAGTATTAAATTCATATTTTGTTTAGGATTTATAGTGTTAGAGATCTTATATACATAAATAATACATTAGTGTTTAAAATACTTACAGTTGAAAAAGTGGAAACTAAATGTAGTTGTGAGTATACTAAAAATACAGTACAAACTAATACATAAGGTATTTTATAAATGTACATTGTATATCTAATAAATACAAATATAAATCTAGAAGTATGGAATTTATTATTTATTTCTAACTAGGTAGTTTAGTTTTAATATATTTCGTTTGGTTATGAGTTAAATTTATAATTTTGTACAACAAATAAAAAATGTTTTTAGATGAATATTCACGAGAGGTTGAGTATTACTAAACTATTGTCAATTTATAAATGTGTATAGTATTATGAATATCATGCAATAAATTTATTTTTCAACGTAATTAAAATATAAAGCAGTAAAATAAATAACGGTTTACTCTTAAGTAATAATTTCAAAATCATTCATTAACTAAGTTTAATTTCATACGCTGTCATATCAACATCTCAAGGTGATAGATTTTTAATTAAACGATTGTTACAATATAGTATAAAATAATCAAATAAAAACTGCTGAAATTAATAAACCATTTAATTACAGTAGTGTTAAATTATGAAAACACATATTGTTTATTTTGTTGATTCAATAAAATGTTGGATGGATATTAATTAAAGTTAAAATTATATGGAGATTTTGGTTTATATTCCATAATGAAGGTAATTCTCTTTGATACTATAAAGGGAATATCAAAAACAATTATTATTCATTGCCAAACATTTAAATTAATTCAACAAATGTTATGATCAAATAATTTATTTAGGTCGTTAGATTTATCATACCTATTCATATACTAAATTCTAAAAAGATATTGTGTTTGAATAAGTAATATGCTTGAACATTTTGCAGCACTTATAAACAATTGATTGGCATTATGAAAAAAAAAACTGTGTTATGATATTTTTGTATTTTGTTATGAAAAAAAATAAAATAAATATCTATACGCTATACGAAAATACATGAATAGATAATCAATTTTGTCGGATAGGTTAATTTATATTTATTTATATATTTATTTACACTTCCATCAGGCACTTCCAGAGAATTGTATTTGAAAAAATTTTATATTTTGAAAAACTTTACTCTGCTGGTATTTGAAACTATTTTTGATAGAAAAATTATATTTAAATAATTTATTAAATTAACTATTATGGTATTTTGAAACTAAAAAGAAAAATATATGTATAGTCAGATAATAACAGAAATAAATAAACACATTTTAAAATAATTCTTTAGTGCAAATATTCCTTTAATCATTTTAAACATGTAGCTTAAAATTAATAATTTTATAATCATTTAAGATCAGTAATCAGTGTACCTTATATATTATTGTTTATTGACATAATAATAATTTTACTATCAACGATAATAAAAATGGTTTAATTAGTATAATATTTTGTAGTCTGATATCACGTTTTGGAGCAGTAAATCTATTCTATAAATGTTAAATTTTAGTGTAATTATGGTATTAAATATTGTAACTACCTTATAAAAAGAAATATTTACGTAACACCAATTTAAAATATTTTTTTACTTCATAATTGTATCTACCTAATTAGTAAAAATTACTTGTAGGGGCTGAAATGTTCGTCAAATGTTTATTATTAGTATTTTCTGATAGTTTCATTTTGAACAAATAATATTAAAACTAATCAAAGTTTAATACATCTGATCATTCTGATCATATGATTTTATGATTTAGTAGTATAATAGTGTATGTAAATAAATACGTACAGCTTAATATATATTTGAATTTTTGAATTTTTTATCTGTTTTTAGCTCATGTGAATTTGATTTTAAGTCAAAAAGCTAGGAAAATGTTAGGTTATAATATTTTTATATTTTATTTTATGTTTTTTGAAAAGTATAATCAAAGAGCAAAGATTTTTTTTTTAATGCATTTATATAACCTCTAATATATACTTCAATAATTAGAAAATATAAAATGTTCAGTTTCAATGTTATGAATCAAAATAAAGTAACATATTAGAGTACTATCAGATTTTATATTTTTACTTAAACTGAATTTTATAACAATAATATTATGATACTATAATATGTCAGAAGATTTTATATAGTTAAATAATATTTACATTATTAAATAGATAATAGTTTAAGTTAACATAAGTGAAATAAACAAGTATTCCTTACTAATTAAAGAAATACATGTTATTTACATACAAATACATATAAGTTATACCTTACACCAGTGGTTCTCAATCGGTGTGCTGCGGCACAAAACTGTACCTCGAGATTGTCTAGGTGTGCCGCGAAAAATGTTATTAAATTTCGAAAACAGTATTTTCAGCGAAGTTATTGTGATTGTCAAGTGCGTGAGTGTGCCGTGAAAATTTTTGATGTATAATAATGTGCCGTGAACCAAAAAAGGTTGAGAACCACTGCCTTACACCATAGTAAATAATATAATTAATTTTATAGGTAATAGTTTGTTGATATTTGATTACAATTTACAATGTTGAATTACGACAAAATATACGATAATAAAATTATAATTTGAATAAATCACACCAATATAAAATATGTTTAATATTTATCATACTTTAAATATATTATTTTTACGGATATATAAAACAAAGAGAATAACATATTTTGATGAATCAATTTATTGCAAAAAGTATAACTAATACATTTTTAACAAATATCATTTGATTTTTTTTTTAAACTTATTAACATTAAAATTTTTCAACCTATTTATTGTGTTTAATAATTATATTCATATTACTATATAAACTATTTCTTATATAAATATGGTTGAATATATCTTCATATGTGAGGTTTATGTTTTTCACTGGATTCAATATACTTCATTTTATTTTTAAGTATTATATTATGATGATAATTGCTTCACTATGTATGGACCAATAACTAAATGTGATTTTTTATCCATCGCAAAAGATTGATGACTGAAAGGTATTTTATCGATGTAAAGTGTGCTCTTAATGTTTGGTAAATTGTTCAGTAACCATTTAATGTCCTGAAATAAATAAATATACATATACAATTATAATAAATACAATATTATAACACGAGTTAGCTTATTAACAAAACAAAAAAAAACATGCAATATACAGTTCATCGCATACGAAGAGATAATAATATATGCCATCTTTATTATTATGACGACAATTTTTTAAATTATTAATATACTTCAAACTGAATATTAAAGGATTTAATAATTATTGCCCGAAAAAAACCCTTACTCGTAATTTTCGATAAAATAATATTATACTGTATGTCATGTATTTTTATGTTATTTGATCATTATATTTGTTTACCTGAGGAGGTACAAGGTTATCCCGTTTTGAATACAAAATTATAGCTGGGGCTGTAATTTTTTTTATATCATACTCTGGAACTTGTTTAGAATGGTAATGCCGCATGTTTCCAATTGGTCCGTAGTCATAATTAGTAAAACGACCTATATGGAAATAACAATAAAATAAACTGTAATTCTTTACTTAAATTATAATATTTTATGTTGGTATTACAAAATTAAAGTTATATAAGCAAATTGTTGCTACTATCACTACTATTTAGTATTTACCTGATAGCATTAATTGAAAATAGTGTTTAACCGTTTTCAATGATGTTGGCTGTGGATAAGTTGTAAACACATCTATAACTGGTTCCTAGACAAAGACAAACATTTATTTTTAGAATAAAAAGGAAAAGTTTATTTGAAATATTAATATTTGTAAAAATCTGTTGGTAAATTATTCTCATAATACGAGGTATTGTATTATGATACGTACTATATGAAGAGGATTATACATTCCTTGTATTACGTTCATTGATTGAATGCAAAAGAATCCAAACAATTTAGTTTTACATAATTGTCCAACTGCAATGTTATCTGGATCACTATTAAGTGATATGTAACGAAATTTGAAATCAGTTTTCTAAAAAAAAAAACAAACACTAATTATTGTACAGTGTATACTACATTGATAAATGTTTAAAATGTTTAAATACTATTTAAATTATGAAATTTTATCGACAGCAAAAATACAAATCATATCACATTTTTATCTTGTGTTATTTTCAATATTTTCCAACTGTATTTAGATTAATAATTAAATGTCAAAAAAAAATATAAATAATATTATCTACTTAAAAAAAAAAAAAAAAATGCAGTCACATTAGAGAAGATCTCGATATTTTATGTAATTGGACTTGGTAAAATTGAAATTATAGAATGGAAAGTAATTGCAAAATAATGTACATACTATTTTGTAGGGTATGTATTTTTTTTGTGCGTAATTGTAACATGATTGTTAAGTAAATAAAAATAACCACAAATAAGATTAAACAGTTTTTTTTTTTAAATAATTACTAAGAATGTCCGAATAGCTGTTCTAATGAAGAAGTACGGTGCACCCTTGTATGAAGATCCCATTCTACTAGCTGGCGCCATCAGAATCAAATTTCGAACTTTTTTATTGTACTCTGGTTTTTCAGCTAATGTAATTAGAGGTATTGTTCCTCCAAGAGAAACACCTCCAACGTCAACTTTTGAATACCCAGTCACAGATATTACTAGGTCAATGGCAGCTGGTAAATCATAAATAGCTAATTCATGAAAGCTAAAACCAATAAATCAATCAATATATTATGTCACATGATCAGTGGCTAGTGGAGCACGCTATGGGAGTAACCCTTAATTAAGTTTCCTCAACAGAATAAAAAAAAAAAATTGCATAAATAATATATATATATTTATATAGGTAAGTATAAAATTGAAATGAAAAAGAATATTATTTTTTTAATTTTCAAATAGTATGGAAATCGATAAAACATATATGTTTGTTTAACTTTTATTTTATTTTGGTTATTGACTACTTTATTACACCGATTTGAATTTTTAAATTTTAATAACCAATATTAGTAAATTTATTATAATATGGTATAAATTAATTATAAGACCATATTATCAATCAATATTGTCTAATACAAATTGGAAACCAAAGGAATTATATTAGGTAAATTTTATTTAAAAAAATTAAGAAAAATGTATTTTTAATTTTTTAATTAAAACTCATGTAGATAATATTATATATTATCAATTTATTTTAAATTATTTGTAAGTTATAAATAAATCAAATATAAAACAAATAATCCTCCCAATAAAAAAATCGTATCTAAAGAATTGGGTTTAATTAATAAGTACCTATGTAACATTTTCATTCGTTAAAAATTATGAAGATTTTAGTTTTGTAAATGAGTTCTTTTTTAGATTTTCAGTATTTTTGAAATATAACAACTTTAATAGTAAAAATGATAGAACTTGTACTGTACTATAAATCTGTTAAAAATATGAGTATTTTTGTTGAGTATAATATTATGTTATCACAGGGCAAATAATTCTAAATTCAGCATAAGTCAACATAAGCGTTGAATATATTAATAGTAGTTTGATTATGTTAATTTTAAACAAAGAAAATTATAATATGATTATGCCAATTACATTTCCTATAGTATGCAATTCAATATAATCATAAAACTAAGTACACAATACATTTTACTTTTATCTCACCTGTAATCCCAATTTAAGCTACTTAATTTAGGTACTATTCCAGTTCTTGGATCCTTAATCTTTTTTGACATACCGGTAACTCGATAATTGAAAAGCCAAACGTCAAATCCTGCATCTGATAGTAGATAGCCTATACAATAAACGTTACCATTTATACAGGAATTAAAATTTGTAATACATATGTACCTAAACAAAATTTGATGGTAAAATACTAAAATGGATTTGTTAAAATAGTTTAAAGTTTTAATTTTAAACTTTTGAAATTAACATTTGAATATAATTTTTTAGCTTTTATGTTTGTTTAAATTTTTTACTAGTTAATATAATTGTATAATAAATGTTTGAAAGGACAATATATTTAAACTAAGAGATTTGATATTTTTGATATCGAATGATTTTTATTTAAAATCCAAACACATTGTAAAAACAAAACATTCTTCGTTGTTTAAAATTAAAATACATTTTACCATCGTGTTTTAGAGACAAAAACAATACTATACACCCTCCCCTAAATAAGAAAATTATAATAATTAATAGATTACTTACCGAGTGATTTGTTATGTGATACATAAACAATAGAAGTGGCGAACATACCGGATAACAAGATGACGGGTTTACCGATTGTTCTATTACCATATTTACTATATGGTATACGTTCCATACCTAACATAAAATGGTCTTCTGTTTGGTATTCATACATCTTCAGTGGGTATCCACTGGCTTTGATTTTTTCCCACTTTAAACATAAAAATAAGTGTTGAATTAGTTGTATTTAATTTTTACACCATGAAAAAATTTTACACCATAGAATATTTTAAATTTAAGCAAATTTTTTAGGATCTATATGTAAATATTCTTTAAAATATTTTTAGTAATTTTTAAAATAAATTAAATACATTAGGTCCAAAAAGTGGTATAATTATTGGCTATTGGCTAAATTCCATATAATATTTATTAGGTATATACTATCAACAGGTAGTAAAAATGTACTTACTGTTTCTTTAGATGATACGAAGTATTGGGTACTACTATATAAAATAGTTACCCAAAAGTATATGTTGTAAATATTCATATTTTTTTAAAATTAATTCGAGAATTCTTAAAATATAAAATATAAAAATGAAGTAGTAATACTAATTTCAACACATACTATTAGTATGTTAAAAATAATTATTGTGATGTTTAAAGTTTGAATAAAAATATATTAAAGTTGAGAATTGAAAGAATAAAATAAATTTGTTACTCTTAAGTATACATTCTCAATGATACCCTCAAGGGCATTAGTATAATATTTAATTACAAATTTATTAAGTACCGTGAAGTAATAAAAATATGAGTTTTACATTAACGATTATTATTATTATTTTTAATATTACAAACTTAGCGAGTTTATTTTATATAAATATATATTATACATTATTAAATAATCTATCGGCTTTTACATTATTTGGTGGACATAAGCGTATAACTATAACGAATAAATTTATACTCTGTAGACAAAAAAAAAAAAAATAAATTAAAATACATTGATTAAAAAACTGAAATTTGTTGAAAACTTACTAACTTTTTTTTAAATAAAAGCTAATAATTGTTAAGTTTGATTTATATCCATGTAAAATTTACAGTAATGTTATTAAAATTGGTAAATTGTAATTGATACTGGTATTAATTTAATGATTTTAAAGTTTAAATCCAGTGCCTATATAAAAAATAAATAAAGAAAAGATATTAATTTATGAATAGTTATGATTGAAAATCTTTATAAAAAATACTCAAAGTGAATTATGAAAAGGTTACCAAGCTTATAGTTGGCATTTGGACAAAATAGTATTAATTTTATTAGTAAATTATAGAGTGCTTGTAATAGTATGATTACGGTATGAATATTTAAATTTTAAAATACAAAATAATCATAGCTATAATTTATATACATACAATAATTTATTTGCAATAATAAAAAAACAAAATTAAAAATCACATAAATACAATTAATCTTGTACAATTCACATTGATTTCACCTTATTAATATATTAATTGATTTCTAATTACTTATTACGTTATTCTTAAAATCTGAATTTTAAATACTATTAACAGTGTATGAAAAAATAATCAATATTTTACACATAATTACCAGCAGAAATTAGAATATTCGATGACAAAATATATAACATAGTTGATGACGTTTTTTTTGTGTAATACAAGTCTTACTTGTAGGAATTCTTTGAACTGATTTTAAAATTTATGTTTGGAAGTAT
The DNA here is from genome assembly GCF_020184175.1 of Aphis gossypii. Lineage (NCBI taxonomy): Eukaryota > Metazoa > Arthropoda > Insecta > Hemiptera > Aphididae > Aphis > Aphis gossypii. Next base: position 57,611,866 of record NC_065531.1, on the reverse strand, counting down.
TTTAGGTAATAAATCATATTATTTATTGTTAAATAATATAATAATTTTAGTTTTATTTTTTAAAAACAAAAACGCTGTCCTAGCGTGGAAGAATATTATAAATGTTGTTTCTACTTTTTAGCCTGAACGTGGAGTTATATCAACAAAACATTGGTAACATAAGAACTTGATATAATTATTTTGATTTTTTTCTTAACTTTGTATTAGTGTTGTTTTATTATGTATGCTAGATAAAGAATACATAATTAAAATGAGAACGAACAATTGACTGATATAAAGTTTTTAATACCGATTTCTATCTAAAATGCGCATATGTGAATATTGAGAAGCAAAAATTTCTAATTTTGGAGATGCTTTATTCATAATAAAATATATAATATGGTCGTTAAAAGAAAGTTTCATATTAAACCTTTTTTCGAAGTCATGTACTCTGGTTAATCTTTATAAATTAATATTTTCCAAAGAATAATCAAACTGAGTAGGCTTTGTTTTCAATGAAAAGGTAATCATCAAACATATTTTTAATTTTAAATATAAACCATTACTTTGACACCATCTATAAATATTATTTAAAGTGAACTGCAATTTAATATCACCAACTGCGCTTAAATATTTTTGCATCGTCTGCAACCATAAAATTTGAAATAACTTTTGAGATATTGTTTGCAAACAACGATATTTGATTTATAGAAGTTAATTACTATATATATAAACATATATACATCTTTTAAAAAAATACGATTTTATCGAATAATGTTATTTCTAATGGTTTTAATTTATTAATTATTGTGATAGCTGGAATTTATCATATTATTTAAAATTAGTATATATATTATAATAGAGTAATAACTAATAGCTTATACAAATATTGGATGTATTTAATAATGAAATGGTTATATTTTGACAAAAATTAAATAAATTTTTATATGTGCTCGATATTAATGGTATGTTTTTTTATTAATTTATTTGACAGTTATATTTTGTTGATTTTATTGAAAATTGATCTCTCTGTTAAAAAAAAAAAAAATGAAGTAGGTATTATTTTATCTTTTATATAATATTATTTATATAGAAACAAAAAAATAATAATAATCATAATAATAACTGAATACTCATATATTTACAAGTCTTTATTATTTAAAAATGTAGTGTAGGTATAATATTTTATTTTTCACGTATATTGTTTTTAATAATTTAAATAGTATATATTAAATTTTAAGAAGCAAAAGTTAACCCTTGGTTTACGCGTGAAAAACCCCTAAGGGGTATAAGTGTGAGTTTATCAAGAGTCTTGAATCTCAGGGAGTTGGCGATCGAAAATCCTTGATACATAATAAATATCTAATACTAAATAATAAATATAAGGAATCATACCCTTTTAAAAGAATGTATCAACTATGATTGGCATATGACAAATGTATTAAATATTTTAACATTTTTTTTTCAAACTGCGTTTCATTGTAATTCCGCATCGAGAATAATAATATGTCTTACTCATTATCCATGTATAAGTAATTTACAATAAATAATAAATTATTATAATATAAAATAATAAAAGTATTTTAATAACTAAAAATGACAAATTTATAAGAAAAGTATTATTTTACTATTATAATTAGAGATAAAATATAGATAATGAAAAAAAAGCAAAATATGCATTTTTATTTTTTTAATATTTTAAATTCTATCATACATCAAATAATTTATTCATACAATTTAGTTAAAAATAATATAATTAAATTTTTTATCGTAAGTTTTGAAAGTTTGTTCTAACTTCTTAGTATTTACTTATTATAAATTATAGGTAGTAATAATGTAGTATACATAGTTTTTAGATGTTAATTTTATTTTGTTAATTTAATTAACATTTTAAAAGTAATTATATTATGTAAGTTTATGCAAACATAGTAAATTCAATTATAATCTGTGTAATCTGTTCCTTTAATATCGTTAGTTATAACTAATAACTAATAAGTATATTAAATTATAACTTATAATAAAAAAGAGAAGAAGATAATATTTTATCATTAAAATTAGAAAATATATTTAAATAATAAAAATAGTATTATGAAAATATTATGGCGCGATGTTTTTATAGGTATTTCAATTACCTATTTACATTAGAATCACGGGTTAATCATTAGATTCAGTTAGTAATAGTTTTTTATTTTTCTGTACTCAATTAAGTTTGAAATTGTAATTAAAAAATAATTATTTAGTTTTAATTTGAAAATATTTAAAGCACCAATTTTGACTTTTCCTAAAACTTTGTAATAATACATAAATAATTACAATACTTTGTTACATTTTGTTGGTCTTATGACTATTATTGTTTAAACAATAGTATGATAATATTATGATAAATAAATGTCATTTATTAAATATATCTCACTGCCAAAATTTACAGATTAATACTGTGAAAAGTTTATATCTGCACCTTTATAAATGCAGGTGTACTGTCATATTATTTGATAAATATGTCTGTCAGTCGTTAAAATCATCTTTGAATGTAGGTATTACTCGCCTGAAATCCTTTATTAAATATATTAATATTAGCATAAAAACCAAATTCAAAGTTCATAGTAACTCATCTCGAGGTTAAATTAGATATTGCGCAATAATATGTATAATAGTACAAAATTCAGTAAATATTAAATAGTTAAAGTTTTATTGACATCATATTATCTTTATTTCTAAGTAATATGATATTCCGTCAAATTCATTTATTTAGTACGGTAACTGAAATAAATATAATCGTTATTTTCAAACAATATATTATTATTAAATTCAACTGTCGACGTTATTAGTTTGTATATATTTTTATATACATTAGAATATAATATAAAAAGACATACAAAAGAGACTGAACTGGAATAACTAAATGTTTAATACGGGATTATGGAATTAGTATATCCATTAAAAAAAAAAAACCAGGACGGAACTAGTATATCCTTGAATTCAATTTTAGATTCTAAACGAACTGAGGAATGTATTGATTTTACAATGATGTGTGTGTGTTTTTTTTAGTATCTGTGTACACTAACTAGTCGAAATAATGCTTCAATTTAAAACTACAGGGATGGTCTCTGATTGCAAAGTGAATATCATTGATACATTATAGAGATCAAAAGTAAGAAGTTTCCAGTAAAAATTCTTAAATAAATTTAAATTCATACGTAAAAAATTGCTTTTTTGTACAATTTCATTATTTTTATGTAGTGTAATAGAGAAAATACTATACAATAATAGGGTCTAGGGAAATCATCTTTTTTGATTACCACCTACGGTAGCATAATAAATAGTTATTGTAAATTACACTGAAAAAGACTATTTATAGGATTATCAACAAAATATTTTAATAGGATACCATATAGCACAAAAGTATGTATTATTTGAATTAAAACAATTATTCTCTACGCTCTTCTATCTCCTACTAAAATTATATTTGGAAAATAGAACAATTTAAAATAAAATTTGAGTCCGCATATTTATGAGTTCCCCTGCAATTCTCGTCAGACCCTTTCTTAAAAACAAACGTAAATATAATAAATATTCCAAGACCTCCTCTTTTAACCTAATTTAAACATACAAAAACAACGGTTCCTAAAATTTTTTGGTTTAATTATCTCCAAAAATAAGAAATATAATCACGTCTCTCTTGAATAAATTAAATATAATTTGTTATACTATATTAGCACCTATAGTTTATATAGGTACAATATAAATATTTATACATTGTGTCTCAATTTTTAAGTGCAAGCGCCTCTCAAAAAAGGCATGTCTCAGAGTTTAGAAACCGCTACACTAAACCTTTTATTTCTACATAAATATTTTTTCCAACCAATTTGGTCTTATGGTATTGCCCATTGGAGTTACACCAAGCCCTTAAACATCAGAACAATCTGATTCTCCAAGCAAAATATCTTTGTACAGTCGATAAAGCTCCTTGATTTGTCACATACAGGCTTATTACAAAGATAAATCCACAAAAATATTAGTTTTTTAAAATACTCTTTACTCACAAATTTTATACCAAAATTCAACATTACTCCAAACAGTTTTGTATTTCATCATTCAAAGTTATATCAAAGCAATATAGTATAAAGATTTATTTAGTGCTATTATTCTAAAATTAACCTAACCTATATATAAATATAGTTTTCAATAAATCATTTTCAGGCAGACCTGATTTGGACTCTCATTTCACGCTTCAGAATATTTTAAGTGAATTAAAAACAAAATACACAATACAAAATATTATTGATTAAAAAAAAAAAAAAATGAATATCATTGGGTATAAATTACACTGTAAAATGTACACGTTATTATAATGTTTTAAGCATCGTACAAACTGAACTATATTATACAAAATTTATATTCAGTGAATAATAAAATTAAGAGTCACTATATGAATATAAATACAAAAATGAATAATTAATTTTAAATTTTAAAATTGTAATACATTTAATTTTCTTCCAGCAAATGTTTAACTATTAAAAGGTTAATAGGTCTGGCATATGGACTTATAGCAAACCCCATGTGACTGAATTTCTTCACCATTGTGACATTCTTAACATTAGGCAGTCGATCCACTAACCATTTTACGTCCTGAAAACACATAATACATGTAAATAAAATAATAATAATATTTAATATTTGTACAGTTTACGGTTTTGTTTAATAATTTTTATCTAAATAGATTTTATTATCTTCTTCATTGATTTTTCAACAAAGTACAGTTTTTATATTCTAGCTATATTTTAATAAAATGGTGATTTAATACCAAGTTTTTTTTAAATATGATTGGATTTTTGTTTAGTATTCATATATATACATTTTAAATGAGTTTCTTTCTGACAGATTATCTCAAAAACTACTGAACCATTTTCAAAAAAAATATTATATCGATAGATTTTTTGAGACTCACAATAATGTTTTTAACTTGATTTTGAAACCCTACAAAGAAAAGTACCGACCTTAATAAAAAGCGAATTTTATTTCCCGAAGAATTGAGTCATAGATGATACGATGGAACTAGTGGCTAACGCTGACTCCGAAGTATGGGCATTGCAGCATTGGACATGTTCATTTATCATAATGCGTTATAGTTCTATTTAGTTTATAATTAATAAATAATAAACACGTTTTTATTTATTTATAAATAAAAATAAATAAAACTACCATACACTCGTCACGTAAATCATATAAATCATTTACGAAACGCAACTTAAGCGATATCAAAGTGTTGTATAGCTTGTGTATACAGCTATCGCATGCACTGTCAATAAATATTAAATGTTACGGTCAAAATAAACACAAATAAGTATAACAGATAATAATTTCATCTGTTTAGATGGAATTTTGGTCATACATCATGATTTTTTTAAATATGTAATATATTAGTGATGCCAAAATAATTTTTGTATTTTTACTAATTATATTCTTAAGCATGTGGAACACGCTGAACTAGTATGCTTGGAGAATTTGCAACTTGATGGATCAATGCATATCGTTAGTTATTTATATTACGTGGTAGTATGGTACATATTTTATACTCATTGGGAGTAGCGTATAAGTATATAATATATTATTATTTGATATACGTGTCAAACAAGAATAATACAAAAATAATATTTCATAATTTTATGTATTAAAATAATACTATTGTGCTAAAACGAAATGTGAAAAATAATGTCAACTTGCGTTTTATGTGTAATTTAATCAAAGATAGGTTACACCCAATATATTATTTGAGAAAAATGTTATACTATCTATATAATATTTTATGAAAAAGTGTTGTATACACGTTTAACAGTTATTAAATTTTAAAATTATTTTAATATTCATACCTTGGGTGGAGCAATGATATCATGCTTTGATTGATAAACATATGTTGCTGCTGTCACTTTAGATAAATCATAATCAGGTGGAGTACTGGAGTTATAATGCTGCATATTTCCAATTTTTCCATAATCATACTTTCGGAAGTAATCTGAAAAGTTTATGGTAATTAAATTAATTATATATCATTTGTAGATTTCTGGTAGTATTTATCATTTATACGATTAACAATTAATACAAAATAGTTAATTTGTGAATAAGTACTCATCATACAGCACTCATGTGTGATTTAACTACCACAAATAACGACAAGTGAATGTGCAGTTATAGTGTAAATGGAATTTTTATAAAAAAAAAAATAAATATTAACTTTTTAAATTAAAAAAATAAAACAATGGAACGTCAATTATCTTTAGTAATTAGGATCGAAAAAGGTGTGGATAATTAAAAAAATACTAGAAATATACAACTACCTAATATGAATTTATAAAGTTGTACATAATTAAAAAGATTTTGATATTCATACAAATTGAGTGGTTTTTTTTTTTTGGATTTTAATTTATATTTTTTATGATCAATAATTAAAAAAAAACTTAATTATAAGCTGACGTACCTGTAAAATATGTTTGAAATTATACTGATTGTTTATATTATTTTACATAAAAACAAATGTATTGTGCTTACCTTGGAGGACAAGTTGGTAATAGTGAGTCATAACTTTAACAGATGTTGGCTGAGGATATGTTCTCAGGATTTCAATTGTGTTCTAAGAAAAACAAATATTTTTAAAGTAATTAAGGATGAGGTGTAATGAATATATGAATATTAATAAATAAGTATTGCGATGATACAACCCGTATGTAGGAAAGTTATATTTAATACAAGTAACTGTGTAAAAGGTTTTAAATTACAATTATAATAATTATAAAATAATACGATATCACTAGATTAAATGTAAAATTGTATTATTTTACATTTCGCAAATAAAATCTATTAAATACACGTCTTAATGTAAATAAATATATTATTAAATTATTAATTATAATTATTTAAGTAATGAAATTTAGACGTGTTAATCCATTTTTTTTTCGTCTAAATTAATAATATCATGAGCTACATACGTAATTAATTGGTAAAAGATTGCCTTGTACTTGAGTCATTATATAAAGACAAAATAATTTCATGTACTTCTTTTCTTTACATTGACGTCCTAGCCATTGATCGTCTGGATGTTTCATCTTAGGTATATATCCTCTACCTCTTAAAGGTCTCTAAGAATAAAAATTTGAATAATTTTTTAATTGAATTCATATGCAATTACAAACATATTTACATAAATAACTATATAAATATAAACAATAAATGTATAAAAAACGTAAAAAATAATTAAAATTATAAAATGATTTCATTGATTCCAAAGTACGAAAAACGTACTAATGTTAAAGATATCTTGTTTTTTTCTTGAAATATTATTATTTTGAATACTCCAGGTAATATTTTTGCTATGAAAATGTCTAAACATAAATTATTTACACCGAATACGTTTTAATTAATAGTACTTACATGGAATAAATAGGGAAATATCTTTAAGATGATAAGCCTTCGGTCGTAGTACTTCATTCTTGCTGTTGGCACTATCAACACTAATTTGTCAATCTTTTTGTTATATTCTGGCCTTTCGGCTAGCGCAATTAGGCATATAGTAGCTCCGAAAGAATAACCACCCATGTGTAGTGTAGAATATCCAGTTTTGTTTAAGATAAAATCAATTCCAGCTGTTGTATCATATATTCCCAATTCATCGAAGCTTGAATATTCAATTTTTAATTATAGTTTTACCATTATGTTGAATATAATAAATAAATTGTAAATTAAATTATTTTATTTATTTCTCTAATTGGATTATAATGAAAAACTTTTTTTGGACTCAAAATCTTAAACGTTTTGGATACGAATTGTGAGGTGACAAAAATGGTAAACTAATTGGTGATTTGTAGTGTCCTATTAAATTTTCCTTCTCCCTATGCGCTCGTGCTTTTATATTTTAAACTTGAGAACTTCCAAATTTTTATACTAATAAATACATTTTTGAAGATTTTATAACGTGCTTTATAGGAACGTAATGTATTTACTCTCAGAGTCATTATGTAATAATCTATATTTTGTATTGTGTTATTGTAGATTCATATGATATATTTTAGGAGCTGTTTATGCAATGTAAATTGTTTCAGAAAGAATAATCTATAGTAACTATAATATATAATAATATATGTTGATCTTACCTAAAATCCCATGACATATTTCTCAATGGAGTTACCAGACCGGTTCTTGGATTCTTGATATATTTGGAAATGCCAGCAAGGCGAAAATTGAGAAGCCAAACGTCAAAACCAGCATCAGATAATATGAAACCTTTGTCCGATAAATATTAAAATTAGTATGAATTACAGCCAACACTATTATTTTATAATATGTATTTATATGTATTTCAATGTTTTTTTAAATTCTTTATATTGATGGTTAGGTTTAAAAATGCATCGCTATTCGCTACTCTTAAAAATATATTTATTTATCTTACTGTTGTATTTTGTTAATTTGTGCGAATTATCATAACATTGAATATTATGTAATATTATATTAGTGTATTAACAATTTTAATCAAGTTAATTTATTCTTAGTGACTTGGGTAATGACAATCCTCTATTAACTTGGTTCAGATCTTTTATTACAGACAGGATTGGTAGGTAAATTTTCATGATACTAGGTCTATATGTTTATTCTATGTCCTCTGATGTATCTCTAAACGGACATATCTCACTTCTTTTGTTACAGTTTACAGTAATATTATCAATCAAATCCTTGAACATATCAAATTGTATGCTTTTGCTGAGAATTTAATAAATGTCATACTTATTTTAATTCCTCGTAATTGTCAACTTCTGAAAGATGATATTAACAATCTATGGTATGGTGTAAAACTACTAGCTTAATTTAAACGTATCCAAATATAAAGTCATGATGTTTCTCAATCCCAATCTACCATAATATTTAAATAAAAAATCTCTAATAGGTTAGGTTAGGTACTCGTACTGTAAAACGTTTGGTCAACGAATACATAAGTGATCTTCACTCGGATTTTTCCCGTACTTTATATATCCATATCAAATAAATTCATTGAAAAACATAAAAAAAAAAAAATGGTTTGGCTTTTAAATAATTTAATTTTAATTAACTATTACAAAAATTATTAATTTTGTTTTCTAGTTTACTACTATCATAAAATAAATATGACATTTTTATTCAAAATTATAAATTTTTTTTTTTTTTTAGTTGTATGTACGAAAAATACATGGTTTTCAATTTGAAAATTATTTACCGATTTATTTTATAATTAACTAAGGTAGAATGATTGTCAAGGTTTAACATAGATCAAATTTTGTATGAATAAATTAACAGGAAATATCATAAACGTTACATTATAATACATCAATGGATGATATTATAATACTAATATTCATAATATGCTTTTAATACTGTTCAGCGTAATAAAAATATTCTTGACACAGTCAATTGATGCATTAATAATACGGTATTTCGACCTTTTGTTTTATATTCTAGTTATTATTTATTATTAAATATTCTTTATAAAACAAAAATGTAATTAAAATACACTTACTGAGAGATATATTGTTAAGTGTGTAATACATTGACGTTCCGTACAAGCCGTGCAATAGAATAATAGGCTTGCCAATCGTTTTATTTCCATTTTTACTATATGGTATTCGTTCCAAACCTACCATGTAATGGTCTTTAGTTTCCACTTCATACGTTTCTACCGGATATCCATTACTAATTATTTGATCTGCCTTCAAGTTAAAAATATTATCATTAAAAAAAAAAAAAAGAAAGAACTGAAATACAGAAAATATTTTCAGTTTTTACACATAAACATAAGTTGAAATTCAATCACATAAAAAATAGTAAATACTATTTTTATTATATACATATTTTAAAATGTTATAAATAAACAAAAAAAAAAAATAAAATGAACAGGTACTAAATATCTTAAATATCATTCTGGTTGTAAGTTAGGTTACCTATGTTAAATTCTTCTATTAGTGTTTATCTATATCAAAAAATTAAATAATACATTTTTTATTTAATTTTTTCGAAATAGAATTTTGGATAGTGAGTACATTATTTACTGTAAAAATTAAAAATATTTTTTTTTTGATGTTAAGTTTTTACGTATACTCAAGATAAAAAGAAAATGTTATTTTCATTTTTCTTAATTATTAGAGATTTATAAATTTAATACTTTAAAATATTTTGAAAGTTGAATAATTAGCATAAGTTTTCAAATATTTATGTATGATTTAAAGTAGGTGGTTGAGTGTGTATACAGACAAGATTGTACTCATATACATATTTTCAAAGAATAGATAACAATCACAATGTGACGGACGGACCTTCTGTGAAATCTATTTATTATATTGTTAATGTTAGTTACTCATTAGTTATACATTTTTTAAATAAATAATTATTTTGGTTTGATTGATTTGTTATTAGTAACTCTATGCGTATTATATAAGCAAATAATTTATAAAAACAAATAAATATCATCATTAAAGATAAATTAAAAAAAATATATATTATACTTACGGTCGAGAAAGCAGAAACATAATGTTGCTGTACACTTATTAAAATACTAAAAGCAAAAGCTTGTACATAAAATGTTTTATATAAGTACATTTTCGATGCAATATACAAAATTACAGCTTTAGAATTACTGAAATACGTACGGATATATATATCGTTCGATGAAAATATTAAAAGAATATTTTTAAGTTGATAATTGTTTAGTGAATGACATGAAAATATTCATGTTCATTCAAAATAAGTGAATACACATAGGTACATCAGATTCTTAAGCTTAAACGACAACTCATCTTAGACTGTAAAAAAATAAATAAATTACAACATTAATAATGTCCACATCACTTAAATGGTGAATATTTATATGCTGCAATCTCGAAAATTCAAGGTAGGCAATGAATAATATTTGATTTAGCGATAGTTAAAATGATTGTCATATAATACATTGTTATAAGTTAATAAACCATTTTATATTGTTGCTGTAAACAAAAATATAATACCAAACATAATCATTTGTTAATTCGATATCAAATTGTGTAATAATTGACATCTAGATATCATATAATATTATAATATGTATTTGGTAGCCTATATATTATGTTTTTAAATCAAAGAATTAAAAAATATTTGAAATATGTATTTATAAATTATTTATTATACATAATAACCTATCAAATAAGTTAAAAGATTAATTGTTAATTACTTTATAAATTAATATTAATATGCATATTTGATTTTTTTTTTAAACCTATATATATATTGCTCAGGTGCATAAATAGAGCCTAAACAGTAAACAGCCAATTAATCTATTTTAATAATAAAATAATTAAATATTTTTCTGATTTAAAAAGTTTGTGAATTAAATTTATTTACAAATATTAACAATAATATTACATTTTTTACTCTATGATATTTATTTAGTATTTATATTATGGTTATATACTTATTTTATGATATGCGCATAGCATACATAGAAATACAGCAATAGTAATAATTGCCTAGGAAATTAAAGAACGTAAATTCGCTATAATTTCCTATTTGTAATTCTAAAATTATTTTTAAATATGTATTCTTAAAGTCCATTATGGTACCACTCATTAAAAGCATCATCGAGCCGTGGAGCTTGAAGGTAGGTATGTTATGTAAAATGTTTTCCAAAATATTTACATGTATTGTAGAGATTTTATATCTCCATGGCGTTTACTTGTGAAATTAATATATAATTACACTAATTATGGAAACTATAGTGCGTGTTATGCTATAGTTTTGTTTCAATAGATGAGTTTTATAATTTTATTTATTTAACATATTATCTAATATACCTATATTAAGTACATCCTACTGTACTATATGGCTGTATAAGTATATCATTGAGTTAACATACTTTGATAGGATATAATATATGTTATTAATAGTATTAATTTGAATCGAAATTTGAAAAATTTTGTTGCATCCGTTACTACAGTAAAAAATATTTGAATTTTATTAATATTATTATGTAACATAACCTTGAACCTTTTACATTATTATAACTACATATTCACATATTCTCATTATTTTGATCTATCTATATAAAAATAGTTGAGTATGATAAATATATGGAAATTATAAAAAAATATTGTTTAATTTTTATGGTAAAGAAAAAAATACGCTATTATACTATATTTTTATTAATTATAAATAAATTTAAAATAATTATTTTCTAAAATTAATTGAATTTGAAATTCTTGATGATCTTTGGTTGAAATTGATTTACGGCAGGTAATCTTTAATTATTTTTAAAGAACTAATAAATCTTACATATCTATTTATAGCTATAATTACACAAACTATGTTAAATACTCCACACAAAACTACAAAAGTCGAATTTATTTAAATCCATCATCATTTAAGTTCTATTTTAAAATTAGTTATGGACTTTAAATAATCATAGTTTTCTATGTCTTATATATTCAAACTGCTGAAATTTCAATAGGTGCCTATACTATCTATAATTATTATGATTGGTGAGTGAGATGTGTCAATTAAAGTGTATTAATTTTTTTATTAATAGCTATACAAAATCAGAGATCTAAGTTGGGTACTCATATATATTTTCAGCTTTAATATTCAGCAAACACTGTAGTGCAAAAATACTATATTTTAATACGGTAGAGTCGAGTAACTGGTGTAATGTATTTTGAAGTAGTTCGCAGAATATGAGGTGAAGTCATAGTCTGAGCGGAGAGCTGCACATCACCATCAGACGCAAATTAGCAATTTCCGGAATTAAAGAGAGTTTTGATAAATTTTTCATCGAAGAGATCACTTTACGACTACTATCTTTGTCATATATGGAGAAACCTATATTAGGTACGAATAGTATTACACCCTGACTCCTTTCATAATAACCTAAATAGGGCAAAGACGGAGCACAACCATCTTTTCATAAATTATACAACAAATTTCCTTTCCATTTTAATATTGCATCTTGATGATGCTATTTCGCTTACCTATAAATAAATATGAACGGTGGTCGTATATAAATTGATTTATATTAAATTTAAAATGATGTGAGAGACCCAGTCGAGTCGTTGGCTTATAATAATTGGGTATTTTTTTCACTAAAAATAAAATAAAAAATAAAAATGGACTACAATTTGTATTTAGAATTTATTTATAAGTTTTATAAATCAAACAGATAGACATATAATTATAAAACACTATGAATAAATGTAGGTAAATACTTTAAGTTTTAATTATTTACTAGCTATTCTAGCTATTATTTGATAATATCTCTGTAAATCGTCTCAAAATCAATCACGATCTTTTTTCCAATATATATCTTGTATAATATTATATGATTAATTAAAATGTATGTATTAATATTAACGCACTATACGGAGTACGGATAATATCCATTGATAAATTATTCTATAGTTATGTATTTTGATGCATAAATTCGTTAAAATATTAAGTTTCACTTTATTTAATTGTAAAAGTTTAACAACAAGAATTTTAATTTTATTAGTATATACCGTTCGTTGATGAAGATAAATTATAGTTTAATTATCATACATTCTATATTTGTTTTACAATATCGTTAAACAATACAGAGAAACATTATTATTGTTAAAATAAATTTAAGTAATTATAATAATATAACATAACTTTTATTAAACAAAACATTGTATTCTTAAATTATTAAACAAATACGTAATATGTACAATAATTTTTACTGTTCGTGATAGTAATAATAATTAATGATCTGTAACTAATCGAACATTATAAGTAATGTTTTTTCCATCGATTATGTATAGTGTTGGTATATAAACATTTTATACACCGTGTTAGATTTTAACCTTCTATTTATTGAATGGTTACTAAATAAGTTTATTCATATGAACTAATATAATTATTTTACTATAGGTACTAAATTGGAAAAAATATTTATATGCAGATGAATCGTTGTTTTTTAATGGATTGTTTAATCACAAAATATTTATATGAATATGCATTACTATAATATTGTTATATCTTACGTGTAATATTCTCATATAAATTTAAAATGCATTTTTGAGTTATCTAAACAATAAATACAATAATTATCAATATAAACTAAGTAATATTCGTGCATTGTATACAATATCATTTTTTATGTAATAAAATCAACAATAATGATAATAATAATAATAGTATTAATTTTGGGGCAAATTAATTAAAGTATAGTGATAGTAGTTAGATTAGGTTAGACTAACAAAATTGCATCGTATTATATTATGTAGTATATACAGTGAAAGTATAGTTAATAATAATATATATTTATACTTAATATCAATTATATAATATAATTTTGAATGTTTTTTTATGAATTTATATTCTAGTTGAATGCATTTGTCAGCAGCGCATTCTTTATTTTATTATTTATAAGTCGATCGATGTTTGCATGCATCACGAAACTCAAATGCCCGAACTTTATGTTATCAATGTAGTAGACGTCTTTCACATTCGGCAGTTTGTCTACCAACCAATTAACGTCCTATAATATTTATGTACAAATATTAAATGATTAGCCAACAAAAAAATGCAAAATATTTAAACACAAATAATAAATTATAACAATATAAATAATAATTAAAATGTCCGTTCAATCATTAGGTTTATATATGTTTATATTATACATAATATGATTATAATAAGTGACTTAATTTTAGAACCCAATTTCTTTATAAAAAGAAAAAATAAACGAAATAAAATATTTTATGATAGAGGTAAGATAAGTATGATGAATTGAATTTTATTATATTTTTATAATTTTTTAAATTTGTATTGTACTTCAATTGTTTTAAATCATTTTTATTTAATTTATTTTTGTATCTGGTCAATTTTTAGTTTTATCAGTTAATTTATATGATAGGTAGTTTATAAAAATAATTTTTTTATTCATCAACTGAACCATTTGCTTACATAAAATTTGATACATACATATTATTAAAAAGTACTTATAAAACTTTTTTTAAGGTGATTTTTATTTAGTTAAAATATATTCTAGAATTATTAGTGTTGGTCTATATAATTGCATATTTCAGTTTTATAGTTTATCAATGTCTATGCTCCATATAATATATGTAAATCATCTATCATATCATATTTTACAGAATAGTGCACGAAGCTTTATTATTTTAAAGGGGTTTCATGATGATAATAATTAAATTTCTATTACCATCGAGCTATAACATTTAAATAATTAATTTTTAAGGCGATTCTGTAAATAATGAATATATTGCCAAATGTATAAAATTTATTAATCGTTTGTTTTTCAACGGTCTACATGTAATATTTTGTATTCACTAATATAATTTATAATACCTTTGTATAATAATTCTTTCAATTTAAATCTCAAAACTGTTAAAATAATGTTTATTTTTTTTTACGTAGTTTTTACATTTAACTGAAATTAATTGTGTATGTTTAGATACAATTTTAGTAGTTAAGCGGTAAAATAAATTAAAATTAGTATTAAATAACTATTAAAATAGGCAATTATATAATATAATTATATTAAACTGGATGAAAGATTTCTGGTTAATTACTAATCTAATATTCTAATATCATAATACACCAGAATACCAAATCCATTATATAGAAATGGAATAGTTCAGGTAGAATTAGGTGCCTGTTTATAAAATGTTTTTGTCATACAAATATTATAGTTATATTATGTTTTAAATAAATACCTTTATAGCAGATAAATTATCATTTTTTGAATGTAAAATGTAAACTGCAGTAGTGACTTTGGACAAATTATAATCTGGTGGTGATTTTATCTTGTAATATTGCATATTTCCACCCACACCATAGTCATATTTACAAAATCGTTCTAAAATTAAAAAATAAAACAAATTAACGTAAATGCATTGTGTGCTGTTTAGGTATACCCATGTATGATACAACAAAATGTAATAATTAGTATAAGTATCTAAATAAATCAAAACCAATAAGTAACCACAATAATATTTTAATATGTAATTATATCCTTATATCAATGATTTTGATGTATCATTTTATTAATTTTTCAATTAAAAAAAAAAAAATGGTAGAAATATGACTTTGAGCAGAAACAGTCTATCAGCCTATATCACCAAGTGATATGTTTATTTGATATGGCTATTAAGTATTAAATTAATTAATTTTACTATTATTATTATAATTTTTCCAAAAATATTGCATTTGTTTTATAATTAGTATTAAATTATTATAATACTATATATTATCTATAATATTTATCAATTTATAGTTTATACAATTAAAAATATAATAAATTCTTTTTGTAAATGCCGTACAACAGTAAAACAGAATCATAGTATCTATAAATAGATAACATTTCAAAATAAATATAAAATTCTATTGTGTATACAAAAATACAAAATAAAGAAAATAAGTAATAAAAAATACATAAAAGTTTAAGTTCCCACAAATAATGTTTTTAAATTATAATAAAATAATAAATTAACATATATTATCATTTTAAATAGTTTGAAAAATAATGTTTAGCTACAAAATAGTTTAAAATTTTTTGAGATTTTGACAAATTTCGTCATCAAAAGCAAATAAAAAATATTGTGTTTATGCATTTTTAATATTTATATACAGATATAAAAATAACTTTTGTGGAATCTTGTATTAAGTTTTCAATAATTTAGTCCAACTGAATAATTTTTTATCGATATATTTTATAGAAAAAAACTAAAAACAATTGAACATTTCATATGTTCATAAATGGCTTAAAGGTTAGGTAAGGTTTATTTTTTTTTTGAATCATCAATGGGTTGAGAAAAAAATGTTTTCATTAATTCATAGTCATAGAATTATTAATTTGTAGTTATACAAATGAATAAATATGTAAACCTACTAAATTTTATTGTAGTTAAGTATTAAAAATATTTAAAAAAAAATGTTTTGTTATTATTTTAATATTAATATTACAGAATTTGAACTTACTTGATGACATTAATTGCATCCAATGAAATAACATTTTTTTAGATACTGGTTGTGGGAAATCTGTTAAAGTATTGACCACCATATCCTAAAATGTAAATAACAAGTTTATTATGAAAAAATTATATTATATTTATGTAGTCGCTAAAAATAGTTAATATAATATAATACATGCAAATAGCTAATAGGTACTATTAATTAGAGGAAAAGGGTAAAATAAAACGTGGTTTCTTGTTCTTATTTAATTTTCCTTAAATACTATTTTATAATACATAAATATAATTATAATATTTTCGTTTGAATTTTAATTTTACGGATTATGTGTGGAATTCGCTTGTCTGTGCCTACTAAGCCCCCCTATTCCCCGGATTATCAAAAGTACACTGTACTACACAACTTACTCTACTGTAATTAATTCTAGAACCTTGTACAGTGTCTATATATAATAAACAATACGGATAGAAAATTGTGTATGTACATAGCCATCTCATATAACGATGTGCAGCATCCGGATCTTGAACTGCCGGGAAAAAATTCTGTTCTTTCATTGAGTACTTAAAAAAAAAATAATAATAAAATATTAATTTATGTAGCTCATTGATAGTAAATATTATTATTGTTTTTTATAACTTAGAATTAAAAGTTACTAATTATTAATGAGTACACTTTATTATACTGTCATCGTCTGATTTCTGTATTATAGTTATACATTTTCGATAATTATTGTCTTAGATCATTAATCAAAATATAGGTAGGTACATATAATTAACGATCGACAAACAAATTAATAATTATCATATACATACATTGAATTTAATTTTATTGTATTTTAATTTTGTATACACAGCCAAGTGCCGAGTAATGACAGCTAGTAGTGTAGACTTATTATCTAGTCTCCCATGAATCAGAGGACATAAATCATAGGTTATTACGGTAGTTATGTAATATAATTCAAATCCATTGTCAATCTGATTTAAGGTAATAATTTTTTCTAAGACGTAACCGATTGTGATTTTTAAAGTTTAAACTCCCCCTCTCTTCACTTCAAATTTTTTTTTCCAGTTTTCGACGAGTTTGTTCGTAATATAATATAATATAGATTAAGCACTTAGATATAAAAAATTAATTTGATTACTTTTATGATGTGATTAGAAACTATATTTCCATGTATAATAATAATAAATTAATTGGTAAGGATAATTCGGAATTATTATGATTTTCAATGCAATTTAGATAATATTTTAATATCATGGTTGTTGTATAGTTACTTTAAATAACAAGGACCCTCGGTGAAACGCAGAGATCGGAAATCCGTACGATGTCATTCTGGTCGTCGGTGCCATCAACACTAGTTTGTCGACCTTGTTGTTGTACGCGGGCTTTTCCGACAACCCGACAAGTGCAATGGTCGCACCCAACGAGTAGCCAATGACGTCTAATTTGGGGCGTCCGGTTTTGTTCAGGACAAAGTCAACGGCGGTTGGAAAGTCATATATGCCCATTTCGTGGAAACTAAAAGTAAAGAATGAATCTCATGTTGTACAAGAGCAAGGTGTAACGCAATAAAGTATTCCACGATAAGTCTTTATATTGAAGTGATAGTAGGCCCTGTACCTATATTACTACAAAATTATGTTATGTGTCATCATTCATCATTGATGACCATTAACAAGTCACAATTTTCCATCAGATATTAATTTAAACTTTAAATCGTTAAGTTTTTACGAGAAATATTTTTTACAATTTGTGATTGAAAACGTTGTTTAGCAAATATAATTTTCGAAATATATAGGTAAAACAACTATGTATTACACTAAGTACTAACGTATTTTTGTGAACTTAAATTTAAAATTTGTCAGTTAATATTATACTACTTGAAATCATAATATGGATTTAAATTGAATGTCACTGACTGAGGATACGCAAAGAATCATTTTAAAAATATTAATTTAAAAAATTGATTTTTTTTTTTGATATTGTGATAGGTACTTGAGTTGTTATAATGAAGTGAGCTAAAAACTAGTTTCAGTAAGTCTACTTATTTATTCAGATAAGTATATAAGATAAAAATTTAAAATAAATTTAAAAAATGCTTTTCATAAAATTAATCAATTTGTTCATAATCTCTGAATTATATTGATCACAAAATATACAAGCAAAATTTGTAAAAATTATAAGATCAAACCTAAAGTCCCATGACATTTTGTTCATTCTCGGTGCCGTTCCCGCCTTTGAGTAAATACTGTATGTTCTGGACAAACCCGTTCCTCTAGCATTGAACAACCATACGTCGTATCCGGCCTCCGATAGCGAATAGCCTGCGATTGAATACATTTCGTATATACTAAAATTAACTTATAAGTATCAGAGTACATTTTATACGTGTTGAAATTAAAATTAATAACTACAATTTGAAAAATGTCCAGAGAGTTATTTTAAAAAATGTTTAAGTATGCATTATGTGTATCAACGTAAAATAATTAATAAATAGATAGGTAACCCCCTGATTTAAACTTTAAAGCTCTAATTAGTTATTTATTTACAATAAATAATATTACTAATATTCTAATTTTACGGAAGTTTAAACATCGAATAAACAATATATTTTAATAATTTACACAAATTTAACAATTTTATTTTTAATAAATGATAATTTATAACATATATTATTTACTAACTATAAATTTATAATATATATTTTTAATTTATACTATATATTTATTTACATAAATGGAGTAATTCGTAGTCATGATACTAATAACAATGCAATTTTTTAAATAATAGTGAATTAATTTTTATTGGGCCATTTATGATGTCAGAAGCTTATTAATTTTTGAGTGATTTCTTTAACACTAATTTCGTTTACAAATAATCTAATGTCCCTATAAAAATAATGGATATAATATTCTTTGAAGTTTTTTTTATGAAATAGTTAAATTAATAGTATAATTAAGGAAAATTTAATTAGTTGAAAAATAAAATTATTATGGATTTTAGAAGTTTAATTTAGCGTATTTTTAATTAATTTCAAAACGTTAAAATTCTCTTGAATATCGAAAGTTGAAAAAAAAGTAATATTTTACCAACTAACAAATGTCAAGCACCTCTATATTTTATCGGCTTTATTTTTTGTATTTGAATAAGGAATTTTTATAAACATTATTACCTACGTATATATTTTTTATGGTCGGGCTTCGTACATTTTTGTTTTTCATCATTAATTATATAATATGTATCATAAGTAAAAAAATATTTCCAACCCGACATGTATATATATATATATATATATATATAATTACTTACTCAACGATTTATTCGTATTTGTGAATACGTAGGAACTCAGGAATAAACCATGCATTAACAAAATTGGCTTGCCAATAGTCCGGTCACCGTTTTTACTAAAAGGTATTCGCTCCAAGCCTAATATAAACTTATCCAGAGTTTGAAGCTTGTATTTTTCTAGTGGATAACCCGATTGGTTCACAGACTCTTCCTAATATAGGTATAACGATATGTTTGTTAGTTAAAATATTAGGATAACATTTTACACGAAAAACGAATAGAATACCAACAAAAATTAATATATTTTCAATTGGTATATGTTGTATGTGCTAAATTTGTTATAAGTAGATAGTTAGTACTTACAGTATTTAATGGCGCAACATTGCATTTCGTGTGATCTATTAGCAAAGTAAATATTAAAAAAAGTTTACAAAATATATTTAATAAATGAAGCATGATGAAAATAAAAATAATTTAAATTATTATTATATGAAAACAAAAAAAAAATATCTAAATAAATGTTGATATTATGTACTTGTATGAGAAGAACATGTTTAATATTTAAGTTATACAGAAGTAGACAATTCACATCCGAATATGAGATTTATATACAATGTGCATTATGCTCTAAGAATCTATTAATCCAGCCATTTTATTAAAAATATTAGGCATAAATCGGAAATCGTTACGTTAGTTAATTTTTTTATAGGAACTCATCAATGTTCAAGGGCAAAAACGTTAATTTAGTGTGCCGGTGTATAGTTTGAAATGCTGTCTCTAGGTTATTAACGGTCGTCGAGATTATTTTTTAAGTATTAAACATGTAAGTGTATTTTTTAATTCTCCTTATTACATTGCGTGTATATAAATTTTGTTTGTATGTACTAGGGTAGTTATAATAATTTTACAAATATAATAATAATTAATACCTATGATATCAGATGTATTCATTTTCTATTGTACCTATATATGTATATGTTATATACAGAATGATTCATCAAGCATGCTCAGTGCTCACCTCTTATTTTTCTTTAATAATACAGATATTAAAAAGCTGATATTTGGAGGTTTTTAATATACACGCTTAAAAACTATATTTTTTTAGTTTTTAAATTTGTTTATATTACTTAAGGAGTTCATTGTATAAAACTCTTGTTTTTCAAATGAGAACCCCCTCTTCTACAGTAAATTATTTAGTGAATAATTTTTCTGAAATCAAAATTCAAATTCAAATGAATAGTTTTTATGATTTATTTAATTTTGTCTACTAATGATAATAGGTTCACACTTATGTGTTTGGAAAATAAAGTAGTTCAGTGATTTTAAAACTTTAGTAATTGATCTAAAATCTATCATTATTTAATACAATTTTTATAACAATTATCTAAGTAAAATAAAACTACTAGATATAATGCAATATTTATTTTACATTTTTTGTGAAATCATTTAGTATTACAAAATATATGAAGAATTTTAAAATATGGTCTTTTAGTGTATTAAAAATGTGAAAAGTTTGTCAGTTTAAACAATTTCATTATTAAAGGAAAAAATGGTAGAAGAGGGTTAAGTATGTCTGGTGAATCTGTCTATATACTATATATAAAAGCACATAATATATTTTATAAAACTATAAAACTATGAAAAATCTATAAGTACAGATAATTTTCTAACTACTTTCTCCCACGTCCATTAAATTCACTAATGGATAACTAGTAGGTACAAGGTATATATCAAATTTAACAAGAACCAAAAGTTATGAATATCTTTTTTATTTTAAGCATATATCCTATATTAAATATTTTGGAACTCAAGACTAAATTATTACTAAATTAAAGATCTAAACAAAAATATCATACGATTTAAAAAAAAATTAAAATCAAAAAAACTAATATTTTATACCTATAATTTATATTTATATAGGTACAGTTGAAACTATACAATACTGAATTTAATTAATAATTATGGTTTTCAAAGCTTTAAATTAAATTATAAAAAAATGTCAACATATTTTCACACATTTTTAAGAAGAAAATAGTTTTATATAAGGAAGTAATGAAAAAAAGTTAATTAATGATATTTCAATTTAAAATTAAAGAAACTACAAATCTACTGTATTTATAAACTGTACAGGTATTTACCAAATTATTTGATAATTTCAATAATTTACAAATTTAACAACTCATCAGTGAAAATAATTATTGGCTTATTTCACGTTCACACTACAAATACAAGTTAATTATAAATTAACCTCTATAATTAATTGTTAGGATGTCAAAAATTGTAAAACTCTAAGAATATTTTACATTTTTAGCTTAATATTGAGGTTTAATATATTTTTTTTTCTCAACGGTTATTTAAAGGTTGTGTCTATAAACTTTTTTATATATTTCATTTTAATAAGTAAAATTATAAATAATACATGTTATTAATACATAAGTTCTAATATGTTCATAATTTTAGTTTATTGAAATTAAATATTTATAAATAAAATGAATCTGTGCATAATATAATTGATGATAACAATATAATCATACTATTTAATCGTATAGCCATTACTCATTTTACTCATTAAAATAAATAGGAATCATCAATGCCAAATAAATATTAAATATACCATTATATTATTTTTTTAATGATATGATAATAATATAATATACATACAATACCAAAGGCGTTAATAATGACTTATTAAAAGATATAACATCTTTAATTATTGTATGCACATTATTGTCATGGTGGTATTAAATATAATTAATTTAAATGACATACATTGGTAACAACGATCAACTAATGCAAATAATACATTTTTCATTTTATACAAATCCAAATAAATGAGGAAATAACTTAATAATATTATTTAAAATGAAGGTTTTTTTTTACTGTAAATTATTATATTATATTTGATTTTTGTAACTCTAAATCATTATCTAATAATTTATTTGTTATGTACATATTCACGACTTCTTTCATAATTGGACTTAATGAAAAACTAAAATGACCAAATGGTATTTTTTCAATGTAATGTACATCCTTAATATTTGGTAACTGAGTTATGAGCCATTTCACATCCTGAAATATTATGAAAAATATGTTAAAAACAATAAGTAATTAATCATTATCTATACTTATATAATATATTATTATGATTATAAATTATAATGCACATATTTTAAAATGTACCTAATCATTTCCTATTTTTCGCTGAGTAATAAGTAGTAGTTATATACTTATAATAAAAGTTTTAGGCAATTTTTATGAAATTATGAAAAGAATAATTTCAGTATTTTACATTTGAAAATTTAAGATGTTTAATAAGAGCTATTTTTCATGTTTATACTATTTTCATGAATCAAATTTCTTGAGGAGAAAAATTAGTATTAACAATTGTGAAAAACCCTGTATACATTTAAATTGCAGGTAATCAAAACCAATCTTATATAGAAATATTGGGAAATTAAATATATGGATGAAAAAAATAAAAAAAACTAAAACTCTACTAAAATTAGTATCTGATTATACTGATATCATGCAAAAATATGACAAGCTAAACGTTATATTATAGCTGTTTTAGATCTCAAATTGTAAAATAATTATACAGGCATAATTACCTTTGGATGCACTAGACTATCGTTTTTGGAGTATATAATATATGTAGGAGCAGTAATCTTGGAAAGATCGTAATCCGGTGCCGTTTTTGTGTGATAGTGTAACATGTTCCCATAAGGACCATAATCGTAATGGCCAAATCTCCCTGAATTTTAAATAAAATAATTGAATTAAAACTAGAAATCGCATATATTTTTGTAGTAGTATGTTATTTTCAAAATTAAAAACAATTCTATTTATTGTTTGATTTGAGGCCAACTATAAACGATAAATTATCAATTTATAACCTAACCTATAGTGTGAGGCTTAATCGATTCCTCCGATTTTGTATCGACTCCACCGGTTATTATTCATCCCCTCCTTGATTATGTATTTTAAAATATATAACATTATAAATTAATATTTTTTTTTATTTATGTACAGTATAAAATAATAATAATTGTTTAATTTAAAATTGTAAAATAGTATAAATTGTATAAAATGATAAGTATTTGTTATAAAAACATTTATTTAGCGAAGTAGGAAAAAAAGTACTAAAAACAATGTATTGAAAATTTAACCACACAAGACATTAATGTACGATCGTATTACGCAGGTTTGTACTGCAATATATTGTATTGTATATATATTTTTTTTGCAAATTTAATAACGTTGTATAAGTACAAATACATTACGAACAAGGCTCTGAGACGTCATAAAGTCGTTTACTCGTCTTCGAAGTGTACATTATGTGAGTCATATACTAATGTTGACAATATGAGATATTATTATTACCTCGTATACATCATAACATAATAATGAACGATGTATTCATGTAATGTTTTGAGTGCTAGTGAAATTAAATCGTATGATATTACTATAGTTTTTACTTACCAGATGTTAATAGTTGTAGCATGTGTTTCAATGTCTTAGAAGACATTGGCTGTGGAAATTCGGAAACGATATCTAAAATAGTGTCCTATAATATATTTACAAACAATTATTGTTTATTATAATTGTTTTAAAATTTAATTAAAAGTATCTTAAAGCTACTTTTAGAAAAGAATATATCTTAAAATATATTTACACGCAGTCTACATTATGTACAAAAAAAGGTTTTTTTTCAACATTTCAAACCTATTGTGATAATTGGTTTTTGAAAAAAATTAGACTGTATGCTTTTTGTTAGAATCTACCATAAAAATACATTTTTTTTTCAAAATAAGCGTATAATAAATAAAAAAAATTTAAATTTTACTGTTTTTAAGTGACAACGCACTCATATTTTAACACATTTTGTGTTTATGCAAAGTATTTTTAAAAAAAAAAGCTTATATAGAATTATATAAGAACTAAGAAGTAAATATTAAAAAAAAAATAAAATAAGAAAAAAAATATATGTATATATATTATATATTATGTATTAAATTATTACATTTTTATTTAACTAATTTTGTATTCTACTTATAAGTATTTCGATTTTGAATAGTAGAATTAAAGTTTAGAATAGAAAATATCTTTCTAAATTATGTTGTATTACTCAACTGCTTAAATGAGTCTATGAAAATAAAAATTTCCATGTACAAAAATTATTAAATTTAAAAATATTGATAAAACATAGTGAGAATCAGATAATTTTTAAAACCACTGTTTTGTTATTAGTTCATCGTATTATATAAAACATTAATTTAAATTTAATAAAAGCACACTCGTGTATAATAATGATTGCCACGCGGTTAAATAAATAACCTTGTATAAAATAAATAAATAAATGTACAATAAGCCAATTAACGAATGTATCAACCTGTTTTGTATTAAAAAGTGGATTGTTATAATGTACGTTTTAAAATATTTTTGATTTAAAAAATTATGATAGTATAGTAATATTTTTCAGTAATTATAATTTTTAAACTTCTTTTAAAAAGTGTCTGTATTATTTAATTAGTTTTATACCTAATAAAATATGAATTAAAAGAATAAACCAACACATAATATTATATTATCGTAATAATTTCTTCTTATTGATTATATAGTTTCATGTTAGGTTAGGTTAAGCAACTTATTTCATACATAAAAATGATTTCATTAAATGTTTTATAATTTATTGATAATTTTATTCAGTCATTGACGTAGAGGAAAGTCAATAAAATAGCTTTTCAAAATGTTAATTATAATATACTCATTTTCGTTTTGTTATTGCTTACATTGTTCATCGGTAAAATGATTCCTTGAGCGAAATCAATAAATTGTCTGCAATATTTAAAAGCGCTTTGATTGGTACACATACGTCTAATCAATCGATACGTAGTGTCTGGATCATTAGTGTACGGAAAGAAATTAATCCTATCCAAAAAAATCTAAAACACACAAATTTAATTAATTAAAGTATATTTTTGGAAACATGAAATTGATATCACAAAATTCACACGCAATCTCTGTGAAAGGGTATTCTTAAATTCACAAAAACCAATAACGTGGAAAAATTGAATTGGAAAATTATGAATAATTACGTTTACGATTTTGGAAAATTGTTTGAAAATGTTGATGGGCATGCCTGATGATTTGAGCCTGGATGTTGGAGCCATGAGTACAAGTTTGTTGATTTTAGAATTGTATTCTGGTCTATCGGATAGGCATGCCAGTGATATTGTTGTCCCGAGGGAGTATCCTACCACGTCCAATTTAGAATGTCCGGTACTTTTTAGAATAAAATCTATAGCAGTAGTCATATCGTATACACCCATTTCATGAAAACTAAAAAAAAAGCAACAAAAAATATATTATCAGAATAACTTATAACAACAGGATTGGTTTTGGTAGTATAAGACGGGTCAACGAACTTATTTTTTACACGCGACACATGTCACGTAGGTATATTGCAATTCCGCACATCATCACTCTAACTTTAATAATAGTAATTACGGCTTAGAAATTAGGATAGGATATAATATTTTGTTTACTAATAATATAATTACATTTATTATTATTAATTAAGTTCTGGACCAAGGTTTTTTTTTACTATTGTTACCATTAATTTTACAATAAATATGTATAAAGGTTGTTGTGCATACAAAAACAAAAAATGTATAATAGCATTAAAATATTTCTTTATTAATAATTTATAATAAGGTTACATCAGTCTCTAATTACATAAGCTATGCAGTTACGAAAATCTATTTTAAATTATTTTTTATCTAAAATAACTTTTATAGTTGTATGTTAATTATTTTAACTAAAAATTAATTAAAATCCCTCATATTTTATCATATGAGGCAAAAATAGTTATTCAAACTGTTTTATACATACTGTTTTATATATATATATATATAACCTAGTGCTGCAATAACGCTAATTCCTAGTGTTTTATTTTTATTTTTTAACTACTTTTAATTCGCTGTTTTTCACGAATATTTTTAATAACTGAACATTTTTTTGTATGGCTATTTTACTACGTCAATCGTATAAATATAATATAATAACCGGTTATATTGCTGAATTGTTATGTTCAAACAAGGTAATTTAACAAAATTATCTTAATAAAAACTATTAAAATGTTTAAATATTTTACTTAAAACAAAGAATTTGTTGTTGAATACACGAAAACACAAAAAAGAAAAATAATAATTATAAGTAAGAAAATTTATTTTTATGAAGAAAAATCATTATTAAATCAAAAAATTTGGAAACTCATTTTATTGATTACTCATTATTATTAATTATATTATATTGTCATAGACCTCTAAAAAGTTGGTTAGCGCAAGAACTACCGTTTTTTTCTTCTTTTTTTAGATTGACCCGAGTATTTTAAAAATTACTGAGAAAGTATAATTTAACTAAAGTATCGAATATATCCAATTTGTGGTCAAGAATTAACCTAGCACAATTTAGGGGAGGGAACTAGGGGGCTAGGAGTTTTTAGCTTTCACTATGATTGTACGATATATTTATTATTTTATTGTGACAAATAATATGATTTTTGTTTACTCATCATTAAAATCTTTATCAAGCTCAACTACTGTTTGCAGCATAATCTACTTCTGTAATCTAAATATTATCGTATTATGGTCATAAGCTGTTAATTATTTATATCTATAATTAATATATTATAATAAATATGTTTATCAAAATATATATTCTTTTACAAAAGTGGCGTTAATTGTAATTTTACTTATAAGTCAATGCTTGTTATTTTTAATGTGAGTGATTAAAATATGGTTATTAGAACATTAAAACATTAAAATAAATACTTATTATAACTGACAGCAATACTTCATGCTAAAAGTAAAAAATAAATGTATTTATTTTGTTGTTGATGGGTGTGTTGTAATTTTAAAAGATATTCTGAAAAAAATTGGGGAGGACTCCATCCGTTCTCCAGAATATTTTAAATAACTCCTTCCACCTCAAAAAAAAAAGATTGAAATTGCATTTGTGCACTTAGATACATTTTTTAATATTCTCTGCTTACTGTCAAATGTTTTTTTAATTAATAACCAACAAATTATAATATATATTTTATACTTATCATAAGATAATAAGATATATTAGTTTAAATACCTGAAATCCCATGATATGCTATTCATTTTTGGCTGCAATCCAGGCTTCTTATAAATGCTAAGTTTTCTTGAAAGACCAACACCTCTGGCGTTAAAAAGCCAAACATCAAAACCAGCATCCGATAGAACAAAACCTTAAAAAAAAAACTCATTTTATTATATAGTCTATTATGCTATAGTGAGAAAACAAATCAAATGTTTAAAGTTTGCCGATAATGCTGTAATGTTCTTGTCAAGTGAATTAAGAGTTAAGTTAGGTCATTTTTATCTATTTTTATATTATCTGATAAATTTATTGTTAGATAAATATTTAATTTTTTTGAAAATGTATTTTTACACAATGTACGATTAATGTAATAATTATATAAGCTGTGTTGTGCAAAGACAATTTCTAAATTTTTAAACGAACATGCAATATGGTTTGGAACAATATTGTAAAGATAACGATATAAATTATAACTAACTCACTTAGTTAGCTATTTATTTAAATAAAAAATAGATGTATTTTTTTCAGTACCGTAGTTAATATAAATAATAAAATACATAATTCATAAAAGAGAAAACATATTATACCATATCTAGATTTAAAAGCTGTCAACTGTAATATTGTTCCTAGACTTGACTCTTAAACCATATTTGAATAGGTATGGGTCAGCATACAAATAACTTGTAGCTTAATGTAATAGATGTATTCAATTTTACTTCAATGAAAAATTGTTGTTTAAAAAAAACGATTGTGAGTGATTATTATTGTGTTAGATATAAGATATCTTTTATTTTTAAGGATATTCTGTAATATTACATTCATATTAATTCTTGTGATATAGGTAGTAAGTTCCGCTGGTTAAAAATAAAAAAATAAAAAAGGTGATATGTTTTATATAAATATATTGATATATTATTGACTGATGTGTATATACATTTGAAATAGATAAAATAATAATATACGTAATGATGAAAAGTTGTAATTGTCTATCATTAATATTTTTTTAACAACCCAAATAACTAAAATCTTTTGAAGGAAAATCGTTGTATTTCTATTTAATATCTAAATTTTTCGAACTTAAAATTATATAATACGCTTATAAAAAAAAACAAATTATCTTTACCAAATTGACTACTCCAAGTCATGGACAAAAAATAAAAGTATTAAGTACTTATTTATACAAGACCATTTACCATACGCGCATAAAATAATACTATGTTGCATTATAAACTATATACTTCAAACGTTTTCTTTATAGCTTGTTTTAAATATTATAAAAATAACCTATTTAGAATATGTAAGAAAGATTCGACACTTATGTATTAAGGTTCCATTATTATTTGTACTTAATATTCATGGAATATTTCGACATAATTTACTTAATATATTATACATTTTAAACAAACTGAACTATTAAGGAAATGTTTTGTGTATACTATTTAAATATTTTAATACGATTATAGTTATATTAAATTTAATCAGTGATACTGTTATATAAATATTATGATTTTGTAATCCACTATAATATTTTAAAAGTAATGAAATACTATGCAAGTAATGGCAATTGTATCGATACGTCATAGTATAATAATAAAAATATTATGTATTATTTATTTTATAATATTGAATAAAAAAAATAATTTAAAATTTATCTGCGAGTTATAAAACTTAAAATAAATAAATAATAATGAATAACTTTCAGAATAATATATCTCGAAAATATAATTCAATATGACTTAACCAAACAATTCATCAGTCAAATTAATTACTATTGGGTAATATAATCGACATTTATATTGCTACAAGCTTTTGATAATCATTATACTCATCGGTTGTTAGTTCTGAATTCTGATATAGAGTTATTGCCACTGTTGTATTACAACCACATCGGTTAAATATTGACAAAAAAAAGTATAACCGTCCCAGTGTACATTTATGTTACTTACATGCACGTAAAACAAGCAGTTTGTTTGCAAAATAGGTATGCACAATTGCAATAATAATTAATGGCCTAAAAGAAACTTCAAATATGTTTTGGTTGGTTATAACGTTTTGGACTTACTAAGTGACGAGTTGTTTATTGTGAATATAGCCGACGACAAGTATAGACCGTGCAATAATAGGACTGGTTTTCCAATAGATTCATTACGGTGTTTACTGTGTGGTATTCGTTCTAGGCCCAACAAATACTTGTCAGCGGTCCAAACTTGATACGTCATCAGTGGATAGCCAAGTTCCTTTATTTTCTTTGCCTTTAACAAAATATAATTTATTATATTATTATCAAACAATATTTTAAGATGGGTTTTAATTTCTAGTAATAAGTGTGCAAGGGTCAGTTGTATCAAATTATATTTTTATAATATATTCATTGATATATAAATATATTTTCTTAAAAGAGTACACGAAACTAATGTATTAAATAAGAAAATATATCAATTAATTTTTAGTTTTATTGTTATGAGAATGGTTTATGTGTAATACAAAGTTACAACATTTAAAAAACCGTATTTTATCATAACTTATAATGTAATCATGTAAGTATGTAACTCCAGTCGCTATAAAGCACCTCTATAATATGTTTATCAAATAATTGTATTCACAAATTATTATTCAGGCAACGAAATATTTAAAAGAATATTTTATTTATTTTACTAATTATTCATAAATTAGTTACACTACAAACACCTTTTTGGGGTTATATTATTATGCATTCAATCATATTTTATGGATTTGGAAAAAACATATTACTTATGCTAATCAAAACCTTGTTTACAATTAATGCAGTATGATGTTTATATTACACATATTTTAATAAAACATGAATTGATGGTTTGCTTAGGTTGTCAAAGGTTAGCGACTGGCACAAGTAAATGGCTTGTTGAAATTATGAAAATAAATAGAATCAGCATAGCTATATTAGAATAGACATGATGAAAAAACATAACAGGTGACATGACATAACATATTAATTAACACAACATAAAACATGTCTTTTGGACATCACGATGGAAAAAATGAATATGTTTAGGATAAGTTTGACATTAAAATAAATGTGATGGTTTGAACTTGTTACGATGTTATTTATAAGCGTTATTGTTTTGTTTATAAATCACTATATGTTAAATTTAAAATATTATTACTGTTTGAATATTATTAAATTATACATGTACCTATTTTGAGTTATAACAAAGTAACACCCAAAATAAGGCTAGAGTTAAGCTCTAAGACTCGTTATCACTTACCCCGAGAACAAATGTCTCGTGTTTTTAAATCAAATATTTTTCTTAAATATTTTTATTTTTGTTTCTTTTAAAGTTCAAATAATTAATCTTTTTAATAACTTAAGTTTTGTAGTTTCCTATATTAATAAATATTACATGGTTCAACTTTTCTGCGAAATTATGTAGATTAATCATTTTTAAAACAACAAAACAATTTTAATCATTGTAACCTAACAGAAAAAAATAAGTTAGAAAATAATAATACCAATTCATACTAGTAAATATACCAAATATACATAATCATAAAATCTTATATAATATTTATGTTTTAAAAAAAATAAAGCATTATAAATTGTATCTCATTCAACAATACTATACTAATACATTTTTTTCAGTTTAATTTTTTTTATATATTTTTTTAACGTTAAAATAAATGAATTATAATGGACAAATAATGATTGTATACAGATTTATTAAACATTTAAAGTTATTTGTTTTATATTTTATATTAAAATATTATGTAAAATATTAAAAATAAAATGTCAAGCTCACGCGTTTTGAATAAAATACTTAAAAATGATTTCTTATATAAATAAAAAAGTATATACTTATATTTTTTTAATGTACTTACTGATTCCAAGCAGGCAGCGTAATCACATGTATTAAAAAATATAATAGTTGCTAGGAAGATGACGTTTAACAGACATTTTTCCAATTTAAACAATTGCATAGTCAAAAACTATAATATGAAAATTTTGTTTACAATTTTTTTTCAAGCATACAGTTGTATGTTACGTGTTAAAAATATATTTAAATTGCGTTAAGATACAAAGTATAAATATTATTTATCTGTTTCGAAAACGTCCCATCCTAACACTGTGAAGCACGATACAACGACTCTGCTTTATACTGGTTTTGTTTTTTATTTATTTAATTATCCTGATAGAAACATTCACTTTCCGCGTACACTAAGCATAACTGACGTAAACGCAAAATCACAAGAACGACAATGGTAACTCAGGATACAATACCAACTATTCCTTAATTTATTATTTTTGTACATTGTCATCTCTTGAGTCCAAGATCATGGTAACTTCCTGGGTATGGTTAATTTCGTATGCGGCTTAATGACATACGTAGATTTATATGCGCACTTATTATGCCATCTTTAGTTTAAAATATTGAACTAAACGTTAATATTAAAATACGGCGTGTCATCGAATGAGCTCTTTAATCTACACTGTTCAAAGTCAATGTATACATATTATATTCCATTAATAAAACACAACTAAAAAACGTCAAACAATTCAAGTCAAGGACATTCAAGACCACAGACCGAAAAAAATACGTTTAATTATTCTGACATAATGTCCTTATTTATTTTTCGTACGGGTACGACAGTTTATTCGTCATTGCACAAAAAACCAAAATAATAAAATAACCATTTGATAACAAGTAATATTTTGACAGAACTGCTGATTTATTGTGCATACAGGAACCTTTTCGATTAAAACAAATAGTAACGATTAACGAAACGTATTAGCTCTATAATTAGTATACTTTATAATTTAATACCTGACGCCACTTTTTAAGTTGATCTCCAATCACCAATCACCGTTCAAAAATATTTTTATGTATTTTAGATTATCATTTTATTATTTGTAGTTGAGCTAATATGCTGAAATATCAACTATAAATAAATGAATTAAATTCGTTAGTTTTATTAGTTAGTGTAAACCACATGAAAAATATACAATTCAATAAATGTTCTACTTAGTTCAATAATTAATTTTTTTTCTGTTGGATTTTAATATTTTTCCAGATTGCTTGTCAAAATATCTACTGTATCTGAGCGGAAAAAAGACAAGTTCTAGCTTCTTTGTATAATATATTTTTTCTAAATTGTAAATAAATAACAAAATTATATTCAATTAAATATTAATTATAGAGTGACCACACGTCCAGTTTTAAACAGGATTGTCCTGTTTTCTCAATCGAAATTAAACATGACGTATTTAGTCCTGTTTTCGGTGACTGTCCTGTTTTAATCCTGTTTTTCACTATTTAATCAAAAAGTGATTTTAGCGATTATTTTATAAAAATTAAAAAATTACAAATCAACAATTTGTCAATAATAAACCGTTTAAAATATTTTTATCTATGAAATACAGTCATGTTAAGACGTTTATTTTTAGTGTGGGTATTTATTTTCCCCAAAATTACGACGATTTCGATCGCCGATAAGAGTAATATATTATTATTTTAATTTGATATAATAAATATTAATAACATTCATACTATTAGAACTTTAATTATTTTTAACTATGATTTTATTTTTGAATATTTCTCCTCTATGTAGGTATAGACTAGAGTTTATTTCAATCTCTATTTTTCTCATAAAAAAGTGTCTAGTTTTTTATTTACATTTGGTCACCCTAAATTATATAACTAATATGCACCAAACAAGCATTGAGTACTAACCCCTTAAACATTATATACAAGAATCCTCAAAAGTTGTTTATTTTTTAATTGTAAAATTTAAAATACCTAGTCGCATTTTTATGAGCTATCTTACTTAAAATTTCAATAACATTTAATGTCTAAATACATAAAAACAATTTTTTCACGGACACATTTTCTTAGTTTTTAAAAATAATTCAAAAAATTTTACTTGTGATGACTTGAAATTTCTTCGTATTTTAAAATTATTATTTAACAATAAATAATATCGTTTAATTTTATATTTAGATTAATTTGAATCTTATTAATATTTATAATACGAACCTGTCCTTGATATTCCATGATGGTAAATCAAAATATAATTTATAAATAATTTAGTAATAAATTGTATATACTCTTTTAATAATTAATAATTTAATAAATGTAATATGTGTATTAATAATAGTTATATAAATATAACTATAATATAAATATAAATATATATTTACTTATCCAGACAATTTCCACCCAAATTATTTTTTTGAACTCTATAATAAATCAGAGTTTGCAGTAAAATTATTATAAACCGAACTTGACATTACTTTAAGCTAGTAAAAGAAGTTTTTTTAAACTTTTGAACGAACAAGTACTAACCAAATAACAACAATGTATCTTTCATATTAAAATACGAAATTTATTTTATTTTGAAAATATAAAAAATATAAAATATATTTTGAAAATATAAAAAAATATAAAATTGAAAATAAAAAAAAAAAATTAAAAAAAATATAAAATATATTTTGAAAATAATAAAAAAATATTTAAAAAATCATAAAAGTATTTTGAAAATTATTTTATTTTTAAATTATATTTTGAAAATATATTTAAAAATAAATTTGAAAAAATAAATTGGAAGTATTCATTTTTTAACTTTTTTGCGTCTATACCCTTTACCCAGTCAGCGATATATTTAAAACTGTCTTCAGGAAGGTAATCTTTTTCTTTTGATACTTGCATTAATCTTTCTGGGGACAATAGAGCCAAATCTTTTAATATTTCACGAGCATCAGAAAATCTTGATTCTATTGATCGGATAATTTGATCAATAACTTTAAAAAATGTATTAATTCTATATCTTTCAAATGGAGAATCTGAAACTTCATCCTGTACATTTTCATCAGCCATCTTTTTTCTTTTCATTGCTCTAACTGGTTTAAAGTCATTATTTGGTAAATTATAAATATTAGCATAAGATTTAGCTTCCTGAAATATTGAAATATATTCTTTCTCACTCCGTAGAGATTTAAGTTTATCTTTACACAAGTCGACTAATTTTAATGCTTGAATAAAATCCAAGGATTTACTTTGTAAGTAATTCGAGAGAGGAGTCGTAATATTGAATATTTTTTTTAATAATATCATTGAAAGTACAAATTCAAATGTTTCTATTGTATTTAATAGACTTTTGGCCATTGACGCAGTTGTTCTATCAGTAGAATTTTTCAATTCGTATAAAGTTTGTAATAAAGCCTTAAATTTAGTATATATGACATCAATCACGCGATCGTGCGACGTCCATCTTGTATCTGAGAAGTTTCGAAGACGCAATACTCGTTCTTTGGGATAAAGTTCTTTTTGAATCTTGACAAATGTGCTTGTTCTTTTTCTGGCTCGCAAATATGTTACCAATGACTGAACTTCGCCAAAGAAATTCCTGGTATCTTCACAACAGTCGCATGTATCAATAACAACTAAATTTAGTTGATGAGCAAAACACCATATATATATAGCTTTAGGATTTTCAATTTGTATTAAAGACCTGAGACCAGAATAAACTCCCTGCATACAAGCAGCACCATCATAAGATTGTGCACAAAGATGTTCACGCCAATTAATAGCATACTCTTCAGTAATTTTTTTAAAACATTTAAATAATCCTTGGCCAGTACTATCATCTACTGTTTCTAACGCCACCAATCGTTCTTCTGTAACACCTTTTTCATTAATAAATCGCAAAATAAATGAAAATTGCTCAAGATTGGACACATCAGTCGTAGTATCAATAATAACAGCGAAAATTCCAGCTTGTTTTATATTTTTCAAAATAGTAGAAAGAACCAAATCACCAAGAATTTTTAATATTTTATTCTGACTTTTATTAGACATAAATGTTAGTCTATTTGCTGTTGATGTGTTTTTAATTTTATCTAAATGAGTGTTAAGAACTGGATGATAATTACTTAAAAGCTTTAATAATTCTAAAAAATTTCCTGTGTTCAAAGAAGTTATTTTTTCATTGTGTCCCCGGATCGCAATATTTTGTTGAGCTATGAATATAAGAGCTTCAATAACCACTCTTAAAATTTCACGATTTGACTCGACTTCTTTATTTGCAGTATGTAATAGATTTGTATCTAAACGAATATTTTTAGTGTATAGGCCACGACTAATTTCAGATTGTAAATGATTTGATGAGCATTCATGCGATTCAATAGTTCGTTTCAGATTTTTCCAATCATTTGAACCATCTGATACAAGTTTTATTATTTTAATTTTGGCCAAACCAAATAATTTGCATGTAGTACAATAAATTTTGTTCGTTAATGGTGAATATGATAACCAAGATCTTTTGACAGGTATGTTGTTAGGAATTGATTTATAATAATATGATTCATGAAATGATCGATAAAATCCATTTGAATCAATAGATTTTGGAAACATATTACTCTCCAAATCATGGGGATACGGTTGACATGGTCCCATTTCTACAAAGTGATGTAATAAAGTATATGAAACATGATCAGGAATTCTTGATGGGTCATTTGGAAATGATTTACCAAGACTAATATTGTCATCTACATCATGTGTACAAGCTGAAAATCAAATTATCAAAAATATCATCTAGAAGTAATAACAAAGTTACTAAAGAATTACACAGATTTTTGTGAATAACCCAACTTACAATTAAAAACTAAATTTAATGCTATATAATTCTAAAAATTTTATCTTAATTATTATTTTTATCACTATATTTTAGGTTTTCCATATCAGAGCTGAGAATAATTAGTTAATTTTTATTTAAAATTATAATATTATAAATTATAGTTATTTTAAATTAACTGTGTTTATATTCATATTTGTATGATAGGTACAAAGTGCATAACTTATATTTTGTATTTTAATTTTAAATGAATTATTTTAAAGTAACTTGTATTTAGACTGATTTAGATCATGATTTAATTTTACTTGTAAAATTATATCTTGATATAATTTATTACCTACCTATTTCATCAGTATCTGCTATTTCTACAGAATTATCTATACTAGTACCAATGTCTTTGTTTACTAAGAATTCTTCGTACTTAGATGGAGTATCTGTAAATAAAATACAGATAATGTTATTAGAAAAAAGATTTACATAATATTTTTTAATGCATAATGAATAATTTATGTCCTATTTTACCATGTATAAGAATAATAAAATTAATAATTATTATAAAAGTACAGGCTTAAAATACATACCATGTACTTCAGTAACAGCATCTGGTGTAGGTCTTGACCATTGCATACATATTTTGTATTTTGTATTGAATATAATAAACAGTTAATATTAAGAGTCATAATAATACATTATATAAAATAATTGATTTAATTCAGGTGACTACAGTAGTATAGGTAGTGCACTAGTAAGTAGTAGATACCTTTATAGTTATACCACAGATTAAATACAATTTAAAATTTAAATTTAAATTTATTACTATTTATCTACTACTAATTTATATTTATGCACAACCTATTTAACAAATAAACAGTTTAAATTATTACTTACCTGGTCACAGTTTTTTTGGATTTAAAGTATCAACTGTAGCCGCTGGTCTCTTAATAAATGATAATATATCTGAATTTTTACTTTTACTTTTTAGTATTTTACACGAGGTAACATGACGTTTCCAATTAGTGGGATTTACAACTCCTCTAACTTTACCACACATGCATGTTAATTGATTTTCAAAATTATTTGACATAATTATAATTTACGAATCGAGAAATATTTGACTGACTAAAAAATAAAATACTATAAAATAAACAGTATAAACACTATTGAACAATTTGAACATAATATTTAACAGTTTAACATACTAACATAATGTCATAATATACGGACGGACTCAATAACAGTGTTTTACTGGCCACTGGCATAGGGTATTCAGTGAAAAAACTACGATAACAATCATGGAATTTTGGTTTATTTATAAATATTCGTGATAATATATATTGCGGGATAACTAAATATTCGTGATAATATATATTGCGGGATAACAAAATATTCGTGATAATATACATTGCGGGATAACTTAATATTCATAATAATATATATTGCGGGATAACTAAATATTCGTGATAATATATATTGCGGGATAACTTAATATTCGTGATAATATATATTGCGGGATAATATACATAGCGGGATAACTTAATATTCGTGATAATATATATTGCGGGATAACTAAATATTCGTGATAATATATATTGCGGGATAATATACATTGCGGGATAACTAAATATTCGTGATAATATATATTGCGGGATAACTAAATATTCGTGATAATATACATTGCGGGATAACTAAATATTCGTGATAATATATATTGCGGCATAACTAAATATTCGTGATAATATACATTGCGGGATAACTAAATATTCGTGATAATATATATTGCGGGATAACTAAATATTCATGATAATATACATTGCGGGATAACTTAATATTCGTGATAATATATATTGCGAGATAATTAAATATTTTCATGATTTATATTTTATATTTTCAAAATATTTATATGATTTTTTTTTTATATTTTTCAAAATATATTAATGATTTTTTTTTTTATTGATAAATTTTTTTATTTTTATTTTCAAAATATATTTTTTATTTTATAATTATTTTCAAAATCTTTTTATGATTTTTTTTTTATATTTTCAAAATAATTTTCAAAATTTATTTATGATTTTTTCATTTTTTTAAATATATTTTGAAATTTTATTTTATTTTTAAATTATATTTAAAAAAATAAAAAATCATAAAGAAATTTTGAAAATATACTTAAAAATATATTTAAAAAAATAAAAAAATATAAAATATATTTTATTTTGAAATTATATTTTGAAAATATAAAAAAGTAAAAAAAAAAATTTTTTTAAAAAATAAAATAAAATATACTTTGAAAATTTATTTTATTTTGAAATTATATTTTGAAAATATATTTCAAAAATAAAAAAATCACCAAAAAATTTTGAAAAAATATTTCAAAAATAAAAAAATCACCAAAAAATTTTGAAAATATATTTCAAAATTAAAAAAATCACCAAAAAATTTTGAAAATATATTTAAAAAAATGAAAAAATCACCAAAAAATTTTGAAAATATATTTAAAAAAATAAAAAAAATAAAATATATTTTATTTTGAATTTATATTTTGAAAATTTATTTTATTTTGAAATTATATTTTGAAAATATATTTCAAAAATAAAAAAATCACCAAAAAATTTTAAAAAAATTTTGAAAATATATTTCAAAATTAAAAAAATCACCAAAAAATTTTGAAAATATATTTAAAAAAATAAAAAAAATAAAATATATTTTGTTTTGAAATTATATTTTGAAAATATAAAAAAGTAAAAAAAAAAATTTTTAAAAAATAAAATAAAATATACTTTGAAAATTTATTTTATTTTGAAATTATATTTTGAAAATATATTTCAAAATTAAAAAAATCACCAAAAAATTTTGAAAATATATTAAAAAAATGAAAAAATCACCAAAAAATTTTGAAAATATATTTAAAAAAATAAAAAAAATAAAATATATTTTATTTTGAATTTATATTTTGAAAATTTATTTTATTTTGAATTATATTTTGAAAATATATTTCAAAAATAAAAAAATCACCAAAAAATTTTAAAAAAATTTTGAAAATATATTTCAAAATTAAAAAAATCACCAAAAAATTTTGAAAATAAATTTAAAAAAATAAAAAAAATAAAATATATTTTGTTTTGAAATTATATTTTGAAAATATATTTCAAAAATAAAAAAATCACCAAAAAATTTTGAAAAAATATTTCAAAAATAAAAAAATCACCAAAAAATTTTGAAAATATATTTCAAAAATAAAAAAATCACAAAAAAATTTTGAAAATATATTTAAAAAAATAAAAAAATATTTTGAAAATATAAAAAAATAAAAAAATTTTTTGAAAAAAAAAAATATTTTGAAAATTTATTTTATTTTGAAATTATATTTTGAAAATATATTTAAAAAAATAAAAAACTAAAAATTTATTTTATTTTGAAAATAAAAAAAAGTAAAAAAAATATTTTGAAAAAATAAAATTAAATAAACTTTGAAAATTATTTTATTTTTAAATTATATTTAAAAAAATAAAAAATCATAAAGAAATTTTGAAAATATACTTAAAAATATATTAAAAAAAAAAAAAAATAAAAAAATATTTTGAAAATATATTTTGAAAATTTATTTTATTTTGAAAATAAAAAAAAGTAAAAAAAAAATTTTTTTAAAAAATAAAATAAAATATACTTTGAAAATTTATTTTATTTTGAAATTATATTTTGAAAATATATTTCAAAAATAAAAAAATCACCAAAAAATTTTGAAAAAATATTTCAAAAATAAAAAAATCACCAAAAAATTTTGAAAATATATTTCAAAATTAAAAAAATCACCAAAAAATTTTGAAAATATATTTCAAAAAATGAAAAAATCACCAAAAAATTTTGAAAATATATTTAAAAAAATAAAAAAAATAAAATATATTTTATTTTGAATTTATATTTTGAAAATTTATTTTATTTTGAAATTATATTTTGAAAAATATTTCAAAAATAAAAAAATCACCAAAAAATTTTAAAAAAATTTTGAAAATATATTTCAAAATTAAAAAAATCACCAAAAAATTTTGAAAATAAATTTAAAAAAATAAAAAAAATAAAATATATTTGTTTTGAAATTATATTTT
The DNA here is from genome assembly GCF_020184175.1 of Aphis gossypii. Classification (NCBI taxonomy): domain Eukaryota; kingdom Metazoa; phylum Arthropoda; class Insecta; order Hemiptera; family Aphididae; genus Aphis; species Aphis gossypii. The sequence continues at coordinate 57,570,779 of NC_065531.1, read as the reverse complement.
GAAAATATATTTCAAAAATAAAAACATCACCAAAATATTTTGAAAAAATATTCAAAAATAAAAAAATCACCAAAAAATTTTGAAAATATATTTCAAAATTAAAAAAATCACCAAAAAATTTTGAAAATATATTAAAAAAATAAAAAAATATTTTGAAAATATAAAAAAATAAAAAAATTTTTTGAAAAAAAAAAATATATTTTGAAAATTTATTTTATTTTGAAATTATATTTTGAAAATATATTTAAAAAAATAAAAAACTAAAAATTTATTTTATTTTGAAAATAAAAAAAAGTAAAAAAAATATTTTGAAAAAATAAAATTAAATAAACTTTGAAAATTTATTTTATTTTTAAATTATATTTAAAAAAATAAAAAAATCACCAAAAAATTTTGAAAATATACTTAAAAATATATTTAAAAAAATAAAAAAATATAAAAATATTTTATTTTGAAATTATATTGAAAATATAAAAAAGTAAAAAAAAAAATTTTTTTAAAAAATAAAATAAAATATACTTTGAAAATTTATTTTATTTTGAAAATATATTTAAAAAAATAAAAAAATATTTTGAAAATATAAAAAATCACCAAAAAATTTTGAAAAAATATTTCAAAAATAAAAAAATCACCAAAAAATTTTGAAAAAATATTTCAAAAATAAAAAAATCACCAAAAAATTTTGAAAATATATTCAAAATTAAAAAAATCACCAAAAAATTTTGAAAATATATTTCAAAAAATGAAAAAATCACCAAAAAATTTTGAAAATATATTTAAAAAAATAAAAAAAATAAAATATATTTTATTTTGAATTTATATTTTGAAAATTTATTTTATTTTGAAATTATATTTTGAAAATATATTTCAAAAAAAAAATCACCAAAAAATTTTAAAAAAATTTTGAAAATATATTTCAAAATTAAAAAAATCACCAAAAAATTTTGAAAATATATTTAAAAAAATAAAATATATTTTGTTTTGAAATTATATTTTGAAAATATATTTCAAAAATAAAAAAATCACCAAAAAATTTTGAAAAAATTTCAAAAATAAAAAAATCACCAAAAAATGTTGAAAATATATTTCAAAATTAAAAAAATCACTAAAAAAATTTTGAAAATATATTTAAAACAATAAAAAAATATTTTGAAAATATAAAAAAATAAAAAAAATATTTTGAAAAAAAAAATATATTTTGAAAATTTATTTTATTTTGAAATTATATTTTGAAAATATATTTCAAAAATAAAAAAATCACCAAAAAATTTTAAAAAAATTTTGAAAATATATTTCAAAATTAAAAAAATCACCAAAAAATTTTGAAAATAAATTTAAAAAAATAAAAAAAATAAAATATATTTTGTTTTGAAATTATATTTTGAAAATATATTTCAAAAATAAAAAAATCACCAAAAAATTTTGAAAAAATATTTCAAAAATAAAAAAATCACCAAAAAATTTTGAAAATATATTTCAAAATTAAAAAAATCACCAAAAAATTTTGAAAATATATTTAAAAAAATAAAAAAAATAAAATATATTTTGTTTTGAAATTATATTTTGAAAATATATTTCAAAAATAAAAAAATCACCAAAAAATTTTGAAAATATATTCAAAAAAATAAAAAAATGTTTTGAAAATATAAAAAATCACCAAAAAATTTTGAAAATGTATTTCAAAAATAAAAAAATCACCAAAAAATTTTGAAAATATATTTCAAAAATAAAATATTTTTTATTTTTTAATTATTTTTGAAAATTTATTTTATTTTGAAAATATATTTAAAAAAAATATTTCGAAAATATAAAAAAATCATAAAAAAATCATTTTGAAAATATAAAAAATAAATATATTTTGAAAATTTATTTTATTTTGAAATTATATTTTGAAAATATATTTCAAAAATAAAAAAATCACCAAAAAATTTTGAAAAAATATTTCAAAAATAAAAAAATCACCAAAAAATTTTGAAAATATATTTCAAAATTAAAAAAATCACCAAAAAATTTTGAAAATATATTTAAAAAAATAAAAAAATATTTTGAAAATATAAAAAAATAAAAAAATTTTTTGAAAAAAAAAAATATATTTTGAAAATTTATTTTATTTTGAAATTATATTTTGAAAATTTATTTTATTTTGAAATTATATTTTGAAAATATATTTCAAAAATAAAAAAATCACCAAAAAATGTTGAAAATATATTTCAAAATTAAAAAAATCACTGAAAATATATTAAAAAAATAAAAAAATATTTTGAAAATATAAAAAAATAAAAAAATATTTTGAAAAAAAAAATATATTTTGAAAATTATTTTATTTTGAAATTATATTTTGAAAATATATTTCAAAAATAAAAAAATCACCAAAAAATTTTAAAAAAATTTTGAAAATATATTTCAAAATTAAAAAAATCACCAAAAAATTTTGAAAATAAATTTAAAAAAATAAAATATATTTTGTTTTGAAATTATATTTTGAAAATATATTTCAAAAATAAAAAAATCACCAAAAAATTTTGAAAAAATATTTCAAAAATAAAAAAATCACCAAAAAATTTTGAAAATATATTTCAAAATTAAAAAAATCACAAAAAAAATTTTGAAAATATATTTAAAAAAATAAAAAAAAAAAGTCAAGTGGCACTCGGGGACTGCCGCGATAAAGCTATTGCAGTATTACATATTAACACGAAATAAGAAGTTAATAAAATTTAATAAAAAAAATAATAATAATAATATAATATAATATATTATATTATTATATTATTTTTATTATTATACTGTATATCGTCGCTGAAACTGCAACACCGCATATCTCAAGATTTGACAAAATGCATTTGTTTTGTTGGTAGATAACAGTGAATAATATTAAACTAAAATAATAAATAAATGATAACGATTATTATTATTATTATTTTATTTTCGGTAACCATGGTAACAATTAACGGGTAACGGTCACGCTTTTTCGTTACGAAAAATATATTTTCAGTCACCACGCCTGCGATAAAAGCTATGCAATAGCTTAATAAAATATATTTTGTTTTGAAATTATATTTTGAAAATATATTTCAAAAATAAAAAAATCACCAAAAAATTTTGAAAATATATTTAAAAAAATAAAAAAATATTTTGAAAATATAAAAAATAAAAAAAATATTTTGAAAAAAAAAATATTTTGAAAATTTATTTTATTTTGAAATTATATTTTGAAAATATATTTCAAAAATAAAAAACTAAAAAATTTATTTTATTTTGAAAATAAAAAAAAGTAAAAAAAAATATTTTGAAAAATAAAATTAAATAAACTTTGAAAATTTATTTTATTTTGAAATTATATTTTGAAAATATATTTCAAAAATAAAAAAATCACCAAAAAATTTTGAAAATATATTTCAAAATTAAAAAAATCACTAAAAAAATTTTGAAAATATATTTAAAAAAATAAAAAAATATTTTGAAAATATAAAAAAATAAAAAAATATTTTGAAAAAAAAAATATATTTTGAAAATTTATTTTATTTTGAAATTATATTTTGAAAATATATTTCAAAAATAAAAAAATTTTTTATTTTTTAATTATTTTTGAAAATTTATTTTATTTTGAAAATATATTTAAAAAAAATATTTCGAAAATATAAAAAAATCATAAAAAAATCATTTTGAAAATATAAAAAAATAAAATATTTTGAAATTTGAAAATTTATTTTATTTTGAAATTATATTTTGAAAATATATTTCAAAAATAAAAAAATCACCAAAAAATTTTGAAAAAATATTTCAAAAATAAAAAAATCACCAAAAAATTTTGAAAATATATTTCAAAATTAAAAAAATCACCAAAAAATTTTGAAAATATATTTAAAAAAATAAAAAAATATTTTGAAAATATAAAAAAATAAAAAAATTTTTTGAAAAAAAAAATATATTTTGAAAATTTATTTTATTTTGAAAATATAAAAAAGTAAAAAAAAAATATTTTAAAAAATAAAATATATTTTATTTTGAAATTATATTTTGAAAATATATTTCAAAAATACAAAAGCACCAAAAAATTTTGAAAATATATTTAAAAAAATAAAATATATTTTATTTTGAAATTATATTTTGAAAATTTATTTTATTTTGAAATTATATTTTGAAAATATATTTCAAAAATAAAAAAATCACCAAAAAATGTTGAAAATATATTTCAAAATTAAAAAAATCACTAAAAAAATTTTGAAAATATATTTAAAAAAATAAAAAAATATTTTGAAAATATAAAAAATAAAAAAATTATTTTAAAAAATAAAATATATTTTGAAAATTTATTATTTTGAAATTATATTTTGAAAATATATTTCAAAAATAAAAAAATCACCAAAAAATTTTAAAAAAATTTTGAAAATATATTTCAAAATTAAAAAAATCACCAAAAAATTTTGAAAATAAATTTAAAAAAATAAAATATATTTTGTTTTGAAATTATATTTTGAAAATATATTTCAAAAATAAAAAAATCACCAAAAAATTTTGAAAAAACATTTCAAAAATAAAAAAATCACCAAAAAATTTTGAAAATATATTTCAAAATTAAAAAAATCACCAAAAAATTTTGAAAATATATTTAAAAAAATAAAAAAAAAAAGTCAAGTGGCACTCGGGGACTGCCGCGATAAAGCTATTGCAGTATTACATATTAACACGAAATAAGAAGTTAATAAAATTAATAAAAAAAATAATAATAATATAATATAATATTATTATATTATTATATTATTTTTATTATTTACTGTATATCGTCGCTGAAACTGCAACACCGCATATCTCAAGATTTGACAAAATGCATTTGTTTTGTGGTAGATAACAGTGAATAATATTAAACTAAAATAATAAATAAATGATAACGATTATTATTATTATTATTTTATTTTCGGTAACCATGGTAACAATTAACGGGTAACGGTCACGCTTTTTCGTTACGAAAAATATATTTTCAGTCACCACGCCTGCGATAAAAGCTATGCAATAGCTTAATAAAATATATTTTGTTTTGAAATTATATTTTGAAAATATATTTCAAAAATAAAAAAATCACCAAAAAATTTTGAAAATATATTAAAAAAATAAAAAAATATTTTGAAAATATAAAAAATAAAAAAATATTTTGAAAAAAAAAATATATTTTGAAAATTTATTTTATTTTGAAATTATATTTTGAAAATATATTTAAAAAAATAAAAAACTAAAAAATTTATTTTATTTTGAAAATAAAAAAAAAGTAAAAAAAAATATTTTGAAAAAATAAAATTAAATAAACTTTGAAAATTATTTTATTTTGAAATTATATTTTGAAAATATATTTCAAAAAAAAAAAATCACCAAAAAATTTTAAAAAAATTTTGAATATATATTTCAAAATTAAAAAAATCACCAAAAAATTTTGAAAAATATTTAAAAAAAAAAAAAAAATAAAATATATTTTGTTTTGAAATTATATTTTGAAAAATATTTCAAAAAAAAAAAAAATCACCAAAAAATTGTAAAATATATTTAAAAAAATAAAAAAATCACAAAAAATTTTGAAAATATATTTAAAAAAATAAAAAAAATAAAATATATTTATTTTGAAAATATATTTTGAAAATATATTTCAAAAATAAAAAAATCACAAAAAAATTTGTAAAATATATTTAAAAAATAAAAAAATCACCAAAAAATTTTGAAAATATATTTAAAATAAAAAAATAGTTTGAAAATAATTTAAAAAAAATATTTCGAAAATATAAAAAATTAATATATTTTGAAAAATAAAAAATTAAATAAATTTAGAAAATTTTTTAAAATAATTATTTATTTTGAAATTATATTTTGAAAATATATTTCAAAAATAAAAAAATCACAAAAAAATTTGTAAAATATATTTCAAAAAAAAAAAATCACAAAAAAATTTGTAAAATATATTAAAAAAATAAAAAAATCACCAAAAAATTTTGAAAATATATTTAAAATAAAAAAATAGTTTGAAATATATTTAAAAAAAATATTTCGAAAATATAAAAAATTAATATATTTTGAAAAATAAAAAATTAAATAAATTTAGAAAATTTTTTAAAATAATTATTTTATTTTGAAATTATATTTTGAAAATATATTTCAAAAATAAAAAAATCACCAAAAAATTTTGAAAAAATATTTCAAAAATAAAAAAATCACCAAAAAATTTTGAAAATATATTTCAAAATAAAAAAATCACCAAAAAATTTTGAAAATATATTTAAAAAAATAAAAAAATATTTTGAAAATATAAAAAAATAATAAAAAAATATTTTGAAAATATAAAAAATTAATATATTTTGAAAATTTATTTAAAAAAATAAAAAAAATCATAAAGAAATTTTGAAAATATATTTAAAAAAATAAAAAAATATTTTGAAAATATAAAAAAATAATAAAAAAATATTTTGAAAATATAAAAAATTAATATATTTTGAAAATTTATTTAAAAAAATAAAAAAAATCATAAAGAAATTTTGAAAATATATTTAAAAAAATAAAAAAAATAAAATATAAATATTTTGAAAATATAAAAAAATTAAATAAATTTAGAAAATTTTTTAAAATAATTATTTTATTTTGAAAATATATTTTGAAAATATATTTAAAAAAATAAAAAATCATAAAGAAATTTTGAAAATATATTTAAAAAAATAAAAAATATAAAATATATTTTGAAATTATATATTATCACGAATATTTAGTTATCCCGCAATGTATATTATCACGAATATTTAGTTATCCCGCGATGTATATTATCCTGCAATATATATTATCACAAATATTTAGTTATCCCGCAATATATATTATCACGAATATTTAGTTATCCCGCGATGTATATTATCCCGCAATATATATTATCACAAATATTTAGTTATCCCGCAATATATATTATCACGAATATTAGTTATCCCGCAATAATATTATCACGAATATTTAGTTATCCCGCAATATATATTATCACGAATATTTAGTTATCCCGCAATGTATATTATCACGAATATTTAGTTATCCCGCAATATATATTATCACGAATATTTAGTTATCCCGCAATGTATATTATCACGAATATTTAGTTATCCCGCGATGTATATTATCCCGCAATAATATTATCACATATATTTAGTTTTCCCGCAATATTAATCACGAATATTTAGTTATCCCGCAATGTATATTATCCCGCAATATATATTATCACGAATATTTAGTATATCCGCAATATATATTATCACGAATATTTAGTTATCCCGCAATAGATATTACACGAATATTTAGTTATCCCGCAATATATATTATCACGAATATTTAGTTATCCCGCAATGTATATTATCACGAATATTTAGTTATCCCGCGATGTATATTATCCCGCAATATATATTATCACATATATTTAGTTATCCCGCAATATATATTATCACGAATATTTAGTTATCCCGCAATGTATATTATCCCGCAATATATATTATCACGAATATTTAGTTATCCCGCAATGTATATTATCACGAATATTTAGTTATCCCGCAATATATATTATCACGAATATTTAGTTATCCCGCAATGTATATTATCACGAATATTTAGTTATCCCGCGATGTATATTATCCCGCAATATATATTATCACATATATTTAGTTATCCCGCAATATATATTATCACGAATATTTAGTTATCCCGCGATGTATATTATCCCGCAATATATATTATCACAAATATTTAGTTATCCCGCAATATATATTATCACGAATATTTAGTTATCCCGCAATATATATTATCACGAATATTTAGTTATCCCGCAATATATATTATCACGAATATTTAGTTATCCCGCAATGTATATTATCACGAATATTTAGTTATCCCGCAATATATATTATCACGAATATTTAGTTATCCCGCAATGTATATTATCACGAATATTTAGTTATCCCGCGATGTATATTATCCCGCAATATATATTATCACATATATTTAGTTATCCCGCAATATATATTATCACGAATATTTAGTTATCCCGCAATGTATATTATCACGAATATTTAGTTATCCCGCAATATATATTATCACGAATATTTAGTTATCCCGCAATGTATATTATCACGAATATTTAGTTATCCCGCGATGTATATTATCCCGCAATATATATTATCACATATATTTAGTTATCCCGCAATATATATTATCACGAATATTTAGTTATCCCGCAATGTATATTATCCCGCAATATATATTATCACGAATATTTAGTTATCCCGCAATATATATTATCACGAATATTTAGTTATCCCGCAATGTATATTATCCCGCAATATATATTATCACGAATATTTAGTTATTAAAATTCATAAAAAAATTTTGAAAATATATTGAAAATATAAAAAAATATAAAATATATTTTGAAAATTTATTTTATTTTGAAAATATATTTAAAAAAAATATTTCGAAAATATAAAAAAATCATAAAAAAATCATAAAGAAATTTTAAAATATATTTAAAAAAATTAAAAAATCATAAAGAAATTTTGAAAATATATTTAAAAAAATTATAAATCATAAAAAAAATTTTGAAAATATATTTAAAAATATTTTGAAAACATAAAATATATTTTGAAAATTTATTTTATTTTGAAAATATATTTAAAAAAAATATTTCGAAAATATAAAAAAATCATAAAAAAATCATAAGGAAATTTTGAAAATAATTATAAAAAAATCATAAAAATATTTTGAAAAAAAAAATATAAAATATTTTTTGAAAATTGTTTTATTTTGAAATTAAATTTTTGAAAATATATTTAAAAAAAATATTTTAAAAATATAAAAAAATCATAAAAATATTTTGAAAATATAAAAAAAATATATATATTTTGAAAATATAAAATGAAAATTAAAGTGTTAGGTTTATTTTATTAATTAAATAATAACTTCAATTGACTTTTTATATTTTTTTTTCAGAACTGTTAATATATAATATCATACTCTATCCATGATTAATTAAAAATGATACAGCCCAAACATTACATTAATATGTGATTCATATTAGAAATTAATTTTAAAAAAAAAACCCTTAGAACAATTTTAGGTCTTAATTATTACACTTAAACCTACTGCACAACTTCATACATGGTTGCTTATATGAGGTCCTTAACTATATATTTACATTTTCTAAATATATTATATGTTGAGTATTGAATATAGAACACCACTTTATGTTATTAACCTGTTATACGTATAATTATTTATTTAATACAAATTATGATAAATATGATCAGCAAATTCAAAAATATACATAACTTACTAAGAAATAAGTATAGGTATAAAGGGAATAACAAGAGTCAATTATTAAATATTTATATTTATTTATAAATCAATATCATTATTTGTTTTGAAAATAATTTATTCATTGTCAATTTAATGCGTTTTTATGTAATTTCATTCGTTAATAATTCATTTTTTTATATAAATTATAAATAATTACAACTCTAACAGCTATATTGAACATTGTGAATACATTTAACTTAACAATATTTGATTTTCACTTCAATGACTTTTTGAAATAGTCATTTTCATTTCTTTGTAAAAATAATAAACAAATCTTTTCATTAAATCATTTAAAATAGTAGTTTGAATTCATTTAACATCAGTAATGGTCACAAACCTTACATCCTAATTCACCAGTTTTTTCTTTATTTAATTTGAAAATATAAATAAATATTAATAATTATGAGTGGGCGATCAGTATTAAATAATTTTAATTGTGGTTTTTTGGTATGCGGTATTGGTTGTATAAATTACAGCAAAAGGAACTTGAAGACGAACGGGATATTTTATTTAATACGATTTCTATTAATTTGTGAAGGTTTATACATAACCTATAACTACAACCAATGGGTAATGACTATGCTGAACTTTAATTTAATAGTTTATATACTAATATAAATATTTTAATATGTTGAAAAAGAATTTATGATTTCAAATTCAATAAGTTAGTATATTGGTTTCTTTCAACATTCGTTCTGATGACTCTGGTTTAAATATAATTTCAATATTTAATAGCACTTATACAATGACATATTTTATCCATACATTTCTGAGTAATTGTTACAAACTCCTAATTTTTTATACCTAAATTTTAAATAATATTATTACCAAAATTTATTTTTAAACAATTAATGTAGCACAATACCTTATAGAGTCTTAGAGTGTCTGCAATGTACATATATATATATAAAAAATAGGTAGGTACTAGTTACTTGTAGATCATAAGCTCAACTCAATAATAATAATTTTAACAATGACATTAAAGTATACCATAAATCAGCGTTTCCCAACCTTTTTTTACTCAACGTACCTTTAATTTTTTAAAAATCTCATATCGCCCTCCCCACACAATCAATTTTTTCAAAAGATTAACATTTTATTTTTTAACAAGCTATTTTAATAAAGAAAAAATATAATTTAACATTTTAATGCTACAATTTAGTTAATTTTATATTTAGATACCTACTTATAATATAAATAATAAAAACGTAGATGATAGATGAGTGCTCCCCTCAAAAAAACGCCCACTTTAAAATAAAAAATGTCCTCAATGGGGACGATAGCACCCACGTTGAGAATCACTGCCATATGCCCATACATACATATAACTATATTATAAATATAAATTAATCATTGATTATGAAATGTTTATATTTCGTATATAAATATAGGTAATACTTATTTAATAGTATAATGTATATAGTATATATAACAATTAACAGTACAATTAATTAATGCAATTTTATTTTATAGCTATCAATATATAGACAGGATGTGTTCGAATTTACATCGTTAATAATTATGGGCTGTTATGAATTGGCAGTTATTGCACCATTCATATCGATTTTATGGCGTGTATTTTTCGATAATCAATTATCTATAATATTGTATACGCTTGAAAAAATTCATAAAAAAATGATTCGGTTGAATTTGGTTGGTTCGATCAAAACAAAAATAAATTGGTATTTGATTGTTGGAATTATTGTAAATATTATAGCAAATATTATAACTCCGTTATTATTTCGAATACCAGCTTCTTCTGCCAAATCTATAAAAATATTACATATGGTAATTGTTAATCATTAATACATAAATATTATGATCTATAATAATTTTACAAATATTAAATAAACTGATTGTTGATTTGAAATAGATTGTTTGTTGATCTTTTTTTTTATCAAATATGTATTAAAACCAATGTTTATAAATAACTTAAATTAAAGATGAAGTCGTGATGTCATTTAAAATATTATGTTTTTTTAGGTTCAATGGAAGTTTATAAATGCTTGTGCATTTTTTGAATACATACTACTAATATTATACATACTGCAGATGCAGTACATGATAAATGATAACATTTTGGAAAGAAAATCATGCTTAAGTACATTAAAAGATATGTATTTGGAAATTATAGAATGCTTAAATCATGTCAATAGATCGATTTATGGTATGCCGGTCATTGTTGGATTTATTGCAGGAACAATTGGTGAAATCATTTTATTGTTATACAACAGTTTATTATTCCCTGAAGATTCTAAAAACGACATTTATCATATTGTACTTGCTTCTATAGAATTATTAGTAAAAATAGCCAATCTTATTGTATTATATGGAATCGGTCATTTCACGGAACAAAAGGTTTTTAAATAAAATATTATTATAATAAAATTTTTGTAAATTAACCATTTTTTTTAGTATTTATATACAAATATTGAATTAAATGTAAATAATAATAAATGTATAGTACAAGTTGAATCTGGCTGATTAAAATATACACAATACTAATCACATTTTCAAAAATAACAAAAAATATTAATTAAACAAAAACAAATAAAAAAGAATAAATTACAACTAATGTGAAGACTATCAGTGGCGAATACTGACTTTGATGTATATGGGAATGTTCGTTTATCATAATATATTATAGTTCTATTTAATTTATAACTAATAAACAATACACAAATTTGTATTAATTTATAAATAAGACTTTAATTAATTATATATATTGTATACAATAGCATTTTGTTAAATAATACTTTAATAATTGTAATTGAGACTTGACTAACTCTTTTAACTAAAATAAAAAAAATTGTCATTTACTAGTACACGTAAATTTTATAAATTATGTTGACGAAGCCCAACAGAATGAGCATGCCTCTGGTGATTAATACGCGGATGCTAGTAGAGAGGGTCTAGGAGATTTTTTTCTACAGCGATAACAAGGGTCGTATAGCTTGCGCACACATCTATCGCATGCTCTATCATTAAATGTTAGAATAAATAATATAATAGCATTTTTATTTCTAAGCATGCCTGGAGAATTCGCCACTACTAACCATTGATATTAACTCTAATATTATAATTATGTTATAAACCTCATTTTAATTAATAACACTATGAGTTTTCGTTTTCAACATTTTTGATAAGATTTAAACAATTATAGTAAAAAAGTGATCTTACATTAAATTAGAAATTTTAAGATTCTATATTGTGTTCGATTTGTATGTTCAGCTTATTTTAAATAATTTTTTGGTTTTAGATTAATCGAATAAGTTTAGTCTTATATCAATTGTACGTAATCGAAAGAAACCCCAGAATAAAACGTCAGGTATAACATGTATTTTATTTATTACATGTAATTCGTATTAAATTTTTGATTAATTTGTAATAATTATTTTTTTCAAGATCAAGTTTTTTATTTTACGAAGATTGCACGAACACTATCGTTTTGAGGTGTATGGAATATGTCGGATTACTTTAAGACAACTACTTATTTTATCAAACAAAGTATTATGTGCTTACTTATTTATTCAAATTCAGTTCAAATTAAATAAAAATTAAACAGATTTTTTTCAATCGTCATAGAATTAATCTATTGACAAGCCACTGATTTTACTTAGAATTATAACTAATTTAAGAAAATTTGTTTAAAAATACATATTACATAATAATTATATTATTTGTAAATATAAAAACAGTACATTTTTATTTTCTTTCATAATAAGTGTTGACTATATAACTCATCATTATGTAAATCAGTTAATTTTATGCATTAAATTTAATGATAAATCATTAACAATTTATAAAAAATATTTATATATTATTAAATAAAATAAAAAAATATAAAATATATTTTGAACATAAAAAAAATATAAAATATATTTTGAAAATATAAAAAAATTATAAAATATATTTTGAAAATATAAAAAAATATAAAATATATTTTGAAAATTATTTTATTTTTAAATTATATTTTGAAAATAAAAAAAATATATAAAATATATTTTGAAAATAAAAAAAAATTAAAAAATCATAAAAATATTTTGAAAATATATTTGAAAAAATAAAAAATATATTTTGAAAATATAAAAAAATATAAAACATTTTTTGAAAATATAAAAAAAATATTAAAAAAATGTACCGTATACTACAATTTTTTTTGCATACATCATTGTTTATAGGAATGTGCTTCACATTAAACTAATAAATATTTTTTATTTTATACATATATGATTAGCTGACTGAAAATCGTTGATGTATCTTAATGGCTCTATATTACGAATATTTTATACTGTATCTTAATATTTATTTTATAATCTATGTTTTTTAATTAAAGGTGCCATAATTCTCAAAAAGTTATTATATTTTCATTTGTTTAATAAATTATTACTCTTACCATAACAATTACAATAATGTACAATAATTACAAATACATGGCGGTTTGTATAGGCAATTTAGGTTCACAAATATAATTAGTGTTATCTTCTTTAGTTACCAGTTAGACGGTATAACAGTATTAAAAAAAAAAAAAAGCGGCAAGTGGGTACCGTTCTGCTGTACATTAGGGGGTGGGGTTGACCTCGGACTAGGGTAGGTTAAATTTGAATTTGAATAGGTATCATTGTATACGAAAAACGATTCTGAACGAAGATGATTTGTCAGCCTATAGGATATAATTTCCAGTGGTTGGTGAAAAAGGTGGTTTATGTTTATGGCCTGAATATACCAAAATTTAAGTTCTTTTATAATTATTGTAAGCTAAACTTATGAAAAATCTTGTATTAAATGTTCTACTCTTAGCTACCTATACAAACATTTTTATGAATTATACCTACAAAATAATTTGCAAATATTCATAATTTAGACGAATTTTCGTCAAAATTTGAACTTCAAATGCTAATAAAAAAAAATTGTGCCTATGTATTCTTATAATTTTTTAATCACTATAAGAATAACATATGAGGAACTATGTATACAATTTTCAAGTATTTTGATAGGGCCAAAAAAATTTTATCGACCCTTCAAAAAAAATTTTTCAGAAAAATTGAAAATTTCAGTTGTCTATAAATAGCTCAAAAAAACTCAAAATATTTTGAAAATTAAATCAAGTAAATAAAATTCCAATCTAAATAACTGGTAAAATTTTCAAGTATCTACGACTTATACTTTTTGAATTATAACAAACATCAAAAATCGTTTGAGGCTAAACCGTTATTTAACGCGGTTTTGTAAAAATTTAAATTTCAAACACTCATAAAATTTTTTGTCTGAATCCGGTAGAGTTTTTTTTACAGATATTTGAAGAAAAATGTATGGAGAACCTTGTACTAAATTTTCAAAATTTAGTTATAAAAGAAAAAAATTTTATGATTTTTCAACTTCAAAATTACTTGCAAATTTTCGCGTTTTCGACAGATTTCGTAAAAATTTGAACTATAAACGCTTATAAAAAAAAATTGTGACTAACGATTTTTAATTTTTTTTAACTACAATAAAAACAATTCATAAGGAACCTTGTATTGTAAAAACTTTTTGGTCACTTAAAAAAAAATTTCTCAAAAAAATCGAAAATTTCAGTGGTCTATAAATAACTCAAAAAAAGTCAAAATTTTTTGAAAATTTAACTATATACAGATACCACTGACATTAACATTTGGTGAAAATTTCAAGTATTTTCAGTGATTAGTTTTTGAATTACAACAATAAAAAAAAATCGATTTGGTCGAAATCTGGTTTTGCGTAAAAATTGCCGTTTTTCCGTCATTTTTTTTTTGTTTTTCTCGATTTTTTTGAAAACTGTTGGAAAATGTTAACTTTTTACCTGTATAATGCACCAAGGATATTCACTTTTACATCGGAAACCACCCCCATAATTTGAAATTGGAGCATTATTTCGACTAGTTATGCTGTACACAGACACAAAAAAAAAAACAAAAAAAAAACATACATCATTGTAAAATCAATACATTCTTCACTCCGTTCAGAATCTAAAATGCTTTAATGGTTTTAGTTATATGTTAACACTATATGAAATTATGAAAAATATTGTTGATCCACATTGTATATTAAAAGTAAGTATACACTTTTTGATGTTCAGATGTTCGTATAATTGATTTGTCAAATTTGAATTGAACGATAAATTATTGCACACATAAAACGATTCTGAGCAGATACGGTATGTCAGCCTATATTACTAAATTTATAATTATATTTCTATTAAAAATAGTAATTTATTTCACTTTCAGTGATAAAATAACGATTATATTATATAAATAGGTAATAGCTTAAAATTAATAATCTAAATATTTTGAAAATGTTATTGCATAATTTAATAAAATAAAATAATCTATAGTATAAAAGCAAGTCCCGTTTTTTGTCACACATTATTAAATACATTACTATTATACCTAAAGGTTTTATTACCACTTCTGTAGGAAAACATGTCCAATATTTTGACATTTTCAAATTTTTACAGAAATATGATATTTGTATCAAATAATCTTAATAATTATTATTTTAAGGTATGTACACTTAATAGCATTTTATGATCGAAGTAACTATAAGATGACTAGACAGAATTTTAAACACTCCCACAATTTTTAAACAACTATCCACGGGGGTGGAAAAAACGAGAGTGACAACTATACTAGTACAATATAAATTCCTTATAAATATTTTTGAATTTCTACAAAATTTTTTATTAAAATTTATTCTACAAACAAAATATAAACGCAATTATCGTTATTAGATTTTTGGGTTTTATTAAGAGCTACTTACCAGGAGCTTAGTATTTAATTTTAAAGTCTTAGCCTTACCTGTTGAAACTTTTAGACTCTAAACTATAAACTAATTTGTAGATTTCGGTGATCTTGATAAACTTTTACTTTGAATTCTTGAAAAAAAAAATCATGACAATGAATTTTTAAAAGTTTTAAAATTACAATAAAAACAACAATGTGGAATCTCGTATTCAGTTTTAAAATTTTTTAACCAAAGCATAATTTTTTTAGATTTATACTTTATGATTACCTAGTTAAATATTTTTTAAATTTCATACAATATAGAAAACAGTAATTTACATTAAAAGTGTACTAAAAATTCTTTAATTTTATGAATTATGAAAAAATATAAATAAAAGTGTTTGATAAAAAATAATTATTTTACACTTACAATTTACAATTACATCAACATTTAAAATATAAGCTCTCATCAAATCAATATCAAAAATATTTGTGGAATCATTCTTGATGTTTTTTTATATATTATTCACAAATTTAAGGTTTAAATAATAAACATTTTATGAATTTCAAACTACAAAATAATTTGCAAATGTTTATAGTTTTGAAAATTTTGTCATCAATAGGAACATTATTCGCTCCATTTAAAATCTAAAATATTATTCATAGTTTTCTAAATAATATTGTTCTTCTTAAAGTTGATTTAAAGTTATTATACAATAGATACATGTAAATTATCGAATCTGTTTTTATTGAAGTTTTAAAAAATATAAATATTTGTTCTGCTAATAGTTTTTATCCTGTACATTTTTTAATTTATTTTATTTTGCTAAAAATTAAAAAAAAGTTTTTAATTTAATAATTGATTTAATATACTTAGTTTAAATCAAGTCAATGATGATCATCATTAGTTATGATTTTAGAATTAAGCCCCAGTTTTGAAATTCAGAAACATATTCAATTATTAGTTCTTGAGCGAATGTATAGAACATAATATAATAAATATGTCTTAAACTCATATCATAATATAATAATTACACATGACGCATGACAGATGAAATATTATGTTGTTTATATATGTTTATTATCGTAGTTAATGAACAGGAAAATAAACGTAATCGTGCTGTATTAATTTATTCAATTATATAATCTAAATAGAACCCTATATTCACAATGTATATCACAGTATTGTAGGTTTCTTATATTATTGTTTCTTATATACTAAATATATTACATTGTTAGGTATAATAAAACACATTCCGTAGGTTCATAAACTTTCATCTAATAATTTATTTGCTATATACAAGTTAATGATTTCTCTTCTATTTGGACTTAATATAAAGCTTAGATGACCCCATTGTACTTGATCAATATAATGTACTTCCTTAATATTTGGTAATAAATGAATAAGCCATTTTACGTCCTGAAAAAATACAATAATGTTCTTATATTTTTCAATTATGAATTGGAAAAATCATAATTTATAAATTATATTCTAATTTTAGCAAATAAAATTGGTTTCACAATGTTTTGTTTTTTATTATTATTATTATTGTGTTTTGTCCGTTTAATCTAACCTTTTGAAATAGAAAAAAAGGCTACTTCATCAACTTTGATGGAGGTTTTTAGTAGAAAATAAGAACATTGTTATACATTTTATATTATTTAAAATAATCAAGAAAAAAATACGATTAAGAATAAACTTAAATAATTATAGTATTTACACAAAGTCAGTGATCCGATTTTTTGATTAAAATGAAAAATAACATTAACAATGTATATTCAATAAGTTTCCTTTAAGTAATATTTTGCTTTTCTCTAACAGTTTTTTTTTTTAAACTTAAAACATTAAATATTTAAATAGTAGCCTGGTCATTGTAATAGATTTTTTGTAAATTAATTATCAATTACCGTTGGCGTAGTAAGATAATCATTGTTTGAATGTATGATAAATGTTGGTGCTGTAACTTTGGATAAATCGTAATCCGGTGGAATTATTTTATTGTAAAGTAGCAAATTTCCAGAAGTCCCATAATCATAATGGCTGAGTCTCCCTGAAAAATAAAACCAATAATAGAATTGCAATTTATGTGCGATATTCCAATTTGAGTTTAATCAAGTTTCAATAAGTGTTGTGAAGCGTGTGTATAACGTAAGTGGATGTGTACATTATGGTTATTGTAAAATGGTAAGACTTCTAAACATTAAACAAAATAAGACTAGTTTTCGCATCATTCGAAATTCAACATTTTATATTAGTTTTCTTATTTTATACTTGCCTTTCAGTACTATTTGAAAATAATGTTTCATCAATTTAGATGACACTGGTTGTGGAAATACAGAAGCCATGTCTAAAACTGTATTCTAAACAAAAAAAACATTTTTACAACAATTATTTTTATTTATCTTTTACACCCAAGATGAAAAAATACTAAAACTAAAATTTAGTTTAATTTATTAAACGATTATATATTTGATTATGTATTACTATCTGGTTGCAAGACAAAAAAATACAATTTCAATTATTAAATATGGCAGTCTAGTGATTGATTATATTATTTGAATAATATAAATTAAGAATTTGAAGTTCTAAGTGATTTTTTACTATTTTATTAATAAATTCTATTATACTTAAAATTTGATGTAAACATTCACCTTGTAGGTGGTGAGAGTTAGCAGTCAAGATGATCAAAAGTTCATACAAGAGTTTGAAGTAAAATTATTATAAACTGAACTTGACATTACTTTAAGCTGGTAAAAGAAGTTTTTTTAAACTTTTGAACGAACAAGTATTAACCACATAACAACAATGTATCTTTCATATTAAAATACGAAATTAATATTTTAATTGAGTTCAAATTAATATTTTTTTTTTAAACTTCAACATTCTTAACATTAAAAACAGTTTTGAAATTTATTTAAAATTAGTTTGGTAAATACGTAAAACATAATTATTTAATATTATTTCTAACAGCATTTTAAATATTAGTATTACATACATTGTCTATTGGTAAATCGACTCCTTCCAAAAAATCGATAAGCTTCTTACAACTCTTTAATACACTTTCCTTTGCACACATGTTTCTTAATTGACTATACGTACTGTCTGGATCCATGGTGTATGGGATGAAGTCGAATACATCTAGCATTATCTTGAAAATTAAAATATTAAACCGTATAAACTAACGAAAAATATTTTGAACATGCTTTTAAATGTTCTTATAATTAAGTATATGATTAATAATGATGTATAAAATATTTTTTATTTTAATGATATTAAAAAAAAACCATAACATGTACTTTTAGGACGCACGTCCGTATAGTATTTATAGAGTATATGAAGAAAAAAAATGAGCTTGGGCTACTTAAGCTCATGGAATATATACTTTCATGGTAGAACGAAAACGTTGCAGTTTTAAAAGTGTAAATTTTTCATAATTGACTTAATTTGTTTAATAACAATATTACCGATACAATTTTTGGAAATTGTTTAACAAAAGTAGTGACAGGAGATGTTTTAAAATTAGTTGCCGGTGCTATGAGTACAAGTTTGTTGACCTTAGCGTTGTATTCTGGCTTATCGGACAAGCAAACAAATGCTATAGTTGCTCCTAAAGAATAACCCACAACGTTCAATTTTGAATGTTCTGTTTTTTTCAAAATAAAATCTATAACTGCAGTCAAATCGTATACGCCCATTTCATGAAAACTAAAACATTAAAAAAAAAAACAAATAAATTATCAATTAACCGAGATTTTTTTTTATAAAATAATATATATTTGTTCCTGCATTAAAGTATTAAACTTGGAAAAAAGTACAATATTAATAGAAATAAAAAGATTTTAGGTTTATCAAATGCATATTTTAATTTACTGGTCGATATAAAATTAAGAATTCGTCGTATTCGTAAGTTTTGTCTCAGTATTGAAAGCCAACACCAAGGCAAATTTTTGTAAAATATTATAATTTTACAATACCTACTCATAATTATTAATTCAATTATATTTTTATATTTAATTAAATTAAACAAAAGTACCTATTCAAACTATAAACACAAACTATAAAACTAATAGTATTATCATTCATAGAACAACAAAAACTATCATTTAATCATCATACTCATACGTATATATGTAATATGTTTAATACTTTGCTCATAAAAATTTGAATGAAAAGTTTAGATATATTTAAATGAATGGTTAATGCAACGAATAGTGAAATTTGAAAATAAAAATACTATTATGATTTTAGTTTTTAATGTTTATCACTAATGTTTAATTATTGTAGTTGTGTGTTTATCATATTAATATTTTTTATTGTTTGTTTTTCAAGATCTACCTATATAAAATATTAAGAAAAATATTTGTTAAGAGCTCAATAATGTTTATCGAGAATAATGGAATAATGTATCGTTACAAAAAAAATAAAATAAAATTTTAATTTCAAAAGTAATGCTATTTAATATTTATTTATCTCTGAAGAAAGTCAAATTTTATAGATTAAAAAGCTTAGAAAATAATTTTTAATACACCTTAATATATAAATATTGTACCTATAGACCAAACAATAAAGCAATAGTTTTAAATGGGCCTTGTGATAAATCTATAATAATATAAATCAGAAGTAAAGTTACACCATTTTAAAATCCAATATGATACCTGGTAATACGATTATACGAATAATATATTCAAAATGTTGATGGATTTTCATTTTGTATAATCAATGTCTAATATTTAATACATGAGTTTTCTTTTTCAAAAATGAATAATAAACTATAGTTAATTAATATACGATATGCGTAACTACAAAAAAAAAAAAAATGTCTTAATAAATCCAGTAAATACTGTTTCACACTAATTTTACATAACCGAAAGGAAAACTTAAATCATCTGTAAAGTGAATAAGTGAATTAAATAGCTACTTTTAAAAGCTTTTATTTCATAATTTATAAATAGTTTCTATCAAAACTAAGTGTAAATATATATTTTTAATTTATATATTTAAAGTTCCAATAAAGGTTACTAATATTAGACATATACCTAATACTTTAATTTAAATTAAACTTTAAAATCAAAGCATGATACTAAAATTTCAAGGTGTATAATTAAAAAATTATTGTAACATTTATTTCATAGAATTAATAATAAAAAGTTAAGTTATACTATAATACTATAATAATTATAGAGTTAAATAATATATATACCTAAAATTCCATGATATTCTATTCATGTTTGGTAGTGATCCAGGTCTCTTGTAAATACTTAGTGTTCTGGAAAGACCTACACCTCTGGTATTGTATAACCAAACGTCAAAACCTGCATCTGATAATACAAAACCTGAAATTGAATAATTCACATTATTTTAATCGTTTATAATAATAATAGAAGAATTGGATAATAAATTATTATTAGGTACTAGATTTTCGTACAACTACATTATCGAATATACTAAGATATGTACCCGTGAAGTCCGTTAGTTCTTGATGTATTATAATTTATTGTATAAGTAAGTTATATCAATGCGTTAAATGTTTGTTGAGTTCAGTTGGAGGTTTCCGAGCTACATTAAATATTTGTTTGGTGGGTACATATTGTACGTCATTTAATATTAATATAGTGTGCAAGTACTGTAGCTATTTGGCATGATCTGAGTGTCTATTACGCTTACCTTCACGATTGAAATGATTATCCCCACTATTGTTTTTCCGTGAACCTTATAACCGGGAGTAGGTCCAAAATCCTAGTTTGGTTGAGGCTGTTTGGTAAAATGTTTTTTTAATCACCAGTACTTTTTCATTTGGTGTTAAATTATTGATGACCCTCTATTAACATTTCGTGACTCCTAGTTTGCGCATCACTGCTTTAAAACCTTGTCGGAGAACCAACTATACTCAACAGTGGTACCCTATTCGAATCCATTAGTTGTTTTTAGGAAAAGAAGAGTAACACGAGAAAATCAATTTTCATCAACAGGTTATACTTATCTAAAAATTAATCTGCATATTTTTCAAATATCACTGAGTATAAATTTATAATACACATAAGTGTAAAATCCCCACCAATAATGTTTTTGGATTTTAATAAAATCATGAACAGTATTAATCATTAGAATATGTAATTTTGTTAAAATTTAAACTTTAAAAATGTATTAAAATAATTGTGATTGTATATTAATTAGACTTTTTGATTCTAGTATAAGCTATTTAAGAGGAACTTTGTATCTAACTGTTAAACCTTTCTTGAACAAATTAAGATTTTAAAAATATTTTACTATAATATACTTGTGGCTTATAAATTTTAGTGATTTTGATGGATTTTGTAAGCAATTGAACTTTAAAAGCGTATGAAAAAAAAATATGCCAATGCATTTTTAATATATATGAGTATTGAGTAATTTATGTGGGATCTTAAAAACAATTTTTAAAAAGTTTGGCCTTGCAAATAATTTTTCATTGACATTTAATTTATACGATATACATTAAATAAAAAAAAAAATAGAAAATTTCAAATGTGTATAAATATTATATATTATTAAAAAAAAAGAAAGAAAATTATATCGTGTATATAAAATTATAATATAAAAATGTAAAATATTAAAGTACTTGAAGTATCTATTATGATTATTCATTTTTGGATTATGCCAAAAAATATTAAAAATAAATTACGATTTTCATTAACAGTATATTATAGGTACATTAAAAAATAAATTACTTACTGAGTGACGAGTTGTTAGCTGTGAATATATATGAATCTGAAAAAAGTCCGTGCATTAATAGAACGGGTTTTCCGATAACTGTGCTTCCATTATGCGGTATTCGTTCTAAGCCCAAATGAGCTCTATCTTCGGTCCACACTTCATGCGTCTCCAATGGATATCCGAATTCTTTAATTTTTGTTGACTTAAAATAATAATTTAAATTAAAGTTAAATGTAATTATTATTACTATTTTAGGTATATGTTTATGATTCCAAAACGTGTATATTATAAACAATAATAGTGTTATTTTTGTTTTAAAAGTAAATAAATTTCATAAATATTTCATTAACAAGCCTTATACAAATTTATATTGTGAGATGTATCGACAAGTTATCATAATAATACGTTCAAAGTCATCGGTTGTTTTTTGTAACGCATTAAATGCGTGAAAAATAAACCTGTTTGGCAATAAAACATTATGAAGTCATCTTACAGTAATCTTATGATAAATTATGAGGTGGAATGAATTTTTTAGCACTGAGAATTTTTTATTTTAGTATATTAAAATATTTACTTAATTATTATAATTTATTTATATTAATAAGTGTTATTTATTATTAAACTATTACATTTATGGTTTCATGGGACGCTGATTAAGTAATATTATAATAATATTTTTTGATAGAAATATTAATATATTTCTTTTTAATACAAAATATATTTATTTGTTGTTGTTAAAATATACTTTATATAATAATTTTAATTAAAGAAAATCCTTCAGATTCACTATTATATTTCCGTGTTAAAAATTAACATTAATACATGTTTTATCGTGTACATTATTTTAAAGAGGTATTGTATGTATTTTGTAATTAGTACCTCTAGTTTATTCATTTTCATTGTGAAGAAACACTTCATTCTTTAATAAACATTTACAAATTAAATTTTACAACTTTGTATCGATATATTTCACAGTAGTATATTATGTAACAATTTGTTCATGGCGGATTATTCAGATAGTAGTTACACTTTGTAGACAAAGACTGGTATAAAAAAAGGTGCTTAAGCGTTTTTGATATGATTTTATTTTAAGAAGTAATCTGTCAGTTAAATTAGTTTAAAAAAAATGTGACTTACATCTATAAAGCCATATTAAAACACACTGTAATATTAGCTGACCAATAAAATATGTTAATATTTGATCCACTCACAGCTAGAATAAATAAGTTTATCGCAACTCACATGTTGCTGGGAAAGTTATAGGTTATTAAGTCACAACGACCAAATAATTTATAAATGAAAAATGTGAGTTTCCATGATGGAAATGTGAGATATTTCAGTGAATGTTTTATCGAAACAACGTGATGTGCATTGTGCAGAGAAGAAAAGAAGCATGTACTGTGTAAGTAACAAATATCTATGTTCACGGATAAAAAACCTATAAAAATATGGTATGGGAATAAGTCGAAAATAAGAAGCGAGTTTTTATGGAGTTAACGAAAGTAAAAGGTTAGCTAATTGTTTACTGAAACGGCATATAATTAAGTTAGTTTATCGCTAAAACGATTCGAAAAGAGATTTGTATTAAAAATGTATTATCATGATTCAAGAAAACTAGAAACGCTAAGTCGTCGAAAAAGTCTGTTAGTGATAAGAGCAAACATTTTAGTAAACATTAAATACAATAAAAAACATTAAATAGTTTTGAAGATTATATCAAAAACGATTTTTAGTAAGTTGTTTGATCTCGGTATCTACACGAAAAAGCGTCTAAGCATACTTAAGATAGGTATTAATAATTTTAACATGATATTAATCATATTCAAACAAAACTATAAAGATAGGTAAGTCACGTTGTAGGACACACGCTATTCATTATGCTCCCTGAATTTATTTAATAGCCTTTTTTTATGCTATCAAACCAATGAATAGTTGCAATGAACAATTAAATTGTATTTGTTACGAGTTTTGAATAAAACCATTATTATTAAAAACAATAACACCGATTGAATTCAACTCTATAATGTAAAAATGTATTATTGTATATTAAAATACGAGTTAAAACATTAAATTTTATATTCAAATGTAAAACATTAGTCTTAACTTACAGCATCTAGACAAGTGGCATAATCACACGTGTTAAACAATATTATGATAGTTGATAATGAGATTAAAATAAATCGATAATTGTCCAAGTTCAAAAATTGCATGATCGTGATCCAATTCTTCTTGAGATTAAAAATTAAATAAAAAAATGTTATTTTAAAATATTTCACTAGCTGAATAAGTAGATACCTATTATTTAGATTTTAGTTCGTTTATAATTTAAAAAATAAAATAGAACATACATTTTATTCATGCGTATTCAATAATATTCGTATAAAAACCGCACTTAAAACGTTCAACCGTGAATACGATAACTTGCCCACTACAGTATTATTTTACATGTATTCCTATTTATACCAAAAATATGAGTATCCTTGAAGTAAAAACAGGAAACTGTACTGGAAATAAATAATTATTACGTTGTCATCTCTAGAGTTGGAAATCATGGTCAGTTATTGAACTAAACATTATGTACCTATAATATCTTATATTATAGTAGCATATTAATTATTGTTATAATAAAATGCGCGCACCCACTTGCGTCACTGTTCTCCTCAAACAAAATATAACATTTTTAAAATAAAAACCAGCATTTTTTCTTTAAGCTCTTAAGTAAATATTATTTCTAAAATGATTATTATTTGAGTTGCAATAAAATTTTGAATATATAGTTTTATCAATAATGATGTGTAGCATTTGAATGTTTTTTCGAGGTTTTGTTGGTTCATTATAACTTATTTTCTGTATCTACAGTTTACGTAAGTATTGACATAAGTTAATATTATAATAATATATATGATATAATGTAATATTTTTTTTTTTTGGAAAAATTTGTATCAACCTACTTTAATTAATTATTATACTTAGAGAAATATCTTTTTTATTATTTTATTATAGCTTTAAATGACAACTAATAAAGCTTAACAGTTATATATATATATAAAAAAAAATATTTTTAAGATATATAAATTAATTATAAAATACAAGCAAAACTAATGCACAATCTCTGGTCATATTTTATATACCTACAATTATTTATCATTGAACTAAAATTTAACACAACATCTATTGCAGAGTTATACTCGATGGCAAAGTATATACTCGAAATAAATGTTATAGGTACAGCAGAGCGACTTTTATATAGTTAATTCAACTTAAACTTATATTGGTAGGGAAATAATTTGTAATTACATTTATTACCATTATTTTCTACCGGTAAAATATTTCCATTATAGGTATAGTAGGTTTTAAAGTTTTCTATGAACCTCTTTGAAATGAAACATTATATTATTTTGAATAGTTTAAAAATAGGTTCTTTATAATTCGAATACGATACAATATGTAATATGATCGATTCGTCTCAGCAAAAAATACAAACGCATACATACTGTAAACATTTTTTTTTATTCTCATAAATTACATTTTAATTTAAATAAACAAAAAAGGAAATATTCGTTCGAATACTAGATAATATACAATAATATATAATATATGCAATAGGTATAGGATGATTTATTTTTCATTAGCTAGGTCGAGTAAAAAGTTTTTTTTATTAAAATTATGAAACATCGATAAATATTTATACAGCAGTGAAACAATCCACGATTTATGCCTACTTTTAATTAAAAGATAAAAAGTTAAAACAGTACTATACAAATTTACATATGAATACATGCTTTTGGAGCGAACAGAATATCCATTGAATTCTTTTTTATACACAAGTATATTTAAAGTATTGCGTTGTTTAAATCTTCGTAGAATAACAGTTTATTCAAATACGGGGTAGGCATAGATGATTATTATAGTAGAAATATATTGTTATTATTATGCTGGAATGACATACTTTACAACTTAATTATAAACCTTAAAAACTTATGTTTCTATTATCTATTATTATTATTATTATTTTGATTTGATATTGATTTATTATTTTTTTTTATTTAATGACGTTACCGCTTTAGGCGAGTAGTACACTAGTACGATAACGAATAGCTGATGTTCAACTTCAACATATTATCTGATAGCAAAGTTCTTGTTAGAAGGGTCAAAAGTAAAAAATTCCCAGTATTTTATTAGTTATCGAGTAAATTTTTTTTTAAAAAAACGGAAGTTTTTACGCAAAACAAGTGTTTAACAAAATTGATTGTGTTATTTGGTAGTTGGTAGTAATTCAAAAACATAATAATAGTTGATGTTTTAACTAAATATTTATACAATCATATTGTTTGTGAAATGATTTAAAAGTATTTTGACTTAGGTATATTGAACTAAATATACACATTTGAATAAAAGGTTTTTTTAAAGTTATTAAACAGATGGAACTTAAAAAAAAGTATAAAATAAATCGATTATACCTAATATTTATGCATGTTTGAAATTTAAATTTTGAAGAAATAAAATATAAGGGTTTTTCATCAAAGAATTACAGTTTTTTTATTTGAATTCAAAAATATTATTCGTGGAGATTAATACTTTTAGGTACCTACATTATTATATTTTACTATACATAAATACATAATGCCATTTTTAAAATATTTAACTCAATTTTTAATAGTATTTTGGCGATTTATACCTCGAACCTATTGACATCGTTCAACGGTAAGTCGGATTAAACTCAAAAATAAAAAAAATAAAAAAATAAAATAAAATAGAATATAAAATATAGATATAATATCAATATAATAATAATAATAATAATAATAACGAATGCGATGTTTTCGATAAAAAATAAATTTACATATAGTATTTTCAATAGTGTAATAAATTACGAAAATACAATATAAATAAAAATATAATAAAATGTACTTACTTAAAAATATATAGGCTGACAGACCCCTGAATCGTTTTTTGTAGACAATTATTTATTATTGAATTCAGATTTAAACTTAAGACTTATAACACATCTATTATAATGATGTACTTGCTTAATTTGTCAAATCTGAGAGTGCGTTTGATAAACTTAAAAAAGTATGGTACATGCAAATATATGAACTCGTATTTAACAACACATTGAATAAAAAAATAATTTGTGTAAGACTTATAAGAACAAGTAGATACCTGTTATAATGTCTGTTATTTTAAATTCTGAACGGAGTGATGAATGTATTGGTTCTACAATGATGTGTTTTTGTGTTTGTGTATATGATAAATTTTCGAAATAATGCTTCAATTTAAAACTTCAGGGGTGGTTTTTGTTAGCAAATGGAATTTCTTTGGTGCATTTAAAATTTCAAATATTTACGAAATATTATAAAATTGTATAAATTTGCAAATACCTACCTAATTTTGTAGTTGAAATTTATAAAATGTTATATAACAAATTGAATAATGTAATATTTTATAAGTAGTTGCATCTTGTTAGATTTATAAAGTTTATCAAAAACTATATTATACTTACGCATATACAATTATTATATACTTGACTTATGCCTGTAGTCCAAACTCCAAAGACACATATTATGTGATATTCTACACAAATTTATTACATTTTTCACTCGTCATAGATGCATTTACTTATAACCTATATGTATGGCTATCCTTATAGTAATTATTGCAATACTGTCGATATTTACATCTCGGAAAAATTTGATTCCCAATAGTACAGTAGATTTATAACATATATTTATGGCACATTCAAATGTAATTTTGACGTAAAAATGTTCATATCTTCATGATACACTGTGTATACTTGTATATGACTTATCCTAGAATCTTACTGTATGACTATATCTCAGGGGTGGCTAGCGAGAAGAGACTCGCGAGCCACCAAATATACTAATACATATGGAAGAGCCAAAATGTAAAAAAAAAAGGTTTCATATTATTATATAATACATAAATTTCTAATAAAATTTTTTTTGTAAAAATATTACGATAAGATGCGAGACGCGGTTAGGCGACCCCTGCTATATCTATTCTGTACAATTCATCGTGTACACGATGTTTCAACTATATCTTGAAACATATAGGTACAATTTACATATTCATGTAACTCTATACAAACGAATCTTCTGTTAAATATGAATATTACATATTAACAATTTTATTAGTCATTATTTCGTGAATTTATTAGCTTACGTTATTTTGGTATTATATTTTTGATAATACCTATAAAAATAAATAATTTTTATTACAAATAAACTTTATTAACGTTTTTAACAAATACAAAACATGGCTGGATGATTCACGCAGAAACGTACATTTTAAATTCCAGAATAATTAAATAAATGAAAAAAATAGTTGACTTAATGTGTCACAAAATTTAGCATGAAAAAAACGAAATGCGTATAGAAAAAAATTTATCCATGGCTTTAAGAAAAAAAAAAATTACGAATTCGCTGTAGGTCAAAACAAAATGTGATAAGAAAAAATGTCGCCAAAGTGGCTTGTTTTACATAAATGCAGAACATATTATTTAAACAAAATGTATACAATTAAAAAAAAAAATTTCCTAAGTGGCTATAAAAAAAAATAAAAAAACAAAAACTTCGGACAGGACTTCTCAAAAAACGGGGAGGGGGATACGAGATGGCGTAGTTGGTGCAAGATATTGCGTGTTACAGGCGTCTGGTCACCTTCGCACATTCACACGATCGATCCTGCTGGCGATGATAGTCACGGTTGCGTTTAATCGGGCATGTAATGCGTCGACCATCACGACGGAAAGTGAGGCTCGTTTTCTACGGTCACGGGACAACGGTTGACGACGATGGAGCTAGTGCGCGTCGATATTGTAAATGACGATTTTAGCGACAGAAGGCGGAAAACAAAACACGGAGCGAGCGAATAATTGGTGCTACGGAACGGCGGGATTGCCGCAGGACGAAAAAAAAGAGTCAACGGACTGCAGCACAACGCGCAGCAGTCCTGATGTTCTCCGTAGATTTAACCATGGCATCAGTCAGTCACACGCCGCCGAACCCTGAAACATTAAGTTTCTACAGGTCCGGCGCAGCTAACGTCTGTAGATATTCCTAACTTTATAAGCTCACTCCACGATCTAAGTCTTCGCTGCTGTCATTTCCAATCGTCATCACAGCATCATCGTCGGGGCGGAATCGTTGCTCATGTTCGTACGATACTAGCTGCCGTGTTGTCGTCATCCTTCGCTCCGCGTGACCAAAGAATCTGGGCGCTCGCACAACCGCCAGAGGGTCGAGCGTTTCGGCGACCGAGCTCACGACAACCGCGAATTCGTCGCGCAGTGGGTAATCGGAAAATGTGCGTAGGCGACTTACCGCCGAGCACCGTCCGTGCACTTTCTCGTATCCCTCTACCATTTCGTCACAGTCATCCTGTCCGAAGTCTTCGGCTAAGGGGTCAAGTTATTCAGCTTCGAACGGATATCCACATCGGAAGCAACATACGCCACATACAACGCGCTAGGTTAGGCACAACATCTCCACACCGAGATCAAAAATCCTCGTCGTTGGCGAGGAGCGCGTTGTTGGGGTGTTACTCCGGGCTCACAAAAACATTTCTGTATCTTAACACCCTTAGCCGGCAAGACATCGACGTGGTTCGCCGAAATTGCAGCGTCGCCTTGCCCGTCTTCGACAGCTACAGACGTTCCTTTTAAGGAGGTATCGACGGTCTGTAGTGACTCAGACGGTGCATTTCCGCAAGGCGATTTGCATACCAACGTCATTAATTCTTCTACCACATCATCTACTACCCTTTCAGCTGTTTCTTCTTCACTTTGCATCGAGCCTGTTAATACATCTATTGCTCGCTCGTCTTCAACAACTACAGATGTTCCTTTTACGGAAATATCGATGGTCTGTAGTGTTTCAGTCGACTCGCATACCAATTTTAATAATTCATGCATAACATCATTGACCACGTTTTCTACTGGCTCGTCTTCGCATTGTACCGTGGTTACATCTAATATTGCATTTAAATCTCTAACGACATCGTTAAGTAACGCTGCAACGACAATGTTATTGTTTGACGCCATATTTAAGTTACAACGATACGATTTTTGTAATTATTGTGTAGAGAGTAGTTGTGCACGTCTCGAATTTTGAATTGTAAGTCAACTAAATTGGAATATTGTCCGACACCATAGATGATAAATTCAAAAATTTCCCAGACAACGAGTACCACATCGTTTGTTACTAGCCAGCAATTACCTACGTTCAACGATCCTAATCAGCTAACATGAGGATTCCACTGGTCCGTTTATTTTTCCAAACATTATTATATACCTATATTACAAATTACCTATTTTCTAATAGTAACTATTATAATAATTTAACCAATATTTCAAATATTTTGATTCGTATTATACCCTTTAGGTGGTCTTTTTAATTTTATATTTTTTATATAATATAGGTACTTTATTTATTAACAAAATATATGGATAAATAATTTCAATAAAATGTTTTGACGATAGCAATCAAGTGCACATATTGTTATCATTTATTAATAATATTGCTAATGTATAATATACTATTTTACCATTTACCACGACCTATACCATTTTTTACTCGACATATTAAAATAAAGGTATTCATAAAATTGAATATATATCTACATATAATAACATATATGTCATCCCAATAGTATTTGAATAAGAAAAAGATTTTAGGGTTGCCGATAATTTTTTTATAATATATAAAAGATCTGTAAGATAAATAGTAAAATCCATTTTATTATGTAGATATATGATTGCAAGAGCCAATGCGTAGGTAATATTTTAATGATGTATTCTTATTTTATTTCTAAAGTATACCTTCAGTACATAAACATATATTGAGGGAAAATTTAATCCTCTCTCTTTCTCAAAAAAAAAAAAAGAAAAAAAGAATTTCTAACCTAGTCTAAAATTAACTTATGATGGTGACGTGGGGTATACCTCTGCGTATGTGTTAATTAATTTATCTATCACCCCTATCCCACAATATATTTAGCCATATTTATGTCTATGCATTGGTTGGAGTTGAACTTACTTTTTGTTACATAGTTTTGTACTGTTTAACATGTATGGGCCCCATATGGTTTAAGAAAAACATCGATCTCTGTACAATGTACATATACGAGTACTATACTTGCTAAAATAAAAGCCTTGTTTATTAAGAATATCTGTATACTATATCTATATAACAACATAAATATAAAGTAAGTGATAGAATACCATCCTGACTATAGAATTTTCCACAAACTTTTTTTTGGACTTCATTGATTCTCATGGGTTTAGTGTTTAGACCTTGTGTCGACTGCAGTTCTATATGTTTGGCAAACCAACTTTTACATAGGTATATGAATTCTAAATATTTAAAGGAGGTTCATAAATATTGATAAACATCAAATTTAAAATATTATATATTGTTAACCTAGAGCGAAGATCCATACATATATTATTCATTGCACTGAAATCTCTCTAACATTGGGTTATCGAACATGGGAACGTTTTAAGAAAAGTATAATATTTTGTGGCGTTTATTCACCAGATCTGATCGGTTTTTGATAAGGCATCTGCGAACATTTATTTTGTTATTGAAGCTGCGTTCGATACAATATCATTCTTATAATCGGCAGTTCCTCAAACATCTCCACAGATAATATAATATATTAAAATATTTGTATATGTAACTATCCATATAGCAGTGATTATAATAATTGTAAATATATAAATTATTGTTTGATATTGATAGATGGTTGATTATCATTAAACAAATGATAACTTTTCTATCAAACAACCAACCTAATTGATTGAAAATGAAGACAAAAATATTTTTTTGAAAGTAATTATTTCATTTTACTTATTTCTCTAGTTTTCGTACCATACCGCTCGGCGCTCTTATTCCAAATATAATATATAGTAGTAAATTAGTATAATTTAGTTACTATAGCCTATAGGATTGTCATTTTTTTTATTACGGATGGATTGAGGATAAAATGGTAAACAGTAAAAATACAACGGTAAATAAATAGTAACGATACACGTTTATATTTGGTATACATATATATATATATATATATATAAATACTTTAATT
This sequence comes from Aphis gossypii, assembly GCF_020184175.1. Lineage (NCBI taxonomy): Eukaryota > Metazoa > Arthropoda > Insecta > Hemiptera > Aphididae > Aphis > Aphis gossypii. The sequence goes on along the minus strand of NC_065531.1, from coordinate 57,537,881 downwards.
TTTTTCAGCTTTTTTTGTTTCGTTTATAAGCACTTGTCAATCAAACACAATTTCAGACAGTGCGAACAGTGTCGAAACGTGGTAGACACATAATATAACAACGTGGGTACACTTTTCCCAAGTTACAAATGATACGTAAAAATAGATAATATCAAGATTTTCAAGAAAAAAAATTTGATATGTAGCAGCTATACGTACTGATTGGTACAAATTCCGATTCCGATATTGGTCGATAAGTACGTTTAAACTACGGTACTTATACCACATATTATTTAATTTCTTGAACGCTCAATTTTCTACCAACGTATTAGTTCACTCAAATTTCTTCCTTGAAAATCTTGTATATGTACACATTATATATTTTCGTGCATTTTAATGGCGTTATTCAATCAGAAAGGCAGAAGGCGACAGTACGTCTAATTTTTGTACTATTCGAATACACATATAATGTAAAAATACGTTACAACATAATAGTAATATGCATTGTTTTTTTTTAGAAACTTTTCGTTTATTTATTTTTTATTATTATTAAATTAATATTTAACTAAAATACATCAAAATTAATCAATTAACTCCCACGCCGTCCAAATAATAATACATTTTATTCGGGAAGTATCACACGACATAGATGATGGTGTTTATTTGAACATTTGCGGTAAGCATTCCATTCATATATTTACACACAGAAAAAACATTCAACGATATTTCGAGAACAAAAAAAAAAAAAAAAAACAAAAAATAAAAATAATAAGTGAAAAAAAATACACACGCTTTAAAATTTAAATTTACATAGGTACTGAAAAATATAATATATTTTTTTTCATATATATATATATACGACAGATTTTGACTCTAATCAGATAGTGGTCTAATGAGGAGTATTGAGAAGACGACAGTTTTATTATTATATAAAACCGCCACATAAAAAACGATAAACAGCGTCATGTACGTAATAATAATATAATAATAATAATAATTAATAGTAATAATAATAATAATAATAATAATCATAAAAAAAAATTACGAACAAACAATAATAATTAACTTTGCGAATATCACAACTGTTAAAACTAACGTCTACACGTAAACAAACAAAATTCAGATCGAAAAATTAATAATAATCAAAACAAATCTTAAGTCTAACCTGTCCCGGGGGTCAATCGCTTTCGGCCTTGTTGTCCGATGATTAATTATTCATTGGCTACCACTACCTATAGTTTAGGAACATGCTAAAAGTGCGTAAGAATCAACTTTTTTTTTACACTCGTCAAAGGGCAAGATTCGAATGGTTTCACTAAAAAAATAATATTGTCCCGAACGTTCGACGTCCCCTCGAATGATAAGCACGAGGACAACATTTATACACGTCTGCAATCCCTGTAGGCGGTTGTGGAATGACCACGCCTGAGCACCAGCGACCAATGCTCCAGAGGCCATATTGTACAGGGTACACGGATAATAGTATAATATGTACACACTAATGTCTTGTCACCTAGCACATTAATTAATATTATTTATTTTATATTTTTGCAGTGATTCCGAACGTGTTACGATAAATAAATTAACGCGTATATGGTTTAATTTCGAGTTGTTCAAGAGAATGAAAAAACGAAGGAGTTGACTAGATGAAGCTTAAGAAATAATTTTAGTGTGCAATAATATCAATGAACATTGCGAACATTTAAATTTAACGCTACACAATATACCCGCGTTTTTTGTGTGTTTGACGGTGAATGGATTACAAATATGTATTATCGATTACACAGATTATCATACATATAAATATATTAAAAAAAAAAAACATTTGGTCTTTGGAAATCTTCAATTGGTTTTTTTTTTATCGCTGAGAAGAAAACACTTTTCTTCTTGAGATCATAAAGTCTGCATGCCAACTAATGGTGATAGGGATGGTAGAGGATTCGTGGTATGTAGGTTGGAGTGGATAAGGGGTTGGGTTGGGATAGGACGTTGTTGGGGTAAGGGATATAGGGGTGGTTGTAAGGTTGGGATAAGGAGGAAAGCGTAGGGGGTTAGATAAAAATATCACATTGCACTATCGTTAACGTTGTTTAAAATCACTTTTTGGTAGCTATGCCCCGCTGAGTGAGCCCCTCGAACCGCTTAAACGTGTAGTTGATGAACACCCAGTCTTTGTAGATCACTTCACCATCTTGGGATATCGGTGCCGATGCTAGAAGAGAACATAGAAAAGTAATTGATTAGTAAAATGCAGCGAATGCGATACATCGGTCGTCTTTGTCATATACTAACGTATTTCAAGCTTGACATCCGGGAAGTCATCGAAGTTGGACGTGTCGTCGATAGACTTGACCTGAACAGGTATGGCAGCCGGACGTTCTCTGATGTGTTCCCAGTCGACGCCACGGAAGAACGCTATCGTTGATCGGAGATCGTCGATGCCACGACCGCTGTAACCGAGACGGCGGTCTGATTCGCAACAGAATCGGGTGATTGCGTCACGGGCCTCCTCACTGATGGGCACTTCGGCTGGGAAGCTCAGCGTTTCTCGCCAGTTCATAACCTTCCTGTACGTTTCCTGTGGATTTTCGCTGCAGAACGGTGGGTACCCTGTAAATGAACGAGACCAAATTCGTAATGGTATGAAGAATGGACTTAACTATTAAAACCATATATAGTATAATTATTATTATAATAATCGCTGTTAATGTATTTGTGTCTTTGAATAAAATATTATGTATAATTTCAATAGTTTTCTAGTGTGTGTATATATTATTCAGTATTTCTATCCAAACTTAATAACAATGTTCACTTCTGTATAGTAAAACAAATTAAAAAAAAAGTCGAGTGACAATTAAAAGTGACATCTAAATAATCATTTATAAAGGTATTAGGTATGACTGAAAACGCTATGTTTAAAGTATTGATCACGTTTTACAATCGCGCAAACATCTTAAACAAACATGAACCATGATTACCATAAAGGAACTCTGCACTGCGTATTATTAATAATTATAATCGCAGTTAGTAATGCGAGTTTTGTTTAATCATGAATGTTGATGGACACACACTCGTTTGAAAGGATATTATATATATAGGAGAGAAGAGTATGTTTAATGAAAAATCTTAAGTCACGGTTTTGTTTGAAATAAAAAAACATAATCAATCAAAAATATAAGATGTTCTACTGCTATTTTAATAATATTCTATAGGTAACGCTTTTATGGTACACTTTGTTTATTTTGTAACTTTGTAAGTATTAAAATATTATTAAAACTAATTGAATATAAAATAGGTGAAAATATTACCGTCATAAATCTTATATTATGATCTGTATGAAATACGAGTAAAAAAGAAAATTAATGACCACAACAAACAAGATTCAATAAAATTTAAAAACGTGACATTTTTGGAATTAATTATAAAATATATGAACATTTAATAATAATTTTACACAAAAATCTCAAAGTAACGATGTCGCAAGACTTTATGATGTAGGTACCTAACTACTATAATGATAAATTATTAGTTATTTCATTTTTAACTGTATACACATAAAACTGTTTGGGTTATGATGGGTATAAGCTAAAGACAAAAAGACACAACGTTTATAGATAAATGGGAAACTATATACCTACAAGAAACACGTAGGTATCGTAGGAATATAGTCTATACAATAACTATTTGCATCTATACAGTTTTAAGTTAAATTAACACTAAACCCGAATGAAAACTATATAGACACGAATTTCTTACCGATTAGCATTTCGTACATGATGACACCGACACTCCACCAATCACAAGCCGGACCGTAACCGGTCTGGAGGAATACTTCGGGCGCAATGTAATCCGGCGTTCCGACGGTGCTGTAGGCCAGCGCCCGGCGATTTCTCTTCCAGCTCTCCGCACGCCGTTTGCTGTCCATAGGACTCGATGCTGGCGAACAGAAAAAACCTAAATATAAGTTTGGCATGCGGTTAACTTTTCGACAATATACACTCACTGAAATCCGACGGTTTAGCCTGGCTCAGATCTCTGTAAAAATCCGTCCTGTGCGACTTTTTCAGGCCGGTGCACAGTCCAAAATCGGACAATTTTATGTGGCCCCTGGCGTCTAATAGTAGATTGTCGGGTTTTATATCCCTGTGTGAGTTAAGAAAAACATTAGCACACACACATACACCAAAAAACGTATATATGGAATATTTAGGATAAGAAGAGGTACTACGCAGTCTTGAAAAGTATTCGATAACGAAAATATTTGAAAACTTAAATTTTAAATCTTAAAACATTTATGTAAGGTGCATGTTTATAATGCTTTAAGAATATGAGTTAAAAAATGGTTAAGTATAAAAATAAAATATCAAAAACATAACAAAACGATTCAGAAAATGTTCTATATTTACATTTATATTTATTATCTGATGTTTTTTATTTTATATATTTCTAATGTTTGATAAAATATGTTTTTGAAAAAAACTTTTTTTTTTAGATATTTACGTGTTTTTAATACACTTTATTAGTACAAGACTGCGCACGCGTTTTTATATAATCTATCTAACCTGTGTATAAATCCGAGTTTGTGTATAGAATCAATAGCCAACGCGGTTTCGGCGATATAAAACTGCGTACACTCCTCACTAAGTGTGTCTTTTTTCATGAGTAGCGTCATCATGTCACCACCAGGAAGGAACTCCATTATAAGGTAAAGGTTTATTGGATCCTGGTAAAAGTCAAAGGGTAAAGTTTTATTATTAATATTTTTTGAAAAGGTTCTTTTGTACATATTTTTGTTTATACCACGGTCAATATACACGTGGTTACCACACCAAAGCGGTCTGGGGCGTACAGTTAATTATTCATTCGTAAACATCGGACGCAAGGAAATAGTTACCTGAAAACTATAGTACATTTTAACGACCCACTGGTGATCAGCTTCGACGAGAACATCCCTTTCTGCACGGACGTGGGCCACTTGTTCCTTTTCAAGCATGTCGGCTTTGCGTAGGATTTTCATGGCGTATATATGACCAGTGTCTTTCTTTTGTACTAGTCTCACCTAGAAACAAAAACAATATAATAACTCTTAATTATATAATATCAACAAAATAAACGATCTATATTTTTACTCATGTAAAATATAACTAGAGTTTTATTATTATTATACTATAAAGTATAAACCAGTAATGAGAGATAAGTAATAAGTAGATAGTAAAAATGTACACATATTCCGGTCCCTTATTAAGGCCTTGGTATAGACTATAGATTATTAAAACGAGATTATTAAATAACGCACCTTTAACACCTATAATTCGAATCGTTCAAAAAATGTAATATACATTTTCAAATGAGTTTTACCATTAGGTATATATAGATATTACAAGTGCAAGATGAGGCACTAACGTTCAATTACATTTTCCACTCCCGTTTATTGAGAATTTTTATTCACTCCAAAATATTAGAGGTAAAAGATAGATAACTTCTTATATCGAAGACGAACTCTTTGCAAATTCATTTCATTTTAAATTTATTTTCTAACCACATATGAGTCATATTGTATAGTATTTATGAGTACTTGGATATACCGATTCATATTACTTCGAATAAACTTTGCATCAAAGTAAATAAATAATATACTATTTTCTATAGATTGTTCGCATTTGTCTCGATTGTGCGAGTTTGCATAAACCAAATGAGGCAAATAGTAAACATTAACAATTGTGTTTTCGTACAAAATAAAAATAACATAAAATATAATATAATAACATGTCTAAGGAAATCTTTGTTGCCGATTGCTAAATTTATTGTATGTCAGCTGGCCTCAATTTATCACATAATAGAAGACAAAAATGTTTTTCCCATATTCTAACTACTAATGTATTCGACGTTATAACTATTTAAACAAACGAAAAAATTAGACAAAGGATAGTACGCGTAACCTTTCAATAACATAAATAATGTACAAGCAATTCTGAACTAAAATTTTATAAAAACTTCTTAAAAGCTATACAAATATTGTTTAGTGTATTACGGTGTATACAAATTTCATTATTTTTCTTACTACTATTACACAACTATTATGAATTACCAGTTAATAACATGCCAGGTTTTTCAAATAGATTTCATTAGAATATACATATTTTTTTAATGTATATAAAATAATAAGTAATCTGTTCAGTTAGTTTTAATTATAAGTCATTTTCTGAAAAGCAAACCTCTTAGAGACTTTTCTTTTTAACTTAAAAAATACAATGATATATTATGGGTTTTTATTATTTTCTAGAATATAATTTATTATTATTTAAATGTGTGTAAACAGTGTATAAATATAGTGTATAACAATTGATTTTTTAAAAACCATTGTGGATTTAGTATGAGTATGAACATTATGAGGATTCAGTACAAAAAAAATGAAATACCAATCTTTATTATTATTTAAATACCTACTTATATTAAAGAGAATGAAGAAATTGCACGAATCGAAGGTAAAAAAAAATATATTATTAATAGAAAATTGTATCGAATAGAAAACCTAGTTAAAATAATGGCATTATAAGTAAAATATAATAAGAATGTGGGTTGAAATCTAATGGAACCAATTTATTGATTCAAATAGCACATTGTGACTCGTTGTACCGTGACTGATATAAATATATATATAATATCATTAACTACACAACTTCCGAATAAAAATAAAAAATAAAAAAATAAAGGCAAAAACAGTAATAAAATAAATACATGATGACTTACCTCTCCAAAAGCACCACGACCAATGACCTTTAACGGTTCGAAATCTTCTACCCCAAGTCTCGATCTCTTAAGCCTAAGAAATTCTGATTCTTTTTGCGCATGTTGCTGTCGTTTTTCTTGTTTTTGTTGCTCCGACAGGCTTTCATCCTTTAATGTTTCCTCAAGTTTCGCTAACCTGTAAACAAAATTTTAAGGAATTAACAATTATGTATATTTATATAGACTGTAAACCACAGTCCTATAAAAAATTTATCGTAATTACTACATATAATAACGTATGTTTCTTATACATAAATATCTTTGTATTATTTATAAACGCATATTTCATGCACAGAGTTTATTTATGATATTGGCTAAGAAATAATAACAGCTCTATATACTTTCGATGACAAAAATTGTTACGTTGCATTGTATTTGAATATTTTTCATTCTTTTTCTTTAGACAATACATACGTATAGAGGATTATTTTTCCATTCATAGGCTACCTATAAGCTATAGTACTTACAATTTATAAGTTATCAATGCAGACATATTTTTTTTATCGAAGTGGTATAAGATAGAGATTCTTATTGAATGAAGTGTACGCACGTTGACGAATTTCTTTTTTTTTTTTTACAAGAATAGCAGTGTGCAATTTTATATTATATTGAAAATAAGAGTAAAAATCAAATTAGAAATCTCAATATAGTGCGTTTTTAATATAAATGGCACGGAAACAGTAAGCGGGAGCGATGTTAAACGGATCATTACACTACACTGCAAGATTTACCATTTATGAATAATCAGGTCATTCTATAAAATCGCTTAAAAGATAAAGGTAAATTTATTTTTATTCGAATGCGAAACGGAAAAATCTGGCAGGAAATTAACCATCTTGAGAGATGAAGTAAAACTAAAATAAAAAAAAAAAACACAAATAATTATAGATACGAGTATACATTGAATTGGTGACGTTTATCTGTTTTTTAGTTTGTTTTTTTCGGGTGTTACTATCACTGAATACAAATTAAACTAGGTATACAATAGAATTTACATATATTTTGTTAATTTTAAATTTTTTACTGATCGAAATCTTAAAACGAATTTTAAATGATTTATAATCTCAAAATTTCAACAATACATAATATGATTAATTTTACACGAGTTTTAATGTGGACTTGATAAATTTAATTTTATCGGTTATTTACTTTTTAAAAACAACAACGACACAGATTATCTATTTTATTAACTATAAGACAGAGTACCGCCAGCTATTAAAATTATATAAAGATTGATTAGAAATTAATGGTTAAAGGAATAATGAATATTTCAAAAGAATCATATATACTATAGAGAAGCCTTCACCATTTTGATAATACGAAATTTGAATCATTGTTTGTACAAAATAGTATTATCTTCTGATAAGACATAATTAAGTTTAAAAGATATTAATTTATACAAATGAAAATGTTAAATTTAATGAATCAATAATCAAAAATACAATAAATAAATCTCCGACATCCACCTAAATAATTACAGCATCACAAGTATACTAAAAAATGTTTACATGCATTTACCAAATTAATGACCGCGTTGAGTTACAGTTTTTTTTTTAAATCTCAAAACTTCATGTGTATATTTATATTCGTGAATTTGAAGTTTGGTATCGTAGAACATTTTACGTGTGTTGCATACATAGAGAACATATTCATGATATTTTTTTAGCCAAGAAATAAACTAGTCTTCCAGTAACAAAATTAATGGATCTTCGTTTATCGTGTTAAAATTTTAAAATTAATATATATAATGAATACTTAAATATGTTTATATACGTATGTATATACATAGAATATCTGATATGAAATTAATTGAATAAGCGCCAAAATGTAAGTTACTCAACGCATATCAGAATACATTATTATACTGTACACACGTGAAACGAATTGTTTTATAAAAACTAAACGTTATTGATAAGTCATCAAATTGGTATATACATATTTTTGTTAAGTGTTAAAAACATTTAGATTGGATAAAATATCACTTGTGCAATCTTATGAAAATTAAACTTTATTGTTGATAAAAACAATTTGAAATTCCAATTAACATAGAAATAGAAAATAAAAGCTATTTATAATAATAAATGTATAGTGATCACAATTAACACGTTTAATTAACATGAAACAAAACTACACGAGCATTATGATTGAATATCGCATTTACAGAAATGCGCATTGTTAGAGAACTAGAAATTAATTATAAATCATATATTATATAAGTATTAAGGACATATACTACAAAATATCAGTTATTAAACACTTAAACATTTGGACATTAAAATGTAATTTAAACGGAAAAAATTAACTCACACACATCGATTTTAAGTAATATTATGTCAAAAATTAATGATAAGCTAAACGATGATGATAAATATAATTTGAACATTTAAATCCTTTTTTTGTAATTTTTTTTTTTGCTAACAATAACAGCACAATAGATTCACAATAGTTAGAAAACGGTGATACAATAGAACAAAGTAGAACCGTATCGACCGAAAAATAAATATAATAATAATATAATATGATAAGACCGACATAGATCAATAATGACGTGTAAAACAAAATAAAAGAAATAAGAAATTGACCTTCAAAAAGAAAAATTAATATTATCGAGTCTTTTGTACACAATATAATATATATATATATAAATTTAAAGATATAGTACAGCGCCTACTTCCTTAGTTATGACCCTATTATTTTTACTACCTTTATACAGAAAACGGCTTTAAATGAATTCTCTAGGGATAAATTGATAAAAATCAACTCGGTAAGTGTGATTGATTCCAAAGCTCTAAAAACGAAGGTCGGCAGTGTAGTAAAGCTTCGGCGAAAATGGAAGACTATTCAGAACATATGCCTGCAAAATAGGTCCCTTTTGATAACAGATAATAAATTAAAGTAAAAAATCAACTCGTTTCCCGAAGGGGTTTCGGTTGGAGTCCGTCTGAAGTCGCGTAAAATTGAATAATATAATATGTAAATATACGAATACAGATAGATAATATTATATACGAAAAAAATGGTTGAGTATAGTTACTAAATAGCTATAGTAATGCAGTGATATTTTTATGATGACGCATCTATATATACAAATCAATTTAATTTAAAAAAAAAAAATTAAATTCACTAAATCAGTATCTAAGTTATTACATTTTTTTTAAACTATATTTTCTACTAATTCAGCAATATAATAACAGTTTTCTAGGAAAATATTCGTTTTGTATTGGTACATTGAGTTTATACCATAGCATTGTATCAACCTAATAAAAATTAATGTCAAATTTTGACATTTGTTATTCTTCTATTATTCGTGGACTATCTACAACGGGTATTGTTGAGGAAAGGCATTGGCAAGAAGCCGTTTGACGTTTGACCGATCGAAAATCAAAACTAAAAAAAACGATATTTTATAGCAGGAAATACTACTGCAGGTGACACGCAATAAACAATTAGTTAAAAGAAGTCTTATCGATTTCAGCTGATAAAAATGTACGTGCGTTCGTGATTGAAAATCAACGTCACAGCAAAAATGGTTAAGGTATAATAACCGTCATTACCGTTATGGTTCTACGAATTTCTCATTGCACCCTTTCGAGTTTATCATAATGCGCGTAAATTACACCACACACATCTTACAAGCGCTGAGGAATTTTCAACACACTATATATCAGGCGTGGCCAGCGAGAAGAGACTCGCGAGCCACCAAATATATTAATAAATATGGAAGAGCCAAAATGTACAAAAAAAAAAGGTCATATTATTATATAATACATAAATTCATATTAAAAATTTTTTTTTGGAAATATGTTACGATAAGATGAGAGCCGCATGCGGCTCGCGAGACGTGGTTTGACCACCCTATATAGTATATATAAAATATAAATACATAACATACTATTAGATTGTGCACAACTTGTTATTCCCTTTTCGGTGGTATTAAGGGGTTTTTGAAATCAAAATTCTGTACCAATCCAATAAATCAGTGCAACCGTAAGTCTGTAGCAGACAATGACTCTGGTAAATTGTAGTGGCGTAGGAATTGAAATAAAAATTAGAGGAATGAAAAAAAAATCTGAATTATCACTATTGATTTCGTTTTTTATTATAACGAACAATAAATATAGCATGTATGTACCTATAAGTTTGTCAACACAAATGTTGTTTAAACATAACAATTTTTTTTGTAAGAAATATAAATGCGTAAACCATAATCTATATGATGTACCTACATAACAAGTGACAAGTCTATTGGGACGAACAATTTATAATTAATTTTTTTCTAGACACTTACACTTATGTCGCTTATAGCAAAGATTTACATGTTTCTCAGCTTCTGCGCTAATATTACAGTATTTATTATAATAATATATATAAAATAATCACGAGCCAAACGCAATCATCGCCACATATTCGCACGCTGAGTATAAATAATTAACAAATAGCGTAACATCGTAAAACGAAACGAGGGAAAAAATAGACGTTTTCGTATGCACACGTGTGTGTAGACATTTTTCAGCGTTTAAACTCACACGAAAATTACACGGTATCGTAGATAAGTACTACAAAAATGATTATTTACGCGCGAAAACAAAACACAAATTAGCTATAGAGAAAATTTCTTCTCCGACCAATTATACAAAGGCAACAGGCGGTTCTCTTATGTGTATCAATTGTTTGGGCATATTGTATCCTTGCTGTTCAGTTCGTACGAATAATTAATAATACTGCGCAACAAATTGCACGTACATATACGTTATACATGCACATAACAAAAATGTGTTTGTGTTTACCGTAAATTCCTAAAGCAATACTTTACAGACAATATAATATGCGTAATTTTGCGAAGCCTCGGATGAAAATAGTGGGAGTATACTTTATAGTCACTTGTTCTGAATTTTACCTTTATACCAAATTTTCAAAAGCAAAATAATAAAATTGTGATCTAAATTTTTAAGCATTATACATAGCATTGTAGGAACTATAAAAAATGTGACATATCTTACACGAAATCTAGAATTTTTACACTCATCAGAACTCAACTTTTTATTCATTTAAAGTTTTCATAGTGTATATATGCTTTATCCAAAAGTACATAATATATAACTTTAAGAGGTGATGTGTAGGGCTATGGTAACTTGATACTACTTCAAAGATACTTTCTTAATTGATTCATAAAAAAGATGTAATATGTTCAATGTCCATATAGTCTTGAATAGTAACCGGTGACCACAATATTTTTTGCTATCGGTTTTTTTGCTTGTTAAAACTTTATAGTGTATAATGATAAGTATTTGTCTACGGCTTATAGCTGCATATTTTGTTTTCAGCATTCCACCGTCAAAAGACCCTTATTTAATTCATAGATTAATCACACCTGGTTATTATAAAAACTATATAATATGTATAATGTATATATAGGTACCTAAGCACGCGGAAAGAGAATTCATTTTGACATGCTAAATTTTCTATAACATTGCACAGCGTGCGTTTAATATTATAATATAATATGCTCAATATAAATTGTTAACGTCACGACGCATCGGGTAATAATGATACCAATATTAAATAACCGCACACGGTCATTTATTACCCCATTCAGATAGCACGATAACTTAATAATTTGAAGAAGCTTATGTATATATAAAGTAGCGTTTCCGAAGAAATTTATTGTAACGCGATGCAGGTACGTACCTGCGATTATATTATATGGTACAAAGTTAAACTCGTTTAAAATTGAGGAATACATATAATATATATTACTATTATTATACTTGTGACGACGACAAATCGTTAACGCACACAACGTGGATGTATATACATGCCCGTCAGTTTCGATGTATAATAGTAAACGTGTTTTCGAGTAGGTAGTTTATATAAAAAAATAAAAAGAATTATATAGGTACGTTATATACGCGTATACGCTCTAACAACTTTAAAAACTTCAAAAGTCTTACTATATATTATATTACATATAATATAGGATTTTTAATGATACTTTATAGAATTTTCGTGATTTTTTAGGGTAACAAAAAAAAAAACATTTTAAGTTCTTTCTTGAAGTTTTGAAAAATTGCTTTTATTTCCTTTTGACGTTTGGATGTTTAAATTTTATCGATTAAATATTGTATACTAATATAAACGAGGTACAAAGTAAAACATTTGATTACAATCCGGCGATTTATTGTTATTTTTTTTTATACATTTTACGTTATGTTATAATTAAATTCAACGGCAAAAAAATGGTTAAGCAAATTTTCTTCTCATTAATGCTGGTAAAAAAAAAAAAAAAAAAATAATAATAATATGGTGTACCTAAAGTAAGTTAATGATGTTATTTCGAATTAGAAAAAAAAAAGCACCATTTCGCACATCAACATACCAGCTATTTATTTTTAATATTATCATTAATTATAATGTAATCAAAGTTATTATATTATATAGAAAAAACACTGTGTAAAAAACCTTAAAGAGTAAAATACATCTGTTATAAAATTCCTGAATGTTTTTAAAGTAATTTATAAGCCATAAGCATAAGACGGTATGCCACATACCACATAGTTGTATTTTCTACAAGCTTTCTCACGTATTTAGGTGCTTCGATCAATATAATTTTCCAAATAAATATAAAACATATGAAGATGAAAACGAGTGGCAAATATAATATAAATTTTATTTAGTGACATAAAGCTGTATAAAGCAAGTCTATATGCATTGGACTGAATTATGAACAAAGTGTCTTTTACCACAACATTTTGTATACATTATTTGTTTTTAAGATTTTTCGCTTTACGAGAATCACTATAGGTATAATTTATCCTTTTAAGTAGTTAATCATATATTTTAACAACAGGTCTTTAACCACGCTTGTTTTTTAAGCCAAAAGCTTAAGTTTTATATAATGTCAGCATTCAAAACCACAGATCTTTAGTGAGTTATTACTCATACATACTCATAATATAACCACTAAAATAAATTATTATGCATATATATTTCAGTACGATGACAATGTGAGTCTTTATAAATAGAATGTTCCAGCAGTGACGTTAACTTTTTTTTAATATGGTACACAATGACTACAAATCGTTTTTAATAGTAATCAAAATTAAAATAAAATAACAACGATATTTAATAAATTCCAAATAAAAGATTTTAGAAAAATTAACATAAATCACATGCGTTTATGTTATTTAATAATGCGTCACAATATATAATAATAGAATATAATAGAATCTAATTTACAGAATATTCAGCAAGCAAAACGTGTAGTTTCATTATCAATGATTATAACACTGACTCAAGTTGTATATTATATCCTATATACAGTATACATAACATATATCATATACCTATATAGATATCTAGGTATAGCCATCGAGTCATAGTAATATTATTTTATCATATTATACAAGCTTATATAATTGCTATACATATTATATTATTTGAACTATATACAATTTACACAATTTCCGGTTCGATGGTTTACTACATTAACCTTATATCGCCGTTTTGGGGATTTCTGATGGTTTTCGATTCAGGGCTGCAAGTATAATGGGTATACCGATCATTGCATCATCTCGGCACACGGCACGTTCGCGAAACGGATGTGACGACGATGACGACGATGGGTATAGGTATAATAATTTAATACGTACATTCGTGTATTATATGCGCCACATAACGTAATGCTATATAATATTATACTACCATATACACAAACGGTACATATTAAATAATATGTAATAATACGTACCTGAACGTGACAGATAGCTATTATATTAATGCGTTGATTGGACGGGTGAATGGTCGCTATGTGAAAAGAGGCTTAAATACACAAGAGTTCATATTTAAATCCTTTTTTAGTCTCTTTTTTTCCATTCTATAGGTATAGCCGTTTTTTATTTTGTTTTTACACTGATATATTAATAATTATTATTCTTTTTTGATTCAGAGCGGAACAAGTGATGATATTTACTATTAATTTTACAACAATAGGCGTGTTACTTTTTCAGACCAAAGAAGATGAGCTCCTAAAGTTTCATTTTCATTAAGTTTTTTAAAATTACATTTCAGAAATTTAACACAGGCAAGAACACTGAACAGTCAGCTTTTTGAACTTAAAAGTAGTTTACCACATAATCGATAAAAACTAACTTTATTCACAAACATTAGAGTTCAATATATTTTAATTAAAAAAATAATTTTGGTAATTTTAACGATATTTAGTAATAATATAAAATATATGGATAATTGCGCAGATTGTGAACTTTGACTGATGTTATAAAATACCGTTTTCTTATACAAATGTTATAGTATACACAATAACTTGTAAATAATACGTGGCATATGCACATGTATATGTTTTTGTATACTATAGAAATGAGTTATTTGCAAATAAGGTTTTTACAAACAAAAGTTTTAAGAGAATAATTGAACGGCAATTATAAGAGTTTCATTTGGTAAATGGTTTTGAAAGAAACAAATTCTTCTTACAACAATATATATGTGTTATACCAACGGCTATACGAGGTTAAACTTTGGTTACGTTTCAGCAAAAAGCGTACAGCAGTTTCATGTAAGGACAAAAAAAATTGTAAATACATTATTTTAAGAACAAGTATACAAAAGCAATTGGCAGGCAATGAAAAATAAGCTTTATGGTCATTAGGAAATATAAATATTGTTTGTTTTCATAATTATTTTAAGAGAAAATTATTTTTTCTTTAATATTAAATATTACATATTTATATTTTAGAAACAAATAAAAAATAATACATAAAACCAATTTATATAAAATTTAAGTAAGCCTATGTACGTAATACATAAATATATATATATATTTATGGAACACATTATCCTTGGTAAATATATTTTAATAATTTAGAACAACTATAGATCAGTTTTTAAATTATACACCAATATACATAGGTTTGCAATTCGTCCAGGTTTTAAAACTATATCCTTGTATCCCAGTGAGTCATTTAGTTTGTACCGGTTAATAGAAGCTGAGAGAAAAAAGCATTTAATATTGTACACTGTATTATTATATCGTTATTAATTTGTACTAACTTATTAATAACTATAAAATACTACGAATAAATACAAATGTAACTATCTTTGTATTAATTAAAAAATATTTAAATTAAAAAAGATATGCTTATTTCAATATAAGAATTGCATAAAAAATAAGGTCATTATGATTTGCTTTCATTTGAAAGAAGCAATTCTTGTAACTTTACTTAAAAGTTAAAAAATTATAAAATGCATTATTGAAGGAAAAATGGGGATGAGCAAGCTTGGTGAATCACTATACATGTATATTATATGCGATTATTATTATAACAAAAAAAAAATTGTCTCTGTGGGTGGGTATAGTAATTCTTTATGAAATATTTTTGCAGTAGCGTTATCTTTCATGGAGATGACATTATTGCTTTAGCAGATACGCTTTTATGTTCGACTTACAGTTTCATAAGGAGATCCGGCAGATTTGATTTTACTGTCGGTACATTCAATAATATTATCGTTATGTTTCTCTGTTATTGAATTATTCGAGGCCTACTTTTTAGAAATATTTTTTTTTTTACAATAATGATTACATCTATAATAACCATCAAGAAGCATTTTGTGGTGATTTATAATGTCAACTTAAATCACGATTGTTTTTTTTTTTTTTTTTAAACTATAGTACTATATTATAGTAGTAATATGAGTCTTAAGGAAATTTATAATTTTTTTACTATAAATCGAGTAAACATATTTAAACGGATTTAAAATAAACATCTTTATAGACACGTAAATTATTATTATGTTACAAAAGAATTTCGATTTCAGAATACTTCAAATTATTATTTTTAACTATCCATTTAAATTCAACTATTGTTTCAAGAATTTATTTTTAAATTTGATACATTACCTATACATTTTTAATATTAACATAAAAACAAATTATTTGTGGTATATTTTACAGCATTTATCAAACTATAACTACATTATTATTTAAGTTATTATATTAATAAAGTTTGACCTTTTCAAGCAAATGTTTATGTTTTCATAATTCGTGATGCAATTTGGTAAACAAGCGTTCGAACGTGTAATAATTCACATATTTATAATATATTAAATTATTGATAATAGTACTATATACCTTGCAAACATTATCTATTGATTAGAAGAAACTATATTTTATGACATTTTACTCATTAAACCTAACTTAAAGTTATAGTTATTATATAAGTTACTCAAATAAACTAAAAAATATTGCACTAATAATATATGAATCAACAAAAAAAGAAGATAAGAATTAAAATTATTTATTATTTTATTAAATTGGTTTCTAGAAATTTTCATAAATACAAAATAAGTATATTTTTACAAAGTAAAAAACTCTTAACATTTATAATAAAAACCATAAGTACTTTGAGAATAATTATTAATAAATAATAATACGTATTAAGTGTATTATTGCAAGTTATTGCTACGTAATAATATATATCATAAATGGAAATGATTGATAAAAAAAAAAATTTCAGTTATCAAAGTAAAGTTATTAATTTATAAAACTATCAAAATATTTATAATTAATTATTCTAAATGATAATATACTAGCAGAAATATAGAAACACGTGGTTGATTTAAGTTTTATACATTTATGCGGATTTTGACATTAGTAGTCAATAATAATTTATCTAAAGATTAAACCAAATAATAATGTTCTATTATAAAAAGTATTTTTATTCAGTTTTTATGATAAAAACTAATTCATAAATTACTAATGAAAAGTTAAAAAAAAATAGTTTATGTCTAGTTGTTTTATTATTTTCAGAAACATTATATTTTATAACTTATTAGTTTAAATAAATTAATACTTGACCTTTAGATTTCTATAAGTCATGCTTATCAGCCAATTTAGTTTAAACTGATTGGCGTGGTTTTAAATTGTTATATTTATATTAGTGAATAGTATATAATGTGTTAATATAATATAATATAGTCGGTAGTGCCATTTTGTACTTATTTTATAAAAAACTAATGATAATTAAACTTATAACAATATAGACGACATTTAAATAATTTAAAATATTTAATTTATTATTAATAATACATATTTGAAAATATTAAGTCTATTATATTACCATTTAAGCATTATTTATAATAATGATGTTCCTTAAAACTTAAGGAGAAGAAATATTAAATAAGATAAATTGTACATTTGTACTAAATATGTGTACCTATAATGTGTGTTATTAATATGTCATTTGAAAAACACAGGAAAAAGTATTCACAACTTCAAAAATGCAATTAGAATTTTTATTAAAAGAAAGAGAAAAAGAGTTTTTTTCATTACAGTGACATTATTTTTCCCTTCGCACTTATAATTTAACGTGATTTAAGTATGATTTGAAAATATTTTTAAATTTGTTACATATTAATATAATATTATATATTTTATTGTTATATCTTGTTCAGATCAGCATATATAAATATATATAAAATGGAGATAAATAAAATTCTGTACACATATGAAATACATAAATAATAATCCATAAAAAGCGTTGTCATCCGAATACTGAATATATTATATTATATTCTAGCCATAAGATCCACAGATATATCATGTTTAAAACACCTAAAAAATCAATGAAAATACGTATACGCGTAAGTGTACTGTACCTCTGTTTCCGTTCAATGTGCTGAGCGATCAGATTGCTGTAGTAATTCTCAAGGGTGACTTTGGCCTTGGTGGCCTTGTCTAGAGTATGTCCGCTCAACCGGATACCACTTTCGGTCGCAGCGCTCATCTCCAATACACCTGTGAAACAGAAAAAAAAATTCAACTAAGTATATATAATATAATAATACAATAAAGACAACCGCATGTTGTAGGTATACAATTCAATTCGTTATTATATTATTATATCGTTGCGATATATTATATTTTTTAAATAATATATATATTTGTGGGCACAAGTATTATTTACCACCCCGATGTTTCGTATATAGAGAAGGAAGAAGCTTTATTGGATTTCCTGAGGATCCGATTACGCGAAAAAATATATAACAAGGGTGAAGGACAAAAATAACCTATATATAGGTATGTGTAAAGCATATGTTTTATTATATTATTATTTTGCAACATTATAATATACATATATAATATTCCCTAATCCGGATCAGACCAACTGTATATATGTGAGGCGATCGTGTTGGTGATTAGCATATAAATCGTACAAATACACATAGCGAAACTATTTACAAGAGACTACAAGGTAATTGAAAAAAAAAGGTTAAAAAAATAAATTTTTATAGCTTTGAATTTAAAAACAAAATTGAATTTATATTGTATATTAAATGCATATAATATTTGTAGAAATTCAATCCTATTAAAACGTTCGACGACACTCATGAACCAGTAAGAATAAATATTTTAAGAAACTACAATATTTTTTCATAGAAATTATTGATTCTATAATAACAATTTTTTTACTTTACTTAAACAACAAATATTTGATTAAAAACGATAATATATTAAACGAAAATACAAACGTGGGTAGAACCCGTAATAAACACCGAGACAACGAACAGTGACTATGGGGAGGAACTGTGCAGTAGTATAGTTGAAGTGTTATGGTACATGTACAACGAAGACGCATGAAAAATGGATTGACTATAAATATAACTACTAGGTTTATAAGTATATACATATATAGTGCGAAGTGTTTTTTTCGCTATATCAACGTTCTTTCTAAAACTATTTCAGAAGGTAAATGAATTATTAATGCGTACTTCCCGACTGGACTACAATTTATATCATGTTATAGGCGTTCGAGTCTATTTAAATAAAAAGTGAACGATACGATTGCTGCTATATATGACAGACATGTATCTATATAATATTATCATCAGACTTAAAAAAAACCGTCAAAGCCCTTTTTTTAAGACAGTATAAGATTTTACGAATGCCGTGAACAGTTTTAAAAAGAAAAAAAATCATAAATCTAGAATAACAAGAGAAGCCTCGGGATTTTGTTCGGCCGATTAAACATTAAATACTGCGCGGAACGCTGTAAACCTGTAACCCGTCTAACGTAGATATTTAATTTGTCACACAAGCAAGTGTATTGTCATTCGCGCAGTATATATGCCTACTGATGCGTAATACAATTACATGAATTATAATTTACCTAGTGCAGCAACATTGTTATGGTGAACTAAGAAGTTGCACAATATTAATTCACATATTATTATACTTCATAGCTGACCATATATACCTACGTATATTATTATTTATTATCAATTAAGTATATAGCCTAGGTACGCTAGAATTGAGATTAAATGAAATCGAATCAATAGCTTTTAGACATAAAATAAAAATAACCCCTACTTTAACACCTAGGACGTTATATTATGATGTAATATTATTGTCACCATCTCGAAAATGAACAATATAACAAAATATTTTACGTTCAGAAAAATCCATTTGACTCTGTCGGTTTTAAAGTTTCAGTAAATTCTAATTTTAAGACTATATTAGGTACACTTACGAGCGTTAAATTTATGAACAATATTTGTACATTTTAAAATGCTAATACAACTTGCTTAAAAATTAAAATGTAAAATAAAACCAAATTCAGCTCCTGGATAAAAAACCTCACCTTTAAATTTGATCATGTGATGGTCATATAATCGAATGTTAAAAATGACAGAGTAAAATTGATCGTTTTAAATGTAAAATTTGGTATGCGTTAAATTGACGGAAAAAACTATAAGCATCGAACAAATTAATGGAATAGAGTATTGTATAAGAAGTCTTAGAAATTAAATTTGTACATTTTTAAACCAATAATATACAGACTAAATTTATTTTTAATCACTATATCATATATTTTCGTTTGTATATTATGTAAATGATCCAAGGGTGAGGTCTCCATGGGCCACTTAACTCCAGGATAATTTTCTAAATTACTTTCAAACTATAACTGGTAGGTTTCTCCTACGCATATATTTTTTAAACAAAAATGTTAAGGATATTAATTTTCTTCAAGAATTACGAACGTAAGTTATGATAGGTATGATAGTTATGCCATAGTAGTCATTTAAATAAAGCGAAGACGGTAAGGACGAAATGTATGATTGAATATATATGTCTGTACTTTGTACACTGACGGTAAAAGTGAATAAAAAATGAATAACAACAAGAAAGGGGTTGAGAAATAAAACGTTTCGGACAAAGTTTAATGGAGTGCGGTTACTTGTGAAACACGCGGTCACGTCTATTATTGATTTTGAAAACCGCCAGCGGCTGCGGACCTGTTGAGCGACAACTGGGCGCCTAGTTAGCACCATTTTTTATTTTTTACGAGAATCGCGATTCTCGTTTCGTCTGGCCGACGACGAAGAAGGTGACGATTTGGCGACGCTATGCAATTATTATTATTTGCTAATCCAGGACGCATACAACAATAATAATATAATATTTATATACACGACACAATATATATATAATTGTATGTAGGCAGTGTATTATTAGATAATATGTATAAGTACGCGAGTTAATTATAAGACACGACGTTAACATTTGTAATTCAACAGATACACGGTATTAGCTTCTATATACAATTAATATACATATTATGATATAAATTGATACATATTATTTACGAGATACCCAGATGAATCGATAGAACCGACAGTAAAACGTTTCTACGCGAATAGTAAATGTGGTATGTTGATCTTTGTCATATAATTATAAATACACGTGTACTTAATTTCTAACTGCGGTATATATGATATATAGTGTATGGGGTAACGTGTATCTTGAACTTCTAACGATTTTACACATTGAAATGAAATTTTACCTCGTCAAACCTCTGCAGTGATTTATACAATATCATGTACATATATGAGTATACCAATATCATATAGATAATTTGCATTTGCAAGTTTTAGTTATCATATTATGTGTAAATATGGTGAAAAAAAAATACAATTTTTGGTTCTTTTAAATATTATATTATATGAAAAAATAAAAAATAAAAATTCTTGTCATTTATTAAATATTAATATTTAATAATATAAAGTAAATGTGTTTAATTTATATTATATTTCTTTCTTATTTACAATGGTCTCATGATCATAACTCATAAATTATAATTTTTTATTTGGGGTGTAAAAAATAAAAATATAATAGAATGCATTAGTTAATGTCATACAACATAGCTTGTGTTAATGTTATCCAAGATTTTAACAATATTCATGGTAGTGAATATGAGCATTTGACTGATAAAATAAATTACTCGAGAATAATAACTGTAGTACCCATACAAACTATGACCCAATATTTGAATATAACCTTGTACATTTTATTCAATTCGAACAGTCAGTTTACAATATTTTACTTAAAAAGAAATGTATACGCAGAAATTTTAGAAATAAATATAAGAGAATAACAAATTTTAATTTTCTAAATTTTTTTATTGTTTGTAAATAAGTTCACCGTTCTGCATCTTATATCGAAAATTAAAAAAAAAAACAAATGACACATTATATTATAATATGTTGTGTAACTTTTAGATACATAACCATCGCAGTAACTGGTAATAGTTCATAAACATCACTCAAAAATGCATATTACCTATATTAGGCATGTATTAGGCAACCAGGTTTGCTGGGTATTTTTTGGTAATTTATAAATGGTTTCACAAACAAAGAGGAATCGACGAAGTAACTAGGTAATTAAATATATATATACATCCATACAGGATATAAATGTATAGAAAATGCAAAACCAATTTCATACTAAAAAATGTTCAAATAACTATTGCAATGATTCTTTATAAAATACCACTATAACACACCGCACACCCACGATAACAAGAGACAGGAATACTTCGGTAACCCACGTCAGACTATTATAGCACAAATAATTATATTCTCTTTGTCACCGAGAGAATGTATATAACATAACATAATAAAGTATTATATAAAGTAACACGAAACCTAGCTGTCGGCGGATCGGGATTGTCGTTTTACGTGCCGCCGGAAGCGCTTCCCGCAAGACAAAGTCTGCATTTGGCGAGCGTATGAAGTATAGTCGCGAACTATAATATAGGGGTGAGATGGTTAGGGGTATGACGTCAACCCAGCACTGTCACTCAAAATTTCAAGCTCACTTAGAGGTCGATTTAGTTGGTCCTTAAAATAGGTTTTAGTGTTCAATTGAAAAACCCTTAACCAGAATGGAGTATCTACTTCGTATACCTACGCTGTTCAGTATTCACACTTCTATAGATACGTATGAACATTTCATCTCGAACAGATAGAATACGCATATATATTTTATCACGACTTATTTATACCCATCTATAAAAATAAAATAAATGTAAATATATATACATACTTCTGTATAATACATAATATATGATGAACTAAATATATTGCAACAACGTATATCAAAGCATCACAGCATCTCAGTTTTCACTGAATTTTCGAGATTAATTTCTTGTCATCATAAATATATATACACATAGGCAACGACATAACGTTATATTATAGATATATATACATGCACATATATAATATTTTCGGTTTGAACTGTTTAAAGTATACATCGTCGGTGTGAAAATACTTTATTTGATAAGTTAATTTTGATCGACAGAACATAAATAATATATTAAAATAACGACAATACATGTATTGATGGAAGTAGTATATTTAGTTTTGTGTGTGAACTATAAAAAACACTGACTTCGCGATACATATAGATTTTCGCGATGGCGTCAACCATAAAAAATCGATATCAAAACACGGTCGACCGCGATATACCTATTAATATACCTATTATACAAAGACTGCAATACCATAATCATTTCATTACGATACACATTTGTATTATCGGTAAAGGCAATACACTCGTAAGTTGTGTTAAACATAAACATTATTTCTTGTATTGTACAGTACCATATAGCCTGCAGGGTACTAGAGGAGGTCACTTAGTCAAATCGCTAATTTACTATTGTCTTTTTTTTACTTTTGTCTTTGACTTACTGCAGTATGATAAAATGTACCTAGGCAGTTTTTAAAGGACATTTTAAACAGAAATAACGATACATAATTCTAAATTAATTTTAAAAAAAATAATTTTATTTTAGTGTACCTACTGATTTTTTTCAATCTCTCTCTCTCTCTATTTATATATGTAAAATATATACGCAACCTGGGTAATAATAAAATATCTTAAAATGTAATAGGATAAAGAAACACGACGATATTAATTCGTTGAAGACACGTAGCTTGATTATATCTATCAATTACAGCCCAACGTCCGTTTTTATAAATTATAATATCTACGCGCAATAAATATATGTATATTATATTGCAGTTCACTTTCCATAAACCAAGATAGTGAACGGAGGTGGGATTGGTGGTACTCGACAGCCCCCGAAATCCTTTTGACTACGCCGAACACGATTTCGAGAACGCTGCGTGACACGACTGCCGTGTGGTGCAATAATTTGCGATTCCGCGTACGTTGTATGATGGCTACGGTTCACCTATAACTATATACTCCACGTAGGAATTTGTCAGCGTCGAAGAAAATAATATTATATAAGTATACTTGAATTTCAAGACAACAAAAAATACGTTCATGCGTCATTAACAATAATAATGTTCGTTTATAATATAATAATATTCTATAAATTTGCAGATACAGTTATTATACAATTTTGTTTCGCGTATTTTTATCGGAACATGTACGTCACAACTATACAGTTTATACTATATATATATATTATATATACACATAATTATACGCGGGGGCAGCGGCTGAGGTATCCGACAACAATGTGATGCAGCTATAGTAATATCGGTCGTCGTCGTCGTGGTCTAAATATATATATATATTATATGATGATAATAATAAAACGGGTTAATGGTATATACCTATATAGGTAATGGCGGGGGCGGCCCACGGTGTTTTACCCAGTGTTGTCATCGTCGTCGTCGGCGACGGTGGAGGGGTCAACGACTCGGCAAGTAAATATAATATATTATAAAAGGTATACACGCAGTGTCCTATAAGTATACAACGACCAACCTGCCAAACTTCGTCATGCCGGCAGCGGTGAGTACACAGGCGACGATACGAAACGAAAAAGTATATATATATATACATAATATATAATACACAACGCCGCCACCGGTGCAAACCGTAACGGAACGCAGGATCTGAACGTTTTCGCACCAAGACTGACGATGGAGTCTATACTCGCTTAACACTGTGCGCTGTATAAAACTGGGAATTGTTGGGCTTTAATTTTTCCAAACAGTTGATTAAATTTTGTTTTTTTGTTTACAGTCTATAATCTATATCCTTAGTTTAAGTGTACACAAAAAATGGCATATTTAACTATTAAAACACATGCACAATGCATTTAGTTGATTTAAAGTTTTATTTATCTTAAACCATGTGTATTTACTTCGGTAATATATTATTGTTATCATATTACACATTATTATTATTATATAAGCAGTCGTCAGAGGGCATATATAATAACTGAATGACCTTTTATCTAAATGTTATCTAATTTGAGCTAGTGACTTAAAAAAAAAACCATTATTCGTGGGAAGAGGGGGAGTGTTTAAGCTCCTAGAGCCCCCTGGCTACACGAATGGTTCTGCAGATGTATACTATACATAATATCACGCATTACTGCAGCTGATACATGTATAATATATATTATTCAATTATTGTAGAAGAGTCTGTTCACCGCTGGTTCGTTTTCTATACGCTTTCGTACATACATACATTATGTACAAAACGAAACGTGATCGTAAATATACAGATAATATGGCTGCTGAAGCAGTATATTGTAAAAGATTTACCCGGAACTCGATGATCGTACGGCACACATTATATTATATACATATACTACAATAAAATCTTGGCGGGTGCGTGACGAATTTTGAGCAGCTGTTTCAAACCAAGTTTTTTTTGTGTATACCTATCTTTATTCGATAGGCCTATATAAAAGCAGGTTACTCAACTTTTTTTAACTTCAAATAATAGTCTGATTATACGCTGTGCCAAAGAAAAATTGCAATCTATATTATTAGAAATACTACTCAATATATAATACATATATAACAATACGATTAAAATGAAAATTAATAATTTTTATAGTAGTAATCATATATTTTTATGAAATGATATTAATTAAAAACTGATTTTATAACGTTTATAAGATTTGACAATCGTGTAAGTAGCAATAGATTATACGTAATTAGAATATTTTATAAACATCTGTTACACTTTTAATTAAATACAAAACAATACGTGTAGATACCTACATCTATACTTATACCTATAGAATTTTAAGTTATTTAAAAAAAAAACTATAATTTACAAATCATTCAAGTATGGTATAAAATAGTGCACAAGCTATAACTGCGGGGGGTCAATAATAAAACTATTTATAAATGCACAATTATAGTAATGTACTATATATTACATTAACCTAGCTATTATTTCATTTTCGCGTGTAAGTCCATTATGTTATTATTTGACTGCGACACGAATGCGCCATCGCTATGTGTAATATTATACACTTATAGTTTATATGTATTAGTATAGAACAACACTTGTACACACGAATCGTCGATTGTCCAAAAAATATTGCGGTTTTATATTATATAAGATTATATTAAACAGAATCACCTTGTATACCATTCGAAAATTGTTAGGACATATTATATGATATTGTTTCTATAGAAATAGAGATACAGAGGGTTCTACAATAAGATAAAATAAACTTATTTAAGTTATTAACAAGTTTGAAATAGTAACTTACTTAAGTTAATAATATTATCTGATCATAAATGTTGAAATAACTATTAACTATTATTATATGGTCAAGAGAGATATTTGCGATACGAAATCGAAAATGTCAACATTGTTTGCTTGTTCTTGATTGAACATTGTAAAATACTAAAATCACTAGATCAGACTTATCAGAAATTAATTTAAATAAACATTCCATGTAAAGTAGTGGTAATATTAAAGGATAGATAAAATTCATCGGTATATTGATATTCTTATATATTTTTTTATATCCTATTTAAAATTCAGCGAGACCAATCAATTAAATATTTTAATTATAATAAACGAGTTTTCTTTTTTTATTATTTTGATAGATGATCTTATAATTAAGTAAGTCAATAGATATATATATATATTATATTATATTGTCGACATTTCCTATGGAAATTTGTCTTAGGTGACTAAAAAACCCAATGATATTAAAATCATCTAAAAATAATGATTAAAAATCACTTCAATTTTATTTTGGTCCTGTAAATATAATATTATAATAATCTTACGACGATTATTGGAATTATAGAATCGGGTTTCAATCAGTCGTTTACACACACACACACACAGAGTAAAAAAGTGTAATAATATCGACTCTATCTCAACCGGCACATGAGGAAATCATAACGGTATAGTCCTTGTCCTTTTTATTTCCCCCGTAAACTAGTTTACGGTTAATTTTTTTATATATATATGACGATTTTATTATTTTAATAACGCGTCACCGCGTGCACTAATGATCTCGTGGTTTTCAAGACTGAATAAAAAATATATTATATATTATACACAGCTAAAAAGATTTTGTAGTTATGTGATATGTATATATTCGATTCAGCATCTGCGGTGATATGCACGAAGATAATTATAAAATATAGTGGCATCTAAAATATATCAAAGTCAAAAACAATTGTTGTTGTATACAATACCAATATAATAATATATTAATGTGCACTGTGACGAAAGAAATATGCAATGTCGTGATTCTATTTTTACGGAATAACGCGTGAAATGCATGAATCGTTAATTAATGATGATAATGAAAATATTATACGACAAATTTGAACTCATATATTTTTTTTTTAATGGCTCACATAGCCTGTCTCTTAGTTATTAATTTATAATTGTATTTTCGAGAGTTCTCATTTCGTTTTTATTATAGGTATATATTCTGCATTAGAGAAATAAAATTATAGAATATAGATATTGTATATTACACAATATTACAAAACAAAAAATATAATATAATTGTCTTACTGTATTACATATCAGTCACCTATATACTTAGCAACAGTAAATAGACTCTTGAAAAAGTGGTAGTATTTTAGGTAAATCAAAAAAATTACCGTTAAAATAAAAAAATCCGTTATTAAAAATTACAGCTATGTAATAGTGACAATATTACGGCGTAAGTCTGTACAGCATTTTATTTTAACACCTTCAATCCTAATATAAATAATATATACATAGGTAATCCTTTAACCTCTCTACGCAAAAATTTTTTAATTACATTAATATGATGAGTAAATACGAGTATAACTAGGTATTGGTAATTATATAATCATAAATTTATAAATACGTATTCAATGGAAATACATTTATTCTCCATTAAATAAAATTCACTTAGATCAGCTCTATGGTTAGGCTATATTTCTAAAATTAATGTTAGTAGATACTAGTATAACTATTAAGAAGTATTTATTTTTAGAAAAGTCATTACTGGAGACAACGAGCGCTGTAATATTGATTATTTACATGATGACTTATTTGGCTGTACGTATAATAAGCCATGTTATTTACGTTGAGTATTATGATAATATATTAATATAGTATAAAGTGTAATATGATGTATTGATTATTTTTTGAAATAATTTACTATGACTATATTATAGACTTACTGCAAACTCGTAACCTGGTCCAGAGCAAAGTTTATGAATACTTGTTTGAACAGTCACAAAAATGTTAGTACGTATAATTATTTTAGTTATTGACCACATTTGTCGCTGTGGAAGTAATAATGATTATCATTGCCACTATATGCTGTAAAAAACATTAACGGCTGTGCAACCGTAAATGGTGGCGCCCAAGTTGTAAACTTATATACGGGTTGAAATATTATTATGTATATTATTTGAGAGCACACGGACACGATGCAGAGTGCATGTCGTAAGTTTATAATACTGTGCGTACAGTACTGTGAATACTGAGCTATCCATTTACATTTTACATGCAACTACACTAATTATCTAATCAAATGTTTGTTTTTGAAAAACAAAATTGAAGTCTTGCTGTATAATAATATGAAGTACCTATTTATAATACATTTTTACAAAAAAAAAAATACAGTTTTTTACAGTCTTCTATATTATATCCACTATAATATATTAATTATATTATATTATATTTTTTAATTTCGTGATCAAAGGCGGAACATTTAATAATTAAATTTCTAAAAAATGATGACGTATACTTAAACAATGAATAAATATATTTTTTAATTAATAAGTATTTAAAGTTTGTAAATGAGTGGAATAGTGAATCCCAACTTCTGCGGGGTACATATACTCCTTGCCAAAATTGCATTTTACCCTGATTATCATTTTAATTACCTAATATAATAAAAATATATGGTTTGCTTTTATAAAAATTTACCTTAAGTGGTACACAAATACTTAACAATAAAAACATTTTTTCCAAAAATACAAAAATGAATTTAAATAATAAATGTAGCCAGTTAGATGTATCACCCCATATATGTAATATAGAATAGATACACCGCAACCGCATAATATATAAAAATGCATATACATGCACTACACCCGGTCGTTTTTACATGGTGCGGGCGTCATATTAATACGCGTGCATGTGTATCAACAAAAATAAAGACGTGATGAAACGAATAAAAAAATTGTTATTTTATCCATCCGACCATTGACAACTAAACTATTTTCGCAGCATAAAATATATAACAAGTATATATTTAACAATCAGCAGGACAGGTGCACGTTTCAATAATAAATACTGATAATAAGGGCTCATATACCCACGTCCGGCCTAATTTATTCACGTGCATAATGCACAATATATATGGGTACACTTATAACACATAGATCTTACTGGGCCTATTTTTTGTTTTAATCATAAGCGTTATCATTTCCCTCGACCTGGTAGGAAACTCATCACCAAGGAGAGATAAAACGTCAATTATGGCACAATTTACATAAATAGTTATTTTATTAACATGTATTGCGTGATATGTTCACTCTTATTAAAGTGTATATTGTCGGTAAATAATGTTTAGTGAGTGTTTAAGGATTCCGCCGAGATCTGTATAGTACACATGTACTGCTACAGTATACACACATATATATAAGTGATACACAATAAAACCTAATAATATTATACAGACGCCAAAAAAATACAGAACAAAAATGTCAAGGGCAAACCTCGTATCGCAGAGTATAAAGGTACTGTTATCATTATAAAGTCGGTCGTTAGAGGTTGGTGTACGATGGCGTCAGCGAAAAAAGTGTTTATTTACACCCGCGAGAAAGTTTCTGCGAAGACGAAAACTACGAGAAACGATTTATGGCGCCCGACCCCGAACGACTGCTGTAGCAAGTTACGCGACGGGTGCGATGTAAATTTGCGAATGATTTATTTTTTATTAAAACCAAAAAGTTGTGTGTACAAAAGTCGAGTTCAAAATTCTAAAATAAGGCAAATATTAATAGCGCGTCTGTTATCACTTGAAGGTTTGGCATAATGCACATAAACGACTTGTCAATTTTCACACCACCCATCACGCGGCATAAATGCCACACTGAAACACGATTGGTATTACATTTTTTATTTATTTATTTTTTGTTGTTGTTTTGTGATAGCGAGAGAGAAAAAGGTCTTGAAAACTGAAAACAAACAATTCTAAACCACACAACTGTATTTAAGCGACGCATGCTTGTGCGATTTACTGCAGCCGTAGTCAATGTGCGTTAAGATTTTTTTTTTTGAAAACTAAATTGGATAGCACGGCTACAATTATAATAACACAAGTATAATGTACACAATAAATACTCTCGCGAGCGCTGAACAAACGACGTTCTTAAATCTATTAAACGCAGACAAATACACCTACACTGTCGTATTTTTATTTTTTAATTTTGTTTGCCATTCCGACTTGGAAATACGATAAACCCAACCTATTCAAGGTGTACGCGTCACAGTGCATGGAAAACAATACGACAGACTAATGGTAATATAATATAGTATTGCAACTATGGTTAATGTCATTAACGATGATAATATAATATATATATATATATATTATGTGCATTGTGTTTGTGTTTAACGAAAGCGTTTTGTACACGAGCCGTAGGGTCAATCGGAGATTTGTAGAGCTCACGAATCGACGAAAGACACATTATAACGTACACGCAACCGTTTTAGGACACGACACGACCGAGTGCGTTAACTTCTTGGGAGCTTCTGCATTATATGTATACATAGGAATATTTACAATTATATTTTTTACGAATGTATATCATCATCGTTATGTTTTATTTAGTGAGAGAGATATATGAAAACTTGTATACAGAATGGACAATAGCTACGGTGAATCATCGTGAATATAATTTTTCTTGGTATCGGTTCAATATGCTATCTACCAGTTTTTTTTCTTTTTTTGTTCAGCATGACATAATATTATATTATGCTCCTATCAACCTATTATACAATTATATTAAATTTGAAGAAAACAAATAATTACTTTTAGTAATATGCATTAAATTGCAATGTGATAATATTGAAATTATATATTATTATTATGCTTTCATAAACACAAAGAAAACATTATGGAATACAAATAAAAATCAAACTACAATGAATTCAACGCTTATATTTACATATTGTATGCATAATAATATTATAAGAACTAATATTATAAGCTATGCACTTATCCCGCAAAAATAATGCATAAAGTAAAAATGTTAAGGTTAAAGGAATGCCAACGCAATGAATATATTAGTCGACATTTTTGTTTCATAATGGTCATTTGTTTGATTCCAAAAATATTTTACATTGTTTACGAATATTTGCACCATATTTAAGGATCAAAGTTTAATAGGTACTGAGAAGTAAGAATTTTTAGTATGTATATACATAAGTATACTGTGAATCTTGATCGATGCATTTTGTTCCAGATAACTGGAATTATCCCTATATTTTTTTATAACTGTAAACG
This sequence comes from Aphis gossypii, assembly GCF_020184175.1. Lineage (NCBI taxonomy): Eukaryota > Metazoa > Arthropoda > Insecta > Hemiptera > Aphididae > Aphis > Aphis gossypii. Next base: position 57,506,013 of record NC_065531.1, on the reverse strand, counting down.
TATTTAATATTGAAATTTTAAAACATTTTGAGAAGTAACATGTGTCAATAATTCAGGGTCATCATTATATACAATAGCTATAATAACGACGACTAAAAATACATAAACGTTACAGATTGCAATTTATTACAATTTCATAAAATATGTGTGCGGTAGGTATATAGATATATGAAATTTAGGGAAAATAAAATACTCAACCGATAGTCTATAACATTTCATTTCCATGAATTTGATTCAATCATAACAACTGATTTAGTAAATTGTAGTAAAAAACAAGGAATGCTTGAAAAATAAATTTTCACGGATAGTAAATATGTTTTTATTTATTTAAATGACTTAACTTTTTGCGACTTAGTTTGTGTACCTCACCTACTTTTAAAAATAATATACTTTACTTACGTTTAGAAAAAAAGGATCCAGGTATATATTAATAATTTACAATGGAATAATTTGAGCTAACCGATTAATGTACCTGTTATTATTTGCTTAATTTTTACACGAATTTAATAAATTAAGGTGGCCATATTCACCAGAACAAACATACCTATACATATTGATAAATCTAACCGATATTATAATTTTAATGTTGAAAACATACTGTACATTAGACTTATGATTGTATACAACAAAATGGAAGAGGAAAAAATAAAAAAAAGACCAACACGCCATATCGCAGTTACACATTTTACGTTGAAATAGTACATATATAATATAATGTTATGGGTGATAATTAAGTATAATATAATAATATAGATTGGCTATTGATAAAGGAACGAGCGTGAGCGACGGCAACCTAAGGTATTATAACGGCAGCGCGTAATACAGTATTTTGCGTATATATCGTGTTAAGCCATCGCGGAAGGGCAGTTAAAACACACACACACACACACACACACACACACACACACACACACACACACACACACACAGGATTTAACTAAAATGCGGTACACAGTAAGAAAATATTATAATAAACTATTTGCACGACGTGTTTGCATACTGTGTATTCCTACTACACGCTCATAAATATTGATCTGTTTACGTACAAGTATATGTGTATAATATATATAATATATGTCTGAACGGAATTAGAACAGAACCGATTTTCGAAAACATTTCGTGTGCATATTATATTATTATACACGCTGCGATTGCACTTAAAGAAAATACGGTGTGAATAACATGTTATAGTGTTTTCGATTATTTTATACACACGCGTACCTATACATATTTGACCACATTTTAATACGATAAACTTCCGTTAAAAAATATTATTGTTATAAATATTATTATTATTATAGGCGGCGTATAGCAGCATTATAATATTCTATGGTTTGGTGTTATAAATTATGTTCAGCGAACGTATACCTATTCATTTCGTTTTGACGACGAATAAAATCGTTTCTGATCGATTTATCATTTTCTCGAATTAAGAAACGTTTTTTTTTCCTTCTCATTCATCCAAGAATTACCGCCAAAGAGAATTCAAATTAATCCCATGCCAGTAATGATCCTATGTAAATTTTTTGGATTATATTTTCCAAGCCGCAGATCAATTTTTTTTTTCAATTAGAAAAAAGTCAAGTTTGGATTTTTTTCTTTACGATCGACTTTAATGAGTATCGATTTAAAATACCCCACTATTATGCAGGGTGGGGAGACGGGACATAGTATTTTAAAACGAATTAACCATATATACCTACCTACATTATATTATTATTCAAAATAATAAAACACGGTTATTTATACGATAATGACAGAAAACCACATTTCCCACGACTGCATACAATAAATTGATTACGTTTTGTTATTTTAAATTCTTATTTTGATAAAATTACAGCATATAATCCTAACCGAATTAAATCGAAGAGGAATTGTAAAATCAATTAAATTAATTGCCTTCAGTTCCTATAGAATCTTATTTAATCCTTTCGGGTAAAATGGAGTATTTATTTTTATTTTGTATAAGGGAGTTATGTATATACGTACAATGATAATCCTATCAAATTCATCTCGCGTGCAGCTTACCTATTTGGCCTAAATGCCTAATCATAGGCGATATAGCGTTTTAAAAAATCGTCTTCACCAAAATGATTCCTGTTGACGTGTTTGAATTTAAATTTACAGCAAAAAGTTTTACTTACGTAATTTAAAAAATGTACATTAATAGTTTGTATTATTCTTCATTATTAATTATACATACATTGTTCATTTTTAACTTAATATTCAAACATTAAAATCAAACACGTGGATAATAGTTGAAACTTGAAATTCATATATCTATATAACTATATTGACGATTTTCTGAAGTCCAATTAGATAGTGACTCGTTTTATTAATACTAAAAAGCATTGTTGACGGATGGTATAATGTTTTAGCGGTTTGGTTTACCATGATTTTCATAAATAATTTTTAATACGTTTCACAGTAATGAAATTCGAACGGAGGCGGTGACGACACTCACATAATGGACAGCGGTTTGTGCGACATGATGGACAGAGGCAGTGAGCAGAAAAATCGACTTTTATATGTAATTACGTACGACATCCGTTCATGATATATACATATATATATTATATATATAATGTGTTACAGTGGCGCCGAACCCGAAACGGCCGACGGGATTTTAAATCTTTCGAGCCGCTAACGCCGCGTGTTTTTCTTCTAATGCGAAATAATCGATTGACCGCGGCGCGAAGGACAATAAAAACTGGATTTCATTCTTTAAGAGGATCGTCGTCCATTAAATAAAGAAAAAAGAAATGAAACGCCTCTCAGAAATTAGGTTCGCTTACAATGCGTTTTTAGTATGAAGGATTTTTGGAATTATGTATTATAGTTGAGCACACCACATAATAATATGATATAATCATAAAATAATAATTTAAACATAATATATACTGTATATATATAGACAATGCATTAGTACAACGTATAAGTACGAGTATATGTATAAGCATAAATAGAATATATGTGAAGTCAGTACTAATCATCGAGTAATTTCTCGAAATTTCAAACATAAAATCGCTATTTATTTCCTAACAAACCAATCGTTCATGCATGAAAAAAGAAGCAAATAAAATCCGAATAAAATAGTTTAAATAAACTATATAAGTTAACTTCGACGAATCGTTCTAGATATGTTTTAATATCTGAACGATTTTTTTAGCTATACCTTAAAATTATATCCATTAATATTTTACTGTAGACATATTAAATAAATAATATATATTTCCATTGGTTTGGTCTTTAAATTATCAATTCAAACGAGAAAAAAGTATGCACACAAACGGGAAAAAATACACAAAGGGTCGAGTCGGTTCGATACGATTAATACTATTGTTATTTACTACATCGTATTTGTATACATAAAACTATGCTGCACATGTTCATCGTCTTTATTCATTTGTTTTATATCATGGGTATCATAATATATAATTTGAATTGTAGTTCATATTTTTCGATTTTCCTCCGACTCATCCGATTACGGGGGAAAATGTACGATAAATAAAACATGTATAGCTACAGGGACAGATAATATAATAAATATTATGTATACTTACCTATTTTTTTACACAATATATATAACGAACATTCAATATTTTTTTACACTCACGCACAGATGCGCCTGCGTACAGTAATATCGCACGCAATCCTATAACTACTAAATAACTATAACATAATTACTATGACATACAATAATATAAATGATAATAACGAACTTAGCGTGTTTAAAAAAAAAAAAAAAAAAATTATAATTCACAAAAGTTACGGTGATAATAATTATATTGTATAGATAATTATATGGGATACATTATTATACGTGGGCGATTTCAATGAAAGCAATCGCATAACAATAATATTTTGTCATTCTTTTCGATCAGAAAATAACCAATGCTATAAACATATTGTATTAGCTACATATACGCATATTATAATAATAAGCTAGTGCACTCACCATGTGAACAAAAAGTAATAATAACAAATAAACGACGGACATTACAGTATACTATATATTTTAGAACATTAAAAGAATCGCCTTTATTTCGCCATTCCGGTATACTTTGGAAATATTAATTGGCTGAGATCGCAGCTCGGAAATAGGAATGGGCGCGTGCCTTTTACAATGGACAATCGTCAAACGAAAAAGAGACTAGGCGGCAAGTACACGCATAAATGTATATAATATAATACACACTGATGTCATTATAAATATTATACGATACTAGTATATTATGAGAGTCCAGTCCACGCCAACTTGTCTTGACTCGAAGACAACACTTAATACATATTTATAAAAGCAACGAATGCACATAATATTATTGTTATTATTATATACGAATCGCTTGCTCGTCGCACCACTCCAAACGAACAACTGCGTTTCAAGAGTAATGCGCGTGGTTTTTACTTGTCTAGAGTTCTAGACGGCGAAATATACGAGTTAATGTATTATATATTATTATATGATACTAATATAAACGATGATAGTACCTTTTTTTACTTCCTATACAGTATACATATAATGTTGCATAATACAACGACAAAAGTGTAATCCCGAAAGCATTCAACCGAATGTCTGTCGGACCGGAAATACTGCAAACTGTGTTATTGGACATAAAATTAACGAGCACTGTTATATAGAGGATAGAGATAAACTTTCGTCGCCGTGTTATTAATACAAGCGCGTAAAACTAGAAAAAACAGTGTGTAATGTATAACTATAGATAGAAACATAAAAGAACACATGTTGGCGTATAACATAATTATTTTTGTACAATTATTTTACAAAATACATAGCGCACACATATATACATCTATATTTTGATTTGATTTTTCGTCGTTAATAAGACGTAGGTCTATACCATAATCCACCCAGATCATTTTGGCACTCAACAACCATAAAGATTTTTTATTTTATTTTCTTAAAACAGTGGCTCGAAAACTATAGGTATATTCTATTGAATAATTAACATAATCCCACTCTATCTTAAAATCTGTAGGATTATTATAATATTTTTTTTAGACATAATTAAAGTTTTAAGACCATTGTTTTTTTTTTAAAAAATCTCAACAGTCGTAGAATGCCAAGATGAAATGGACGTCTGAACGGGATATAAGCAAAATGTTTGATCGAATTAAAAATTCTGAAAATCCCGGTATCAGTCAGCCAAAATGGGAGAAAAGATATCCTAACATAGAGCATCGCTATATATTATACTATTCTCAGCCGTGACTTCTAGTACTCGGGTTTTTATTTTAAATGTGAGAAAAAATAATCAATGGGGAAAATCAAATTGATAATTTACATGTTTGTACTATTTAAAAAAAATTGCCCTTCAATTTCGAACATATTATAAAAAATAGAATTTTATCCTATAGTATAATATAGCATGTGTAATTTATTATTCATCATTTATACGGTATAATAAAAACGCACTAGCAGGGATGCACATATTATCGTATTATACTAATTTCAATATTTATAAATAAGTTTCTAGAATCAAAGCAGACTATAAACTAAAAATGTATTTTATCAATAAAGGAATCTCTTTTAATCGACAGAACTAAAAATATGTACTTAATGAATGTTATTGTAAAGTTGCGATAAATCTTGCGTTTGCGTGTTTTTTTTTTTTTTAAGTGGTTGTTTAATATTCTAGGTAACATAATATGAATTTTTTTTTGTTAGAAGGTAAAATTAAATGTCTTTACAAAGTTTGACATTGCATCATATTCAATAAATTTAACCAATTATTATCACTGTTGAATGTTGATATATAAATACATATTTTCATATCATTTTCCCGTCTTTGTAATAGGTGTTATGATTTAAATCGTATATTTTAGAGCATTTTTGGCAGTCTTAATTTTGCACATTATTCGCATCATGCATATTTCAAATGTATAATAAGTCTAGTCTGATCTGAACCTTAATTATTGTATATCTCTCTGCGTTATAACTAGCTCTATCTTATTTCATACAACTAGCAATAAAATCAGTTATTAACCATTGGAAATAATTTAAAAATAAACGCTCCACCTGAAAATGTCTCGATCTATATCAGAAAATATTCAGTAAAATTTATAAGACTCGTTTTAAATAGTAAAATATTTTATTGACATATAAAAATTTCAATTTGAATATTTAATTTTTTTATAAATTTTATGAAAAGTATTAATGCTGTTCAAATAACTTATCAATAATATAAGTCAGATATTCACAATTTTTATTATTGAAGAAAAAAAATAATAAACCTCAATATGACCGTCCTAAAACAATAAGACGAATAATCAATTTAAATTAACACCTGCCTATTTACCTTGCAGTCAAAAAATTTTTTTCATTCGCCAAAAACACTAAAAAGTTAATTAATAACGTTCCTATTACATAATCATCCAAATAGGTATAGTAACTATATCGTATTAGAATAAAACCACGAAAAACAAAAACATTATAGAAAAGAAATCAATGGAGGACTTAAGTTCAAGGCTATCCGTACAATGGTAATAAACAATACGAGTATTTCATTATTGTTAACTCTTTATACATTACCAAAGCAGCTAAATATAGTTTTCAGAATTGTTTTTAGGGATTCTTATATGATATATTATTATTGTTAATCTAAAAACTACTATTTATCATCAGGAAAAAACATAAAATTTGTCATGTTTGTCTCTTTTCAAATTGCATTGTTCTGCGGATATTCTTATAATAGTTAATATATAATCATCTAAAAGTTTGTAACGTACCTATATTTTATTTCACCAAAAATTATTGCTGGCAACTTGGCGAATTCTGCTTTCATTAAATTCTATTCAAAACATAAACACCCACTGCAGACAAAAGTAATTTATGCTTAAACTATTCCATTATAACCAAAAGAAATAATTTTCGAATAACGATTTCGTATATTATATGTATATATATATTCATTATTATGTTTTAATAGCTAGCATATGATTCGTTCACTAAAAATGTTAAATGGCATAAAAAAAAAGGTTAAAAGTGATTACACCCCTTGTACAGATAAACCATTTCAACCTAGTCTAATAACACTTTTTTAATTAAAAATCACGGAGAAAATCATTTAAATTGCAATTTTCAAAAACATAAAATCAGTGTGGTATTATACATAATCGATTAAAACGTAACTTAGTTTTCATCAAATCTGTCGAAATATATATCGTATTCCTACATAATATATAATAATTAAATTGCACCAGTGCTAAAATCCTTTTACTCAGGGATTACCAAAAAAATATTTACGAATACAATAATACAAAAACAATACTGTTTAGGCACATTATATACGCATACATTCTATCGCTAATACATGTATACAAGTGTTTAAACGATTTCCGCGATAAATGCGATATTGCGATTAATATTCCACAGTAAACATATAAAATGAAAACACAAAATCGAAATCTATTGATTTGTAAGCCGCGAGTGATATAAAAATTGTTTTTATTATATATATATGTGCAAGATAATATTATATTGCATAAACTCGCACACATCCGTGCATATAAGCATATTAATTAAAAATGTATTCGTGTCAAACAATTTACATACCTATTATAATACGCACACATAACGTGTATACTGTATATACTTACCTATATATGCATGTAGGCGCAAACTCTGCACTACAGGAATTACCGACGATGAAAAAACGATGTAAAAGAGCGGATATGCGATTTCCAATTGAAAAACTGGTCGATTTTCTTGCACTAAATACATATATAGGTACAGTATATATTTATCATGTGTACTTAATAATATGTATACGCGACAACAACTCGACGTCTAAATAATGTTTTATATATTATTCAAGACAATTACGCATATCCTGTTTTAGTCGCGCAAAACAAACGCCACACGCACTATTATTATTACCTATACTATATATAATATAACTATATGTATATGTAATACGTTGTACGATTTAATAACTCCATTAAGAGCACGAGTTTCATTAATATGGCCTACTGCCCGGGAAGTTTGTTTTTTTATAACTGAAGAACGTTTGAGTGTTGAAGTGAAGAGTTTCAAAAAACGTAATTTTTGAATCGTACCTATAATATAGTTACTACGGTTAGATTTATAATTGACTTAAGTTGACCACCGTTCCGATCACTTGTATAATAGCATAACTTTTATTTTATACAGGCATGTATTTTCTAACAATTTATTTCTTTAAAAAAAAACAACGACCCATAGAATATAAGACTAGAACTATTATCGTATTCAACGTTTAGCGAGTCGATATACATACTATATACGTAAATACGTACTCGTAGCAGTCGTAGGTATACGTGCGCATCGGTTGTGGTAGAATGGTAAAAAACTTCCGAGCAAGGGCGAAAAAAGGTCGCGCACGAACATCCGCGGTGGCAATAAAATTATAACAAATGAATTGCTTTATTAATCGATTTCGAACCGGTCTCGCCCCAGTGACGGTGGCTGGTTGCTATTTGCACGGTTCGTTTTGTTCTTAAGACCATGCTATTTTTACGAAAATTTATTTGGTCGAGAATACAATACAAACTGCTGTTATTACTATAAACATTATTATAAATAAATTATTGAATACACTATTTAAAACACTCGTTATAAAACCTGATTAAGAAATTGATTACAAATTAATTAGTTGTTTATAGATATACCCTATAATATTATATAGCTATACGCATCATCACACATAAAAAATAATAAAGGTATACATATTTTAGATAAAAATAGGTAATAATTTAAAAAAAAAAACATTTAAACGTCCCACGAGAATTAGTTATACAAAAACAATGGGTGTCGGAAGTCGTTTTTAGTACCTATTCTGTACACATAATATACATACTATACATAGGTACCTACTGTATTGTGTAAAACAGTTGAAAAAATACCTGCAGTATATGTTTTTAATACATATTATTTTAAGCCTTTAACGCGTTTAACAGTTTGACTGTTTAATTTTCTACACAAACCACATTGATAAGCGACAACGTCATATACCCATGAATACTTGCGCATAAATATACATTATATATATATATATATATATATATACAGATACAATTATATGACGTACGCTACATATATTATCATATATCCGTGATTTTTATTTATTATTATATATACCTACCTTATTATACTTTTTCATAGTCCTTATATTATTCGCGCTTGAAAAACACGACATTCCGCGAGACGATGACATTGACATTTTTATTACGTCATATAATAGCGCGACAAAACCGTAAAGATATCCTAGTGTATATTAGATAATAATAATAAATATAAAACGAACATAAATCGATTGAGCGTATTTATTTTTTCTCTCACGCCGAAAATGTGCAAACACCATATTATATAATATTATCAAACACTTTTACGGTGTATAGTTGAGTGGCCTGCAATATATATTTACGGCAATATGACGAGGACACTTCCCGTTCATATATTTATAACATACAAGTACGTAGGTACATTTATACGACGACGATGATGATAATAATAATGCAATAATAAGTCAACATACACACATACCAACTCGGCTATACGAGGGAACGAGCTGCAAAAACGTATAAAGAGAACCCAATAACCAGGTGTTTGTTTGCGTGTTCGGTGGAAAAAAAGTTGGCGTGCTCTCCTACACGTATAAATATATATAAAACTGCACACCCACACATGGCGGCAAAGGAGGAAATCAATAGGGACTAACCGCTGCGATTGAGAAGTAAGAAAAAAAATTAAAACACAAATATGATACTACATAGAACTGATAACAAAGTGTGCGCAAGCATGGACGTCATGGAGAGATCCATAATAAATATTAAATATATATGTATTATACTTTATATTATTATTATTATATATTTATTATATTAAACAATATAATATACATACATATTCTATCTATATCATAATAATTTATAATATTATTTATTTATATATTTTTTTATAGGATCACTTTTACCGAAGCTGCTGCAGGCACTGCTACATAAAATATCACGAGCCTACAGTGATCTCTGACCTGACAAGCAGGCAGCACCTGCAATGTACGCCACTTCGAGTTTTCGATTTTTTTTTTCATTTTATTTTACGCAACGTCTACGTCAGTATTTATAGTCAGAAACGACTCTTTTTTTTTTTTTCAAACGATTTACTATTATATCACTGTTGAAATAAAACAAAAGCAATTGATCGAGAGGCCGGCAATTTACCCAAGACCAAGAACCCGTTATCGGGTGAGATATTATAATATATATACTAAATAATATAGATATTTATATTTAGTGTGTGCGTGCGGTGTTCGATATGATTAGTGATTAAATATTTCTATTATGAATATAATATCATAAATTAATAACCAACGGGGGAGCTTGCTGGCATTGTTTCTATGAGTAACGGTTCTAAACGTCTCGTGTTTGAAACTATGTATACATATATAGTATTATGTATTTCTATAATACGAGCACGTGAGAACATAAACCGTATATTTTTTGAGTTTTTGACAGATAGAGAATAATGTTATAATGTAGTTAAGGAAAAACATCAAATAACGAATAAAAAAATACCTACACTGCAGTTATATTTATAAGTAGCTATACGTAAATAGTTGAATGGGTGCAACCGATTCTGCACGATTTAACTTTTTGTGTAGTAACTAGTAACCCAATTTTACAAATTGCCCGTTTATAAACGTCATATTATTCCCCCCTAAAATAACACGATTCAAAGAGAGATTCACTATACAGCGTTATTAGTTATTATCAATAGTCAATTTATTTTAAAAATCTTATTTTATTGAAAGTATCCAACAATTTTCATATATACAATATACATTTTATATATTTTGTAATTTGTATACATAATATATTATACGTTCATCAATCTCAATGACAATAGGTAATTTATAATAGTTAAACAAATAATACAAATCAATAAACTTTAAAATATTAGTTACAAAATTAAATAAGCTAACAACAATTGTTTATAATTTTAGTGCAGATTATTGTATATATATATAAATAGTATTGCAGATTAAACAGCACTCTACACTAATATATACTATTATTGAATATTTTGCGATTTAGCTTACTTATGTTAAAAGTTAATTATGCGCAGAAGAAGTTGCATATCAGAATTATAAAGGAAACGTCACATTCATTTTAGAGTAGATTCGTGTGTGCAATAAAACAATGTATACCTATGTATTTTTTATGAAAATAATTTTTAAAGAACCCGCAATTAATTCAATAAGTATTTTTCAAACCACTCTACGCGGCATTTATCTATAGACAATAATTCAAAAATATTGCAGTACTCGCTCTACTAGCAAATTTAAAAGTTAACCGTTTTCACAGGAAATTAAATGTTTTATATTAAAATATAATACTTTTATACGTCGTTGTACTTATTACAGTGTATACATTCAAAAAACACGCAATATAATGTCTGCTATATTATAAGAACAAAATAAAAACAAGTCAAGTCAATCAGAATAATTTAGATTTTGTTAATTATTTCACCAAAGTCGAGTAAAATCCAATAAGAACCCTTAAAACAATCCCTTTCACAAAATAATAAAAATAATAAGATCTACTACGTGTGTACTCGTATATACATATCCATTTTAGTTATATTTAAAGTATATATATGTACATTGTACAGTACTTATAATATTACGCAAACGGTTTATTTGCGCGGTACGATACAACGATGAGAAACAAATTTATCGCAATTGACACCGTCAATGAATTGTTTCCGTATGGGATACTAAAGTTGTTCATTAGTTTAGATCAGTTGAGTGTATATAGAATATAGATGCAATATATTTTAACCGAACACAAAAGGCAAGTCCCAATTAAGGATGTCAAATTATAGGCTGTATACTGTATCAGATAATAAATAAATTAAATTTTTATTTCAAAATTAAATAATTAAATATAAGCTATCGACACGTTATTTTTTCAAAATCTGCAATTTTATAGGAATCACAGCTAGTATTCTTTATCGTTAAAAATCTACGCAATATCCAACTACAATATAATATGTATTATCTTATAGAAGTGCGATAAAATAATTATGCTTTCTTAAATTCTTTGTATAAACATTATAAAAGCTAGAAAGTAAAATGTATGCATGTTTGAAAATGAAATTTTCATCAAAAGCTAGTCAAAATTATTTCAACATTTCAACTTTATGATATAAAAACTTCCATCAGTAACACAAGACATATAAGGATGATTAATTAATATTTAAAATACTACACATTCAAACGAAAAAAAAAAATATTATTACCTAATCTACAAATTAAAAAAAAAAAGTATACTATATCAATAATTCATACACAGTGTTTATTGAACACCGTTCAGAATATTATGATTATTATAATAGTAAGTAGGTAAATGTACCACATTTTTTGAGATTAATGACCTTAATTCGAAAAAAAAATATACAGGAAAAAACTAAGCAACCTTGAATATTTTATTATATGTTTAATGTTATAATTTTTAATGTAGTTAATTATATAATTGATATTAATTTGTTTTGACGTAAATATATGCATTAAGAAGATTACGCAAACTATCATATGACTTTTAAAGTTTATATAATTGATAATAAATGCCGAGATATCATTAAATTCGCATAGATTTAGCAGATTAATTATTAAAACAAATTATGGCCAATTAATTTAAGAGATGACTCGTTCATAGTTCGTGTTTAAAACAATAATTGTACTGGTCATTTTGTTTGCAAGAAGGCATAACCGATAACAGAAATTTGGTACAGTGCAAAAAATTATTTGTAATTTATCTGTAACCGTCAAATGTCGATGTTCATAATAATATATTGTCGACATTGCTGCAAAGTAAAATATGTGCAAGCGATCACATTTCTGTGAGGACGAGGGAAGTCACGTGTTACATACGGGTCATATGCGTAGCATACAAAGAGGAAAATTAAAAAAACAACAATAGCCGTCACATTATCCATATTCGCAATTACCCTTTATCTGAGAATATCTCGAAAGTATTTACGAAAGACCAATGTATAATTATCATCAAAATTATGAAAAAGATTCGATTGCGCACGTATACCTACTTATTTACTACTGAGCAAGACATGGATGAAATCGGCGTATCCTAATTTCACTGTACGTATCCATTATTTTTATTAGGTAATTTTAACGATATTTAAGCCACTACAACATGTTGTACAGTTGTAGACATTGGAATTAAAAAAGACGATTCGCACGAACGATTTTGAGGTGATAAATTACTATATAAATACCTTCGCGTTTTATTTGAAAACTTATAACACCAGAACCCTATATCCACTATAAAATAGCTAGTTTGACAAAAACTATCCAAGTATAAAAGTAATTAAAAATTGGAAAATTATTTTTCGTGAAATAATTAAATTTATTTATAAGTTTATAATTTCAATCTCTAGATTGTAATTAAAAACATAATGAAAAAAATGATTAAGCACACGAACGTACTAAAAAAAATAGGTATTATAAATATTCAGAAACAAAAATATATCTACTTAAAGCTTTTAAACTGCATATAAATAATTTGATGCCACTGACAACATTGATTTTTCCATCTTAGTAATAGCTCTTTATTTTTTAGCCTTAAAATCATTTGCCAATCATTAACAAATAATATGTTTGAACTATACAAGAGATTACGTTTTTATCATCTAATAATATCGAATCCAATCGAAATAATTAACATTTCATTTTATCACTATTGAGTTACATTTTAACAATTTAACTACGTGTTTCCGTACATTTTGAAGCGCTTAATGTTTTTCATAACAAGGTTCAGTGATGAACAACATCGGGCTGCATAAAATACTCGTTACTTAATTACCAAAAATGGCGCCACTATTATATGGTATCCCGTTCTCTTATTATTTTAAACAACACGGCATATTATCAGTTATTCAGTTATAACGACTATTTTATAGACATGTTTTAATGACGCGTAGAGTATCCAACCAGTGTAAAAAGATTCATCGACAAAAAACTAAGTATGTTTATTATTTTACTTTTTTTTATTCAACACGCATCATAATTCTCTAAATACAAAAAAAGATACGATTAAGATTTGGAAATTATCAAACTTTCCAAACGAACTTATACTATATTCACAGGTAGGTACCTAATATTATTCATTGCTGTACTACATTGTGTATTGTATAATTTGACCGATTTCAATCTACTCGCATTCAAAAGCGGTGTATAATATATAGGTATGACGCGATAAGTTTTTAAGATTGTGTTGTTACACGCGTTGCTCGTAGTTACACGAAACCAATACATCCATTTTGAAATAGGACTTTGTAGCGCTTTCAAAGATATTGTGTACTGCTGTATTCTTATAAAATATATTAATATGATTATTTATATATTATGTATAATATACATTATACGTATATACCTTAGTTTAACGTGCGTATTAAATACATGAATGAGCCAAATCCAACGTTAATTGCGTACTTTACTTAAAATAAATACTATTTAGTGTAAAAAATAAAATACCAAAAAAAAAAAAAAAATGTAAGTTAGTCGATAATGATAAATAATATATACAGAAAATTGCACTGCTTTATGGTATTATGGAATAAACAAAAAGTCGTTTGAATATTTTTCCTTTACTTTGCTCAAGATTGCGGAGAGCAAATGAATGCCTTATGTATTACGCGTCAGAGAAATGCAAATAAAAATAATATTATTTATAAACAATAAGTGCACCGCACGAATTGCCTGCAATGTGAACATTCACAGAAATATTTGCGTATCAATGCCATGCGTGTTCCGGGGAAACAAACGGTTCATAAAATTCAAGTTAATTTTCAAAAGGCATATTTTTTATACAGGGGTAGGTAGTACCTATACAACCACACAACATTATAATATAAACACTGTAGTTTTGTCGAATTCCTTTAGTTTTCACATTATTCGCACGATTACAGTAAATAATAATTCGTCGAGAATAATTCAAGAGCAGTGCGACATATAAATATATCATTATGTCACTAAAACCATGGGCAGTTTATACTTTTTTATGGTGGGGAGAGCGTAAGGTGGTGCAATTGTGCAAATATCCCCGTTATTATTTGAGGGGATAAAACGATACTTTTCCCTTTCTAGTGTTGGAAAGCAGGGTATAAGATGACAAAAGAAAATGAAAGAAAGAAATGAATGGTTCACGAGTGTATCTATATATTCCAACGGAATTTTGTTTTATCAATAACAGTTTTTTCAATTTGCATTCCTATTTTTTTTTTAAATATTTAACGTCTGCACCTCCTAGTGTTTGCCGAGTGGTGCCGATTATACTTAGAACACGTCATAATTTGTCAATGTCACGGCACACGGGTACCTACGTTTGATTAGCATAATATTATACAGCGTATGCATCCAAGTACGTATAGGTACGCACACACATTATAAATTCGACAACACGTCCGTTGAAAATCAATAAAAAATAAAACGATATTAAGTATGTAGCGCATCGATCATAAAATAATAGTAATATCGCGATGATTATAATATATATTATATTAATAATATGGCTTATTGCGTTCGCACAGAAATTCGATCAAACATAAATACACGCGCACGCATTGAATATATTATATATTGTACAGAATTGGAGTACGCGTACGTATATTATACCTGTGTGTAATATTGTAGAACATGACAGCGACGACAGAGAACGCGGTCGTGGGTGGGGGAGGTACAGTACGAGTTTCCATTTTCTCATCACACAAAACAGTAATCGGTTTGTACAATAATAATAATACATTATGGTCCATGTGAATTCACACCGTTTAAATAGATACCTATACCTAATATTGTTATGTATATTTGAAATAATTTAACACTGAAATAGTTCACCATAATATATTTTAGCTCGTTAGATAGGGTGACCATATTAAGAAAATAAAAAAACGGGACATTTGTTTCTTCCTCCCCAGCACCCCTCCCTCCTCCAAAAAAAAAACTGTTCTATATAAATTCATACATAATAAGCTGTATATAGTAAAAATACAAATTTAAGTCGTATCATAAACAATTATTTTCTTATTAATTTACCATTTTTTGAGTAAATAGCATAATAATAAAAGTGTTAAAATGTTATAATTTTTTAAACAATTAAACAATTTATACGTTGTTACCAATACTGACACATTTTTTTCTTAACAAAAATTAGGAAATTTAAAACATCAGCTTTCTTCATTATTCGTGATTTTGATAATCCTTCTTCCACATTTTCTACTATGTTTTCATATTTTCTGAAGAACTTATCGAATTTAACAATTTTGGGTAGTTCAAAAGGAATTTATGAAATTGTGAACAAGTTAAAGTGCTGTTTTTTAATAATTATTGATATAATGGTTTCTACATTAAAACAGTTTTTTCAATTGTCCACAATACATTTGTTATTGAAAATATTCTTTCTACAAATGCATTTGTTCCAAGAATAACCAAATAATTGTTAAAAAGGTGTTAAAAAAAAATTGATTTTTTTATAGAATTTAAAATACACCACGCCATTTTTCTGTCACTTTTTTGAAAAATTTTTCCATTCTAAGATTTTTAAACTTGTATCACATGAATTACATAATTAGATTCATCAAATAACTTATCCTCATCCAGGTTGAATTTTTTATTTTAAAATAAATATTGAATACTTTCTTTAACGTCTATTCAAACCGGAATATCTAATAATTGAGTCCATCGAAAAATTTTGAACGGTTCAAAATAACAACTCCATTTCGACTGCTGACTGTAGGCATCGACAATACTAGATATTCGTAAAAATTGACAAACAAAAATAGCGGACGACCGTCGATGGGTCGTTCCGTATTCACGTCATGCATGTATAATAGTATAATATAATATAATGCAATAATAATAAAAGATAATAATTGTGTATCGTAAGCGTAATTGTTATAGTGTTATCTGTTATTTATAAATTTGGTTTCTAATTTTAAATACAAATACTAGTAAAACTGTTTAATATTTGTTTCATATATCGATATTTTTTTTCACAAACATAGTATTATAATTTATAATATGGAAAAAACGGGATTAAAACGGGACAATCTTCTAAAAACGGGATAAAAAGCGTCCCGTTCGAAGTTTGTCGGGACAACGGGACATGATGACCAAAAACGGGACAATCCCGTTTTAAACGGGACGTCTGGTCACCCTATCGTTAGAGTATTGCCTAAATTTTTAATGGTGATGGGGGGGGGGGGGGTAGTGATAAGATTCGTTGTCGTTACTTCTTTGAAACGTATTTTTCGTCAGACACACGTTGTATATTCGTGTACGCAGAGCATTGATCGAGTATTATCACGAGTGGTGTGTCATGCGGTACGATAGCCGCTGCTGAATGATGATATTATTATTACACTGGTCGTAGAAGGGTGAACCCTTATATCGTGAAACCGGTTTCGTTCGTTGTTTTCGAACAGAAACAATGAGAAATATTAAAATGTAATCTCTCTGGCGTCGAGTAAATTACGAATTACGACGTTATGGGTAGCCAATAGGTATCGGAAGAATCCGTTGCGTCACAGACACAATAATGGAAAAAAAAAAAAAACGTCACGTGTGTTAAAGCGCACGTATTTATGCGCGTGTGTGAACGTGTATAACACGCGGAACTCGGAAACTAGATTTGAAATTTAAATAACAAATTTTGAACAGGCCGGTGGTATCGATTGGAATGAAGAGAAGAGAAGAAAAAAAAAAACGTTTCACCAGTTTCGAGATCTCGTGCGGCGTCGGACCGCACAAACCGGCCGAGCACCGCGTCCAGCGGGCGCGCGCGCACACACACAACAACAATAACAAGCGACAACAATAATATTACGTACGTCATCGGAACACACGGTATGAGTGTAATCGACGGTCCGATTTCAATCGGAAAAATCTTATCGACTGTGCGCGGTGAGCAAAAAAATGAAAAGAAAAATATCAAAATACTCACGTTTTCCGTGTGGATTCAAATCGACGGCACAACAGCAGCGGCGGTACGAAGACGTGACACGCTGAGACACGATCCCTCCGACGGAACTCTCGGATAACGCACAAAAGACGCGGCGCCCTGGTGCGGACCGCGACGACACCGTGTAACGCGCGACCAAAACCGCTTCGCCGACGACTACTACTAAAGGGCCGGTTGGACGCACGGGAATTATACGCCGCCGATCCACCGCCACCCGCCCCGCGCCGACACCGCAACCGACGACGACGACGACGACAGACCTTACCTACCGCTCGGCGGCGGCGGTGGCGGTGGCGGTACACACAACAATCGGTGGAGGGGTACGCCGGAGGGGGGCGGCGATCGGTCGGCCCGCGTTCGCGTACGGGTGGGGGGGCACCGTAAACCGGGAAGGGGGTGGCGAGGGCAACGTCTGGATGTTCAAACTGCAGCGGCGGCGGCTGAATCGACCACGTGCATACGACCGATCAGCTGTTTTCTTCTGGCTCCGTGTCTCGCTCTCTCTCTCTGTCACTCGCTCGGTCTCTCTCTCTCTCGCGCGAGTCGGTATTGTGTTTGTGTTCGCGTGACCGGGCGCCCGCGCGCGCTCGTACGCGTCTACGTAGTATTTACGTATGCGCGCGTGTTTGCATGGTTTGCGGTAGAGGATGAGACGGTGGTGGCGGCGGCGGTGCGTGGATTTAAACTGGCACGTCCACTGACCTAGTGTGTGCGTTCCGTGTACACTGCGTTTGTGCAGTCGTATTCTCGGGCACGAGTGTTTTTGTCGATTCGCGTATGGGACGTCGTCACCTCGTGACCGTCATGAGGCAGCGAATCTGCGCGAGCTATTTTTGAGGAGACGTCGACGAAGCGAGACAGACTTTTCGGATCGTCGTTAGGTACGCGATCGGTGAACGATAATAATAAATTATAACGACGAGATTAATAAAAAATAATAATAAAAAAAATAAAAGTTTTTCAGCGAGATCACAAGTTATAACTTATCATAATTATAAAAGTAAACATTGTTAAAAAAAAAAATGGGATTAACGGCAGAACAACCACCTCCATCCCTCTATATATTCCACTAAACGGGTCACCGGTTTGTAATAATTCGTTGGGGTGAATTTTTAAGCACGCGTATATAATAATTAACAAGCGAGACATATTATTCTTTGTAAAATTTGTAAGTGCTAAAGTAAAATTTATGCTCCAAGGACCCTTCCGCGCATGTCCTTTGTTCATTTAATTAAAAAAATAATAATGTTATTGAATAAATTGCAAATAATTCTATTAAAATCAAAACAATAAAATTTTGATTACAATTTTTATTGTAGTTAACAAAAAAAAAGTAATAAACGACAATTTACTAGCGATTCGTGTAATAAATTAATCGGTAGAACTGAGAGTCATATTAGAAAACATAACTACCATGTTATCCTTTACGATCAAGCCAATTCAAATTCTTATTTTTGGAAAAAAATCTAGATTATATTTTTTTCAATATATTATATTTTACGAAATTTAAAGACTTAACTACTCAGTGCACTCTGCAGCTACTATATTAAAAAAAAAAAATACTTGGATTTTACAAGCAGCCTACCTTAATTGTGTAATATTTTTTTTTAAATAACGGTCGAAGAGAAAGTCCTATGAATAATAAACACATACAACTAGGAGATTACGGATATACGTCTTACCTTGATGCGATGCCCTCGCTCCTTGCTTATAAACCTCGTGAAACGGGTGACGCTTTTCGTCAGACCAGAAGTGACGTGGCTCACAAATATTCGTATAGGTACACAAGACCCGTGTCATCGTACATCGTCGCATTGCGCAACACGTCTTGGTAGACACATCATAAACAAGAATTAAGCGGACGCGGAAAAACGAATGGCAGACACCGATTTCCATAAATCAGACCAACATAATACTTAGGTAGTTAATAATAGTTAAGCCCGATTTCCACTATACGCCGTGTCTTGTTTTCAGTATATTCAATGCGTAAGTAAAAAAACGTTGGTATAATACGATGCTAGCCGGGCTAACACTACACCGTGTCGTGTACCCCATCGTGGACTACTGCAAGACTACCGCACTATATATACCACGAATGATTTAGGTTTTCACTTGCTATCAAAACTTGGTAAAATAACAATATGTGATAATTTGTTATCACTACATTAAAATCAGTAACCACACGGTGAAAATTTGGATAAATTCAACTTCGCGGTAAACGAGGTTACCTCACGGTATAATCACATATAGTTGAAACCGTAAACAACCGTGGTATTTTCAATCAGTCAGTCTTTTAGAAAAACGCGATCTGTTGTATATATTAAAACGTATAAAAACAATAATAATATCAAAAACTCGATCTACCAGCACAGTAGTATTATTATGATAATATTTATTTGATTTTCATTTCGACGACGGTACGAATATCTTTTATACAACATCTCTGTGGACGTTTCGCGGAATTCGCGAAACCATCGCCGACAACCTCGATTCGCAATATCGAATTGTTGAAAAGTGGCGTCTCTATCTCTCTTACTCTCTCTGTCTCAATAATTATGGGAACCCAAAAATAACAGACCATATTATGTGAAAAAATAAGAACGCGATACGTGATACATCACGGACGACAAAATGGAGTTTTCGAACTATTCAATTTAAAACGTCAGCCGAGAATTTTAAAAGAAACATGTATTTATGAAAATTCGTGTTTCGAATGCAATAATGAGAATGTTATTACCTATAATCTATATGGGTAAGTAAATATTTTATACAACCTTTTATTTAAATAAGATCATATTTCTGTGAGGAATAATTTTGAACAGATGGCATAAAAATATTGCAAACCGCATTTATACTCCGCGTGGCAACGAAATTAAATACGGACGGTTATACATATTATACGCCATGGTCTTCGGAACAATAATAATAATTAATAAATAATAATGCATAACCGGATGTATTTTCTGTCGTCCGAAATGTTCGAATGGCTATCGTTAATTTCGTATACACTATACACAGTATCATTTTACAATATCATTTATAAGTCATTAGTCATAACGCACCTAAGCGATAATAGTATATTATATTTAACTGTCGAGGTCAGCAAAACTATATGCGTATTGAAGCAATAATTTGACGCTGTCGCGATCGTAGTGCCATATAACCATAAGCTCGCTAACAATACATATGTATCGAATGTATTTCCTAATTCTGAGATTCTACATCTGACTTGCACATAAAAAAAAGTATTATATCGTAATTGAAGTTTGCGCCATAAAAATCGAATAGCAATTTATTTTAATAGCCGACAGAAAAATATGAAATCAATTACCTACCAAAACAATTCATCTAAAAACTGACAGACCTATCATACATTTTTTAAAAATATAAATTTGTTAAAATAAACATATAACTTATGATGTGTATTGGATTACTTGTCGCAATGACCAGCTGTCATTATTTTTTTCTGATTATTTTATCCTTTTTTCTTATATAAATCTTCTAGCAATTTATTTATCGAAATCGAAATAAATAACTTTTACCAACCACCCTACACGGCTTATTATGAGGAGCATAATGAAATACATGAATTACTTTATTAACACTATGACTACAACTTCTCAACATATATTAACATTATATAATATTATTAATATTATATTATTATAATAATAACATTAAAATGTACTCTTACTCTACGACACGAGGTTTCACCTCAGTGTAGAGTAATGTCTAGTTAATATTTGTCTTTGTTATAATCACGTATTTGTCTTGTAACTAGAATATATATATGAATAAAAAAAAAAAAAAATAATAAAAATATCATCTATTAATTAACTATAATTTGTTGACCTACGTTCTCCAGTAATTTTTAACAAAAAACAAAAAATGTATAATAAGAATAACGTCTATCTATCAACTGATAATAGTGATAATTCTATAAGGTATATATAAGAAATAGATAAATTGTTTTTAGTAATATTTTTAAGGTGATTCGAAATCAAACGAAAATATCTACATTTTGAAATTAGATATTTTATAGCCGTATTGTAAACAATACTTAAATACAATGTCAAGCTTATATATAATATAATAGATATATTATTATTTTATTTTAGTTATTATTTATAAAATAGAACGAATTGAATGGGGTTAGATATTATATCTCTTATACAGAGATATATCATTCATTTATTTTTATTTTTTAAAAACAATGAAGCAACAAAACTTTTTATTCTGATATAACTATAGGTACTTAATTTTTTTAACCAAAAACTTATTTTCATTATGAAAGTGAACCTAAACGATTTTCGAAGTTTTATAGCAATATACCAATATATATTTGTTATATATACCAAATATCATATTACATTTTTAAGAATCACGTGATCCAAATGCCAATATAGCGTATTGATAAGTAATATATCTATATTATATATTAAGCGAATAAAAAATATTTTTTCTTCAATAGTAAAAATCACTGAAGTTATTATTTAAATACATTTATAAGTAAAAATGTTTTACTATAAAATGATTTATATCGTGATGAATATCTAACTAAAAGTAATACAAAGATTTTAAAATATAATATAATATATATACCTAAATACTTTATTAAAACATTTAAAACAGAACACTAACAATTTTAGTTATTTATAGAATAGTATATAAAAAATCAAATATTCAGTTATTAATAAATTAAGATTAAAATATAATCAAAAGGATTTTTCTACAGCTTTTTTAATATCCAGTTTATTAATCACTTGAATTCGTTCACAAACTTTAAAAAATATAATACCTATATATTATATTATACATGTAAATTATACATAATTTATTACTTATATAAAAGTATTCAGTTGTGTTTAGTTCAGAGGAGTGTTAGGTAGTAATTTCAGATTTGCATTCATCCGTATCTAGGACACTGTTTAGTTTCAGATGTAAAAGAAGAGAAGGATAATCAAAATAATGATTATTTAAACAAAACATAAATAATATAATAAAAATGCGATTCAATAAATTAAAATCGATAAACGTAAAAGCAACTCACGATAACAAAATTATATAAATAGATAGATATTTAAGTTTATATATATTTATTAATAATAATAATAATAATAAAGAAACATTAAATTTATAAACCTGAAAGTACTTACCTACTTATGTATACTAAACATGTAAATTAGTTATATAAGTTATAGAACACTGTACTCTATAAAAAAAGTTCAAAATTATAAAATGTTTATAATTTCTAAGAAGAAAGGTCTTACAACTGTTGGTTCTTTAATTTCTAATAAAATATAAAATAAACCAGTTTTTCGTCATGAAATTTGAGGTCAACCATGGCAGAGCAAATGTCTTCACTATGATAAATATGTCTTCTAAAACGTCGATTTCGTCAACTATTTAATCTCTCGAAAAACCGAAACTGCTCTTCAAAGTACAATGCGCATATAATTCTGAAGTGAAAGAATTTGGGCCGTATATTCACAAATAAATACTAAGTAATACTTGACAAGAAAATGATTACTGGCCCTTATAGCTCAGATTTCAACCACAACGGCGATGTTGCAAAAATACTTGACCCGGAGGTAAAAAATATAAAAATATGAGCTATACTTATTAAAGCACAAAGGTTTGAAATTATTCAATGAACATAATATACAGTATATAACGGTAGTACTTGTGCACATTTATTGAGTGCTTCTTTTAACGTCCTGTATGTACACTAAATGTTAACAAAAGTTTAATATTTTTAAATATTAGGATACATGAAACTTTAAGATGTACTTTATGTTTATACTGATGAATCTACTAACAAATTATGCGACAAGGCATATTTTTATTTCATAATCTAAAGTTTTTTAAAAATATTTATAAACATCAAATATTAAATTAATGGTTTTTTTATTGATAAACATTTAAAGTAAAAATTAGTTAAGTTTAAAAGGGGACGTCACTAAAACTATCTTATATAAGTCAGATCATTTAAACTTTAAATGTGTATGAACAAAAGAAAAAACTTAACCGTTCAATATGTAGTAATTATCTTTTATGCATTATTTTTTAAGAAAAAGTACTTGCTTTGCTTCATCTAAAAAAAATTACATTTTAAATTTTCATTTAAAAATCTTAAGTCAATAATGATTTCTCTCTCACAAGCTTAATTTATAATGATAAATAATCTAATGCTATAATTACATGTGTCTTAAATTTTTAAAAAAAAACTTAATACTTTATAACATAATAACTCGTCTTTCAACATATTACAGGACCAGATTTCTGATTAGGTTACCTATAAGTACATGCGATATCAATTAAATAGACCTGGAGGGGAGTAAGTTGCTAGTAAAACAATTATTTTTTTTATATGTATACTCTGAAATGCTTTTAAATGAAATATGAAGTGAGCTCTTTTAATAATCGGCAGATTATAAATATGCACTATAATAAGGACACTTTATAGGTAAATTCGACACCGTTTATTATGTATGTATGTACCTACTGTTCGCTATAGGTAGATTAAGATATTCGAGAGAAAAAAATTAATCTTCATTCCGTTTAATCCATTTCATATATTATTATTTCATCTCAAAATTGAAAAATGTCATTTAAATAGTATTATATTAGTGCACTCGTAAGTATATGATTTAGCGTTGTCGTATTTAAATAATCTATTTAAGTAATTTTCGTGTTATTATACCGTATACATCGTCGTATATTTACACACATAAAACCATCGCGTTTGTCTCAGTTTTTTTTTATATGTAAATAACGCATGCACGATGCACCCTTTTATCATTTACTGTTGGGTAATAATATGTATATATATATAGTATATACCTATTACGTGCACATCATCATGAGCGCATTCATACTGCAGTCTCTGCACTTTGTATATTTGTGTGGATGTGTATACGTGTTACGGATAGCTGCAAACTTTAATGTATGAAACACTAGATTGTTCTACCCTTTATATAGATGTATATATATTATGTATGTATGTATAATGTATATAAATATAATATTACATGATTTTTTTTTCAGAGAGATAAAGAATTACACCTCTGCGCCAACTAGCAGAGACCCTTTTTATATTGCTACAATATACTCATCCTCCTCCATTTCACTTGTACAAACACTAATTCTTCATAAAGAACAATAACTACTTTAATATTATTTCAAAATATGAGTCAATATTTGTGTATAAATATACTTTTCTGAAAAAAAATTATTGGATTAGAATAGTCTGTAGATTTTGCATTGGAGACGATCTGATAATAATAGAAAATAAAAGACTCCTATATCTGTCATTCAACATCAACGACATGAACCATGAACCATCTTTACAATGACTATTCAATCTTCTGCAATAACAAAACATCAGGATTAGATGAAACATTATAGCCTTATCGACAGGATCACCGAATCAATATACTAAAATTCAAATTGTATTTAATTTTCAAACAATGTCTACTCTTTATAAAAGCAGCTAGTCAATCATCAAACAAAAATTTAAAAGCTATATAGTTAGATACTATTAGATTATCGACCGTCTTTTTTTCTTGTTTTGTTACTATACAAAGGAAATAAGATCCAATTTTATGTGAATAGTGAATTGATTGTAACCGAACATAACCCTCCAATCGTCTTTATTGCTGTCGAGATAAATATCTTGGTAATTTAATGATAACAAAAAAATATATAAAATAATAAATATTCTATTTCAGTATGTTAGGTAAAAATAAGTTGTTTTCAGTTTATTAAAATAGTAAAAACTTTGATATTTTTTTCAAATCAATATACAATATACCTTATATACCTATACCTATACATATAAATATTATTTTTTACTTCAAAAAATGGTTTAATTCAACTAAATCAGTCATTTAGAAATATATATAATGTATTTATAAGTAATTAGTAAAGATGGATCGAGTATTCAAATAAAAAAAATAAAAAAAAATAACTTAGCAGTGAAAACCTATACAATTAATTTCTACAGTATTATTATTTAGGTACTTACTGTAGAAGTTAAAATTTTACCTATATGAAAAAAAATTCTTCCAATAAAATAAAAAAAAAAAAACAGAAAAATTAAGCTTACATTAAAAGAAATCTTTTTGAGTAATATTTTTAAAAATTATTGTAACAATACAGCCTATATACATATATTATAGTACATATTATTGTCTTAGTGAAAAAATTCTATAAAAGTTTTCCTAAAAATCATTGGTTTTATAATAAATAAAACCAGAACTTGTAAATCTATATGACCTAAAATAATATATATTATTTATAGGTAACATATGTTACCTGCAGTTACCACAATTTTAAAATGAATTATTTGAGCTTAAGAAATAATATTAATTTAGTAGAATATTATTTTTTTGCTGTTGACAAAAAACGCAAATTTTAGCACAAAAATCCCGGTGTTATCAATACTCCTGAGATGATACGCAAACGTTTTATATTTTCTTTTTTCTTTTTTATCGCACAACACACATGTTTGAACACGCGATATTGTCCTCTAAGTTCAATATGCTGACGAAATATATTTTACATATTTTTGCATAATAACTTGTACCTAGTACCTAACGTATGAGTACAGAGTACTTGAGTATCCTAAATTATCAAGAGGTTTATAACTTGCACTTATAACATACTATCGTATGTATAATATTATATAATATGTCGCTTCTGCTCAAACATTGAAATAATTAACACACTGTCCAAACAAAATTGCGTCCTTTCGTAATACATTTTAAAAGAATATATTTACTTAATATTAATATTCTTAACTTTAACCAGTATCCACACACTGCAACTTATCAACTACCTATTAGACAATTTAATCGATAACATATATTATAATATATAATAAATTATACCATGAAGCCTATACATAGGAATAAAACTGTTTTATATTTTGATTTATAGTAAAAGCAAGCCATGATCCAAAATCTGTATTGTAGTGAAATTTAATGAAACAATATTACGGTGTAGATACTGGCAGGAACTTATGTCATACATATTATTTTTATAAAAATACACACCAATAAACAAGTATATAACTTCACATATAGGGCACGAACACAATGTTTACCAAGCCTATAAAGCACAGTTGCTGCATTTAATAATATTTTCGAGACAACACGAGAGAGTGGCCTGTGCAATATTAACCTTGAATTAATAATGCAATTAGCATTTAGACTGTAGAACAAGGTAAAATACTCAAGTTCTGAAGGGAACTATACTGTGCACAGTTATAATAAGAGATGGCAAAATGTATAATAAAAATGAAAAACGCAGATGTAGCAGGCACGATTTGTATAGTAATAATGTGCCTTACGATATATTATTACGATGTTGTATATAGCTAAACGTAATATATCACAACGAGATGTTATAGTATTTTTATTAACTTTTAGTATCTTCACACATAAATAAAATATGCCAATAAATTATAGATTTTTAGTTTGAAGTACGAGTACTTAGATCAATAAGACACATCAATAGTGCCATTATATAATAAAATCTCCGACATAAGTCAAGTAATACTTGAACGTCGTGCCGATCCCACTCTATACATGCATACATTTCATTAGTCAAATATTTTATTAATGCTCAACTGCATAATACAATAATAGTGGTTAAACTTAAATGCATAAATGTAAGCTAAATAGCAATGGAGATACATTTTTCACGTAAAAATCAGTCAATTTCTCATGGTGATTTAATGCTTTATGTATTTTAAAATACAAACTTTATAGGTAAGCTGATAAATGTCAACCTTTCAAGAACAGTGAATTTGTAAATTATTGTTTAGTTCACTTTTACGATAGTATGTTGGTATGTCATGAATCAGTCATTTCAAAAGGAACATATATCTACATATTACTGAAACTCACGCATTTGTAACTATAAATCAGTTTTACTAAAGATATATTCTTTGACATGTATTATTTTTTTTTAGTCATTCACATATCAAATCTATGGTTATAAATTTGTTTCTTATGATGTAGAATCTGTTACATTTAATTAAAGTTACACGTTTTTGCAGTTTTAAAAGTTTAATTGGAATGAACAATCAATACAAAATTAAAAATAAATAAATAAATGTATACTTCGATGAAAATTAAAATTTCAATAAAATCAATAAAAAAATTATATTCATTTATATACGATACAACTATAAAGTATCAAGTATCAATAGTATAATATGGATCACTAAAATAGTTTTATTAACACAAAATCGAAAATGTTGTGCTATGACTGCAGTATTGACGCATATATACGTTATCGCAGTTGTTTATGAATAAATGTGAGTGAAGTATTTCTTGTAATAACAATTTGTTATCCAACATCTTACGTAAAAATCCTATTCAAAAATTTCAGAAAAAAAATGTATTGTTCAAACAAATTCAGAGAGTAAGATAAACATTATGAAGCATTGTATTTAGAATTGTATAAACTACTTTTAATTTTTGTTTTCAGGATTGAAACAGAATTAAATATTGAAGCCTATAGAGATAGTGTACCGCAATAGTGACATGAATAGGTAATAGGTATATCATAATATTTAAATCTACGTATTTGTATTTCATATACTCAAGTAAAAATAGTATTACTAACTTTTTTTGTCCTTATTATTTTATTAAATGTGTATGTTAAGAAAAATTAATTTTTTTTTCATTTACCTATTAAATAGGCATGTATTTTTATATTTTTAACAATTAATATACAATTTAATTTTTTTAATTAATTTTAAAATGACATTAGATTATTTTAAGGGAATACTTGGAATTTTAGTTCTATATTTAAGTAGATGTTTCATGATTATCTATCAGTTTTAAGATCATAAAAATCCTAATAGTAATAATATCTGTATGATTAAATACTTTATACAATTTTTTGAAAGGTTTATTGACTATACTTATCAACAAAAAATTAAATTCTATTTAAATATTGAATTCAAAAATTAATAAAATACAATTATTATAAATTATTCATACGTTAATCTATTAGTTCAACTGGAAATTTGCATATTTCCTCTGAGTTAATCGTTCTATTAAACAGTTTAATTTTCTATCAAAGTGAATAGATGTATTACATACAATGTCCAAGGTTAAGTATTAATTTTAGTCGTGATAGTGTTTACCTAGTCTTATGTCAACAATACATATTTTCAATTTTTAAAAATTTTTGTGAAATAGTCATTTTAAACATATTAATTTAATGTAAATATTATATTTATAACATCAATATAATATATTATATTATATTTTATTAATTAATTTTAATCTATAAAATGTTTTAACTAACCTTAATAATCCACACAATAATGTTACACATATTGTTCATTCTGTATAAAATTAATTTAGAAACTTGGATTCAGCATAATTTATATTACATAATATAGTTTTTAATGATATGAAAATCATAGAGCAAATAATTTACTTATTAATTTCTACAAGATTTAATATTTATAACTTCATCATAATAATATATAAAAATTTATTTATGTTTATATTTATAACTTGTAAGTTATAAGCACGATGGCAGTATGGCACATTCGTGAGGATAAACTATTCATTGATAAATAATAAATACCTATAGGTATATAGTAAGTATACAGTATAAAAAGTTGAATGTTAAAAAAATATTCTTAAACCTTGTTTTTTTTAACAAAATTGTAATTCATTAGTAAGTCAGTCGTTTTAATTTTATCACTCTATTTCATTTTATTCGGTTTCTTTTCAGAGTAATTCTTATTCAGAATGTTCTTTTTTCATGGCAATATAATATATTGATTTCTTCAATTTCTAGTAAGCATACTCCTTTATTGTATACTTGGTGTATTTTATAAGATCACTAAAAATACTCTCATAATTCGTATTTCAAGCTTAAGAAATAAGTTACCGAAAAATTTTTATAATTTTTTCATGTTCAATATTAATGTGATATTTTTATTTTTAGAACTACTGAGAAACTACCATGCATCTTCACTATGACAGAAAATATTATATTAGTTTTCTTTAATTTTAACCAGATGTTTAAAATAATTATTTTTCTCGGAACTATTATCTTCAATAAAATATCAAAACAAAGATTACAATACATTACATCCTGTATACAGGTCCAGCATTCCAGCTAAAAATATTTCGCATTAAGTAATCAATATTCAATATTTAATATAGTACTATATTCATACACTTAATAGTTGTATTCTTTTAATTATCAGTTTCAAAACATAAATAGATATAGGGAAATCGAATAAGTTATATTTTCTAAACAAATCGTTAAAAAAAACATCAAAGTTTCGTAAAATATGATTTTAAGTACAGTTTAACACGGAGTCTTCTGTATAAACTTATTTTATACACATTGAAATACATAATGTATTCTAAAGAAACTTTTATCATAGTTTGTATAATTTAAAATTGTATTAACATAATGGTTATATATGCATTATTATTATATCTTGTTTTATAAGGTGCTCCCTATACTTAATATAAATATATATATTTGTGTGTGTAAATATATATATTTAGGCGATTTGAGATAAATTTATGAAAATCTTAAACCATACACAGACCCTAATGATACATAAATAAAAATCGTTATGGCGTAGGTACGTAGACTACTTAGTAGCATACTTAAAATAGTATAAGTAGCTAATAATATTAGTATTGCAGAAAGAATTCTGAAAACTTTTATTTTTTTATTTAATAATTGTTCACTTCCAGTAGGTTACCATGATGCAGCTATATTTGTGAGAGCAATAACAAATATTATGCTATATATTATGTCGATAATAATAATGCGATATCAATAGTATACGTACCCAACGAATCGACGATCGGACGACCGATCAATTATATTGATTAACAGAAGTATATACACAAACACATACTTATACATAAAAGTAGGTACATGTGAATAACATACGGACACGTTTGATGATAAAACAACGACTCACCTGAAACAAAATAAATACACAAAGATTATTATACGACAATAAAATACATAGGTACATTTCCGAGCAATAAAATATTTGCGAAATCATATATTATACACATTATATAGGTATATAACGCAGCACACATAAAGCTGCAGTTAACTGTACATAATATGGTGAGATAACCGACGCGCAAGCGGAAGAAAAATCGAAACACCAAACTATAAACTTCTTCTACCGCGTAGTATATTGTACCACGTGCTTCTTACTGACCTTTAGAAACACTGAACACCCTACCTAACCTACCTTCCATAGTTCCATATAATACGATACTATTTCAACCAAAATCAAATAAACCGTTTAGGATTCAGGATGTTTTTGTGATTATATAATATGATGCATTTAAATACCAAGTGCAGTATAAATTATTTTTTATTTTTATCATTCACCAAAACACGATCCGCAGTCCACAACCATATACACTGTGCAGTATATTATATATTATAATCATTAAACGGATAAATACACGATGAAAACTCATAAAAAAAATACAAATTTACATGTTTGGCAGTGCTTAACACTATTTTCACTACATATATTTGTTGAATTCTTAAGAAGAAACTAAAAGATCATCATAAACTAAGAGTAAAAACCTTACACAAATATGACTTGTAAACAATAATATATATTGTAGATGTCCTAGCGGCTAACACAACTGATATTAAATATTGAGTACATTACAGTAAAGAATGCAAAAACTTTTAAATTATTGTTCGAGTGCAAGTATTTAACATCAATTACAATTAAGACCAAAGAAGTGCATAAAAATAAGTAGGTTCACCGAGACGAATAATATTCTCCAATATTATGTAGGTAAATAAATACTACTCGGATGTGTAGACTAGGAGTAACTAGTAACCACACAAATTTAACATCAAATGAAGAATTGAAACTATAAAATAAATTACAAAGATGGATCATGTAATTATGATGCTATTATTATTTAACGACGAGTTTAAAAGCGACGATTAACTAATAATAAAATATTCAGGAATACAGTTATAAATTAATGTATTACAATAATAATAAAATATGTTATAACTTATAAACAAAGAGAAAAATAATAATGAATTCGTCATAGCCTCGTAGGTATCATGACACACTTATTACATTATATTAGTTTTTCAAATTACCATAATATCATATTTATTACCGTTTTTGACTATTTTGTCAAATCATTTTAGATTTTGTCATTAATCATTATCGTTTTCTTATATATCAATTTATTAATTATTAAAATCATATAACATAATACACCAAATATATAAATATATTATAGGTACACAATATTTTCTATTTAGCCAATTATATTGAATAGAGATATTATAACATAATGGAATTTGAAATGCAAAGCAGACTGATTTAATAAATTTTAGACGTCCCCTGTGTGTGGGTAATGAAGAGTAAAAAAAAATAATATAAGGGACAGCTAAACTACATATAATAGGTAAGGTGTATAATAAAATAACTCTGCTAGTCCAGTTAGCACCGTTTGCCACAAACGAAAAATGTAATATATTTTTCGAAAATTGCAGGCTCTAAAATAATATAATACAGTGATAAATGGTAATACGTAATATATATTATTATAATAGTCACTCGACAGAATTTCGAATATAATCTTGTCGTCGTCGAGTAAGATCGGCTAATTAAACTTAACGCGTCTTATATGACTCGTTAATTCAATACCTAATGCGTTCGATTGAAATCCGAGGATTAGGTATCCAATATACTATACGAGTATAACCGAAATTTTGTTTCACACTTGAATGTACAATAATATATTGTATAGTCGATAATGAATATACGAATTTCACGGTCAATGTATAATTACCTAATCACTGTCCATTAAAATATACATATTATATTCTAGATACACGTCTTAATTATGGTCATAAGCAGACAGAGTAGATTAATTACAAAATACATATTTTATCGAACGCCTGATTGTAATAATCACGCGTATCCCATAATAAAACGTGTATATGTTTGTTTTTTTAATTAAATTTATTTTTTTCGATTACTTTGATAGTTGTACAAATCGATATTTAAAAACTAAAAAGAAAAAATAGGAACAAATATACACGCATTACGCATTATTTGCTTTTACAGTGTCACGTTGTTTGTTGACAACCATTACACATTTGAAAACAGTTGTAAACAAAATAATTTAATAAGGATACAAAGCCTTGTTGAAATAGCCATGTGAAGTATAAAAAAAAACTAAAATCATAAAACTCGAAATATTTTTTTGACTTGTATAAATTTTTTTTATGTTTAAATGTTCTACTACCTTTTGGAATTAATTAAATTATATATTAGCTAATTAGGTATGTATTGCATATTAATCCTAAATTTGTTTTTTATAATAAAATGTCTACTACTTTATGAATAATGTTAATATCGCGGAGTACAATAATTCTTATAAAATTTTCAAAGAGAAATATATTTTAGTCAAGAAATGTAATATTGTCTAATACACATATTATATATTATATAATTTGATATAGATATGATAGTATGAATTAAAATTAATTTTGGTTAATTTTAGACTTGAGCTTACCTTTTCAACGTATTTAAATGTTAATACTTAAAAACCGGATATAATGATAATGTTATTCAATTTTTAGAATAAATATATAATATATTTACATAAGGCACTCAGTTGCAATCAGTTATCGCCTAAAGATAATTTTCACAGAATAAAAATATTTAATGTTAATAATAATGAACTGTAATAATATAAATTATGTTATTTGAAATTTTCTAAGCTTAATTAAAAATGTATTTTAAACACCATCAGTAAAACCAAATTTTCTAAAGCAGTTAAATTATAACGTATTATCCATATTATAATAGAGTATAGTTATAATCTTTATAACACACGACAAAATACATGATAGATTGGTTAAACATATTTTTTCAGTTTAGCGCATTTTGCAATCAACCTATGCACAACGAATTATGACTTTAAACAAATTATTATTGGTGACCATCTATTATACACTCAGGAAATGTCCTATAAATTAATATCCATTACATAATAATATATTAGTAATTAAAATATATATGTTATAAAAAACATATGTAATAATATGAACATCGCAAATAATGTGTTATTTAAGGACAGATGATTCGACAACTTGACATTGTATTGCGGTTATGATCGAAATTGAATATCCCACGGTGATAAAGTAATGATTTTTGAGAGCTCTGCACGTGAAATCATCGAGAAATGACATTAACAAGTGTTATAACATATATATTATAATTTAACAATAGAATCGTATAAAACAAAAGTCATTTAAAAATTATTTTGTTCAAACTAAAATACAAATTATTTATTTAAGTATAACAGACATAAGTCATACTATAAGAAAACACATAACGGGTCGCATACATTTTAACCAAAAATTTTAGAGAAATCACTTTTGATACTTTCCTTTGCAGACATTTATAATAAACGTTTGAATGCACGAGAAAAATATTTGAACAAGCAATTATGCACCTCACATATAAGAACGAGTTATATTGTATTAGATGTAATAGTTGTTCAATTTGAAATTACCCAAATAATCACAATATTTATAGGTAATAGGCATACCGTGTATACCTACCATAGTAATTTACGAAATAAACGTTATTATAATGGACCGCGGAATTGATTACGGCGCACGTATGATACATTGAACGGTGAAAATATTATAATAATATGTTACGTATTAGGTATTATTCATAAATAACAATCGAAAAATTTTCGCTACTTTCGAGTACCTACGATACAAAAAAAAAAATTCTGAACAACAAAACACACAATGCACGCGTTATTTATAGATCAATATATTGTTCTACTCATTATTAATAACGAATTAAAAAAAAAAAATAATTATACCGAAGCTGTACAACGCACTGTGAAAACAAGAGGCTTTCGAAATTTAATTCGAACGTACCGCGTGCAATATTGACATTAATCACGGTTTCCTAATCTGTAAACGGTCCACGGACAATGGATTTTCTTAAATCAAAGGACATTATATAGTATCCTTAAACGACTGCCGCAGTATCGCCACAATTTGATGTACAAATATTTCACAGAAAATAAAGTTTGAGAAAAAAATAACACGGTATCTCCAGGGCAATTAAAACAGCTAAAAATATCTGTAATATCGGTGGCGTTTATTTTTAAACAATTTATGTATAAGTATACAATACTTATACATAAATTGTACACGAATCGTACAACCATTTATAATAAAAATTAAATCCGAAAGACTTTTATTTTTTTAATCGATCAATATACTATTTTAGACAACCGCCCACGATCGTAAAAGGTAATCCGAACTCAATTCAAATGCCAAAAAAAAATATTACCTTCTCGGGTGACAAGTTCGGTTATTTATCCAGAACATATGATAAAAATAAGCATATTATAAGGATGAGCTTTGTATACTTTTGAATAACGTACATTGATAGATTTCGTCTAAGTTTCGGTTATCACGTAGCAAAATATCAAATGCGCTTCAATTGTTATTTGAGAGTGTTTTTTTCATCCGTTGGGAGTCGTTTCGGCGTTTGCTATTAAGAGTCCCGTGTGAGACTTGTTGCGATAAACCACGATGATACTTAACCGTAGAAATTATATAATAATTAATAAGGAACAGTTTCTAAATATGTCTGACAATTATTTTACAGTAAATCAGTTAAGGGTAGTTAGTAAACATTTTTTAACCAAATAAATGTAAGTTCTTGAAGAAAAAAATATATTATTAATAAATTATAATAACCTATATAAACAAGTAGAAGAAATGAAACAAAGAATCACAATATACTTTACTTTAAACAAGTTTATGTGGAAAAACATACATTATTTTAAATATAACTATTTTTTTTTTTTAATTTAGACTTACAGCTCAACATTTACGTTATAGTATAACTACATTATAGTAAAAACTTAAGATTTTACAAACATAATGCCATACCTAATGATTATATTAAAGTGTAATATAGATACTTTAAGTAATAGAAAAATGTTAATAATTTTCCAAAAAAGATAACAAACTGGTATAATACGCGTTGAGAGAATAAGCAAGTACTCGTGTATATCCTATACGATGTAAGCTATAACAATTCAGAACCAAGGAGTTACACAACGGTAGTGACTGAGAAACATAAAAATAACATTCATCTGACGTGTGTTCTTTCCGAAGATCCTCGGACTTACGAGTATTTGGGTTACGGTGGCACGTTATGATTCCCACGCAAACGGCGCACGTGAAATTTCGCACGGATTATACGATGATGAGAACACTGCACGTGCACTACAAACAATACAATTGTGTACAGAAAGCCCGAAGGATACACCTAAATATAAATACACTGCCGACAAGTGTACGATTCCATACAGTTTATATTATGATGTTGCAATAATAATAACAAAAATAATATGATAATAATAACGTGTCGTCGTTGTAGTGGTCGTCATCGTCAACGTGTCTGAAACAGCGGTGAGCTTTCTTGCAGCGTTTTACTTTTAAATAATAATAAATGGTATTCTACACGCGACTCAAATGTCGTGCGCTCTCGAAAATGTCATAGTGGTAGTCGAGCGAACATTTTGTACCCGCCAAACGAGTAAAAACCTATATGGCTATAAGACTATTCGTTGTCTGTACGTCGGTTGAGCGCGAAACGTACTTGTACATTATAGAAATATAAAAATACTTCCTACGCGGTTCTAAGCGAAATGTTCATCGTTTCGAGCGCGGAACTTTATGTGGTCCTCAGATGTGTAAATGTGTAATAAAATATATAGGAAAAACGCCCGGAGTAAGAAAACGCAGCGAGGAAAAGCGAATACCCCATATTTATTTTATATATATATATACCATGAAGTTAACATTCTGGTTTCCGCATGGTTGGCGCGTCGTTTATATAAAATAAGAATCTAAAATGAAAATAAAATAATTCAATATTGGTTTATGATACTATACATCGCCTGTTCGATATATTATTACGCTCAAATTTACATTATTATAACGATAAACACGTGTAGTTTGCGAGTAACACACGCGACGTGATCAATCAATATGAACCGACTGCTACAGTTATATATATACAATATAACACTAAGCGATTACATGGAAAAACATAGTGGATGTATAGGTACTACACAACAAACATACATGTCATATATATATATATATATAGTCGCAGATCA
This sequence comes from Aphis gossypii, assembly GCF_020184175.1. Lineage (NCBI taxonomy): Eukaryota > Metazoa > Arthropoda > Insecta > Hemiptera > Aphididae > Aphis > Aphis gossypii. The sequence goes on along the minus strand of NC_065531.1, from coordinate 57,468,739 downwards.
AGTTCGAAATTTAATTAATGTCACTAATCATTACAAACATATTGAAGACAAAACGATACGCCTGTTTGATATAATACCGATAGATAATACATTATAGCAGGGCAATTATTTTAACAGTAAATAAACACACACTAGAAAAATGTTAAATGTTTTTAAACACATTTTTCCTACAAAATGAATGTCCATTGCAAAACATGATTGAAAAAAATTTGAATTTTCACTATATACTTTTAATTGTATACATACATCAAATTTTAAACAAGTTATTAGGTTATTTATAAGTTTTTTAAGATAAGTTATTCAGAACGTGTAGGCCAACATATTTTAGTATGTAGTTAACTCTCTGAGCCACTACATTTGGCTGGAAAATATTATTATTTTCTTTATAAATATACGGTTTTGTAATGAGAATTTATTTATGATTAAGTGACTTCAAATCATGTAAAAAAATGTTTAAGCCGCTCTTTCCTTTAAAATAATGAGTGTTTACTTTTAAAATAATCGTCCTGTATATTAATACATAAATACGTATTGAGCATAATAGACAAAAACCCATAATAAAGGTAGGTAAACGATGTGTTAAAATACATTTTTCCAGAACACTACTCGAAATACATTTTTTTTGTAAAGCAATTAATATGTAACATTAAATATTCAAAATAATTAGATTTCTAAATATATTTAAATATAATAGTTTAACTTTTATAAACAAAACCTATAGTCAAATAAGAAATCTTCAAACTAAACAAAAATAATAAAAATGAAAAATTGTACTCAACACGTCATAATATAAAATGTCATATAAGACTAAATATAGTCTTAAGAATCGCATGACATTTTTTCAAAATTCTATTTTGCTTACTTCCTATAGCGGTAACCTTGGTAACAAATGTCGCGGTAACATTAAAACATAGTTGTAATACACGCAGTTAAAATACTGTCGATACACAACCATATATTATTTAATATATAATAGAGGTACACCACGATTTCGGTCAATAATAAATAAATAATAATATATAATAATATACGCTTGCACGTAACTAGTGGTGAATAAACACACAGAAAAATAAGTAAACCGCTATAATAATAAATGATAATATAATTTATAAAATGTGTAAAACCGTGGATATCGTTTAAACTGCTATACACTGCAGTCACGCTGTGACAACTTTGTTATTATTTACACAATATATTACAATATAGATACTAAATAATTCTTGTAACAGTTATTTTTTTCTTATATTTGTTTACTATATTCTTCGTTATTTTTTTTTAAGGTTTTACGTTTAAAAACGACAACATAACATAGATTTTTTATTCAATAACCTGCAAAGCTAAATAGTTTTAAAAAAATGTAATAGACAAAAATCGATTGTCGAACCCGCTTTAGTAGTGAACTAGTATAGGTCATCTGTGGTAAGCATATTGCAATTTTAGATAAGCCGCGGTGAGCAATGGCGCGGAGGCAATCCGCAAAATGATGGTACACTACTGATTTAAAAAATATTCATACATATTATAAAAAAATCAGAAATTTTGAAATTATGTTATAATCTATAAATAATTAACAAATGTATAATATGCAATACAAAAAACTTCGAAGTGTTATATTTATTAAACTTTTTAAGAACTTATCGTTAATAATATAATCGTTAATATAAAATGTAAAATTTCGTTTGATCACAGACGATCAGAAATCTGGGATGCGCACCAACTATCTCCTATATGCACTTATGTAGATCACTTAGAAATCGTCGTATTACTAATGAGTACGACAGTAATATATACATAAAGTACCACGACCCTTGATACAGGAAGTCCTCCATGACGCATATTAATCAACTTTTTGAATTTTATTTTTAATGATAATTTGACAATTGGGTACAATCTCACTTTAGACATATGAAAAATTTCCCAGTACTAGTCCTATGGTCGTGGGCGGCAATCCAGGTTTGGTTGGTAACCGCTAGTATTACTGTACAACTATCAATATTCATGTGACCGCGAACAGCGGTTTGCCGACTGGCCGCATCATGCAGATTTCATTATTCGACCGGCGACACAACAAAACAATCGTACTCCGGAACGAACCTACCACATACGCGTATCCATAATAATAAACACATTGTAGTGTACATGACTCCCCCCTCCCTTTAAACGTTCCCGGAGTCATTACGTGAGTCCTAATAAAATACCAACAAATCGATGGCGGCCAATATATAAAATAATATGACATTACACATAATATGTACGCCGTTTGTTTAGTGGGAGAGGAAGTATTATATATTATAGATGTGTACCTAGGCAGGTACATATTGTATTATAGTTGATGCAGAGGAACTCGTTCGCGGACCATGAAAATATCAAATACTATCGTCATGTCAACGGCCTGGAAACAACGACCTCCCTCCAGCAGCGTCAGCGCCGGTGTTATATATATATAATATAATAATATGTGTATTTATATATATATATATTTACTTCTGACTGCTGTTGTTGCTGCCGCTTCTAGCATGACGGTCGGCCGACTAACGGAGACTACTATACGCTTCTCTTAAATTGGTTTTTATTATTATTATTCGTCTCCGCGCCAAATCGAATGCAAAATCATTCACCGTGACTATTTTATCACAATATTATTCCCCAGGAGCTATAGGTCCAATAAGCAATAGTTAAGCAGCGCCGCGGGCGTTATAGCTTTTTCATGTCCCAGAGTGAAATACATCCTACGAGACCATAATATAATAAAAGGAAAAACTACAAAAATTATAATTTTAAGATTTCTGGTGACCTTAGTTTCCAGATATAAAAAGGTATAATGTTTTTTTTTTCCAATATATTTATTACAATTGTTACAGTAAATCAACGTACTCAACATTATACATGTTCCTTTTGAAAAGTAATAAAATAATAACTTTAATCTATGCATTTAAAAAAAAAAATAATGAAATTAAACTGCACAAAGAACATAATATAAAATTATATTTTGCATACAACTTTAAATGTTTCAAGACACTCTTATTAAATGTGAAGCATGAACCACAACTTGAGCAACGCCAATGATCAAATTTACAATTTTAAAATCATTTAAATTACCAAAGTATATAAAAGTATACGTGACTTTATAGTTTATACATGTATAATATCATTATTATGTACAAAATGTACAGCGCATTTTAAAATTATCATAAGCCAATAACCTGCGATTATGATGGATTTATAATAGTTATAATAGTAAAAATAATAATAAAGATATATTTATATTTTAGACTCTCTTTTATAACATAGACATAAAAGGCGCGAGGTCTATAGGCGCATCATATGCCCTGATTATTATCGTAGTTTATATGCACTGTGCAGTGCTACACGTGTTGTACACTCATATGATGCGTTATATTATACGCTTTGGTCTACGACAATCTAAAAATTCGTTAAGCTCCGCGTTGCGTTAAAGGGTTTATATATCCGAATGACAAAATTAGGTCAAAATATCTTTAACTGATATGTACACCACTAATTCTAGATATACAACAACCGTAAGATATAAATATACCTATATAATAGTCATACGATCTCTTAAAATAGACACTATCCAATAATATAAAAGTAAAAAACCTCTAAAAACTGTATCGTATAGCCATATCGACGATTCTGAAAATTAAAGAATCGAAACGTTTCGTCAAAACATTTAGAAATACATAAATACTGTACTAAAAAGTTAAAGTAGCACATGATTTAAACCTAAACAACGCTAGTTTTGTTATGCAACCGAGAAACTGAAAAATTGTATTTAACTATAAGCTATACATGTTATATTAAATTGTATATAATATAGTTTATGAGTCGGATAAAAATGGTTTCTATGAAATATATATTTTCAGTTAAAGAGTTATAGTTGATTTCAGTAGAATACAAAGACCAAATAAGACGACTTTACAACTAAACAATATAGTATATTATATAGAAATATAATTCAATATATTTTAAACTTTATAATTCGTTTTAGCTTTTGGCAGTCCATTTATATGGACACGAATAACTTTTCATCGTTTCAAACGATAACCGAAGCATATAGAAGACGAAAATAATATATAAATTTCAAAATGAAAAAGTGCTACCTAACTACATAGTAATGTTGGCAAGAATATGTAAAAAAAAATGTAATCCCAAAAAAATGTTAACAGAGTTGTATTAATACACAATACACAATACACAATACAGTACATAATGGACCTATATTATATTACAAAGCATAACAACGCCGTATGCATGTATATGAATAATTACATGGTTAATGTTTATAATTTACTTAAGTATGAAAGTATAAAATTTTACAGTGAAGAAAAAACATTAATTTAAAACTAGAAACGGCAAGTTTTAAGACATAAAAAAATATATATTCATAAAGGCAAATGTATAAAAAAGTTATGTACTTATACAAAAATATTCGACGGAAAAAAATATTAAATTAATATTTTTGTAAAATGTTGTAAGAACAACTTTACAATTTTAATAAACAAGTGAAACGATTAAAAGAATTATGAAATTATTATGATTAGAAGCAGTAAATACAATATAAAATATGCATTGCATTTTGTTGAAATATGCAATTATACAATATGGAAATTCTAATAAAAAACAGTTTAATAAATATAAATATATATCTATGTATTTATGCATATATACTACGTAGGTATATTATAAATATGATAAATAATAATTAGGTATATTTAATTTTAATTTTATACGAATACAATAAATTTGTAATCATGTTGGTACATCAGTGAAAAAAATTGTATTGAGCCAAAATGTTATGTGTCTTTAAATTTCCAAAGTTTGAGTGGGATGTATATCATAAAACGTTTTTTTATTTATTGAAAAATATAACTCTTTATGATTTTACGTAATTGAGCAGTCACAAATCGTATAATTTAAATCCTCGTCCTCGATGTCACCATATTAATTATAATATTACAAATATATACCTAATGAATTATGAAAATATGTCGTAAGTAATTCTGATCATCAACTATCAAGATAAATTGTTTTTAACATTTAAAATAGTAATATGCATGAATATGCACAAAAAAGACATCACGGTTCATAATAATAATATTGTTTTATAACTATATGCAAATTGTAAACCAAAACTATAAAAATTGGAGGTGTTATTAAGCATATAATAACAACATGTTAGTGTGTTAAGTACCTTTTATAATAATAGTCATGTTTTACCTCATTTCATATTATAATTAATATTAAAATACTGTAAGTATGTTAAATAATAGAAAAATCATAATTTGTTTTGAAATGGTATACAATATTATATTCATAAAAATTGAATTCAAGTGTTCACCTAATTTTTATAGTCAATACATCCATTTTCGCCACTGTTGTACATTTCAGATAAACGAATAATGTATATTATATAAATTATGTTATAAGAATACAAACAAACGTGTGATTTTATTAAATATATACAAAAGAGCTGCGTTAACGTGTCAAAATCGTATACATTTGTAATCGACAAAACAAAATAAACGAGTGTACATATCATTTAAACCATTAACGATAATTACGTCTCGAAACCACTGCGAACTGCACAACGAAACGCACAATATATAATGTACCTACATAATATGTAATATAAGGACATCGACAAAATATGTGAGTTTCGTTAGATTTAAAAGAGAGCAGGGACCTTATTACAGTCACACCGTTCACAGTATCACAGACGATAACGACTGTCGGTTTAATAGGCACAGATTGTTCACGAGTAGATATTATATTATACGCCCGCCTCGCGTTATTGTATTTTCAGTGCTATTATATAAGTCAATGCGTTTTAGTTTTAACCCCAATTTCGGCGAGATATCGAAAGATCAAAAGTTCATATTATACGATTTTATACGATTTTATATTACACATAGCCATTCAAAAACGTGTATTTATGGTCGTGTTATATATATTATAACGGTTAGGTATATTATGTTATTATACAGTTCGGACGAAACAATCAGAGGCAACCGGTTAACGACATTTATAACGTTAAGACTTACGTAATAAATAATATAGATACATCATTATATGTTATGTATTATTATATTGTTATATTATACGCGAGTTGTACTGCGGCTATATAAAACACGACGTTGTCCCACAAAATATATAAAAGCTCATCGTTGGGAAACAATCTAGAAAACTATATAATAACGACTTGTAATATTACGTATCGCTGACCGAAAGACGCTGCGCGAGTTTTGGAGAGAACAATATCGACAAAACTGAATAAATATTATTATCATCATCTAATACTAGATAAATAAATAGGATCGTGCGGGCGATAATATACAGTTCCGCCAAAGGAGCTTATGCAATCCAGAGCAAATTCATTAGCATATACGTTTTATTCCCACAGGTACCTATCATGAGTATATATATATAATATATGTTTATGTAATATAGGACGAATGTAAGCAGCGATTGGAGTATCAGCAGATAAGAGAAGGATTGTTAAAACATAGGGCGACGTGTATTATTGTTACGAGTTATAATAACGTGTGTTATATATTTTAAAAGTACCATAAATCGCGATGATTTCCGAGATCCACATCCCTCGACTGAAAAATGTACACTCACGTAGAGATCCAGCCCACGCTATAATGTACTCGTATATATCTGTATAAAGAAAACCAGTTGATTTTCATATACGTATTTTTTTTTTTTTTAGTTTTTTTTTTAACAGGCATAGAGCATGTAATTATTTACAGACACCGTTAGGTTACGTGTGTGTGTGCAATGTATATTTGCGTGGTGGTTATAATAATTCGGAAGAAAGAAAATATTATGATGACTGTATAGTACTGACGTATACCGAGTATCCATTGTTTAGGTATACAGAATGATTCATTTACATTAATTTTCATTCAAATGTGGTATTTTTTTTTTTAAACACAATGTTCACTACTATTTTCTTGTTGTGGTGATTAATTTTATAATTAGAACATCACGATTATTCTAAAAAATAGGGGCATGTATAAATACTGAATATTGAGTAAACAGTTTTTTTTTTATTAATACCGAAGTATTTAAAGTTTATATGAGTGGAACAAAAACATAAAAGTAACCTTCGAAAATTCTGATTCACTATACTGTTCTAAAAAAATATTCTGTTTCTGTTAGTGTAAACAAAAAGGTATGCTGTCAATAATAATAATTATAAAAATACTTAAAAAAGCAACTATAATAAAAAAAAAAAAATAGAAATTTTTTTTTTTTTAATATAGTGTCATAAATACTTACTACGATTATTTAAGAACAAATTTTTCAAAAGCACGCCAATCAACTTAAAAAATCATTGTATTCAAATGATGGCTAAATGAATCGGAATGATTATTGAAAAACAATATGTGGTACAACTATTTACACGATTAATACGCATTATTGCGTATACAGATATAGGTATGTTCTATATATTATATAATGTAATGAAATTGTGCTAATCGAACGGGAAATATTTAGTTGCAACTATAAATTCACTATTGTCATCATTTGTTTAAAAAATAAATAAATATCCGATTTCATCTTATTCTATGGCTATCAGTTATCACGTTAATATTATATATTTAATTTTATTATTTTCAGCGAGACAAAGGGCATACTGATGTTATCCAATTAAATTTTCGAGTATATTTTAAGTAGACAGATATCTACGTTACACACTTAAAAACATGCTTGCACTGTGGTTTCGTTTCTCTGTGGTGTACAACGAACCATCGATATAATATTATTACATGTGTATATTTATATTTATTTATGATATGGCTTATATGTGTATACGGATTCGGATACTGATGCAATGGCACGACGAATTATAAGCGACAACAACGTAGTGTTATCGAGAATATTATGACTGGGAGACGTATTTGAAACTGTTGAAGCAAATCGTATTCAAATCTGAGAATAAAAAGCACGCGAAAATTACAATTTTCGTTGTTTCTAGTGTGCTTACAAATGCACGTTGATGCTGCAGAAAAATGATATCATTTTATTCACAGTTAAATGTCTCCAAACAAAAAAATAAAAAGTAAAAAATAAAATAACTGATCGGAGCTCACTTCAAAGTAACGCCTGTACCTATACATTATAATAGGTAAGTGATAACTATGCGTAGGTAGGTAGTAATTTATTTATTTTACAACGTTTTATGTTGCATAACTGTTTGGAAATACAGAAAAGCAGGTGCATTTTTAAATCTAAAAATGTAAGTACGCGTTACATCACGACAATCTCATGGTACTGTACTATCAAATCAAATTACGCCGTCTATCAATGCCATATACATCGATTGATCGTCAACGACTCATTTCAAATTACTATAACCCGCGGTACACTAAAAATCGTGTTGGGTGATGTTAACTGGTTAAGCGTGGCCAGATGTTTCTCTTTTTTTTAATACTCAACGCCTAAACATAATTTTAAAGAGACTTCACAATTTTTCCTCGGGGCTCTTACAAAGAAAGCCTTACGCAAAACGAGCAATTTTGCGGACAAAAATTGTATAGATTATAGAAGTGTCATAACTCATACCTAATATATAAAATTATATAATATGACGTAACATCAATACTTCATTTTGACGTTAAATCAATATAATACATGTTATATACAGAAATTTAAGACATGAAATGCTTGTTAAAAATAAATGTTCAAATATTATACATACATATAAATACCTATTAGTAGATAGGTATACAAATATATTTTCAAGCTAGTTATACACAATATATTATATATATCTAGGTACAATACAAAAACTAAACAATATAAATAAAACGTAGCATTTTAACATACAAATACATTTTTCTTAATAAATTCTTTTTTATTTACGCCGTCTATTACATAAATCTAAACAACATGGGCACATTAGACCGCCGAGCCGGACCGCAATCCAAAATCTAGATAATGTAATGACAAATAGTATATGGTGAAAATGGTTCGGGCGCATGGCCTGCGGTGGCCGGTGATTCATACTCGCAGTCCAAACGACTGAACCCGATAATACGTATGGGTGTTATCTTAAATGCGATAAGATAAACTAAAATTATATACATTAACAATATACATAAGTTCATATAATTTTAAAAAAAAACTTTGGTATTTTGTCCTTTTTTTCTGTTCTATAATGGCAGTAAAAACTTAACATATATGTAAAACGATTTTTTTATTTAGAATTATGGAAATTAAGAGTAATAATAACAGACAGTTTTATGAACGTAGGTATATAATAGATATATAATTTTAAGACTGACTATATATGTAAAAACAATAGTTTATCCTTAATTACGTATAGGTATATACCTATATTATCACCTTAAACTTAAAACACACATTAAAAGAATAACGAGACAAAGACGGCATAGAAAAATAATATTATTTGTTATTATACTACACATGACCAGTTTCCATAATCAACGACCGGGTTTTTTTTTTTTACGCAACAGTTTAATTGTTATAGGCTATATAGTGTATAGTATACCTACGCGTGTGCATTGAAACTACAATGCGGTCGTAAACGTCGAAACACGTTCAGAGCCAAAGAGTATACCATATATATATTAAATATATACAACATAATGTAGGTTGCTATTATTCGACCGCATGCTATACACATTAGCTTTGTTGTGTAGTTTTAAATCTTATATATATATACAGATTGGACCATCGCATGATTTCCTATTTTACAGTGTTCACTATGAATAAATGAAAACTGGATAGCACGATACATCATCATCTATACATAACATATTATTTACGTAGTTTTTATTTTTTCTTAAATGATTGAAAAGTGTTTGGTTATTAAAGTAAATATGCATAATCACTCCAACAGAAAGATTAAAATCTCAAATTATAAGTAAACAAAAATTGACTAGTTAGAAAACTAACAAGTAACCGACCATCGTACAACGATATTATGGTGTAATACTATATTTTAGACAGGAAAAATGGTTTAACTCACTAAAAAAACCAAACGAGTTAAAAGAATGAAGGTTAGGTTAATTTATTTTGCACATAACTTTACCTATTGAATTTATGGTAGACAAAATTAGACAAAAAAGAACAGTAAAAAATAATATTAAAATAAAAAGAATAATAAGAAGAAAAAATTTTAAATTTACTTTTTCCTTTGTAAAAGTAAATTAAAAAAAAAAACTAATATTAAAAAGACGAATATTTTTTCTGTTGATAATATTTTAAGTAGTAAACAACTCAAAAAGCTCATGTAGTGGCTTTGTAAAAACTGCGAAAAAGACAACGAAAAATCAGTAAGTCCGGTTTCAACAAAATCGATAAGGGTTATTACTTATTATTTGTCGTAATTCAGAAAATAATGGATACTTAAAATGTTAAAAACGTCTAACGAACACTATATAGTAAACAAAGCACCACTCAGAATCGTTTTTCGTATGCGATGATTTATCATTGCCTTCGAATGTAAAATAATAATTAATAATAAAACCCAATCCTGACAAGTGCACACACACAATGAATACACGGACCCTGTACACTGTTTAGCTGCTTAAATTATACACTGCTTCAATAAATTGTACATATTATGTTTCTAATAATATATATTTAAACAATATCGCGTATGGCATATGTTTTATAAAATAATATAATTTTATAAAATATATAAACCTACGCAAATATTATCAACATAATATAAATCTAATATTTAATTTTAATCTACAGACATCATTAAAATTTAATTATTCAACCAAACAGAAAGTTTTGCAAAAAATCATAAGTTAGTTGAAAAAAAAATAATAAGATAAAAATAAAAATTAATGACTCGAATGAAAAAATGAAATCGAGAACAAAATTAAACATACATTTATGAAATCATGTAAGAAATATCTGTAGAAAAAATTGTGAAAATGTTTTTTGTCATTATTGTTTCTTAAAGTATGATCTAGATGAAGCGCGCAAATAATATACTTTATGTATCGTATAACATTAGTACTCGTACTTAGTACAGAACATGAATTGTTTTACTTTTTAGTGTCGGTACTCCACGTGTATAATATAAAAGCCATAAAACTGTATTCAGTAAATGGATGTGGACTTCTGAAAATAATCGAAGTATAAGTAGGTAAAAGTCTATATTAAACTATTTTATTTTCAAATTTAATATCACTTTAACTAACATTTTTAAGATAGAGGTTTTATCTTTTTTAAAAATAGGATAACACAGTACCTATATTGCTTAAAAAGTAGTTTAAATATGTAATTATGAGAAAAATATATTGAAACTACAAATTTTAAAATTATACCTTTTTTAAAATGTAATTATTGCTTTATTTCTTATGTAAATTATGTAGATGACCACCATTTTAAGTTATTGAATACACTTACTATAATAAAATTATTTATTTAAGTACATCAAAGAAATTAATAGAATAGGCATTATTGTAACTGAACTTAAAATACATATAATGAGAAAATTTCATAAAAAATATTTTTAAAACAAAATAGATTTTTTACACACAATGTATTATGTACCTTAGTCTTTTATATCCAACGATTATAAATATAAAATATCTAAACTATTATTTATTTTGTTTTTACATGGCTACTGTAGTAAAACCATGAATTATATAATAAATCGCTTGGAACTAATTTATTTTGTATTGAGCGAATATAGTTTCTCTTTCTTTAAGACATGCTTGGAACATATTTATCTGACAACGACAATATAATCAAACCAATAAGTATAATAATACTAAAATTTGATTCAATGGCAGAACTAAAGATTTAATGTTTTACGTGCCCTTCAAATCCCACTATTTTTAATTTAAGAATCTGAATAGTGCAATTTAGTGAATTTCACGAGGACTTAACAAATAATCTCTATGACGTATTTCTCTGCATTCTTATTGACATATTTAAATACTTACATATGTATAGTATTATAAATCCTTATAAACATATTATTATTTTTAGAAATATGAAACAACTTTGAAAAATACAAACATATTTTATACTTTTTTTCTTTAATAAAAAAACATACAATTTATATAAAAAGCACAAAATGTATTGATATTAGCGAATAAAAACATTATTAATGTTGTGTGATTCAGAAGCTACCCATTACATGGTAACACTTAACTAGGGATTGATACGTTAGAGGAGGATTAAGTTAAAATATTATGACACAATATTCTTTTACGTCTAAAAAGAGGATTTACAGGAAGCGAAGTGATGTGTAAGCCTTTTATCAATGGATTTTGGTGGCTTTATAATCTAGTAAAGAAATTTTTATAAAATTTTTTTGGTTCTTTTTCAATTATTTTAATGTCAAGGTATTTGTGCCTTAGTGGAGGGTCGATTAGAAACGAAGAGTGAAGAATTTGTAATCATGCAAAGTGTAATATTTTTGAGTATTTGAAATTTGTTAAAAAATAATGTCTTAGCCGATCCCCAAAGTTAAAAACCATATTACATCCATATTGGCTTTAAAGACGTCTTATGTATCATTAGTGCTTTAGTTTTTTAATTAGTAAATTTGTTCTTTAAGAGTAAGATTTTTAGTCAGCGGGTACGAACGTTGAGAATTAATTATCTTGTCTTTATATAATTTTGCCAAGTTAATCATTTATCGAGGTTAAGCTCTAAATATTTAACAGTGCGAGAGAAGGGATACGTGGATTATTTACGGTAATATTAGGACAAATTCCAAGTCTTAAGGCGAAGGATGTCTGAACGGATTTATAGTGGTTTAATTTAATTCAACATTCAGAAAGTAGATTTAAATGGGATTGTGAATTTTCTGAAGCAAATTAATAGATCATTTTGTATTGATAGAATGACTTTTTCATCAGTATAGTCAGCGTACAAGAAACATATTACACTTAAATATTTTTTTTATAGAATTGTTCATAAAACTATACAATATAACGCACAACGCAATATAATACCTACTATACTACAAGAATTATTTTGTAACAAACCACTACTATATGAAATACAATCGTATAAAATAGTTACTCAGGAAAAAACGAGACTTCAAAGACATTTTTTTTCAACTTAAAAATTGAACTTGCACGCAAATATGTCTAAGGACCATAATTAGCTAGAATTTTACATCGTCGTATGTTTTTGTTTCGGCATGAATTACAAGATGAATTTTGAAGAGTCTTAACACTACTGAATTTTTAATAGCAGGCTGAGTCGTAAATTTTATAGATGATCATTCTTATACGTTTTCTTTCTTTTTTTTCATACCCTTTATTCAAACGAGTTGTTGAAGAAGACCCACGGCTTTTATTTCGTCACGCATTTATCCATGTATATATGTCTCTCTCTAACCCACTCAAACGAATAAAAAAAAAAGGAAAACGAGAAATTAAATTAAAACGTTAAAAAATGTATCAGAAAACAATTAAATGAACGTTCATACATGTATAAAATTCTAGATATAAATCGAATAAAAAGAAACGATATTAAGTTCTCGGTACGTAATATAATAATTTGATTATTTCCTTCTTTTCTGCAAATGCATTCGTGCAGAGTTCATCCACGCGCAACGACATTTTGAATAACCCAAAGCCGATTAAATACCTAAATATAACTATTTTATTCACTGGAAATGTATATATACCATAGCACAATGAGTAATAATTTGTAATTTTGTCGATACGTTGTTTCTAAAAAAAATAAAAATAATAATAATAAACAATTATGTGCCAACCATAATGATTCAACTAATAAATCCACATAGAATATTATTAAAATATGCACGTTCCCAAATGTAATTCGCATCATCATTATTATAATCATTATAATACACATGTGCACACAAAAACTATATAATATCGATATTCAGTAATATTATATTCTCACGCGTATAATATTTTGTGTTTATTTTTTTTATTCAATTTTAGTTCGCATAACGTCCCAGTACAACATAGGTAAATGTCGAAGTAAATGTATATACTTTGCACAGCTACGATAATATCGGCATACGTGTAAGGTGGTTATAGTTAAACGTCAAACGACAAAAACCATAATTTTCAGAGACCTGTAGACTGGCGAACAACCCGTTCACAGATATCAGCTGCACACATTATAGACAACTATACATATAACTATACTAATGACAAACCGAAAACAAATTATTAATTTTATATTAATTTTTCGCTAGAGGAAAAAAAACATTGAATTAGGTGCGATTTATTTGTACGCAACAACACAACATTGCTTTTCGTTATTTTTTATGTCGACAAACTGTATTGATGGCGATACCATATCAACTGTTCAGCCTCTGCAGCAGACCGCGAGGATTAAATTATTTAAAAATATACTATGCGAACGATTTTTGAATAAATTATAAAAAAAATATACGAGTACAATATCACATCGTTCGCCACTTTTATAACAAACGTTGATTGTTTTTTAAACGATTTTACAAACCACGAAACGCGACGAATTACGCGCTATAGATGACACTATAATATAGCTGGATAAGTTTATTAAGTATATCCATAATTCACGCATGCACAAATCACATTTTTTCCTAATGGTGTTTTATAAAAATTGTACGTAAAAACAGATACAAATATACAATGACAACCCTAACAACCAACTCCAACAATATTAAATATTTTGTTACCACAGCGATCGAATATTATTCCATTAAAACTATATATTTATTATTTTATACAAAATGTGCGGGTACAATAAATGCTTCCCAACAGTATTTAAATGAACAAACGAATACGCTAAAATCGGAAACATCTACAATCATTGTCAACACAATGAGGTGATGATGATGATGATGCACACATTGTATACACCCATGATAAATGTCGATGATACAAATATATATTGAACTCTCTTCTATACTGCCCGTGTGTATCGAAAAAATATGTTAATTACGTATAGACTATAAGGTCAATAGGTATTTATTTAGGTAATAGGTCGTAAATAATACAATGGTCAATTTCTAAAAGAGAAGAAGAATATTTAGCCAGTCGACCAATTTTAGCGTTATACTCAAATTGAAACATCAAAAACAGTTCTTTTAGATCAAATTATTTTTTTTTAATGACCACATTCGAATATATTTTGTCATAATGACACGAGTATATACTATATAGTAATACAATAATAATACATATTATTTGTTTATAAGACGTCGAAAAACTGTATACTTTATATTTACTGCTGATGTTGTATATAATGCACATATTATTTATGTTGAGTTATAATATACATAAGAATACAATTAATTGCTGATGACAAAATTATCAAAACCATTAATTGCATTAATTTATACAAAATTAACAGAGGAAACAAAAACTATAAATATAATATATCACATCTACATAGTGAAATAACTCATTTCATAAACTGGATGCCCAGTACTAAATTTGTCCAAATCGTGATGTTTGACAAAAATACATTATGTACGGACATTACATTCATAAAATGAACAGTATCGGGAACAATAACTATATTTTATACTTAGTATAATTAATATTGTAAGTTATTTAACAATAAATCATATTATATTATTAACTATACTTTATTTTATATTATTTTATTTACTTCCTATTACTTATATTACAGCCTACGCACGAATACTTTCACGATTAACTTATATTAAATATTATTTATTCTAAATGATTTTATTTTTAAAAATTATTGATATCAGTTGAAGTATTTTCAAATTCGAAGTGAAATCATAAATTTCCGAAAAGAATGAAATTATTTGACAATTCTGTGATTCAATTAAAAACATACACATTCAGAATGAACGAGAAGATGAAGGTCAAATTATAACTGCAAAGAAAATGATTAAGGAAGATAATGGAATACAATTATAATGTATTTTAAATCTTAACTTAAATTCATTTTTAACAGGGAAACCAAAAAAATTACATACGGTTTTGTAGTTAATCAATGTGTTGAATCAAGAGTAATGAAAGTTAATAAAAAACCTACAGACCCAACAAATATAATTTATGTGATCACAGAACAAAAACAAAAAGGAACGCATGAACTTGAAACAAAATATGGGTTACTTAATACATAGTTTAATAATAAATGTTTGAAAAAAAAATCAATATATTAATTCGTCACTACTGATCAGCAAGTAGATAAAAATGTAGAATTTTCATTGAAATGATTAAAAAAAATTCAGAAGGGCAAAACTGTTTATCTTATTCGTGTAAGAAAAAATCCTTTTCATTCAAGTAGGTGAACACGTTTTAAAAATAATATGCTATGTAACAGACGATGTCATAATCAATCGTCATGCAAAAATAAATAATAAAACAGAAAAATTATTTTTTTTTTTAGATGATCATTAATTATTGTCATATTATTATCATTTATTAATATAAATCTCATTTATGTATGATTTGTATGGCTTATTAAAAGTAACCTAAATAAATAATAGTAACCTAGGTTAAAACCTAACCTACTGTTCAAAAAAAAAATACAGAAAAATATAGTTAATAATAAAATATAATTCATTATTAAATAACTTACAATAATTACACAAAGTGTAAAATATAAATATTGTCCATTTCATAAAATGAAATAATGTCAAATGGTATAATGTATTTTTGTTAAAATTCACGATTTAGTTGAATTTCAGTATCTGAAATAAAGTTTATAAAATGGACAATTTCACGTTATGGATGCAGCATAAACATATATATAGATAAAAATGAGATTTTATCAAGCAGCAGACTATGAAGGTCTAATGTGTTTCCATCTAATCAATTACGTAATTTAGATAAACCCATATTTTGCATATTATTTAATTACATCTAATACTAATACTGCAATAATAATTTGTTTTCACATACTTTTCTTTCAGAATAATATATTTATATATATATATATATATATATATATATAATAGTAATACAATTTTCCAGTTACTTATTATGTGTGTATTTTTTAAACGCTTTTCAATATAACAACTATTTAAAATAATACATCATCAACACGACAATTTGTTATAATTATTAGGTATAATCATATGGGTTTTTGTACAAACATTATCAAGTAAAATTTACATGGAGTTTTGTCACAGAATATTTTCTTATGTCAAATTGGTCAACAGTATAAATTGTAAATTTAATAGTACACAAAGCCCCATCTATATAGGTATACTCGAAGGTCGTAACAAAAAAAAATCACAAATGTACAAAATATAGCCTGGTTTAAAAATGAAAACTATTTATTTTTACTTTTTAATTAAACTACTTTACTTATATTATAAGATAACACAAGTTCTGAAAGTCTTGTGTTTTTTTTATTTGATTTTTCGACAAAAAAAAAATGTAAAAAGGAAGAAAACGTTTGTCATCCATAATCTTCTGTCGGAGAAAACCATCGACCGGAAACATGAGGGATTACTTATTTGCTAATAACCGGTGCATCCGGAACGAAATGAGTTGTCTCCATTCATTGTGCAATAGTAAGTTAAAAAAACCGGTCAGCATTTTTCGGCAGCGAGAATTTAGTATTATGTTTTTAGTTAATATTTTAATATACTTAAATATTTTGCAATTATCCTTCTCTGCGCATGCATACACATCGCACAATCATACACTCCGATATCGGTCTGGAGAATGGAGTCAAGGCCAAAACGTTTTGTTCCGGGTGCGCCCTGTATATATTATAAATATATTATGTGTTACAATATATATTTCATATTATGTTAGACGCGCGTCGTACACGGTACAAGACGACCTCCAAATGTCTTGCCACAGCGAGACAAAATAAAAGCAACAATATAATGAAATTGAAATGGAATTATTTTAATCCATCAGTGGAAAAAACCTACGACTATTATACATATATCTACGGATGTTTTAAGACTTAGACAAAAAAAAAAAAAAATGATAGTGGCGACCATTACTAATGGGTTTGCACTATTCTATTCATTGCGTTCAGAATTTTCGACCTTCGCGGAAAAATCAAAAGGACGTTATATCTTGTTTATATGGCTATGATTTTTTTGCTTCAAAACGAATAATTGTCAAATACAGCAGTGAACACGCATCATTGTTATATAGAGTATCTACCTATAGTGTCGCTTAAAATGTGATACTAGATGTTTTTGGAAGTAGGCCAAACGACTGTGCATGTACGTGAATGAGTATAAGTGCAATGCGCGTGTGGGTAAATGCGAAATTTTTGTCGGTTAAAGAGAGACGTGCTCGCAATGAAAATAGCGAACCAATAAGCCAAACGTACAAGGAAGAGAGCCAAAAAAAGTTTGCCACTATACAGGCTTCATACGAGACATTGAATTTTCACCGTTCCTATTTTTAATGCGAAGTGAAACACATAAAGAGGTGTTTAACTAATCTTAACACCTCGGAAAACCTGGTGCGAAAAAAATATTCTGAACACTACACTACTTTATGAACGAAATAATCACATCATAAAACTTTTCATTCTCGAGTACGTACCTCGCTTACAAACATAAATACAATTTGAAAAACCTCCTAAATCCAAAAAAAAATTCTTTTAAATTTATTTTTCAATAAACTAATCATATAGCGATAAATTTTACTTTATTATGAAAAATTGATATGCATGAAATTTGTTTTGAAAAACCGTGACGCAAAACAAAACTTTACAATGAAACAATAAAAAAATTAATAACTCATAGTTTTTATTTTATAAATAAAATAGTTTCTATTAGTAAACAACTTTTTTATAGAAAAACAAAAGTAATCCATATTTTTCTATAAAATTAAAAATATAAATGGTGTAATATATATGCCCACGTAAAAAAATATACACAAACACTGAAACGACATTAGGAAAAAAAATATCGACAACTGCAATTTTATTTTTTTCAACGGCCCTCAACAGCAATATACATATATATAGTCGCACACGCGCCCATTCCTATACGTGAATATATATATATATAAGTTCCGGGAATAAATAAACGCACTTAAATCAAATAAATAAACAGTATTTATATCTCACAATATTAACGACCATGAGCTGTTATTGAGTCTCGGGGAGATGGTTTGGTTTTTATTTCCATATAACTACACAGTACTTCATAATACACTGTTGCAGTTTCCCTTATCTAAGGGTGACAGAAAAAAATGTGAACAATACATGTAAGTACGTATTATATATATGCAGTATGCACCTAAATAAGTCGTTATTCACATAAAACACGTTCATATGCACAAACCCATTTCTAAGGTAAAAAAATATGTCCATACTATACGTTATACAATCAAGGTCGGGAATTCACATGGTCATCTGCAACGACATGCATATACGAGAGCACGAATAATATAATATAGGCATCGATTGAATTGAAAAAAAAAAGATAAATTAAAGATATAAAAAATTACAAACAATTTTCGTTATTCTTAGAAATTAGTATAGTACCAACACAAGATGTTTAGAAAAATGTGAATATATGAGAGGTTATTGTGAAATATGTATTTTTTAAATTAAAAAAATCTTCGTCCTTAATCCATCATTCCTCGACAACTCAAGCTATATAGTCAATCTACAGAAACTAAACAATACATTAAAATATATCTAACATGCAGTGTTATATGAATAAATAAATAAATCGATTTTGTGGGATATAATCTTACACATAAAAACAAGGACCAAATTTCACTTTAAAAAAATACTGTCCCAATACTCAAATTTTGTTTGTTAAGTAACAGTTTTAGATTGTCTTAAAGGATGAACAAAAAAAATAAGTTAAGAAATATTTAGTTTTATTTGTCTATTGCAAAATAAAAAAAAAAATGAAATTTCACAGTGGACCTTTGTTGAATAAGTTTTTCAACAATACCATTGTAATTACAAATGTTTTCTAATATACCGGTAATTATATAATGATAACTGAAGAAGAGGTATAAATACGCAAATTTCAAAACTATATACCTAGGTACCTACTATTATCCATGAAATCGGTAGTGTATACGGAGCGGATGTCCAATGCATTTTTTTCTATTACATATTATATATGCGACCTGTGGTAGGTAATATAATACTTAGAATCGTTGCGCAGTATCCTGCAAACAATTACACACGCACACACACACAACCAATTTGGCGGAAATATTATTGATACGACTGTTTGTTGGTCGGAACACACATTTCAGTTGGAGTTGTGATACGAATAATACGTATGATATGTGTGATGATCGGCAGCTGATGGCCATTCAACTATGCAGCTTCTTCTACTATACATAATATAATATTATTATTATACTTAAACGCACCACGTCGCATTATGCTGTTTAATCGAAACGGACATAATAGAGCAAACATGATTGTAATACACGTACCTATGTATAGTATACTATACATAGTACCTATACCTTTTATATATAATAATAGGTACTATTATAATACAAACGCATTACTATATAATATATAGGATACTTCGTTTCTCTGCTATGTTTTGTTGTGATTTCGTAATGATAAAAGATCAACTGGTCCGTGTATACATATATACATAAGTACCTGCGAGCTAGGTGTCGTCTCTCTCTCGGTCGCAAATATATATCTCATCTCGCGTATTCTGATTATTATTATTATATTCCTATATTATTATTATTTTTTTTTTTATTGTTGTTGTTCTGTTTCTTTCCCGACAGTCTGGCGGAAAAGTTTCGCGGCGACACTATATCTATACGTATGCACATAATATACATGTCGGCCATTGTACCCATTGTTTTTGTACACGTATACCCAAAATCATTTGAACAAATTGTAGTATTCGGTGCGAACAAACGAAATGAGCATACAATGTACGACTGGTTAGTTGGTGCAGCGGTCCAATACAATAAAGCATCGCTCGAAGAGAAGTCATTTTCGCTTTTTATTATATGATGATCGTCATTATCACCAGATTCTAAAATAAAAATTGAATACAGTCTTAATAAGATTTACATTAAGTAAATCAAACTAACTGTATCAATATATGATTTAATCCACTTTCCTCGCTTACAATTTTTTTTTTTATGTTACTACGCCTTATTATATAACCTAACTCACATTTAAAACCAGATTAACGAAATAAAATAAAAAACTGTCAATTTTCACCCCGTCCTCTTTGTAAGGATAATGTGTCAGAAATAGAATAACAGGACTGATCAATAATGTAAGATTGGTTGGTTGGTTGAAGATGTTGATTGGTTTAATATGCAAACTGGAGACGCGTCATGTTAGGATTCTTATTTGCAGAACATTGCTCAAAAAGAATTATAAATAAATATTAATGAAAAACATGCCAAAATAACATGCTAACCATGATGTCTATATCGTACAGAGTGTATATACCTACCAGTTAAAGAGTTTGTAACAAATATTATTCACGACAATCCGACGACGGAACAAACATGTTTTTTAATTTTATTATTTAGTGCGCACATAACTTGTGTGAATTCAGCTAATTAAATTGAAAAAAATAAATACAATTTATTCATTACTGAAAAAATCGAATTGCCAACTAATAATAATAATAATATTCTATTAAAATATGGATATATTATTTCCTCATCATAATTATAGTTATTTTATTTTTGAATAATATAAAAATATTATGCACCTATTATACAATAACTGTGTTAAGTATAACAAATTATGTATTTATGTGTATAAGTACCTACACTTAATAAATATATAATAATTAAATGTATAAAACTAATTAAATTTATAATACAGCAAAATTGTGTTTTGTTAAAAACCGCTGTCCGCAATAACCATTCGGAAATTTATCATTCCTAATTTTCTTCATATTATAAAAAAACTAAAATGCACGTATTTTTATTTGTTGTGATTTTATCGAGAAAAAAACGACGATATCCCGTATGTATAGTTTGAAGAGGCATTACTCATTACTTTTATAACTCGCATAATAGCAAGGCGTATTTTCCGCTACTCCAAAATTTAATATTTCCAACGGGAAATGAAAACAACTGTTTTTCTCTACCAACATTGTTTACAAGCCAATGACCACATAATACAACACAATACATTTACTGAGCAATAATAAAAAAAAAAATTAACGCAACATACGATTGACGTCAATAATATAATATTCACAACAAACACACATTATTTACACTGAGTGCTAGGTAGTATAAAGGTTAAAACACTATACTGTATTGTACCATATTTATACGTAATATACAATATAAATGATGTGCATACAGTCTAATCTCAACAGTTTTCCTTAATTGAAAAACCATTTACTAAAGCCTAAAGGTAACTAATTTAATTTATTTAAATGATAATAAATTATGAATGTCATTCGAAAATTAATTTCTTATCCGTGTACTTGAAGGTAACTGAATACTATACTATTTCTACGTGTTGCAGAAGCGATAACGTAAGTACAATAAAATATTCATAGAAATTAAAAATAATTGCAAAAATAATAATAATAATAATACGTCATATTAAATTCGAGTAAAAAAGTAGGATCCAAAGATCGTGGAACGAAACTAATTAACACATAAAAAGTATAAATGATAAAAATTAAATATATATTCTTGACGTAGAGTAGGCCACTATTTTGTGTAGGTCATTTAAACATAATAAATATATGTTATAGGTGCAGTCTTATAGTCAATTTAAGCTTAATATTGGTGAGTCATCGAAAACACTCGAAAAAATCTTCTACGAAGTACATTCATATATGTTGGTCACAAAAGTTACATTTTTCATTAGAAACTTTAAAGACAAATAAAAATAAAATATGATTAATGATAATCAAAAAATTTTTAATTCATTATAAGTTTGTTTGAATGTCGTTTTTGAAAGTCTATCGACAGGACTAACTATAGATAAAGTTGAACCTACGACAATTAACAAAAACGTGTACATAATACAATGCATTATGCACATCATATTATATATATATCAATATCAGTTATCCACATATTAAATTTAAATGATTTACATTAACAGCTGATTTCTATAATAAGGTAATCGATACTGATTTACCAACGCAATGACGGTTAAAAAATTAACAGTAAATCGATGATAACTGCTTCAAATACTGCAGTACAGTATTGGCTAGTTACGATCTTAGAGGTAGGTAAGTTTCATACCACGAATAACTGTGTTAAACATAATACCCGCTAGACTATAATTATGGTGGTTAGAATATTCGTATAGCGTAACGTTTTAGGCAATAAGACAAATTAAAAAGCAGCACATTTATATTATGTTATAGTATTCCTACGCGGCCGCTGTTTTAATGCACAACATTCAGAAAGATATAAATTACAACGGAGGTCTTCAGAATATACTCTATATGAAAAACATTAGTGGAACAAAAAAATAAATTTCATCGTAATACCGATATGCTTCTGTTAAACATGAAAGTAATAGGTACATTTATTTTACGCTATAAGTAATTTCACTTAAAAATATATTTTTCGAGTTTTTTGTTATAATATACGCTTGATAACCGAAATATTGTACAATATCTTGAAGGTAATCTTGTAAAATATATATACAATGTGGCATTAATTAAACATATATATTATGTAAATGTATACATAGAAAACGGAAGACTAAAATAAAATAAACTAAAACGATTTAAATGTTATTATTGATATTACAGATGAGATTTATAATTTAATAACTAGCTAAATTATTTATTTTTATTTTATTGGTCCTAATTGACCTACATCAGTAACTTTCTAAATGGAGGTTATGTCATTTAAAGTCATGGTTTATTCTAACTGATATACTCGAGTGTCGGTCATTGTACTAAACAAATTTATTAACCGTTATGTTAACCTTTAATTTTGGCATAAAATACTCACTTCTTTCTTTTATTTAACAATTATAAAACAATTATTTTATTTTTTGATCAATAAAACGTAATAGTATTTTACATTGTGCAATTGGTGAAATAATTTAAAACGACAAAGTACTTCGTAAAACGTTTAATAGCTATTTATCGAATAAAATTTAACAGATCTTAAAATATATTAATAAATTCAAGTGGTAGTGTAAAATACTTATATTATGCTGATTAATCAATTAAAATATGGTAATAAATAGAAATAGCGAAATATTGCGACTATTACACAACCAAACTCTTCTGAAATGAATTAACTTTAGTATATAGGTATTTATTTATGTATTTTGTACCCGTGTGTTTAACTAGCCCAATTATTTTATAAAAATCATTCTGAAGAATTAAAAAAAAAAAATCAATACATTAATAAAAAAAAGCTCCAATGCCAAAATAATTAACACATTTTAATTAATTTTTCACTTTGATTATTGTTTAACTCATACAATCAAACACATTTAAAAGTCGAAAAAGTTCCAAGCTTTAAAATGATAATCGTAAAAGTTACTAAAACAAATTAATTTTTTTCTTATACTCTTTATAACTTTAAGTTAATAATCAAATATAATTTTGAAATTGTTTTTGTGAACTATTTTTGAAGATTAGTTTAAATTAATTTAGGTTTAATAACGTCCTTAAAATGTCTATGCGTTGTATTATGATAGCTTAAACAAAAAAATATAGTATGTAATTTAATTAGAATTATATTACCTATACTGTAGACTACACGTATTAAGACCCACTACAGATTATATACGATATAACTATACATAGTTTTGTTTTAATTGTATCTTTTGTAAAATCGAATGATAATCAAAAAATCAATACACAAAATATAAAAAATACAAAAAACAATGGTTATTACAACCTTGGAATGGGCGGGAAAAACACACAAACGCGCAACCAAAAAAATAATATTACAGGAATATCATAAGTATAGTATAGTGTCGATAGGATATTTTTTAATCTATAGTTTGACTTATTAACTTGATAATTAATTATATTTAAATAAATATATAGCTCATACAAATAAACACTCAGATATTCATGTAGATTGAAGTTGCGGATAAATAAGAAAAAATGGTGCTATTGAACCAACATTTGTTGACCATAAAGAAATGTAATTATACACACTTAATGATAAAATTTAACGATATTCGCAACAACAAAAAAATAAAAAACAGAGTTAAATTTGAAACCACGTATATTATTGTACAGTGTACACAGATGACATTGAAATCATATCGCGATTGATAACATAACAGTAAACACGTCTCGTTATCAGTGAATAATCGTACAGTTATTATTTGCATTAGCATTTGTTATATATACATAGGTGCCTATATAAACTTTTCATACGACATATAACACTTAAGTGACTAATCATGACGTATAACTAACTAATAAGCGGGTCGAACGACTTAAAAGTAACAGCGTACCGTATAATGTGTATACGATAATTAACATATAGGTACATGTGTATCATCATTCATCACGTCATATAAATTATACTCACGATATAAGCCAATAAACCAAAAAAAGACGAACAAAAATTGAACAATATACATAATAATAGTTAATAATAAGTAATAATAATTTATATTATAAAGAGCTTTAAATTTAAATTATTTTTAACGATGATGAAAGAAAAATACATATTTTTAATATTTAAAACAAATAATACAAAAATAATTTATGTTTACATTACGATATCGTTAAGTCTACAAGATAGGAAATTATAGGAATAGAATCCTATGCATATATGATTAGTTATTATCACAATAGTATTAAACATTATTCTCATTGTATTAGTTATTGTATTTTACGAACGATTTTCATAAAGTACATATTAATAAACACATTTACGTATTACGTAATAATAATAATATAACATTCTATGTAATATTTATACCAAAATCATGCAGTATAAATTAAGTATTACATTTTTAAATTATATAATAATTTATAAAAATCCATAGACATAAATAGGATTTTTTTTTTTTTTTTTGTTAAGATAATTGTTAACTTAACAGGAAAAACTATTTTTAAAATAATCATATTTACTATAACTTTTATGATAGGTACCTATTCATTTTTTTGAATATTAATAATAAACTGTTTGCAAATGCAAACAAATATACACGAGCTACAATAATTTGCGCTGTATTTCGAATCATTTGGTGCATCGCTTGGGGTATATTCAATCCGTTAAAAACTAATTAATTTAACACATTTCCGAGAATTGGTTGAAATAAAAAACCATTTTAAAAAATGAATACATATATTAATAAAAACTGCCCTAATTTACACGATATGCATACATAATAAGTGAAATCGACGTACCTTTTTTAACCAACGGCTTTTGACCAAATCGGGCGAGCCACCAACGCAACAATCGGCGGAGCAACGAGAACCCATTGGTATATCCGGCGGCGGGTTTTCCAGACTCAGAGTACTTATGGTGGTAAGGCGGTAGTCCACCGGCAGCGGCTGCGGCGACGTCGTCTTTCTTGTTACTGCCAAACTCTTCGATCACAGGTGACACTGCCGAAATAGGCGCTACGACGGCCGTGTGGTGTTCCCTGCTGTACGGCGACATTTGCACTTATATAATATAACAATGCTCCTTCAGCGCTCCAGTGTTCACATTATATCCTTTGTCGGAGCCCCAGTCTGCGTGTATACATTTATTTTCTTTATAAAAAAGGTCTTTTTTAAAATTTCAAATACGCCACACGTAGGACCGAATCAAATCATTCAAAGGCAGTATGAACACTTGGAAATTTATTAGATGAAGTCCAATTTATCAATACATTATTATTGGAAAATTTAAAAATATTATCAGTAAAAAGTGATATACTGTTACTTAATTTCTAATGATTTTATTTGTTTTTACTACATGTTATTAAATGTACTTTTATACTGCCTCGATATGGTATTGACCCAGCACTCTACACGCAACCACCATAACAGCCAACATTGTACAATATATATTATACTCATATTATAGAAATTACGAAGTATTCTGATACACCGATCGTCTTGCGAATATACTTCAGACGAACAAGCGATATAATATGTATTCGCAATGCAACGAGTATATATATAATGTTAAGTCAAACATGTACAATATACTCCTTGCTGGATCTGCCGTAGACAATGAAACAATAGACGCAATTTGGAAAAATTGTTTTACCAACATTATGACGACAGTCCAACGGAAGATTTCGAAAAGTGGAGAAGTGATCAGTATTCTATACATATACATCGGTGCAGAGATGGACAACAACCGATTTTGTACAAGATAGTATAGGCGGTATAGTGGTTGATGGTGTCGGTGGCACAATGGCAAGATTAAAGTTGGATTCGATAATATAAAAATCCGACGAAACCTTTTGCAATTCTTATTACCAATATCTATGATGTCAACAAACTTTTTAGAAACTTCTTTTTTTCATTTTATTTAATTTTCTCTAAAATTGTTTATATAAAAATTACCTTCAGTGGTTAGGTAGTTATTAAAAACATTAAAATTTAAAAATAATCAAATACTATTATACGCACGCAATATCTATACGTTATATAAGGTTATCGCCGCCGAACAGTGAGCACATTATTTTCATATTTTAATTTAAAGTAATTATATAAAAAAGATATATACAATTTTATATCCTCTATATCATATTATATAATTTTATATTATTTGTGTACATTTTTAAATTTGTTTTGTCATAAACGTCATAAATCACAAATGTAATATTTTGTACCTAATCATCGTTTGAAATTCAATACAGTACCTATAAAATATTATTTTATCTCTGCAAAGTTATAATTAAACATAGAAATACATGCAAATGCCAAATTATGAGGCAAGCGCTTCTTAAAATGTATACATAATAATATCACTTACATTAATTTTTTGTATTTTAAAATAATATTAAATTTATACAGATATTTATACACCTATTGATTTTTATCACGTAAAAATGATACTTTCTCCAGCATTACGTCTAGAAAAAATTACTGCAGACAATACTATTATTACAGAGGCTATTCGATCTTTAATTAATTGTTCTCCCAATATTTATAGAATATTATTTTCAATGTGCCTCATAAATAAAATTAGTCACCATCGTAACTATAAAATGATGATTCAAGTGTGAAATTTTTAATAAATGTGTAATAGGAAAATACAATTAACATTTGATAAAAAAAGTTATTTACATATTATTCTGTTATTGAAGTTTTAATTCATCATAATAATACATTTATATTCAATAACTAGAATGGATTTCATCAATTATTACAAGAATGAAATAAGCAATTCAATAATCTAAAGTTACGTCAATGACTTTTCGCGGTCATTACCGTTATTCCAGTTATGGTTGCGATTGTGACAACCGGATTGGTACCATTTATTCCCTCTGTCAACGTAACAAACAACGGGCAATTACCAATAGTGTTATGAAGGTTTTATCTTAAAAGAGGAAGACACATGTATCCTCTTCAGGGAAATTACACTCATATAACTACTGATAGGTCATTAACCGTTTGACGGGCGTTTACCCTAATATTACAAAGATAAAGAAACACACCTTATTAAAATATTTAGTAAACATATTTTTGTATTGAATTGTTAAACAGATTCGTTATTTGTTGTGATATTGTTTATATTTTGCTTAGTCTAGTGTGTAGGCAACCAAAATGTTCTTTCAGGAAAGTAAAGAAACAATTTTTTATTTCATATAGTTTATAATATGAAGAAATATATTATATTTGTATACTTATAGAAAATACAATATATATTATTATGGTTTCAACTATCAATCGAACAAATTGAAAAATTGAGGTTAAATCCACGCCCAACACTTATGAAAATGGACACTTAGATATGGTGAAAGAAAATGATCGATAATATTAGCCAAACATGACTGTATGTCATGATTGTATGCCAAAGAATATAGAACGATTTTCGATGAAAATGTCAGGGTCCTTTCCAATACCTTTGCCAACATACATGGTGGGCGTTAGTTTGCTATGAGTAAATTATTATTGGGTCTTGTAGGCAATAATAGTCACAAAACTCCGAAAGAAAGTGCAATGATAACAAAACAACCGGAAGAGGAGTGTGTTTTTTAATGATGAATTGTTCATAAACATTAAAAAAAATAATCACTCGTTTCAAATGTGTCCTTGGGATAAACCATTCGTCATTTTTTTAATTTTTCAATTTTTTTTTTTTATATTGTCTATTGACAATTGTATACTGAAGGACAAAATTAAAAAAAAAATCGAATAACCCAATTTTTTAAATTATTATATATATTATTGCATTTAATATATTTAATTTTTTAAAACAAATCACAGGTACAGAACTTTTAAAACCATTTCACTCGAAGATTTGATTCTTTAACATTTACCCATATACTTATTGATAAAATAAATAAATAAAAAGTCTTAAACATGACAATATTATTCCAATTTAAAAATACTACTCTGTTGTCTAAACTCATATATTTAATTCAATAAAAAATGATTCAAAGTATGTTGAGAACAAATATAAATGTTTCAAAAATATGTGGACATTATATTATGATAGGTACATGCCTATTATAGGTACCGGTGTACCCGAACGAAACCCTCGACATATAAGTATACTTAAATGTCAAATGTCAAGGACAAATATGGTCAATATGAAGCAATACCGTGAAAACCTTTCATTTTTATCATCTTTAACTACTTAAAACTATCAACGTAGAGACGGTAAGTTTGCATGTTTTACGGTAAGTATATCAAGTGGAGATAAAATTTTTAAAAATTAAACACGAAAACGGATGTGGATACCTACACCATCCGTTTTTATCTACACTATAATATCACGCGAGAAAAACGTAACAAAGCGTGTATAACTTATTCTTACGATTGCTGGTAAACGATTTGAATGGGAGAAAGCAAAGCAACATATAATAAGTGCATATTGTGAAAAGGATCGTGAACAGCGAACGCCGCTGGGGTCGTGATATAGCCTTGCTGCCGGCAAAAGCAATGATCAACGGGGGCGATGAGACGACAATGTGAGTTTTCGATATATTTTCGCCATTGAACTCTATACATACCATTTTTCGGAACCCATTCAACGCGAGCACAGTCGGTTCTGTTTGACAAAGCGTTTTTGGTAAAGCAAAAACTATCAAGTCACCAGGTGTGGAATCTTATATGACATAGATGATAGTTATATATACTATATAGTGTGTATTCATTTTCCGGTACTTATATACGAAGAAGAGATAAAAAAAAGAATGTGGGCGTACTACCGGTCATATAAAGAGCAATGTGTTTATTTAAGTGTCAAATTATGTATACATTGTAAGCAAATTGTCATAATTTTTTTTCATGGTAATAGTTGTAATTCAAATATTTTCCTTTAAGGTTCTATTTTACTAATATTTCATAGTTTAAATACGGCTCATAACACTAATGTTACCGGTAATAATAAAAAATTAAAGAAATATCTCAAGTTATGATAGTAAAATAGTTTCAGTTAATACTAAAGATATGAAAACAAAATTATTACCCTACTAAATTTATACTAACGTACATAGAACGTAGAATAGATTAATTTGAAAATACGTATTCAATTTTATACTAACAATATATGTACATAAATCGATAAGTCATTATTTTTTTAATGATACATATTGAAATAATACTTCAGTTCATATACAATAACAATAAAAATTAATAAAATAGCATCAAATAATTTTGTACACGATTTACGACACTATGTTGGTTTATTGGTATCTAAAGCAACGATTATATTATATAAAGGCAAAAATAATTTATACGTATCTAAATGGTTTTTATAGAATTCACTCATTTAGAATTTAAATAAATACTTAAATTGGTTTATTTCTTATGAAGCTTTACTTAAAATTAAATAAAATAAAATAATCAATACTTTTAGGAGGATGTATTTTATAATCGAATTTAAAGTATTAAAACCAATAAATCTATAAATATCAACTGAACTAATATTGTATAATTTCCATTATAATTAAATCTGTCAATTTTATTATTACTGAATCTAATATATTAATCATATTATTATGAATACACATGAAACGTAAGTAATATTGACTTCAGGCAAAATATGAATTTAATAATGTAAACCTAAAGAAATAAGGAAAGGTATAATTTTCATCTTACCGAAACATATTAAGTCCTTTTGACAGTTTTATCTTAACTAGGTATAGAGAAATTATTAGTGTGTTATCAATTTTCGCATTCATCATGCCAACTATATTATAGAACGAAAAAAATATTTTTCAATATATTTGTTTAAAAACTTGAGAAAAAAATGATGATTTACCACTTAATAAATAAAATAATTAAAATCCTAACACCCATCATTTCATAGTTACTAAATATAAAAATATAAAATGATTAATGTTCTACGTCCTGATATTCAATTATATTATGTATATAAAATTATAAATACAATTTAATTAAATAGCTCTATTTTAAATAAATTATCTAATTTCCTAAATAAATAAATTAATAATAATCTCTTTATACATAATATATACCTATTCGACAACTATAATAACTTTAAAAGCTCGTAAAAAGATATTTGAGTGTAATGAAAGCTAAATAGAAATAATATTTCAAAATAATAAACGTAATCAATAATAAATATCATACATTCGTCTTTTAACGTTGTTTATTATTTATTGTTTAGTTAACCAGTATAAATCGATACACGATCAAAAAACTTAATGCGTATTTTGTTATAAGAATATGTTTTTTTGATTAGCATTTCAGTTCTTTCAATTAATATTGTCGATAATTTTAAATCAAACACTATCTTGGTATATGATTTAAGTTAAAAATATAATGTTTCATTTATTAGTCTCAAACACTATAAACCTTAGAATAATACAGAGGTTTGTTATTACTTATTACTCATTAGGTAGATCTACTTAAAGGTATACCTATAGGTTTCCATTTTCCAGTCCGAATTTTAACGTTATACACACAACATTGGTGTTTGCAAAAGACTTCATCGGACTTAAAACATAATAATAATATTAATAATTCATCGTATATAAATACCATCTAACTGTTCGTTTCGTTCTTTCAGTATGCCTTTAAATGTTTAAATTTATTAAAAAAAAAAAAAAACAAAAACGACAAATTCGCAAGATTTAAAATATAATAAGTAAAGTAGCTGCACAACACTATTAAGACAATATTAACTATTTTAATTTAACAATTAACACCATAAAATAGATAAAAACCAAAAAAACATATAAAAACTAATAAAACGGCACTTTTTGTGGAGCACTGTAAATGTAACAATATATATTTTGATATAAAAATAAACACAATTTTAACGAGAGAAAAAAAACATCACGTGTGCATTAAAATATCACCAACAATATAATATTACTTAAATATTATTATGGTTAGGTACCTACAGAACGAGCACGGGTTGGATCGCGAGCAACGACGACGACAATGCACGCGGACGCACGGACCGGCGGGAACAACAACACTGCTGCGACGGATAGGGAAAAGACGAAGACGCGGCAATAGTAGTTCCCTCGACGGCGGCGGGCGCTCGCGAGTTTTTGAATTCCGCCAACGGACGTTTACAAACGTGACGTCGGTGCGCACGCGCAAAGACGTAGGTCAAGGCGCGCACACTTTCCATTACCCAACCCTTTCCCCTCTTCCAGTCATCCATACCGGTGACTACCCGCCCCTCTTTAAACCACCTCGTTCGTCGTTATTGGCGGTGTTAACGTTTTTACCTGCTCCATCGCACCCACAACGTGTGTCCGTGTTATACACACTGCAGTACACTTATAATTTTAATATCTTTTTTAAGCTTTTTTAATTATTGAATGTTTTTGAATCGCATTTTAATACAGACTTAGGACTTGTACATCAATATGGATTTGCTTCGAATACAAGGTAATCCAACACATCAAAAAAATATAGTAATAATAATAATGATAAACCTGATAGGTACACGTGGTGTGTAAAATAAAACTCAGCAACTCGGTAAGCTACGTGTAAACAATTAGCGTGATTACTGTACAATCTGCCTGGTGGCTAGCCGTTATATGTCACGTCAAAGATATAGGCAGGCGTACGGATACACGTCTTATCAAGTAGGTACCTAATACCTATCTACCTATAGTATCCAAACGTGAACAATATTATATAATAGTGGTTTAAACGAAACGTGTTTTTTCCTCCAAACAGTACATTAGCATAGAATGAACGTAATACACTTTACGTACAATGTACAAACAACCGTTGGTTACAACAATTCGAACAGACTGCACGAAACGAACAGTATCGGATCTTAATCGTTTGAACGAAATTACGAGTGAATGTATACTGTACATAGTCGTATTTTAATAATTATATAAATGATATTATGTGCGTATAAAATGTACGTTAAACACAGTTCCAGTTTCCTGGGAAGATGGCAATATAACACGAAATGGTGCGGAGTGAGGAAATTTATATCACAATAAACTATAGGTATCACGGTGGGTAAACTAACAAACAATTTATTAAAATTGTGTGTATATTACAAAGAGTGCGTATACAAATCCTCGAATGAGATACACCCCGTCCCCGTAGATGACGACGTCGTTTTAAATTAATAATTTTAACTTGTATCCGTCGTCGAATTAAATCAAAAACAAGACAACGATTAACAAAAGACGTAAAACCGTGTTTCTTGTTATTTTTGTTTACAAATATGTATAGATACACAAACCTTATTAAACATCTTGTTATAACAATATTATTATCATACGTTTTTGAACACAAACGGCATGATGTTACACGAAAACATATTAGGTAACGATAGTAAAACATAAACAGAAATGTTTTTTGTGTTTTCAATGAAACATAATTTTATAAAATATTTTGCCATTTAAGGCCAAGTAGGAAACAATAAAATACAATACTATAATGATATAACTTATCGAAAGATAAGTGTTTTAAGTGTATTTATACTAACCAGATTCCATTTGGTAGATAAAACAAGTTTTAGAATATATTTATGTTAAACATACTATTCAAACGTGAAAAATGTAACTGTTAAATATTTTTATAATAACATGTAAACAACTAAAATCTTTATACTTAGTAAATCCAAAATTAAATAGTAAATTTTTTTAATCAAAAAATCACTCAACTATCTTACTATAAACAATATTAAGTGTAATTTAATATAATATAAATTCAAAAACAAAAACTAATTTAAAATCGTGGATTTATAGACAACTAAAACAATGTCCACTAAATTAATTGCAAATACATTTAATTGAATATTGACATATTGAAGTATCTCTAATCATGTTATTAATATTTAATATAAACATTATGATATATTTAGATCAATCAATATCATATAATACTTTCAATTAATTGTGTAGGAATATTTAAATGAGTTTATTTAACCATTATTTATTCATAAATTAAAAGTATAAAATACGTTTGGTTACCTCGTGTGAATGTAGGTTACGGAAATTAATTATTTTCTAATTGTAGTCTAATTATTCAAAATATAATTGAAATATAGTTATATGCTGCTTTATTTTTTTTATGATAATATATTATTTACACTATCAAAATGGGGTCAACCATACTCCACCGCTATTACCTACAATAAGTTTGATTTATAAAACTAGTCTACACTTATTCATTGATTAAATATAAAATGAAGATAGACTCCATATTACTCTGTGGTGTATACAATATACATAATATTAAATGAAAAATAGCTATAAATTGCAGTATAAGATTCAAATATAAAAAAATAAGGGCGGTCAAGTGAGTAACGCTCTGCTGTATAGTAGGTCACTATATGGATGTATTAAATTTGAATTCAATGATAGGTATATTGTTTTGTATGTAGGTGATATTATATGAAAAACAATTCTGAACGGCAGTGGCGTAGATACGATTTTTTCTGGAGAAGGTTTTATATTATATTTATGATACAAATTATGAGATATTAGTACTTCGTTTTTATTTCGTTCTAACCATTATATAGAATATTTTGGTTTTAGGGGGGGGGGTTGGAAACCCCCTACACCACCCCCGTAAATACGCCACTGCTGAACGGAGATGATTTGTCAGCCAACGATATAAAGGAAATAAATATTAAAAATGTTATGAATTTTCAACTAGGTACATGATAACTTGCAAATTTTCGCGATTTTAACATAGTTCGTAAAAATTTGAACTTTAAACGCTTATGAAAACTTATAGTGACTAACGATTTTTGATTTGTTTTTACTGCAATAAGAAAAACTTATAAAAACCCTTATGTAAAATTTTTTTTGGGGAATTCAAAATTTTTTATCGGAATTTCAAAAAAAAAAAAATTCTTAGAAAAATCGAAAATTTCAGCTGTCTATAAATAGCTCTAAAAAGCCAAAATATTTTGAAAATTTAACCGTGTAAATATAACGCTAATATAAACATTTAGTGAAATTTCAATGTTCAATTTCAAATATTTATAGTGATTCGTTTTAATAGAATATAAAACAATATAAAAAAATCGATTTTGTCAAAAACTGGTTTTGCATTAAAATCCCGTTTTTCCGTCACTGTTTTATGCTTTTAAAAACAATGCTTTTGAAAACTGCTGGAAAATGTTTACTTTTGACCTCCATAATGCATCATGGACATTCAATTTGCTACCAGAAACTACCTCTGAAGTTTAAAATTAAAGTATTATTTCGACAAGTTATCGTATACACAGACACAAAAAAAAACACACACATTGTAAAATCAATATATTTATCACTTCGTTCAGAATCTAAAAAATGTATTATGAACTAAATAAAAAAATTTGCTCAGCTTATAATATAGGTATTAACTGTCAATATTTCATTATCACTAATTTAGTACCTATCTACCTACCTATATTAGACATATTAATTATGAATAACAATCAAAACAATTGTAAAACTTAACCTAACTTCATTCATATTTTTTTTTTAAATAATAATTTATAATCTATCATAATGTATTATACTATTTAGTCTTTATTTTTTAAATTTAATTAGTTTAGCAAGTAGATATACTAGGTTAAATATACACGAACGCACGTAATTTTTTTATTTTATTGCGTTATTAAATAATATTCATTATCCAAATATTAAATACCATATGTATAAATTCTGATTAATTAAAGATTAATGACATTAAGTTGAACAACTGCATGTATATTATAACAGTACTAACCGGACATACAGGTACAGACACAATACCGTAATGTTTATTATTCAATTAAATTCTACACAACTCATCAGTTTAGACAATTTTTAACAAAACGAATAATGCAAAATAAATAAATAGAACAAATCAAAGTTGGCCAATAATTCACCTTTCACATTTCCCAGTACGAGTATAAATACGTATGCCTATATATTGTACTATGGAGTTAAGTCAAGTTGCAGATATTGCTTAACGAACTCGCTGCCCATTTGCCAACCTAACCAATTAACGATCGTCTATGCAAACCGTCTGCATAACACAATTGAACTTCACACGATATTTTTTGGTAGATAGTAGGGTATTCCTCAGTTGAGACTTTCGATAACCTACTATTCTCAATGCATTAGTTAATAGTAAAATTATCTGATACACATACACGCTGCACACATTTCTCATTGTGTTGATTATAAGAATACATTTTACTAATATATTGTATACAGTACAAGTAACTATTTTAGTAACCGATGCCAATCTGCTGCAGCCATAATAGATTCTACAATTGTTTTTACCGGTTAATATCGATCATATAGTTAAGTGTAGGTATATTTTTATAATGATGCATGCAGTAAGTACCTATATACCATTATTAAATTCTAAAATAGTTTATACATACCTACGATACGAAATAATATAATAAATAATAATAATTGTAGGAAAATTACATTTTGTTTTACCTGTTGCAGCCGAGCTTGTTAAACAGGGCCATATACAACTAACCTGAAACAGTTTTTTAAAAGACCAAATTAATAACAAATAAAAAACAATGTTACATAAAAAAAATAAACTAAAAATAAGGATTAAAACTAAATGAAATTCGCACTACATTATTTAATTAGCATATTAAGTTAATCATATATACTTATAAGTAGTAACACTGAAACACTAGGTAAATAAACCCGTAATGCTATATTATTTTTTAATGTTAAACGTTTGTATTAGGTAATCAAATGCATCATTTATTAAAATTTAAAAATAAAATAATTTATACATAATAAATATTGTACGATACAAATGCAATTCCAAAAATATTAAATAAATTGTTATTTTATTGTTAATACCTATATTATCTTTTCAATATAGAATATAGAAAGAGTAATCTGCAAAGAAGTTAATTATCAACATATATATATAGATATACCTACTAAAAATACTACTTAGGTTAGGTAAAGTTAGGTTAGGTAAAAATACCTACTTAAAAGCATTAGACAATAAAAATACTTAGAATTCTTTTAATATCAATTTTTTTTTAAATACAGTAGTATGTATTTACATAAACCTATATTAAACAATTAGGTATTGTGAGATGATATACATATATATAGCACATGTACTTAAATAAATTATCATAACACTTAAACTTGAAGTATCGATTTAATAGAATAAAAACCTGTCACGATTTTTAGATAAATAGAAATATAAAAAGATAGTATAATAAAATCAAAAAAACTATTAGTGACAAATATGGATGAGAATAGATTATATAAAAAGAATTTAATGGAAATAGAAATGATGAAATAAAAAAATTGATAAGTGTTTTAATAAGAAACAGACGTACATGCGTCAAGTCCACATGTACTAATGCACTAATAATAATTCAAGAGAAAAATGAATATTTTACTTTGTTTCAAGTATAATACCTAATTAATAGTACCTATACTTATAAATATAATATTATAATATAATCTGGATCAAGATATTATGCTTTAGCTTTAAGTTTTAATAATTAATATGAATCGTACCTAGACAAACTTTATAACAACATGTTTTAAACTAACCTAAATATCCCATGGCAAAAGCCGGCAATAATTTACTTGATAGGTTATCCATTATATTATTAAACAATGACTATAAATATTAAGTACATTAACTATTATTTGTTCCGAAAAATATTAAGTGAAAATCAATAATTGAACAGTTATTATATTATATGTAAGATTTGATATCAATTTAACAAATTATACGTAGAAAATTTAAGAAAAGCATGATAATGTTAAAACATATTATAGAAGTCGATATAGATAAAGACACTCGACCTTCATTATAATTTCTAAATGATCATTTATTTATAAAAAGAAATTTGACACCTTGCTGTTGTTAAAATATGTGTATATACGTAATATGTTTGTATTAACGAGCAAACATGAAAAATTATTGTTCGTATCTATACTCGTAGGTATAAGTCAAAAACTATAATATAAAAAATGTAAAATACATACCTACATATAGTATTCAACAATATAATATAAAGTAACATTGAGTTTTGTCGATATTCAATTTAACAGTGACATATTTTGTATTTAAAATAAACAACAAAATAGAATATGTATAATGTATATACAAGGCATTTTAAATAGAAAGGCGTAAAAACAATATTCATTATACCTTGTTATTATAAATTTGTTTTTTTTTTTTTTTATATATATAAGATTTAAAAAAAGTTTAACGTTCACTTATATTTAAGCGATTAAGCTTCAAATTCCAACTACAATGTAGTTCACTGCATATTTGATATTTAAATTCGTATACAACTATAAATAATTTATACTCAAACGATTTATTTTTATTTTTTGATTTTACAAAAAGTTTACTATATATATATGAAATACAATGAATGATTAATTGTATATTATTCTATATTGATACTCATATTTACACCGCTCAAAAACGCATCGATATTGACATATAACTTATAAATTATAAATATAAGTAACAACATCTACCTTATTACTAATAAGTAGTAATATTAGAATATATAATACTAGCAATATTGTTAACATATCTTTAGAAAATCTATAATATATTGACGAACGTTCATCGTATACCTACAATTATTTATTATTGAATTCAAATTTATCACGTTCATTACAGAGACCTACTCAATGACGATACACTTGACACCCACTGGCCATTGCACAGTAGAGCGGTAAACACTTGCCTACCTATTTAAGTTTATAGATTTATTTTAACTTAATAAATACATTTTATTTGCGTAACGTTATTTATTTAAACAATAAACTGTATAAAACAAGATGATTAAAAATCTATTTTCAGCTCTTAACATTAAGTTTAAAAAGAACAGAAAAAACTATTCAAAACATTAATCTTCTCAGAACAACACGATTTGGCACAAAACGTTTTAGGTGAAGGTTGAGCATTTCAAATGAATTATATCACTCGTCACTTGTAAAGTGTAGACAATTACTTTTCCTACATAGGTGTAATTGCATTATTCGCATAGTAACGATTATCGTGTGTTCGTTTATCGTTATCATAATACTAATTTATTTAATCATTTAAATAAATAATTAAACATTGATTGAATTTATATATATATATAATATAAAACATAAATAATTGTCAATTATATAGACTATAGATTACAAAAGCAATAAACAATATGGGTATACTCATATTGTATTTATTATACTTTACTTATTAAATAATAACAGGAAATAAAAAACATGGACATTGGATATAATACAATACAAAATATTATACATATATATCAAAACAAAATAGATTTTATTCAATTATGGAGTAGTTGGTTAAAAAATTGTTCTGAAAAATATACTTTTATATACATACTGTTTATATACAGCTAATGTATTAAATATATTATACGCAAGTATAATATATTAAAAGAATTTCGTTGTAAAGAAAAAATGACGAGAATAGTATTTTAATACGAATCATTTTCCTCTTAACTACATAATAAACCAAATATTAAGGTAGATAGAAAAAAAACTACTGTACCTACTCAAATAAGGACAATGTAACAAGTACTTTGTTAAAATTTACATAAAATATGAAACAACACACAATTAACTTGCGTATATATATAGAGTAAAATTACAACAAACTAATGTAAAAATATATATACATAGATAAGCCCATGATTTGTACATTTACGAACTGAAATGTGGAAATTTATTGACCTTTTAAGTTATTTTTTATGCAGAAATTAAATCACAAAGCTGTTTGAAATGTTTTTTTTTTTTTTTTTTAATCATACTAAATAGCTAAAACGCATGAAACTATATTATGTTTTGTGAAGTTAAATTAGTTATATACGAATAATGGGAGAGGGAGTACTTAAAAATGTTTACCTATGAATTATCCTATTCAGCTTAAGCCAAACTCTTAATAGAAACCGCAATTTATAAGGTGATCATTGAATAAACCATTTCTTGGGTTTTTTTAAGTAATTTTTTTCTAAAATTATACGAAAAAAAATAGTAATCAAGTTCGATTTGCAACTAAAGAGCTCACCCTCTCAGAATCACTTTATTGCTTTAAAAACGCGATAATGACGTATGATTGCAGGTTTCAGCAAATTTAACAATATAACTATATTGAGTAATGATATACATTGTAGGTAAGTATGAATTGTCGTACTGATATATAATAGGACAAATATAGGTAGGTACATGGATACGAAAATTCTTAAAAATTTCAATAAGATTGAACATTTTTGTATTAAAAACAATACAAGTTATTAACATTGATTATCAAAACTTTACATACATTAATTATCAAAATTTATTAAGATTAAATAAGCCTAACAACAGTAACAACTGATATCTATCAATAATAATACTATTCAATATATTAATTTTCTGGTAGTAATCAGTACTCGTAATCATAACACTTATTTTTAAATATACTTAAATTATATATACGCGATTGTAAAATATTTAAATTTCCTAAATTATAATTTAGTATTGATTTATACCATATAAATACAATATACTAGATGTTATCAATGTACGACAAGTAGAGCAAAACTTTTTTTGCCCTGCATTAATTAAAACTTTAAATATATACCACTGCCTCACGACTAGTTTTAAGTCCGATCTAACTTTTTTTTTAAAATTTACAAGTGTACATATATTATATTCTATACGTTATTTATTAAACGATAGTTGGTTATTCGATTTATTACTCGGGTAGCGAGCAAATTAATTTTAACTGCAACTGCGTAGGTGACGCATAGCGTTTACGAGTGGTATAAACTCAATAACCGCAGCACCTGAAGTGTGTGTAATGATATGTACCTATATACAAACTAAGTATATAGGTAAGCTAAAGCGGTTACAAATCACGTAAAAAAGAAAAAAATAAATAAATAAACTTATAAGGGATAAGAAAAAAAGAAATCGATGAAGTCACTCTGATTTAAAGTAATTTTTTAGTGTAACTACCTCGTTATTGAGTAATTCACTGTAATTCACTGTGCGGTATGTTGAATTTAAATGCAATGATAACTTATTATAAACAAAAATTCACTTAGAGTAGAGATGGAAAGTTAGGGTATATTTTAAGGATCTTTTATAATTATATAATTTTATAATTCCTATGTTAGTAATTTATTATTTCTAAAAGAACTACCGCGTTAATCTCGTTATTATATATTGACATAATTTTTGCTCAAATAAATTTAATTTAAATATTATATAGTACATAATTAATTCATATAATATTACTAGTTGTTATAATACTGACGTGACATAATATAATAATATGTTCGTGCGGTATAAAACACATAAAATTAATCTAAATTATATTTTGAACATTTCATTGCGTAGGTATAGTAAATAATAATACGTACGTAAAAAAGAAAAGCTTCAAGTTCCTACGAATAATGTTTTTTTGAATTACAATAAAATAACTAGTCATTATTTTTTTGTTTGAATAGAATCTAATAAAACCTCAGTGTAATCGAAAAAGAAAATTTACCATGTATGCGGCACATATATTATATTCAACCGTCATATAACGTGCGCCTCAGCAACTGTTTTCCACAATTCAACTCCATTGTTTCAGACCATTTTATACGTATACGATATATTATAAGTGATAATACATAATTTATAAATATATATAATATATATACATATAGAATATAGATATCTTATATTAAATGATAAAATTATAAATACTATACCGCACACATACGCATCACTGATCCCGACAATATCGACCTTAGCCTAGTACAGACTACAGTCTGGCCACCAAGGATAACGGTTTAGCAGTATTATTATATTATACACCCATTACATATTTTATACATATATATATATAAGATACATACATATGGGGACACCTGCGTAATGGTTTCTGTAGCGCGACTTTCCATCGCAGTCGTGAAACACTATTTGGTTTACCACGCGTAATTATGGAAATTTACTCTTCTATATTATATACGTTCGGCATACAATACCATGTCATATTATGTACAGAGTGATTCACGAAACATATTCAACCATATTTTAAGTTCTGAACGAAGCAATTAAAAGTAAAAAAATGCCCAATACTTTTCTTAATATTTGAAAAAAAAAGGTAAGTAAGTGAATACCGTTCAGCTGTAAATTAGGTGTCTAGTCAGTCACTGAAAATGTGTTAA
The DNA here is from genome assembly GCF_020184175.1 of Aphis gossypii. Lineage (NCBI taxonomy): Eukaryota > Metazoa > Arthropoda > Insecta > Hemiptera > Aphididae > Aphis > Aphis gossypii. The sequence goes on along the minus strand of NC_065531.1, from coordinate 57,426,128 downwards.
ATTTGAACTCAATCATATATCATTGTATAGTGTAAACGAAAAACAATTTTGAGCAAAAACGGTCCATCAGCCTAACCACCACCCAGTGATATGTTTTATATATATATATATATATATATAGCTATAAAAGTTATTTATATTATTATTGTAATACGTATGTATTTATACCACATTATATCAGTTTAAATATTTCAAAATTTAATAACATTATTCTGTAAATACCATACAACAAGTTTTGAATAACTATATTACTTAAGAAAAAAAGGGTGAAAATGTTTGGCGAATCACTCTGTATTATATTAGTATACCACTAACACAGAACTTTGATAGAAACGCTGTATTCGATAAAGGTATAATATTGTCATGTGAGTTCAATTATATATGTATAGGAGAATCGCACTATAATATCATATAGGACGTTTTCCCAAGTTAGGTAATTTAGTATTAGGTCAAGTATGCTCATCTCTATTTTATCTTTCATTTTGTATTTGTTTAAATTCTAATCAAACTTAAAGACTACAATTTTCAAAATTCAATCTCTTTATGGCATTTTAAGTGTCTCATGACAATACAAACAATTTTTTTTGGGTTTGTGTTAGAACTAATTACATTTTTAATTAAGAAAACACATACTGGTAATAAACTTCTTTGCAATACTAAGTTGCAATCTTTTTTTATTTTTTAATATTTTTAAATATAACAATTTTCATTTTACTTATTAAAATAACGATAATTAAAATTAATAATATTTGAACAGTATAATTTTGCATTTTAATTAGGCAATACTAGTTTTTTTTTAATATGTTAGATACCTACAAAATTTTAAGTTAAAAATATACACATTTTTTTAATAATTATGTGTATTTACATACTATTTATGTTGATTAAAATATTTTAATACTTATTATTTATATTATAATAATCATGCCGTGTTTAAACTAAGTTATATTTATTTATGAATTATGATTAATTAAATTTAAATAACTTAATTTTAGTTTTAAAAAATAAAATAAATTTTTTTTTCAAATTTATAATAGGTATCTAAGTTAAATTCTTGTTTTAATTACTTCTTTATTTGTATAGTATACCTATATGAAAACATATTGTAAGATTTTAAAAAGGATTTTTTTTTCATTGTTTAATTTAAAAACTAAGAATCCCATAAAAAATCGAAATTTACTAACATACATAATAATAACTATCGTTATTAATATTGTTAAATACAACTATCGTGAGAGATATTTCAAATAGTTCAAGCATAACGGTTTCATAATAGTACAGCAATAGTTTCAAGTTTCAACAAACAGCCGCCAACTATCGTGCATCATTATTTTTAATAAAATATGTCATCACGTTGAATTTTATATCGTTGTATAACTGTTATTTAATTATTAAAAATTCAATAGATTCCACCAGCAAGAGTTAAAAAAATATATTTCTGAGTATTCAAAATTAATGTTATTTCTATGATTGAATGATAAAATGTATTTATGCCATCGTTATTAAAAATAAAGAAATTTTAAAATAAATATAATAATAGTATATATTTATTTAAACATATATTTTTAACACAAGCTTTAAGCAGGTATATTTAAATATTTTTGATTCTGCAGAGCGATGAATACATTAATTTTATAATAATGTGTGTTATAGTATTATTTAACGAACGAAAAATTGTTCTTTATCTTTTAACCTGTGTTCGCGTTAACAGTATTTATAAACTGTTTCAACAAATTACTTTTAAATTTATCAGTTGCTAAAAACAAACTAAAAATATGTAGCTTACAAATTATTTGGTACATGCCATATTAGTAGGAATGAGAAACTTTATTTTTTTCAGTTACAGTTTATGAGCTTTTAACCTTCCAATCATTTTTTGATTTTGCTTATTTAAAACATAATGGTTTAACAATACTCTCTACCCAGAAGCGTATTTATGAAGGATGGATCTCCTTTGATATTTGTAATTAAATATATTTTCATATTCTAAGAAAATAACTGTTCATAAATGTATAAACATATGAATCTACATAAATATTTTATAATGCTAAAAATGCACGTATCACGCGGCGTTTAAATGTTTTATGATGAAAGTCAAATAATGTTAATAAAATAATTGAGTAACAGAGTATATTCTAAACTTATACACTTTATAATATTATAGGTACTATAACTATAATAGTTATATACTTTACTGACCAGATGATCTTATACGTTATACGAATAAGAATAGACTAAATAATAATACTAACAAATTATGTAAGTCCCATTGAAATATTACTGTAATATCAAAATTATTCCAAATAAAGTCATTGAAGAGTTAAATTTAAAAAATAGAAAGTTTGATTTTGAATTATAAATTTTAATGACTATGATATGTATCTATGTTTAAATAATACAATAAAATAATAACTACTAACAATTGAGTACAAATTAAAACTAAACTTGATAATAAGAGTAACCTATATTATTTTTATCAAGATAAAAACATATATTTCCTAAATACACCAACATTGTTTCAACCGACATACAGTCAACAAATTTTATAGCACTTGAATTCTATGAAATGTACAGATTTTCTCTCTTAGTGAGTAAAAATTGAGCATTTAAACTGTATTTTAATTTATACCGACTTCAAAATTATTATGTAAATCGTGGTTCAATGTTTTAAATTAATTTGTAATTTATACTGTAGATAATACGGAAAGCTATTGATAATATTAATTAGTTAAGCCATATCATTTCATACTTCAAACTAAAAAATTAAGATAAATATCTTAAAAAAGAAATATGACATTTTTTAACAGACCTTCAATTATTGTATTCCATAGTAGAATATTGAAAAGTAATATTGTAATTTGTAGTATAATTATATATCACTAACCCATATAACCACAAACTACATAACTAATAATTACATATTGTTTCATACACATATTGAATTATATTTGGTAATAGTAACCCACTGATAGTTGAAGAAAAAAATGTTATTCAACTGTCCTTGAATACACTGACTACCATTTTCAGTGAAAGATAATCATCTTAATACTATCCATTAATATTATCTATCTACTATAAATCTATAACTATAATACTATATAGTAGTATAGTACATGACTTATGACTATTGACTAGGTCATACCGAAAATCAGTGCAATTTTTAATTTATATTTTAAGCCAATAGGCCTTATTAGAGGCTTTCTTTTGGATATAAATAATATATATAATTAATTTATGTGACTAAGTAAATATTAAAAATAAAACATGTTTTAACTGACACTACGTCAAGGGATCTAACTACCTAATACGATAATATCATTGAAAACATTAAAACATAAGTAGCTACCGAATAACTATAAATTATATATATAATATATATGATTATAGTCGTATATTAAAAATATAACAATTAAATAAACTTCTACATAATTTGAAATATATCATATCTCATCTTTGAACTATAACGTGTTTAAATATACATAAAAGTATGTTTTAGTTTAAAAATATTTTTTAACACTGAATATAATTTAAAAGTTAGGTATAACATTACACATACACATTACACGTGTGTATACAATGTACATTATATTTATAATATACCGCACAATTATAAAATGCTATGCATATAATATAACCCAAAAATAATTATGAAAAAATGAAATGTGGAGGTTTTGGGTTAGTTAAAAGGAAGCGTGTTTTCATAAATACCTAAATCGTTTTATTCAAAAATATATTCTAATTGGAGCTTAATTTACAGAAACCTGTGGATGCTTCATTGTTCATCTTAAATTAGTTGGGTAAGTCAAAAAATATAAACAAAAATATTTTGTGCAGTCACTATACGCTAGCCAACCACATCCATATATTAAAACGCTAGAACTAATATAGAAGATATATTTTTTCGAAATAAACAAAAAATGTAGAGAATCGTCAAAATTACATCTATTATAGATCATACTAATTATAGCAAATCAATGAATTACTTCAATATTTAGATTCTGAGCAGAATCATAAATATGTTAATTTTACAATAATGTGTGTGCTTTATTTCCATGTCTGTCATCATTTTCTAGGGTACCTAGTAAAAATACTTAGATTTTCAACCATAAAGGTAATTTTAGGAACCAATTTATTTGTTTTAGTGGTGTAACTCGAAAATGAATAACTGTTAACAGATACTTGAAGTTTTCACGATATGTTATTTATTTTAATATTTTCTTTACAAGGTTTAATTTTCAAAATATTTGACTATTTTACACTTATTTATAAAATTATGAAAATTTGACTTTTTTTGTTTTTATAACTGTTAATTTAATGTTTGCTCGATCAAAGACTTTGAAAATTGAATACAAGATTACTCTAATATCTCAAATTGGAATTTTAATGGATTTCAGCAGAATCACGAAAATTAGCAAATTATTTTGTTATTAAAAGTATAAAATATCTTTAGGTTTATAGACTGTCTCCGTTCAAAATCGTTTTTCATACCTATATAATAATATATCACTGAATTAAAATTTAATACATCCATAACAGTGGTTCCTACTCGACCCCCTACTGCCACCTTAAAATTAGATTACACTACAATAATAGACTGAAATTAATAAATTAACGACGAAGAAAAAAATTGCAATAAAACGTATACATATTAAATAAGTAAATTCACCAATTTATAAAACTTTATTTTAAATTTATTTATTAACTATTTTGCAATGGAAATCAATTACAAAATAATACTGTTTGAAAATCGAATATTTTAATTTTGGTACGATATAACAAGATGCTTCTATAATTACATCAAACTGTGCAAGATGACAAAATCATTAAAACATGGTACAATTTGCAAAAATTAAAATATAATATTATTAATATCATACATTTAAGAGTGAAATACGACATAATTAATAGTTATATAAAATAATTAACATAACTAAATAAGAATAACTAGCTCAGCCAAGATTATTATATACTTTTAATAATTACATTTATTATAACAAGATTTGCAATTATTACGTAATAATATTTTAATTTTGATATATTGATTCGTTTAATGATACGATAAGACTTTTAAATACAGATTTTTAATTAGTCAAAGTTAATTTGATATTCTAATAGGAGTAATCAATAAATAAGTTTTACAATGATGTATATTTTTGTATGTCTGGTGTCACCTTTAGGCTTTAGAAATTATAGGTAATAAAAGAGTTTCAATCTTCGACTTTTAAAATTATTTCTAGTTACAAATTGGAGTTAGTAGGTAATCTGGATTATCAAAAATTCATTCTACTATTGAAAATAACCAGAAAACGGAGAATTTTACATAAATTTAGATTTTGACAAAAACGATTTTTGTTTTTTTTATTATTTTTCAAAAACAAAAGATGTAGAAACTTGAATTTTTCAACAAATGTTTATATCATCATTTTATATGAATAATTTTATTTTTTAAATATGTTGGGTCATTTTAAGTCATTCAATTTTTATTTGAATAAAACCGTTAAACAATTGTATATAAATTCATTTTCTTTGTAAGTTTCTTTTTACAAAACTTAAAAATATCAATCATAATAGATAGTCACCATATTTTTATCATAAGTTTATAATTGTTTAAAATTCAGAATTACGAAAATTTGCAAATCATTTAGTTATTAAACATTTATTCATAAAGCTAGAAAAATATTAGTATACAACATTTTCTTATAAGTTTTTTTATTGAAATTTAAAAAAGAAATTTAGCATAAAACTATATACATTTTTTATGACTTATGAACGATTGGAGTTAAAGTATTGTAGTACCTATATCGATACTTTTATTTATTAAAAAATTGTTGAATATTAGTACAATAGTACATATTTGATTAAATTGCTTATCGGATTTTATTTTTTTTTGTTATGAAATTAAAAATTGAAATTTAGGAAGTAGAATTGTTTTCGAACAGTAGTTTTATATATAAATTAATTTTTTTCTTCATATTTTTTATTCATTAGCCATTAATACTACAAATTAATACTAAAACAAACATCGGTATGTAATAGGAATACATAGATTTATAACAGAATATTTAAAAAGAATCGTACAAACAATAGATTAATAAAATTTATCAAAACCTAAAACATTTTTTTAAACTAAATCTAGAAATAAATGAAAAAATCCATTGTCCATAATATTTTAACTTTATTTACCCCTTTTATTCTTATGTGATACTTAAACAAACACTACACTATATAAGATAGCTTACTTACATATTTAAGGGGCAAAAAACTAAAAATATTATATTGTGTAGATTCCAAGCATTTTTTTTTTTCGAAAATAATAGTTAAACTACGCTATGGGACTGCCAATAAATATTTATCCAATGTTTATGATAAATGCCTAAAATACAATTTCATAAAATGGATTCCACGCATATAAAATACTTCCCCAGTAGATAATCGACAATGGCATACTACAATGATCATAAATACTAGACTACAATAAACGAACAATTATATCAAAAATCAAAACTTCAACCATGTATAGAAATGATTAGAAACTTCAATACATACACGAAATATTGTATCAAAAATGTCAATGAAATGTTTGGGTTAAATTTGCATTTAATAATAAATCATTTCATACAAATAACCAGTATTATAATATTAAGTAGTAAGAAAAATCATTTATAAATAGTTTTTAGATTTTTTAGTTTTCACATGAATTATTTATAAGAAGCCTAAGTTATAAAAATTTTGAATTTTATAAATTTAAAATTAAAAAATAATTTGCAAGTTTTATCAACATTTCATCTTTAAATACATATAAAAAAAACCATTAGGTATACCAAGAGTAAAAAATTACTATTATATACTTTTTAAAATAACCGAAGAAAAAAATTTGTGGAAACTTAAGACTTTTACGTATAATACATATTATGAATTTTACTATACGTAATGTTTTCAAAATAATATGTAGAATAATTTTAAGATATTACTTATTTACAAACTATAGTTTTACTCCATGAACATATTCACATACTTTCTTATGGTCTATGGTTAGATGGCATTGAATAAAAGATTAATAACAACAATATAAATAATAGTATAAATAAATATCATAATAATAATTTTTAATTAAATACCAATAATATAATAAGTGTGCAATAGCTTCGCAAAAATTAAATCAATTATTTTCAACATTTATGCAAGAAAAAATATTGAAGTTAAAAATCATTGTAAAATCAATTCATTCAACACTTTACTCGAAATTAAAAACATTAAAATAAAAAATAAATATGATTAGCCCCATACAATTATACAATACATAAGTACATAAAAAGTTTAACTATGAAATTATACCCATAGTTTAAAACAAATCAATAAAATGTATTTCTAACAAAATAATAATTTTACAAGATAAGAAAAAGAACTTACCACTAAAAATTGCATATAAATTGTATATTAGAACAATGTATTAAACACGAAATCTAAATTTAATACAAGTTAAACACACGCTTAGTTAATACTAACGAATAGTAGATAAAATGCTAACTCTGAGTGTGCAAAAGAGCCGTGTATACAATATTTGTTCAACTGTTAGAAAGCAAACATGCTTAATGACTATTACTACACTGTTAGTTTTTAATATTTTTTCATAATACTATAAATGTGGAAATAATACCAGCGGTCAAAATGTTGGCAAGCAGAAAAAAAATAAAAGGTAAGAATTTAAAATAATGATAACTTACAACAACTATTAAATTGATTCATTGAATTATGAAATAACTAAGTACATCTGATATCTGAATGTATAAATAAATATTAAACATTTAATATTATAAAATTATTATTATGATATAGTTGGTACTTGTTTGTTATCGCCCCGCCAGTACTAAATATTTCACCCTTTCAGCCACTACCTAACTTTTTTCCATCATTATACAAACATAGAATTTTGATCTCCTTCAAACACTAGTAATACAAATATTTATAAACTAAAACTATAAAAGCTTATATTCAAAACAATTTTAGGAAACAAATAAAATAGGTACTAAGTACCTTACCTATAGGCTATAATAGTAATCTTTATACCAAATATGTTTACATTACATTTATATATAATATACCTACTTTATTATGTGCCTCGTTTATATGGGTTTAGCATCACTGTCATTTACTTATACATGTATATTGTATATTAAAAGTCACAGGCGCCATAAATAAAACAACTTGATTTCAAGTACCTATAATTATCCGATAATCAATAATGACAAAATATCTAGTTTCCCTTTTTTTTTTAGTTTCTTAACTCTCTCATAGGTACTATATATAATCTGAAGTTTAACTTTTAATTTTATATCAAATAAAGATAAAATTTCATGTTAAATATTTTTATTCTTATTTCTTATTTTTATTTTTAAAATGTATATTTATTAAAATATTTAATGGATATTTTTTTATCATTTTAAAAATTAAAAATACTAAGAGTATTAAGTAGATCTATAAGCTCTAGTCAAGCCCTTCTACTCAAATTCATAATAAAATTTTTTTACTAAGTATCAAAAATATACAAGGCTTATCTACATTACATAAATGTATTGAGATTGTAATAACTAATAACTTTTCAATAAAATAATTTATAACTTACTATTATAATTATTATTTATCTTATACATGGATATATATTAATTTTTGTATTCATAGAAAACGTTATCTGAAAGCTAAAAAATTGACTGATAACAAAAATTCCAATATTAATAAAATATACGCTGAAGCTACATACATTCATCAAAGAAAACAACTTCATATTAAATAAATATAAAACAAAAAAAAAATCCCAGAAAAATGTAAGCAGTAGTGCGTACACACTGCATATTTACTGAGCATAACTCTTTAGAAACTAATTAGATTATATCAAAAAAAAAATGATTATAGGCTACATCTATACCTGTGTGTGATTCTGAGATAATATAGGTAATTAAAGAAATTGTAAAAGGACCTTGCCCGTTTAATGTTAAATAAATAAGAAGATTTACGGATAATTTTAATTTGTTAGTACTATTATCTTATTTACACCCTTAAAATATATAGTTTATAAGTTATATTAAAGTAGGTATAATATAACATTTAATTGATACCATAATAACTATTTTGCCTGTTTACTAAAATCATAACATAGAAAATCTTAAGTCAGAACTTTAAAAACAGCCTAACTGTATTCAGTTTAAAAGTGTACAATATAGAAACAATACAAACTACAAAATAATAGTATATTCATTATTATTTAAATAAAAGTCATTAATCAACAATACAACAGAATACCTGATAGCAATAGACAATAGACATAGGTAAGTCTTTAATCTATGAAGTAGGTAAACATCAATATTTATTATTTTGTATAAACTTTTGAATTATGATACATAAAATAAATAAGTAAGGCCAGCGCTACAAATATTGATACCTAGGACAAAACTAGGTATTAACAACCCCCCACCCCTTCCTCCTTTTTTACAATAATAAATCGAAAATTTTTTTTCGATATACAATTTTTGTAACATAAAATAGGTAATAATGACAAGAATTCTAATTACATAAAAACAATATGACCAGACCATGCAACTATGGCGGTAATAAATTAATAACAAATATACCTAAAAATTATATTTTAAATAAAAAGGTACATCAAAAAAATGTATTTATCGAATTTATAATTTAAAGTTATCATGAGTACATAAGGTACATATTATTAGATATTATATGTATTAAAATACACTTGAAAATCTATTCTTATGGTAGGCGTCCTGCATCCAGATCTGGACGCCCACCCCTATTCCCTAATGCTAGCCTTGTAAATAAGCTAAGTAATTCATTTTTAATTAGTAATTACACGAAAAAGCAAAATATAATTAAATAAAATGTGTATAAAAATAACATCAAAAAATTGATAAGATTTATAAGGATTATATTTGACTGATAAGCTATCATCAAGATAATGATGTATAATAAATATCATTAAAATTTTAGCCAAATTATCACTCGACAGAAGTACAGAACAGTAAACATATTTTAATATTCAATCAAACCAGTTACTATAATTTAAGTAAATTAATAAATTCCAATAATTAAAATATTAAGCACTCTAACAGTGATAAATAGGGGATTAAGAATTTTAAAACAAAAACATTTACATTTACTATAAGTCTATACATTAATTCACTATCTGAGTACTTCTACAATATTAAAAGTTAAGTACCTGATTGATCAGAAGGAACATGATCTGGAGAGGTTGGAGCAGTCCCCTCCAAATCTGACTTGTCTTCCAATGCTCCTGCCAGCTTAATGGTCTCGTCCCTTAATAATAAAAATGACAATCGATCTGTTAATTAAAAATAGTTATTGCAAGAATAGAAAAAATATAAAGCCAAATATTAAAGGAATAAAATAAAAATTAATATTCAAAAACAACTGTAACTATAGTGTATAGTAATATTGTTGTAGAAAAATTACCAGAAATCGATCTTAAAATACTAGGGAAAATGTTCGGTGCAATGTAAATAAATATTGTTTAATATCAGCTCGATAAAGTGCGCGAACTGAACATGACTGATGAACGAATTACTATTTTGAACGGCATGTGGTACGAACAAACGTTGAAAATTTAAATATCAAACAAAACTAACTAAACTAAAACGAAATAATTTTCATCTTTTGTTTACATATCTATTGATTGGTTTTTATTTCCACTGGTTTTATCTTTTCTGTCGGAGGCTGCAAAACGCATTCCTCAGGTATCAGGTTAGCCAACACCAGTGTTCTGGTAGATGATAAGATAAGTGATAATGAATATAAAAAAGAGTTTAACGAAACAAGAAAACCACAATTTAGATTTCGGAGTTCGGACGTAAAGACGTTAAACTCAAAGGTATTTCACGGTTTGCATCTCACTCGATTTAAAACTTTTTTTCTTTAGGAATAATTAGGTAATCCATTCATAAATCTATAGTAGTATTCAAAAATTAATAAAATAAAATGTTCATTATGACTTATAAATAAATTATAATTTATGATTAAGATGATGTATCTATTCTAGTTTAATAAATTCTTAGGTATGCCTAATTATAAAAAAAAGTAGATACATGTCATGACTTCAGATATACATCATTTTGTGTACTATTTGCTGCATACTTGTCATCTACCATGTATCTATAGTAATTTTCAACAGTTTGACATTGTTGACGATAAAGCTTTATCTTGGAACTTCTACATTATTATATTAATAATATTAAACTGTAATACAACACGGATCTAGTAGTAATTGTAACTATATTGCGAACTTAATAGATAATCAGTTACTAGTTATGGTTAAAGTCGTGCTCTAACATATTTGAATGTTTTTTTAAAATACAATTATTTTGTACTTAATTTTTTAATAACAATAATCGTGGTTTTTAATACATAATGACAAAAATAATAATACATACATTTTGATAATTATTTTTCTATAGAAACCTAATGAAGATTTTTTTTTTATTCAGTATTAGACTGACATGTATTATTGAATTACTTTTGTAATTGTATATTATTATTTATTAAATATACTATAATTCTACATTTTTTTAACTATTCATATTTTAATAAAGTACAATTATAAGTACGTAGTAAACCAGATACGACACATAAAAACGTGTGGTAGATGTAGACTTCATATGACGAGGATATCATATTTTATATTATACAATGTTTTAATTATATTTAATTTCTCTATGGTAACCATGACTTTTTTAAATGGACAATAAACATTCTTTACATTTTATTTTTTTTAATATTTTTTTTTCTTAACTAAATTAACCTTTATATTATACTAGTTAGAGTAGAATATTTTCTTTAAATCATACAATACATATCCAATTGCTACCTCCGACCTCCCCTCATCAACATTGTTTGACAACAAACTAACGCAAATATTATGCAAAATGTATATTATTTATAATTCTAGATTTATATAAGTTATTATTATTCAAGTTTTGTTTTTGCAGCAGTTATAAATTATATGTTAAAATAACTAAATGAATTATTATTAAGATAATAATATCTTTAGCCAAAATATTATTTATAGAAAAAAAACTTCTTATAAAAGGAATAATCTTATTGAAAACCTTAAAAATATTTGTCTGGATAATACACTAAATATTGAATAGTAACAATTACAATATGTCAGTACATCTTTTTTTTCAAATACTAAAATTATATTTTTTAAGATTATAAATTTATTATTAATTTATAAATATTTTTAGTTTTGAGCCATACTTTTTCATTTATGATATATTTTTTAATTGTATTTAAACATAATTTCATTTAATTAACTTTACTAAATATATAATCCAAATTTAATGTTGACATGTTACAAATGATGTGTTATTTAAATTAAATATAGAATAACAATTTATTTTAACAATGCACTCATTCTTTTATTGCAACCTTAATTTTTAGCAATTAGTTCTTTTAAATAATGATATACTACAAATACAAAATATTCAATAAACATATTTAAATTATTATTTCTATTTTTTATAATGTTACTATCAGAAAAAAAAATATACATTTTTATTGAATCTAAACACATGTAATATAACAAGTATTGTAATGACTTTCATTGTTGTACAAATTTCATAGATACCTGCAAAATAAAAGAATAACATGAAAATTATTTATATAAATAAACTGTTAAATAAATTATTTAAAAAGTCACATTCATATTAACCTATCAATTTTATTAAATTATAAATTATTACATATTAATATAAACCTATAGATTAAAATATTAATTTAAGTGAAAATGGAAAATTACTAAATCTCAATAAAATAAACTCAAGATATTTATTATTTTAAGTACTAAATTAAACATTTATTTTTGAGGAATATTTAGACAAAGGCTCAAAATGGTTAAATTAATTATCTACAATGAAAACAAATATTTGTAATTCAGATATAGCTATTTATAATAAATACTATATTATATAATATGAACATATACCAACCAAAAATATCATACTTATGATTGTAATAATTTACAACTCTACATATTATAATCTAAGATTCTAGGAATATAAATTAAACCTTTTTTTTTTAAATTAAATAGTTACATATTTCATACTATGTAATATACTTATATTTACTGTCCATATAACTTTAATATTAAAATATATACTCAGTATTACTTGGCTAAAATTATTTAAATAAACAGACAACATAATTGATTTAAACTTTCTTTTTTAAAGATTATTATTAATAGTCCAAAACAAAATTTGGAAGATTTTCCTATACACTACAAATATTAGGTTTTAAATTTTAAATATGTTAGTTAAATAAATACAATTTTCTAAATATCAAGATAAATAATTTGATCCCCGAGAGTTCTTCTCAGGGCGTTTAATTTACTGATTATTTTTATTATTAAATGTTTGGTGTATTCCGATTTGTTAAATCATTATTTATATTAATTTCTTTCTGTTTAAATTTAAGTTCATTACTTTATTGATAGTTAGTTACTATAATTATTTTTAATGAGCAATTTAGCGTATGAATAAAAATAATAAAAATATATAACTATAAATGTGGTAAGATATATCTCATTATATATAGGTAAGTAATTAATGAACCGAATCAAAAAGTATTTGATACTTGCTATATCCACAGTCACACACTATACACATTAATATATTGTATGTGTGATAAGGCAAATCTAAGTATAAATATGGAGTGATTAATAACAAAGAGTAATAAAAAAGTCATTTGCAAAAATTTTTTTTTTTACTACAAGCAATTAATTTGATAACAACATACTAGTTTTGAGGAACATAAAATAAAATTATATTGATGAGGATTTAAGTATAGTATTAAAAAATTAAATATACATGAGTTAGTTAATCTAAAAATAAATTTATTATATTTCATTGAATTGAAATTTTTAAGCTTAATATTATTATTTTTAAGAAATGAATAAAAAATATATTTCCATAACACTAATTTATTACATTAATATTATGACATCTACCTATTTATTTGTATTATTGTCATTTAACATTACATTTATCATTTAAAAAAAATAGTAAATATATTAACTATTAATGAAATAATGAACTTCAATAAACATCAAGAAATAAATATTAAGAAATGATTTAAAAAACCTGGATACAACCAAATTTCATATAATCAAAGAACTACCAGGTGTCAAAAACCAAATGACCTATCTTAATATTGATCAGACAAAATGTCTATAAACTCAACTTTTCGAAGGGAATGAAATATTTGTTTTCCAATAATATATTACTTACTTGTTTATAAATATTTATGCCAGTAGGCTCGGTCAAACAAAACTTTGTCAGGAGCATGTGCATAATATTCATTCAAGCCAGGTTCAATGAGTTTATCTTTACCAACTGTCTTGTATACAGGCTCACCATATAAAGTACCGGTTTTCCATCCTTTGACATTTTCCATTAATTTTTCTTCAGCATCACGATTTCTTCTTAATTGTTTTAGATATCTGTAATGATATTATGTTTATTAATATAAATTATTAACAATGTCAGAATATAAGTAAATAAATTTACTATGTACTTACTCTCTGTCAGCTTCGGCATCTAATAGTGGTGTTAGAGCAATAATTGAACTGCGTGATTCGACTTGATATTTGTCAACAAGTCGATCATTTAAAAGGTAAAAGTACCAACCAACCCCAGTGCAAACTATATACGTACCAACCAATGCTCTACCTGAAATAAAATAAAAACTAAAATATTAAATCTTCATTACATATAAAACAATTATCACAAAAAATTTATATTTAATGTATTTATTACTACATTTAGCTATTTATTTTCTATTAAATCTGAAACGCACAAAAATGAACGATTGAAAAAAATTATAGATGCTTAGGTATATATTTAGATTTTTAGCTGTTTAAGATGACACAACAATTTTAAAATTAACAAAAAAAAAAAAGAAACAGTATAATTCAAAAACAGCAAATTTAGAATTGGGAATAGATACTAATACTCAACTCTACCACGAGAATTATCATTGAAATGACTAAGTCCACTTCTATAAAATGGTTACCTGTAATATGCAAAATAATTCAACCTAATCTAAATCAATATAGATCACAAATATGAGAATGGACCAAATGCAATTTGAATTTTAACCTCCCAATACATGACACCAATACTAGGCTTAAAGAGATTAAAATAACTATATATATTATATTATATTTATCGTTTATCGATTTATCCTAGAAATTAATATGAATGTTGAACAAAAGTCATACCTACAAAATAAATAAATAAATGAAAAATGTTAAATAATACATTGAATGAGCTTCAATAAAATAACAAATACCTGTCTATACAAAAGTATATTATATTCGTATTGTATCAGTTAAATAAATTGTCAAACATGCCTATCATAAATTAAATTCTTATGTTGGTGATTCTATAGCATATAATATATACATACATAAGTAAATAGGTATGTAAATTAATAATACCTGCAATTCTGAAAGTATTAACCTTAAATAGTAAGTTTGGTTGTATGTTTTTGGATGATGATTATATTGTCATGGTACGGAGCAATTTAATATTATAATTATAATAAATTATAATTTTTAACCTTTAGGGCCGTTCTTACAATGTCCGGTTAAGTTTCGGTTAAGACAAACCAGTATAATTCTATGGGTTAACACATGATAAATTCTTCCAGTTAGCGTTATCAGGCACTAACTGAACATTGTAAGAACAGCCCTAACTATATTATAACTTATAAGTAAACAGTCACTTAAGTTTACAATGGTAACAATTATATTTACTTACTACTGGCAAATGGTTTAGGAAACACTCGAGCAAAATTAATCTTCCGGTAGCCACCTTTGGGAGGCATATCTTGTTTTACCCGCTCAGCAGTAGCCATGATAACTTCAAAGTTATATCAAAATGCTAGAAAAAACATACAAAAATATTTGAATAGTTATTATAACTATAACACAGCGTAAGTTTAAAATAAAAATTAATTTTACTGACAATACAAAAACAGAATAACAGTATATATAATATATACTAAATAGTATAATATATGATTTATAAATTAGGATATTATTTTACCTACAGGATAGTGGACTACGGTGCACGAGCAAGCTATGAAGGACAAGTCGCAAGTTTTGTTGATCGAAGCAATATGTTTTATGAGATATGAGAATATAAAAAAATAAAGTGATACCGATTTTGATAAGACCACTGAATTTATTATTCCGTGACGTCGACTCCTCTGATAATAAGTGATAATATCATATCAGTTTAATGATAAACAAATTCCGTTGTTCCCAAGAGTCAACAATAATGCCATATAGATCAAGACGACGAAGACCATCTATTTTCCACTTAGTAACTACTGATCAATCAAAACCTAATACATATTTGACTTCGAACACTCACAAAGAAGCGTTCTACTGACGTCTTAACTCGTAAGCACACTTTATCATTTAAATAGCGTTTACAATGAATAAGACCACTGCCGGTTACTGCAACACGCCCTAAAACCGTTGTTTAGTGTTAACTAATATTAAGGCACTATGCTCTACTAATATTAAAGACTTATAGTAAGAAAACTTGGCGGTGGTGTTTATTTATGATTTTTTTTTTTGTGTGTAAACAGTAAACACGCATTCTGAAGCACCGTCATAGTCACTATAAATCTTGCGGTGATTGTGGGTTTAGCTAGTATGGTTTTTGGTACTTTGACAGATCCCCTGGCTGGAGATTCTTTTTACTTTATGTGTTTATACACAGAATTCTATACTTGTTGGTCATACTCTATTTGATATAAATGTTATTGTGTTTAATGTTGATCATTAGTTTACTCGTAGAAATTCATTCCTGTCTTCATTTGCAAATAATTTATTTTCTGTATAATATTGTTTATGATCTACCTTGGTATTGTGATGTCTGAAGAATCTTTTTGATATTGATTATTATATAGGATAGGTATACTTAACTTTTTATACATTTTATTATAATTTAAATTCTGCACATATTCATTCTATTATACATATTATATCTCTTGTGATATATTTAAAAGTTGCTTTCATTATGTTATGTGGTTTTTGATTTACAATATAATATTCTATTATTCCTACTCATTTACCTACATTTTAATTTCATTAATGCATTTATTAAACCATTTATTTTTCATATTAAAATGTATGACAACTACTTTCATTCCATTTCCAAACATATATGCCTTCTTATTTTAACTACAAATCAAAACCGTAAATATTAGTCCATTTTTCTAAATGTTCCACTACTTATAAGCTTCCAATTATTTTAATATTTTATAATTATTTTAGGACTAGGTACTATTATACTTTGTATGTATTTACCTTGGTTAATCACATGAAGTTTTATATAAATATATAATTATAATTGATCAAGTTTAGTTATTACCATTAATTTTAGTAGTATAAGTGTGTTATAATAAAAAGGCAGAATCTAAAATTACTGTTGCTTTAAATAATTTTTTTCTAAGTTTATTAACATTTTTTTTTAGATTTAATTGTGATTGTTGACAAAAAAAAAAACAATGACTTTATTAAAAACATTTTGGACGCCTATTGTTGTATATCCAGATGTGAAAACTGGTTGTAAATTTGTAGCAGCATACACAATCGTAAGCTTATACATTTATTTTTATTTTTCCAGTAGTTTTATATAAATATTTATTTTATTATTTTTAGGCGATATCAATTTTCTTGATGGCACTTCTTGTTCATATGCAAAATGGAGGTGAATCAACACAAATGTATAATCCTTTTTTTGAAGCTAATCTACGTGGTAAGTAATTTAAATAAAATACACAAATTCTCAAAATTTAAGATAGGCAAGAATGTCTCCTATGACGTATACATTGTTTGTTACTAATTATTAATAATTGTTTGCCATTCAAGCTAATCTTAAAAGTTAATTTTATTATTAACTAAAGTAAATCCAATAAAATATTATTTAACTTAAGAGTGCGCCATACCCGCATGTGTTGTCTCTGTCTTACAAGTACGTAACATAGAAAATTTACGCTCAGCAAATCACGTTTAGCTCTGTTAGTTTAAAAATTTAGAATGAATTGACCTATTATGAAACTTGAAGGTAAGAACACTATCTGTAATTGTATGTTAAATTTTTACGATTGTTCAATTTTTTAGTAAGTCATGCGAATACAATAAAGCATAAATTAAAAATGCTCATTACTCACTTAAAAACTGAATAATTGTAAAAAACTTACGTACAAACACAGATAATGTTTTTACCATCTAGTTTCAAATTAGACCGATTCACTGTAATTTTTAAACTAACAAAGCTACACATGATCTGCTGAGCTTAAATTTTATATGTTATGTACTTTTAGGACGTAGACAACACATGCAGGTATGGCATTATTTTAACAACCCAATCTACAATGCTTAAATATTCTATACACATACTACAAGACTTATAAAATAACTGCTAATATTATGTGTAATTATCAAAGATTTGATTAGATTGTACTGAAGTTTTCTACTAGGTTGTGCTGTGCTATTGGTAGTTGGAAGGATATATAAATTACTCACAATTGGTTTCTTTTCTCAAGAGCCAGAATTTATTAATTTTTTTTTTAATCTATTGCATTTTTAATTATTATATTTTTTTTCTAGAACTTAATTATTATGTGGTGTACACTTTAATATTTTTCGCCTATATGGTGGGTTCATCTCTATTGTTGCTGAAGGGTTTAAATAACAATCTCCGAGGTTTCCTATTACCATGGCTAATTGGTATGGGATTCGTTGTAATATTTTTGCTGGTTTGGTCCATTTGGCTGCTATATGGATACTATATTTATGTAAGTAATTTTTATGATATTATTCTTTAAAAATAAAATTTAGCTAGTTATCTCAGTTGGTAATTTCTCTCAACCATTTGACAATACTTAAAATGTCAAGCATGTTTTTTTTTTTATTTTGAAGGGGCAATACATTGTTTACATAGCCTGATCTAGTTTAGCCAGCTCCAAATAGTTGGGATAATGTTTAATTTTAGTTATATTACCCATTAAAATCAAGCAGTTCCATAATATAATGATAATATACATTTTATACATTACCTGATAATCCATTCATAAAAATATAATATAATATAGTTCATAGATATACCAGGTGATTCATTTAACATAATACTCTCATTATTATAAAAATCATTAAGGTCTTACATAATACATTTTTTTTTTTTTTAATAAAGCATTTATAAACGTAACATTTTTCTGAAACAAAAACATTTTTACAATTTTTTTAAGTTTTTTTTTTTTACTTTTTTGAATGATACTATATATTTTAAATTCATACCTCTACATAGACTATTATTTGGAATATTTGACTATTAAATAAAAGTTGAAATTTGGATGAGTAGTTAATTAGTTATAACTTATAAGTATTTAAATTTAGGATAGTAGGATAGTAGATCAACATTTTGATGAGTATCCTAGTGTGGTTGTGTCTCTACACTATCTCACTCATCTTATCTTAAAATACTTATTACTCAACAACTGCTAGTTTAACCTTTAATTTTTATTTATCGTCTTACTCTAAATTGTTGTTCTGAAACAATTTATTATTGTGTGTTGTAATAAAATATTTTCATTAACATGCATAGTTCTTTTATATTATGAATGCTCTTTGATAAAAGAATTACCAGGTACTATGTAAAATGTATATCTATTGTTATTGAAAAGAGTGTTGTCTTTTAGCTCAATGATCCTAGTTAAAGTTGTTTAAAATAAATAAATATGCTTCTAAATCAAGTTAATAATTGTATAATTTATATTAACTATATTAAAATTTGTATTGTTTTTTTTAGATTCACATAATATGTGCTGCTGTGATTTATTGGATTGTGGCTGCTATGCAAGTATGTTAACAGGACTAAATAAAATACAAATATATACATTTTTCAAAAAAAAATTAATTAATTAAATTATATTATATTTTATTTTTAGTTTTATTGCTGGTTATGTGTTTACACTCAGTACAAAGTGATCTACGAAATGCAATCACCAAACATTGAGCTTCTTATATTTTAATAAGTTATGAATTTCCAGTATACCTGCACATTTTATTAACATTCTTTTATAGACCATTTTTGTATTATGACTATTAAAAAAATAATTTATATTTTTTTAAATTTAAATTATCTAGTATATTTATAGTTTTGTTTGCTTACTAAGAACCATTTTTTGAAGACTGCCATTACTATGTAAGAATTTTATGGGGATCGGCAATAATCTAATTTCTAATTTCTAATAGAAAAATATGTTTTAAGAAATGTTATATGAAATTTGATTCTATAGGTATGACTTTCAAGTATTTCAATCAAGACTTTAAACCTGACACCATTAAGCCACTCAAAATGTATACTCGGGTACTTATATGTTAGGAGTGTTAGGTTGATTTGAAGTACATAATAATATAATATATTGACTAAAATTGGAAATAATATACCGCCTTGAAAAACATCTACACAGACATTTCCAAAGGAGTACATAATGCTAACTATAGACATAATAATGATCTTTTTAATTTTTTAATGTTACATTGTTCTTTATTTAAAATAGTGCACAATTAATACGTTTAAGTATTATGTTCAAATCATATCATAGAAATTATTGATTTTTTTCTTTCTTTAATAGCTATTAAGTAGTGCAAACTGCTTTTAAAAAATCCGTTAATAATAATAATACCTTTACTCACTTACCATCTTATACAGTGTGTAAGTGTAATATATTAACCTCATATGATTGTTGCCGACTCCTTAATAAAATACATCTTATTTGTTCAATATTGTAATCCGTCCATTTTTATTTTTTTTTATTTAAGCTATGACTTAAATAAAAATATAAATTTAAGTATTATATTATATTTTAAGTAAACGAGTAATTACTTTTTGATTATATAAAATATAAATTTAAATATATTTTCAGTATTTTTGATAATAAACTATTTATATTTAATTTTTTGTTTATTGTCATTATTAAAAATATCCTGGCAGTATGTATGTATTATTTTACTACGTACAAGTGATGAACAATTAAACTTTACTCTATTATCATTTGTTCAGATGAACATTTTCTCATAATACCAATAATAAAACCTTTTGCAGCCTTTTGTATTTTTTTTTTTTTTTGTGATAGAATACCTATAGATACACAGAGAAAAAATTGTGTAAGTGATATGATTCTATGAATTTTAGTATGATGAATGAATATACAAATATTTATACTGACATTTTTGATAGCTATGTATGTAGTGCACACTTCACTAGAGATTTCAATTTCAATGACCTTCCATCTTGTAGCCAGTATAATAAATGAAAAACTAATATAAAGATTTATAGTTGTGAGATACATGTAATGATGAATTGTTTAAACATTTTTTAATTCAAGTGGCCATCATAGTTCACTAAATAAGTAAACCTAACATTAAGTAATAACTTTATAATAATGTACGTTTTGATACATAATCTAACTTATGCTCACATCTAGCTTTGCACGTGCATTTAACAATTGTATTGTTATAGAGGTATTTGCTCTAAATATAAGTGATCAATATCATATTATATTCCACTATTGGTAACTATCAAGTATTCAAGTTTCAATGATGATGAAAGAGGATTATTATAAGACAATTATCTCATTTAATTATAGCTAAAATGTCGAGGTATAAGTACCTAGAGCATTAGAGAAAGTATAGAATATTTATCCAAGTATTATGTATTTATAATTTATTGTATCCTAAATCAAGGTAAATATTGTTACTTCGAATTAATATGATCATATAGATATGTACCTATGCTGCATGATAACTTAGGTACTTCATTATTGGTGTGTTTTAAGTTAAGTAGATCGTTTCTTGTTTTGAATCTAAAGGATGAAAGCTCACGGATCGGATGAACAGGATAAGAAAATTATTTTATATTGAAATAATTAAAATAATGACAATTGTAAGCATAAACGTTAGAATACTAGGGAAGTCAGTGAGTTAGGAAATACTTAGTTATTGTTACTATTAGAAGTTTTCATGTGCGTTGGTCGGTATGTGCTAAATTTATGTTTAATTAGGGTACCTACTACTTATATCATAAATATAAGCACAATTTCAATTTTGAACTTTGAAGGGTATTACATTACACATTTAAATTAATTAAACTTGTGAGGGATCTGTTCCTCCAACCTCTACATCTCCTGTTCAAATAGTATTTCAAATATCCATATCATATTATTTTTCTCACCCATTTTCCTACATTTTAATTAATTTTAATACATCTACCTATTACTTAGGTATTAAAATGAAAAATATTTTTAGTAAAACAAATAACAACAATTAAGTAGGACAAGGTACCTACTTAGTACTTATGTAGGTAGGTAATGTTATATATTATAGGTACTGTATAACTGTCGATTCAAAATTGAAAATTTATCCAAGATTAGTTCATTAATAATTATTGATAAATTGGTTAAATTATATTGACTCAAATAAGTTTGAAGCGCATTTTTAATCTTCCTCATTGCTGAGAATGCCCTTTTGCATGTAGCAAAGTTGCTTGGAATTATTAACGATGATGAGAACAGTTTATAAAAGTTAAATCAGTTAGAATAAAGCTCAGCATCCTTGATTAATTTTATAACTTGTAAAGTGAAAGTATGGTTTCTACGGGATAAACAGTTTTTCACTACAAGTATTTCTGACTGAAGAGTACCTATTTACATTCACATTTAATAAGCTCTAAGTATCAAATCATAAAAATTGATCAACCTATTAATATTCCTAAATATCAATACTAAATTAAAAACTATACCTACTTTGTAATTTGTATCGTTTAACAAAACATTGACTCTCTTCATAATTAATTTTATGAAAATAATCAATAGCTGTTGCTGTTTGCTTTGTTGATTGTTCTAATTATATAGATTAGATAAGTTATAAGATTATAAGTTATTAATGTTATTATGATTTATTTTATTATTTTATCTTAAAAAATAAATTTTGGAGGGACTAATTTTTATATTAAAAGAGCCAAGTCTTCCAAATTGTGACTAAGCGGTCCTTTTTTACTCTTTTGATTATAGTATCTAGTATCTACAAGTGTTATTGCATGTATGCAATATTATTATATATTATTATATATTATGTTATACTAGTATTAAGTACACGGTACAAAATAAGTTATTATTAAGTATTATAAGTATTATTTAGTAGGTATATTTTATCAAATTATTTAAATATATATATATATATATATACATTATACATATTATATAGTATAGGTTTATTCTTTATTATAATTTATACTTACCTAGTTATAATAAATGGTACAAAGTACAATTTATTGTTTATTGGGTCTGAGAGTGACATATTGCATAGTAGGTAGTGTTATGAAAATATTTAATCATGAAATTTGATGGCATAGTAGGTAATATGAATATCATTACATAAGTAATATTAATCTACTACAACACAGATAGTTATTTTATTACATAATAATACGGATATCAATGAAGGCAAGGTGGATATAATATATCTATCTTGAATGTAGGTATATTATTATCCGTGGGTTCAGTTGGTTGTTAATTGTTATCAATACCTTATTAACCCTGGAAGAACTGCAAGATCGGGAATCTAAGAAAGTATATAGCGCCAGTAGGATACGCGTGTCTCAGGATAATACGCGCAACCATCCAAAAAAAAAAGATCATTCTCAAAAACTTATTAAATTTAATAAGCGAAGTTTTTTAGAATATTTTAAATGAAAATTATGAATTCATACTCTAATGTCTTACAAAATATATATTATATATAATTTATAAACATTTAATTAGGTATTAAGTATCATGTAATATGTAGGTATATAATAAGATAAAATAATTTATTATTGCTGTGTGTATATAATAGATCCTGACAGAAAAATGCATTAAAAATTATAAAATGTGATAAAATATAATATTATGTTATTGTACAAGCTAAGAATAATTGCAATATATTCTATTTTTTAAATCATCCAATGAATTAATAACAGATGATTGAATAATTTATAAATGATTATTCAAAGGTCACTTGAGGATAGTTTATAAAAGTATAAAATAATAAAATAACTTAACTTTCGTGTAAAAAAAAAAAAAAAAATTGCGAAAAAAATAGGTATATTATTGACGCACACAATCAAATGCATTTTAAAAAGCATAAAATAATAATATAATAGTAAATATAAATATAAAATTTTGTTCTAGTAAAATCAGAGACTGTAATTTCTGTGGATTGTTAATCCTAAAATAATTTAGTAATTGAGTTCAAGAAATGTACCTACCATATAGAGCTTATATAAAAAAATATTACCTATATGCATAAAATATAAATTAAAAAAAAATTATTTCAAGTCAAATATATGAAATACTACAATGATTTGATGACTGATGAGAAACAATAACGATCGCAAGCAAATGCATTTTAAAAGGTATTTATATGGATATTATATTCTTATCTAATCCTGGTTTCTAAAATCGAAATGTCTAAATGACTAAATTTATTAATTTAAATTAGTATCTATTCATTTCAAGACAGAACGATTATTCATATTATGTCATTTATTGATTGCTATAGCCTATAATGGATTAAAATATGAATTAAAAATAGATAAATGTAAAATAGATTTATTTAAATTATACAGAACTTTAACACTAGAAGTGAACCCTAGGCATCCACAGGTAATCGCATTTTAAATAACAAAAAAAATTTGTATTTAATTAATTGTAAAAGTATTCAATAGAGGAAATAGACTTTTTGGCTATACGTTAAATAACAAACCAAAAAAATTAAATATACAAATGAAAATATTTAAAATATGATCAGTGGTGTCAGTTGGGGTTGAAAGTCAAAATATAAATAATGCATATAATAAATTAAAGAACTTTAAAACGATAAAAAAAAATGTCAAGGGATCAAGGGATGCCCGCGCGCAAGCAAACAGGTACATTTTAAGAAGTGAAAAAAATAAATTATTTTATACAAAAGCATGAAAAATTATTAAACTTAAATCTTTATAATGGTATAAAAATAAATAAAAATTGGAATAGGTCCAGGGATATTCGCAGTTGAATGCGTTGTAAAAAGTTAATTTATTTAATTCATTATAAATTTATGTTATATTGGAAGTTTGAGACTGTAGTATATTTTGAATAACGAACAAAATTATTAGATACACTTTAATTAAAAAGTTTCTAACGCAACCAAAGGACAGAAATATAATATTTATAAAAATAATTATCGAGAAGCCCAAAACTGTAATTAATTATAAGTGTCGCAATAGAAACAGTGATTGACCTGTATATTATGTATTATAATTAATATTTTAAATTTAATTTTTTTATACATTTTATTCAACTCAGTATTTTATAAGTTGTGTGACTTGTGTCAATAATTAATTATATCAAATAATCTTCGCATACATTGTTCTTGTATTTTGTCGTCATAAATAAAAAAAAAATCAATACAATTTTGTATAAAGTATTAAGTAGTTTTTTATTCTTCTGCTGTTTTATAGTTACACGTATACAAATCATATTTTCCGTTCCTTAATTCTTTTTTACGCTTTTGAAACCCTCTATTTTCATTTCATTTACAAACATTTTCGATTTACCAATTTTTTTTTTATGTTTTCTGACTACTAGAAATAAGTAGGTATCTTTATTGTTATTACATGCATATAAGGTAATATTAATTAGTATTATCCTATATGTAAAATATAAATATTTATGACTTAAGAGGAATAACTTACAATTTCAGTTGAGGTGAGTTGAGGGACTGCCGCTCAACATATTATTATATTATGTAATATGATAATTAATTTGGAACGACTACCATTTATTAAAAACGATTCAGTTGATACGAGAGACTAACTACAATAATAATTCACATGTGAGAAAAAGGTATACAGAGATAATTTCTGACTCTTGACTTGTAAAGTTTTCATTTTATAGAAAGTTAAAATAATTAAAATAATTAAAATTTTTCAATATTTTATTGAGATTATTTCAAAGTGTTATGGTGTATATAATGGAGGGTGATGGCCGAAGGAACATTCATGATCTTCCTGTTTAGACGAATTACAATGAAAACAAAATTATGTAATAACGTCTTAATATTATAGTTTTTAAATACATATATTTTTTTTTAAGTTAAGTATAGATAGTAGTTATATTTTTTTTATTAAAATATAATAGGTATTGATCGTTTAAAGGGATTCAATATAGACAATTTTTTAAGAATGTAAGTACGTTGTGGAATTTTGTGTGAAGTAGGTAAATTATCATTACAATATAGGTAGTAATTCAAAACTTTTTTGAAAGTGGTGACTGACCTTAAAATGATTTTGACATCAATTTGCCGCGTTGTGAACTGAAAATTGTGAAAAATGAAAAATTGCTTTCACCGTAGAAATAACTTATAGTTTATGAAATAATGAAAACTACTATTTAAAAAACGGTAAGGGGTGAACTTTTAAGTTCGTTCGCCGCTTTTTGTGAAATCAACTATAACTAGTGCATAATATAAAGATGTAGTATAAAATATTCCTCCTTTCAACCCATTTCAGATTTCTAAATCTGCGTTTGGTTGGCTCTTGCTAGATGCTTCGATAGATGTTCTCAACAATGTCGATAAGTTGAAAGATAGATATAAGGAAGCCACAATTAATTCGTAATCACTAATCATAATAAGTATACGGTGTCATTTTAAATTTATTTTTATTTGGGCTTAATTATAATATACCTATATTAATAGGTATATTATAATTTTTAATATAATTCAATACGTACTATATATTGTATACAGTTAAGGCCTCCTCATTTCGGTATTATTATTATTTTTTTATTTACCTATGATTTAATAATATAGTATCTACTACTTACTGTCTTAAATCGAATATTTACCTATTTAATACAACCATAGTCCATAGTCCATAAATATCTATAAACTGTGATTACAATTAATTTACAACTGAACTGCAGATGTTACCAACACACCAAGCATCGTTAGGATAGCCAACATTCCGATATCCGTTTTATCTATAATATAAATATAGGAACATTTCAATTTTGTTTGCACTGCATTCCGCAAATTGTCAACCCTAATGTTGTCAACCATCTTTATTCGTTGAAAATCCCTGCTAATGCAGTAATGGCGTGCTGAAAATAAATTAGTACACATGAACAGCAGGTTCCTATGCTTATAAAATGATAAATATTATTGCATATATCCAATTTGTTTACAAGATAATATTATTTATACGAAACATAAACCTCACCAGTATACATTTTGCATCTCCATAGAGATTTTTATGTATTGAAAACGATTTTTTTTTGTGCTCGATTTATGTCTCATATTGATTCGTTTCGTTTCGACTTGGGTGAAAAAAATTCATTTTGTACGAAATGCTGTATTACCTTGTGATAATTTAATTTCAATTGGAATAATGTACTCTAATTTATCTTCTCATCAACTTAGAGACGATGGATATGATTAATATTGTTGATTATTATTTAAATTCTATACCAAATAAAGATTTTGTGAGTTATATATATATATATAAAATTAATGTCTATCTGTATGTCCTTAATGCATTTCTATATAGGACTGAACCTATATTGATGAAATTTTTTGTGTGTTTGATTGATTCCCTGGGTAATCTACATTCACGATTGGATCTTGTAGGTTCAACCTGGGGAGGTGCTCAAATGGGACATTAAAACTAATACAAGTATATAAAATATATAGGTATACTTTGTGGTGTCGAATAGATACAATAATAGACCAATTCTGTACAGTTGAATGCAAAATTTTGTTGACAGGAAAACATCTAGAACTAAAATCGGGGCAATCATATTTTCGAAAAGATAAAAAGGATAAATA
The DNA here is from genome assembly GCF_020184175.1 of Aphis gossypii. Lineage (NCBI taxonomy): Eukaryota > Metazoa > Arthropoda > Insecta > Hemiptera > Aphididae > Aphis > Aphis gossypii. The sequence continues at coordinate 57,398,122 of NC_065531.1, read as the reverse complement.
CACAATTAAATATAATGAAAGTAAATTACAAATTAAAATTAGAACTATTAATTATTGTTATTTTTTTTAAATTAAATTATTAAGTTTAATTGTCTTTGTATAGTTTTTCAAAGTCTGGAAATAATGTCATCAACATTTATGGCTACATTCTTGAGAGTATTGAGCAAAGCGAAACAAGTAAGGAGTTCCTCTCCCATGTTTGAACGAAGTCACGTCTTAAAGCGTCTGTGAGTAGAGGATAATCGCTCTGCTGTAACTGCACTTTGTAGAGAGTATTTGCAATGGAACATAAATATTTGGGTATATATCTGGGTGTCATTGTTCTATTACCTGAGGTAGAAACTCGGATACTTTATTACTACTTTCTATTTCACTTTTCCATATTGAAATACAAAGCTGAAATACCGAAAATTCTGTTAATAGGTTAGGTTATGTATATGAGGCCTATAAGGAAATTATTCAAAGTAATTTTTAACAGCTTCCCGTACAGCTATATTAAATCAACTTTTGACTTTCTGAGTTTACAGTGTTTAGTAAAAAGACACTTAAATTAAATAATGATAGTTGACAGCATTACTGAAGAATTTATTATTGAATATTAGATATATATTTTATATTTATTCATCAACAATAATATCGTCAATAAATTTAAACCCACTATTAATATTTTTAGAAGTTTGATGGAAATTATGATTTTACGAACAAATGGTGATTTATATAATATATATTATACCTATAAATATTTATGAATATGTTGTATGTATTTTTAGTGCAAACAAATAACTTCGTGAAAAAAAATTAAAAACGAAATTTATGGACGTATTAATTTTTAAATAAACATGAATAAAGATTTAATCTTAATGGTTTTTTTTCTGGAGGGGGAGTCATGACCCACGCACCCCCTTAAGATCCTCATCTGGTTGTTGAAGACTTATGGGAAAACGTTTATCAAGATCAAAATAAGCAACTCAAAACCGTATTTCCACGTCGTTAAACAAAAACTAGGAACTCAATAATTAACGATATCACAACGATAACTGCAATGTTCACGGCGGCGGCCTACAGTTATAACAATATACCTGAATATTAGTGAAATTTGTTTTGCTTACTCGAGTAATACGTATGGTCTTACGAATAAAAAGTTAAGTCTTCTGTTAACAGTATATTATTATGTATTAGGTACTATCTACCACTCAACAGCAACTAGTGCCCGATATTAAGACAATAGCTGCAGCTGCTGGTTACTCTCCTCTATAGAAGATTTTATATCTCGCCCGCTTATGTATACCGACTGCGCGCGGTGCGGTATGAACCTGACCCACCTCTGCAGCAGCTACATGTATACGACGACGTTATTGAAACATTGTGTGCGTACAATACATTGCCGTCCGGTACGGATGACGTGCAACGCAGGTACGCTTAAGACACTACGTTTGAGAACGTCTGAAAATAATAAAACGGGTCCGTGCCGGCGTCGACCGCGGTCGCGGTGGTGGTTACACACGGCGCGACGACGACGTATCATAACCGGTGGAGGCAACTACAACACGACGACGTCTTTGGCCCCGGACAGTGCGTGCGTGCGTAACAAAACACAACATCGGGAGTTTGTGTTTTCTTCTCCGTTGTACGCGGACGACGGGCAACTCTCTCGCTCGCTCTTTTACGGACACACGCGTACACGTACACGGCGCGACAGTCGCGTCTTAGACGAGTGCGCTGGTTCGCGCGCGTACCCGTGTTAAACGTCGCAGTGCCGTACCGAGTTTTTTTTTCGAAAAAATTCACTAAATCTTTGCCCGTTCTCGTAAGTACATCCTACGTGTATTGCCGTCGTGATATTATTACCTACATACCGTTAATTCCCGTCTACGAAATGTCACGTCTCCACCGGTTTTATTTTCGTCTGGACCGCGGCGTATGATGTTAATATTATTATAACAATATCGATACTATTATCGCATCGTTCGGTGTTGTGATAATATTATACGTGAGTAAAATAATTATATCGTCGTACAGCGTCGTATGTTCACACCGGATATCCGATTTTTTGCCGATCTATCGGCTCATCTGGGATTGACAAAGCGGCGTAGGTGCAACAATCAAGATTCTATATAGCATATAGCTCAGGTTTGTTTATTTTTATTTATCGTTTTCATTATCTTGCGCGTTTTGCGTTTGCGCGCTTTCCGTTTCCATCGCGACGACACGCCGCCACACGCGTGATATTATTAGGTATGTGGGTGGTAAGGGTACGATTTGTATTCACCGGTTTTTTATACTTTTTTTTCCAACATTTCAGTTTATTATAATTTATTCTGGGTGACTTTTTCTTGTGAGAACAGAATTGTATTACCTACAAATTCGTTTTCAATGGATATTTGTATAATAATATGTCTTAACCCCTGCCCCCAAACAATAGATTTGAAAGTGTTGCGAGATCTATAAAAGTATTGATAATGTCTTATTAACGAATTTACAAACTAATTTGGTTAGGAATTTATTTGATTAGGGTTAGATACAATATTTTATATAAATATATTTAAACGTATTGTACTTACTCATAGACGCAAATAGTAGGGGGGCTGGGGGGGATAAACCCCCCTTTGTTTAGCCCCCCCCCCCAAAAAAAAACTAATGTTATACATACACCGATATTTTACATATTTTGTGTTAATAAAGTGTCCAATATAAACCTGAGCTTCAGCCACCTCAAATCTCAAACACTATTTGCGCCTATGTACTTACTCCATATGTATGTAAACTCTTATTAAGTTTCATTTTAATAAACAAGAAAAGGTTCTGACGGTTGTGTTTGGAAACATTTTATTCGCGCCTATAATATCATATGATTTATATTTAATATTGATACAATGCATTATGTAGCTTATTTAGCAGATTCCGTCGTATTTACCTACCTATTATTATTGTTATCATGGTATATGAAAATATGTTTATCATCGACTCATTCCTATTATGTGGATAACGAATACCTATTGCTAAATTAAGTAGTTAATTTAACCCTCGACCTAACCTAGGTAGATCATTTTTGAAATTTTCTGTAGTTCAATAATTAGAAATAAACGGTTTTATAGTTGGTTTAGGTGTTCAATTGATATAAGTATAATATACCATGAATCTACTATTTTGTACTTGCCATTTTTTATTGTAAATATATCAGAATAACATTTCAGGATAATATTACTACTAGTACTTATTATCAATCAATTAAATCAGTGTAACACTTTTTAAGAAGTTATGCCTAGTATTACGGACAGTGTTTAAAAGTTATTAAGTACCTACCTATATAATATTGAAACAAAAGTCATCAATCGTTACATAATGCGCATTCGTAGCGTTCTCGATCAGAGTTTTTATGATTCAGGTTATTATCATACCTACATATAACATTTTAAACTGAAAAAGGAATAATTGATTACCAAGTGTCTTGATGTTAAATTATACATGTACAATTAATTAATTATGGGCTTATAACATTATTATAGATGCGTAATAATGACCAATATTATTATCATAATTTCATGTAACAAAATTAATTCAGTATTAAAAATTCTTTAGAACTGTTTAAAGTGATCGATTGAAAACTGTAATACATCATCTGGCTTGGCTAATAGTATATTTTTTACGTAATCAATGATCATATCTTTCACATCACTGTGATTTTTTATATAAGTGTTGTACTTCATTTTCATTTCAGACTAAAATTATTATTAACAAATTAAGTAAAATCATATTTGTGGGAATTGGTTTATACTTACCACTTTATCTAGATACATAGATTTAAAACGAACATCTTGTTCCCAGTTATTTTTTAGGTGTAACATAGTGTCGTTATGAACAAAACCATCTTTTGTGATTCGCATTGACTTATTGATCTTAAGTTTTTTATCAAACTTTTTACCCCATGAATGTTGTAATATATAACCCAAGCGGGTTAAGATAGTCGTCATATGTGTAATTGGAGTTTTAAAAGATTTTCCTAATTGTAAAATCCTCTTTATAATTACGACTGGTATAGACACTTCATTAATTTTGTAATTGTCTTTTAATGAACATTCCTATAAAAAAGTATGATATATTATAAATTTTAATTTATATTTATTTATACTATAAAAGTCACTGTATCCGAATTGGTTCCTGTTGAGGGAGAATTTTAGCGAAATGAACTGAATTTTTTCCCGTTAAAATTGTGATGTATCCCGTAAAAACTGATCGAGTTAATTCCCTCTTTGTTGGCCGTAAGATGGCTAAATACACACTGTACTCTTTAAAATTTTATAGACTTTAGGAGTCTGTGAACCAATTAGGTAACATAGTCGTATAGAAAATTGTATAGATATTGTACAAATATACTGATAAATCGAGTGATAAATGTACCTATACCTATTGTTGTACATAAATATGTAGGTATTATACGTACGTATATTGTTTTACATAATGTTCCATTAATGGTTACAGCTTTTTTATTCTTGATGGTGCCCTCAAATCCTATTATTGCAAGGTGTCGGAGGAAAGCATAGTTCATACCCTCGGTTAACACATTCTGCAATTATACTTTTTAGTGTATCAGATAAACATTTATTATTATATATACGAGTTCCTCATGTAAAACTATATATTATCTAATATCTATCTACTATAAGTATTTTTTTTTTTATCCTGGAGTTATTATGGCAATAGTATTTACCTAAAATAAATCGCACAAATCCTGTTTTAATATTTAACAATATATGCAAGGAAAACAAAATGAAACTGATTTGTAGTTGTTATTTACTTCTCATATTTGTTAATCTCAATTGTTCATATTAAATACGTTATCCGTTAGGTTAGGTATTGATTACTTATTATAGAAACAATTTTAAAGCCAAAATGTATTTTTTTGATCTATTATACTTTTGATTATACGTTTTAAAAAATAAAATTCATACTGTTATTTAATTGTTTTTTTTTTTTTTTTAATATATTTATATAAATAGTACCAACATTATATATCAATGAATTTTCCGCATATAAAACATATATATACACTAAAGTATTCGAACTTTGGATTGCGACTACTGGTGGATGTAAAGGATTTAAATCTCACTACACTTTGAATAAATATCTCTCCTTAGAGGCCAGAATAAATTATAGTATTTATGCTATCATAATATACAGCACTACTGTTGAACAGAATTATTGTTAGTTAAATATTTTCGTATCTTCTCTTAACAAAAATAAAACTTAACAAAATAAATGCTAATGTTAAAAAAATACGTTATATTGTTATACCTAAGGGAGAAAGTGTATTTCATATTACTATAGCGAATGTGTTAAGTATACAATACAAATATTATTTAAGTGTTTAATTTAATTAATATTCTTTCACAACGATATATTATGGGTATTGGAAATGAGTTTTAGTCGCGTGTAATGCATATACGACTTACGTAAAATATTATTGTAAAATTATAAATTATACGTCGGTCTTTAAACTAAGAACATTTAATTATATATATTTTTTTTTAAATCAAACATCATTTAAGACATAAAGATATATAAGTTAAATGTTAATTAATTAATGTTAGTTATGAGTTATTTGTAGCCTTACCTTAATTTGTTTTAATTTTATGTTTTTGGTTTGATCAATTAATTCACTGTTGTTTAAATCCGTGTAAATTTGTACCCGTCCATCATTGTTTTTATTCGAAATTAAAACTGTTTTATGTGTCATTTCAGATTCCTCAGATTGCCTATGGTCGTAAAATATTTTCATAAATTATTTAAATATAGTTCAAAAGTAATCATTTATTACCATTGTGACCATTTTTCTTCGTAAGAAAGAAAATTTACGGTGGTGGTAGTTATTACACTCAATCCTATTTCTTTACCATGTTCGGAAATATTGGTCGAATTTAAATTTATCATTAAAGTTGAAGGATTAGTATTTAAGTGACTTTTCCGTATTTTACCAACAAATTCTCCTACTTCTTCTTCTTTTTCATTCCATATAGTCAATGTTTCATTAAAACATAATTTTGATATACCCTCATTGTCTAAAACAAAATATTATTCTCTATAAATGGTATCAACGATAAATTAATATTGTATATTGTTTTTATTCAAAATCTATATTATTATTATTCTTGGAAAATAATAAATTAATTTTATTTAGTACTAAAAATTAAACTTCATACAAGTATAAATATAGAATGTAGATAAGTACTTACCAGGTATCGAATAATTATCTTCAGCATTTTCATTTTTTAAATTCAAAATTTGTTCTTCTTTTTTTGCATAGCTTACCAAATCACTTGCATAAATTGTATAAATATTCATGTTCATAACGGCGTTTTAATAATTTTTTCAAATATATAATTCTTCAAAATGATTAAACAATAATAAGTAATATTATATTTAATAATAACAATACAAACATGACATTTGTTATTTATTTAAAAAATTCAATTCATCTTGTTGATTTTTAAAATGGTCTCTATGTTTTATTTTAGACATGGCGTAACAACATTTTTTTTTTGATATTATAAAAACATTCGAAAATAAATTAAAGTAATTAATGAATATTTCACGTATCACATCCCCAATAAATTGCTTTAACACATTAATATTGATTAACAAATTGATTTTGAAAAATGATGACAAATTTTATTTTATTGGTTAATTTACTTTGGTTTTATTCATAAAATAAGTTGGATTCCTAAGTCCGGTGTTAAGCTTTAGAAAATTCTAATTCAAATAATATAGGTTATAGGCATGATTGATAACTTTAATTTTATTATTGATTGTAGTTTGGAATGTCTGTTTCCTCCATACACAAATAACACAATTTCTATTATATTATTTTTTTTTTTTTTGAGTTCAAAAATAGTATCTAGTGAGTCGACTAATGAATATTATTTAATTTTTTTTATTGTTTGTTAAGTGCGATTTGCTGTTAAATGTGTTCATTCGTATTATTGGCACTTTTTCAAAAAAAAAAAAAAACATTCAACAAACGAGTTGTCTGTATATGATCTTATTATTTTATAATAGTATAATAGTAGTGTACTAAATATATACTAAATATTATTTACTGGTGTTCTCTTTAATTAATCAAATTTAGCGTGTTTATTATTTCTGCACTTGTAGGACTTTCTTCAACCCTCCTATGCGTTTCATTATTATACAGGCTATACAGTTTCACCTAATAAATTTATTTATTTTTATTCTGATTTGGTATTAGGCTCATAGGCTTCAACTTCATTAATTATTAATCGTATTACATTAAAATTAAAATTAAAATTACTATTATAATTATCTTTTTGGTTAATATTTTTTTTATTGTTAGTTACACCAAATTGTTTTTAAATAATAAGGTACATAAAATCTCGTGATTAATGTACGTATGATAATTTAGTATATCTATATAATTATATTATTTTAAAACCTCAGTCATCGTTGTAGTTTGTACCTATATACTTATATATTAGGTACCTATTATACTCAAAAATGTCATGTAATATGAAACCCATAAGGAAACTGTACGAGGCTCTGCTTTCTACTAATGTGATTTTAAATACTAAATACTAGTTGGCATATCGCATTGTAATCAACAGTATTGAATTTCAAAAAAAAAAAAAAAATGATGAAAGTGATTTAAACGTCAAAACGTTAGATGAGAAACTATTCGAAATGTCAACAGTTACACTATATGTGTGTATATATATATTTACAAATGATAAATTGTTTAGCGTAAATGAAATTCTGATTATAAAGCATAGTGATAGTATAGTAATATTTCATATAATTAACAATTTAAAACATGTTATTTTAGGTGTTTAAATGTTCTAATTGTTATATTTTATTATTTTATTTGGTTTTACATACGTAATTTTAATAGAAATATGTTTGTGGTCAAGGGAGGTGCTGAACGCCACCATCATATGTTTTCTCTGACTAAAGTCTGGTTTACTTCTACGGCGACGTATGTATTGAGCACTTTATCGTATTCTGATTGGCCATTATAATCATGATATCATTATCTAGTTACATGATCTACTCGGAAACATCCAGGTTTGTCCAAGTTCAACTTTCGGATATAACATGACAAATTAGGTTGCTCTGAACCCGGCTTAATTAACTAATGATGGAAATTACGGCGGTTATCAGTGCGTGAGTAAATGAATACGAAGGTTGACAAATTTATACCTCTGTCCATATTATTAAAGTTACTCGTAAACAGGTAATTGCGATATTTTTGTAGATTAGTGACAAATGAGGGTGGTCGCCGACCATTTTCCCCTCATTCGACGAGCTGTTTAATTTTCAATGATTCCATTAAGTCTGAAGAATGAAAAATATTAAATTATATGTGGTTTTTTGTTTTAAAATGTCATGTTAAAAAAGGAAAATGTTCTTGATCAACTCGTTTTTACATATCATCGTTGGAAAGTGCGTAAAGTGTTGAGCAGTACGACGATATTTCCGCGAAATGACTAACTAGTTTATAGAATTCTCTACCTACATATATTTACGAAGTTTAATTATTTAAAATTGGGATTTCAGTAATAAATGTATTTAATTTTCATAATTTTACAATTAAATTAAGGTTCTCTTTTATATACTACACGCCCTCTATCAAAATATTGCTAGGCCTGCAGTATTTCATCATATCATTAAATGTCAAGTTAATTTAATTTGATTCATCGCTTTTATTTTCACTTCTTACACGAACTTGATATGAGATCTTCAACGTAGTTTTCACTTTTTAAAATAGATAAAAGTTACAAAGTGTTAAACCTGGTAGATATAGTCGTAACTTGACCAACATTTAATAACCGTGAAAAGATCAGACTCGGCTGAGTTTTGCCCTTAACTCTATTTCCTTTCACATACTTTATAATAATACGTTTTCAAACAAATATTTATAAGCTACCTATATTTAAATACAAAAATTAATAATAGTAAAACAAAATAAATACAACTTAATAAAATATAATTTTTACAACTATTTAACATAATAGTTCTTGAGAGCAAATTATATTTGTTTAAGAGGACGCCATATCCCTGTGTGTGCTGTCTTCGTCTTACAAAATATGTAAATCATAGCAAAAACAGTTTTGCATAGGATAGAATAGAGAAGACTACAGTCATAACTAAGAAACGAAATTTTCAGCACATATAAAGGAAAACTTTAGCTGTAAAATTTCGTTTTTACTTTTTAGATATCGGAACTACAAAAAAAGTAATTTTTAAAAACACAAAAATAATTGATTTTGAAACAATAATAATTAACTTTTTTAGTATAAGTGATATTGAAAAAATAAAAACGACATTTCATAACTTAAGTTCTCTTTTATGTATGGTGAAAATTTCGTTTCTTAGTCAAGACTGCAGATTTTTCGGTTCTTGCCCGTGAAAAACAGTTTTTGCTGTGTTTTACATTTATAAGACTGAGACAACACTTAGCGTCCTCTTAAAATTCATCGGCTTTTACAATTCTTTACAATTCCCTCTTTATATTTAATGTTTGTAAATTGGTTTATATAGTGTACTAGTTTGAAATCAATGTATTTATTTAAGAAAATATTATACTACTAAGGATACCTATAAGCTTATTGCTCTAAATGCAATATAAAAATAATTGATTATATTATATTCATTAGAAAACAATAAAAATATTAAAAAGAAGCTTTGATTTTTTGAGGTGTACAATTCCTTTTGGTATCACTTTAAATATGCCAAAAGGAGAACACTGAGTGCCAAAAAATGCTTAATCTGTAAAAATTATAAGCGACTGCATTGTTTTGTTTCAAAATCTACGCATTTTTTTTCCATAAGGTTTGAAAAATTATTTTCTGTTTTTTTCTTTTTTAATAATGTTTATAACTTTATAATTGTAATCATTTGTAACTTTTTGATAATTTAGAAAATTGTTTCGATATTATCGTCAGTTTTCTTTGTTATTAAATAGGCCAGAAATATGTTTTGTTTTGTTTTTTTTATACATTCCAGTCAAAATTTTAAATAGTTAAATTTTTTTATTTGGCATAATTCTAGTATGGTTGTGCTATGTAGTGTTCAATTTAAGTACCCTAATAAACCTATTCTATGGTCTAAGTCTTAGGATTCTTCTGACCTGTAATCATTTTTTTAAATTTAAAAGATCGTTTTTGCGAGCTTCACCACTTTTAGACCACATTACCAGTTTCCTGAGAATTTGCTTTAGGGTGTAGCACTGGACCACAACATTAGACTCATATCATTCACCTAAATACTATTTATATGTTCTTCGTATTATGACTCATCTTTAACAGCAAGAGTATAGGTACGATATACTATAACTATATTATGGACTATAGTTACATATAATTTAGCGTTTAAAAGGGTTGTAGTTTGTAAAATCCAAATAAAACCATTATAAAATAAACGCATGATTACTAAATATTCGAATTTCGTAAAAGCATATTTAAAGAAAATGATCTCTTTACAAAGTATACATTTAAAAGTTCCATACAATTTGAATATAAATTAATGCATAATTAAGTACTGATTATGCTTAAAAAAATCACAAAACATAAATGTATAATAAAATACAAGAATTAATTTATGAGAGGATACCTAAATAAGTTGATAATTTTTTGTGACAAATATTTTTATCTCGTTAGATAGTATTTTTTTTCATTTTATTTTTCTCACTAGATATTGTGTGCTGATCATGTTGAATAATAATACAATTTTGATATTTATAAGTATTGGGTTGGGAAGAAAATGAAATAGCACAGTGCAGGTGCAGCAATTTTGAATGCAAACAAAATTAAAAACTTATTTAAGTTAAATACATTCAAATATACATTTTTAAATATTTTAAAACTTATTCGTGTACTTTATAAATTATAACTATTAATTCTATAATTGACATTGATTAATGATTATATATTTAATTTTTTATTTCATTACCAGCGTTTTCTGTAATTTAAATAAAAATTATTTTATGGGTTTTAAAACATCGAAAATATTTATATTAGATAATTGTTATGAACAATTATAACAGTATTAGTATTTTATTTATTTTGAATAAATATAATAAAATATATTTAATATTATACAATTGATTTAAAATAAATATTTTTATTTAATAATTATTTGATTTTTAGATTCAATGTATAGATTATAACAGAAATATTTGATAAATAAAATAACTGTTTTTATCATTTTTTTTTATCTAGTAATTATTACAAACACATGAATAAATCTGAAACTATGTATAAGTATAATTCATATAATTTTCATACATTTAACTTATTTTAATTTTTATTTGTTATGTATTTCTGTTACACCCTGTGACCTGTGTCATGTATGGTTGTATACTATATTATACTAACCATTATTTTCATAAATTACAGTCAGAAAATTTGATTTGTTGATTCTCTACTGTTAAAAGCTCAGCATTACATATTTGTTAGTGCAACGTTTTTCATTTTTAATGTATTGTTATTACTTCCTGCAACGTGATTATAATGAGTCCATTTTGTAAATAATTCATACTACGATATAAACATAACAATATTTTTATAAAATGCTACTTAATCTATAATAAACAATATTTTACAACTTAAAAATTATTATTTACAACTTACAGGTTCGTTGTAATTTTATCAAAATAAGTTACGTTTGAACGCTTCCAATGAATATGTGCTCGAAATTTTTTTTCAACAAGAATCTTATCTCAACTTGTTAAATATATTTTCTGGTTTATTTTTACTGAACAAAGCGTTCGCGTCAATTATTATCCATTTATTTTCATCCTATAAAGTGTCTGTGCTGCAGTGCAAATCAAATAGTAGACAGTACAAAGTATAAGTTTACCATTTCTACAAATGTGTACTAAGGTACAGTAGCCCTTTTTCTCCAATTCTTGTTTTTTTCTGAGGCCAATTTTATGAGAGTAGAACACAATTCGGTAAGGCTCTTATCAGAGAACGGAATTGTGCACATTTTAAGGCATGCGATTCCGTATGCTTTAGAAATAAAATGTTAGTGCAATGTCACCAGATTTCCATTAGGCTACATAGGTATATGACTATTTGATTTAGTTTTCACAAAAATAAGATCAGCATCTAAAGGACGTAATTAAAATATAGTCTTAGCCGACAAACAACATTTCAAATTTTTTATTACGTTATTATTTATAAAAATTAAACAAACTGGTAATAAAAGGCAATATTGCCCAGAAAATTGTACGTAATCGTGTTGTTTTTTAAGTCTTTTTGATAATTCATTATTTGATCAAAATCGAACAGAATCGTATTCCCAAAAACGTAAAACGTACGGAATCGTGCCTTACTGTTTCACATCATTACTAAAAGCTACGTTTAATACCGAATTAGGTGTAGGTACGTGATTTAATATTTTTAATCTATTTATCATTTTTAAATAAATCTTTAATAGTTAGGTTGTACCTACCTATATTTAATATCCATTTTAACCAATCGTCAAATACATGTATGATAGTTATTGGAAATATGTTTTCCGTAGGTCTCTGTAGTGTTCTGAAATTATTTTGCAATCTCTTATAATCAATCCAATCTATTCCATTATACCATCTTTATATTATTAATAAATAATAAGTAATAGCTCTATAGTTATAAATGAGCTATGGTATGTGTTTCTGCATAAAATAAAAAATAATAATAGCTATCTCATGACTTAAAAACCTCAAATAAAAAAACGACTTAAATATTATTTTAGAATCTATAGTGTCTTTACTCCATTCAGAATCTAAAATAATGGTTTTAACTTTTAAATAATGCCCATGGGTGTACATATACTTTTGCAGTAGGTAGTTAATAATAAATATTGTTTACCTATAGAATCTCGTATAGAATAATAATTAATGGAATTTCTTAACAAAAGACTATCGGTTCTTTTAGTGATTCAAATTACAAATTGCATTTCATAGCAGCATTTCATGATTGTATTATATAAGCATTGTTCTGATAGTAAAATATTACGACTTTCTGTTTTAATCTTGATAAGATAATATACAAAATAGATTTACTTTATTTAATAGATATTGATTTGAATGTTACGAAAACCAAATCATCCCTTTTTACATTTATATTTTCAAACATAATTTTTTTAATTTTTATACAATCAATATTTAAGTGAAAACTTATTTAAAAATGCTTTTTATATCATCAGAATATTACCTAATATCACAAATTTATACTAATACTTTAAAAAGGTATGAGTGATATAATTTATATTTATAATAGTTATATTATACGAGTAGGTAAAGTAACAAACATATTATTATATAGAATTTAGATTTTGAATGTGAAATATATATAAATATTTTATAGACTATTATTTGAACACAGGTATGTTTATCATTTTAAAATTTAGTAATGATAAAATTAGTTTCCTCGCCACAAAAAAATGAATGTCTGCTTATGTTATTTAACTGATACATCTACATTATATTTCTTAATAATATAATAATATATTAATATATACATAACACATAGGTATATTGTTTTAAATGAATAACGTTTTATAAGTTTCTTGTTGGAACGGAGCTTTGATGATAAATACAATAATAACATCTATTATGTTTTTAATGTTATTAGGTACATTTTATTGAATTATAATATCTAACAATATTTAATAATTATTCTTATGATTTTTGACTGACTATTTCTAGACCGTTTGGTTATATTGACATTTTTTAGTACGGAAGTTAATACCGTTTTATTTTCGGGCGTATCTATATTGTTTGTTGTACAAATATGTACGTATAAGATTAGTTAATATTTGGCTTAATAACAATGGATTAAACAGAAAGAAATTTAGGAAAGCATTAGGTACTATAGTTTGAGGGAGAATCGTTACCTCTACTGATCCTCTCCACACGTCAATGTTGTGCATTATAATTACATTAAACAATTTAAGGATAAAAAGTAACAATAGTGGTTTCATTTATTATGAGCAATTTGTGTAATACCTTATAGTTCTAATAATAATTAATTGAATATTATGTTGCTAAAATAATACTTTTATTATTCATGTACTTACTTTACGTATTTATGAATTGTGATAGACTTAACAATTACAATTTATATTAATTAATTTAAACTGATTCATATTTTAATTATTTTTTATAAATACCCGAAATATTACATCGTTAAAGTATTATTCTCATAACATAAATTTAAAAAATATTAATTAAACTTTATAACTAAAATAATAATTTGAACGTATTTTATAAATCACAATAACTATATTATGCGTCTATGAATAAAAACTAAAAAAATGTGTAAGAAAATACGGCCATATTTTATATTAATTATTCATACACCCGTTATAATGCCTTATTATTAAAAAAAAAAAATAAGTTATCATAAAGTTGTTATTTGAGATGAAGCTAATTTTGTATATAATCCAATTTATGACATTAATTTTTAAACAGTAATTTCTTTTGACTATTTTTTCTTGTCTTAAAAATTAACTTTAATATTTATTACAAAACAAAAGTAGTATTCTTTCAAAATTTGATATAATTGATTTTTATTTTTCTGTTTATCCGTCATATTTTAATTAATTATATTAATTATATACATACATATTAGGCGTGCCTATTATATTATTTAAATCATTTACAATCTACGAATTATGAACTTTTAAATTGTAATACCTACAGCCTACTGTATAAAATTATCAAAGCTAATTTTATTTTTATTTATTAAAAATATTTTTGGGTTTTATAGCTATTTAATTTTAAGTCGAATTTATTTAATACAACTTAACTCTAGATTAATATATTAAATACACAAAATATATACACTTAAAGGTCTTCCAAATGATGTAGACATCTATTATAGATAATCTTACAGCTATTAAAACTTAATATATATTCTATGTATTATACTATTATGTGTGTATGTGTTTTTATTATCTATCTTACAAATTGTGTGTAACAAAAATGGCGAGGATTCCGTAAGAACCAACATAATCCCCACCATTTTTGTCACACGAAATTTGGAACATTATACAATGTATATCTTAGTATATACGTACACGCATAATATATATTATTAAGTTCTGATAACTGCAAGATTATGTATATTAAGTAGTCTGAATGTGTACGAGAAAAAATATCACGAGGCATTATTTATTATAATACCTATTATGATTTAATTTTTTTAGTTTTTAAGAACCGAAAAATATTTCGTTCAAATATTGTTTGTCTAATTGTCTATCATACATAAAATATATTATTTTAACTATAAATAGAAGTGTGTACCTACTGTGTAGGTACGCTATTGTAACTTATAATAGGTATCTATTACTAGTGTATATATCGAACATTGTTATTATATACAATTTTTATATAAATCAATCAATTATTTCGAGTTAGTTTTGAAAATATTTTATAAATAATTCTCCATTGGTATATTAATCAGTGCATGTATAATTGTATAGGGACAGTGCTACCATATACTACTTAAAACTTCTTTCTTCTTCCTCTTCTACCTTTTACGCATAACCCCAGCAGAAAAAAAAAGCTCTAAATTGTATTTGGTCCCGTTTTTTTATTTCTTATTTCTTTATTTTTTTGTTCCAGAGGAATTTGCCCTTCGCGAGGAATGCACCGCTTCTCGATGCAGCCGGTGGCGGAGGCGGCGTTGGTCGGTCCAGCGGTGGTGGCCGCGGGGTCCGATGCGTTTTGAAAACCACGTTCTAAATATAAAATCACCAACGGACAGCTAAGTCGTTTCGGCGGCGGCGACGGTTGTGGTGGGACGCGAGCGAACGAGCGGCATATCAGCCGCAGCCGTTGTATATACGGAGTGTAAATTAAATCTCGTCGCGGAGACATCGAGTCGTCGGTGATACGGCGGACGCGGAACGCGTGCACGAGGGGAAAACCTACGTCAAACGTGTATCGTATTATATATGAAATATAAAATGTAAATCGCATAAAAAAAAAAAAAATTCACGGGTTTCAAGTGTGAACCACCGTTCCCGGGGTTTGTCGATAGTACGATTTTCCATCCCTCCGGGCCCCTCTTCCCACCACATCCGTGTCCGTCCGCCGACGACGGCCCAACCGACACTGTATTCGCGATCACGACTATAATTTATATTTCTTTTAATATAATATTATTAATTAACGTGCTAAGTACCTATACTTCCCGTACCGCGTTATAGAAGCTCCCTTTATATTTATATACACCTCGTCATCGTTACAGTAATAATGTCGTAATACTTATTTGGTATTTGTCTCATTTTTACACTAAACATAATTATAATAAATTGTCATCATCATCATCATCATAACCACCTATTCGGTACGTGATATCTGCCGGAGTGACATTCACGCAGTCCGGAACCCTCCGCACCGTCGAAACTGTCATGACGCACAACAGCAAGACTTCGTTGCTCAACAACGCCGACTATGGTGGCGGGGGCGGTGGAACTGCCACCGCTTACGGTGCACCTCACGCCGCCGCCGTTGCCCGACCTACCACATGGATCAGGTGAGTGTCCGTCGTCGGCTAGTACATGATAAGAATAATCTCGTGTGACGAGAAAATTAATTTGTTAGTATGATTAAGATATTATGACAGGCGGTGATTGGATAACGTATGTGTAGAGATCATTGTGGTTTTTTTATAACCATTTCGATTCGTATTGAATTATTAATATTACTACGGGCTTGTTGTTTTTTTCTCTGAAAAACACCACTTTGCACTCGCAACGCACACCTACACTTTTTAATGTTGTATTTTTTTTTTTTTTTTTTACTATTAGCGTATAGCTACTCTAAATTTTTTCTTGTCTGTTCAAGTTGATTCGTTCAACTTAAAATTAACTCAGTAAAAATTATTTCCAGTTGATTAGATTATAAATGATCGAATACCGAATAAATGAACAATGCATTTAAGTCAACTAAAAAAAAAAAAATCAATCAATATCGATGTATATATGTATGATTAGTATATGATTATAGTTTATACTTTTATAGTTATTATATTATTTAAATTTGATTTAATCATACTAAACATATAAATTTAAGGTTTTTTTATCAGTCAATTAAAAAAAAAATGTATATTAAATAAAAACCAATAGATTTTTATTAATAATATCACTAATATCTACCATTTATAAAAAACATTACTATTATTTTATTGTATCTATTTTTAGTATATCACATAATTTTTTTTCGTTAGTAACTCATTTTTGTAGTTAATTAGTTAAAATAAATATTTTTTTTTGTAAGATTATTTTGGATTTTAGAAAGTTATAACTATATTATAATAAAGAGCCAAGATTGTTATATTTTATAGTGTTTCATAATTTACCTAAAATTACAATTTTTATCAAAATATAAGTTAATAAAATGACATATGATATTTTTCAAAAGTTGAATTTATAATTTTTTTTATTATAAAAATCTATAAATAGCTATACAAGTTTTCATATTTGTAAAAGTGGCAATGAAGAGTAGTATATTATTCTATAATATAACACTTACCATACACCTATCTAGTGTAGGTAGACTCTCTGTACAAAATATATTGATTATATTATGTGTCGGTATGCACAATTTTGTTTTGTTATCACTGAAAAACCAATTCTTCTACGACATGTATTTTTTATCAGCCAAACTAAGAACAAAACAGTAGATATTTAATTTAAAAAAATGCATTACTCAATGCATTGTTTAATAATCTTGTTATTTTAAATTGTGAGTGCAAGAGTGAAACAGTTTCTTAGTTCCTTCAATAAATTATTCACAGTTAAAAATTATGATTTTATTGTTTTACCCATCACTCATCTATACATTTTCTGTTTATGTACTTATATAAGTAAATTATTTTGTTCTTGAAAAACTAAATTTTTATTATTATTTTTAACTTTTCATATAATGTGTAAAAAATTGTCAAACTTGTTAAATTCGCCAAAAACCAGTAAGGAATTATTCAAACTCATTTATTTATCAATGAGGATAAATTGGTATTAATACGTCAAGATTAAATTCAGCTTAAACTCAACTTCAATTTAATATTAAACCTCCCGACTGAAGCCCTGTATATTCTATTTTTCTTTATTTTGACTAATCCTTGTTTAATGTAAAATATACGAAGTAAATTATTAAATCCCCTTGGATTTATATTTTATACTTTATATTATTTTGATACAAGTTTAGAATAAAAAATAACCGAAGGATTTGTTTTTTGTATGTATATTTTTTTTACATTAGACAATATTAAATATAAATCATAATATTATTAATGTTAAATGTAAAATGTTCATCAACCGCTTTTTAAAAGAAAAAAATATACAACTTTTATCATACAATTATTATTAATAGATTTATTTAAGTTTACTTATTTAGTTAAATATCAATAAGTTTATTAATTTTAGTGCCAAATTAATTATTTATATTAATATGAAACATCATTATTTATTTTTTAATTATATTTTATGAATGTTATCAAATAATAATTAGTTTTTTAGTTAATTATACAATTTTAATAACTTATAAACTATAATATTATAATATATTCAATTTTTGAACTAATAAATATTCAAAAATTAGAAATATATCTAAATACTTTTGTTTAAAGTACAAAATATATTCAATTTTTTAAATTCTAATCGATTAAATCGTTATTTATATTTTTTTTTACCTTTTTTAGCACCCAAAAAATGAATAAAAAATATCGTTTAAGATTTAGATTAGTACCTATATTTTTATTATTTATTATTTTTGAAATGTTTTTTTTTATTATTATTAATTAAAGAAACGAATATTTACAATCTGTATATAACAAAAATACAATAAGTAATAATAGTAATTAGTATTATTATTTTAGTAAGAACTAATATTTTTAAAATAATTAGTATATATATGAGTAGATAAGAAATTATTATCTTTCTAAATACTATTTACACCTAATGGTTTTGATTTTAATTGCCCGATAACTAAATTACACTTATTGTACCTGTATAAATCTACTAAGACAATAAGAAAATTGTTTACTGTTCCACATTCAAATATTTTAACTGTTCCGGTTGTCATTATGAGTAGTTGTACTTTAGCGTTTGTTTTGCGTTTGAGAAATTTAGTTTTGCTTTTTATTAAAACACATAACCTTCTCTTGTTAAGAAGTGATAGGTACCTACATGTGATCAAAAATAGGTCTACTATATTATATTATAATATGTATGGATTTATTTTTATTTTTTCGTAACAATAAATCCCCCCAAAACATTCTTCTCACTTCGTTTTGACTGTTTGAAATAAATTGCTTACTGCTAGATTAATTCTTCAAAAAAGAAATTGGTTTTTAATTTTTAAATTTCTTTAAAGGATTTCCAAGTTTGCTGACCGATATGAGAGACATACACAAAATTTAAAACAATGGAAATATAAATATTCAACTAAATACTAATTATAAAACATTTAAATTTGATTAAACAGAAATTTTAAATTATGTCAAATTGATACATTGTCATAACTAAGTACCTAGACAATGAAATAATTATTTTTTTAATATATAATTTTTAGTTTTTTTAAAATAATTATTCCATTCTCAAGTTTATTATACAATTTAAGAGTTATGATATATATTAGTATTAAATCCATAATCAAATTTCCTAACGTAACATCATTACCATGCTACTCTTTTGAATGGACGTCATAATATGATTACCTATTATATTTATGATTATACTGATAATAGCTACAGCAGTTTGTAGATACTAGACAATAGAAATAGATGCTATTAATACATTTTATACTTATTCAATATATTTAATGTCATAGTATTAAAATATAAAGTATACTAAACTTATACTGAAAAGGTTTTTTCTCAAAATATTTTCTATTGATATCAAGTTACATATATATTAAATAAACATGTAGTTATGCTAATTTAACAAGTATACTTTATATACATTATAGAATTTTGCGTTTGAATCATTTTACAAAACTAATATGTCATCAGTTCCCATATGCACGCAGTGATGACAATGTTAATCATTTTGCTTGACATTCTGTATTTAAGTGAAACTCATGACACCATTAATTTTCAAAACTATTTAACACAACCATTCAAAAATAATATAATAAGTTTGTTTTGCTTGCTTAGTAAGATTATTTTTATGATTTATTTTTATTTTTTGTAAATATTGTATTATTAATATATTCTTTGTGTAAATATTATTTTAATTTCTAATTAATTTTATCGTAGACTACTTATTGGCTTATTTATTTTGTATGTAATTTATAATTGATTAATCAAACTAATTCTGAATTTTATACTCCAGTAGAAAATTATAAAATATTTTTTTTTTAAACACACTTTTAGTCTAATTTATAACAGGAAAACAGATCTGTTATGATGTATTGATTGTTTATTAGCTTTATCAAAAAATATTTAAATTTAAAAAATTATTTCCTAGTTGATTTAATTAAATATAATAAATGTTCTAGTAACTGGTGTTAATATTATTACTAATACGTTTTACATTAACAATAATATTTGCGTGTATCTATTTAATAGTGAGATGTGTAGAAATTATATTAATTTATAAAATAATAATATTATTATTCCATATATACACACCAGAGGAATTTTTATGTATCTGTCGATTTGAAACTTATTTGTTAGTTTTTATCGGGAACTCGATAATATCGATTTATTTCGGAAATAAAATAAAATAAAAATTAGATTAATTACCTATAAAAAATACATAAAATATAATATGATTATCATATTATGTTTAATGTTATGACTGTTTTGATCTGTTTATATTTTGTTTATAATTTCAAATGTATAAGACAATTACATTGGTAAATAATATATTTTTTTACTAGCGTTTGAATCTTTTAAAACTTTAATGATAGTAAATTAGAGGACACCATACCTACATAAAGTTTGGAAACATATAAATTATTGTAGTATTTAAAATTTTAATGGAATATACTTAATCAAATAAAAATTTTAAACATTAATTGAAAACTTTAAAATTTTAGTTTCGCCTGTGCATTTGTTTTTATAGAAAAAAGATCAAAATTTATTTTTATTTTTAAATAATTATATGAAGCAATACTTATATTTATTCATAATATTAAATATAAATTCCATACAAATTAATATAATAATTAATTTATGTGTTAAAAATACAAAATTAGAAAAATATCATTACAAATTACTATATATTTATTATTAAATATAAAAATAATTTTGAAGGAGTAAATTTATTATAATAAAGAATTTTGTGAAGGATATTCATTTTTATAACAATAGAAAAATCTATCAAAAATTTTAGATTTAATTTTAATGAATTTACAGCAAAGTATATAATATTTATGTGTGCCAATGAAAATGTATTAATTATATCAATCATTTTTCAGGCAACCTCAATATTTTAGTATTGGTTCCGTTCGGGTTCGTTTTGGTCCAATTTCTACCAAAAATGATGTCACCGTGGCTCCATCTAATGGCGAGTTCCAACTAGATACCGATGCTAAAGAATCGTCGTGCTGCTGCGGAGTAACATCCCGAATCCCTCTTCCGACCGGCTCTAATAATAGACACACTACTGGCGCTACTTGTCTGCCCCGAATACAGGCGCCAGTATACCGTAGCTCTTTGGATTGGTCTAACCGCGTTCAAAAATCGTCGTCCGGTTGTTTCGGGAAGTCAACTGTCGATCGTGTTCCGTTAGTTTCTAAAATTTGTGACGATTCAAAAACTTTACCTTTTCAAGAACAAGAAGCTACTAATCTGGACCGGTTCCAAAGGTTTCGTTTCGGCGGTCGCAACGGTAGAGGTGGCGCCCAAAACAAAAAATCCAAACAAAACGTGACACCGAGAACTACTGATAAATCTGACCGGCTGAGAAAGCTGACAGACAAGTTGAAGCAGCCACCGGCTTGTGAGCTGCCAGCATCAGATACAAAAGATGAAAATCTAATGGGTAGTACAGCTACATCAACAGCGAATTTAAGTGGTGAGGAATCGTTAGATAAATTCGAAGATGGAATACGAAAACCTGAATCTAGAACTATAGTCGGTTCCTATTACCAACGGTCTATACCGTTTAGGAGTGCATCATTTTCTCAAGTGTATTATTCACCATCCGATGGTAAATATATAAGGTCTGATGGTCGGAAAAAAAGTACACCAAATCCTGTTACCCTTTCTCGTAAAGCTCATTCATCTGAACCTGTAAGAGCTTATTCTCAAGATCACGAAGACGTACCTACGCCCCCTAGACGTAAAAATAAATTGTTCAAGTCATCAGATCAATTGGGTCAGTCAGACGTAGCGATAATTGAAGAGTCGTTAGAAATATCAGTTAAAGAATCTCCCGATCAAGTTGCTGAAGAAACATTTTTATCGGAATGGAAATCTGAAATTGACGGCACTATTCAGAATACCGAAAATAGTACTACTAGCACACCTGTTGATTCACCAAAAGAAGAACCACAAAGTCCAGAATTTCCACAAATGCCTCAATGGTCATCTCTCACAGAACTACCCCTACTAAGGCCTAAACTATCTGCCCAAAGTTCTGAAGAAAAAGACGAAGAAAAAATATGTTCATCACCAAAAGTAAATTACCGCCAATATCTGTTATCAAAAGCAGACTCATTCTCTGAAGGTGAAAGCGACCAAGGTAACCACAGTCAAACGTTATCACCGACAAGAGAGTGTACATCATCTCCATGCAATGACAACTCAGATTCCGAAAAAAATTCAGGTCCACCAGTGCCTTATTCAAAAAGACCTCTCCGTGGTCCCTATTTGGAAATGATTGTGAATGAAAAAAAAAAACCGGAAGTGAATGGTAAGAAGCAAGACACCTTGAAGTTCCTAGATGAATATCCTAAGCAAATCCGATCGACGGACGATTGTCAGTTGAAAAGAAGCTATACTTCGCCCGACCAACCATCGGACCGGTTAAGACTCAGAACCTCACCTAAAAGAAAAACTAGTGCAAATATACCGTTGTCAATTACGGCAGGAAAGAAACACGGAATTAATGAAACAGTAGTTTGTCATCAAAGAACAACATCTAGTCCAAGTCAACTGGAAGGATGTTCGAGATTGAAAAAAACGCCTGAGCCTAGTCCTCAGCTATTAGCACAATTATTGAAAGGAAGCTCGGAACAAGTGTATGGAGGACCTTTGACAAACCCATTAAAGGTAAATTGAATTATATTTTAACTACCTTTTATAAATATTTAATACATAAAAAATAATTTATTTAGCAAATATATTATTATATATAATAATTTAATTAACATAGTATTTTTATAAGGCATATCTATATAGGACTTATGCATATTATATTGCTCGATAAATGATTCTCTACTATTTATAGATGAAATATTAGAGTACCTATATTGGATTATACGTCCATAGTTTTTGATATTTATAAATAATAGTAGTAGATGAAGTAACTTTTGTTTTTAAATATCATTACACTATTTCGATACATTTTTAAATTCCAAGTGATTATGTTTTAATGATTGATGTATAAATCAATACTTAATAGTTTCTTATACGTACACTACATTATTTATATAATAATATATTAGTTATATATTATATAACGTGAATAATAAAAATAGAAAATAAAATAAAAATTAAATTTATATAGCATTAAAATTATGTATATTGAAGGTACATTTTTATAAAATAGAAGTATTAAAAAGGTTTTGTTTACGTGTTTTGTTAATTTGTTATAATGTTTTTGTTGTTAAAATAGGTAACTATAGATTAGATTGTTAAAAACTATGTTTAAAAAAATCTAAGTGATATCATGAACTTTGATTTTTAAAAAACAAAAAAGAATCAATGAACGCGAAACCGAACTTTTTTTTAAACAATTTTGTATCTACTTAAATGTTCTGAATTTAAAACATAATTTATTGTTTTAATATTTTTCACATAATTGTATTTTATCTGGTTTATTTAATTTAAAGCTACCAAAATATATAATAACTATATTAATATAATTTAATTTAACTAAAAATTTGGTTTAAAAAATTATCTGGAAAATCGAGTAGTTTAAAACATTACAAGAAAAAAGTTTCAAGGTGTATTTAAATCGTAGAAATTACATTATAAAGCTTTGTATTAATTATATGTTGATGTGTAAGGTAGGTACCTATGTCTTGTAAAATCATGTTTTCCCATTTGCATTTAAATTACATTTTAATTTCAAGGGTTCATTGTCACAAAATGGATTAATTCATGTATATTCTTTTAGCGTAATTCTAAATTCTAATTTATTATTTAAACACATTTCGCAGACATTTTGTTTTGTTATTTTTATAATTAAAATACTAACATTTTAACTAAGCTTAATTTGTTTACCCTTTGTTTTATAAATAATAATAATAATGCAATTGATCATCGTAATATACAAACTTAAATTTGCATAAAGTTTTCTCTTATGATCATAAAATATTTTGATGTATCCATGAGTTAATGGTTTAGTTAATAGTGTACCCTATGTTTAAGTTTTTTTTTTCAAAATATGATTAAAATATAATTTTTAAAACATTTTAGTATATTATTGTCAATTGATTAGTTAATGATTCTATTAGCAATTCTACAATATAAGATAATGTATTATGTAAAGGTACATAAATATCTACCGATCATGAAGTCCTCGTGATTTTTTTTTAGTTTGCGATAACATAGTTTTATTTCAAATTAATATAGTTACTTACCTACTTTTTTATTTAACTGGTATTCGGAAATATATTAGCATTGGTAAATTCTAATAAAATAGTTCAATAATTACGTAATTCGAGTACATTTTATAGTTTGCATTTTTATTATTTTTTTGTTCCTACTTATTTTTAAAACACATTTTTTTATTTTCGTTTTCTGGTTCCATTCAAACTTAAGAACACTAAAACTAATAATATTAATTTTATTGTTTTTCGTTCCATGTAAATGTCATTCCTACATAAAACGTGTCCAAAATTAAATGAAACTGACTTTATTATACTTGAGTTTTATTAATATTTATCTCAAAAACATATTGTAACAAAAAATGTTAAAATCTTAAATCACAAAACTTTTTCGAAACCCATTATTAATATACATAAATATTTAAAATAAGCTACATAGATACAATTTTTAACAAGGTTATGTACTCGCATTTTTGTAGTTGTTGAAATGTCAACGTGTAACATTGTCATTTGTTTTATCGGTTAAAATATAACATATACTCGTAGTTATAGATTATGTTCTTAAACTTAATTCTTAATATTTTTATTTTTATATATCTATATAAATTATTTTTTAAATTCAAAAATAGAATGATGCTGTTCTATATTATTATATAAACGTATTTTAATATTTTATTTATTTTTAAATATATTTATATTTTCTTTATTTGTTATATATAATTTATACCTTTGGGGCACAACAAGTATACTATATAGTTAGGGGAAAGATAAAATATATACACCATACATATATTTATTTATTATAAACACGATAATGAATTAACAATAAATGCGTGGTATTTTTTTGATAAGCTTGCATGCGAGAAGTTAATGACGCTATTAATGTTCACAATTAAATAAATATTTATATAAATAAAAAATAATCTTTAAATTCAAAAATCTTTTTTAAGTAATTAATTTAATTATATTTATAATTTCACGTAGTTAAAATAAAAATAAAATAAACATTGTAAAAGTTGCAATGTTTCCAATGTTCCATTATTATAGTTCTCTTTAAAAATGAATTTACTACATTTTCAATAAATTATTAATAACATTTATTAAAGTATAAAAAATTATCTTTTTAATAGTAGGTATAATTTTTTCAAATTCGTTAAAAAAACAATATCTATTAATATATATATTTATGCATATTAAATTTTGTTTAGTACTTAGTTCATCATGATAAATCATATTTTTTGTAGAAACTTAAACTTTCTGATTTATATTGTTTGGTTGATCTTATGACAACATTTTACTCTTAAGACATTGTGTTTTTTGTGTCAATTGGAGTGATTTTGTTTCATCTCATTTAACATAAACTTGTACTTTATTCAGGGTGGTCTATTTACTATTAGTAATTCTAGGACAAATTCCAAATAGTTCAAGAAAATACATGTATACAAACATTTATCACGTGTATTATAAATTATAATAGATTTATCATTTGAAACTGTTTTTGATATAAAAGGTCCAACCAGTAATCACAATATTGTAAATATAATTTTAAATTAAAAAAAATTATTAATTTATTATAGTATTATTATTTAAATATTATGATATGCTAATAATACTGATGTATAAGGCTAGAGTAAAAATCAACAAGGGTATTTATTTAATGAATTACATAGTAACCTATAATTTTTTTTACATTTTTAAGGTAAATAAACACATTAGTTTTATTTTACATTTTAAATCAATGAATAATTAATTTAAAATATAAATATAAATAGATTAGTTATATTTTGTTGTAATTTGGTTCCTAGCTTTATGCAAGTGATTTTTATTTGAAGAATATACCTTATACCTACACTATA
This sequence comes from Aphis gossypii, assembly GCF_020184175.1. NCBI lineage: Eukaryota > Metazoa > Arthropoda > Insecta > Hemiptera > Aphididae > Aphis > Aphis gossypii. The sequence goes on along the minus strand of NC_065531.1, from coordinate 57,371,536 downwards.
AGTTTGATTAATACTCAATTTTATTAGCGTTTTAAAATTTAAAGGAAAAATATAATAAACTAAATTTATGTTGAGTTACTAACCAAGTCAAGTTATCAGTACCTATCGACATATTTTACCTTATGAAAAAGTAAGATACAATATGTTACATTTTCAAATATGGAATGTGCATTTTAATCATTTAAATATTTTCAAACAATATGTATTCCAATCAGTGTACAATATACAATAATAGTATATTTTGTATATAAGTAGGCATAAATATTGACTTGGTTTATTTACTACTTATTATAGATACCTATATAATATATTATATTCATTAAGTTAATAGTTTTTTTTTTTTAACTGCTATGATGTATTAATTAATTTTCAAAACATTTTTTTATCTACTTCAAAAAGCATTTTAATAGATTCACTCGTTTGAAGCTCGTTTTTCACCGGATACTTCCAGTGAAAATTATATCATAATGACAGGAATAACAAAAATGATAAATAATAATATGAATACTAAAATGTATGACAATATTATGAAGTAAACAAAAACGTTGAAAGTGTCAATAGCGTTGTCGTTCGTTGTTTACATCGGACCAAATATATTATAATATAATATTATTCGTAGTTATAATACCAAAGCAATAGCGGTGTAGCGGTGCCCTTGGAAATTAAAATTTGAAGCGCAGTAAATATCAATCGTGGAATAGAAGTAGTACATAATAGTGACTGAGAGCTACACGTTTTATATTTTGTTGTACTACTGCCTTTTATGCATACGCGTGAACTCTAATACAAGTTTGTGTGTACAATACAGGTGTATTGTTTGTACGTACGCATATTTTTATATTTATTAGGGTGTCAATCAATTATAGATCTAAATAATGTAAATACTTGTTTTATAAAAGTTTGCGTCATTCTATTATAGGTAACGCGATAATATGTATAGACATACGATATCGTTCTCTTTAAGTCAAGGTTCGGTCCGCCGACGTGGTAATGGAATAATATGTGTAGCATTGTGTACATAAAGTGCGTGACAGAGAGTGAGAGAGTAACTGAGCGGGTGAGAGAATTGGTAGTCGCACGGTCATCGTTTCTCGTTTCCGCCGTCCCTGCAGGCAACATCAAAAATAGAAAAGCTCGTACGGCGGTCGCCATCATCGTCGTCGTCGTGTTGTATAAACGAGTATATTATGCATCATGTACGACCCGTAACGGAGCGCGAGGAGGAGAGTGCTCTCGAAACGATGTCATGACGCCTGTGCGCTAATTGCTTGTCGTTTTCCATCGGGGGGGGGGGGGGGGGAATTATAATAATGATAACAAAAATATGTATAATTTATTTTTCACGTAGATCGCACATATTTTATTGTAACATGATCGAACTCACGATCATATGTTTGAAGATAAAACATGGCTATAACAGTAGATACTTACCAATTCATGTAATAACGTACGTGTTATTTTATATGTGAATCGGTCGTACCGTGATTTCGATGTAACGCTAGTGAATCTGTTCAGTATTTATTATTGAAACCATCTCCTGATAACAACTGATGAATTGACTACAAATATCGAAACATTTAAATATCTCTGGATACTTTTACTGTTCCCGGGAATATGCGCATGGTGCAATTGTTGGAAACACGGAAACAGTATCCAAATTATTTTCCAATGACGTCTTCGTTGGTATGTAGCGTGGTGAATGAAACGAAAAGCTGTCTCGGGATGATCAATGTCGAAAACAGTTTGATAGGATGCTCGATAAACACGAACGACGACACTAGTTTGCCCGTTTGACGTTCTCAAGATGAAATAATATATTATATTGTATAAGTGCCGTGAGCTAATTTGTGTGCGTGTTTGTGTGTGTGTTGCGCACGTATATGCAGTGCATTAACCTCGTAGTTGGTAGACGCTAAAATGCCCGTAATACGCGTTGTGTTGTTATAAAATATCATATTATCAAACTAATAAGTTTCGAAAAATCACTTAAGCACCGTATCCAAATGCCGTTTATTTTTATTTTCCAAGAACTTTTATGGATAATTTTTTTATTTACCTAAAACGTATCAGAACGTAGTTTTTCTTGTACTCTCGTAATACGGGTACTTCAGGATTTGAATAAACCATTTGATAATGATTAAACCATCACATTTCTTTTTTGTAACACTCAAAAATGCTTACTCGCGATTCCGCGGTATTATAGATAATATGTTTAAACACGAATTTAGTGTGAAAAAAATTATTGCCCGACTCATATTATGGCGTTTAAGTAATTGTGTTGTTATGAATTTATCTATTTTAGATGGTCTGCAGGAATTATGGTTTTAGCTTGCGATTTAAACCATTAACACATTTAAGCTATTTTGAATTTTGGAATTTGCGAGGAAACGGTGGTTGTATAATACAGTTTATTAAATAAATTGTATCCGTTGTAAATATTTATTTTATAGCGGGTTTTATACGGATTATAATTTTACCAGATTGCTATTTATTATTTTTCGATTCCTAAACGTGCGAGAAGTGTATAAATAATTGTCTATAAATATTTGTAAAATCACAGAATATCTAGAATAAATAGATAAAAAGTATAAAAGTATGATAAATTTGTATTTATAGATCATAGCTATTAATTTCATTGAACACACAAATTTTCTTAATAAAATTATGTTATTAACAATTGTTTAATAGAATAATTAAAAAAGGGTTGGTAGCTTTAATCATAGGTAACCATTTTTCTTTATAAGTCCTATACATAGGTGTCGAGTTTACCTACTTCGTGATTAATATAGTTACTGTAATAAATGTGTTAAATTTTAATTCAATGATAAATCATTACATATCAAAAAATATTCTGAGCAAAGACTGTCATTCAGCCTACATATTTTATTGCTACATATTAAAGTAATTTATTTTCCAATTAAGTAATAATAGTATTACAGTTGATTGAATTATTTTTGCTTAAAACATTGTATTTGATCATGCCATTGTGTGAATTTAATTTAATAATATAAGTTATTCAATATCCAACGAAAAATCTATTTTAATTGCAACAAAATATTAAAACTGATTTTGTGAAAACTGATGGTTTTGTGTAAAATTGATCGTTTTTATTTTTTTTATTTTTCTCAATTCTCAATTATTATGAAGAGTATTGGGATTTTTAAAATTTTAAAATACCCGAAATCTTAATTAGATACATTTGTCACTGGAAAAATGTAAAGAAATAAAAGATTCGTATATTTTTTTATTATAAAATGTATTCACAGTTAACTTACACAAAAAAAATGTATATTCTTCGTTCAGCTTAGAATCTATAAAAATCGGGAAAGTTTAAAGTGTTAAAGCTATTGTTATTGAAGTTTGAATATCTAATGTAATTAAAATTTAATCGTTAATCGTTCATAAAAATATTCATAGTTTTAATTTAAACATTTTTTTTTATTTATAGGTACTATGATAAATATAATGAAAATTTTTTATTAATTAATGTTTAAACCTTTTAGGTTTTTTGGTTAGTTTTATTATATTTATTTAATTCAGTTTAAGATGTAAAAATGTATTGATCAAGTTGTATTTTTATTTGATTAACATTTTTAGTTAACTTAAAATGCTTAATAGAATAATAACTTAAATTGTTGTGCAATATAGCTTCTTGTCATTTTACTCATTGATGTAAAATGCATAGGTACTTATAATTATTAATTAAATATTATTTTTTAACATTTCATATTTATACATCAACATTTTTAAATACTATTTTGCCTCTTAAAAATACAGGATGTATTAAACAATTAAATAACAAGCTAAAATACTATTAGATATATAATTAAATAATTTTTTTTTATTAAAACGCAGTATGTATACGCACTAAGTATAAAAACATATTTTTACAAAATCATAAAAAATGACAAAGAAATTTAGTGTTGTTATATACTAGTGACTAATCACTTCGTATTAAAAATAGATGCAAGTATAATTTTCTGTATTCTATGCATATTTTTTGTGCAAATTTTATTAAAACCAATTTTTATTGACTTGTATTACACATGCATTTTATTGTGATAAAGTTAAAGTAATAAATAATAATTGAATTTTGTGTAGGTTCTATATATAAATATGTCAATTGAATTTTATATCAATAATATTCGTTAATTCGTTACTTATCTTATTATTGAGCCTCTGGTCTATATATTTTTAATAGGCCCGACGCCTCAAACTTAAAAATAAATGGATAAATAAATAACTTACGTTTAATAAATTTCAATAAAATAATTAATAATTCTTTTTTAATTTATATATTAATAATCAGGTATTGTTAGATTATCATAAAGCTAAGTCTGGTTTTTAAATACTCGTTCACACCTAACTTATATTTAATGAATTATAAAAACATATTTAAATGATATAGACAATGTGCTGAATAAACAAGGCTATTGTCATTAATTAAAAAAAAAAAAAATTAAATGTCTAAGGCATCTCATAAATAATTTTAATATACATTTTTCCATCTGATCATGAGCCCCAATATTGAAAATATTCAAAGGCCCCTTGGAAATAATTTAATTATCTATACATTATTATTTGAAGTTTAAATAAGTAAAATTATTTGTTGTGACATGAGATCAATTTTAGGGTCTCACTCCTAATCTATTAAAAGTATTATTAATTCCTATAATTGTTAGCCATCACAATTTTTTTTTCAGTTTTTCGTTTAAATGACTTTATCCGTCATTGTTAATGTCTTTATCATATGAGGGAGATAGAGTGTGTCATTGCATTACTACTCTCTTTTCTAAGAAGAGAATTTTAATGTGTATGAATTTCACTCCTCGTTGAGTGAATCTGACGGGGTAATACAAAGTAGTTTTATTGTACAACAAGATTCGAACTGAGCCATCATATTAATATTAAACATATTATTATTATTAAATATAATTATCATAATAAGTGCGAAATTTTAAATTTTTCTTTAGCAAATTATGATAAAACTTAACGGGGGTTAAGTAAAAAGTATGTGACACACATAAATTCAAGTATATAGATATCATATAGCGGTAATATTATTAGGATAGTATTGTAAAATTGATAATAATATTTAAATTTTGAATTCACATTATTGTTAAATTATTTAGTTTTGGAAGTAATACTTATAGTGTTTGGTTTTATCATAACACTGTGTTATATTTGTACCGTATTATAGAATTCAGTATTTATCTCACAGCTGTTTAAAATGCCGATTTTACGTTTCTATTATATTGAACGAGGAGTTTAATTCTTTTTTAATTATTTTTATCAATAACACTATCTTCATTTTTTTAATATTGATTCAGTTTTTGAATAAGCTGATGATATTGTAAAATATAAAAGGTTTTATTATTAAGTGGATTTCTTGGTTATATCAGTTGAAAAATGTTAAAAATTTGCTAACCAAGTCTATGGAGTACTCTCGTGGCAGTTGTCTTACTTTCTTTGGAGTGGTTTTTCTTATGCATATATTTTAGAATTCGTATACTTACAGTTGATTTTTCATTTTATACTTTGACTCTACAACGCGTATTAATTATTTTTTTACATGATTATCTTTTTCTCGTGATCTTTCGAGTAACGTTTGTCTTGAAAAAGTTTTAACAGTTTCAGATAAGTTCATCCAAAGAAAAATAGTGTTCGTTAAATCAGAATACCACTTAGACTTTATTAAATGATATATACTAGGTTAAAATAAGTTGTTAGCTTGTTTGATGTTTGTCAAATACTCATAATATTCCTTCAACATACGATATTTTTGACAAACATTGGCATTATGTAGCGTTGCTCTATACACGTCTTTTATATTATTTCTAAATCATTATTATTTGAACAAATTACAAGTTGCAGTTTAGTAAGTTACTTTAATTTTATTTTGTATAATTAGAAAATATATTTATGTAATATAAAATAATTTATATATTAATTGATTTAATATACTCCGTATTAACCTTTTTGTTCGAGCTTGCTTTCAAAAAATCACCTTCATAAAGATGACATGTCAGAAAAATACTCTCTTTGCAATTATAATTCTAACTATTTATAATTTAGAAAAATTTATGGTTTTTACTCAATAAGGTAGATATATTATATAATACATATTACATATACCTATATGTATGTACCTATGTATATTCTCTAAACTCTCAAACTATCGAATTCAAAGAATTTTTATATTATAATATAGGTACACCAGTACACGCGAATGAATAATTATTCAAAAATTTCAAGCCTTGTGTATTGTACATAGAAATTGGTGGTAGGTACATCGTATAAAAACGACGAGCTCAAACCATATATTTGTGTAACCATATGTGGCGCGTAAACGAGTCACCACTCCGGATGGGTATCGTGGTAGAAGAGGTAGTAAAATCCTCCAACTAACACAAAAAATACACACACACACACACACTGACACATACACAACAGGTGTATCGAGAGAAAACGGCATCACCCTCCGACCATGACCACCCACATCACTATTCGACGGATATAGTCCTTGAATGGATGATTTTCCGACTTTTCTCCGAATCGTGTCCATAGCAACGAGACCGACGAAATAGCAAACTACGTACATAATAATAATAATAATATATATAATAATTTTGTGTGTGTAGCGCGCGTGTATAATAATAATGTTACATAGCCCGTCAGAGTCTCTCGTCATGTCGCGCGTGTATTAAACGTGACGTAAGCCGCGCGCGCTCGAGTCTGCCCGCTTGTCTACAGCTCGCCACCCGTCCGCCGGCGCGGGCGTACGTATTATACACTCTCGGCACCAGCGTTGGCGATACTGCAGGTGGTACAGTCGTCGTTGTCGGACTACTCGCGATTCAGCATTTTTAAAATAATACCAATAATTATTATTAATAATAATAGTAGTATAATACCCTTTGGCAAGAGATTTGTGTGGCAGCGGTGGCGTTGGTGGCCTCGAATACGAAGGGTGCGTAATCGTTGAGTTGCTGTCGATTATTTTTTTCACATTTAATTTGTTACGCGTTCATCTGATGGTAGTTGGTTTTTTTATTTTTTGACTGTTTTCTATCTATTTTTAACCTTACTGATACCGCGATACCGGTGTATTATAATTAAAATATATTGGTATACATAATAGTATACATACACCCACCGTGGATGTCGCTTGACCACGTTCAGATGGAATATTGTTGTTGTCAGCCCCGATGCCGAAGAAGTGTTCAATATGAAGTGTAATGACTGCGAACGGCATTCATGGAAATAACGACGACGACCGGTCACTAAACGAAAACGCAGCAACAGCCGCGCAACAACTATTGGCCGCCGTCAAAGTCGCCACACCGGTAAGAGCCTGAGCGTCGTTGTCTTCCGGTGGTACTTTCGATGGTTTTTTTGTTGGAGATTGAAGAGGAGGAGGAAAAGGGTTTGAAAACGATCAAGAATTATACAATATAAATGCGTGACCGTTTTTAAAAAATTAATTTCAATTTAGTTTTTAACAGGCGTTCGTAGTTTAAAAATACTTCCTTTTTTTAACAGGGGTATTAATTTATTTAATTGTATCCATTCTACATGGACAAATAATACATAATTTCATTAACAATGTTCTTAAAAGTTAAAAAATAAATTATAAAATTTTTATTTGAATATAATTAAATAACATTTAATAAACAATAAATATAAATATTTTTGTGGATAAATGTACAAAATCGTATTAGAAATAGACATCACAAAAAAGTCATAAACAACGTAGACTGTGTAGACTGTGTATATTGTGTGCTGTATATAACCGCGTGCATACTTAAATGGACAAAAACCGACACTATAAATGTGTAATGAGTAATGACTAATAGCTTATGAATAATAATTTAAACAACAGGAATCATGAGTAAATTAGTCATTGGAAAATTAATTTCAAAAGCGGAGATGTATAAATATTGTACTCAAATTAAAGTAGTATAATATTATATATTAGGTACCTAGTCAACTATAACAACACATTAAAATTAATAATTATTTTTGGTTTTTCTTTCAGCTACATAGTTTAAAAGTATTGTTCACGACAAAAACTTAGAGCGTTAAAAATTCTTTGATTGCTCAAATGTTTAAGTAGTGTTACGGCCAGGATGCTATAAAAGAGGCTAGGATGCCGTAAAAAAGTTGCAATGCCATAAAAGATCATAAAATATGTTAAAAAAAAAATCTTTTTTAAACAAATCTATCAAAGTTGTTGTATTAATTTTAATTATTTTTTATACTATCCCTCTATACCTACTGTGAAACTATATTTCAATGTTTAAATACTTTATAACTAAACTATTAGTGCTACAAATATGTTCATAAATATTGTTCTAAAACATAAATAAATATATAAATATTTATTATAATTTAAAATACAAATAATCAGTTATATGAAATATTAGTGTTCTACAGTTACGTAATATATAGTATATAAGCCACAATTGAATAAAAGTTACACAACTTTAATATTATGTTAAATGTTTCTTTAGGATAGGGAATATGTTTTTTCTACAATCCTGGCAGGGTGCTGTTCCGTTGTCGAAAACGCGTAAATACATTGTTATATTTACTTATTTATAAAATAATATCTGTTGCTCGATGTCGCCTCATCATTATAACTTTACCCCGTAATGAGCGGGTGTTGGGGTGTGGTTCATTGGTTCCTATGTTATGGTACTTACGTCATTGTGAAATAAGCAAACCAATGAGAGGAGTTACTCTATGCGTAGGAGTTATATTACATATTATATAACTATACAACGACTAGTTTACACCCTCATTCTCGTTTATTGAAGTCCTATTCCCAAAGATTATAATATAATATAATTAAATATTTAAGTACTCGTCGTGTTCTACGTCAATCGTATGAATATAATGTTATTTGACGTATTTATGATTATGCATAATCATCGCATAATGCCTGTACGACGGATGCCCGTTTTTTTTTGGCCAATTAAAATTTCGATTTATCCTCGTCCTCGTCGTTGTCAATGGTGCAGAGCATCCGTTGAGTGTATTTTAGTCTTTGGATATTGTATGTGCGTGCGTTTCGTCTTGAATATTATCGTATGTACCTACCTATTGCGTCGCTGCTGGCGGTGTTACCGATGTTGTGGTATGGGGATGGTAGAGGTGGACAGGGTGGCAGAGGCGGTCGTGTCGTGGAAACGTGACGAAAATATTATTATTGCGAACGTCATTTTCGCCACCAGACGCACGCCATTTGTTAGGAAGTTAGCCAAAAAATACATTTTCTTTACCGCCACGCGCCATCCCTGGTCGAGTAAAGACGATGGTGAAGAGGGAGTGAAAATCATTGCTGGTTGTTAAAGAATTATAAAAAAAGATCTAAAATAATTTATGTGGTCGGTCAGACGTCACACGTTATATACTCACGTTAATTTCTGTTTAAAACATAATTATTTACATTCACGTATTTATATAATTATAATATTATGTATATTATAATGACGACGATGTTTTAAAAATTAAATTTTTATTATCTTTATTGTTTCAGGATACAAGAACACATGTAGTGGTTGAGCTTTATGATACAGAGCGTTCGTATGTCGAATCTCTACACACCTTAGTGAACGTAAGTAATAGTTTAATCGTTTTTAAATACAACTGAAGCAATAGTAGATTTTAATGATAAATAAGGTACTCTATAGACAATTGTGTGAAATATGGCGTTAGAATATTTAACATTAAAGTTCATAAGTAATAACTTTTCCCTTTCTTACACCTAGTATAATGATTACCACAATTAATGAACCAGTCTGTGGCCTTTTTTTTAAATATTTGTGTTGTAAACAAAAAAATATATAAAAATGAAATTATTATTAATAGATATAATGTTAATTTTGGTTGGTTATACAAGCCATTTTGCTTATTATATTTAAATTGTATATATTTTAAGTATCTCGAGAGGAATATTAAGTTTAAATTATTTCTCCTAATATAATACGATTTAGTCATTTGAAATTATTTGAAATGTTATTGTTTGTATACCTACGGAAAAAAAACCAATCATTAAAAAATTTAGGGTTGATATTTTAATTTATTGTGTTAGTTTATGTTTACATTATTTTTTATTCTATTGTTATTTTGATTATATTTTAATTTATCTTGAAACAATGCATCTCAGAACATGCGGTTACATCTTAAACAATATTTACTGAATTTGTCTTATTTTGCTCTTTCAGTTTTATTTTTTACGTCATTTCCACATTCCACATATCCGATGGCATTCATTTTTATGACAAGCGATCCCTTATTTTTTAAAGGACATTCGAAAATACAATTTTCCGTTAATTCCCTTGAGGCAAGAAAACTTTAAAGGGTTCAATGTTCAGTTTATATCATACAGAACTCGAATTTAATAAAAGTTTCTTTATTGACTAAAGATTGTTTACATTAGATTCTAAACGTTTCTTTAAGTTAAATCAATTTTATAATGTGCATTATATTTTTTAAGTATAGATGATTTAAATTACTAAAATTCGTTTTTTATTAAACTGTAACTTGTTTTTATAAAAAAACTTTTCAATATATTTTTAAAAAATAATGTGAAAATCATACAGTTTTCAATTAAAGTATAGTTTATATGGGTGCATAATATTATATGCAGTAATAAGTTTTCAGAGTATATAATTTATACTGTCTTCATTAATATTATTAAAAATTAATATTATTTAAATCAGTATTAGAATTCTAAACATCGATAAAAAAAAGTACTTTTAATATTTTAAACGTTATATTTTGTCTAGGTGGGTATCGAAGGTTAGTTAAAAACTGTATTAATACATTCGGATTATGAAAATAACACGAAATCGTGGATAATAGGTAGTTGAATTATTATTAAATTTATATGTTACTTTTTCAAATAATTTATTTGAAGATTACTGTAAAAAAATAATATTAGGTATTTGAAATGGGTGTATAATGTATTAATGTGCGTATGTGATGGACAGTGAACCTTTTAAACTACAGGTAACATAAATTATTGTTTTTAGTTAATTATCTTCAATAGGTTATAGGGTCTAACCTGTAGGCTGTTTATACTGTTTTAGCTTTATTTTTGTTTACTTGCATAGGTGTTGTTATTATAATATGTATTGATTTCTATTCTAAACCAAATTCTCAAACACATATCACCTATTTTTGAAATAGGCTCAATTTTTACTTTTTCATCTTAGACAATTTGTACCGACATAAGTTAAAAATTAGTTAATAGTTTAATCTATAATATAAATAATATAAAACTTATATTGACTTCAATAGTATTAATGTTTTATGCTATCATCAATTTATCTCTTCATTTTATGCTTTATTAAAAATGAACTATTTCAATTCTCGTGAATAAGTGAATTTTTGTTATTAACTTGTTTTTACCAAAATAATAAAATATGCACACTCTATCTTTAACACTGAATATAATTTTTTAGCTCTTAACACTTTTTAAATATATTTTCTGTGTGAAAATGAGAAATAATACATTGAGATAAAGTAGTATCAGAGGTGTATTATCGAGTGTATGGGGGTGTAGAGAGACACAAGACAGTAAACTTGGATGGTTTGAGTAAAAGTAGCAAAATGAGTGTATAATGTATATATCTATAAGTGTAAAATTCATTTTAGAGTTGTTATACGACATTTTTATTTGACAAATCAAAAACATGAAATATTATGATCACACATTTTGGAACTTTATTTTTATTGAGATTTTTTATGTATATAATAAATTTAATATAATATATGCATACAGAAATAATATCCATATATATTTTTTATGATTACACCATTAATACGTCGACAGTCATTAAACCCCGGTTTGTGTTCATAAATATGTTTAAAATATTATTAGTTATAATAGTAATAATAATAATAGTTTTATGTAAAAGTCAGCGAATAAATTATATCGTCAACGGCGACGCCGCTACCGCCGGCGACATAGATCGCATGACGAAGAGAGAAAGTTCCAGCGCAGTTTTATCGCCCCTGGTAGCAACAATTACAGCAGTGTAGCGTATGGTATGACGTGTGGACTGTTATATTAATAAAATGTTTAAAAATTGTATGCATATTGTATACGACTGGTGCACACGTGAGTCCGTCAAAATAAAAAAAAATACGCATTATTAAATCAATTGATTATCGTGACGTATAAGTATTATTTACACCACTGGATACCTCTATGGCTCGTGGATTAAATCAAAGCTGACATGAAAATGCTATTTCAAGATTTCATGTTATTTTAGATTGGATGTATAATATTCCGCTGAGGGACCCTCAACAATTAGATCACTTTTTACGTACATTTTTGTCGTATTTTTTTTTTTCTAATTGTTATTTAATATACCTATTATTATGTAGAATTGTGTTGAGCGTGATTCTGTCGTGGGGCAGGATCGTGCGTGCTAAGCATAGTTTAATATTAGCTGGTTTTTCCGCCCTAATTGTATAGAGCACCGAGGAGAAGAAGAATAGCAACTATTATTTTCCTTAACGAAATTGGTGGTAGACGCACACCATATAATAGAGACTACTGCTTATATTAGCATACAGGCCACTAAGCAATAGTTATGTTTTTATACGACATTCCTAGTCTAGTGCTGTATATAACAGTATAAACTTGTACTAAAGTACTTAGCGTCATATTTTATAATTTATTAATTGGTAGTGACTAATTTCTGTAAAATATATTATCCCATACGACATATATAATATGTTTAATATGTATTATGTATATTTACATAGATATATTAAAATAGTGAACAATAATGTCATTATATATTTTGTTTATGCTGACCTGTATTCTCGTCTTATTGGGTTAAAATAATTTAAATTTCTTGTATGACAAAATAATTTCTAATCGTTATTTATTTTTGTCATAATATGCACAAAAATAAATTATTATATACATACCTAATCACAAACACGCACACATTAAAAATTATTTATTTACATACAATATACATAATATGTTGAACTAATTAATATATATGAATAACAAAATGTAAATTTTAAATTGTTTCATCACACTATGGAATTAGATAAATTGTATTATCTCCATGCATTTAAGTGTTATTATTACGTCTCTATGATATCAAAATGTTTTAGAATGTATCTATTTCTTGTTAAAAGAAGGCCACGCGTACATGAGTTGTCTCCATTTTAAAACTAAAAGTTCAAGTTCACAATGATCCATTTTACTTTGTTACATTTATTATTAAAGTCAATTGGTCTAACATTCAATTTAATGTAAGATTATTATCTAGGACATTCGAGAGGATTTTATTTATATTTTAAATTTAAAATAAGTTACAGTTATTTTAAAATTTGCAAAATATGTATATTATACACGTGAAAATAACCAAAAGTTAACAAAATATGTCTTTTGTCGTCAAATGATACTATAACCAGCAAATATTAAAGCTAGTAATTTGAGAGGGGGGTAATTCTGAGGGCTGAAACCGTTAAATTTTTCAATTTGTTTATAAATAAAACATAATTACCACAGAATAGATTCAGTGATAAGCCCCTTAAAAATGACGGACTAAAATTTTTGTGGCCAGAGTTTCCATTCTGGTTTTATCTTTTCTATGGAAGGTATTAATTCAGTCCTACCCTATAAAACGTCTTGTAAAAAATACTTTTATTTTATTTGTCATCTTATTGCGTTAAAACAAAATAAATAGGTATTTGAAAAATAGAGTTTGATATATTCTATAATTTTGTACAACGATGCCTAATATATGAAAATATTAATAAACTTAATAATAAAAAAGATAAACCACTATTTAAATGAATTATTGATTTGGCACAATTTTTGTTTTTCGCTATCAAGGTTTCAAGATAACACTAAATTTTATCGGTTTTTTCTTTTAGTTATATCTAACTTGAGAGTTTGAGTTATGGTTTCAGACTCAAAACAAAGTTTGACTTTTTTTTTTGAACTTAACAGCTTTCAGTAATTTTTTTTAATCCAGAAATGTTAGTTTAAATTTAGGCCAAGATTAATAAAATATACCACATGATATAAACACAGAAAAAAGAAACACATTATTATCACTGATAATTGTTTGCTTTGGACTATTTACAATACTATTCCCATTTCCCATCTATTACGAGTAAGTATTACGCGCCAAAACTTATGTAAATTAAATTACCCATTATGATTTTCATCTAGATATATTTTTTATATTTTATATGATCAGCTTTCATATCGAGAAAGTTAACTGATACGTTAAATTGTTTATTAGTCAAGTTCGTAGAAAGTGTCGTTAATTGAAAATTGTTATGATATTTATATTTTTTATGTATTATACACAGTATACACTAAATCATTTTTTATTATTGAATATGTCGGCTTGTCTTAAACAACTGATAGCTCAATTGTATCCGCAATTTGAGTAATATGTTTTTTTTTATAATATATCAATTATTAAAAATTTGATCTTGATTCTAAAATGTTAAATTTGATAGATCCATGTTCTTTTTTATTTTAATTAATGTTAAAACTGTTCATTTAATTTTATAATAACAATATAATATTTTAATTCATATAGATATATAGATGCGTATTTATAATAATTGATGGATTGTGTCAGTTAGTGTGAACATAATGAGGTTAAAATGTATGGGTATACCACATTTTAAATATTATACTAGTTAGTAATTACCAATAAAAATAGTTAAAATTATATTTTTTGAATAACACGTTTTATATTTTATATGAATCCCTAGCGATTTGTTGGTTTTATTGTGGTTTAATTTTCACCTTGTGCCATTTTTTTTAAAAATCTCCATCAAATAAGAATAGTCGCGTATCAATTTGAAGTAATAGTATATATAGGTATACACTATACAGTATATATATACCGAAATTCAATATCAAATTTGTTTATAATTTTATACTCTTTAGGTCTTTATAGTTTATACCATAAAAAAGTCAAACGTTACTCAAATTGTTGTGTTTTACTTTTATGTTTATACGGAAAAGGGTTTTAAATTACGAACAACATATTTTGAGTACGGGTATAAATACAAGACTACTTTATTAATTACGGCTATCGCGTTTTGTCGATACCGATATACGATTTTTATATAATTGGTAACTATATTCTGTAATTATATAGTAACAGATTACTCACTATGCATATAACATTATTCCTTTAACAAAAATATAGGCAATTGTAAACTTGCCCCAAGGAAAAAAATATTCAAAAGGTCTATGGTAAATAATTACTAATATTTAAATTATATATATTATATGTAATAGCCATTAGGTATACACCATATTATACACAAGAAATACAATTTTTTTTTGTAATAAATAATGTACATCTTTTTTTTTATACGTATTACTTATATATTACGATATTACGTATATTATATACATACCTATATATGTGTTAAAATAGGTATATTATATTTATTCATTTTCCGGTGTATTTACTCTCTCAAAAAGCTAAGTTTTAATTTTTTAATATTTACCATTTTCACCCTACTTTCATAAAACAATAATGTAACAATAACCTAACGACACGTTTAACACATTATTATACACTATGCAACTACATATAAAAATATCTATATTATGTACACATGACCTAAATGTATCTGGGGAATTAAAACAAAAATTATAATCTACAACATGAACTCCGTGTTTAATATGATATGATGGACATTGTACCTATACTACTATTATATTGTATACGAGCGGATAATGGAAGACAACACGTTTATTAAACTCTCGAAGTTGCCTCGAATGTATTTATTTATTTTTTTGATTTTCAAACTGATGCTTACTAATTATGTAATTCTTTAACATCTTTTCCTTCGCTGTTATAAGCTTACGAACAGTAAAAATATTCTGTATAACTCTAACGTATTTTACGTCTTAGATAATTATTAATATATATTGTTTGTATAATAATTTTAAGAGGCGTTGTCATTCAAAAGAGGGTGAGGATTGTACATTAATAACAATAATGTTGTTTTCAAACTAATTGGTGACAAAGTGAATTAAATAAGTCACTTGTAAATTTATGTTATAATAAATAAATCATTCTAGTATATGTTTAGTTAAATCAATTCAACTTAACATAAGCTTAAAACCATGATATTTACCTATGTTTTGTACAATATAATATAATATAGCAATGTACTTACTCATATACATATCTAATATTCAACTAATAACGTGATAATGAAGTTTTATTAATTGATAATAGAATTTATCGTTCTGCGTTTACTGTTGAAATATGTAGGTATAATTTAGTCATTATAAAAAATACTATCGATGATCAAAACACTTATCATGCCTAGAGCTAATGCTATACTGCTGTACACATATACCTCAAAATGTAAGTAGTTGTTTTCGGGAGTTCTGTTTGTTATATCCGCTTAGAAGCGATAATGGTGACACATGTAATATCGTCTTAATCATGACAACCGTTTCATTTTATGGCGTTTGATTTGTTCATGTTTTGTTTCTTATTTATTACTCTGAGGCGATAAAATGTTGACTAGTAAAAAGTATTAATCCACTTAGAAAAAATAATTAGAAGAATCGAACATAACTTAGACGATTTTTTTTGACATTTGTGTGTGAAAAATCAGAAAACAGACACTCAAGCAATAGTGTCATCATTGTTTGTTCCTATGCAATATTATTTTCATCGTCATTGCCACGATAGTAATAATATTAATATAATCGCAATCGCGTGGCGCCTGACCACCGACGCCGCTGGGGCCTAAGTCTGAGCGCCACGCCGCGACCGTCTATTTCTAGACAGCTTTGCCGCCGGAGCCGCAAGTCATCTCTTGCGATATTATTGCTTTTACATGGCCGACCTTGCCCCTTTGCGCGGCGTAGGAAACGAACGGATGCGTATACCAGCAACTGGCGGTGGTATAAATAAATTCGAAATTTTAATCGGACCACGCAATCAATCCGTCGTGTACGCCGTAGCCGCCTGGTGCAGCGTGCGGACGAGCGAAAAACTTAATAACGCGCAATGGCGACGGATTTTATTATTATTATATTATTTGAATATTATGTATGAGCTATTTAGTTAGTTATACACCAGAATATTATGTTTAACTACATTTTTAGACTTAATAACTGATTATTTAATTATTATTGGATACGTCGAGATCTTCCAGCGTATTATTACTAATAACTGATGATGTATCCTCGCTTGAGCATAATTTAATTATATTTTGCACAATTCAGAAAGCTATTTAAATGATAATCATTGTGCCTTGATCTATCTGTAATATTTGTATACTGTTTATAGCCATATTATGAGAAACAATATAATTTTTAACGCTTATGCATAGGGTATTTGATTTTAATTTTGACCAGTAAGACCCGGTATTGTCTAACCTGATGCAGCGTATTGGTACATAAAAATTATATTTTTGTGTGATCAGAATGTGTACAATTTATATACAGTATAGTATGGTTAGTATGCACGATAAGTATATGTGATTTAAAAGGGGAGGAAAAACACGAATTAAATTACGTGACTATGAAGCTACCCATTATTAACTCTTATTAGCTTGGGATTAATTTAAGATAAAAAGAAAATTAAATAAAAATATTACGGTACTCCAAGAGTAGTAATAATCAAGTAATAATCATTCCTATGTAATATTTGATAATAGGTCATTGAATTTAGTTAAGTTTCAATTTCATTCGATCTACATAATTCAATAATTGTATCCCAAACGACAATATCGGTTTTAGAGGTGTGCCTAATAAATAAAAAGGTAATGTCAATTTATTGTTTGACAATATGTATTTTAGTTTACATTTTACGAGAGCAAATGTGAAGAATTAATATTTTGATTTCGTATATTATTCCAGGTTATAATCTATTATCAAGGTTAAGACCTAAGTATTTAACAGAATCAAAGAGGAAGAATAGGTATTTTTAACTGTAAGGTTTTGTCAGATACCATATATAATTGTGATTGTTGTACGAACGGATTAATCGTGGTTCAATTTGATACACCAATCTGCGTTCAATTCAAAAAGTAAATTTAAAAGCTATTGTAAATTATCCCAGGTAATCATTCTATTATCATATATTAATAAGATGAATTCGTCATTGGTATAGTCGGTAACAAGAGTATTTTGGGTTTTGGTCTGATAAAAAAACATAAATACTGAACAGTATAGGTACCCATAGGTAAAATTATAGCCTCTATTGAGATTATCCAGTATTAATAATAGCCAAATCTGAGGTCAATAATTTGCAGTGTATTAGGAAGTGACGGTTTGTATATTATAGCTTAATTCAAATTAAGAAAGTAGAGGTAAAAATGTACGGAGTCTGAATAGAAGGTCATCTTTATGTTCTCTGTGAAATAGTCACTGTGGTGTGCCGTAAACTTTGTTTTTGAGAATTAATATAGAGATAGTATCAACAACTCTATAAACTTGACAATAAATTATTGTTAAATGTTATACTCTAAAACTAAATTGAGAAGGCGGAAGTTTATTGTTTCGGAATATACCTGGAGAAATTTGTTTAAACAATATAATATACTCGTTTGTACCATTTTTGAAAACATTTAAAATTTTAAATAAAAACAGGTAGGTATTTTTCTTGTAAAGAGTTTACCATGATAATATATTATGTGACATAAACTTAATCTTCATCATTTTTCTCTGGCCTTGAGATATCTTGATCCAATTTTGGGTTTGACGAGGGTGCTTATGCTGGCCAGTCTGTCACAGTCACGCTCGCTATTAAGCCTTGAGCTGCATGTTATGTTGATACGTTGGGTGATTACTGATTTAAAGTTAATCAAATTGTAAAACGATAAATCTATATGCATATGCCAATATTTATTTTTATGTCTACTTTGGTCATTTAAACGTTGTCAATTTATTATTATTTTTTTTCGTCATAAATGTATAAAGAAATGATTTTGCATGAGTATAGTTTACTATCTTTTCTGTTTAATTATAAATTAATAGATAACTAGTGTACTAACAACGAAAATGGAATACTTTTCGTCTTGTACATTATGTTAAATAGAATCACTTTTATTGATTCAAATTTCAATCATATGTACTTACATAACTATATACCTAATCTATCTGATACATTTTAAGATTTATTTCAAACATTTTTCGGCGGTAGATATACATAGATGGGTTACATAGATGGGTATATCTACAAAGATAAAATTTTAACTTTAACTTTAACTACAATTTTCTATTGCTATAATATATAAATATAAGTATTTATAGTTTCCGTTTTTTTCATCATTTTTTAATCTCATTTATTTTTGTTAAATATATTTTATATTTTAAATTTATCCTTCGATCAAGTATTATGTTTAAATATAATAAACAGTTGTATTAATATTATCAATGAATATTGTATATTGCCGATTGAAAAATGTTAAATTGCAATTGACATAAAATATTTTTACAATACATTTTATCGTATTGGAAATTTTATTAATTTAAATACATTTTCTTACCTCATTCAGTTCACTCAGTTCACTGTGGTTAGGTAATTTTTACTGATAATATTTTGATACGGTAATCAGTGAATTATTATATATTTTTTTATTTATGAATTAAATAAAAGTTATGAAATATATATATTTTATAATTAAATAATATGTTAATTATAACATATCATAATCAGTTCCAACAAAAATCTTGTCGTTATTCTTTTTACTGATGCGTATAATTACATAAAATTTTATTTTGAATTTAAAAATATTTCTCATTATTCTCATTATTCTTTTATCTACAATTTAGCCAATTATAATTTATGAATTATAGTGATACCTAACTATTTTTTGAGTGACATACAAAATAACTTATCTTAAATATCGACTTATTTTATACACCTTGATTCCTTTTATCTTAATGCATATATATAGATATACCTATAATAATGGTTTAATAATCGCCATCATTAATTAACATGCAAAAGTGGACTTTTCTAATTTACAATAATTTTAACAATGTTGTATTATGGTCATTTCAAAGTAGATGATTTAAAATTACCTGTCGTTGATCATGACATTTTTATTTTTAATTGAATTAAAATTAAATTATTGTGGTTGTGTGTAGAGTAAAATTTGCACGTGTTATGTGTTATTAAATGCTTTAAAATTATATTATAGTATTAATTATATTAAAAAATTTTTTAAAAATTTAGAAAAACAAATTTAAAAAATGTGATAAAAGTTTTACAAAATAATATATAGGCAATCGATAAAACAATAGCGTGTAACAATTAAGTAATTTTATACATACATAACTAGTAATAAATACTCTACTGTAGTATAAACTTTCAAACATATTATAATTATATATTACATAACCTATATTGATATATTACAATAAACAGTGTAATATATGTAATATGTAAGCACACACGTTATATAAGAAGGAATCTTTAGTACTGCTTCTACGTGTTTATTAGGTGTCTTGATTTATATTTGAAAATATGTACTTTACTTTTTATTCATAATTAAATGTCCTAGTAAATTGCTTTTATAAATTATAAATCTAATATTAAAATCTACACGTTAAAGTAACATTTTCCTAGATGAGTAAATAATGATTATTATAACTAAAACAAGCTATAGGCAAGTGGGTATCGCTCTGCAGTACAGTAGATGTCTAGTGGACCTCAGACATAGAGTAGGTCACTATAACAGATATGTTAAACTTGAATGTAAAAATAACTAATAAGTATCATTGTATACGAAAAACGATTCTAAAGGAGATGATTTTTCAGTCTATAATATTTAAATTATAATGTATTTTATTTTTATACAAATAATTTATTTTTCAATTAGTACGGGTTGGTGGTTACCACTAGATATACTAAGATATATCTTAGAGTCTAAGACTTAGACCATGACTTTAGTATTGTACACAATTTATATAAATAATACACTTTATCTATTTTATTATCTATATTTGTGATATTGTACAACGTTTTATTTACATTTCATATGTTGATGTTGATAATTTATTACGGTTTTTAAAATTGAAATTAACAATTATTAATTTTAATTGTTTTTAAATTAATATGGTTGTACGTTGTGTTGATCTTTGTTTTGTGTAACAATTACATATTGACATCACGATGAATCGTTTTACACACATTTTCTAAAAATTTCAATATGTAAGTTTTATGAGTTCTTATTTATTATTCTTACAAACTTAAAATATTTAATACATTTTTAACTACAAAATAATTTGTGGTTTTTTCAATATTTGAACTTAAGATTCTAATAAAACAAATGTGCCTATGTATTTTTATGAATAAAATTTTGAATCACTATAAAACTAACTCATGTAGAACGTTGTATTAAATTTTCAAGTATTTTTATTTATAAAAAAATGGTATATATATAAAAAAACGAATATTTTACATGCCTATAAATAGCCTTAAACTGAGCAAAATATTTTGAATATTAAGTTATGAAAAGAAAATGCCAATCTTAACTGGTTTTGCATAACAATTCTCGTTTTTCGGTCAATTTTTTGTGATTTTTCCGGACGCTTTTGAAAACTGCTGAAAACTTCTTACTTTTAATTTCCACAATACACCAATTATATTCAATTTGCTGCCGGAAACCATCCCTAAAGTTTTATAAGCATTATTTAAAAAAGTTATCGTGTACACAGACAAATAAAAACACATTGTAAAAATCAATACATTCATTACTCCGTTCAAAATCTAAAATCATGATATTCATTTTCATTGGTTCAATAATTTAATTAATTATAAAAAACCAGAGTACCTATGTTTCTTTGTTTAATATATATATTTTTTACGCAACAGAAAACATCATAAAAATGTCAGCTGTGCCATATGTTTAGTTAATCTAATGTAATATTTCGGTTGTCTTTCGACAATTTTTTTCATTATGACATAAATAATTTCTCTATAAAATTGTCTTTAATGTACATTTGTGTTAGTGTTTAAAATGTTCTCTAAAAATCCAGAATATGTAGAACATCTAAATTACATTTAATATTATAACTACACTACAACGATATACATATTATTTATTATTTTATAAATAACATGACATTCATAAGAGCAACTAAATTTTTTATTTTTTAAACTTAATATATTAAATTTTGATCGTCATTAATTTAATTAAATTTAAATAATAATGTCTCTTATAATTTTTTGTATTGTCATAAAGGCTAAACCACAATAGTCAGTTTTATAATAATATATACTCAAAATAATTTGGATTAAATCATAATAATATAATTAAATAGGTATAAGGTAATGAAAACATATACAAAGAATCGTTAAACTGTTCACTAATGGATGGTTGTTAAGTGATTTTATAAAAACAAAAGCACTTATATGAGGTTAAAATTAATCTTAAAACTAATGATTTCTTAACCAATAATTAAATGTATAGATCATATCATATCAAAAAATTATTACCACTGTATAATTATTTTTAACTTGTATTTCATACCTTTATGCATTATTTATATTCACGTATGTTTATTGTAATTAATACAAATGTTATGGTTTTACTATAACGGTTTTAAATTCTAACACATCATAGAATTTTATTTTTATTTAGTATCACTAAAAATTAAAAAAAAAAAACACACTAGTAGGTATCAAAATATTAACTTACATTTATTTAAGATTTATGTGATAAATAGGTTGTTAATCGGAATGTATAGTATTAAATACAACTGTTAAAAAATGTTTGTATGTTTTATTTGATGATAATTATTTTTTTCAATTATTTATAAAACGCATATACATTCATAAATCTATTGAGTTTAGCCAAAATATTTATAAATCGGAAACGTTAAAAAAAAATTAAAACTTTTCTAAGGCAAAATTGTTGAACACATTGAAGATGATAGTGGGAAAATAAGTGTTTGAAATAATGAAATATTTAAATAAAAAATAAATAGAAGTTTTACCTAGAAAATGTTGCTATTAGTACAATATTTCCATGTAGTATATAAGTACAATGTAATTTTCATTATAGTAAACACAATCACCAGGTAATCAGTGATATTATGTAATGATAAATAAACATTATTTTTGTGGTCTTTTAGTCGATGTATGGTATCAATCTTGTGCCAACAAAACGATATTTGAACACACATTTCCTTGTAGCATGGTGGTGCCAAATGTTTTTCGAATGATTCAGTCTCATTTTCTGGCATGAACTATTGTAGTATTGTATCGAGAGTGAATAACCCACGAGTTCGTTAGAAAACTATAATGTCCGTGACTTATAAACGGATGTTGTGCGATCGAGTTAAAATAAAATAAATGAAACGAAACCTTAAATATACCATGGATGACAACAAAAACCTTAACGGGGTCAAGGTAGATAATACAAAACAAAATTAACAAAAAATAAATTTTAAAAAATAACAGAAATTCACTTATTTGACATTCTTTGAGATATTGTTGAATACGATTATGTAATAATTATTATTAATACGTAGCCGTTTGGTGGATGTTTTAAATTTTTTTTCTAAATTAGTGAAAAAATAAATAAGAAACGCTCATAGAAAATTAGAAATTATTTAAACAAAGTTAATAGTACAATTTTTAAATGATTTTTTTTTTTAGACATAATTTATCTAATGATTATAATACAATTATTAAAATTTACTAATATGAGATCATAGCTCAATGTCTATACGTACACCAGCAATATCTGTACGATTGAATGTTACTTGCGCATTTATTAATAATATTTTAATCGTTAAATCGTATATAGCTGGTGTACTTGGTAATTACATAATATACAATATTGTGTGTATTACAATTAGATAGTATAATATAAAAATGATTTGTGGAATAAATTGGGTGTCTGTTGCACACATTTCAGGGAAGCGCGATCAGTACACTATATAAGCTAATACTTATGGCCATTGTACAAAATGAAATCTCCGCGGGGGTATCTATTTGTTTTTGAAACGTTGTATAATAATGATAATAATGTCAGTATAAATGTGAAACGTCTGCCTTTGTCGGACTATCGAAACTATATTGTTTTTTTTTTTTTTTTTTACATAGCTCTATAATATTATATAATACATTGCTGTCAGCAAGACCTTGTTTTTTTGTTTTATATATAAAAAAAAAAATTGTAATAATATATTATTATATTGACGTGTCACGGTGGTTATTGCAGTGTTGGTCTAGTAACACCGAAAATTCATACTAAATATAATAAATTAATCAAAAATTAAAATGTTAAGCTCGCTCTAAAAAAAAATGTCGTTATTCAATTTGAATTACGATTTGTATCTTGTCAAACGTTCCATAAAAATAAATCGCAAATGTAATGAAATTTCATTATATTACCTATATTATTATCATATGCATATATGATTTGTACATAATTACTCGTTCGCTGATTTGAATATTCAACTATATTTTATTTATTGTTATTTTAATAACACAGAACATTATTACATTATAGGTAGATCCTATTCCGTACTATATCGTACAAAATGTTCAAATATATGAAATATACATACACGCGCACATTACGCACACATATACACATCGTAGTAATTAATTCGTTCGTATATGCTACTCGATTTTGTCAGACATCCAACAACAGATCTTCTCTGAGGTCGATTTTTTAGACACACGCCGAGTGTAAAATAGGTGCACATTCTTGATGACGTATACAGACGTCCCTATGTGGCAGTTATATAGCGAAACGTATTATTGTGCTCTTCGCGTCTCTTTATAATACATCATCGCACTATCGTCGTCAATGGAGTCCGCTGGTTTATTTTCTCTCGTTTTTTTATTATAAATTTTTTTTTTCGTAGCACTTTATAAATCAAACGTTTCTAAAAATATGTACTTGCTCTCGCGTGTGAGCGTGTGTATGTGTTTGTGATGCGTTGGCCGTAACGTATATCCGTGTGTGAACGTGCGAAATTGTATTTTCGATTATATTATAATAGTTTCGTTCAGTTTTAATTTCGCGTAACAACAATAACAGTATTAGGAATGCGTAAATAATAAACGAAGGGCGCAATTTTGAACCGGAAAACACCGATCGGTTTATCATATACAAGCGCGCTGATGGCGCTGTTTCGTATAGTTTATATATTATATTGTATACTATTATGATTTTCTGTGACTCAAACCCGGAATTAGTTATTATCGAATGTTTATTTTTAAGAATCACGTGGGGTAGCTAGCCGCGTGAACGAAATTTTCGCACAATTTAAGCAGAACGAATTTTTATAATTCGTTTAAAAATAACAAGTGACCATTCATCGTGTTGTTGTTTTGCGTATGTATACCTTCTTTTAAACTTTATAAACGATGATTGTTGAACAATTCTGGAAATGTTAAATTTAGCATTTAGATAATTCTGAATTAAAAAAAAAAAAAAAACCAAGTAGAAAATTTTAAATTTCTATTCATTGAACAGAGTCTATAATGTCGGTGATTCGCATTATTTTGAAACTTTATAGACCTGCAAATTATTTTGGTACACTGCTATAACTTAATTTGTTTATATTGTTACTAAAAATCTATAACTTATGCCCTAAATATAATAAATTAAATAAACCACACTCTAGTATTGTGTATTTGAATAATATCGTTGAAATATACGTTATATTAAAGAACAATATTATAAAAAATATTATATTAAGAACCTACCATAGATATCATAAATAGATACCATCTATCTTATGAAAATCGTGAAGTCGTTTCAAAAGATTTGAAGTATTTTATGTATAAACTAATTTGCTTTTCAATTGATAGCTGTTGACTGTATACCCACGGCGGCGTGAGATATTAATTCGCTTTATAAGTCCCGTTAGAATTCTGCCCACCCAACCAATTCTAAAAATAACATATTTGATTAGTTTACTCATGGCCTTAGCCCATAGTTATTGATATAGCTGTTTGATTACCTATCATAATAATTATACTCGTACATTTAACTGATATTATATTATTTTACCCCGACATAGAGTAAGAAGTTGATATAGTCTATGCTTCTTGTGGTTAGAATATTTATTAGTTATCATTGAATATTGATATTTGATTTTGATTATTTTAAATTTGAATATCTGTATCTTGTATTATTTTATCGTATAATCTTAACATATTCCTAACCTAATTTATAGTTTTAAGACCTATCTACTTGGGTATTCGGCTATATTTCACTATTTCGCCATTTCAGTGGAATATGTTGTACTCTTGTAGTCTTTTACCTACTTCTTACACATTATCATATTTACTCTAACGTTTCGCTTTGTTTAATTGTTTTCATCTACGATTTCTCAGAGACAGAGATATGGAAAATTATGATTTTCATAATTATCTATATATCGAAGTTTAATTCGAGTAATAATTTGTTGTAAACTACAAATAACCAAAATTATTGGAAATCGTAAAATAGTATAAAATATCAAAAAAACTCATTATGATAACAACGTAATACCAAGGTGAACTTGGTTTATAAAAAAAAAAAAAAAAATGTAAACTTGGTTTACATGTTTATAAAAATTGACTGAAAATGAATATAGTGTGTTAAACGTTAAATAGACATCCCTTATAAATATATATTTTCGACTGTTTAATGGACGATTAACTTTTGTCAGACGCGTTTATTTTGGAAAATTGGCCGATATGACCGTCGACGACGACGTCGACAAATGTCATTGGTATTTGGTGGTACTCATCGACGGAAAATGCGGTGGCCCAATTTCGCGTTATAATATTTCTTGCCAATGCGTGTGATACATTACAAATATATTTATATTTTAATAATAGGTATATTAAACTATTTTCATCACCAGTTTATAGTAATGATTTGGTAAATAGATTAATAATCCGACTATGAAAGTACTATTATAGATAATTACAATTTATTTATATAAAAAAAAAAAACTGTCATAACCAGCCTCAATTATTTAGTTATTTTCATGTACCGCACTACATTTCGGCATTAATTTTCTTTAGTCTGGGTGGAGATTTTTACTTCTAGTCCACCACTGCTTAAAAAAATACAATATTGATTAAAATAAATAGTGTCCATAAAGTCTTCTCGAGAGCCCGTGGGATCCCGTCTACAAAGAAATAAGAATTTAAAATTAACTTTAAGATGACCTTCAACTACGTATATTGATCATTTGTATATTTTGTATGTATTATTGAACCATTGCAAGTTAATTATTAACAGCTGTTTATTCAAACGCCACGTATGTAGATTTAATACATTTATAATACATACCTTGTAGGTAATTAATAAAGCTGAATTGTGGTCTATTTTTATTTTTCAATTTAATCTTACTATAATGATACGTAGCAAATGGGTGGAGAAGAGTCCGAGGAGGTGCAGAAATCAACTTACTTAATTTTATACACTACACATCATATACACTGCACATACAAACACACACACACACACACACACACACACACACACACACACACACATACACACATATATATATATATATACATATAATATTCGACAACGGCGTTTATTAATGAAAATTTCGTCTTTCGCTTGGAATTTTAATCTGAATTTGGCTCAAGTCTCCCGAGGTGAATACTCCGATATTAATATATTATACAGAGACTGACGGCGTAGTAGTGCGCACGTTATCACGTAGGTATACTAGGTGTAGGTAGGTATATAATATAATATATTTCATAAAACGACAAAACGTGTACGCAGACTCCGAGAGAACGCCGCTTAATTAAAAAAAAAAAAAATTGAATTAAAATCCCGTAAGAACACGCCCGACGGGAACATACAGTAATCCGATATTTTCGCACCGTTTATATTTTTAGGCGCCTGTCATTACGTATTAGGTACTATTATTAATAATCCGATCGTCGGGCTAAATAATATGATACGTGCACTTAATACGGATCCGTGACGGAATTGCGTCTGAAGAAAACCCGTTGTTTTAGAAGTATTTTCTATTATTTTAATAATATCGCATTTTAATTATTTTACACGATGCGTATTATACAGGGTATACGATTCAACTTCTTGGCTTTTTTTGTAATTCTTTGATATCGAAAAAAAATTACTTAAAATTGTAACATAATATTTTTACAAATAAATTGCATATTTTAATTCTGTATTGTGTAGCAAAAGAACATATCTATGTAAATGTCGGCTTGTAAAAATAAAATTGATATTGATACATTAGTTATTTTTCACTTAAGGTTTAGGTAAGGTGAATTATGGCGTGGAAGCGGTATATCCTAGAAATGTGTAATTTGTATTACAACTGTAGTCTGCTCATCAATATTTATTATTCTTCTTATAAAAATATGAAACGTAAAATTATTTGATGCTGTTTACTGAATATCCAAATGAACAATATTCATGATATGAATTCGATTTCTTTGCCAAAATATATTTGTGCTATAAATACTGAAAATTGTACGAAAATAATTTCTTGTTACTAAAATAAAATAAAACTTCAACTTTGCTGAAAAAATAATAACACATTTCGTGTTCAATTGATCACCCTGTATATTAATTTCATCATAATTTTAAGCACAATAGCATTAAATAACATTATGATATTATATACGAAAATGTTAATTTCAAGTGTATATCGCGGTCAGATTTTGTTCAACGCAGTGTATATAGGTCCGGGTTTCTTTTCCGATACTCCATACATTGTATTGCACATACACACACACACATAATGAAACCACAACCATAGTGTCTTTTTTCACTTGATTCGCATCAATTTTTTTTTTTGCGTCGTATTCCTAACGTTTTTTCTTGGCTATGGTATCGGGTCTGTTTATTGTTTAATATAATTTTATATTTAATGTTGTATAAAAATCTAGATTCCATAGATAACCTAACATCACATCCATCATTAATCTACTATATTATTATATTTTAGCGATGAGTGTTATCTTTACGTCTTTCAGCAAAACCTATAGTTAGTCGTGAAAACAGCACAACTTGTTAAATATTGTACAGGCTTCTTGACGTGTTAACTTGTTATTTAATATATCTGTGAAACTAATTAAATCGAATGCACCTATAGGTAGATTGTTTGTAAATCTCAACTAATGATAATTATACATAGTATTTCGTTTCATAAATCCGAGACAAGCCTTAGACGCAAATTCAATACACATACATTATTGTGTATGGATATCTATATACATCTTATAACCAGCTGGTGCTATTATTGACTCTCATTGTGTTTATACGTTACATAATATTATGTAGATATTGAAAGATTTCCATACTAGTCGTTAGTACAACGTAAAAATAAAATGCATTGTTTGAGTATCAATATTTTGGCAACGCTGCACGATTTTTATTATAAATATTTCGATCACTTATAGTCTGCGATAATAACAGCTTAGAGCGCAAATGTAACGGTGATTATTTATTGGTTGAAAAATCAGGTCTATTGCCTATGTAATTAATAGTAAACTAACAATGGTCTAAATTTTAAACCGTTTTATTAACTTACTTAAATTTGTAAAAAAAGTTACTATGATGGTAATAAATAATGATTTTAAAAATATTTAAACTGCGTACTACGTACACTGTTCATTCATTCTTTGCATTGATCTTATCGTTTCGTATGACTAAAATCTTCTTGCAAATCAGTCATATCCATTTTATAACAATCATTTTACATTTAATAATATATTTATATAACACAATCCTTTACTGATCTTGTCTCAATGTCTCATTAGATCGTCTGGACCGTGATCAACATTGTAATTAATGATTGTCTAAGACGATATGTTAAATTCATTAAAATTAGTACTTTAATTATTTCTGCTTGAAAATATTTGCTATACGTTATGGAAATCTTAAATCTTGTAAGCGTTATATTCCTGATAATGTGTTTGACAGTTTTGTAATTACTGAAGGGTCGGAAGGGTCGTATTGAATCTTCGTCTATTTTTTAAAGTGTTCTTCACAGGCTAAATCTTGATTTATCTCCTTTGGCAGACATTAATGGTTTATAATGGTCCTAATGTTGAACTTGACCTGTATCTGTAAAATTGAAATTTAACATCCATGTGTGTAACTATTACGTTAACTATTTTAAACTACCATGTCAAATGTGTCTATAAAAAGTAATCAAATACGTCCATAAATACGTAAACGAATTGGTTTAAAAAAAAATAAAAAAATACTTTTGTTGAGAAAACTTTTTTTTTTAATAAAATTAAAACTTTGAATCCATATTATAATATTATTAATATTTGAACGACAATACATTATGGTAAATAATAAAATTAATGAATAACGTATATGGAGATAAAAAATCACAAAATTAAATACAACCATAATTTAGAGTAGGTAGTAGGTAGATTGTTAAAACAGTGAATAAGAAATTAGTATACTTAAAACCGTACCTGGTGTAGTTTCCTTAAATGCTTTCAATGGTTTTTAACCTAACATAATATATTTTTAAATACATAATTTTATTATAATATAACAATTTCTAGTTTGTGTTAAGCTTGTAACGTGTAATATAAATAATTTTTGCAAATATTTACAGTTATTAATTTCATTTAGATTATAGCGTTAAATTACAGTATTTGTGTTGATTTACCTATAAATATTGTTTTAGAAATACCTGCTGCCCTTGAAAAGTGCCGAAAACTCTGGACTAATTGAACCATCAGTGGTCGATGAGATATTTTACCAGGTAGATATATTTATTTCATTATCATATGATGGTAATCAAAACGTATTAAAATAATGTACTCTGATCTTAGATACCCGACATTTTAATGGAGCACGAACAATTCCTAAAAGATCTACATAAGCGTCTCGAAATTTGGGACGCACATCAGAGAATCGGTGACATCTTATTAGAAATGGTCTGTAGTGTGAATTGTTTGAAGTATAACTGACATATAATTTATTTTTTATGATTTTTTTTCCTTTTAGTTTTCGAAAAAGCCTGTGATAGATTCATATACATCGTTCATAAATAACTGGAAACAAGCCAAAGAAGCTATCAAATCGACTTGTAATTCAAAACCAGCATTTGCAAGATATTTAGAGGTATGCAAAAAAAATTGTAAATTGAGTTTATCGACTAAAAAAAAAAAAGTAGTTTTTGAGAATCAAATTTTAAAAATTTTAATTTAATTTTCTTTATTTTAATAGTCTACAGCTCGAGAACATAAAGGAAAGTTGGCATTAGATTCACTTCTGATCATGCCTGTTCAACGAATACCTAGATATGAACTTCTTATACAGGTAATTTTTTTTCAATTGAATAAATACTAGGTAGTTAAATTATTAATTAAATCATACATATTATATAAAATTGAATACTTAAAGTCAAAATGGGTCAATTTTGGTTTTTAAATAATGTAGGTATGTTATTATTATTATTACTGTAAAGAGTGTACTTTTGAATTTTCAAAAGTTTAAAATATGCACTTTAAGAACTACGTACAAATTTGTTGATAAAAAAATTGTACTGTTTTAATATCAAAAAGTGAAATTTCCTGTATGAAGGGTGCTGGTGTACCACATAACGCCCGGAAGAAAATCAATTTCCTGGTGTGAAAATTAGGTTAAGTATTCCAAATCTGTGGTTACAAGTTTATTACTAAATAATGATAAAACTTTCTATTGGAAATTCTAAGTTGGGTGACAACTAATGAAACGTACCTATTTCTAAAAATCCTTAAAATATTTTCTGTATAATACATTTAAACTGTTTAAATACGTATGCACATAATACATTTGAACTTAAAAATTTTTTATTTTTTAAGATTCTGAGTAGAGCAATTAATTATTTATTATAATTTTATAATGATTTGTGTATATTTATGTATATATTCAGTATACATGATCAGTAGTTAAAATCCTTTTCAAGTTTTAACTTGGGGAGTGGATTTGGATAGAAAGTTGAATCTAAATTAAAAATGTCTAATAATTTTATAAAGTATTCTTAGTTAAAATTTGGTCAAAATTACATATTTTAATGATGAATAATGATGATAGTTTTGTTAAAATTCAAAACTATTATTGAGATTTATGGAGATTTAAAAACTTTTTTGTATAGTATAGATTTTATGTATAAAATATATTTTCATATGTCATGTTTTCGGAAAAAATTAAATCAAACTACTATATTAGTAATAGCAAAGTATAGTATTTTACCTAATAACAATATATAAAAACACGATATATAAAATATTATACTTATTTTGTATTAATTTATAATTAACTACTAAAATGTTACCGGTAGTCATTTCACCGATAAAAGTTTTTTTCCGCCAGATCGTGTCGATTATTTATCACTTTGTTAATTTATTAAAATCAACAAAATATATTGATGTTTAATTAAATTTTTCTTTTTTAATCTATTATAACGTTTAAGATTTCTGGCTGTATATGACTTGAAAATGACATATAGTAAACTATTCATAATTATAATGATCCGGTTCTTTGTTTTAATTTATTCAGACACTACTGAAACACACCGAACCAACGCATCCAGATCACGAGTCTTTAATCGAATCGCAAAAGCAGGTGCACGAAATGGCCGTAAAAATTAACTGCACCGAAAAGGACAACATGGAACTGGAGCAAATCGAGTCTTTGATTGACGGACTCATACATTTGGCGGCCACTGATCGAACATTCCTCAGACATGACTTGGTGACCATCGTTTCCGGGCAGTCGATGAACCGTAAAGAACGAGCGCTTTTCTTGTTCTCCGACTTGCTGATCGTTACCAGTATCAAAAGAAAAAGCGGAACCATACGCAAACCATCCACGTAAGAGACAAACCGTGAAGTTTAAAGTTAAATAGACTTGAAGGTGCAAAAATCTTTAAATTGCTTTTGCAGTCGTGTACTATAATACAACTTGAATTTATTCAGATTCTATAGAAATATTTAAGAAAATTTTCATATATAATATATAGGCTAGGTTCATAACTTTTTTTTCAAGAGCTTTAATTTTTGTATATATTCGTGCAATTATATCTCGTGTCTAATGTTAGTTAGTACAATCATTTAATGAGAACGTTTAATTTTACAAATGTGGTCGTTTAAAGTTTACCGAATATAACCGAAGTTCACGCGACCAAATAATATAGAAGACTATCGAAAACATTTTTAATAAGATTTTAAATTTTAAAATGTTACATGCTTTTTAATGTAATACACGCTAATGAGCCAAGAAAAACAGTATGAGACGTTTATAATAGATGTTGTGAAACGAATTCTGTAAAATATTATTATTGGACATTTTACAGGACTACGCCAAACAGCGTTGTGAGCAATTTAGAAGCAAACAAATACAAGTTACTTATGAAGATACCATTGGATGATGTTGAAATAGTTAAAGGTATACATTTGCATTATTCCCATAGTATCATTTAATAATTTAAAAATTCGTTTTTAGCTTTAAAATATCAGTGTGTATTATAATCTCTATATAGGGATTATTATACAAGTATACTACGTTATAACTTATAATGTTTATTTGATTTCTAGTTTTGCATAAACGTTCAAACAATATTTTGAATAAGATATGTATTATATTATATACAATATATATATATATATCAGTATATTATAATAAATGTACAGTGGAACCTTGATAACTCTAATTCATCTAA
Source organism: Aphis gossypii (assembly GCF_020184175.1). Taxonomy (NCBI): domain Eukaryota; kingdom Metazoa; phylum Arthropoda; class Insecta; order Hemiptera; family Aphididae; genus Aphis; species Aphis gossypii. Next base: position 57,337,860 of record NC_065531.1, on the reverse strand, counting down.
ATTTTAACTTGAAAATTACATTTTTTTTAAAAAAAAAATCCGCTTTTACATTTTTTCCTTTTCGGTTTATTATGAATTTTGTATTACATTTTCAAAACTTCTGATCTAGCAAATGTTTTGTCAAATACCAGTTTTGCGTTAAAAATTCTGGTTCATCCTTAAATTTTTTTGTTTTTCCAGTTGTTTTATAAAATATACTTGGAATTACTATCCCCTTTCTAGATTAAAATCTACTAGATCAAATTTTCTACCAAAAATCGTTCAAAAAATCAAAAACTAAAGTATTTTTTTCTACTAAAAAAAATTAACTCTAAACAGATACAATAAAAACATACACCACACACACACACATCATTGTAAAATTAATACATTGATTAATCCACTCAGAATCTAACACAGATAATTAAATACTTAATGATGTTTCAGTAAAAGATGAAAACGTACGACGCATGCTTCGTGAGATGGAATATTTGTCAGAAGATGTGTCCACGCTGACGCAAATGACAGATATGGTTTCTATGTTACATTGTCCACACAGTCACCTGGAAGAGTCAATTAAAGACATGCTCGGTGCACTCAACAAACAACTATCGGAACGCCAAGCCAGCGACACTCAGCTATGTTATCTTGAATTAAACTTGCATACCAGGTAAAAATAATATTGTGGTGACGTATCGTACGCATTTATTGTGTAATGGTAGTTTCAGAATAGAAAAATGATTGTTTTATTTATATTTTGTTAATGAAATCTTTAAATAGCCTAAATAATGTATTAAATTAATTTTTAATAAATAAATTTATATAATTCAATCAAAATGTTAGTATAAAAAGTAAAAAATACCTATATTAAGTTGTTCTATATGTGCCTTACCTTATTGTACCTATTGTTTGTAATAGAGAAAATAATTTTTGATTTGAAAAAAGATCGAATTATACAAGTCTATGAAAGTTTTAATGTCTCAATTTTTTTTTTTTAGAAATGGCACTGAGACCGTGTCAATAATGTTTTCGAAACCAGAAAAACGAGCAAACTGGGAAGAATCTTTTAACGAGGCCAAACAAAAACTCGGTAAGCCACAATCAATAATAAGCGTAATACAACAATATTACCAGATGTATCCATATAGACTATTTACTAAGAACCCTAACTCGACTCAATGCATGCATACAACCTTAAAGCTTTAATACTATTATATATCGGTTAAGATACTACAAAACAGACTTGGTATTCATGGTATTCGATTCTAATTAGTACAATCGATCTAATTCAGGGTTGCTGATAAAACTTTGTTAGATACAAAACACCACTTTTCGCTATTACCCATTATACACAGTGCTGCTTTTGAATGTATTTAAAAGCTAATCATGGCGATTTTAAATACATTTTTCACCGTTTCTGCATTTCAGTTCTGTCCACGGACCGGAGACCGAATGCTGATTTCGTCGGCCCGGTACCCATACGAAAAACCCGGGCTGGCTTGCAGTTTACGTGTGCGGCACCAGCGTTAAACCAGAGGGACGTGTGGGTTTGTAACAGCGATGGTTATGTGGGTCAAGTGTGCGTGTTGAGCCTTTATCCCGAACCGACGGTCACTTCGTGTAATGGCGTATGCAATGCTCGCATACTGTGCGTCACCTCGATACCAGCTCCACAACGCGTCGAGTAAGTCACCCATCAGCAGTTCTATAGCATTTCAAGAGTAGTGCTGTATTGATAATTATTTCACATTATTTTTAAATTTTCTTCTCTACTTTTCAGTCAAGCCAACAGTGCCGATAAGGACGATCAATCCAATAACCCGGAGATTAGCATATCGGTCGAAGACTGTGCTGAGCAGACAGGGCCGGACATCAAATTGGACAGGTAATGAACGTTTTGTGATCAGAAATGATCACGCAATTCGATCAAGAGTCATAAAGGCAAATATAGGCTATGCCAATTTCAAAATACAAAAGTATACAATTAAAATAATATTATATATGTCACTGTGAAAAGACCAGAAAATAAGTATTTAAAATATTTAAATACGTGTATTAATTTTCTTTTCTTTTTTAATACAAAATAGTAAAATAGTAAAATTTTTATTTTATTCTTTAAAATAAGTATAAAAAATTCAAGGAGTTTAAGAAAATAATATTTTTGTTCGTGAGGAAGACTGATGCACAACAATATTAAGTGATCAGCTTTTTTTATCTATAAAAAGGAAATGTTTTTAGCCTGACACTGATCCAAAGTCGTAGGTACTGCTACAACAATTATTAATTCCGGTATACTTATATTGGTTTGTCGCATAGTTCATCGAGTGAAGAAGATGACGACAAAGACGCTGGTCACGATCGCGTTCCCGACGGAATGTACCCCACGGAACCTGTTGACTTCGAAGGTGAGCCAACCATGTGGTTAGGTACAGAAGACGGATGCATACACGTGTACAATTCGATGGATAACATTCGAATAAAACGGAATAAAGTGAAAATTCAACACGGGTCTGCGGTACATTGTATCATGTAAGTGCTAAGCGAAGATAGAGTAAATCAATAATATTAATTGTATAATATAATGTTACTTAATATCATAGTAATTACATACACATCATAGTTTTCGATAAATCATTACTTCAGTTTCCTAGTTATATATCTCTGATAGTAAACAATTTACAGGGACTTGATCGTTTGTATTTGTTGTTCATTTTCTGCTGGTAATATTATATTGATGTATGGAAAAGAGGGGGCCTAAATGTCATGTCCTTCATTATCTTTATTATTATTTAAATTTGAAAATGCATGCGAGAACTCTTAAATTTTCAATTTTTAAATCTACGATCAACATTACTGAAAAGATGCTCTACGGCTAGCTGTCATTAATAAATAATAATAATAATAATAATAAAAAAAAAAAAAAACCGAAAATTATCCCTGTTTTTACTGAATGACTGCTAAACATCTTCAGTTATTGAACTAGGAATGATTAAAAATGAAAAATGTTTCAACTAAATTTTTAAATTATAACACTTTAAAAACCTAGTATTATATTATTTTAAGTGATGTCAAAAAGTAAAACTATTTGGAATGATATGGAATAAATTTTTATAGTAAATGTATAATTTTTAATTAATCTGATAAAATTTGATTAATGAGATATTCGAAAAGTGATGTTGCTTTAATAAATGCGATAGATAAGTACTAATAAATGATAACAAATATTATGATGCTAAAATATAAGTATCTTGATATAATATTAAACTGTTTTAAATTTTAATAAAATTATTTCTGTTTAATAGTTATCTCAACAACCGTGTTTACGTTTCATTAGCAAATGGTGATATTTGTATCTACTACCCAGATACAAGTAAGTACAACATTAGATCGATAATTAAGTATCAACGTTTTAATAAATAAATTCAATCACTTATACCTTACAGACGGTAGTTGGAATACATCGGATCCAGTGACCATAAATGTTGGTTCGGCTGCTATCCCGGTTTCCAAAATGTTGCCCGTTGGTGATAAGCTCTGGTGTTCATGTCACAATACTGTTAAGATATTCGACACGATCACATTACAATTTCAAGTGAGCAAAAAATATGACAAAGTATATTCAAAAAAATAATAGTTATTAAGTAACTCGTAAATTACCTACTTAGAATGCAACTGCGTTAGACTTGGTCTAGTATTTGGATCAAAACATTTATGTATATAAATGCATCCAGCTAAATACTTTTAAAGTATTTTTAAAATGTAGTAATTATACTAGTTTAATATTTGCATTAAAACAAAACATTATATTAGTATAAAAGTGAAAATACTCTCATTTCTTAACATTATATTATATGTTCCGAGTATATTTTAAATACATTTTGATGGACACATACAAATGTTATTCATCGGACTTCGCTAGTCATCATCATCACTGTCATCGGTTAATATCACTACTTTATAGTGTAACGTGTGACGATACGTGTGAACACTGACTCGACCTACTATATTTTAGACCTCAACCTCTCTGCTGGTCAATATCTGGCCCATTACCTATACCTATACATCGCACGACAATTATATATATTTATAATGGGTATTACCCATGTATATATATATTTACAGTGTCATGTGTGCGTACACTGTACAGTAATGTTATATGGAAACGATTACTTACCCGTTTATCGTTTTTAGCATTCTTTCGTGATCGGTGGCGACTCGAACCGATCGATCACCAACATGGTCGTGTCGGGAATGGGCGTGTGGCTGTCTCTGCAGAACTCTGCCGTGCTCCGGCTAGTCCACTCGGTCACGTATGAAATTCTGGCTGAAGTGAACACAGCGCCGGCCGTCACTAAAATGTTGTCTAGTAAGTACCTATATAATATAATGTGTGTCACTCCGTTTCCCGATAGCGTGAGGTCGTGTGGATACATAGTTCCACGACCGTCTTACAGCGGCAAAATAATACTATATGTAGGTTGACGACGAACGTCAATATTCGTCGAAAAAATATTTCTGGTTTTTTTAATCGTTTGTTCTTTGCAGGCTGCGACGATATCATAAGGCAACACAAAGCGGCATGTCTTCGAGTGACGTCGCTGTTGGCGGTCAAAGACCTATTGTGGATCGGCACCAGCGCGGGCGTCGTCTTGACCATGACCATACCAGCCGTGGTCGCAAACACTACCAAACTCGTCACACTCCCTGTTCCTATTGGTTAGTAAACACTGTAAACTTCAACACGTACTATACGTTAGGATAATGATCCTGTTCCTGTCTATTTCTATACTACTAGCTGTATCTAGGCTTATGTATAAAACATTATTAAACATGTATCAATGGTATCTGAGGAGTTATATGTGTTTGTGGTTAGGAGGGAATGGAGTGGAAAGAATTTGGAAGCTCATAGAAAATGGTCGATACAAAAAAGTACATAGAATTGACTAATTTTATCGTTGAACATTTATGTAAAATATTCACCATCATAAGTTTTGTTACCAGTAGTATAAAAAACCAAGAATTCCAATGCTTAAAAAAATTAAAAATGGCTGTATAAATAAAACATAATATATTATATGAGAATCTATATTTTAAATTTTAAATTATGAAAAATGTTTGAAATGATTTTTAAAAAATTGCAAGTAAACTAAATTATGATTTCTTCTATATTTATAAATTATAATTTACATACTAAACCTCTACTTTTTCCACAGGTGTGCCACATGGTCACACGGGCCACGTCCGGTTCCTGACTCTGGTCGGTCATTTGCCACAGAACTTTTCCAAACAGCGACGACAGTCGTTGAACCAGAGAAAGATGAGTTCGTCCGGCAAACTTTTACTGATATCGGGTGGTGACGGTTACGAAGATTTCCGATCGACGGCTTCGTCGGAAGTGGCCGGTCGCGAGGACTCCACTAACCATCTTTTGCTATGGCACGTGTGACAGGACCCAGAACCGATGCAGGAGACGCAGCTCTCAAATACATTTTAATCTCCAGTTTTAAGGTCGATCATGGACCACCACCTCCGCACATCGATATTATATAGATCATTAGTTAATAACACGTTTCTTCGATATCGCATAATAACGAGTGAGCATTATGCACAGCTGTACTGCTGTGGCGCCAAATATAATACTCTAATAAGTGCACTTGAACCTTAAACTTTTAGACTATATTGGATTAGTAGATGAGTCATTAGTTAATAAATCTGAACGGACTCGTTCTTTGTTCAAATTCGTTTATATAGTGTACCGGTTCAGTGTGTCCGATTTTTGTAGATTTATAGTCGGCGTCACTATAGTACGATACGTTCAATGTAATATTTATCAATGTTAACCTTCAATCTATAATTGTAATATTACTATTATTAGTTATTAGTATAGATATATACTGTAACTTAAGTACATGTCTATCCTAAACCATCCATTGGGACCTTACACTGACTTGCATTAGTCCTTACACGAGAATATCATATTTGCTCTTATGCTTAAAAAAATGTGACATTATATTATACAGAGATTCATTAATATTTTATTACATCGAATCTCCCAACTCCCTGTCCAGGTTTTGAGTGAATATTATTATGATGATTTCCTCAATATCCATATGCATTATATCTTACACACGTCATGCAATTATGATGCATTTTTTCATGTTTTTCATTAATTATAATTTATTTATTAATTGTTTTAAATATTAAGATTTTGTTATTTATAAATTCTCATTATTATTGTCATTTATTTTCACTATCCTCCTTCGTATTCTACTTATTATTACTATTATTACTGTGCACCATTGTCGTATGCTTCAATTTTTGTTAAAGAAAAGTAAAATATTAATATTAATAAGTTAAAATAATTTTACTAAATTCATATATTTTGTAAAAATAAATTATACTTTATTAGTGATAAATATATACTTACGATATAAGTTTCAGTTTAAATTAAGTTTTAGCTAATTTTTGTCGAGTGAGAAATACATGTATTTACTTTAGGAGTATCAGGTACAGTATTCCTAATATTTTAACTTTAAATTATGTACTGAAACCCGTTTACTTAATATTTATATTATTAACTAAAATATAGATACCTAATTTATTTTTATTTTGTTTATTAAACATATTTTATTGTTTTATATGTCAAGTAGAGTTGAATCTTACGATTACGACTTATAAATTATTATGTAATTATTTGTTACCAAATTGTTATTGTATACCTAATTAATATTACATAAAATTAATATAATTAAACATTTTGAATTAAATGTTGAAATTTGCAGTATCTAACTATTTACTCACCTAATTGTCCAAGTATTAAATATATTATTGTTAACATTTGTTTCAAGAAATTAAATCAAAATGGATATAGTGACATGTTAAGGTGTTATTTTTGAAAGTAACGTCGAATTATCACATTTGGAAAATTAATTTGAATGAAACTCGATGACTTACTAACATAAATTGTTTAAATTGTATAATCTATTTATATTTATTTCGTAGTTAGTTACACTTACGATAAAAATCGTAAACATTCCTCAGAAAAGTACATTCTAACTTCTAAGCTCGATATCCTCTACTGTCACGAGAAACTTTTTAGTAGTCTTTCTTAACCTTGTACTGGAAAAAATTATTTACGAAAAAAAATATTAATACAAATTAACAAGACATTTAAACATAACTGTAAATCGACAATTTTCTCGTTTTAAACGTTTAATTACGATGTAAGTAGGTACAGATCGGAAAAATTTGTAATACTATCTTTAATATAAAATAAAAATAAAATAATGTAATATATTATAAATTGTTTTAAATGTGAATTCACTATCAAGCGTATGAAATTCAATCATTGAAACGTATATTCGTTTATCTTTACCAGTTCTATTTGAAAAGATTATAATTGAACATTTAGTTGTACAAAATATATCAATTGGCTAAAAAAATATTAGATTAGGTATGTCAAAAAATAGTATTCAAATTTTAAATAACGAGTAGGTATATCTCTCGATCAACTACACATAGGTACCTACGTATTATTAAACGTTACTATAATATACATTCTATCAATTTTCACAACTATATTTTATCTATTCAATCGAGTCCTATAGGATTAATAATAATAATAATAAGTTATAAGTTATTTGAATTGTAATATTTCATAAGTAAATATAAAGTATATACATGAATCTGGTTTGTTATAGATATTATTGTGTTCACAAGTGAAGCACAATGGTGCAACACGAATTATGTATTAACAGAAGTACTGAATTATTCAAAGTTGATAAATTGTTTTTCATAAATTTGAAACACAAATAATATCTACAAATATTTGTTGAATAAGTTTAGTATGGAACTACTTATGGATCTTCTCTTACATTCTAGAATATCACCTACAAGGTTATAGATCATTAATAAGGTAAATATAGTTATAGGTACAAATATTTTATAATATAATGTTTAAATTACATTGATTACAGTTGAATTTGTTTTGTATTTGTTACACAATTATAATGATTAATGATAATGATAATGACGTATTGAAATACTCACATAATACTATAATTTAAATAAACAGTTTGTACAAATTAGCGCAATAAGCATAACTGACGATAATCTATAATGTAATCTATACGATATGATCAATTTTATGGGTAATATGAATATGAAACAATATATTAGTGACTCTAGGGCCCAGGCTCAATTCTAATGTAAAAAAAAAAAAATGAAAAAAGCAAAAGAGTTTTATGTCTAATTTCTTTCTTCTTAAGATTGTATTTACTTACCTAAATGATTGTTGGACTAAGTTTCAATTCTTTGCTGGTCCACTATTGGAGAAGTAATAATTAAGTAACGCCACTTATTATTTATTATCATTTATCAATATATATTTTTTTAATAACCCGTTAACTGTAAATTGGATTTCGACACATCACAAACTTGAATACTATGCGTATTACATTTTATATTTCACTGGTCAATAGTCCATCCTAAAAGAAATTATTAAGTACTGTACACATTTTTAATATTAAATTATGCACTATTACTTTAATAGTTATTTTTAGTACACTTGTATATTATATTATACAGAATAGTGTAATTTAATGAAAATAATAATGTTTCATAGTACCTATACCTATACTACACTACCTAAACATTATTGTCGAAAATGTGGACTAATATGCCTATAATGTTACTACTTTCATAATAAAACAATTGTGAATTCAGAGTCTATTTCTAAGAATATGTATTTATATAAATATTTAGTACTTACTTGTTAGTCATTTATTTTTTTATTAGTAATACGGTTTATTGAACTAACTTTTGTCAAAAATTCAGCACAAAACGTACAATAATAGTTATTATATTATATCATAAATATTATATTGTTATTCGGTGTTAATCATTGTTAAGACAATATACCGATGTCCCGTAGAATGGAGCTAATAGATTAGTGCTATAAAAATAGCTTAGCATAAGTCTAAATATTTTAAAAATTGCATTGTGTATAATAAACTATTATCAAAATAATAGGTAGTGAAATGCCTTAAGTTTCTACTGTTGATATTTTCTAAATTACAAAAAAATCGTGTGAAGAGAAATCGTTATTTTACATTTGAATATTCAAATCGTCATAATTTGAATTTCAAACACTCACAACCACGTGCACCTGTTCATCGAAAATTCGGATAAATCATTACGCTCGATTATTTTATTTATCGAATATCAAACAAGTAATATAAAATAATGAACTAATTGAAAATTAAATATAATAATATAAATAAAAAAATAAATTAATACTTTAAGAATAATAATTTTCGACAATAACAAAGAAATCGGGTCTTAATGTTAATAATTTATTTTTCTAAGATCCTGTGTAATTTTTACTACTGATGTAATCACTGCCACTAAAGGCCATCACTTTATACATTATATTGTAAATTGTAACTACACTCATCAAGTTGATTAAAAACTATATGCCTCTAATTATGGATGTGGTATGCTCCTCGTCAAACTGTTCAGAAATAAATGATAGTTCAGCTGAAAAATTACACGGTTTTCTATCAAGTGATTTTTATTCATTGAAATTGAACCATCTGTTATGTACGATACTTATCAATTTTTTTTGTCGATGTTGATGGTCAACAGTTTCACGAGTTAAATTATAGTGATGTTAATAGGTAGGCATCAAACTGGTTTTCTAGGAAATAGGTAATTTATACCCACCCACCCATCGCTCAACAATTCCGGTAGTTTTTAGGATTTTTTTTTATTTATATTATATATGTCAAAAGGGTAATATTTATACAACTATACATAAAGATCAAAAATAATAAACATAATATAATTTAATTGATAATATTATTAATTGTTATGGTAATTTTATGTAAAACAGATTTTTTAAATATTATAATCTATTTGTTGATTTTCATTCTTGTTATAGACTTATACTGGACTTTGTTAACCATGTCCATACATTTATAATCTATAAAATGTTAATTGAAAAATCTCATGCAATAGATAGGCACAATATGCTCAAAACTAGAAAGTAGAACCCACATACCATGAATAGTGTTAGGGAACCAGGAACTTATTATATTAGATTTACAAAACTTAGATGTTATATAAAGACAATTTTCTATGAATTAGACAAATTTTGTTAATTTTTCATACAGTTATAAAATAACTTTTATGAAATCTTGTATTCAATTTTAATACAATAAATAATATTTTATATTAATTAATTATAGAAAAAAAATAGAAAATTTATCATGCCTATAAATAACTCAAAAAATGTTAAAGAATTTCAAAATGTTATCATATAATGAAAATGATAGTATAAATATTTTGTGAAAATTTCAAGTATATATTGTTATCTTTTTTAAAAATACAAAAAAACGTATATATTTGAGGAGAAATAATTATTTAAATTTTTATGTTTGACCTTTCTAAAGTAAAATTTGTTATGTAGTGTGATAACCAAAATGATTACCATTTTTTAAACTTGAAGCATTTTATCAATAACTCATCCACACATATACACATACATAAAAACACAAATAAATTAATACATTCATGGCTCCGCTCACAATCTAAAATGGACTGAAGTGCTTCATGTAAAGTCAGATCTATAAACGTGATAGATTAGATAATAATTTAATTTGAATTATACTATTATTATTCTATGTTATCAATTATTATCAAGTTCAACTGCCGAATTTCATGTATGATCTTATGAATCATATTTCAATTAGATAGGTTGGCATACGTTTTAATCATTTTTGATATTGCACCATTTACATACTACGTGATAATGTACGCACATATCATTTTTAATTTATTTGGGAAACATGCACATTGCACACACGGTTTTTATTTTGAATCGAGAAATTAGGTCAGTTGTGTCAAAGTACGTATATTCTAACTATTAAATCTCAAACTGCAAGCTGTACTAATTTATCTCACTAAATATGCATTTCATAATTTTATGAGCTTAAAAATAAGTACCTACATATTATACTGTATAATATATAGGTATCAACAGTTTAGTTCCTTGTTGATTAATTTTAAATCTACAAAGGCATTAAGGTTATAATATTTCTAAGAAAAAATCTTAAAACATTTTGGAGAGTGTGCCGTGACTCCAAATTACCGTCTGTGATAATATACCTACGAGCTTGATGAACTAGAAACGTAGCTACAAGTCGCTGTCGGTTTTTCACATATTATATACAAACATTACTACCAAACTAGCATACAACACTGATGCAAATAATTGAAATATTATTTCAATACCTATTTTGGATTTTTTACTGATTCAATAATTTAAAATTAATGAAAAAAGAACGTACTATGTGACACTGGAAGCATGTGAATCTCCATCATTAAGGCCTTATTTTACTGTAAACTTCAGTATAAAAAAATAGGTAATTCGATTTTAACTAAAATCTATTACAGAGGGAAAATATACACAAGTTTATAATTTTTATATAATGCAATTATCAATTACTTAATTACAATTAAAAACATAGAGTATCTATAATAGTAAATAATAATTTTATTTTATTATAATTTGTATAATGATAATAATAACGTTATATGCACCAAACGATTTAAAGATTTTTTTTATGTATGAAATGTATTTGCGATTTATACAAAATCATATTAAATTAATGATAAGATAAGAAGGTTACTTATAAATTAAAAATTAACTTGAATGGAAAATGATTAGAATTAATTGTCCCTCAACTATGAGGGGGTGGCGGGTGCTTAAAAATTAAAATAAATAAATAAAATGGTTAGTATTGGAAATAATAATAATAAAGTCGCTCTACTGAACAATATTGTATGAATGTATATACTTGCGATGTACAGTGATTCATTGCATATAAAACGATTCTGAATGAGAACTGTCTTTCAGCTATTTAACGAGAACTAAGTATATTTATACCACAATATTATAGAAATTATTAATTTTACTACAATAATAATATGACAGATTGAATACATTGAATACACTTTTGCCTAAAATATTAAATGTATTACCTATATTATTAATATTTAATTATTATAGCAGTACGTTAGTACCTATATGTATAATATTTAAATCAATTTTTTGAAATTGTCATTGGTTATATAAAATACTAGCCACATTCACTTCGTTTCCCGTTAAAAATACTAATTATATAATATGATTCGAATTTTAATTAACTTTTTTTTTAATATTCGGTTTAACGGTCTTCAAAATTTAGACATTTTCATTGACTATTTTGAATCTAAAAAAATTTTGCTAGCAACACTTAAAAATGGGAATTTTGTAAAATGCTTTCTTATTGCACACTAAATTTGTGGTAAGAATTTACCGTGAAAATTGCAAGTCTCGATCTATCATTGTTATTATCATTGTTTTATATTAATTTATCATTGTTTCTACGTTTATCAGTCAGTGCGTTAGTCAGGTTATATTATAATCATTCCGCTTGGCGTTACCCGTGAGAATCTTTCTCTCTTCAATCTGACTTATTTTATTTTAATTTTTTTTTTATATAGTTAGTATAACAACCTGACCTATTTTATTTATTTATTATTTTTTTCTTATAAATTTATTTTTACAGATTTCAACCCTTTAAAATCAAAATTTTAAAAATCGGACGACATGGTGACACTTAAGAAGGTATTTGGAACAATTCTGTGAAAAAGAATGCAAAAAGTTAAAAGTTAAATGGCTTCGTCACAAAATGGGTACATAAAAAAGTCCTGTTCTTTTATAATATTTTTGAAACTTTGCAAAATAGTAAAAAAAGTTTGTGATTTTTGTAATAATTAAAATTTCAAAATGCTCGTAAAATATTATTTTGTATATTTCGTAATTCCACTTATAACAACTTAGAGGACCTTGTACAACATTTTCCAGTTTTTAGATAAAGCAAAAAAGAAGAAGAAAAAAGAGATAATTTATTTGAAAATTATTATACTTAATAATAAATAAAATGATAGTTTTAATATTATTGGTGAATTTATCGTTTTTACGTAAAAATTTACATTTTTTTCCGATTATTTTGAAAAATATTTGATACAAAAAATTAAAGCATAAATAATCACTTATAAATTTATAAGCAACCCAAAATTCTTTAAAACAAAGTTTATTCAGTGATGCCATGATGATTCCACTACAGTATGTTATTACGAAAGTTCGACTTGAAGACAACTGTAACATTACTGAAATTACATTGTACGATTTATAACCACCCTAAAATAATTTATAATCTTCACCCAAAACCACTTTAAATAGAGTCATGTTAACTATAGATGAAATTTCAACTTTACTACAGTTAAAACATGAGTAAGTACTGATATACTGCAATAACTTATCGGTCAATATCCCAATTAAACCTTATTATCCATTGTATAGTTCACTCATTGACTGACCAATTATCGGTCATTCCGAAATCAAAAGTTATTTTTATGTTTACTACTAGTATGTCAGTATCATACCACGTGATATAGATTATACCAAAAATATACTAAATTCCAGTATATTATGTATATTGTACGTTATGTAAATTTCATTGCCTTAATAATTGTACCTAAATTAGATAAAAAAAAAAACAAAAAAAATTAGACATCGTATCAATACGACGTGTTTTTATTCAATTAGGTTTTTAATTGTGTGGAGTCATGGGGGATAATTATTATTATTATTATATTACCCACGCGAGTTATTTAAATTGTAATAGTATGGAATTTGTCTAAATACTGTCAAAGAAGTGATAAAGAAAAAAAATAAAATGAAAAAATGAAAAAAATCGCAACGTTTCGATAACGAGTCAAATACCTATTGGCTATTATTATTATAGAACATAATATTATAACGTTAAAACGTGTACCGTAGAGTATCGAGTACAGAGCATAGTAGCAGAGTAATACGCTGTAAATGTATTGATGTTGGTGATAGCATTAGTATAGTAATAGTAGTTGAGTAGTATTATATACAAAGTGATGTAACCGTAGTGCACTTGTGCTTTGGTCTACGGGGTGGTACGCATCGACGGTGATAAAAAAAAAACGTCTTGTGACAAACCGTTAAAACTAAAAAAATATGAAAACGACGCCGACGTCGATTCGGTTTTGCTTCTGGTATAGTCGAAAACGATTCGATTTCGAAAAATCGTGTTGCGGTAGTCCTTCAATGTCGTGCCTATATGGCTATATTTTCTGCGATGCGATAACCCGGCGCCGACCGTGATGTGCGCACGTGCCAAAACTGCAGTGATCGCGTCGAATACTATTTACGACGACGAAACGCGTTCGGTCGAGTGCATTGTCACCGACCGTTTAAGTACGGACGGTGAAACGGTGGCCGGGCGGGGGCGGGGGTTGCTTTGAAAACTGCACTCGGGTCGCCAACAGCCGGGCGGCAGACGTCTATTTTTAAAACGGACGCGCCACAACGTCAGGTACGATTGTCTCACCGGAAGACGAACGAAATAAAAAACAAATTCTACAGCGGTGCTCATTAAATACGTCCTAGGCACCTATGCGTATTATTGTGTCCTGTATATTTTGTTACTGGCTTTTAAGAATTATGTTACAACAATATTTAAGTACCTATTCTGTATAATATTCTCTGTGAGTTTTCGAAGAATCAAAGAAAATCGTTTTACGTTTATCGTTTTAGAGCAGTATGTGTGTGACGTGTGTCTAACATAATATTATTATATTCATATACGCCTTTCAAGTTTATAAGCGATCCGGGTTTCCGGCTTTTGCACATAGGCGTGATATCGTTCACATTGCCGACGGTTGATTTAACAGAGGAAACAGTTGAGTACGTGACCTACGCACCACCTACAAAACTGGTCGACGCACGGGTCGGTTCTAAACTTGAATGTAGTATAGGTAAATATATAACAATACGAAATCGCCAAATAAATTGTTTAGTCGCCATTAGAAAATTGTATCCTATTTAAATTCTCACCTTTTAGGGTGCATAATGACCACAATCGGCCCCTTTCCGCTCTCGTGTCTCTTAAATTGCTTTATTGTAATCGATAAATGTACTTAATATGCACTATACTACTTACGTCCAAATCCAATTAATTTTCAACAATTTTCTTATTTGCATTTAAAACTATATTGTGATTATTTAAATATAATATAGATCAGTAGAATATCAATAAAATTACACAACATAAAGGAGTTATCGAAGTGATTTAAGACTGTAACCGTTAAACGATAAGATAGAGATGATAAAAACACAATTAACCATCCGGATGATTGATAACATTGTTTACTACAAAACGCTTAACTTTTTAAAACTAAATGTTGCAACATTTCAAACTATAAAGGGTCTTATATAACTTTTGCTACCCACCAATCAACAACTAATTGGGTTAGTTCTTTCTTAGCTATAGTAGTTGACCATATTTTACACAATTAAACAACAATACGCGTAACTTTATTGTTGTTCCACTACATGTACAAGTTACACACTTACACTTATCTTCAACAGCATTTATCATTTGAGTACATTTTGTCCACACTATTTAGATGATTTATATAAACAATAGTTTTAACATGCCAGCAATTTTGAATTGTTTATCACATTAAAAATTTAAAATTCTACATACTAAAAATTATCGAAATAGTTAAAAAGCTGACTTGTCTGGTATTAACTAATATTTTTGAAATATAATTACCATCTTAATTTATACTAAATTCTGGTTAAGTTTTACTCTTATTTAAATTGTCGATGAAGCAACATACAAAGTTGATACAAATTTTAAATTTTGGCGAGGATTAGAGTTTAAAAATAATTACAAATGAGTAAATAATAATAAAAAACAAACTATTTAAAATGAACAACTTAAAGAAAAAATAAAGCCGATTCAGACATAATATCTTATTATACTTACTAGTTAGGTATACTCGTATATATATTGACATTTAATAACATTTCCACGGGCTTAGTGTGCCTTGCTTACACCATTATTACTAAAAAAAATTTGATTTATTCTATATTGACTTTCAAATACAATTTGGTATCTTTTATAATTTATTATACCTAAATATCGTCATCAATCGAAACTGAAAAATGACAACAATAAAGATAATATTAAACGTTAACATATTTAAAAATATAACCAAGTAATGCAGTGTCTGTGTGTGTGTGTGCGTATTGTATACCTACCTACACACGAATTAATTAAAAACTTTTTAACGCGCCAGTAGATATTTTTATTACGCGACTTGTCTAAAGCCAGAATGAAGTGTGGAAGTAAAAAAAAAAAAACCCATAAAAATTATTATTAAATGACAGAAAATTGTACTAATCATCTAATTTTAAGGCAGTTCTAAATTTAATGATCACCGCTGAGACGTAACGCGTAAAGACGCAAAGCGCGAGCGCGCGGAGGGGACTGCAAACAACTGTCTGCTATTGCGTTCTAACCTCTGTAAACATAAGTATAATAGACGTTTAAATCAAACACGAAAATATAATAAAACATAACATATTTATGGTCGTCATATCTACACGCGTATAATGGTGATTCTCTGTTATTTATTGTGATACATTATGCAATACTTTTCGGCGCTTTGCTGGAGTATCTGCAGCGTTTCAATATTAAATCACTGTTATGAGCTGAAAGATGTTTTATTTTTTCTCGTAATAATTGTCACGAGGACAAAATGTTCATTCCGCATATATATAATAAATTCCATTAGCAGAAGACAGTTCTGAGTAGGTAACAGCACCATGACATAATATATTATATCACGTGTGCATGTTGTATAGTATTAAATAAACCACACGTACAGTATACTTAAACGTAATAATTATTATGCGTTGAATAAACATAGTTTTGGAACATTTAAAAATACTGACATTTATTTACAATAAAATGAAATCATAATGATATTAGGTACTTTAATGTTATATATTTTGAACGGTTTGATTTTTTTTTCGTTTTTGGTCACAACATTAATATTGTCATACAATATGGTTACAATATCAAACTAAAACAAACAATCATTTCAGGAAACATAAAAATGGTATTATAGTATAAATAAATAATGATGGACTATAATATAAGTATACGCATTATACTTATACAGGTAATAGTGATATAGACATAATATTATTTAGTACAAATATATAATACGGTGGACACAGCACTAACGCGAGCCGCTTTCAGAATTAATACTTAAGTAATAAACACACTAGTTCCACGATCACCGGAAAGAGGTACGTACGATTTTTACGTTAAAAATATAAATAAGTTAAAACAAAACAATAAAAAACTCAGAATATTTTATTTTTTCATTTACGTATATATATTACATTATATACTTCTCTCCAATGATCTAAACACTTATTTAACGAATATTGACTAGGTGTTTTTCTCTGTATAATATTTAACAGACATAGAGTACAAAAATCACTATTATATTTTACTTTTTAGGAAAAAAAAATCATATTTTTTGCTTAATATTTATTAAAATTGTTATGGGAAAATTTTAAATCACCGCGTACGGACAGTAAATAAATAATTATATATAGTATATATCATATAGTGCTAATGTACGTATTAAATAAAACTAGTCAGGCACATTTAAAAATTACAAATTGAAAAAAATTGACACTTTAATATAAATTTGTACAACATAGGAAAACTAAAATATATAAACTTATTTGGTATAAAAATGTATTTTTTATTTTTACAAAAAACATTGTTGCGTTTTTTAAGCACGCGAGATTTCACGAATTGGTATTTTAGATTCGGCGAGGGACTAACTTTGGTATATTATAATAAAATATTCGCCGTTAATCGGACTGGTATGAATATATATATATGTATGTATATTGTTATTATTAAAAATAATAATAAACATAAGGTCGCGACGATTTAAAACAGTGCTCGTTTGTCACGTACATTTTATATTATTCGAAATTTGGAATGTAAACAAATTTTTATATTGTCTAAACACACGTTAATATGTTCGCGTTCTAATACACATGCGTATTCTTTAGCACAATACCTACATTTGATAGAGCCGGACAAGTTTTTCGTCTATATATATTTTTACCGTGCAGTGCTGTATATCATTCAGAATAACTAATAATAAGACACGACGTATATAACGTTATTATAAAAAAAAAAAAAATATCAGGAAAGTACAAAATTAATAAACAGATTTAACATTTTTTTTTTTTCATCGTTTTGTTATTATTTAAAAATGGCACATTTCGAGAAATCCACGGGAATACACAACGACGAATGACAATATATATACCCAATGACGCGTATTATATACTACATAAATTTTATACCGAAGAATACTGAACGTTCACTGAATACCGATGGGTGGGGTGGGTTGCTGCGAAGTATACGAAAAAAAAAAGTTTATTGCGATAACTTTTAAAATATCCCGAGTGGGCGCGACGGAGGGAACTATGTGGATAGACTTTCAGACTCGGGAAATATAGTAGGTATAAGCACTCGTAAGCGGCGGCGGCCTCGTGGGCAGATTTTATGGATAAAATTGTAATATTTTCGGCGAGTACTTAATAATCAATAGGTATAAGCTTACAGCTATCATAATATATAATATTATTATTATTTATGTGTACTTTTAATATTACGATAAAAAAAAAAAAAAATGTATAATGATGGCGTGCACGCGCGTACAAGAGGATAGGTATTATATTGCGTAACACTAATAAAATAACACCTAAGCGGTTTTGAATAAAATGAGTATGTAGTAGCTAATTATAGGCATATGATTGTAATATATATATATATAATATTATTGGTAGGTCGGTGTGGATTTTTTTCGTGGTCAACGGGGCCACTCGTGAAAAACCGATCTATTACGACACATCAATAATAATAATAATATAAAAAGAATGATAATTATTATTATATAATAATATATATATAAGAAAAGCAGTACTGTATATTTGTATATAAATGTAATATGTATATGACAATAATAGTAATAACAATATATAAGTGCGCATAATACAATAATTTTATGTATATCGTTATTATTAATATTATTATAATATGCTATCGTTACGGTTAATTGTCGTTAAAATGTAGGAACTCGTCTGTCGGTGCCGTGGCCGCCGCTGCCGCTTCGTCGTCGTCGTCGTCGTCGACGTCGCCTGCGCCGCCACCACCGTCCGCGGGTTCCGGCGGCGGCGGCGGCGGAGTTTCCGTTTCCGATTTTTTACCGGCTTTTGCGCCGTGTTGCCGTTGCGGTTTGTCGCCTTTGCCGCCTTTACCGCCGCCGGTCGTGGGTTTTTTCGATTTCTTTTTCCGTCCGGCAGCGTCCACCTTCCGGTGATTGATCTCGTCGCCGTCGCCACACCGCGGGTTGTTCTTCTTATTCTTGTTTCCTCCTCCGACCCCGCAGTCTTCGTCCTCTCTACTGCCGCTGTCCCTGCCGTTCCCGTCGTCCTTGTTCTTCTTCCGGCCACCACCGCCGCCGCCGCCTTTGCCTTGGCATTTATTACGGCCTTTGCGGTGCTTGGCAGTGGCGTGCGGTAGCCCCACGTGCGGCGGACACGCGTGTTGGTGCCGGTGCGCGTGCGGTATGGACGCCGGCCACTCGGCTGACTGCCGGTTGGCCAACAGACGTTCCACCCGTTCCGCGGGCACCGGTTGTGTCAGCACTCGCGTGTACGTGGACAGCTTGCCGAGCGGCGCGTCCGCCTTTATTTGCACCTTGCGCGGCGTGCCCCGCTTGTTGAGCGCCAGGTAAAGGGTTCGTCGGTCGTTCGTGTACTTGACCGACGAGTACGTGTTGTAATGGTTTTGTTCGATCATCTCGTTGAACACGCATTCGTCCTCGAAATCTTTCTGCAACAGACAAGACAAAAAAAGTTATCATAACAGTCGTATAAAAATTAACCGTTGAGAGTACACATTATATAAACCAGTTAGGTACTACGCGTAGGCGTTTTTGTATAAATTTTTAGAAAATCAAAATATTTTGTATTTTAAATTATTATGACAATCGTGAAACAGTTAAATGAATACTTTTTTAAAATCAACACTCCGAACGCGTTATTTTAAAATAATTGTGGAAAAATCGAAACGAAAAAATCAGTTCTAGATATAGATTTTCTATCCTGCGAAAATTAAACTTTTATTATTATTTGATGCTTAAACAGTTAAATGTGAAAAGACGACAAAATATATTCCTGTTTAACTTTTTTATAGAACGGTAAACCGTAGAGGCCGTTTTTGTACTATATTGTACAATAGACACCTTCTTCGGGCAGTGGATATCAAATCGTTAAAGAATTTAAATTCCATATTTTCTGGCCAATCTTATTCAAAAGTCCTCCCCCGAAAAGCTTGCGAAGAATTCCCTAGGCATTAAACACAATAATTGAAAAAAATACATTAAACAGTCCATTGGTAGGATGATAAACTAAACGAAAATGTAGTTTTCGGTCGATATAAATTCCTAAATCGGGACAGCAGTATACGTTATTCCTTATTATTTCTCCACAAAGCTTCTCTGACATTTTTTTGAAAAGAATGTCCATTTCGTTTACGACTCAGAATTAGTAAGGGTGGTACAGAGATTAAATTTCCTTCCCCCTTAGTAATTTTCTGGTTATTATTTTTTATACTCTTGAACGGAATCAATTGATTGTATGATATTGCGTGTTTCTTATTTTTTTTTTTTTTTTGAAATGTTAAATTAAGAAAAATAATTGAACTAGAGCTAAATAACCATCGCTTTAAAGGAAATCTCAGCATATTATGTGTATAAGCCTAGTGGTACGTGTTTTCGGTATAATTGGGTATGAACTTAATAACAATTAAAAATATACTCTTATACCTATACTTTGAAAAATTATTTTTTGAATGAATTGAAAAGTAAAGATGGACATGTATTAATTTAACAGTCTACTTTAAATTTTTGTTCGAAAACAATTTAAATACTTGTACAGATAGATTAATCGCATTTTAAAGAGCTAAACATATATGCAAATTATGACCAACGGAGTCTTATAGATAAAAAAGTATATACGTACTAATTATACGTGTAAAATTGCTTTTTAAATATTTTCTTCAAATTAAAATATTACCTTTATGTATAATAATGGACACATACGATGATAAACGCAATATTTAAATATTTGTCATTTTTTTAGTAATACATTATTATAATATGTTATACATTAAACAGTAAAACGTTATCTGTGCTTATTTTTAAAAGGTTTGTTATCGAAAAAAAAAATAAAAATTGTCGAACATAGTTCGTGCGTGAAATTAAGCAACCTAGTAGAATTTTTCCACACGAACCATTTAAGTAGTGTGTATATAGGTATACGCGACGCTGTCTCAAATTCGAAACGGGTTTGGTAAATTTCGTACCACTGCCCACTTACACGTACGTACACAACTCAAGTGTCTCAGCAATGCATTGCGTTCGGTATTAATTTCGTTCACATTATTGCATGCGACTATATACGAGTATTCTTTATTTCTTTGAATAAACCTATACAGGTATATATAGACACAGAATCCGGTATCCCGTTTACAAGATTCTGTACGTCATACATGTCTTCGACAAAATAAATCATAAAAATATCGTCTGTTCGTATTTTTGTACACATGTCCGTTATAATATTATGTTCTACGTACATATCGATATAAATCCACCATAATCCATTTAAGAAAAAAAAAAGAAAGAACGGGTCTGTTTTATTATCGTATTTGTCATGTTATTTTTTATGAAAATAAGATAGTTATATTTTGCCTATTGCATTAATTTTAATAAGTCGTGATCGGATGTACACACAGACGAAGTACATTTAATCCCTTTTAAGAGGGCGCAAAAGCAATACACATTAAAATATCTTCATGTACTTCAAACAGTACTGCTTTTTTTATTAGAGCCACGGAACAGACAGAAACGAATGGTACTTATTAAATAGATGAGAATGTGGAATTAACATCATTAAAACTAAAATAATAATAATAATAATAATAAACAACATATTGTGTGTCGTGTGTAAACAAAATAACATCGTTCTTACTAATAGCCTCTTTACACCACTTTAAATCTAAAATTACTTTAATAGATTTTCGATGTATTGATTAATTGTAAGTTTTATTGTCATCGACGGATACAGAAATAGAATATTTGTTTATCTAAAAAGAGCACCATTACTTAACTTTTGAAGTTGAGGCGTTTGAATACATATTAAAACAATTATACTGATGTGTATTTCTTTCATCGCCGCGATCGCAATGAATACTATTATTCAAAATAACTCAACGCAGTTTTATTCGACATATAAGTTTTTTTTAAAGCTCTTTATACATCGTTAACCGTAGAAAATATGGTTATGCTTTAAGTAGAAACTATTTTTAACATTGTACCGTGGACTGTGGGAGTAAAAATAATGAAAATTTCGCCATTTCGACGGGATACAATCCAAAGTTATGTATTTATTGTTTATACCCACTTATAATAGTCACTTATAGATCACAAATACTATTTTAACGAAAGTTAATCACATTGCTCATCAGAATTTAAAGTGCATTAAAAACACAGTATTGAACAATTGCCAATCAAGTCGTTTTAAAGCTAATAAAAATGTATCTTTCTAGTTGTAAAAATAATATATTGTTGTTAGTTTTTCACACAATTCAATATTAAACATATAACCATTAACTTTTTTGTATTTTGATATACAATGCAAAAGATATAGTTTAATAAATGAACGAATAATTAATAATTATAAAAAACTTAATACGTAAGTATAATATAATTATTTTTTATTACTGAAAATTAGATATCAAAAATAAAACATATAGGTAGATAGGAAAATAATATACAATTGTTCGTACATTAATATTATGACACTACGTAGTGTTTTATTGTTTATTAATTATCATATTCTCTTACTTTTTTAAATTTCTATCATGTATATTATGTATAATTACCCGTTTAATTAAAATAATTAGTTCTTAGTTAAAACATTTCATTTACGATGACTTAATGGATTTCAAAACGTCGTTTTAGTACTACCTTCGATAAAAAAAAAAAAAAAACGTTTAGTATCAATGGCGGTGTGTCAAATAAAAAAAACATTTGAAATATTGGCAAGGACCCTAAGTGTCTGGCTTTCTTTTCTGGTGTTTAATTTTAGAATACATATAGAAAACAACCCTTTTTGTGATTTTGTACACGAGTTTTTGAATAGTAATATAGATGAACTATTATATATATATATATATAAATTTATTTTTCAAACAGAATAATAAAAATACTCATAATGTATTATAATAATAAATGTAATTATTTAAATATATACAATATAAATATATAATAGTTTTGATAAAAAGGATTTTAAAGATTTACTAAGTATTTTTAATACTATGATAAAATATCTAAAATCAATTAAAAATGTGAGTGAATGAAATATTTTTTTTGTATTAATAAGTTATTTTCTTAATTTCTCTAATAAGTTAAAAAGTCTAAAAACAATAATATGATCTAATTTTCTATTAAGTTAAATTATCAATAATAACAATGCATGTGTTTCACGAATAATTAAATCGACGATCTATTAGTATTAAATTTATAAAATTAGTAGTGGTATACACATCTGTAGAGGCTAAAAAATATTTACATTTATTGTGATCAAAATACAGATAATATCTAGTATAATATATGAAATATTTATTTTATGTTTAATATTTAAACGTTGGTATTAATAATATTAACAAATGTTGTGTTTTCTCGTCTTACTATCTGTGTAAAGATTCATATTCTAAATACCATATATGGGGACAAACTACATAGAATTTTTGTGTGAATTTTTTATCAAGATCTACTAATCATATAAATGATTATATTTACAGAACCGCCAATTCAACTGGAACCGTTAATGTTCTTAAAAACAGCTGTGATTTTTTTAAAAATAATTTTACTAAAATTTCATTTAAAAAATGTTTAATACAAAATATTTACAAAAATGTCTAATATTAACCTTTTTGGATGATAACCTTCAATATTAATTTCATATTGTAGAGCAGAATTTGTTGATATATTATTATTGTGGAACGCCTAGAGCGAATAGTTTTGATAAGCATTTGAAGTACCTACCTATATGACAATTATTTTAAATATTACAAAGTTAAATATTATACTTTAGGTGTATATATTATGGTAATCGTCCTACGCCAAATAAAATTCGCTGGCTCTTTTGGTACATAAATGTGTTGTTTTTGCTGGTATAATAATAAAATATTATAATAAATCATACACACTCGAAATAATTTAATGACAGATAGGTATATATTATATTATTGAAATCAGTTAAAATGTTTACTTTTTTGGAATTCTTTTATAACATATTTATTTAACATAAAAAATGAAGTAACAGGACACTAGAGGACGGTGATAAGTAAATATCTCCATATTTTTATTCAAAACACAAAGTATAGGTACTCATTTATTTATACGCAGTTGTGCGTGCCTATTTAGCATAGGCAACGAAGATAGATTTAACTGCCAAAAATATACAAGTATTATACCTTATAGTAATAATAAAAACAGCTCGTCGTTTAGTTTTGATATATATAACATTTAATATGTTTAATATGGACTGTACCAGTTGTGGACATTAGAACATTAATAATATTCACGTAACATTGGGTACGCGTTATGTACGGTCCGAATGTCTGAGCTTGGAGCCATGCTGATATCATAAAATATGATAATTGCATAGAATACATTGTTAAACAATGGGAATAAAAAAAGCGCACAGAACTTCGGTCAGACCGACTGACCTGCAGCTGCGTTAAATGGTGCAGTCGAGCAAGGCACGGTCGAAACCGAAACGAGTTGTGTGTCAGTGTTAAATACGCATACACGCCCACAGAAAAATAATAATAAAATTGTACTAACATTTATTTGAAAAAAATATTTTGACGTAATATCTTCAAGGAAAATCTCGACCGATAGGTATAATATTTCATTTTTATTTCGCGACCCGTCACATAGTACATTATATCGTATTTATATTTGCACGCCATTCGTCTTGCAAAAAAAAAAAAAATAAAAAAATAAATAAAAATAAAAAATATTTTCATATCATATAAAGTAACAATAAATAAACACCGACCTAAAGGACTAGTGTTTTGTTAGATGGCGTACGTGTACGACTACGGTTGTGACGAAATAAACTGCAACGGGGCGTCAAGAGACTGCTACAAGCGGTATATAAGAACGGAAAAAATTCCTATCCTAATGGCCAATATAATATAATCGGTGGAAAAAACGGACCTCGGTGCGGAGTTGGTGCGCGGCGACACCGTCATAAAAACGAATGCGAAACAACGTCATCGCCGGACGAATGGGTTCCGCCACCGCCACCGTCGTCGCCGACGCAACTACTCGTGCGGTCCGTCCTCCGGTCGTATATCATAAACGTCAAACCGGTAAAATGTTATAATAAGTAAAAAAAAAAAAATACGCGCACACACAGGTGGCATCGCAAGCGAACAACTCGGTAGTTGGCAAAGATTTGCCGACGAGATAGGTACGAGTACGACGGCTTTCGGTGTGTGCTGCCGTGTTGCACCGCGCGCGAGCAATAGTGTAAAGGTGATTTGACAGGAGGGCGGACCCCGGCCGGCAGGTGTGGTTGATTTGGCGCGTTAATATACCTATATTATTGTTATTATTATTATGATTTTGATTGATAATAATATTGCATCCGCTGCAGAGAGCGATCGGGCGAGGTGACGACGCGCGGCGACCGACGACGAGGCACGATAAATGATAATATTATTACGTTGTGCGGTAATATAAATTACACGGCATTAAAATAACGATTTCGTCGCGAGAAGCTTCTGCCGAGATCGAGACGCATCGATAATAATATAATATATCGAGTCGAGCATCGTCGCATTCGGCTTCACGCCCAGACTGTACGTGGTTACGGTGCACAGCCATATAATGTCATCATTATATATACGAGTATGTATGTATAATTCCGGATCGTCGCGTTGTCTGGAGAATATCGATTACCAGTGATCACTGAAAATGTTATCAATCGTACGCGATGTGGTAGGTCGTATAATAGGTAGTTCGTATATGATATAATGTTATTAAATCGCCCAAACGGTATTGCGAACAGTAACCCGTTTCTATATATTTTTACCTGTATAAGGGCATATAACGATATAATTGTATTCGTTTTAATACGATTTAACAAAAAGATAGTGTTTTTTAATATTATGTAATGTCGTGCATACGTACGCATGCGTTTTACCGATATTCTATCATAATAATATACGTGTGTGTGTGTTTATATAGGTGGTGGACCAGTTGCAGTGAACGATGTCTACGGTCGCCCGAGTAGATTTCGCCGAGAAAACGTTAAAACTATACGCAGACAATAATTATTATATCGTATAATGTACTCGAGCTCGGCGGGTATTATTATAATATGTTATGGGTAAACACGCGCCTAAATCTACTCGACTTGCACGCGGCTACTACTCTGAGAGGGCGAAATCGTCTGTACCGGCGATTGTTGTCCTTCACACCGCCGTCACTCCGAATAGGTTATTATTTAATTATTTAATTATGTTTTAGTGTTTTACGAAAGAAATCGGTTTTTCGGTACTATAATTTCGTGCACGCACCTTACAATCGCATCTACTATATATCAACATACGCGGATTTTACCACAAGCGTTTTTAAACGTCATAGACAAAATTAATAATATTTTAGAACTCATCACCGTGACGGTCGGTTATTGTATTATAATATTATCCGCGGCCATCGTGGTATTCTAATCTCCAGTAAATCCGATATTGGTCTGTGTTTAGTTTATTATATTTTACGAGCAATGTGACAAACGACACCGCCGTTCAATGGTTAGAATTTTTTTATTTTTCGTGATATCCGTTTTTTTTTTTTTAACACGTTATCCGAGCATAGTTGATCGACTGCAATAGGATCATGAGTTCTACTGCGCTTCAGGATCGGTGCCGGTTTTACGTCTTATCGGCAGAATATATTGAAATATGTCGTCGGTCTATCGGGGATTTCTGGAAAAAGCGATATCGCGGTTCGGTTCAAAAATTCAACAGCGACGGAACGGCCTGACTAAATCTCGAACCGCTGCAGTGATGCGCTGTACAATCAATGTCGTTTGTGCGTCTTAAACAATGTGCACTCGGGGCGGTGATTCGTCATTATAATAATAATATAATACTCGTTTTATTAAAATATTCAGCCGCAGAAATTGCAATAATAATAATAATAATATTGATATTATGCTGTTATAAGCGGCGGCCGTTTCTGAGAATGTAACGTAAGAGAAGATATAGTTGTTAATTGAACCGTCGAGCATTATAATTTAAAACTCTGTTTAACGAACGGAGAAGGTTGTACAAAGAAAAAACGTATACATGTGTATATATAACGCCTATATACGCCGCGCCGCCGCGTTAATATAAGAGAGTATATTACATATACGAAAACGGCGCCCAATAAATTTTTACGAGTTGTGGTGCTCGTCTGCGATTACGTGTGAGGGGGGATGGGGGAAGAATAATAATTTCTCTCGTGCGCGCATATCAGTATAGATCACTGTACGGCGCGGGCTAATACAATGTTTTATACGACCGACAGCGGACTAGCACCCACGACGGGCCAGGAATGATACATAAATATAATTGTCGCTCTCGTCTATAATGGTGTACACGTAAACGTTACGTATTATAAAAATACGAACTGCACGTCCGAACCGGCCAAATGTACATCAAATTAGTGCTCATGATATCATATTATTATATTGTTTGGGACACATCACGTTTTTCGGTCGTATAAACTCGCCGAGGTCCGCGCGCGGTTCATATAGAATGTTAACTACCGCGCGCTATTATACAGGCGACGGACTTATTGTCGCCCTGCACAGTAGACGGTATACGTTTTTATTACCAGTGACATTTGGACGGCCTCGTTTTTATTTTATTTTTAACTCACAAAAGCTTTGACTTTAACGTCTTAAGAATATTTTCGAAAATTAACTACAAGTAATAATTGAATGTTATTATATTATATTACGTCTAGAGACTCCGGAGCAGAGAATAAATACGATACATTGAAATTGAATAGATAATAGTATTTGTCACGGTTATTGATAATATTGGCATGAACATGTTTTGTTTTTTTTTTTATCATTAATAGTGTAATTCTATCTGATGATGCTGCCCACTGATTTTCGTGCGAATTTCAAGATTGCACCGATCAACGGTTAACTGAGTGTCAGCAGATCGATTAATCATTTTTATAAAAATGTCTGTATTATTGTTATCTTTATATTACTATTTCATTAACTGTATGAGGAAATCGTTTAGCAAAACGCTAAACATATCTAACGTGACGATATGCAAGTTATTATATAGAACAAGTTTAAATGAAATAATTTTTTTTATGCGAGTATTTCAGCTTATATAATATTATCTTCTATTGTTTTTTCAAATATCACAATATGATAATTAGTAATCTTTCAGGGTTCAGCCATTTTCGGAATCACAATTTGTTAGTGTATTGATGTACTGGACTTTTACCACTTTGTATTAAATTAAACAACTTTTGCAAAGAAATATAATTACAGATATATTTTTCACGTATTTATATATTATATACCGAATACGACGGCATCCGTTTAAAACAAGTCAGTCGTATACAATCGTAGTGTTGCAGTGTACAGTAAAATATTATTATTTATATAGCAAATTTTTAACACACGATTTTCACAATTTAACACATATATTTAACTATATACTATAGTTTGACTATGCTGTTCTGAAGTCAAAGTTAATCCGACATATATACGTCTACTTGTGTGATACACGTTCTATGTATACCACCTTCGACGATTTATCTTACAGAGGGTCGATAATATTGAGACGTAATATAATAACACATTCGGTGCTTATTATTTGTATTATTTTATTTATTTCAATTTTCAAATGACTATCACCCGTATAAAGTTTAAGGTCGATTTCGGTAAACGCCCGATCCGAAACTATTATTGCCAATGTTTTTTTATTATAATGCGCTTATATGAGTTTGTATTATATTATAATATTTCTACTGCTTAACATAGTTGGCGCGATTTTTTTTCACGCATGCTTTCACTTCAGAAGTGCTTAAAACTAGGTAAACTATATATATTTTGGAGATTTCTTCTTGAATGGTTCAAACAGGTACCTCCAATAGTGGCGCGGTATAACTGGTTTTCGTATGTTCTAAACGTGTCGAACGTACGTGAAAAGGTGTGAAATATTAAGCGCCATTGTTTACCGTACATTTTAACACGGTTTTATGTGTTTAGGAATACGTTTTACAAATGTTTTCGGACGTTTTGTGCGTGTGATTTTTATTACGAATACTCATTCAAATATGACAGTCGACAATACATCGTTACACACATAAGTCAAATTGCGCGTGATGTAGAAAAAAATATATGTATTATAGTGTTTTCCCTAAACGTGTCTACGCGAGTCTAGTGAATGACACACTAATAAATATTACGGTATAGATTCAATAATGTATAATGTATACGTATTAAGTATGTCCATTTATTTTTGCGACTACGCGAATAAAATTGATATATTACGGTGCTGTCGAAACGTTAAAATAAAATATGAGATTACATATAAATTTATACGACAGCTCGCGGCTAAGCCATAGTGTTTAAAAAATGTAAAACAAACTTCTTGTTCGCCCAACCGCCGCCAAAACGCGTTACCAGTTTTGTGATTTATATAGACGTGATAATAATTATTGCATAATGTATTTCTATTATCATTTGGGTAGTTCTCTCTCTTTCTCTCTCTCTCTCTCTCTCTCTCTCTCTCTCTCTATACATGTATATATTTTATATCTTTGTTTTACTCTCTCCCCATATTTCTTTAGTTCTGTATACACACACATGAACAACTATGTGCTACTATATAATATTATATATCATAAAAAATAACGATTGATAGCCAGACGCACGCGCGCAAAAATTAAATATAATAATCTTACACGTCCTTGCATACAATTCACATAGAGAGTTAGATCGTTGCGTCATTTGACAAGACTTCGTCGGTTTCCGTGCCTTTTTGTCCTTGTGCAGAACCCGCGTGTTCACTGCACTTTCGAGAGTCCGTGAGGAGAAAACAAAAATGCTCGGCAGTCCGTTGTTTAACCAAAAAAAATTTTTGGAGATGTTTATTGATTTTACAGTATTGCAATCTAGGAATCTACTATAAACAAACGCATTTTAACTGTAGAGAGAGTATGATATCATACTTCACATACTTTCAGGACAAAAAGAGCTAGTTAAAAAATATGTACATATTATGTATTAGTAATTATATACCTATATTATATTACTGAATTAATCTGTTAATGTGATTATTTTATGTCACACTGAAAATGTCACAAAAAATCTCCGATTTTGAATCAGGTTTTTTTTTTTGAAGGGTTACGAGCATATTTTAAGATAAAGACTAAATTATATAATTATAATAAAAACTATAATAGTTTTATAACAGTACAACTAGATATTTTTTATGGATCACTTGGCAAGTAAAAAAAGGATCTAATTTATATAGTATATCATAATAGAAAAAACTTTGAGAAACACTGATTTAAATCATAATACTGATATTGTTAATGCAATTTCAGTAGTTTGTATAAATATGAGTAACTTAGATATTAATATCCTTTTTTACCAATCGTTTTAAAACAAAAATATTAACCTAATTAATTGTATGATCTTGAAACGTTATTGTGAGTATTACGCTCGTAATATGTATAATACAATATAATATTAAATGATTTATAACAATATATAAACTATAGTCTGTAGGTAGGTTTATTACATTTTTATATTGATAAAATATTCTATGTGAATACTATTAAATATTGTATTCAGTAGAACACGATTGATCATCGTTAAAAAAATTGATATTATTCTGTGGGCAGTCTGTAAATTGATATTTTAGAAATTCTACAATATGACGTACCTATAGTTTATTTAAAATTTAATATTACTTAATTCATTTTAGTTTTGAACGGAAGTGGCTCAGTTACAAAGTTAAGTTACAAAGCAATCGTATGACACAATAATATATAATAAATATTAATAATGAATATAATAACTATATTGAGCTATGGATAACTAAGTAAAAAATGATATAAAAAAGTCTTTTAAGGAAAATTTTGGTAACGAACAAATTAATTTCTTATTTATTTATTTTGAATCATTGTCATAATTGGGGAGGGTGTTAATTGCATAGTTGCATAGTTAGTTATTTAAAACTTAAATAAAATACATTTTTTGACTATGAACATACCATTACAATGATTATCAAAATTTCATTTAGATATAGGTACTAACCATAAATGTTATAAATTAACACAATTCAAAAATTAAATCAAATAAAAAATAAAAACATACCTACATAATATTATCATCATTATAATATAATATTTTATATTTCATTCACCCTTGACCAAATTTGAGGGGAGAATTCTTGTTGATGGAACTTGATTAGGTAGTGATTATAAAAGTAATATATTGTTCTCACGGAGTAACGCGAAAGCGGTTGGAGGAGGGTGGATAAAACAGTATATTGCCGATTAAAATAAAAATTCATGAGTAGTAGATAATAATTTTTACTTTAAGAAAGTATATAATATAATAATAATATCTATACATAGATCTATAGTGATAAATATGCTATGTCATCATACTGTTTTATACTCATTTTATGTTAATTCGTATTAAACATAATACATTTAGGTACGTACAACGTATATATTTTTATACACCTTAATAAGTGTAACAAAAACAGTATTTTTTATGATAGTCAAATAAAATGTAAATAGGTACTTTATAGTAAGTGAGTTGTACCTACGTTAAAATATCATATAATTTATAGAATATACCGTTTTTTCTTATAAATCATTATTCATTGTATAAAATACTACAAAAGATGTTTTTTTAGTTATTACTTTGTACAGTATTATTGAAATGACATAATGAAGTACCTACCCAAATATACGATGCATTTTTTGAACATGTTATAAACCTTCTTCTGTGTATTGTGATATAGAATACCTACGGATAATTATTCAGAAAAAATGAATTCAAAATAATATATACAGGTATTTTTCATGAAGAAATATATTTAAAAGACACAACTTTTGATGTTGTATATTATATACTATTTAGGCACAATTAAATATTTTCATTATTTCCCATTTTTATTGGGAATAATAACGTATTTCAAAAGGTTATTATTGTGGGCGAAAGTTTTAATCCGTAAAAAATTAATTTGTGCATGACTAAAACAAGATTTTCATCTAATTATATTATCTAGGTAAGTATTTTGTATATAACGTACCTATTATTATATTTAATTAAAATCACAGTTATAGAAACAACATCAATTGTTTCTAAATTGTATATACTATTCAATATTAAAAATTTCAATATCATTACTATAAGAAATTATATTCATCAATAATGGAACTATAGAATTTTAAGTATCCACTTAGCTATTTTAACTCAAAAACTGTTTAGAACGGTACAGAAATCAATGGACAAACGTTAGAACATTTCCAGATTCACTCTTAATCAAATCATCATCAAAAATAAACGATATTCATTATATCAGTTATAAGTTAGGTACCAGTCTGATCACCGGAAATCATTTATTTTTCAGAGCAAACTATAGCGTCAGATATTGCTACTGTGATCAACATAATAAAACATATTTATATTTATACAGTTTAAATTTTTATCGAGCATTACGAGATATACAATAAATACACCAAAGACTTGATCGAACGAGGTTAAAATATATATTGCAACTGTTTCATCGTTATTATGCTTTAAAGTCACACGTGACCATTTCAAATAATATGCGTACAGGATTTTAGGTAAGTTAACTCATCACGGAAATTGTCTTGCACGTGTACATTTCGACGGTCTTTTCAAATTTAATGGTAATATGGTAAATTGCATCTAGAAGCCGCCAAACGCCGATTTTACCTTGCAGCAGCAGTAGATGCAGACACGAGTGGTTGACATAAGAAATTACTTTTAACTCCCTGAAATATTATCACAGGGGATGAAAACGATAAAGTATATAAACACAAAACATCGACCACCGCGGCGTGTTCTTTTTGTTGCGGTAATAAATTGGTGTGAAAGACTCTGTTTGTTTAACAAACAAAAAAAAAAATATTATATACATAATAAATAAAAAAATAAAAACCCTCTGGACAATATTTATACACATTTTGTTTTTTGTTGTACGTTTTATTTTTTTTCCGAGGGAGAAGAAAAACCGTAAACAACACTCCGTCGGACATCGAATGCATATGATACCGGTTAATTTGGTCGGCACACCCTATAACTGTCAAGGTGGTAAAAATTATGGTTAAACGTACGCTTTTACCGAACCGTATATTTGTAGGTGGCAATAAATACTAGTACTATAATACTCTAAGCCTCTCAATTAGGCGCTACACACACACACATAGGCGCGCGCGCGTACGAACACGATTTTGGTTAGGGATGGGGACGAGAGGAATAAAACGGACGGGGACAACAGGATTTTTAAACGTTTTAATTTAGACCTATAGGGTCGGATGGTATAAATGCCTTTGATCGGATCCGCCCGCCCACCCGAGTTCCGATTGACTATCTGGGAACAATACGAAGACAATATAAATTTAGGAACGAGAAAATACGTACGATGTATCAGAGATCGTGGCCATCACGAAAAGCGTCTCTAAAAAAGGAATGTTTGAGCATTACTATCGTGCATCCAATTTAAAAATTACAAAATCCAACACTGAACAGAAATAAGCATATAAAAACAATAATAGTTCATTGTACTTGTTTAATTTATTGTATATTATAATATTCTATTTCATTGAACGCGTTTAAGATATGACACGACCAAATTTAAGCTAAAGTTAAAACTTAAAACAATATACGTCCTTATTACGC
The DNA here is from genome assembly GCF_020184175.1 of Aphis gossypii. Lineage (NCBI taxonomy): Eukaryota > Metazoa > Arthropoda > Insecta > Hemiptera > Aphididae > Aphis > Aphis gossypii. The sequence goes on along the minus strand of NC_065531.1, from coordinate 57,303,806 downwards.
CTCGTTGACGATGACGAATTATACAATTATTATTTATTAATACAGTACAAGTAACACGTAAGTACTCGTGGACTTAAAGCAATCATTTTATCATACTTATTGTTTCTCTAGTTTTCAATGGGGTGCCGCTTTAATGCTCTTTACATATACTTATTTTTACAATTATTTTATTTTACACTGTTCTAATATTCAAATCTATATAAGGAGTTCATGATCTACTCTCCAAACTACTTCTTATATCGGGCATACAGCACGCATGGGGTATTATTTTTTAAAGTTTCTCTTTTTTATACACATTTTCTATTTTTATAAAACATGCGCGAATCAATCAATAAAATATGGCTAGATTATTTCTACAAGGAAACTTATATACTTTGATTTAACTTTTTTGCAGTAATTGTAAAAAATAAAATAACACATGATGTACTATTTTAAATATATGATAGGTTAGGTTAGGAAAGGAAAATTATCGAATAAATTTAAAGGATATAGTATGCACGATTGAAAACACAAAGTAATGTAACTTATACAAGATATACTAGTACAGAGTACTAATATGTATTTACCTAGTTAATTTTACTATTATGAATAAGACTTTTCAATAGAAAAAAAAAACTACAGAAAAAAAGGACATTTAAAATTTAAACTATTACGACACCACACAGTTGTAATACGTCTAGGAGATGGGTACGTAGTAAAACATATAATATCACATACGTGTTGTATAATATTATTAGTAATTATTAATACAGCGGAGACGCTAAAATATACGTCGACGACGATAGGATGTAAATCACCGGGTGGTTTGGGTAATATTCTAGATGTGTGTAATAAAGACGTGAGAAATAATTGACGTCCTCCCATATACGTACAAATCGGCCGACCGGACAACAATATATTCGTGCATTTTACTACCGACGCGCGATCAAGATTAAACGATAGAGCAAATAATTATGTGCTCGAAAAGCCGACTTGCTCGTTGAATTATATATTTATCCATTTTTAGCGAATTGATTTCATTTTTACCAACAGATATAACATAGTGTCGAATTTCTACAGCTTTTTCGGACATATTATTATGTTATCGTATTATGCCGCGATGTCTTCTACATTAGATTCATACGTATAGGTATTATTATACGTCTAAATGTGTGCCCTTCACCATATATAATAACGACGATTGCTGTTCTAAGCACTATAATATTATAATGTATAGCTGAATTATGATGGCCAAGTGTTACTAACTAGCGAAAAGTGTAAACGAACGTCCCCGTAATTTAGGTAAAACGAGTTTTTGTTTTAAACACGAATTTATGTGTGTGTGTGTGTTTTTTTTTTTTATTATTAAACTATTATTGAAACTCGTAGTAAATTATTTTAAAATAAATCTTATTAAAACATTTTTTCTCGTATCTGCAAACTAACGAAGACAAATTATTATTACGTATAATATGTAATATAATATTATAATCTACCTATATATTAGGAGATATTTAGTATAATATACTAAATAATTTATACTAAAAACATCGAACCACTTAAAAAAACGAATCGGTACTTAACTACATAATATTATTATATTTGATAAACATAGTGAAGAGGTACATCTTGGAAAAATTAATTTCGATTAACGTCTTTGATTTTTATTAGAAAAAAAACAGTGATTATAAATTATAATACTAAATAACATAATCGTAGAAGTTCGTTATGAGTCATAATTATTGTGTTCATTTTATAATATTACAAAAACGAAACGATGTAAAACACGTGAACCGGTAATGGATATTTTATTATTATTTTATTTAGTATTTATAATACAAGATAATTCGTCTAGCATTCTCACCCCTATTTTTCATCAACTTATGATTTTCGCAATTTTTGAATATTCCTAAAAAACATAATATTTTCAAGATCTTAAAATGTTTTGTACTACTTAGGGAGTGTTTTGTGTCGATACAAACTTCTGTTTTCTTTGTAAAAATCACTTTTTTTTAACTGTAAATTATTTAGTGGATAGTTTTTTTGTAAAAGTTGATGTGACTCCTTCGAAATTAAAATAAATACCTAATGTTTAGCTATTAAAATATTTATAGTAAGTATAATGGTCCTAAAAAAAAAAAAAAAATGGTCATAAAAAATATAAAATAAATATAATATTGGATCTGGTGTAATTATAATTGGATTATTCGAAAAAAAAAAAAAACTTTAAATATTGATAGATTAATATTAATAACTAAAATATGTTCAACTCACTGTATATAGCCCTATAACTTCTAAACCCATTACCATGGAGTTATAGCATATTTAAAGTGCACAAAATCAAAATATTAAAAACTGTTCGTTTGATTTTTGATTTTAAAAAGTCACCATTTTCAGAAAAATTACCGAATAAATAATTTATAGTAGAAAAAATGAGGAGGATCTAAAGAGGAACTCATTCAAAAAATAGAAGTTTGTATCTCAACCGACTCTTCATAAATCGTACAACAATGTACACGAATTTGAGAATATTATGAACTTTAACTTGGTATATTTAAAAATTTCAAAAATAACATTCTGAATAACTGCATTGTTAAAGAAAAAAAGGGGCGGGCATGCTTGGTTAATCACCTTGTATACGCGTACGGGCGACCACACAGCATCATAGACGATTAATACCTATTATACACATAATGTAGACCTATATAATATAATATAATGGGAAGATTACGCGCATTGTATGTGATTATTAAATAAACCGAATTCATTGATATGCGTATATTTTATACAAAATATTATAAAAGCGACGTATTGTGCCCACCGAGCATTATAACGTGATATCATTACGATACAATCGAGATGTGATCAGAGAATGATGAGTGAAACGCAGACGAAATAAAAAAAAAAAACAACTAACATCTATTACACTCGTGTTTACAGGGTGTATCTTCGTGTTTTTCTCTATCGATGGCTATTTTTCTTTGCCTATAATTATAATAATATATTTTTGGAAAAAATGATTCCGATAAAAGCATAGATACTGTGTTATATAATACAAACTTTTACGAATTTGTAGTGTAAAATTGTTTACTCATACTCGAATTAAATACGGTGTTGAAAACGCGCGCGAGTACATTATGTAATAATATTATACTTGTAATCGTCCGGTATATGTACCCACGCGAACGAAGGACGAAGACCAAAACTCCTGGACACCCTGTACGCATTTATACATGATTAAGAAAAAAATATTCGCAATGTAGTTTCTGAGATCTATCGGCGAGTAGTCCGCGTTAACGGAAATTAAATTTGATGTATATTATACATATTTTTGTATGTGTGTGTGTATAAATTCACACACATAATATTATATATTATTACAAAGAATATGTGTGACGAAAGTGTTGTTTGTTTATTATAATATTATAATCAACACAGCTAAAAATACGATGTGATAGTATAATATGTCACGTGTATTATAAACGTTGCACAATGCACAGGAAGCGTTTCCACAAATTCCGTTTGGCGAATCTGAGACGACCGCGACATCGGTTTCATATGTGATTCGTATTATTATTTCACCGAGTTCAACGTCCGTACGCGTATCACTAATTATAACAATGATCGGCCGCAGCATCAGCCACCACTGGCTCCGGTGCATGCGATGTTAACCCATTGATTGTGTTATAAACTTATAACCCGACTTGGATTAAATGTTCCCAATTAAATTACGCAACGACGTATGCGTCTACAGTGTGACGGACGAGTTAAAAATAATTAAAAAGAAACCAATTTTTTATAACTATTGTTATTATTATTTGAAGGCGCGGGCAGGTGAGAGACTCGTTATGTCGCAAAGCAAAGGTTTTTTCTCATTTGTCTATGTGTAACCCTATCACGTCTGCAAAGGAAATTGTTTGAATAATATACGATAGTGTTATATAATATTGAATAGGTAGTTAATAATATTTTAGTATGATATTATTACTATTTCGTCTAAAATAACGCAGGAATAAATATATATGATATTTTTAAAACTTCATATTTATACGTAGTGCAACGCAATACCACTGTTTTTGTACCTACGCAATCGTCAGTTAGCCATTGCTATGTAGGCTAAGAATTATACATCATTAGAAAGTAAAACAAAATCAAAATCCTTTTAAATGATTAATCGAATAATCGATTAATCTCTTGAATTGGAAACCCCCAGAGAAAATGTCCCACTCCCAAAACGATTAATATCATTTGTAAATAATATCGATAATATAGTTATATACTAGATAGTAACCTATACCGAGCTTACTTCTTATGTATGTACCGCCACGGCGCCGCCGCGCCGTCGTGATTTTGACGCAATTATTAGACGATCAAATAATAACGTATGATAACTAATAACCAATAATCATGAAGAAATAATAATAATAATTTACCGAACTGAGTTTCAAAATAATGCAGGTAACACGCATGGTAAATATTTATCAAATATTCTAATAATACTCGTATAGTATGTATTATACCTTTTATTCCAACATAGATAATTCTATGCGTAAATTATACATTTTCATATTTCCAAAACGATTATTTTATGCCATAATATAGACATATTAATTTCGAATTACACGAACAAATTATAAATCATACATATTATATCTTATTATAATAAATGTCCGAATATTTTCACCATAATTTTATTAACACCAGCTTAAATATATATATATTATATCTCCGCGCATACTCTAAATTCCAACAGGTAAATATTATAATTTGTTCTTCGTACACTATACAATTACTATCGACAAACCAGTCTAGTATAGTTCATTGAAATATTTAAATTAAATTAAACTAAAATTATCAACAACGGGAAATCGGGATATTATTAATAATTTATTTGCCTGTAATTTTTTATTGAAAAAAAATTCCAATCAATTTAAAATTAAATGCAACTACTGATATCAATTTACACTCATAAGCAATATGCACATAATATATATAACACTTGAAACGATGATAAAATATTATATTGACGCGTTCACAAATTAAAATGTTTAACATTTTAAATAACTTTAATAGCTCATAATACATTCTGATACTTTCGGGTATTGAACAATATACTGTCTATTATAAATCATAATATATACACCGATTGAATCTCATAATATTATGTAGGTGTTAGTTTTTTTTTTTATGTACCTATAACTAATTTTTTTAAAACTTTATAAAATTATGAAGCATACCATAATATATTTATAAAAAAAAACCCTGAAACGTTTAATGTGTCAAAATACCACATTCTATTCATACACCAGTTGCGTGCTGTCAAATATAGTTTTATTTTTTTCTAGACGTACATCCCAATATATCTAACCAGAATGCAAATTATACATTTTTGGACAAGTTATGTTTTTTGTGATGTTTGATTTATAATGATTTTCATTCGAAACGAAGTTCTACAACTGTTACCTTAGATAAACCAGATACAAAATACATGGATTGTGTGTATAGTGTAGGTTAAATCACTGTCATACATGTACATTTTCGCTAAACATAACACATTAAGAACGCACGTCGTTATAGTTATGTATATGTATATATATAAATATACTATACATGTATGTGTTAAGACCCACACGAAAGTATAATAGGTAAACGCGTCGATGTTATATTGAATATAATATTCTATAGTGTGTATAAATAAAACTTGTAATAGGTACCTATTTTGTTTTATGCATGACCAAATAAAAGCGAGATTAAAATCAAAAAGAACAACAAAATCAACAAAATCGATCGAATCTAAAATACTATATACCTAGTCGTGTAAAGTTCCTAACACCTCCGGACTTTTAAAATCACATATTATGCATAATACACGGTCAGTAGACACTTTATGCAAACCATACAATGTATAATATCCAAATAATATATCCAAAAATATATAAAATATTATAGAAATAAAACGTCGCAGGAACGTTGCAATGCGTATGCGATCTACAAATACGATAAACATATTTTACAATATGTACTTAACTATAATAATATGGTGTTTTCTTATGAGAAAAAAAATCACTGCTACAGGCGATGATGCGACTATATAGTATAGTGTTTTATAGAGAACATAACTGTCACAAGTAGGTTGTAAAGCTGCTCGATAAGATATTGTATAGAAAACACGCACACGCGTGATCGGATTGTGCCATGGCATTGTGATATTATATGCCTAGCTGTTACCTATATTATAATGTTATATCGCTTTATCATCGTTATTTAATTATAACGAAAAAAAAGCGATAGTTTGATAAACGAAAGCATTATTACGAGCCACGATCATCTTTTTTGTTTTTAAAGATTTAAGTTTCTATATTGTATTATATAGTAAATAGGTACAATATAACGCGATTGCGTCATTATTTAAGTCGAGGTCGTATTTTGATATTATCATAGATATATTATGAAAAATCGTATTATAGTAAAATAAATATAATATTTTTTTTTTTATATATATTTAATATGCGTGATTGCCTTACCGAGCCATAAAGTAAGCCGCATGCGTCCATGCACAAGTACATACAGGTTGCTACGCCTTGGATGTTTAGCTGCCCCATGTTCACCGAAGTTCTTTGCAGGATAACTGAAAAAAAAATAAACGAAATGTTTATAAATTCATAGATATAAGCACGTATGTAAGATACAAGTATGATAATATGTGCGGTAAAGAAAATGTGTACTATAATATTATAGTGCGTATATACTTTATATAACCACCTGGGCCGCCCGTACTTAATTGTATATACGTTTGACACGTTCCATTGTTAAATAAAAAGTTTTGCTATAAAGATTTTACTACATTTTAATAATTATTATAGCGATTATACAGAATGACGATTAAAGTGCCGTGATATACATGCATTATAATAACAATCATATGATATGATAGTATGGCGCCAATATGTATGTATATATATTACCGACGATCTACCGTATAATATTTAAGTATATTATCAAAATTCCAATACATCACGTACTTAATTTAAAATTACTCGTGAATAATTAAAGGCGTACATCGAAGTGGTTAGTCACTGGTTACATATAAAGTGATTTTTTTCTTTTTACTATCGTTTTTGATAGAACAGAATTAATATCAATAGACATCTATATTAATTATAGTAAAATAGTGTATAATATATTCTTATGTTGTGATCGCGCATCTTCGCAGTGATAAACATAACGATAATGCCGTATAATAATCCGCAGTAAATATACAATATAAGCCCATCGATTTTAAACCATAAATACTACCTATACGATAGACTTAACTAAATACTTATGCCATAAGACATGAAATAGGACAGGTTATAAGCTCCCATAATTAGTATTTTCTAAATAATAATTGCTAGTCGCTGATAATTTGAGGGTATATTATTCTGAAAATGCATACCTTTTTTTATATAATAAAATACACGTATAACAGCAGTATTAAGTAAGTTATATCTCGAATCCGTGACGTTTATGCCATTCCATTAGGTATAATATCGTAGATTATAATGCTAAAATTTACCTTTTTGTGTATAAATATTTTAGTTAAAATATAAAAATATATACTTCTTTATGGTGAACATATTTTATGCTTTTTAATGATTCATGTAAAATATTTTTTTTACAATGAATGACAGCAGAGAGTTAAAAACAACATTATACAAACTATATATTTATAGATAATATGTGAATAAGAACTCGCGTGGCAGCTTAAGGCGAACTAACTCAAGATCATATTTAATATATTATTTTAACGTAATAAAATTTAACAATAAATGTACCCATAACCTAGCTAGTTAGCTATGTGTAAGATACGAAAACATCTTTCTCTCGTTTTGCCGTGGGTTTGTAAAAAAAAAAAAAAATTAAAATAAATACATAATAATTGAGATTATCGTAAATGTTTATAAAATGAGTCCCTTCAATAGTTTAATATAATATTGCAGTTAAAACCTGATATTAGACGGCAAAATTGTTTTTTTCACTGGTCTGAAATGTGAACCTCATAAACATATTTCACTTTTTACGTAAATGAGTACATTAATAGAGAGGAGATCGTGTTAAGGCTAACGAGTCGAATAGTTATTATTATTATTATTTTTATTATATAAATTTCTGACGACGATCCATATAAAAATAATATAGTAATAACAATATTATTTTTATTATCATAGATGTAACCGAAATCGTATATTATAGCAGGGGGGCGGTTGACGGTTGCATTTAAAGCGTCCGACTCATAAGAATAATAACTGTCGGGGTAAAAAGGAGGCGCCTGTTCGAAATCGATTAGAATATTAAATGAATATAATATTATTATATATAGTGGCCGGTCAGAAAAAAAACACTACCATAAGGTTCCTGTGCGGCAACCGGTTCGTCAGTATGTATATAATATATTTATTATGGTATGTATGCAAGAACATATTTATATGTGACTCCTAAGCTCATTAACACAAATTTGAATTTAAAGGGAAAATAATAAAACACTTATCCTTATCTGAACCCCAAAGTATTGTTCCGATCTCGAGTGGGATTCAGGAATTTTATACTCAAATTGACACCAGCTATTATATTATATGTAGATAGAGACCAGCACCGCCGCACACCAAACACTGGCCGTGATTAAAAAGACTCACACGCATACGCATTATTATATAAAGATACACGATGCAGCTTAAATTTTTATATCTAAAAACAAACTTTATGTGCGTGTCCCGTCACCGCGAACAAAAACGGGTGTTTATTTAGTTTTTATTTTATTTTAGTCGCCCTATGAGAGTATTTTACGATTACGACCGAATTACACGGGCTTTCAAGAAAATAATAGAAAACCATAGAGGCGTCTAAAAAGTGAAATTGCCGGACGCATTGTATTCGTGCACCTACATCGTTTTATGACCTTTTTCCCGATAGATGCGTTTACTGCAGCAGCGTGGCGGGCGGAATCGCTTCACCGTAAACCAACGGATTTATATATTATTATATCAAAGCACGTAATATATAAGAATATAAGATGGGTACATAATATTATGCCGTTGACAAATAACTCTGTGTATATGTCTATCGTGTGTGTATAATGCGACGCGTTTTTCATTTCCACACAATACGCCCGATGAGTTGATACGTTAAGACCGAGTCCATTTATTATAATGTTATGTTCTCCCCTTATTTGAAAAATTTCCGGCTATAACGACTTTAAGCGACGCTTTCCCGACGATATGGATTCCGCACACAATAGAGTACGTACACATCTTATGGGAATATAATAGCATATACATGTATATAATATAATAATATGTCGTGGTATGCGTATAGTGTGTAAATGGTAGCATTCGAAAATTTAAACGAATAACAGGTATATCATAGAATTATCACGTTCTACGCGAGGGTAATCCGTTGAAATCCGATCAAAATTAATGATTATGACTAATGATTGTAAAGTATGTTTTTTTTTTTAGCCTCAACATAGTATAATATAGGTATAGTGACACAATTATAATTTTAAAAGCACCACACATAAATTTTACACATACTCCGCTGATAATACTTTCACAAACACACACATTCACACGCGTGCACGCGCGTGCGTAAGCATTTGTTACACTCGCCCTCCTCGTTCACTGTATTGACAATATACAAGTAGATACTACCAAGTCCTTAAGGTTTTCGTGAAGAAAAGTGCTATTTTGTGTAAAGTTCCACTAACGAATCACCTAATTAGAAAAAAAGATTTTACAGAACAGCTAATCTTTATGTCCTGTGAGCTACTTTAGTATTTTACAAATAAATGATATTAACTTGAAAATAAAGAGCATTAATAAAATTCCTTCGTTTAAACTAGAAACAAAATGTTTTACTTGGAAGAAAACAAGTTACGATACCATTAAACACATTGAATTATTTTTTAGAGTAGATAAAAACGTTTTTATATTTAATTACTAAAACGTTACGTTTCAAATCGAATAATATATACCTATATATGGTCCTCCACTTCACCTACTTTAATTTAAGAGGACACCACACCCGTATATGTTGTCTCCGTCTTATAAATGTACAGTATGATAAATTTGTGTTCAGCAGAATCAATTTCAACTTTAATACTTGAGTGAATTGACCTATTGACAAGTTTAAAGGTAAAAATATTATCTGTATTTTCGTGTTTATTTTTACGATATTTCAACTATTAATCGAATTAAAATAATTTGTATACCTACCTACTGAAATATTTTACAATTCATTCTTGTAGGTTTATCTATAATTTCTTCACACGCATTATTTTCAATTTCCATAGTGCTTTATAAACAATCATTTAAAGATTAACATTTTTTAAATTAATTTATAGGGTCATTTTTCGATATTCAAACGTTTTCCTGTATTTAAGAAAACCGCGCGATACGTATAATATTTTACAATCATTTATGTACAACAAACATATATATATATATATATAAGACTATAAAATAAATCATTAGACTACTCGTTACAATATTCAAATAATTTTACGATAAACCAAAACAAAGAGGTATAAAATAAACCAAATATTCAATTCTTAGTATCAGTATACATTTGAATAAATGTAAGAGCAATCAACTCAACAAAATAAGTTAAATTTATAAATTATATATATTTAATACATAATAATAACATAAGTAGTTACGGTTATGATCCTTTTGACGTAGAATTTTGAACATAACGTTATGTAAATAAAACATATTGATTCAAGCGATTTGTGTGGATTTATCATTAAGAAAATGTAGACTATTTTAAGATATTGAATTGACAAAATTTGTTTTAAGATCAAATAAAGTTTTTGGCTAAAATATTATTATTATGATTGTATGAAAATTTTTAGATCCTTAGGTGCAAATAAAAGCATTACATTCATTTTATTTAGGTTTAATCTGATAAATATGATAACAAATATTTGAAAATTCTCATAAAACAAAAACATGTTGGTATATTATATAAATATAAATATAGATAAAAAAAATTGAATAGTAAATATAAATATATATATTATAATAATAATTATCAATTAGCGACTTATATAAAGCTAAATAAACATTGTGCTTAAAAAAATTTCTCGACATAAAAAAAATCAATATACTCGTAGTTAGCAATTTGGTTCGTTACAACGAATGAGATCTGGGGTAAGAGATGCGGAGCTAGAGTAATTATAGTAAAATGGAACGTGTAATTCTTGTACGGTGATTAGTAATATTAAAACCAATCATTGGAAGTCATTCTGAGTACTACAATAATGCCGTTTAATACATTGAATATAAGAACAAGATGTAAGCAACTTTCCTTCTCAAATACTTAATAGACAATAATTCACATGATGTCATTTCCAGTTGGAAAAATTGTAAGCCAGCTAAGCGCGTCAGATAACGTATCCGCATACAAATACCACACATAAAAGACTCGTCGTTGGATTTACCGCTGACGACCATTCACAAAATTGCCTCAAATAAAAATGATTGTACCTATAATTTTATTATCTCATTTTACATTTTATTACATTTGAATATTATTCAATATATCTAATCTATAATAATTATCGGTGTAATAATATGTAAAACATTTTTCCCAAACACTTGAAGGTTGAAAACCTTTTTTTAGTTCTTATATATTTTATTTATCGTTAATCGTTATACAATATACATACAGGCATGGGCAGTTTTATAGCAGGTGCAGCGAACATTTTTAACCGCCTATTTTTTCCACACAAACAGCCCTCAGTAACATTTAGTTGTAATACACTCCACTAATTCACTCAATATAATGTTATTGACAACTATTGGACCTTAATCGTTTAACTCCGTATTAACTTCAAATTTCAATTATATAGGACATATAAATACTGTAATATAATTTTCGCACAACACTTTACAAATTATATTACATTTAATTTGTAGATTATGATGGTTTATCGAACCATAAAATAAAATTTTGTTTTTGATTTATAGTTTAATTGTTGAAATGTAATGTCATGTATAGCAAACACACCCCTATGATAATGCGGATCGCGAGTTTTTTATTGCTGGCTACCCACTAGTATATCATACTTCAATACTTCATAATATTATAGTATGCAATAGCAAAAAAAATGAAATGTCATAAATTTTTCCTCTAAAATTACCCAATATATTAACAAAAACTGCTTGCAGGACTAGTGTGGAACAATACATGATTTTGCATTAAAATGTTTGAAGTATAAAACCCCAAGTATAATAACATGTTTGAACTATACACGATGTATTGTATAGTTGTAGTACGTGTATATAATAAATAGACTATAAACAACAGTTCGGATTAAAAAGAAATTGTAACACCATTACAGGCCGGTTTGTCTATTACGATATGCCCATCACGAAAGATTCATGGGCGGGAAGAATATTAATACGAGGCGTATATTAATCTCAACTTTTCTCCGATCAGAAATCTTCGATCATCTGTAGCTAATGAGATTTGATCGTGACAACAGCGTTACGTACAAAAATAGTAAATAACGAAACGCCTTCAGTCTTTTAATCGGTGTGGCTAACCCTATATATCACTCTCACTCGTATGATATATAACAAAATATAGGTATAGTAATAATTGTAAAATACAATAATATTAACATTGTGTTATTAAGTACGCGGATTCGTTTACCACGGTCCACGAGGCTCGGATGTTATTATAATATTATGTCAGTATGACGGGAAAGTATACGCACTATATACAGTCGGTCGGGCCACATTATTAGCCATATTATTACTCTGTGGGCCACCCCACACGTATTGGGAAGAGAGAAAAAAACGTCTAAACAGTCGCGTTAATAAATCGTCGATAATTAATTTATATTATACACGCGTACAAAGTAACATGCAATATATCACACCGGTAATAAAATTATGTCCATATTGTATTATTATTATTATTATTGTTATTATATTCACGGAGTACTCGTTTATATCAAGTTGTTTTCCGCCGGTCGGCGCGTGGACACGCAAACGTACCCCGCTGTAACCCGTTTATGCTCTTCTCGGACTTGATGGTACAGGGTGTCACACCACGTTTGTTCCATCCGACGATTTGTTTTCAAACTGTTATTACTATTATTACTTTTATTATTATTTTTTTTTTTTGAAAATGATTACTATTAAAAATCAAATTTCAAGTATTTTTTTGGATTACCATGAATTTAAATAAGACAATTACAAATTTTGCTTTAAAGGAAAATACTTTAAAAGTAATATTGGTAATCTCCATCAATAAGCGTCCGCACTTCACGCACAGATTTATTTGAGCGTTTAAACATTATGTTATTATGCGATTTTCAACTTACGAGTTTATCGGTGTTTTCGAGTGCTGAACTTAGTCCCCGTAATATTTTATACAATTTTTTACGCGTAGGAATATTATGTTTAACGTTTTGGCGGGAACGGAGGTGCATATCTCAGATCGAACCCATAAAGTCACACCCTGTATAAAGGGTACTCGGATTGGCTGTTTACCCACTTATATTATTTATACATATTACCTATACACGTTTTTTACGATCTTATACACCGGTCATGTGATTACGCCGCACAGTTCCCACATCTTGACGGGGGTGGTGAACCGCACCGGAGCGGAGTCGCGACAACGACGTATAGGTACGCCAGTGGGATATCAATTAATTAACGACGTTTATACGGTCAATCGTTTGTTATCCGCGCGACGACCAACCGCGGCGCGTTTGCCCATTATACGACGGGTCCCCCCGGTAAGAGATATTATAATAATAACAATTTTAGTAATAAACGAAGTTTATGACGCGTGACGTTCGGATCGTTTCAATTAGACGCACGACCACCGAGCGGCGCAGTGGCGCTGGCAGCGGAATCGTCTCAGAGCGTACTTAACTGTACCTATATATTTATTGGTACATCGCGGGTTCGTGTTTACCTACCCGCGCGTTACATCATAATTAATAATAACGTATTACCGTATTTAACTCGAGTCGAACACTGTAATAAGACAATGATGAATAGGAAATTACGATGGAAGTATGAAAAAAATAAATCAATTTACAGAAAAAAAAAAATGAAAACAAGAAAAATAGACCGACGCGACGCCGTGAAATAGGCGTGATTTATAATATTGTATTATTTAGAGATCGCTCCCAACGCAATTGATTGATCGCACACTGACCACTGTGTGTCGGTTTTTAATATACAGATATATTTATAAGTTTATTTGGATGCACGATCGTTCATTGGGTTAAGGTTGCATTTAGTTCATGACCTTAATAATTTTTATGAATGCACCGAATCTGCGAACCAAAATGTTTTTAAATTCAACGATCAAAACCGAACTATTGAAATATAATATTAAACCCGAATTTAAGTTTTAAAAAATTACTCTTTATTTTAACTATTAAGTAAATTATATCAAAAGCTTAAGCTGTGCAATAAATATATAAGTAAATAGTTCTATTTATAAAATTTAGTACAATTATACATATTAGGTATTATTATACTAGTATAATACGACTACTGATATAGTAGATTATAAAAATATAAAATTACGCTTTACGATATCGGATGTTGTTTTCGGGTCAGTAAACCGATAAAAATATTTTTAAGTAGAATAGTAAAATTCTATTTTTTACTCCCGCAACTGATATTCTACAAAATAAAATCACACGAATTCCATTCAGTTCCAATGACCCATTCGCATAGTAAACAAACGAGTACATTTTCAGTCAATTCCGATCGGATATAATGTTATTATTAATATCATTTATCACAACGTGCGTTGCTGTAGTTAAACGCAATAATATTATTGTATCATAATAATAATAATAATTATAGTGCGCATTACTTCAAACGGCTTTGTAGCAATAAGCTTACCGCAACAGGTTTCGCGCGGTGCATAGGTACGTGATTTCCATATCATGTCCCACAGCTGACGCGCAAATTTGCACTGCAAATTTCTCAAACAAAATTATTTACTTTTTAAAAATTTGTTTGCGATGAGTTTTGTTTGATAAACGCTACTTAGGTTTATAGCCCGACGTTTAATTTTAGTAGAAACAAAAATATAATAGGTATGTATATATACAGATGACAATAGAAATAATATATTTTACCTTTGTGTAAGAATATTTAAGCTTTAAAATACGTTTATAGCGATCAGTTCTATTCTTTTTACTTCGAATTTAAGTATATTTATTCTTCAGTATTCGGTCTATATATATATATATATATATAAATAAATCTTATATAATATATAATTTATTAAATATATGTGTAGAATAAAAAATGAGTATGTTTATTATACCTATCTAATACAAAATGATAGAAAATTTTTTTAAAATTATGAACAATATAATATTAATGTAATAACTTATAAGATTTGTCTTTAAACCCACGGCTGTTTAAAAGATAACCTTGATTTAATTTCAATATTATTTCCGCGGACAAACATCGTCCTACCATAATAAGTCACATACATATGGATATACATTGGGTATATTATTATAAATTACTTAAACATAATTTTCGCTAACACAAATTACGAATTACGATATAATTTTATTGCAAAGACTAATTGATTTTTGATTATATTTGGTAAATATATACGAATTAAAGTTCTCACATATACACGTTTCATATCTCATTATCAAGGAAGTACTCGCGGGTATGTTAGAATTTTTCTTGAAAACTTCAGTCATTTTACAATAATGTGTATAGTAATTATGATCGTAAATACAATTCGAATTGGAAATAGTTTAATATAATTTTATAATCTACATGATCGATTCGCCTTATAGGTAGTATCCATATACAACCCTTATACGTGATAATTATTAAATTTGATAAATTAAAAGAATATATATATATAAATATATACGCTGGAAAACGTGAATACTCGAGGTTTGATTAAGACACAATTCCTGAGATTTTGATTTTTATTCGTTCCACGGTTCTTTTTTTTTTTGCGTTACAGAGGAGCTACTGATATGAAAAAAATATATAGAAGTATCAACTTAAATGAATATCCAATCTTGAAAGTGCTACTTGAAATATTTTTACACTTTTTATAATTTACTCATCAAAAATAAAATAATAATGCTTACAGAAAAGAATGCGTTCGATTTCATACTTAGTAGAATCATAAACGATTAATTTTTAAATTAATATTAATATTACAAATAAAGAAAAATACCGAATCATTGAACGCAGAATTAGTGTATGACCTTGACATTTATTGTACTTGTACAACTATAATCTATCATGAAATCTAAAAACTACATTTTGATAAGACAAAAACAATCGGTTTTTTATGACACGAATACATGAAATCATATATATGAGATATTATATACCTACCTATGGAACTCTATACACTTTTGAATCACGTGAGCATATTTCGAGTGTAAATATTTAAATAGTTCAACGGGTTGAAAAGTGTGTATTAAAGAATATCATTACTAAATAGGTGTATACCTATGTACAGAACGTAGTACGAGAGTAGTAAAGTATATACGTGAATAGATGAGCACTTACAATAAATTAATAAGATTTACATAATTTATAACATTAACATTTCGCATAAGCATGGTTTTATAACTGCATAATGCATTCAATAATAATTCTACTGTCATAGCTATTAAATTATCCCGGTTAAGAAGCAATACTACAATACTATATTTATGAAAATATCATTACCGTAATATAAAATTGCATTTAATATCCTCTGTATGTAATATTATAATTTAATAGTTATATAAAAACCCGAATAAATTGGTATACTGTGTAGTAGGTTTTAACTTTTTAAGTATACCTACCTTATCATTATGTAGTTAAATAAATGGCGTGTAGTTCTAATTCAATGATAAATCACTTCACACGAAAAACGATTCTGAACGAAAACGGTATACCACTGTATCATGCTCTATTTCTAAGAATATTTTATAACTTATTTTTCTATTATTATAATAAGTAGGTAATACTAATTTTTGATAAAAAATATCGAATATGTTATAATAATTAAAATCGCGTACTTAATAATAATTATACAATATAATATCTATAATAAATAATGAATATTACTGTAATAACTTAAAAAAATAAGTTAATATTTTAAAATGATTTGAAAACGAGTATATGATCGTTATATAAATAGCTTAAAATTAGTATAAATAAATATTTAGAAAATTTTACAGTGTATAGAAAAACATAATATAGTTTATAAGTAATAGCAAAAATCTAGTCCCTGTAACTTATTTTATGTTAGAATATTCTATAATTTTGTAATAATATTTTAATTTCGAAAGCTCATAAAAAAATAAAGTGATTTTACACTAAACTTTTCATTCCAAAATTTTCATTTATAAGAAATAATAAGAAATCAAATTAAGAATACCTATGATTAATGTTTTTATAAAAAATAGTATGTAATTCGTTATTTTAACTTATAAAAACTTGTGAATACAATAGAATTGTAATACTTATTATTAAAATGAACAATAAATTAAATTTTAAAATAAATTTGCCATTTAGTATTCACTATTACTACCTGATAATAGGATGAATAAGCACCGAAAGTATTATTGCAAAACAGACTTTTGATTAAAAATGTATTGCATCAACATATTAAATATAAATTAAAATTAACGATGACTGGTATAAAAAACTACAACAAAAATCAGACGTATTAAGTTAAACATATTTTATGGTCAATAAAAGATGTACATAAAACGATCAAGAAGCCCTACAGTAAACATACGTAAATATAATATATATGGTATAGATATATACTTAATTGCGTGTATTTTGGAGGTCTATTTCGATTTTGATAGTCGTAAAAGATTTTTAGAATAGCTTCTGCTCGTGATTGTTTAATAAAAATTTAATGACATGAATATGAACATTTGACGACTTTAAATACTACGTATAAAGCTTTACGATCATCTTAATTGAATAAATATTGTTTCAAATAAAATCGTTAATCAAAATTGTATTTCTTCGAATGAAAATTAATGTTTTACTATTTACTAGGTACTGTTGGCAAATAATATGTACATAGAGTACTCGTATATGATTTTTAAATAGCTATGACGATAACACTGCATGCACGATTTTATGGCTCTGTATTAATATTTAATTTAAACGTACATTTTCGGTCACCGTATAGTCCGTTTATCGACACATAAGAATACTAAAGTTCAAATTGACAATTTTAGGTTCGTTGGTTCAAAATTTGTTTATATTTTTTTACATTTATATATTTTTATAATTCATTTGTATAAGAAGATATTTACAGTGGCATAACCGCGTAACTTTTATGGTAGAAAAATTTAATAAAACGCCCAAAAAGCGTATTTGAAATTATAAAAAAAATTGTAGCTCAAAGGCCAAAACATCAACAAAATAATATAAGCATAGGTGAGTGTTTGTGACCAGGGTTCTGCTGCTACACTCCCTTTCAGAATTGCTGTTCCTATATAGTTACAGCGATACTTCCGTTTCAACGGACAACAAAAGAAATCCGCATTATAGAAATGTCCGTTAAACAGAATTACATAAATTTCGTTCTAATTTGGTCATGGTTCAGAAAAAAATATTTACCTAAATAGAAAATGTCGTTTGTAGACGGAAGTTTCACTGTATTACGCCAATGGCCGTTTTGTACGAAAATAAACGCACAACGCGGTGCGAATGGGCGTAATAATTATTATATTCTCAAGAACGTTCAGACGTGCCTTAGCCGGAGACCATTGTGTGTAATGTATTATCCTGTACCTACCTATCCTATACCACGTGCGCAAGTATTATATTACTATAATATGTTGTATTATATGCGATTTATCAATTCGCTTCCGATTCGTTAAACATGTATTATTGAAACGTAATCGCGAACCGGGCACGGCACACAGGTGGTACCCACCGTAATATATTATATTATGCGTATATTACAATATTATATAAACCATCCGAACACTTCGTCGGCGTAGGGAACATCGCGTACGTTATTATAGGCGACAGCGACGACTCAATCGAGTGGCCCCGAACCGGTTTTTCCGACATTTGCGGTCCCGCGTGTGTCCAATCTCATCGCATGCGTGCGGTCCATTACGTGCGGATAGTTATGGTCCAGTCGTACTATAATAATATCTTGTGGTACTTATGTCCGCGAAATATATCCGATTTCCGTCGATCTACTATAATATGTATTTATTATGTATACAAATAGACGCATAGGTAATGTGCGCAAGATTTACAAACGATTGTACCAAACGAATGGTTTTTTTTTACGAAATCGCGGTATCGGATGTCCGCCGGGCTAACGAATACACGAATTTTACTTTGTGCTAGTATAGTTATTATAGTAGGTATATTATGTATGTAGGCATTTACGACATACATATTTACACGGTATTACAATATATTATATAGCATTTAAATTCACGTGTACGGTATCTCGTGAATAATAATAATAATAATATGGTAATACGCGTACCGTTAATGTATACCGCAGCACGTGCACGTACTGTCCTATACGTATATCGGCGCATACGAGCACATTTCAAATATAACAGAAAAAGGCATAATCGTTCTCCTATAATAATATTTATATAGTACCAGAGTACCTATTATAAATACACATGCGATATGAGTCTGTAATAACACCATCGCAGTGCAGTGTAGGCCTATATACACGCAAAACGAGTAAGTTGCGTTGTGGGAATCGAATCCGGTATCTCCTGTGAGGTCGAACTCTTCTAACATAATTAGTATACTCGCGTATATCTACTGATCAGTTAGGTTCGCGCGATATATATGTACAAATGTACAGTGTACTACCTACTTAGTTCGCCATATCGGCATATAACTATTATAACTATTCGCCACGGCCGTCGTATAGTTCGAATCGCGAATACAAATTTATACAACGTCGATGTCTATACATGGCATACGTCGATAAAAAATCAAATACTATACTTAGAAGTTAGAACTAAAATTTAAAAAAAAATATGTGCAGTTTACACATTATACACCGAGTAAGCTTCATTCTCAACTAGAGCTATTAGTAGCTATTATTAGTACTTATACACTTGTTTTTATATTTTGTATTCTTATTTAAAAATATTTAGCCCATGAGAAATAAATGACTAATTTACGATACGAGTAGGTATGTAGTCACCCGCGAAGCTTAAAAGAATAATGACGCTGATTATAATTTCATAATAATTTTATAAGTAACTTCTTTAAACAGATACGAGTAATAAGTAAAAACGTGTTCTTTCCTAAACACATACGCAGGACATACGAGTTTAACACCAAATCTACCCAATCAGTAACGATCTCATGGTTTTTTTAAGATTTGTATAATATAATAAGCTCACCATCAATAATACGGTTATAATAACATTATGCATTTATACACTACAGCCGATGGTTTGTAACGAAAAAGAAAAACAAGGCTTACCTATAACTTATAACACATATTATTATAACAAGGACTTGCGAGAGGTCCTATTAAACGTATATATCATATAGGTAGCGTATCTATAATGCATATAGTTGTGAGTTAGTGACAAGCGGTTGCGGGAACAATTATCTGTGGTTTAGTCGTATATACGAAGTACGAAGAGCAAGTCTTGACAGCGATACGAGTGCGCTCGAGTCCGAACTGACCCGCAGGGCGACACGCCAGAGTGGAATATACGAAATATACCTATTCGGTAACGACTATAACGAGACAAATAATAAATATTATTAATAATAATAATAATAATGATAACGATAATAATAAGAAAAAGAAGAAGAAGAGAATTCCGAAGCAGGGGAATCGACCTCACAAGAAGTTACTGAGTTTCGGGTATATTATATACATAAGGAAATGTGACAGCCGTTACACTGTATTATTATGCGCCTAACCAAAGCTACGAATACCGTTGCAGGCTGCAACTGTACAGGTCATTGTGGTTCCCGCGCATCATTGGCACCTAAATACAATATTATAATATATTATCCGACACGACACCAACACAAGACAGTATGTATACACCGCGGTGTTCGATGGCGATTGTGATATATGAAATAATAATACGTGTGGTATGTGCGTCCGCGAAAACGACACATATTATTATAATAATATACGTTTTTTTTCTCTCCTCTGGGAATTTCGACCGCGGAGCACAGAAGTCGCGTCATTTCTTTTGTTTCCTTTTCTTTTCATACCCCGGGGCTTGTCAGAGAGACAAATCTGTTGGCGTTTTGGGGGAGGGTCCTGCGACCGCGGCGGACATTGTCCGGCGATATTTTGTATTATTATACGAACGTCGTACGTATAAAGACGGTCGCGCGAGATTGAACGCACGCGGACACTCGAATCCCGCGGGAGACGATAGACGGCGAGCTCACCGCGTGCACAATAATATCATACCCATCATATTATTATATTATGCATCGTATGCATTCTCGAGGAGAATAAAATAATATTAGTACATATATATATATACGATACATAGGTACCTATATTATAAGGCGGTATACGCCGACGTGTGTCGGTGTTTGTATATTATTGTTGGCGGCGCGTGATCCGCTCAATGGGCTGCGCGCTGTAATATCATACCCGATGGTCTCGCCGTCTCGGTTTCTCGTTTTACCGCCATTAATCTTATAGATCATTTATTTCGTTTCTTTCCCTCTCTGTTTAATCGAGTACAAATGCACAATAATATTACTATACTATAATGGTCTACAACGCGTATAACTATAGATAGGTCTCACCTCGTCTTAGCACCGCGTGTTTATAATAATATATATTATCATGTATATATTATAGTCCGTTTACTAAATCCGTGTTACGCGCGTTGTATCGATATCTGCTGTGTTATATAACACACAGTATAGAAATACCAATAATCAGAGAAGGACTTACACATTTGCCGCCTGTGGGTAATTTAATTATTTTGCGACCTTTCGATTTTTTTCCTTCTACACGCGAGTAATTTTTCGATTTCTAAACGTAAATTTAAAGACACCTTATAATATATTATATTATCCTTTGTATCCGTATATTTGTCCGTAAGCTGTCCGTACGATTATTAATCATTATTTATTACACGCATAATAACATAATAGTATTAACGGGTTGTCGGTATAAATTTAATTCTGTGATTTTATTTTTTTTACCTTTATTTTCACATTTTGCTTATTATATTCCCTACGTCATAAATTGTAAATATTATCTTTTATGAATAATTATAATAATAAAATTGTCATATTCGAGCTGTGTACGCTGTATATTTCCACACCATCTTAGACTTTATATTAAATAACAACTTGCAGTAGTTATGTTATACAGGATAAAAAAGTGTAGGTACCTACATGATAAATGTTTAAGATCATAAGGTATTACATTAACGAATCTTTTAAATTTTTGGTGGTAATTATTCCAAGTATTCCCACCTTTGTTTACTATACACATTATATAAACATGAAATATTACAAACAAACATACACTGTTGACTATAAACATATTATAATTTATAGCTATCACTATCTATTATAAGTATATAATAATTCTACATGTCTATATATTTTTTTGCCACAATTCTACAAGAACTAATCATTTTTCTGTGTTGTATAACTTATATTTGAATAAATTATTGTAATCTTCAATATTTGATTTTCAAAAAGTAAAAACACCCTCGAAACTTTTTTCTGCGTAAGTCCCTGAATTAATACTTTGACATGAAAAAAAATTACCAATTATTAAGTTATATGAAATATGTATTGTCCGTGATGGGGAGTCGCGATTCTTATGCGTATAATACATTTTATGTAAATTAATGTTAGTTCAACTTTAACAAATGCATTTTATATATAAAGTGTCATCAACTACCAAATTATTCTTATAATTTTAAAAAGTACATTAAGCATTTTTTTTTTTTTTTGAATATAATATTATAGTAGCAAGTATTCAATGATAATGTATATTTTAAATTCATATTACATTTACGGTTTTGAAACACTACGCATATATTTTAGTAAAAACATTAAGTAAAATATACCAGTTATTTTATGATTTATTACTTTTTAGGGTTATCTAGTAAGTAATTTACACCTAGCTGTTTCATATATGGCATATAGTTCAGTCACATACGGATACTCAGCACTCATTTAATACTAAGTCCAGAATATTATTAAACTAAAAGTTAATAATACTAGTTTGACTAAAAATACGATAACGATAATGAGTACGGAATGGCTTACAATGAACCTCGTAATATAATATACTTTACCTATTATACGCCTATTTAATCTAAACGACTCCAATGATAAGTACGGATTATAGATAGGTACTTAAAAGTTAAAATATATTCATAATAAAATTAAGTGGACAATATTAGGCACCCAAAGAGTAAAGCACCCATAACGATTAAATTCATCAATAAACAAATACTTTTAATAAGAAAAAATTATATCGTGAAATCTCGCGGCAATGCCGGTGTACGCAAAAACACACAGACTGACAGTAGTAGCACACCACGGCATGCTCTCCCACGTAACGCGACTGGAGACACACCACTCCTCATCGCCACAGCGACGGCGGTATTTTATAATCATTACATTTATGATGTCTCAGCTAATTTCTTACAGTTTTTATAATACTTTATTCATTAATCCCATATTGGCCTATATATACGATCGTTGGTACTTTGTAAAGAATAGATATCATTATTTTATTTCCCGAATAGAAATCCCTGTATTTATGACACATAATATTTCCTCGATATATTTGCATTTAATACGTCTTACGCACAGCCAAATATTTAGACAAGTAGAATAAAATACTACCCATGTTGTAATGTCTATATGCAACAGTATAGGCATACAAGTTTTACAACTACATAGAAAAATGATCCGTTCTAGTGGAATGGTGCAAAAAATATGGATATGTAGAATTATAATAACCTTATAATATGTAGTGATAGTTTTAAATTATGATTTATGATATGTTTATGGTTAACCGTGTATGTTTGTTTTGAATAGGTCATGTTTATGTAATGTATATAGTAAACAAAAGTGGGAATACTAGGGATATGAATACTTCCGAAAAACAGTTTTTTTAAACGAATGTTAAATTTGTTAAAGTAATACTTCATGATTTAAAACATTTAGCATGTATCTACCTATACTATTTATCCTGTACAGCATGACTACTGCAGATTGTTATTTTATATAATATCTAGTGAATTGATTATAATTTCTGCTGACATATACAGCGTATATAGTTTCGCTATAATAATTTTATTGTTACTATTATTCATAAAAAATATAATATTTACAATTTATTCCATAAACAATACAGTAAGCAAAATGTGATTAAAATTAAAAATAATACTACTGTACATCTTTTGAATGATAGAATATCACTTGCATTATTGTCTATTATTATGTTTAATAATTATTTAGTGTATTAATGTCAAATTTATAATATTATATTTCTTATAACTTATAACTACTTTAACTTATTATATAATAAGGTACACTGTTGCAAATTTATTTATTTATAGTAGCATATTACTTAAAAGTTAAAGGTTAAAGGTTAAAGTTTACTTATTGAAACCTTAAATGTAATTATGTAAACGAAAAAGGTATTGAACTCTTCAGCATATTAAGAATAAAATGTGCATATAGGTGTATGTGTTTTTAAATATAAAATGTACTTATAATCATATTATATTAAAACATTGTTTCAATATAGGTAATATGATTAAACAAAAAAAAATTGCAAAAACACAAATTATTTCGAATAATGGGGATGTTTTGTAGTAAAAGAATCGCAATTTACTTACCAAATTTATTTAGAAGACATGCGTGGTTTTAAAATTTGGTCCGACATGGCCCGCGACAAACCGGACGTCTGGGAATATTAATGAACCGCGTGGCGTTTCCAGAACGAATGATTTACGTTATATTCGGCTAGACGCAGTTAATATCTTCTTTTTTTTCTTTTCTTTTTTTTATTTATTTTGATTTTTAACGCTTCGACCTTATCGGCGGCCCCTGCGCCTTGTTCGTAATCCGTTCCGTGTATACATTTCGATCGTAAATCTTTTATGCTAATAGTTGTCTGGTATACTCTGGTACGGCGCGAACGGGCTCGCCGATCGATTATGTGGCGGACAGAGAATAAATTACTTTTTAATTGATAAACACGTAAATACTATACGGCGGTTGTATGTAACACCTATGTCGATCGGCACGATTTGCTGTACAGATATGAGATGTATGCACAACAGATATTGACGGCCATCGTCAGCGTGTGTTCATCTGACAATCGCGATCTTATCTGATGTACGATTTGCATACACATTAGTATTACAAATTGATATAATTTTATTACCGCGCGTACGGTACGGCGTCTACCGTTGGTTACAGTAAAACAATATTTAACTATATGGATACAAACATAGGTTACTATAATATTTAATTAGCAAGAAAATCTTCACGATATGACATTATTACGCGCGGCATCATAAAAATCTACATTACTATAGTGTATAAAGGTACCATTAAAATAGTATATTATTATTTTTCATTGGACCGTATGTAAGTTATTCAACTTGCATCACACTTATTATGATATTAATATAATGTATTCAAATCATAAACTACAGTATGATTCGTAAAGAACAATAGTTATTACTTGTTTAGAAATTAATATAATATGTATATATTAACTGAAAGTAGAAATCAAATTAAATGAATACCTCAATGGATCATTGACTAATTAAATCATCTATAAGGTTTCAGATTAAACTTGAACACATAAATGAAAATAAAGAAGTTATACAATAACCATTTATTTTTCTCAGATGTTATAGACCACAAACGACGAATGAGATGTAAAAAAAAAATATATTTCACACGCGCATTCTTTTTACAGCTGTTTGAGGCTGAATAAAGGTGTTTTTTTTTTTTTTTACAAAACTGCATGAACATATCTTTATCACATTGAAACGTATTATACGCAAATGGTAAAATATAATAATATGTGTACAATATACGTTATTCAAATAATATTATATTTATTTGGATTTAAAAAGGAAAAGAACGTTTTGATTGAATGGATAACTTAAAATATTGAATAAATTTTTTATACTTGGATATATATTATACTGTATATACACATTACACATAAGAAAATTAATTTAAATTAATAACTATTATTTTTGTGAATAAAATATTTACATATTATTATACACTATATACAATGTTGATATGTTCCTAGTTTACTAATAGAAAATGTGATAGATTCATTTTTTTAATGTTAAATTATATTTTATAGTATCAGAAAATCTCTCATAAACTATCATTATAATACGTGTATAATATGATATATGTTAAATTTTTCATACACACGATATAATATCATAATCGTATATCAGTATATGTATATTATGTATACGCATGTAACCATATACATGATTTCTCTCGGAAATGGAAACATATATATACAATATACATGCATATTATAATAATACCTTTTGAAGGGCTGCACAAAGCGTCCAAACAAAGTGCATATCGCAATGATATTATTATATTGTTATTATAATATCTATCTCGATGAGCATTTATACATCGAGTAAATTCGGATATTATCGAACCTCGGGGGCGTTTAGACCCCCATAAATTATCAGCTGGCAGTAGCCATAAAACGCGAGTATATATACGATGCCGCTCTATATAAACGAATCGCTTCACCGGGTCCACAGGGTTTTGGGAATGTTTTTGTGATCGGAAAAAATCTAAATAACAATATATGTATAATAAGCGTATGTATGTACATAAGTCATGTACTATGTGCGTGGTATTGTCAAAATTTAAACGACTCGGCCACAATACACTGATCGCGATCTCTTATAGTCAGTGTTTTCCTATACGTTATTATCATTATTATTATTATTTCCACGATATAATAAAAACCGAACACGCGCGATTCCCGCAGTGTTATTATCCCGATAATTTGTCACATTCGAATGATATATGTAATATGTGTGTGTGTGATCAAATCCGAACACTATTATTGTATAATAATAATACATACAATTTTATATTAAATACCTACTGAGTAGGGACCTTGAAGTCTGTGGGCATTTCCGTTGCATATTTACTGATTTTTACTGCCTGCCGTACGTATTTTGCATTGAACTATATAAGCAACACATGCGTCTGCAGGATTTCGAATAAAACGCTGCAAGTACCTATCCAGGAAATTTACGATTCGACCTCATACTGATGCAAACGTCATGCCGCCGCGCCATTAGGAGTCCTTTTAGAATATCAAACACTATTCGTATTACAACTACAGCTGCCACTGTTGCCTCAGAATTCCTATTCAAATACCATCCGATCTATATAACGCGTAGGTAGGTATATATAAATGTGTAAAGCTATTCTGTTATTATTATTTTTTTTCTCTGTCGTATGACACTTAAAATCTGTGCATTTTCATCCGATATACGGTTTATTATAATAATTATATACAGTCTTTATCGTACAGAACGCAATTGTCTAAGAAAATAAACACGTGAATATAGCCATATGGCTATCATTATTGTTCAACAACCGCTGCGTCGTCGACAGTTTGAGTTTTATAATATGGTACAGTTGATAATTATATTTGTTTTACCACACGTTACCCATCGCCCATCGGTAAAGCGATACACTATTAGTAAAGTCACCTACGTGAAGTGCGTATTATTTTCCATTGATACATAATAATTTATAATATAACACGACTGTATTATAGGTACGTATTATATATAAGTATCATATATGGAATAACAATATTATGCTTTTACGATAGATATACATTTTTTATTACCTATACATTAACATTTTTACGAACTTAATTTAATTATGATCGTGTATAAATCTAAGAACGGATAAAAAAATTATAGTATAAAAAATGTAAACCATTTAGTAATATTTAGTATTAGATTAGATGTATTGTTATTGAAAGTTAAGACACAAATTAATATTTATTGATGACACAATTCAGGAAGTGTGTAAAACTACTATCAAATAAATATTTATGTCTTACAGTATTATAATATATTATACGGTTGCATATTAGTAGTATACGAAAATATAATAAATTATATACACATTTGAACATACATATCATATATATGTATACATATACATTATACGCGTAAGAATTCTAGTTTATATAGTTATGTAAATAGCTCAGAATTTCATACATTTCCGTACAATGTTAGCTGATGTACAATTATTGCCGTATGACAATATTGTCGTAGGTTGAAACTTTTGAATATAAACTATTGATCTTAAACAAAAGTAATAAAACGCTAATATACATTTAGGAAGTAATACACAAGATTATAATATATTATAAATTGTAATATTATGTTGTTATTATTATTCTACACACAGTCTCATGATGTACAGGAATACTTGTGTGTTTACTTGTGAATAGATAGATATATTATAATATAAAGATAATGTGTTTATATATGTATCTACATCGAACTCTACAAGTGTAAACCCATCAAAAAAATATTCCAAAAACGATTTTGTATTTTCATTCAGATGTGATTTATTCAAGTAGGTAAGACGTCGTTTGTGTGTTCCTTACGCAGTAGAGTTACACACCTGATTTATGGACGCATTTAAATGAAGTCATAACGAGATATACATATCTCCAAAAAGACATTAATCTTTACGAACAAATTACTTTACACACCAAACTGTATTTTTTTTTTTTTTTAATAGGTTTGCTAAAGGACTCCAGTTTGCTCCTTAATTATAATCGTCATGTATCGGATCCCTTTGACGCACACGAGTTCACGCACAGTGTCCGCTAGCTCAAACACGCCCGCGAGTTTATGTGTATAATATTATGCGCTTTTCCTCATATCATATCATGTCATATATATATACTTAGTACGTACATATACTTAATCGGGCACAAGTCACACTGGAGTGTTTGTAATAAAATAATAATAACAATAAATCCCAGCTGAATGTAATCCTACGGCGAGTATTACACGTGTAAGTCTTGTATATTATATGTACGGATGTGTTTATATACACGCACATATTATCTGTTCGTGGGGGTGAGGGGGGTCATGTTGGTAGTCGGTGGACGACGCTAGAAGAGTGCGGAAGAGAATAAAAAGAATCCGTTCTAAGTTATTGTCATCGTCACACGCCGAGACGACGGAGAGCCACTTAATAATATATACATACATATAAATGTGTGTGTGTGTGTGTATGTGTATTCGTACGTAAGTTATAACATAAGCGTAACCGCATTTATAACAAATGAAAGTCATAAATATAAACGATGTATTTTCGGTGCTGTGTATACGCATATTATTATACATATTTTCTAAAATCAGAGCCAAGCAAGCGCGAGTGGTTCAATAACACAGAAGTCGAACGAAATTGACCCGAAAATCCAGAAAAAAAAAGATATACGTGAAAACTATTTGAATCGCTGAGGAAAAAGTCTGGCAAACGAAACGATCACTCAGCACTCTCGAGCCTCAGCCTTTGGTAGAGAACGAACACGTTGACGCCCTTCCAAACGGGTGCTGTACGAATTTATTAGGACCACGCAATACATTTAAAATTTACTGTCGTATTACAGTCATGCATCGAAATACGGTTCTAAATATCGAAAACGATGTACGCCATAAGACATTTAATAGGAACAGTATTTAAATCATCAATAGTTAATAGTTGAATATCATACAATTTAAAGTAGCATATTATTATGGTTTAATGTATAGAAACGCGTTTCGACGTACCTGTGGTATAGCGTGATCGTTTTTCGGCATTTTGTAACATTATGTATTTTCAAATCTTTCGACACCTCAGAAGTGCACTCCGAACGCATAACACTGCAGCGACACGTTTTATAACTCGTAAATGTTTATTACTATAGTACGTCAAACAAAAAATAGCATTGTAATATCTTAAACATGCGTTTGCATACAATATATAATATATACTCACGCTTGCCGTATGCGCTTTTATAATGGCAGTTAAACACTTTATCATGTAGCATTTCTACGTGGTGTCGTTACGAGTTTATGTTCCTCGTTTATGCATAATGTCTTGTGTTAAATCTCAAATCAATGTTTACTGCAATCGTGTATTTATCATAGCCAAAACGGTAAAACGGTATATTTATATACAGTTATTAACCAGTAAATTATTTGATACATTTATAATTTAAAGTAATCAAATAGGTGATTATCGTATATTTATTTATGTTCAAAAATACAGGCTGTTCTCCAAAAACACCAATGTCGTTGATATAATATAAATAACAAAAATCAAAATTCTCTTAAATTGTGTTCATACAATTATTTTGTAACATAAATATAATTATTATCTATATAAAAAAGAACAAATTCCTATTTTATACTATGTTCAGTGCACAATCAGTCTTATATAATACAGAGTAACATAATAAGCCTTCTGCCCCCTCTTGAACTATTTAAATGTTTAAATTTTAAAAGTATCTATATCTATACTATAAAATATTGTATAATTTAAACGTGTATATTAAGTCGAAATATAAAATAAAACGCACTTCTAAAGACCTAAAAAGAAAACACTTATATAAATGAGTACGCATTATCTGATAAAAATTATTTTCGCAAATTTTTATATTTTTCTAATGATTATCATAGGCGTTAGAGTGTTAGACATAATTTTAAATTGTGTGGGACGTGAATCAAAATTAATGCATAAATCAAGGACCGGCTATTTTCACAGATAGCATTGGAATATACCGTGTTTATAAAATGGCTGCTCATTATGCAAATTATCTCCAATGACTCCATTATAAATTTCGTAATTGCCATGTTGTTTTAAGCATTAATTACAAATCACTTTATAACTGTGAATACTTTACAATAATAGGTAGATCAAAATGTTATTAATATGCGAACGCCAATTTATAATTATTAATTTTAAAAACATAAATTTCATTAATATGGTTCGAAATAAGTTTTAAGCTAAAATGTAAAGAAACATCAGTTTTAAAATATTATATAAAAAAAGAAACTCACACTTTAATTACGATTTTACTTTAAATAAAATAATATGAAATATTTCCTATAATGTTCTTCATTTATGCAACGTTTATATTCTATACGTTGAATAAAACAAACAAAATTACATTATAATTTAAAAACAAATATGAATGCCTATGTATGATGATAATTGATATTTTACTGTATTAACTAGAAACTGTGTTTAATTTAATAGCCGAATGATTCGCTCGTGGAGTTTGGTGAAAGTTCACGTCATATTACACTGAAATGTAAATAATAAATAACAACACCACAGTATTTATTCTTTTGATTTCGGTAATTAATAGAGAATTGCCCTGGGGTAACGTCCGTCCATTGTCAATTATTGAGGAGAACTACATTTTTTTTTATACATGAATCGTACGAAATACCGGTATACATCGTAGGCCACCTTGTAGTTCACAACGTAAAAAAAAATTAAACGTTGCATGTCACAACTGACATTTTCAAAACCTGTCAAAAAGCAATGCCTAGAAGATGTTAGTTGGTATCTACTCTTGACTTAAAAAATAAATTTATCAAACAAAAAATAAAATAAAACTTTGATTAATAAATGTAAAAATTACTATAATTTATTTAAATAAACAAACTATTTTGAAAATAAACGAGTATAATACATTTCATTTTCGTCAGTTTGAATACTTAATTAATACTAACTGCAAAACCAAATAACCGACTACGTGTAATTAGTTTTTGAATCGAAATAAATACTTATATGTTGTACTTATATAATATTAACAATCTACATTTCTACAGCGGTTAATTGATATCCAAATTTAACAAACACTCAGCATTTTGACTCGGCGTTTTAGGTAGGCAATAAATACACAATTAAGTCTGGAGAGTTTTTTTCGGCCTTCCGCTAACACACGATCGGAGTGTACATAAACGCACGGACCATTTAGACGCCATTCGAATAATAAACATTTTAAAACAATTTAAAAATAAACAAATAAAAAACGTCCCCTCTTTATATTAGTTGATTTACTCTTGCTTTCAAAGAGCTAAAAAACTAGTTTATGGATGAACTTAAAAGGCAATGCATTTAGAATATTATAATAGAAGCCACTTTGTTTTTCAAATAATAAAATGTTGAACATAGTGGTATTGTGATTTTTCTCGGATAATTACGACCCACGAGTACTGCTGTTGGGATTTTTTTTTTTTAATTATATTTGTATAACTAAATTTACATTAGGTATATAATAAGCAAATAAAAATGCGTGAACTACACAGAATTGTTAATAAAACAAGGAACGAACCATTGATAATTAATTTGCTTGAAAATAAAGTAAATTATATAAAAGTTGAAACTTGTTTAAACATACGACTATATAAAATTAATGTAATATTTTCGTCATTTTAAGTCTGAATATTTTTTTTTATTAGGTACTATAACCTTTTTATGTACAATTATATTTATGAATACTATTCTTGAAGTTTTTTTTCTATAGCTTTTTAATATTTTAAAAGATTAAATTATAATTATTACAGAGTATAAAGAATGTCCTTTTTATGGTACAATATTTATAGATAAAATAATTTTAAATCTATCAAAAAAAAAATATTAAATGATATAAAATAATTACAGAAAATTACTAAAATTAAATGAATTAAAATTCCTTTTATTAGTAAATATTACATATTGTGAAATTTTAATCAATTTTTTTTTATTTGTATAATATATATACACATATAATTTGAATTTTTTTTCAACTAGTTTAAAACAATTAAATCAACAATTTCTGTTTTTATATCATAATCTCCAATGAAATATTATTATCTCGACAAAAAATATAGTACTTCATTATAAATAAGTATTACAGGAAAAAAAATTTGAATATGCATTAAAAGCTTAACTACATTGTAGTATTGAATTAAATGTGATGATAACTTAGGGTTTTATCAACCAACTTGTTCGATTAAATTATTATAAATAACTAATATCTAATAAAATAAATGTCTTTAAAGTAAACTATAAACACAACTTTTTTTGTAAACGTGATCAAATATTGTTTCATATAAACTTTAATTTAAGTATTAATTAATTTACTAACTCACTCGTATCATTTTTCTAACGGAGGATTCCAAAATGTTTTGCATACGTTTATCTAAACATGAATTTTATTACGGACAGCGTTCAAAATAATTACATGAAAAAAAAATCAATTTCTAGTAAGACTATAAAAAATAATTATATATTATCTCAGTTGTATATTCATATTAATACGCATAATATGAGAATACGTCACTATTATTTTATAATATAAAACAATCTATTTTGATTAGACAGTATATAGATATATAAAACGCATAGAGCACGTTTCTAAAAGAACATTGAACTCGTCGACATTTTTGGCAAATCGATAACAATATCACTTTTAATAAGTATTCACCTAAACAGAGGTACATCTACGCGGAAATTATCAAACATACTAGACAACCACATAAATACCTGTCTATTTGCAGTATAATTAACAAATATCTATCATATCACGAAAACATATATATTTATCTTAAGCATACGATACTATATTATAATATGGTGAATGGTGATGTATAATTACGGTTAACGATGAGCATAAAAATAAGTATAATAATATATCAATTAGAGAAATAGTAATTAATTTCAGACATATAGGTATGGTATGCAAATGTTTTCTCGAATTCGTTATGAAATACGTAACTGTATAGAACGTTTATAATTGATTATACCAAAACGAAAACCACAGGTTCAACTCTTATATTAAATGATTTTAAATCGTATCACGTTGTATTTTAATCCAAAAATTGTTCGGAAAATAATATATAATCACCATTGAGTTATTTATCATGTTTAATGTTGCTGTATAATATTACGCTATTTTTTGATTCGTATTAGGTATCACAACAGATGCCAAACGATGTGTATTTTCATGACATATCCGTGATAAATAGTCGCGTGGATTTGTTATTATTTTCGATCATATACGCGTATTTATGCGCATTGCGGCGTCATCAACATAACACTAATAAACGATATAATATGCGTATAAATATATGCATAGAAGCCATATATTATCATTTTGCTCCGGTTAATTGACAAAAAACAATTACGACGACGTTGCCGAAATCAAAATTTATTATTTTAATGGGATCTTTATTGGCTCCTTTGGAACACGCGTAGGAACGGTGACGCTTTGTGTTTATCGTTCATTCGTCCGCCAAACCGATCGCGGTCATATCGCGGGGGGGAGGGGCAGCGCTCGATCGTCGACATGCACGCTGTGTATCGTATTTCGAAAACAGTGCTGCAGTAAATATATTTCACAACATTTTTTTACGATTGTAGTACATTTTACAAAACCGCCATCGATATAATGCCCCGCGCGTATCTCATACGAAAAGGTTTTAGTCGGCCTCGTCAGAGAAACCGCGAAATGCGATATCTGCCGAATACAATATGACCTTTTGGCAGCAGACTCAAAGGCACCGCCGTGCAGACTCAGACGGGCAGACTCGCGATGCGATTGTCGGAGACACCGGCGAGTGACGCGTAGTAGTGGTTTCTTTTAATCCGAAATCACTGATGGGGTGGTAGCAAAACGAAATCTGTTCATTGTATAATATACGTGTACGAATATGCGGGGGTGAACATGCGCTGACAAAAAAAATGACATCGAAACAATACATTATACGTGCCGCCTCTCGCAAGATTGCAATATCGATCTATATGCGTCGAATTTTACTGTAAAACTGATATAACACACGTTATATAACATTTTTTTTTAAGCCCGCGAGTTTTTATTTCTAATCAAACGGTTGCAGTAATAGTTGATTTATTATTATAATTATTATTTATTGTAAAATATGATAATTTTAACAAGCGATCATAAATACCGTTACAATGTCTTAATGATTTTATTAATGTTTACGCTAAAAATAAATCCAATAAAATATGAAAGTTTATTCATATATAGTGCATATGTGCATTCATAAGTGTTTTCGCGTACTTAAACATGTACTTGAAATAAACGTTTGCAATAAACGTCATATAATTGCAACATGAATAATAAACGCATAGAAATATTTTATGCGTTTATGATGACCAACAAAAAAAGAAAAAAAAATTAATGATTTTTGATGTGTGCAATTTTTTAGTGACTCAAATCTGAAGTGTGCAGTAATTTAACATAAGTATAATACATAATATTAGTTATTAATTAATTGCATATGCATTTATGATACTCCAATAACTATAATAATAATAATTCAGCTTTATTGCTCGTGTGTTGACAAATTGGATTCCACGCTAAATATACGATATATTTATGATTTTTAATTATCTGTATGTTAAAAATGCAATTATGCAACTGCATGCAGTAATGTCTTATTTGCGTATAAACACGTTTGAATAATTATTCAAAATTCTCACAAATTAATTGGTCTTATTTACAATATAAATTACAATGCGCGACAATATTGTATAAATCAAAGCGTCAAAGTATGATTAAATTTACCAAATAGTAAGTTAAAACATGGGATAATATAATATATACTTTGTGTGTTATACATAGCTTAAAAATATTATTACATTTTACCGATGTATATTGTACGACTAATGATCGAAAGTAGATAAGCAGAGTGTTACTCATACAACAAACAATATTATTTTATTTTCTGTGAGTTCCGTCTAAAATAAGTATAAAGGTATGTATTATATTCGTTGTCTTTGGTATATTATGCTACAATATTAACTATAATAATAGGCATTATTTATTCTATTAATTTTATTGTAACATTTTGACGCAAATCAACGCGCATAATTATTCGTCAGTCCCCGGTATTGCCCTGTCGGTAAATTCAGACAATGAGAGACGAAAAAAGTCAATTCGGTCCCATTGTAATTCGGTTTACAATTTAAAGTCAAAAAAAAAAAACACAGTCGGTCTTAATTAGATTGTTGTGTCGTCCGCGCAAAACTGGTTGTATCGGAGCTACTGGTACGAAAATTGAAATCCAACTACATACGTAATACGACGACATCGGCGATATTCCGTTGGGAAAATTACATTGTATAGATAATAAATATTATATTTATTCTATACAGGGTAGACTTCGATGTTTTACGACTGCATAATTTATACAAAAAACGGTAAAACGCAGTGGCCCATCCTATACCGTAAGTACAGGATGGGCCACTCACTTATTATGGCTATATATTTTTCATTTCGTGTTCGGTTTAACATGACCACACTTAGTATTAATAATAGTAATATTACTGTCTGGCCCGCGGATTTTTGAATATCGACGCGCGTTAACACCTCGAACCTGTTTAACTTCACCGTCCGTCTCTGCGTAAGCTCTCGTGTTATACATAGATATTATATGATACGCGCACGAACGTTCGAACGGTCTTGGTTTCGCATAAATCATCGTGTTATTATATTATTGATAAATAACTGACGGACATTATACAGGTGATACAAGAATGTTACACGCACAGAAAATCAGGTGTGGCTTGTAACACATATTATATCTAAGTATTTTAACTGGACGTCGTATCGTCATGTAGTGTTGTCTTCTACTTTAAGTACAATACAGCATGCAAATTTGAGTTCCGTAAAATCCATTTTATGCTGTTAGTTTTAATAGCCAATTGACCTATTGTCAAACTTTAAGGTGAGAATATTATCTAAATTCTAAAGCGTCGCGTAGGCTATTATTGATATATTTTTATATTTAAAGTGAGTTATCAGCATTTTAAAGTTGTAATGTTTCGCATAGCTATAACTCAGTTTTTAATTAAAATATCAATAAAAACCTATGTGATGCCCTAGATAATATTCTTACCTTTAAGTTCAATATAATAAGTAAATTTACTCTTACTATTAAATCAAATAGTATAAAATGGATTCTGCTGAACTCTAATTTGCTACGGTGGACGTTAGTAAGATGAAGATAGCACATGCGGATATCACGCGTCCTCTTATATTTTGTATCAAAACTAATATTTCAATAATATGTTTCTTTTACAGCCCGATATGCGTTTTTGGCGACCAGCCACATCGCGAAATCAGTATTTGGAACCCACGTCAAAGTATAGATCTGTAACATATTGCACCACGATCTGGGTATAAACTATAAAGTTGACAATTTTATTATAATATTTGTGCTGGGTTGTTAAAAATCAGGTATAAAGCTACAGTGGATACCCGATACTTCATACTTTCCAAAATAATAATGATAAAAAAAAGTTAAATAATTATAGGATATTCACATTTATGAATCATATATCGCGTCATTTAATTTATGAGTTGATATATATTTTTTTTTAATTGATTTTTTGCCAAATTCTTGTTGAGAATGTATTATAATATAGCCAAATAATTTATCAAACGAATTCGTGATTGTATTGTGTTTTGTTTTCATGCATTAAAAATCTTAGTTTTGGACTATTTACAATATTCTATTGTCATATAACAGAATTTAGGTACTATTATTTTATATTATTTCTATTCTATACACATATTATTGTACAAATTCAATTATTTTTTAATAACATCTTACGAATGATTTAACTTTGAACTGAATATATTATAATTTATAATTTATTTAATTGTATATAGGTTTAAATTGAAAAACGATTTGAATTCAATACATATAGAAATATTAAGCTTTACTTATTGAAAATTAATAATACTATTTGCCTTTTCGTGATCATTGATCAATTTTTATGCCTTGGTGTAGAACCTTGCAGAAATTTGATAATTTAACCGACAGTAACTACTTATATAACTTTCACTGCAGTACATAAAACTTCTTTTAATTTCTCTGTGCCATATTATAAGCCCATGGACTCAAAAGTATCAACTATATAAAATATAATTTACAAATCTAAATATTGATCTACTTGTGGTAGTTATAAACTACAATACGACTGTATGTTTATTATAGGTAAGTACTCCGTTGAGTTTTGATTCTATAATATGTACTCTATACTTTTACAATAAGTCAATTTTTATCTAAATTACACAGACCCCTTCGAAATTACATTGACTCAATAAATTAAACAATCGTTGTCAATGTCGACCCCGGTGACAGGCCTACCGACTGCTAAGTGTATCTTCTATATTTTATTTTAATAGTATATATGTTTTGAAACAATTAATAATTACTTAATATTAAAGAATTACATATAAATGTATTTATAGTACACTCAAATATTTATTGAAATAATTATTTAATTTGTAAAAGACATGCCCTCTACTGCAGAAGCACAGTTACCAAATATTCGCGATTTTTGTATTACATATAGGTACGGTACAATAATATGGTAGAGTGGGAATCGTATTATGCGTTCGTAGTGTTTCATTTCTGTTTAAAAATCGCATTCCACCGACAGCAATAAGTATATTATGTTATATTATAAGTTAATTACCCGACCTAACCGAATGTATACTAATTTAACGCTAATTAAGTAATTTAATTAATTTTTACATTAAGTAAAACTGTGACTTATTTTGAACGAATAACAAAGTTACACTTGTGATATTACAGTGATTTTCTGAAATAACGTGTTATTTTAATGTTACACCAAACCAAACTGAAACTCCTATAATAATATGATGTATTTAAGTTTTAAATTTCTATACTTTCTTCAATTTTTGGAACGAAAATATTGACATATTTGTAGAAACGAATATGAATAAAATCAGATATGCTGTATCACATCTCCATTCTCCATTCTGGTTACATAAATTATGATATGTAGGTCTCTAATTCTATACGAAAACTGTTCCAGACCGTATTTACTTTAGAGAACACTTTAGTCTCTATTGCTTTCTTATAGATTATTGAGAGACTTCAACGCAGATTCTTGCACTTTGATGCATATTTCTTTAATGTCCCTTGCCCACTCCTTACTATAAATTACAATCCTCTTCATCAATCTCTTATGTTGTCTTGGCGTCTTGATACTAAAAAATGCATAACGAAATTGCTTTCTAAACTCGTATCTAGTGTAATGGTGTCTGCAGGCCAGCACTTGTTTTAAAAATTGTTTATAATGTACCTACCCATCACACTAAATCCATCGTTTCCAACAATCATTCATACTTCCGTTTCCAAATTATTAATACACTGCTTTATCTAGTACCTAATACTCTTATGCATATAGAAATATAATTTTTCGTACTGTCTATCGCTTTAAATTATGGTATAATTGTATCCAGTTTAATTCATTTTAATCAATATTATGTTTATTTTCTTTGTATTATTTATAGATATATTTAAGCTGTATACAACTATTTAAATAATACATATATATCAAACGAAATCTATCGAGTCTTATAAACCTCTCATAAAACCAAACATTTTATACCGAGGTCGAACAATATTCTGCAATACAGGTATATACGATAATACACGATACTGCATCCTACTATTTACGGACCGCAGCGTGTTTCAATACTACAGTAGCCGTACATTCTTATAATATTATTCGCGTCGATCGTGTATACGATACCGTGTTTAGTCTGTCACGCGTAAGTTTTTTATTTTAATTTTATTTTAATCTTTCGATGGGTACACATCACAAGATTACACGAATGCATGCTTAATAACTCGCCGAGAACCCGTGCCTATATAATTATGTTATAATGTGCACACGAATCGATTAGTTTAATCGCGATCGTCGAGGGGGGCCCCCTGAACATCGATGATCGTGTCTCGAAAACTTCGGTCAGATATCAAACGGTAGGTATAAAATAATAGAAAATAATAGTATAGTATACTGCACAGATATAAACAGACAGATTTTGATGAATCGATTATTCCAGTTTTGACTTCGAGATGATGCGCTTGTATACGGACGCGTTACTCTTAAGTATTCCAGTCAAGCATTGTTTTCTCTTTCTTTTCCATATGAATTATTGTAATAATATCAGACATCGAAAAATAAAAATAAAACATCGATCCTGAAATTGTAGCGCCATCTTATAGTGCGTATACCTAACCAATTTATACTACGACATATATATTATGCATAAAAATTCAAAATACCAGTAACAAAATATAATTATATATTATATAGACTCCGTCGTTCTGACAGCA
Source organism: Aphis gossypii (assembly GCF_020184175.1). Lineage (NCBI taxonomy): Eukaryota > Metazoa > Arthropoda > Insecta > Hemiptera > Aphididae > Aphis > Aphis gossypii. The sequence goes on along the minus strand of NC_065531.1, from coordinate 57,263,569 downwards.
TAAATCTATGTATATATTATTTGTTGTGTCTGAGCAAGATAGATTAATTTAAAGAAACAAAACAATATTATCATGCGTATTTCCAGTAAGGCTTGATTTTTAGTTGCGAATCGGGGGATCAAGATTACCAACCAGTTTAGTTATACAGCTACTGAAGTGTAACAATACAAATTCTTGAACGAGTACAAATTTGATTCTATTGTGTCTATCGAGGATACTGGTCGATGATATATTATTGCGTTTGTCTTATTATTATTTTTTATATATAAATATATTATATACGTACATATATATTATTTGATACAATCGGTAAACTGACTAGAAACTACGGGTTGTAGTTTGATCGATTCCCTTGAGATCCAACCGTTTATTTCGACTCGTTTACCAAACTTGACTGGTTATTACCAAATCTGGGAGACGCGTGCCCGCTCCATCGGCCATTAGGAATTTTTCTCGCCTAGTCCCACGTTAAGTAAAGGCATGCACTATACTCGTAATCCGCATCGATTACTTATACGATTGCGTTGACTCGTCACATTGACATTATAACGTTCGCATGATTTGATGGTATATTAGACAATAATTTAAAAGACATTTTAACTCGTGAAGTATGACGTAAGCAGTCATAAAACCTTAGATTTGATAAAATGCGAATCAACAAAAAATTAGATTAAACATATTCATTGATTTAAATATTCCAATTATATTATTATTTTATTTCAACTACATTAATAGATACTTTAAATGCTTTGTATACTCGTATAATATGATGTAGGTATATACGTAAGCGTTTTTGATGCAAATAATTTTTAGTTCTACAACTTTCAAGAGATCGAACTAGAAAAAAATTATCAGTATAAGAAGACTAAAACCGTCGACAAAATAATAAAGGATAATATTATTTTAATAACGAATAATTGAAAAAGTAAAGAAATCTTAAACAACTACACTATATGGTTTTAATGATACCTATTCATTAATCATATACATACAGTAATGTTGAAATAAAAGGTAATGCAAATAAATAAAATTGATGTGAGTCTAGACTTATCTTTGAAACGGCTAAACCAATTTTAAAATGAATTTTACAGGCAGGTAAATGACTGCAGTAAGTAATCTAAAAAATACTTTTTATCCCCGAATTCAACTTCTTCAACGTCTAAGATGATACACATCATGCATTTTTTTAAAAAAATACAAAAATCATTAATTTTTTTATGGTTACACAGAAAGCAAAAACAAATTGAGATTATTATTTAATATAATAATTTATGTCACGGATAAGAAAGTTTCCCTATAAACAAATATCATTCTATTCGTTAATTATTCATTTTATCCCAAGTGAAGTCATAGCTAGTTTTAAATAATCATGATGATAATATTATTGTTCAATATTTCGTTAGTGGGTAGGTATCCTATTTTTATAGGCACATTATTTTTTATTTTCAAAAAATTCAATTAAAATCAAACACTATAGACAAAAATAATGGTGCTCAATGTATTAACTATAAATAGGTAGCCTAAAGATGATTTCTACTATTAATCCGTGTACTGTTAGACTCGATGTAGAACAATTAGAAATGTAAATAACTATTAAAAATATATAAAATACTATTATTACTCCAATGAGTAGGCGCATGACGTTCTCACGGCACACAACAGTGTGGGTTTCGACTAGTTGGTCGAGTTCTATAAGTAAAAAATACATAACACTTTACTGAGATCCGTGAGAGATCAGTAGGGAGGCAAATGAAATTCCGATCATACGTAACTATATTTTTTTGTAAAATCTCGCATACCTACAAGTATGTGTGTGGTTCCGGGCTACTTTTGTGAGTTAATACGCCTCCGAAGTTATTTACAAACGCTTTTTGGTCTCTATTGTGTACGTCGGACCGGTAAAAATGAACGGTGACCACGATAAATATCCCGGTGGCGCTGTCCCTTGAGTCTAAATAATTCGAATTATGCACTCAAACAACAGTTTAGGAATTCTATTCTACGAAACATGATCTTTGAAATTACCAAACAACCGATACAATGTAATAATAATAATAATAATTGCCGTTTAAAAAGTCCATTAACACTGAGCGCGTGTGTGATGTTATGAATATTTTTAATAGGTCATACAGTTGTTATTTATCAAACGCGCCACTCGAAGGAAACTAATATTAATTACGTATAAAATGTCCTATGTTGTAAAATATAATGCAGAAAACTATATCAGTAAAAAAATTGAATTTAAACATTTCAACAGTACTTATATTTTGTATATTATAATAAGTTTATATTATGAATGGATAAAACAATTCTATAATACAATATATTTTAATCTAGAAAACTATACACTATGAATGTTAATTGTATTATTTTCAAATTACATCAGTTTCTAATATATAATTGTAATCAAAGAATAAACGAGTAATTAAAATTATTTAAGCATTCTACACATTATATTATTAGTCTAAACATTGTTTTAATTTATAATTATAATTTGATTACCGTAACTTGTAATAGTAAAAAGATTATTTAATTGTAAAATCAGTATTTAAATTTTGTATCATTACTATTATTATTACAACTTTTATTGTGTTTCTTGGTGGTTGTCATGTATGTAATATTATATATTTTGTAAAGGGCTACCACCCGTTTATCATTCAATAAATAAATAATATTATATAGAGTTAAACAAAATGGAAACCTTTTTATACTACTATTTTTGATACTAAACATGAATAAAATTATACACTAAACCTATTAACTACTGTATTTATTAAAATAAAGTGCCTATTAACCTATAAAAATACATATATATTATAATATTATATCGATACAACCTTCGTAGAAGAAAAACAGAAGTTTATAAAATTATGGATGAATAGGATCTATTATCAAAAATTAACTATAGAACCAATATATTCTAGAAAACAAAATGTTCTGCAATATTCACATTATGTATGTATCTACTATACAGTAAGAAACTCTTTGACAAAAGTATCGAGATAATTTTAGATACCAATTACATACCTTTTCTCATTTATGTCTTTGAAAGTATGCCAATACATACTATATTTATCACTTTCATGCTATTCGATTTGAAATCATTATATTATATATTATACGATAGTTAAAATAATTTTAATATAATTATAATTAAAAGTTAGGTACTCAATACTGTTATAGTCGTTACTATAGTCGTATTGTAATAAATTATTTAAACGTAAAAAATTAATACACATTTATAATAAACTACAACAATTATAACTTGAATACAAATTGTTAAATAATAATATACATAAAAAAAAGTCATGGTTCCATTAGGTCTTTAATTTGATTGCATATTTTGTTAATAATTTCTAAAAAAAAGGTACCTACTTATTGTTTATATCAATATCGTCACATGCCAAAAATAAAAATAGTATGAGTGCATTCTATATGTTAGTCATACATATCACAAAAAATATGTATTCTAAATATAGTAATAAATAATTTCTCCATTTAAATGTAATACAGAAGGTGTTAATCATAATCGTAAATAATAAATATTAAGCCAAAACATTATGATCTATCTTCGAAATATTATTTTTTTGTTTTACGATAAAATTTTTAACAATATATAGATATTTTACAGTTAAAGAGATACATATTTTATTTTAGTGTTATGTATAAACAAAAACATATATTATATTAATATTTTAACTGGGCGTAACATCAAATGTTTTGGCATAATTTTTTATTTGTAACGACTCTCTCGGCCTTTAAGAACGAGTGATTGAAATTGTACAACAACTAACACGAATTTTCTATTTTCAGCATACCGTTTTAGTAATAAAACACAATTTTCTTTTAACTCATTATAAATCCCATGACAACATTAAGTATGAACATTAGTAGTTAACGAAATTTAAATTATTTATTTTAAAATTTGCGATTGCGTCAATAAAAAGTTATCATAAGATATATACACGCACGTCGAAATGTCATACTCGTGTAGATTTAAATTTTCAGTTAATTTATAATAATTTAACCAAGTGGTCACTGGTCTTAAGATGAACACCAAAACGTAGTCAGCGTACCTATATCAAAACGTATTCCAGATGTTCAATTACGTAAATATTACTAGCATGCTCGATATTGGAGACCTCCAAAATAAACTGGTTTATGAAAATCTAAACAAACGTTTCAATAATTCATTCACGAATAGATGATCTGGAGTTAATGGAATTCAGAATTATTCAATTTACACTTTTAATTCAAATAAACAATATTTAAAAAATACTTTTTCGCGGCGGTCTAGTGGCCCAGAGATAATAAATCCACAATAATATTATATAACAACACTTCTTTCAGACTGCTTAACATAATAAAAAATATATACTAACCTAAAACCAAAATGTTTAACAAGCGGTCCCACACCTTGAAATGCCCCCCTAGGACATAGTGCTTAATATACACTAAATTACATCCAAAACGATTTTCCGATATTTTATTTCTTAGACCGTTTCATACATCTAAATACGAAAATATTTTATAAGTTATAACTATACAATAAAAACGCAATACTATCACTAAATGGAAATCTAAAATTATATAATTATTATTATACAATTTACAATTATTAATCTATGTTAATAGTGTTATTATTTTTTTTTTTTATTGGCACAAAATTGGATGTTGAGATATTATTCATTATAGTTTAACCGACATGTTATTAAATTGTAATAACAATATAACCTTATTGATATATGATACACATTACTTGTACAGTTGAACAATTATGATATTGATTCTAATTTAAAATATTAATATTTTTAAAGAGCGCAGTCATCTTAAATCACATGAACATAATTTTTTTTTAACTTCAATTTTTTATTTCATTATCTGTTATAATATATTACGAACAATACGTGAGTATGATACCAATATATAAAATGATAATAATAATACAAATTTCATAAAATAAAGAATCTTTACCCTGATAATTCCGAAAAAATGAACGTAATAAAATAATATTGATTAAAATGACATAATACCTAGATGAGTTATAGCTATTTAGCAAAAACTAAGGCTTAAAAACCGATTATTTTAATCCATACGTCACTGATTAAAATACATCAAATGATTATCATTTGCATCTACGAATCTAAATACACAGATGTATATAATATTTATATCAGAGTTTTTATCTCGCCGAATGAACGTACGTATAACATTCGTTGGATAGTCGCCTTCAATGTTACATCAATGTGAAAGCACCCGTACTTTTATAGGCCATAGTCTATATTACAAGATTAATGTAAGTAATGTAACTTCAATACGTTGTCATATAATTGTTATTGAAAATAATATATCTAAAAACAATAGATCTATTAAATATAAGTTATTAAATCATAATACTATAAGGTTATTCGGTTTAAATAGTTTGAAACTTTATACTCCTTATACAAATTGTTATAGTATTATAAATAACAATTAATAAATATACGTTATAAATAAAAAGCAAACAAAATTTAAGATGAGAAAATTAAAATATATTTTTAATCTTTTATAGGGATTTTTAATACGATTATTCTAGAGTGAAGAAAAACATAACTACAGTTATAATTTTAATATAATAATAAATAGTATTACCTTAAAATTGCAAAGAAACATAATATAACTTATCAATATTTTTTCTTTTTTGTAATCAAAACACATAATATAACCATCATAATAAATCTCTATTGGTATAAACTTACTACATTCACTTTTTCAAATACGATAGGCCTCATCTATATGGTATTTTGAAATAATTTATTCATAAAAAAATATTAGACTATCGCATTACGCTGAATTTGGAAAATTAAATTTTAATTAGATAGCTATGTACTGGTATTTTGCTGTAACTCACTTGTATGTTATACAATATACAATATTATAATATTATATACTATTACAATACTAGTGTGTATCTCGTTAGGTTAGGAAACTTCTTTGAATATTAAAATATTAATTAACCATTTTTATATAGCAATTGTTCGAGTTTTTGAGATATAAAATTAAAAATACTGAATTATTATTAATATTGAAATTAACAATTAATTAAAAAATTTTTTCTGAATTTTTACAACTTTATTATAGAACTATTGTTGCATGGGAATAAAATATTTCTTAATTCTTATTTAGCAAGTATATTAGACAAAGACAGAAAAACTATACTTCAAATCTTCCCAACCAAATACTATGGATGAATGATTTAAAATTACAAACTATCGTTCCAAATGTGGATTGACATAAGTTTTATTTTTTCCATATTGGTTTTTTCGATTACTGCCAAGATATGTCCTTGAATAGATTTAAAAAGATTACATATTATATTAATACATTATAAGTTACTAAATGAAATGATTTCAACTTATAAGAGGTCATATATACACATGTAACACATTATTAGTGTAATGGACTTGGATGTAAATAGTTAAAAATGAAATATGAATGAGAAACGAATAATAACGAGACAGTTCATTGGGGTCATAGAGCTGTAACATCTATGAGAATCAAACTAAAGAGGATTAGCACTAAAAATATGATAAATAATATAATCAGTCTTCCATATTGTACACATTTTTAACCCGTTTATAAGCACATAAGGGATACCTAGGAGTACAGAATGCAACTATACTATTTCAAAATGACAATATGCTAATAAGCAGTTTATTTTATTTCTTTTTTTTTTTAATAAAATTTACTCAAGTTACTAACAACTAATTATTGATAATACTGTATAGTATAAACTATACTTTGTGATAATAAAAATATATTATATACATTATACATACTAGTATACTACATACACAAACACAATGACTGTTGACAAAATATCTACTTGATATAATAATTTATATAAATAAGTAATTACAAACAACTTGTACAGGTTAGATACACGCTTAAGTTTTTTATATTTCAATATATTGTTTGAAAAAAATATATTAAAACATTTATAACATAATAACTAATATATAACATTCCTGTTATAATACAGTTCAATAACGAGTTGAAAATGAAAAAAACAACTATTTAAAATATATGTCATTTTTAAGAAAAATATCAGAAAAATACTTTTTTAGCTAATTTGATTATTGTATCCAGTTAAAATGTGATAAGTATTATGCATAATTTAAATGAATTATTTTATCTTTTTAAATATATATTTTCTTATCTCCTTTATGAATATTAAAATTGTTATAATTGTACATTATCTGATTCCATTTTTTATGATACGATTTTAATTTATAAATACTTTTCTATTCAACTCGAAATACTTTAGAGCTGGTTAAATCAATAACATTTAGCAAACCCCTTTTCTATGATTGAATCCCGATGACTGTATTCACTAATTAGTGATGTTTGTTTTTAAAATATTGAAGTGGTTAGTAGGTACGTTATTAATCTAAATATTTCTATTTTTTTTCATTGTTTTTTTAATTATGAACATGGAAGTATTGTTTGTCAATCATCGGAACTAGACAGTATATACTATATTGAATTGTGCAACTGTTGACGTGAGAAAACATTTTTCTATGTCTGCTACTCTTTCTAAACTGGTTATAACGTTAAGACTGTATGGTCTACATAAGATATTATAGTAGAATAAATAACTTCTATAATTTAGATTGAAATTTACACATTAAAAAAATTCGTATTTTTTATTCATAATTTAGTTCACACCTTTAAGGAGTATTCAATGAGAATCTAAATCATAATGCTTAAAACCTGATCAAAATAAAAACAATGACTAACAAATATATTTAATTTAACCGTCTTAAGATTGTGATTTAAATATTTAATCAATAAATATGGATTTATGTAATTATAACAACCTTTAATTATTGACATAGTATAACTATATTGTTATATATAAATATTTTATTTAAATTGTCAGATTGTTAGTCTGAATATAGCTCTTGCAAATTAATTTCACCGATAGATCTTAATTTTTGTTTGTATCTATTAAAACAATTTGACCTCGACTTAATACTTTTTACTGAAGGTTCTTGTAACCCACACAAATGTAATATTATATACCTAGTTAAATTATAACAATAATTAGTGTCAAATTGCATTGTGTTTACATTTAACATTTATACCACGTAATAACTAATACATTTTTTATAAAAATAACCACAGGAATTCTAATCTATTTCATAAAAAAAAAAACCACTAACAGTTGAACACACATCATAATAAAGATGTAATAAACGTTTATTAAACTTATTATATTATTTAACACTTAATTATAATTATTATCCACCTGGCGGCATACAATACATCCTATAGTCTATACAGCTATACGTATTATGCAAAATATTTATTTTTGAATGAGCATAAAATATGCTATAAGTAGTAACTTTTTAATGCAAAATTATTTTTAAAACATGAATTCAATTTTGAACACTATCTGATACTTAATAAGAAAACTGTATTTAACCACATGTTTATATATTTCTTACATTTCTATAAACGCGTAAAGGTAGTGTTGAATTTAAAATCACAATTATTTAATCTCATATTTATACGAGAATTATTCAATGACAAAATAACCGATTAGACAATCAATAACAGATGTCAAATACACATGATATTAAAGCAGTTATAATTTTGCCTCGCTGATTACTAAAGTGTAGAGAATAAATTAAATTATTATGGAATTATATAAGTATCCGTATTATACGTTATTAATTATTAATTATTTATGTATAATTTGATATTTATAAGCTTATTAGCCATGAACTTAGTTATAATCGGTGTAATACTATAACTAAATACGTATAATGTTAAATTATAATAAATTACAAAAGACATAATATACTGATCAATTTTCATATTCAAATTTCAAATTAAAGAGAGAAATTAATAGTTCACCTACTTCAAAACAAACATTTCAGATGGAGTTTATTCATTTTTTTGAGGTGATGTAAATAATGGGGTGGTAATGATTATTGTTTATAGGTAGTACTGTATTTTAAGAAACATCTTTTTTTTTAACATCCCACCATAAAATTAATCTTTATTAAATAAACTACAAATTACAGTGGAATGTAAATTTTACTCCTAATTGTCGACATTGGTAATTTGTATAACATTAAACTTTTGTAAATGTTACTTACTATCAAGCATTATTAAAAAATAGTATATCATAAAAAAATTATGTAACTGTAAAATATATTTTATTTGCTCTTAACGACTATAATATATTATTAAAAATAATATTTTCAATCATTTTTGCATAAAATAATTACGTACAAATTTCATTACTATAGATATGATGGTAAAAAATAAATAGTTAATTTAAAATTTGAATATTTTGAAATAAATAATAATTATTACTATTATACTACAAAATTGAAAAGAATCGTTTGTAACCAAAATAATACTTGAATAAAATTAAAATATTATAATCCTTTAGAATAACGAATGAAGTCCTTTTTGGTATTGGAAAACTAGCTAGTCCTATTGATTTATTGCCAATGGTAGTTCATTCAACATTCGTTTATTAACAAATTATCTTTTCATCATCATCCGAATCTAAAGAATTCCGGAGGACAATGAACAGAAGCCGGTTCTCTTTACGTTTTCACAAAATTCAACTATCTAGATTGTATATAGTATATACCTATGTATATTTTACATGTGTTTGTGATGGGAAAAATTATTATTGTATTCATTTTGGTGACCTTGATACTCAAATTTTATTTATTTTTTATTTTTTTAATTTGGACTGGAAATTTATGTACAAATACCAAATGATTTAAATTACATTAATATAAAACACAAACATTAAAATATGTACTATATTAAATTTAGTTCTTTGTAGTAGAAAAAATGTAATTGATGTTTACATAATTATTTTTCTGACATCATACTTCAAACAAATAGTAGATCACTCGTTAATTCTATTTCTTATCGAAATACACATTTTAAAGAAGATAAAAACAATTATATAATTTATATCCAAATAATTAATAGTATTTTTTGAAGTGCATAGCATTGTAGCATGGCATATAAAATTATTTATGATGTAAACAAGTATATTTAGAAACAATATAGATTTTATCATCCAAAAATAATTGAAATAACATTAACAAAATAATTCAAATTTGAAATAAAATACAACTAGATTAAAAATAAAAACTATTTCAGTAAAGGATAACCAGGAATGGCGCCTGTCTGTAGACATACTTATAATTCAGGAAAGTCGACACTATAATAAATTTAAGTTGAAAAATATCCAAATGCCAGAAATGGATAGTTTACATTTCACAAGTTGGAGTTAAGTTGTGAGCTTAAAATTGAAAGAAACAATAAACCATTACGAATAGCGATTTTAGTTTTTAAGTGACATTGGCATATATTTATAAAAACCAAAAACTTTACTTCATCCAATTCATTAAATTCGAAATGTATAATATTATTATATCTGATTGGTTTTTAAACATTCGAAGAGATAAAAAATGTTTCATGGAATAGAACATTTTTGTATAGGTAGGTTATTTAAATAATGAAATTATACATCAATTTCTCAACAGAAAATAATTAAAGAAATATTTTCGTACCCTAGATGGATAAATGTATAAAATATACAAAACTATACTACTTATTGAAAAAAAATAACTCCTACGAAAAAAAAATATATAAAGCCACCATTACAGAGCGATTAAGTTAACATAACTATTGAAGTAGGAAGTACCAATAATTTTTCCAAGATATTTAAACTAATAGGGGATACGAACCTACTATGCATGAATAATCTATTCAAACAGTGATTACTTCCTATATGTTTTTAAAAAATAAAATAATTCAAAAAGTTAGATTACGCAAGTTTTGATTAAGTCGATAATAAATTATATTCTATAATACATTATTTTAAAAATAAGATACGGAAGCGTAATAGATCGAAAATAGACTAAAACTTGAGTCTTTTTATATGAGAACAATAATTAATAATTGCATTATATATAAAATATGTTACATAATATGTCGACAATTTTATTTGTTCTTCACAAAATAAAATCTCGTACATTATAACTATTGTACATTGATAAATATATATATATATATATATATATTATATACATACGATTCATTCTTGATATACTAATTGCGATAATTTAAAAAAAAAAATGATTTATAAAATTAATTATTTTGAATTCATATTTTAAATGACATTTTACATTCGTATAATTAATAAATATTTATTTAATAATATTGTATAATAATAAATTAAAATAAAATAATTCATCAATAATATGATTTATGTAATATTAAATAACTCAACAAATCATACAATTTTCTAAACCTACAAACTTAATATAATACCTATAATTTAAATTAATAAAAATAAAATAAACTGTAAATAGGTATATTTTTCTAATACAAATTTATTCTAACAAATAATTATAATTTATTTTTAAGTTTAAATTGTATTACCTATGTTCTAAGTACAATAAAACATTTTCAAAAGATTACAACGAAATTACTTAAGAAATACAATATTCGCATCTAGAACACGATGCTTTTTGTAATGAAATGTAATTGTTTATAAATTTCTTTTTAAAAAAAACAATTAAATATATAATTTACATTTTAATCAAAAAATTTAGATATTCTTTATTATTATTATTTTTTTTTAATATTTATACCGATATTAATATTTTTTTGTTTTGTTATAAATAATTAAATGTGATCACGTATCGTTTATGTTAAAACGATTAATTCTAGTTAAATTGATGTCATATTGAATATTGATGTATTTAATATTTTAAAACATTATTGTTAAAATCGATTGATAATACCTAATTGAGCTTAATTAAATTCTTTTCACAAAGAGATCGGAGATCGTAATTCGTAATAATAATATACACAATTTGTGATGATTACTTTAATTAATATTTTATTGTTACTAATGTCTAATTTAGCTAAACTGAAATTTAAGTACCTAACATTTTAAATGTATTCAGTTTTAAATCAAATATCTTGGATTTTTAAAAATAATTTACTTTTAAGTCTCATTTAAATCTATACTAAATACACCATAGTAAATAACGTATTAAAAATAAACGTAATATCTCGTGAACTGTATTTATTGACATACTTTGAAAATAATATTATGAAATATTCAGTCCTAAAACTATAAGTATTAAATGTGTTAGTCAAGTTACAGAATAAAATAAAATGTTCTTTATGTCTTTAGAGAAAAACTAATTTTTAATAGGTACCTACATTTCAAATATTTTCAAATTGTATACATAATTACATTTATTTATTTTTTATTGTAGTATGACCACGCTCTAAAATATTTAATTGATTATAAGTATTCTATAGTATGAATTATAAATGTATCATTAAATTTATACGTTGTTTCATATTATTCTAATAATTTTAAATCGCTAATACGTCTCTCTCCCTAAGAATCTTCTTAGATTTTAAGAACCTATTTTTTTTCTATCTGCGTACAACATTGGTGAACTCGACAATGGAAATATATTATAATAAACAACTGTTGTATAATATATAAGTTAAAACAATATGTAATCGTTTTAGACATTAAAACATGTAATTGCGGTGTTTAAAAGCACATTCACACACACGATTCGCTTGAAACTTGTCAAATTGAAAGATATCGATCGATACCTGAGGCGTCGGTACCAAAACAGGAATATTCGTTTCCATCGTGTATAGATATAATACAACTACATAAAACACGTATAGGCCGTGTTATTATTATTATAGGCCCATTAACCATGATTATACATCCGATTAATAAATAATAATCTCTAAACGTAGTGTGAGTGATAATATTATACCTATCAGAACATATTTGCACCTCAGCGCGGCGGCGTTTCGATATTATGCGACGTATAATATTATAATATAGCGTAATAACGACCGATCGTTTCGTTCGATACATTGCATCCGAGACGTCTATAATACTTACAAGACGTATTTCGGTTAATGGCAACGTGTGGGCATTGGAGATTTAGAATTTCCGACGAGGACCCGCTAGCGCGTTCCTGTTAAATCGCACACATTACCTCGTTGGTAGAATAAATAAAAAATTGAGAAAAGAATAGAAAAAACGTTACTATTACTCATCATCTAAACCGACCCGACGATATTATAATTTAAGACGTACGATCGGCGTATTATAAAAACTCTAATATTATATACAATATGCTTACACTTTTTAGACATAGACAGGTATTCTATTAATTGAATGATTAAATAGCTAGTGCACATAGATACTAACTAATCCTGCACGACGATACCCAAGACAAATTAAACAATCATAGTGGATTTATATTTTATACGGTTTTAAGCTCAATTAAATGTTAACTACACATATCAAATAAATATTCGTATTTCGTGAGCCAACAAATCCCTATACGAGTTAAAACGCTAAATTTTCATATTTTACAACGATATGCACGTCTTCGGGAATATAATAATAACAACCGATGGGTACCAAATTTGAAAACCACGAGTACGATAGACTTTGGATGGCTTACACACGCACACACGGCGGGCTTTTATTTTAGTCAAGGATAGCTACGTTATTTTAATATAATCAAATCGGACTCACCATAATCGTTCGTATCCTCGGCCGTGCCGTTCACCGTGCCGTCCGGGAACACCTGCAGGTATCTGTTTTTGATGAACATTTTGATTTTCCTGGCGGTGCCCGTTATGTGCGACAGGTTGGTCGACGACCTGCCGTTCCTGACTGCAGCCGAGCCCGGGACCGCGGCCACCACTGCCGCGTCGTCCACCCGTTCCGCGGCCACCGCGACGCCGTAATACGCGGTCCGGTCACCGAGTGACGTGCCCGACACCGCGCCACCGCACAACACGGCGTATAACGCCAATACGCTGACCGTCACCACAACACTCCGCCGGTGGCCGCCACCGCTGTTGCTGCTGTTGCAGTGCGACCGTTTCACCATGACTTTAGGCCATTGCTGGGTGGTACCGGGCAGGGTACCGCCGGGTCAGGGTCCGTCTCGCCGGACGCCAGTGCCCGCTTCGCACGACGTCCGCATACCGCCGGTGGGTACGCGGTAGGCGGACGGGCGATTGGCGGGTGACTCTTAGTCGACGAGGATATTATTATTATGTCTTCGTTAGACGGTGACGGCCGATCAAAGGCCGAAATATTGCTTGTCGGGGTGACCCGCGACCTGCCAAGCGAGGCGATATCGCCGTGGCTTACGTAATCCAAAAGCTCTAAAAACGACTTTTTTTTTTTAACCTAACGGAAAAAAATTTGAACCGACGGAACGACTATACGTACGAGTATAGTATGTATATAATGTACGCTGGCGGATCACGTGCTCGAATTTTGCGACGCGTTAGAGGTCGAACGCGCGAAAAAGTAGTCAAGTAATAATAAAAATTAAAAAAAAAAAAAAATCGAACGGATAAATTTGAGCGGAAAAAAAGGTCACTGCTGAGTCCCGTTTTTCGTATATTAATATTATTTTTATTACTCGAGAAACGGCCGGTCGATCGGTCACGTCGTATTCGTGCGCCGCGTCCGTCTCGCTCGCGTCGTCTTGTCGATCGGATCACTATTTATTTAATTTTTTCCTCTTTCCGTCCTCTGCTCTTTCCCCTCTAATAAACTGCGCGACGTGCGGTTGGTGACTGGCCGAGAGAGTGGCAAACGCGAGGAATCACGGAATCACGGGGACCGCCAGACGGTATTCAATTTGTCGGTCAGACCATGTGACCCGGCGCGCGCGTGCGGCCCACAGATGGAGCCACTATAGTCGGTCTGTTGGTTCGCGCGCGTCGCGCCGGCCGGTTATCGTAGTGCTCGATTAGTATAATTTGTTCTTGTTGCGGTTAATACGATTATCGTTAGGTATATATTTATGTGAAAATCTGAATGAACATTATGACGTGAAATACGAATTTCGAAACACTAATAACTTCCAGAAAAAAACTTTTAAAATGTAGTAATAAAATGAACTTTTATACTAGAATTACAAGTCAGTATTTTATTTATATTTATTTTAATTTTATTTAAAAATAATACTCAACATAAAAAGATATATTTTTTTTTTAATAATTAGTACACTTAAATAGTTAAATCAATCGAAACTCTAAAAAAGGAATACAAAATGTTGTCCATTTGTTTTACGTACTATTACCTACTTATTATATGAATCACATTAATTGCTACCTTATAAAAATTCATTTTGAGCAGTAAAAAAAAAGCTAGCGACATCAAAATCCGTTGGTAATCTAATCGTAAGTCATAACATACGTACTTGTAGTGGACTACAATGTTTTATTTTATTTGTTATTCCGACGGCACGGCCAGCGCACGAGCGCGTTTAACCAACATTTATTATGCTGTAATAGTAATAGGTAACGTATTATTATTAAATAGTATTTACTATTTTATAGTAGTAACACTGTCCGTTTCGTTTGGACCTCATAAATGGCATTTTTTGTTGTTGTTGTCGCTGTTTTAGCAATCGTTGGACCGAGAGTAACACGAAAGCACGGTTATGACAACGTAGTAAAAAGTGATGTGTGGTTTCGTTTGGTATTAAGTAGCAGATAGGTAAATTTAGCGAACCATTATTTTATACTAATACCTGCGCAGTTCCGCGTACCTACATGGTCTTTAATGTCTGATTTCTTATTTTCACTCTCAACTATCCGTGATTATTTTTGGATACGATACGACATAAAAATCGAACATGTTCGTTTTTTTCATACCTAATTACTTTTGAATAATTTAATACATTTTAAGCTACTTTAGTCACCTATTTTTAACAAAATAATATCCACTTCCCAATGTAGAACTATTAAGAAATCAATTTAGTTTATCAACAACCATATGTTTGTTACTCTACAAACAATATCACTCAATACTTACAATTTACATATTGTATTAAAAAACGTTTACCACGAATCGTGTGTTGTAATCAATGTATATTTTACAATACATTACAATACATAGTTGTGTGTATAAGTATTTTTTTTTGTACAATAAATTTACAATAATCAACCATATTAATCTATAGGAATTAATAGATATCGATTTATATTTTAAAATCATAAATTACATTGATAGGTAAAATAGGTAAGTATAATAGGTGTAAATTGTTTATTCAAAATATTTTGTGATAAAATTAGTAAAAGTTAAGGCATTACTGGATTAATATCGTATTTCATAAATAATATTTAGAGCAGAATATTTAGAGCAGAATATAAAGAATCAAATATCTATTGAAACGATAAAAAAAAAAACTAATAATTTAAGAGATAGAAATAAGTATACAAACTGAAGTACATTGTACGACTATTATGATTTACCACTTATTTTGGTCAAAATAAATATTCATACAACTAAATTTAACAATTATACACAAATTATTTAAAAACTAAAAAAGTTTTTAAAAGTTTTTAAAAAGACATCACAACCGGAAAAAAACCTCAGTCTTACAAACATGTACAATTACAATATTATATTGTTAGCTTTAATATTTTAGTTCCTAACTACATCGAAATTATTATACTACTTATCATTCTTATAGAGGTAAGAACTTTATCTGTGTGTTCTCGTAGGTATTTTACGATATTTTTAAGCAATTCATGAATATATAACATACTAAAATTTTAAAATGCTCATAAATCACAAAAAAAAAATATTGTAAATGTAAAAACCAATGAAAACACAGATAATGAACTAACTTTAAAGTTTAATTTCAGGTAAATACTCAATTGAATAACACGACATTGGAACTGTTGGAACATAAATAATTGCTATTTTACCCTTTTTTACCTTTTTGAATCATTACATATAGGGTGATACAGCATGAACATTACCTTCCAGTATAATATATTATATATTATATAGTTCGTTTATAAGATTGAGATAACATAATATGACCACTGAAAGTTCGATTAATTTCTCATGACTAAATAAATAGGACAGTTTTAATAGGTAAAAGATGCATGTAAAAACTGTAAGTTACGAAAATAAATATTTTGATGAGAAAAACATTTTGGTATTTGAACGATAAAACTGATATAAAACAAAATCAAGAAGAAGTGCTACATAGTTGTGTACTTGTGTGCTTCAATAATATATTACAGATTAAAGGAAAGTAAATATACTAACACTTAAGTTATAAGCACTTGAAAAAATTTTTAAATTAGGTATCTTAATGAAATCCTTTAATTCTTATCGTGTATAGAATGTGGATGCATATGATAATACTATGTACATGTGGTAGGTATAATATTACTGGTATATACTCAATAATACAATATTCATTGAAAAAAAAAATGAATTGAATAGCAAAAAAAAGTATGATGACGAATTTCAAAACAATTCATTAAATTTAACAGATCATTAAAATTGTATATTTCAACTATAGGTTATTGATGTTTAAATATTTTACGCGTACTAAAACATTAAGTGTTTATTATAAAATCTAATGAACATTTTATGTATAGCCCACCGACCACCACAAACATTTTAATATTGATAAAAATACTAATAGTAAATAGACGTACGATAAAAATGTAAAATTATAAGCATTATATTATTTAAAATAAAATATAATATATAATGCTACTCTTTTAAATTTATTTTATTTACGAATACCTATATTATAATGTATTATAATGTACCGACTTACAGTTAAGAATGTGAGTACCTACAAAAATCGAATTATTAACACTACTCATAAGCATTAAACACATTATTAAATTACTATTAGTTATGTACTGATATTTAACAATCAAACTACCTACCCATCAATTAAATATGTTTTAATAATTAATTATTTTACGGATATTTTACCTAAATATATTTATTTTTTTAGCTAACCCCCATTTATAAATTAGAAATAAAATATAGTTCGTAATAATTTTAAGTAGTAATTTTTTAACATTATACTTTATCTTTAATTTGTAGGTATACAGAATATATACCTACACAGTATTTTCACTCTAATTTTGTACTAAATCGATATATTATCTTATTAATAAATTTTACTTCATATTTTATCAACGCTACTATTTTACAATAAAATTAAAAACTAATTTAGAATAATTATAAAACTATGATCCGCAACAAGAAAAAATCTACATAATGATACCTGAAACGAGTGTTACGAACACATACAATAATTTATATCTGTAATATAGTTTTTAATTTATTTACACATTTTATTACTAATAAAAAAAATGTAATTAAATAATTATTCGTATATAAGTAAATGACATGTAAATATTTGAAAAGAACACACTATTGTAAATTTAAAATTAATACTTATATAATGTATCTGTGCGTAGTTGATGCCTTAAATAAATGTCATGTTACATGACATTAATTTAACCAATAAAAAAACTAATATATTTTTTTGAAACACCTTGAAATTAGTTTATCGTTATTAATCAAGTTCGCAATGAAATCCAAAAAAGTGCATCTTATTATTAACACTAAACTATTAAAGTAAGTATAGATCCTGATATTGTATTTACTATTTATAAACTCATTTTCCTACAAGACCTTCACCAACACTTATAATTTGTAGTAAGAAAAAAACAATCAACATTAAATAAAGAAATGTGTAATTTTACAATTTATATGGTACCTATAACCTCGTTTATTTATAGGTGAGTTGGTAAAAGTGATCCAAAATAAAATATAATATATACTACCACAGACTTCAGAGGTAGGTCCCTATATGTATACTTAATATATTTGTGTTCCTAACGGTAAACCGTCAAAAATGTAATAATAACTATTATATACGTTATAGCAACACACTTCAATAACCGTTGACAGTACAAATACGATGCATATAACTCGGAGGAAATAATTGCTAGTGCCTAGTTATAATTAATTACGTATTATGATGACGACCTGTATTTATGCTGGTAATATGATGGTATGCGCGGGTCTGCGAAATCTCTGATGACGTCGTCGGGACACGGTCTGTGCCGGCAACGTTTGGCCACTGGTCTATACCAGCAAAACGTGACGTTGGAGAAAAAAATTCGCACACATGTCGCTAATCACGTACGCAAATTAAGTAATAGCCTGGGCAATTGTCTGCCTCCCCGACAATCGTGCAATTTGCAAACTGTTATCCTTGATAAATCACGTGCCTACACACGTGGAAACCACAATTTCCAATTCATTGGATTTCTAATAAATTGCTCTTTTAAAAATACTAAAAACATTAATTTATATAATATTGTATGTATTTTTATAGTCAAATGTGCGAATAATTTGTATGAAATGTGCAAACCGTAAAGAAATTTATTTGTACCTACGTACATATTATTTAAATTACAAACTTTAAAGCAATACTACTATTATTGACACATTCTTGGACTATACATAAACATACACAAGCCCCTCGAAAAGAAAATAGTATCTATTCATTTTTATTTTAATATATATTATATAATCGTTTTATAATCGTATTGAGAATTATAAAAATAATAAAAATTATCTAATTGCTTTACATTTACTGAATTTAATCAAGGGTGTTGATTGTTAAAAGCTTTAAATAAAAAAAAAACCATATATTTATTTGTATTTATGATAAGAAAACTATCTATTTCAAAATTATTACATTTTATTATAGTATATATTAACATATTAATTAAATCGGTTAATTTTTAATAAAAACACTATTTAGGTACAACTAATAACAGAAGTTAGTAGGTATGTAATTTACAAGAATAGATTATGCATTATATAGTTACTACTTACTAGTTACTATTAGACAGGTAGGTATGTAATATATTTTATTTATACCTATGTATCTCTAAGGTCATACTAAAATATATGATGACTAATGTTTTTATGTAAGTAACTAAATTAAATAGTCAAAAATTATAAGTTGAGATATATTTATATAGCTGCAGATACCTCCTACAGAAATTTATAATTGATAATAATACAATTAGTTATAAAATAAGTAACTATAAATATTTTTTAATACACTTTTATTAAATATTGTATCATATTACAATATTACATATTACCTAGTAAATATTAAATATTTATTAGTTGCTTCATTAAAAATCACTTGTATTAAATTAATTATAGATGAAAATTCTGCTAGTTTAATTTTTATTAAATGTTTTATGGGCTAATTTAACAATAATAAATTAATTAACGTAAAAATATGTAGGTACATGTTTTGATACATACATAAAATTAAGTATCAAAAAAATTTAAGTTATGATACAAAGATTTTAAAACAATTATTAAGTATTCATTAAAATATTTATGGTCATATTTTATTCTCAGTAATATCTTATACCTAAATGCCAATTGAATGCTAGTAGAAAAAACAGTAAAAATAGAGTAGAAAGTAATTTTTAAACGTCAAATTCTCTTGGCATGAATGATGATGTAACGTTGAACATTAACATAAAAAGAATGAGCAATCAGTAATATAATTTAATTGAACCAACTATAATTCTTTAGAAACATAATAGATCACTTAAATATGATTTAATGTATATAAAATTATGTATATTTATTTATTGTGTGAAAACCTGTAGAAAAATAAACAATCTTCAAAAATAAACTCATACATTATACTTATTTTAAACGTTAAATATTTGCTTGATTGAGACATTTAGTAGGCAATTTCTAAGTTTATTTTATAATTTATTTAAGTTTTAATTAAATAAATTATTTCACTAAAATAATAATTACATGATTACATAACAAATCTAGAGATATTCACTAACATATAGACAAAATTATAGACTATAAATTATAATAAAACTCAAGAATACTGAATAAGTGAACAGGTAACAAATTACAATTCGTGATCAATAATCATTTACTTTTTTTAAAAAAAAATTCTCTAAAGTCTGAATGAAACGACGAATAAGTTGGTTTTATAATAATGCGTGTTTTTGAAGCAATAACACTGCTTCAAGTTTTAATTTTGAGAGAAGAAAGATTCGAAATTTAAATCTAGTTGGTCAAAAGTAAAATAATTGGAGAAAAAAGATTTGGAAAAAAATGTTTTCAACCTCATTTTCGCCTAAGTATTTTATTTATTTTTTTTTTTTTATGTAACTCAAGCTGTACAAAAAAATACATTTTTTCCAAATATTCATATCAGCATTTATTGTAATTTAATTTTCAGCTAATTATAAATAATAAATAATTAAAGATATTTATTAACTGTTATTGTTTATTTTTGATTTATGTATGATAAACTTTAAACATAAGTTTGAACATTTAGTGCGAAATCCCAGACAAGTTGTACGTATAGGAATATAGGATATAACTATATAAAAATATTGGAAATACATAGGCACAACTTTTTATATGAGTTTTATATGACTTTTTAATGATCAAATTTTAATAGTTTAAGCTTCGAAATGTATAATTAGTACACGGTTTTTCAAAAGTAATTCTTACAGCAATCAAAAAATCTCAAAAATACAAATGCAAGCATTTATTTTTATAGACATTACAAGTCAAATTTTAATCGAAAATTGGATATTAAACAAAAAATAACAACTTTTGTTATCTTATCATAAAATATGTGTTTGGAGAAGTAAATAACTTTAAATATTTAAGTACTATAGTGATATAAATGATAATCATCAAGATATAAAAAATGCATCACAACAGAGAACAAATGTTTCTATACCCTCTAAAAATGAATGGGATCAAAGTTGTTATCGAAGAAATCAAAAGAACGATTACATAAAGTATAAACTTTCAGACCAGCCTGCGATAATGTATGCATGAGAAACGTGGCCTACAACTCATGGAATTATTAGATACCTTTAAAAATCCAACGTCCAACATATTATACTAGCATAGTACAATATAATATATTTATTATACAGAATGATTTAAAAATAAATAAAATCATTTTACTATATTGTTTTAGAAATATAAATAGATAAAACTAAAAAAGGTAAG
This sequence comes from Aphis gossypii, assembly GCF_020184175.1. Lineage (NCBI taxonomy): Eukaryota > Metazoa > Arthropoda > Insecta > Hemiptera > Aphididae > Aphis > Aphis gossypii. The sequence continues at coordinate 57,241,593 of NC_065531.1, read as the reverse complement.
ATAAGAAACCAATTAGCTAGTCGCTAATGTATACCTCGTCGTTGTGAGTCACTATAATGTACGTGTTAAATTTAAATTTAATGATACATTATTGGTAACAAAAAATAAAGATTTTTTAGCCAAGATTGTTAAATATTAGATCATTTGGTTATAAAAAAAATCGTTAAATAAGGAATCGCTATTTTACGCGTAAAAATCGAATTTCGTCAAACTTTAATTTTCAGACGCTCATAAAAAATTATTGAGAATTTTTGAAAATCCGTGATTTTTTAAATTTCAGTGCCTATTAACAACTTATAAAAAACTTTGAATTAAAATAACATTTTTTGTTTTTACCTTCTAAAAGTACCTACTAATTAAATTCCATTTACTATCAGAAATCTCCAAATCATTTTAAAGCCAAAGCATTTTTTTTATGAAAAACTATGTCTATACACAAATATAAAAAAATAAATAAAAATACACAAGAACATTTTAAAACCAATAAATTTATCGTCAAAATGCAATGTAAATAAAGTTTAATTAAATATAATTAAAAATGTAAGATATATCTATACCTAATCGATTTTTTTTATCATATTTAAATACACTAATTTATAAAATTTATCTATACTTCTTAGTTATTACTACAGCAATAATTAGAGGTGTAATTTCTGATTTAAAACATAAAAGGTTAAAAATATTACCCATTTAAAATTACATAGATAAAAACTAACAAAGTACCTATATTATATATTATACAATCTCACATTTAATTCTTATCGTTCAATTTTACAGGTTTATAGTTTTATACTAATGTTACTTATTGGGATCATTTCAAGTTAATATTATAAAAATTAATTAATACATGTATTGTACGCTATTATTTAATACATATATTATTGTAATTTTTTTTAAACAAGAATGATAATTGATAGTTTTGTGATTAATTTAATACTTTTAAACATTATTTTGGAAGTTACTCATTCATAATATGGACGGTGTTTTTATTTTTTAATAAATATTTATTAATCGAACTCTACATGTTGGAATGGCATTATTTTGGATTATATAGTACCTATATTGAAATATGTAAATTAAAAAACAAGTTTCTTAGAATAATACAAAAAATTTCTACAAAAGAAGTAATAAAATGATAAATTATTATAATAACAGATGTTTTTAAATAATGTTTTTCAAATATTTACATGTATTTAACTACTATAGGTAAACCCAGCGGCGTAGATACGACTTTTTTCTGCTGAGGGGGGGGGGGGGGTAAATATATTTATGATACAAATTACAAGTTATTAGTTAAACTAAGCGTCATTTTTATTTTGTTCTAATCAATATAAAAAAAATTTTTGTTTTGGAGGGAACCCCTTACACCCCCCTCCTCGTAACTACACCACTGGATAAACCTAATATTATTAACATTTTATTTGTGTATTAGGTATACATTTTAATGTATGCTTTTTCGTTCTTATTAAATGACTTGCATCTACAAATAGGTATATCAGAAAATCATAAAATAAAGACAAATAAGGTGGCAATGCACTCCATTTTTATACATTAAAAAGTAATAATAAGTATATTAACAATTAGTACCAAATTTATTAAAAGAGTACCACAAATATTCTAATGATATTTTCAGAACAAAATTAGAATTAGAAATTTTAACTTACAAATGTAATCGGTAAAATATGTAAATAAAAATATTATAATATTAATATCTACCTATATAGATATTAATTAGTTATTGCTCTTAAAAATAATTTTTAATTAGACGTAAATAAGGGAAACAATAATATGAGTAGGTAATATGACTAATATGTATCAACTTTAATAATCGTAATAATAAACGTTAAAAGAAGAAAGGAAATGTATATTAACTTATCATTAACTCATATCTCAAAAAAATCTACTACTGATACATGTATGATTGCAATGGGTATTTTATTTTGTCAATAATTTCTAAATGTATAACGAAAAACTATGTTTCATCAAACTATTTGCAAATTACAATTTATAATTGTAACTAAAACTAGTTTTTCACAAAATCTATTTTGATATATTATCTTGTTTAAATTCAAAAATACAATAACAATTGTAACGCGTGTTGAAAATGTCACCAAAAAATGTATTATTATTTCCTGGACATAGTATAATTTTCTTAATATATTTGTTCTTTTTATGTTATTTATAGACTTCAACTTTTCAAATTTTTGAGTTTTTTTTTTACCATGTATGATTTATATTTTGAGTTCTCTTCAAACAATTTTTGTAATTTTGTTATATTATATTCAAAAAATATTAATCATTAATCAATATTTAATATCATTTTAAATGAATAGCAAAAAAGCAAAAATAAAAAAATTTATTTAAATAAATAGCTTAATAAATTTGATTGGAATATGATATTACGTATTTAGGTAGGTATTATAGAAAATGTACTTATGCGTATAGGTACCGATTACCTAATAGTGTAATGATTTAAATTTATATATTTAATATAATAGAATAACAATCAAATAAGTAAATAAAATCTTTTTCAGAGGAAAAATTGATACTTAATAATTGTTTAATAAATTTACTCGATTTCAAGAAAATGTTTAAAAATTGAACCTTCCATTACATTATTCAAAACTTGATAGAAATGGTTATTCTTATACAAATTTATGATTTCATTACCGAAAGCCCTTAAAACTGTTTCTTTATTCGTCTTTTTTTTTTAATAGATTTAAATCAATATACTATGACGGAATAGACTTATTAGTTATGCAGAATTGATAAGAATTCATTATAATTTTAGTTATAACTACAAAGTATAGCCGTATAGGTATAATTATTTCTTTAATGGTGTTAATTAATAAGTAATATTATTACTATTATATACCTACCTATTGGTCTATTACCAATATTAAAATGTAGGTATGTATAATGTATGTATAGTAACTGTTGTTAAATTATACATGAATAAATTAATGTAATTCAACGCCTAACATGTCACGTACTCACTTGTGCCTAAATATGTGTATTGTGTAAGGCTATAAAAACAGTAACTATTACAATAATACTAAAATTTATAATAAATTTAACATCTCACTACCGCCATCTAGTAATTGGAGTGTACCGAAAAAACTGCCATATGTTTTATCATTATCATAATATCAAAAAACTTATCAATTTATCAACACAAATTTATATTATATGAACTTATTCAACTTATTGGATATTATTTATTTGAGTTTTTTAAATTTAACAAACATGAAAAGTAGACGTATTCAATTATAGTTATTACCAAATTGTTCGATTATAATTATTGTATTAAGTATAGTATAGTTTATAAACTTACTTGAAATATGAATTCTTCTAAAGTCTTGAGATGTAGCATTCAGTTAACAAAGCTACATAAAATCAATAATATTCCTGTTGGTCGTAGATTTTCTACAAATTCTCAACTATTACGGCAATATTCAAAGGTTGCTGGAATCGCAGGGGCAGGCATTATAAGTATCATAGCATATGGACTTACATCTGACTACAAAGTGTATGCCTATTCAAAGAAAAATGTAAGTAAAACCAATAAAAATTAATGTATTTTATTGAAGATAAATATTTTATACACAAATGTAAAACCCTTGCTTAAAATGGGCGCATCTACAAAATGTTTTATTTTGATATATATTATCATACTATATAAGAAAGTTATTGTACTAGAACATTTTTACTGTGGGAAAATATCTATTTATAGTTTAATTGACACTTAATGATTTAACGATATAGGATATTTATTCATCTCAAATATATATATATATATATATATATACCTAAAATGTAAATTACAATTTTATAATTTTAAGTAGGTGTATTATAAATTAATTATAACCAGGACCAACCATCATAGTATAACTTAGAATTCATTCACTCTTTAATAATTTTAGATTAACCGAATACTAATAAATAACTTTGTCGGCTAACATTTGTAAAACAATAAAAATATTCTACTACCAATTTCTGTGTCCATCATTTAAATCCGGAAAATAGAGTTAAACTTTAGGGCCAATAATTTAATGTACCTAATAATATTTATAACAATATTATAAATTATAATATTTATTTTAATAACTATGAAATTACTGTTATAATCTGATGTCCCTGTCTTTCCCTTCCTCCTCAAACAATTTATTTTCACTTTCCTAAGTATTCATTATTAGAACTATTTTCCTATCTCACATAATAGCTTCAACTTTCTGTATTATTAATTTTTTATTTTCTCCTCAATTCTCATTCTTATATTATTATTTTAACTTTTCCTTTGTTAAAGTCATTTATCTATAATATAATAATGTGATTATTAGTTTACTGTTACCTGTAAAAATAAAGGCTGAATATAAATGGATTTGGTTTTACAAAAATAATAAGTAGGTAATAACTAATGTGAATATGTTAGGTAGTATAATAATATTATGTTGATAATTATGTTTATCATAATTAATCAATAAAAAGTTGCATTAAGAAAAATTATATTAGATTTTCATCTTTATTAATTACTCAACTGAACAATATATTTTTATTTATGTTAATTAACATAATAACTGTTTGTTGATGTTATTTATTGACAAATATTAGTACTGAAATGTTATGAGTTTATAACTTGTGACATATTTAAAGAACAAAAATAAACATTTCATATTATGATAAAAATAAACCCATATTTACCTGTTTTGTTTTATTTTATTGTTTATACTTATAAAAGCACATAAATAAACAAAAATAGCTTTTAATATATTTAACTTTTTTAATTTGATCAGAATTATTTTAACTATTTAAAATGAAATTATAACTTATAACTTATAAGAATAAAATTGACTAATAATATATAATAATATATAATATATAAGTAGACATACAGATAGTAATGCAGTATAATATACATAATATTATTATGTGTTTCTAAACTAATAATACAGCTAGATGAATTAGTAGATAGATTTTACGTTGATTGTTTAAAAGATATACAAGATATATTATAAGTAGTAAGCACTGCAAAGCATGGCGACTGTAGAGCAATAATTATAGTTGAAATATTTAAAAATATTTTTTTCCCCCAAGAGATTTAACTCGTCCAGTGAGTATTAAATATTTACACGTAATTAAAGATGACGATGACGATATAACAAAATCAGTATGCCACAGGTAACAACAACTTTTGATTAACCAATGAAAAACAATGATGAAACAGCCGACAAAAATACCCTGTGGTGTCTCCTGTCTCACCAACCAACCATTTATAACACTGATGTTATCTGAACTCGGCCGGTCTACCCCCTTGTCACCTTATTGTTCAATGTTTAGACCTACTTACATAAATATAGTAAAACACACAAATATTGGACCCTGCTAACACGTTAATAAAAAACGTAAGTTTTAAGTCAAATTAAACATTTTATTGAAGATCGTTTATCTTAGTTTTATTTTCGTGATAAAATTAACTCCATCATTTTATTATTTATCACATCGAAAAATATGATTATCGATATACCTATAGTTTGTTTCAAATATGTAGTTATTGCACTGAAAATGTATCAAAAAATAGATTTAATTAAGTACCTACATATTCAAGTTATAATATGTGTCATGTGTAATAAATAATTTTAACCTATAGAAATTGTTTTCTGTTTATAAAGATAGTTTAAAAATAATGAATTTACGTCAAAAATACTAAAAATAGGTAATATATTGTATATTATAATAGAAATAATTAAATTAAGTTATAGTTACGAATGTACGATAGCAGTCGTACCTCAGTCTGCAGCAATAAATTACCTATGTATACAAATAAATATATATTAAAAACTCTTACCTTTTGTTAAATTTGTCATGTTTACGTCAATATTACTGCATTATTTACTGCCTTTATTTCTCAAAAATATTAAGAATATGTTATATTCTACTTAATAAATGTTATGTTCGTATCTATTGTTTCGTTAAAGTCGAAAATTGAATTTACTGATTTTGATCATCGGGAGTTATTAACCATAACACTGGTCTTGGGCTAGTATTATTTATAAGATCTTTGGTCCCTTTGGTTTTGATATAGGTATCTAACTATTTGAAAACCCCGGTTCAGAAATGAATGCAATAATGTTCACATTTAAGTTTAACTCACTTACCTTAATACCTATACTAATTATTCCCAGTAAAATTTTTTTTATTCTAATAATATTATATTACTACTCAAAAAATTTCATTTTTACTTATATTATAGTTGGTTATTATAATTAACTCTTATTTTATTTTTCATTTGTCATTATGTTGTGTATATTTGTATTATTGTTATTTCGTAAGATAAAAGAAACCTAAATTGACGAAGAAATAATGAACTAATATAAATTTATTAACTTAATATTATTTTCTTACCACTTAAATGATTAAATGTTACTGAAAAACATAAACTTAGATATCTTATTTCATGCTGAAGAAATAAAAATTAACTATGATTTAAAAGCCGAAAGAACAAAGCTCTATAGTTTATATATTATTATCAATATAAACCACCACATCGACTACTTCTATTTTAATGTTTACTGTGGATACGATGTCTAACTCATACCTATTTGTGACTGGGACGCAAAACGTCTGGATTCATTCTACATCTTCTCTTATGAAATAATAGTTTAGTATATTAAGACAATCATAAACATAATAAATCAGACCATGAGCGCCTGGATAGGGAGGTAAGTGGGGAGTTTTCTTCCCCTGGATTTCAAATAAAATTTAGAAATTATTAACTTTTATTATTGTTTAAATTAATATGTCATTAATATTTTGACATAAATATAAATTTATTTTTTTAATTTGCTTTTTGGCTTTATTTTGTAACTTACAATAAATAAATTTTTTTAATGCACTTATACTGTGTATATTGTATATTAAATACATACCTTATACTAACAAATATATTTACATATACACTTAATTTATACTTTTTACTATTCATTTTGACCGGAGAGATGAATGTATTTATTTTACAATGATGAGTGTTTTTTTTTTGTTTAAACACTTCAAGATATTATAATTTTTTACATTTTGAATCTATTTTTACTGTTTTACAGTATTTATAGAAATATGTTAGATTTTGAATTATACAAATTAATATAACATGGAATAATTTTAATATATCATTATATTAATTATATTAATTAAATATTAAAAATACCTATAATAAATATAATGTTTAAAGAAACAATTAAATCGACCTACTACAATACTAAAAATGAAATAAATGATTAATAGACAATAGTTACATTAAAATATTATAATTAATAATACAGGTTGACAGACCGTTTCCGTTCAGAATCGTTTTTCTTTTAAATTAATAAGAGTATATCATGGAATTCAAATTTAATATACTCATAATATTTGATTTTATTATGTTCTTTCCTCAAGACCCATCAGACCAAATAAAAAACGTAAATATGCAGTTTAGTAAAATATTATAATACTTTATTTTATTTTTATTAGTTTAATATTTTCTATAATTCTTTTTTTCATATTGATAAATATTCTTTCTATCTTAAACTTATTTAGATGAAAGGTTTAGCTCATCGTCATTATTATTTATTAATTGTCAATAGTCATTATCTAAAAATTAAATATTTTATCGCTTTTAAAATAATTATTATACGTTTTATACGTATTTATTATGTCGAAGTCCAATAATTTTTTGTTAATATAATTTATTTAATAATAAAAACAAACATTTTATTAGAAATATGAACTGTTTTATTTATAAAAACTAGACATTAGTAAAATATTTGACGTAGACACGAATACCGGGTGATTTTCGAATCACTTAAAACAACACCTACTTATAAGAACCAAAAGTTATATCAACGTAACAAATTACTTGTATCATAATTTCACTATAACTATAATCATATACCTATGTAATTTCATATTACTACAAGGTACTTTTAAATACTTATGTAGTATTACACAATACAACTGGAACCGGAGTACAATGTACCTACATAGTACATTAGTAAGTACATATGTTTTCCTTGAATAGTTGGATACCATCTAAAAATTTGTGAGATCGTAAATATTCATTGTTTTGAATGTTTAAATATGGCTTGTATCTTTGAACAATAAAAACAACCCTTTGTTGTTCTCCTTAATAGTCTGATGTCTTCGCGATATCTTTTATTTTAACAACCCATTAGATTTGTTTTCAAGATCGTAGTCGTGTGAAACTAAACATCACGTACATTTTGACATCATGATTGATTGTTCAATCAATCGTCAAGTTATATTTTTTAGTATAAAAGGGTAAAACTGTTTAATTTAAATTACGCCTTGATAATTTATATACCCTTAATATTATTGTTCTTATCAGGAAGTTCTTAAATGTCGACTATTCTTTATTACCCACGTATTTTTATCGGCTACATATAATAGCGTTGAATGATGTCCAAATACAGCTGTGTTTTTTTTCTCAGTAAGTTTGATAGTCCATCTGTTTTGTGCATTTGATGACAAACGCCTGGAATGACCCACGTGTGTGAAATAAAACCCGATGGAAAATAAGGAAGAAATCGATCAATTTTGTTCTTGTATTTATTTACAAGTAATTTTAAAAATACTTTTCAGGATAATTATTTGTTATTTTAGCAGCTGCTACAAGGGTATGCAGTTACAATTTTGGGGTATACTATACTCGGACATAACTTTTTTCCCTTTATGAACCTAATCATTAGGTCTCATTATCTTCTTTATGTATAGATGTATTAATAAATAGTATGACATTGTATTTTAATATGGAGTTAATAATTCGACTATACTAATATTATTTATTTATTAATAATATTTTTACTAATACTAATAATGTATAATACTCGTGTATAATGTATATGCATTTATTGTAATAATATGTTTTTTTTTATTTTAATTCTGCAAAAGTCATCAAATTAAAGGAAAACAAATTGTAACTTTAAATATGGATTGTTTAAATTTTTTAGATTAAAGTAAGAAATATATGAGTTACATGTCGAGTATCATTATAAATAGGTATAGATCATCATCAAATTCTAAAAGCTGTAATACTAATTACTTAAGTATAATATGGTATTTTGTTTTTTTCAATAATTAAGAGTAATTATTGGACAATTACAAAAATGTTCAATTGAATAATCTATTAATAAAATGCTGATTAATAATAATTAATAAATACTACGTTTCACGGAAAACTTTCAAAGTATCATTACAATTACAAAAATGGTTTTGTCAGAAAAATTACATCTTAAAATCATAACGTACTTGAATATATTATTATCCAATTTTCATTCTAGGTTAGACAACCTATGAGAAATTGGTAATTGTTTTTAATTTGTGTTGTTTATTTAATGACCGTGGTTTTAGATTTGTGTACATACCTATATTCTGTATTCATATAAGAATATTACAAAATGATTCAATTAATATTGAAGAAATACAAATATTTTTAACAATTTTTTTGAAATTGTTTTAAATGTTTCTATATACTTAAAGATCCAAGCTTAAATAAATATGAACTATATTCACGTATAATATATTTTAAATGTAACAGATAATATCATAAAACTTGTAAAAATAAATTTCATTTAGTGTCCGAAGATGTTATAAACTCGTGCATTTCTATTTAATTTTTTACCTTGTTAAATTGTAAATTTTTAATGTAGGTATAATAAATCATAATGCATATAAATTGTAAAATGTTTTTAGTTATATTTGTTTGTAATTAATAATCATAATTTTAAATATTATACACACAACAACTATCCAACACCCACTATTTATTAAATGTATGTAGATTTTGTTTATAAACAAATTGTTTAAATTATTTAATTTATTTACATTATAGAGAGAAAATGACGAATATCTAAGCGGTCTACACTTGACATCACGCGAGAAACGTTTCATCAAGTTCGCTTCAGTTGAGTACCATGGACAGCTTTATATGACTCCGCAAGACTTTTTGGAATCATTCGTAGATGAGCAGCCTAGAGGTATAAATAACAAATCAACTATTTTCAAAGTTATAAGATTGTTACACAAATTTTTAAATTAAATATGTACTAATATTATAAAGCTAAGGAGACTACTGCATGAACCTATTTCAATAAAAGTTATGTGAATTGAATTCACTGAGACCCGGAGGGTTTTTAAAACACATTAACGATTGCGTGTCAAAGTTGACTTTAAAAATAACCGTTTTCAACTATACTTGACATGCGGTCTATATTATAGCAAATAGGGTTTTCCGATACTTTTTTTTAATGACTATACCAATTATGTATGGTTTATTCAATAAATATTTTAGAAAATAAAAAAAGGCGTGTTGACGATAATAATAATAATAACGAAACGGAAATGGTATATTGAACGTAGTTAATCACCATGATAAAGCATTGTGTTTTCGTGAAACAACTAACTCGGTAATGCTACCGACTTGCCTGTAATCCAAATTACTTGTGGCACATGAGATTTAATGCTGTTTTTAGTACACAGTGTCATCCTATTATTCCTATTTATTCTAAATAACAAAATATATTTATCCGTGGTTGCATGTTTAATGTCACCGCATTCTGGATGCACCGTTTTCCAAATAGAAACGGCACGTCAAAGCAGCTAAAGACCCGAGACAGTCCCACTATAAGCGCCTTGTCAACTGTCATCACTCATCACGCTGTCGTTTATCACGTGTATACTTTTAGTATATTAGTATACTAGTTCTTTTATTAGAAATATTCAAATACGGTATATTGAACTAATTTTTTCAAATACATCACATGTATTATATTATTATAATTAATTAATAGTTATAATAATAATAGTATAATTTATATCACATATTATTGTTAATTGTTATTAATTCATAAGACAATACCACAAATCGTTAATAAAACTGTAGAATTTAAACAACTTAAAATTAGTCTACATTTATAGAATATTAATTCATTATGCATAAAAAATAATAAATAACGTAATGATGAAAAATACCAAGTCCCTACGATTAATATTTTTTTAAATATTTTATTTAAACTAAATTCGTTGGAGGAAAAACCTATATTTTTTATAAATTATTTACTAAATATATATTTAATATAAATCATACATAAATAATAAACTCATTCATTTCTAAAAATGTGTTATTGTTTTTCTAGCTCGACTTCAGAGACACTTAATGGTAGATAAGGATTTGGAAGAAATTCGTGATAAAGTACCTGGGCTAAAAAAGGGATCTTCACAACTTTTTCGAACACTTCGAGACAAAGGAATCATATCTTATACAGAATATTTGTTTTTATTATCCGTGTTGACCAGTAAGTAAAGTAAAATAATTATATTAAACATATTTCTGATTCAGCATCATATTTTATACTAATTGTGAATTCAAAACCATTTTCTTGCAGAACCACAGAGTGGATTTCGTATAGCATTTAATATGTTTGATACAGATGGTAACCATAGGGTAGACAAAAATGAATTTCTGGTGGTAAGAATAATATTATTGCACATACCGTAATCACATTATATTATTAATTATTGTACCTACGTAATTTAGTTCCTATAAGAATTTTATTTTTAAAAATACAGTAACACAAAGATTAAACTTATTTGGATTTAAATTTTCAATTGATTACAAATAAATTATTTACATAATATAATCATATGTTATAATAATTATCAGTGATCGACGTCTTACTGTATTTTTGAATCATTGAGTAATTGAGTTATACATTTATACCATCCTGCATGTTTTCACCATTTTGAATTTTCATTTATTATTTTTATAATTTTTGGACGTACAACTATTTCCCTTATTGGGGTTTAACGATCGTATTGCATGTGTTGATATATAGGTAGGTATATGTATTTTATATTAAAATCAAAGTGTACAGTTAAAATTACGTATGTACCTATTGCCTTTTTCAAACTAAAATAATATTTTTTTTCATCCTAGTGGCGTCATTTATATTTCATTTTTAATATACATATTTGTATGTATCCCACAAGCCATGTCTGAAATTGAATACATTTTCAGGCCAACCGATTTAAAAAGTTTTTAAACACGCAAGTATTTATTTTACGTGATCCAAATGACGCCACTGTTTCACCTTTAGAAGCTAATTAAAATGAGTTCAATACCTCAATAATTGTACACCTATTTCATTTTAGTTATTTTGTATTTAAATCTAAATCTTCCAGTTCGTTCAATTTTATTATACAAATTTTCTGCAAACAACGATACATAAGTTAAGTGTTTCGTATTTATTTATTTATCACGTTAACCGTATATATCTTAATTAAGTGTTTGTTTAGAACGCGTTGTTCGATCATATAATAATAAATAAAGGTTTAGTTTTTGGTGTTATTTAATTATCACTAAATATTTGTCGTTTTAAAAAACTATTGGGTTTTTAATGTCGTTGTTCAATGTAATTGTTCACATTACTTTTATTTTATTATTTATTTTATGTTTTATCAGATAACACGGCTCCTAGCTGGAAAACCAGCCCTCAGAATAGATCTTAATAAACATGCTAAAGAAATTGTGAGTGAGTTGCCTATAATACGGTTATTTATTTATTATACATTTTAAATACGGATAATAGGGTAGCCCCTTGGTATTAGTACTTTATTGTAATAATAAAGATTGTAATACGTATATAGTACACAGAACGTAATCCATTCGACTCATGTTAAACAAAAAAGTCAAATCCCAAACGACTCCCGTCGAAAAAGCTTTTGCAAACAGATTAATTCTCAAACAGCTCCGGTTTTTTACAATAAAAAGAAGTGTGGTTAAAAATATGTTGGTATTATAAAAAAAGTACTTATAATAAAATCATATACAATTGTGAATTAAATTTTATTAAAATAATATATTATCATTTTGGCGTTAAAAAAAAATTTTAAAAATGTATATGTATATGTAAAAATATATATTGGGAAAATTTTTTACTGGAGTCGTTTGGGAACAATCAAAAGAACATTTTTGGCGTAGGCACCAACAAAACAGAAACTAAACTTTTCCAACACAAAAAACATCTTCCAAGACACATTAGAATTATAAAAAAAACATACAAATAAAAAATATATACTTTTTTATGTTTTTAATTATTTAAATGTAATTTAGATAAATATAATTTAAATTTTTAATTAAAACTAATGACTAATAAAATATGACATAATAGTACCAAAATCTACTAATCCGTTATTTTATATTATTTGTGTTAATTTAGAATCATGGTTTGGCATAATGGTTTAATATAATATAAAATATTACTTATGCACTAACACATTAATATACCTACGCATGAAACAAATTAGTTTTAGATTGTGTTTAAACTTAAACAATAAACATGTATATTATTTTATTTATTTACTTAATTTTATTGAAATATTAATTACCGATACCGATCACTAATAGTAAATTACGATAACGCCGCTCAACGAGTTATGTTTTTAAAATGTATTTAAGAGGACGCTTGGATACTTGCATGTGTGTTATCTCTGTCTTATAATACGAGCATACAATTTTACGTTCACAATAACTCTATTGTATTTAAAATTAGAGTGAATTTATGCATTATATAATTTAAAAGTAAGATTAGTATCCAGGGAACTACGGATTTTTTTACATACCAATTAAGTTATGACTTTTTGAGTATTTTAAAATGACCATAATACCTAGGTGTTTCAAAATTAAAATATCAATAAACGTCTCCAAGATGCTTTAGATAATAATCTCACCTTTAAATTATGTTAATTCACTTTAATTCAAAATATAAAAAAATTAAAATACTAAAAATGTTCTATGTTGTTCGTCTGTATGACAAATACAACACATACATGGCACTCTCCGAAGATCAAAATTAAGTCATAATTGTATCGCGTAAGTAGTGATTATAAAATAGTTATTTTTCATCTTTACATTTCTCATAATGTTTAACAAATAAAAGTGTACAGTTTTCATGTAACATCTGGACATAGTTCTGAGACATGATCGATGTTTATATAGACATCATTTAACACTGTGCTTTCCTCCATCTAACTCTATAGGGAAACTACATATCTATATCTTACATTGTTGCATGTACATTTTTAATTTTTTTAAATGTTTTAATTTTATTTAATGGTAATAACCTATTTTTTTAATTACATTTTCTGAAACTAATTTTTTTTATGAAAATTATGTAAAATATCAAATATTGAAATTATATTTTATTTTTTTATAAATATTTAATATTTAAATTAAAAAAAAAAAACTAGTAAATAATTGCTAGAATACATAGTTGACATATTTGATACTGTACACGACTAATTTGAATTTTAAATGTGTATTATTATATGTAGCTTATTACTCTATAATGAAAATATATTGTTGTACTGTAATCGATATTTTAAAACGAAATTGCACGAAAATTAAATTAATATCATGTTTTCCTTATTGCCTATACTGTGTATGTGCCTGGGTCATTTATTTCAATGTCTCATAACTATGATTCTGTTGTTTCTATTTATGATACATCGCCTAACTAATATTCTCATGTATACTTTACAATAACAAAGATCACACATTACTCGTTCACTGTACAAGTGCTTTAACAATATTCATCGTGTTTATCTATTTGTTTGTAGTTCGTCCTTTTTACGCTATTGTTTACAAAATTAAAAATATATACAATGAATTATTATAAAATAACGCATAGGTACCTCGCATCTACTTACAATTTAAGAAAAAATTGGATTGTTTAATTATTGGACGTGTACAATAAGTAATAACTAATAACTAATAACTAATTATTCTACTAATATACGTTACGACTTAATGAGTTTTTATAACCAACTCATGTACGTACGAGTATGTATTACGATATATTATGATCGTATATGATTTATAAATATTATATCGATTTTCAGTAGATACCTACCTATAATTAAAATTATTTTTATATATTTGATAAAATAGCTGTCTTACTCTAAATAATTGTAGTCCATCGGTGATAGCGGTCGGCATAATATTATATTCGTATAGCCACGTTCTGTTAATTCTATTTCTATTTAAACTAAAAATTACGAAAATAATGGAAGAATAATTTCAGAATCCATGGATCCATTTATTATGTGTATAAGAATACTTGAGAAAAATCAAAGCTCAATATTTTTTTAATAAATAAAGGAAACAACGACTTTACATTCAATAATTAAGGTCGGGTCAATAATGCTCTATTCGAATGAATAGGCTACCTAGTAGACTAGTTATAATAGTCTCTCTCAAATAAGATATTTCCATGAAGTGCAAAGAATGATTATAACGATACACCTAACTTTTTTTTTAATTTTTCAAAAATGTTAATAGATTTTTAAATAAGAAGTGTTGTTTAATAAAAGAATCATTCAGCAGATTAGCGTGGGTATGAATACATATATAATAATTAGTAGGTATATTTTTATGAATTATGATATACCGACACAGCGTCACCGAATTTGTCTACCCTATTATCCTGCAAAGTAAATGTAAATAATAAAGGAAATCGTGACAAGCTGGTGAAGGGTACAAAATATTACGTGGCTTAATAAAAAAAATGAATGGGCATTTTGTTACATAAATGTGATATTACAGTTGTCCCAATTATCTACGAAACAAGTCGCTGTCAAACAACGAGTGCCGGAGGAAGATTCAAACATCATTAACCGCGCTGCTGATGATTTGGTCGGTTTATCTTATTGTTTACATATTTATTTGCTTTGCTTTATACACACACACATGTCTATAATGTGTACATTTTATGTTTGCGTGTTGCGCTTACGACTTTTTTTTCATATATCCACAAAATATTTTTTGTTTATTAAACGTACACATTTGCGATTCTACAACTACCACTAACTTAATAATACTAATACGATAGAGTACATTATTAACATTTTATATTTGTCGATTAGATGGAAAAAATCTTCAGCCAGTCTTGGAAAGACAAACACGGCGTGGAAGACGGCAAGTCTGACACGAACAAAATAGACGCCAACGATTTTGTGGATGACGCTCAGGGTTTACAAAAGAAACATTTAGTCGACACTACATTGATCGTTCATTTTTTCGGCAAAAAAGGAGACAACGTGCTACTGTACGAAGACTTCAGAAAGTAATAATTATTCCATTATTATGTATTGTAGTTTATACACAGACATCACTGCGGTGTTATATTACATAGAAATATATAAGATTTCAGTTATAAAATGAGGTGAGGGGGTTTTAAATAGTTTAAATTCGTTTTCCTCGTAGGTTAATTTAGGCACATGTGTATATAATCTTCCCGCAATATTCGTATTTCAGTCACTATTCTAATGGTTCTGGTAATAATAAGTTAGTTCACGATCAAGATATTTCGAACAGTCAAGTGCTTTAATAAATCAGTAGTGGATGTTTTCTTTTTTTTGGGAGAAACGGTGTGGGGGGAAATCATTTCATTACTGTTTTATTTTATGTGTTTCATTCCTCATTTTGTTTCTATTTTCAAAGTAATGAATGTTATACCACAAGTATATATCTAAATTTTGTCAGAAATTAGGTTCTCAGTTAATAATAGAAGCATTTTTTCTACTTAAAAACGTGATGAATGACAAATAATAAGCATTATAAACCAATATAGAAAACCAATACATTCATCGATCCACTCAAAGCTTAAAAATATATGAAAACCATAACTTTTACCAAACCAATAACCTATCAGTCATATTTCTTCAAATAATAAATATCTACTATGTCAAATTTCAAGTGATACAATGGTATAAATTGTTTATTAGTTTTATGGAAAATCTTCAAACTGAAGTACTTGAAATGGAGTTTCAACAATTTGCCAAAGGAGGAGATACCATAAGTGAAATGGATTTTGCCAAAATATTATTGAGATATACTCACCTGGATACAAATCTGTAAGCTATTTAAATTTATTGTATACATTATTAACAATTTTTATAATTTTAAAATGTATTTTTTGAAATAGGTGCGATACATATTTAGACCGATTGTTGGAGAGAATAAAAATGGACAAAGGAATACCACCAGGCATTTCGTTTGATGAATTTAAAGTGTTTTGTCAATTCTTAAATAATTTGGAAGACTTTACTATTGCTATGAGAATGTATACATTAGCCGATCACCCAATATCTAAAGGTAATAAGTTATTACTGATAAGTAATAACTAATAACATAATATGAATAACTGGCCAACTAATAAAAAGGTAGGTCAGCGCATTTCGGTGGTAGATGTTTGTCTATCGTTCCTTCGGTCCCCGGACAGGATAGTGTAATTTTACTGTAGGTATTCGATTTGAATGCAACATGATTGCATTCGATAAAAAACGATTCTGAGCGGACAAGGGGATCTTTTTTATTTAATTTTATTCGTTTCTATTGTGATAAACAAAGCCGTAATTATTTTATATTACTTACATAATCATGAAGTTATGCATTTTTTCTCTTTTAACCGCTTCTATTTCGAAAATCGAAAAATGACCTCTCTAAAGTATTAGCTCAAGAACATTACCTTTCAGAAAATATGCTACACTTGTACTTCTGAGCAAGTTTACGGGAAGAAAAAGTGTTTACAGAATAAAAAAGAAATAAACATCATTGTAAAACCAATACATTCTTATCTCCACTCAGAATCTAAAATTAGGGTCTGGAAATTGTTTAATTTATTTAAAATATACATTTTATAAATAATGTAATAATATATTTTTTTAGTGTGATTTGAGTTATGAGTTATGACACTTATTTTTATTGTACAAAATATATATAATTATTAAAATTTAAGCAATAATGTTATCAATTATTTTTTATAAATTTAATTGTTTAACACTGATCAAAATTTAGATATGCAAATTCCTTTATTTTTATATTAGCCTTTAGAACAATATTGTACTTTTACTTTTCAGATGAATTTCATAGAGCTGTCAAGATATGTACTGGGACCAGTTTGAGCAAGCATCTTGTGCATACCGTGTTCGCCATATTTGATGAGGATGGTGATGGTCAGTTGAGTTATAGAGAGTTCATTGCCATTATGAAGGACCGACTAAATAGAGGATTCAAGGTACTAATTTTGTATAATATTTCATTCTACTATTGATTATGGTTATTAAGATATCAATATTAAATCAATTTTATTTTCAAAAAATTCTTATAAAATAAATCCATAGCACCATTTTTTTTGACAAAGAAATTAAAATATCAATATATTTTAATAATTTATGTTGGCATTTTGTTCTAGTCGTATACAAAAAATGAAGGATGGGATGCATTCAAAATCTGTTTAAAACATGAAATTAAAACTCCTAATTAATAATAACCTCTTGTTAACATTAATTTTTATTTTATTCAATGTTTGTGTTTTTTTTTTTAATTAATTAAGTAACTTGTTTGTTTTTTCAATTAAGAATTTTAATAGCTACTTAAATTAAATTAACTTTTTTATGTAGATATGAATAATATAGATAATGAAAAAATGCACTTAAAAAAAAAATGATTACATATTAAAAATTGTTTATTAAGAATACTTCACAAAATCAAATTTTATATGTATAAAAATACAGATTATTGTAAACTGCATTAGAAATATATATTACACATGCTTGTTATTATAAGTACAGTATTAATTATTAATAGGATACAATTTGTACATTTTCTTATATATTTGTCATTTTACATAATTGTTTATATAATTTAATGTTTTTGTTTTAGTTATAAGCATTTTTATTAAAAATATATAAATATGTCTAACTCTTAAATTGACATAACCATCTTATTGACATCTTATTGATTTGAGAAAGCCATTAATCAGCTGCATACTTAACAACCAGGAAGAATACTGCAACAAAAGTTTGAAAATATTTTGAATACTACATTGGTATTAAATCAACACTTTATATTAAAAAAAATGTTTGTTTGATTGAATTTGTCACTTCTATTTACATTCATGACTATTTTCTATTAACGCAATATTATTCAAATGGAAAGAATAAAAAAAAAAAAAATTGTAGTTCATCGACATTTGTAATTTATATCCATTTCATGAACTGTAATTAATTGCTTCCTATTTGCAGAGATAAAGCATTAATCACTTGTTATATAAATATATGACACACAACCTAACCTTTTCATTAACTTTCATCTACAGATTTATGGCTTATTCCAAAATGTAACTATTATTTTTTAAATTTTTTTTCATTAAATATTTTTAAAAAATGCAAATACTATTTTTCAAATATAAAGAAATATTTTGACTTACCGAACAAAATCTCCAGTTGGATTTGCGAATTTGTTTCGTACCAAAAAATTTGACAATATACTAGCAACTTTTTCTGGGTCATCTTCTTGTACAGCATGCCCAACTCTAGGTAATACTTGCATTTCAAATTTACCTAATTATAATAAAATAAAATAATACATATTTTTTATTCATTTAATTCAGAATAAGAATCACGGAAGTAAATTCTCTTCAGCTAGGAACAATTATTCATTTATACAATATTATATTACCTTGCATTTGACCGACAGTCAAATCTCTGTCCATACGATCTATGTTAGCCAGTAATAACAATTTTTGTGCATGTATAGACAAGAATTTTTTCGAAAGTCCTTGAAACCACCCAGGCCAATGTTTTTCTGTCTTACACAAATCAATTCTCCATGTATAATTACCCAATGGTTTTTTACTCTGGAAAATATAAGATATGAATCAACACACTACTATTTTATTGTTAGTTACTCAATCGGTTTTACTAACAGAAATTGAAGATGCGCCAAACTCTTCATCTTCTTTAATAGAATCAATTGAATATTGAGGTTCTGAGATAGCTTCTGTTAGTACTGGAGTATCAATAGGTGGTTCTTCAAATTCATCCGTACCAAGTTTACCAGTGGCAATACTAAAACCAAAACAATTAGCCATATTTAAATAACAGAATTTATATATAGCTATACTATTACTTTTTTATTTGTCCTGGAATAGAAACTCTGGCAGATTCTTCGTTTTTTATATGACCATTTCCCATTCTAATTTTTCAAACGAACATAAAACACATTTAATTAAACTTTCTGTCAATAACTTTAAAATGTATACAGATAATTTGGTATTTATACATTAAATAGTAAATTTTAAAATTAAAAGTTTCATAAAATTGTTAAAATAATTTCTTTAGAAATTTAGAACATGTTATCTAATTGTAAATGAGCTATAATTTTTAAAAATATATTAAAATAAATATTATTGTTATTTTAACTACCTATAATGTATTTCCAATTTTTACAAAACATTTAGGGTACCTGTACCTATATACTCGTATAATTAATGACTTAAATTCTTATGCGATGATTTTAAATTTGAGTTTTAAATATAATATATTATATACATACCCCCAAGAAATAGCATCTGTTAAACTTTTAAATGATTTTGGACGACTTCTCAAAAAACTCTGCATACTAGCTAATGATTCCATTGCTGAACCTTCAACCACATCAATAACAACCAAACCAATAATTGGCAAATCTGATTCCTCTGTAGAAGCAATATTTACAGCAATAGCTCCACCAAGACTATGGCCCATTAAAACTATTGATGGCATTTTGTCTGGGTATGATTTACGTAATAAACTTATGATATCGCTGCAATATATTTTTATTCAATTAAAATATTCTGTGTAAAAATATAAATGTATAAAAATAGTGTACTTAGTAAAAGTAGTCATTGATAAATCATTATCATCTGTAGTAAATGAATTCCCATGTCCTCGAAGATCAATTGCTAAGACTTGGCATTCACATTGTTTTACTAAATATTTCTAAAAAGTGAAATGATTTTATTTAAAAATATAGAATTGGGATAGGTATTTGAACACTATTTAATTTAAAACCAAATATGAAATAATTATAAAGCATGTTAATCTCTAATTATGAATCATAGAACAAAAACTGTCACGTGTTTGAGAAGTAAAAATGATTTGATATTATATAAAATTATAGTGAATTTTGTAAAATATGTTTTCAATTACTATATTACAATTATATATTTTACTAAAAATTAAAAAAAAAAAACAAATTACCTATTTAAGTTAATTTTTCAAAGTATACACCAAAGTTTAGGTTTAGAATTTTCAAATTATAATTAACACGTTCACTTACGCACATATATTCCTAATCTAGTGCTACTTGCCACGGTAAATACTGATACCACTACACGCGTCACAATCATGAATCGGCGCCAAAGCCGACCCGTGATTGTCAACTGCGATGAAGTTATTAAATTGATATTTTGTATATAGTAAATTATAACACTGTATACCAAAAAAATGGAAACGTTATTGTACATATTTAATATCAATTCAAAACTTCTAAACTGATATCATATAAAAAAATTATAGGGTTACTCACAGCGAAAAGAGACCACGTGAGAGCATTAAACCCTCCACCGTGGAGCAAAACAATCAGCACAGATTCAACATTGCCCAATGAGTAGGTCGCAAACCTGTTACCATCAATGTCAACAAAGCGTTTATATTCAAAATACTCACTCCATGATATGGGAGTTAACTCTTCATATGAACGGTTCAATCTAATAAAAACAAGCAGTCTGGTTAATACAATAGGTAATACAAATATAGCTAATGTTTGTTTTACACTTCATGCACATACCTAGTTTTCCGTTGAGGTGGTTTTTTAAAGTTTCCTCCCAGCAGACCAAATTTATTAATATGAGACATAGCGAGCTATAAGTGCCTGACTATAACTGTTTTGAGTATATTAGTGTTTTTTCTTTCGCATGTCTTGAGCAACAACAGATTGATATGATTTCTTTTTTCTTTCTTTTTAGTTAACTGGTCCTTCAGAAAATCTCAGTAAAAAAAATTTATAGTAAGACCTCTGTACAAACGCGTAATGAACTCCTATACAGCAAAAACTATAGATTATAGAGTTGGTTCTGTTTCAATTTTTAAGTCGAACTACTCGAACTCAAACACTTTACATTCAATTCCTATCACTAACAGCTTAAATAAAAAAAGAAATACATTACACTATGATAATAGTTAACACTAATAAGTGATAAGTCATTAATCGTTATCACAGTTATATTTTTATTTTTTATTTTCCTTCTATAATCGTATGGTGGCGCCAGGAACCCCTTCGATTATGTTAGATTATGTTAATTTTTTTTTATACCTACCTATTATTACTCTATGTAAGTTATAAACTCGTACTCTACTTCTACCCATACATAAACAACAACAAAAAACACAAATCTATTATTCCGATCAGAATCTAAAATTAAATTTAGTATAAAATTATTTTAAAATCATATGAAATAATTATTAAAATTACAAATTTTGAAAATTTATATATAGTTAAAATCATGGTTTCTTATAAATAGTTCATGCTGGAACTAAAAAAACCTAAAAGTATAATAAACCTTCGAAGTTCAAATTTGGACGAAATTCATTGATTAAAATATGAAGAATTTGAACAATTTTAGTTATTTGTTTGAAATTAAAAATATTTCATTAGGCAATTTAAAAGTTTTATGTAGGTGGTAGCCGATACGTATATTAATATATTATAATGTATACATATAAATAATAAAGTTTTCAAAACATAAATATTCATTTTATGTAATTGCCTATTTATATATTGTGTTTTACTTATAGTAAAGTAGGTAGGTACAATACTTTAGTTTAGTTTAACAGGATATAACTAATATCAATATATTTATAATTTATGTATAATTATAATCAATAGAGCAATGGCAGAAATAGTCTGTCTCTATATAGAAATGTTTTAATTTGCAACCATTAATTATTAATTTTAATTTAGCATATTATCTGTTAGTGACTTACTCAATGATGAGATAATCGTTCCTCCAAATGGAGTAACGTGCTGAACCATTTTCAGAACTGTGGTAAACTACCCATGTATATGTTAATATATGTTACACCCATGCACCCACAACTTTTTTTTTAACAAAACGTAATACTATAAGAAAAAATTTTTATTACACTAAACCCACTCATCAATTTTGGCCTTAATACAATTATCATAAAAAAAGCCTGAATAGGCTTATTATTAACCGTTGTCTTATTGGACAGCAGAGTGATTATTTCTTTCTTCTGTTTTCTCTTAGTTTTTTTTCCTTTAGGTCAAGGGTGGGCAACTGGCGGCCCTCAAGCCTTTTTTATCTGACCCGTCCTACATTTCCAAATTACATCATACAATTTTAAAGTTCAATCGTTCATACTCTATAGTCTATATTCTATAATCTATAATAGGTAGGTATGTATAGTCTATCTTATCGATATAATTATTGTTATCTGGTATTAAACATCGTCAAATGTCATAATATAGTATATACGCGTATATATTAAGTATACGTATTATGTTATTTACGTATACATCAAATTCTGACATTAGTGTTATACTGTCGTTGAATTTATTATTTTCGTATTTTTGTAGTGCTTAATAATGTCCGCAAAAAAGCGTAGGTACCTACAACATTTTAACACCTCATGGGAGAATGACTATTGATTTATTATTAACAAAATAAATGCTAATTAAAATGTATATTTTGTTATGAATCACCTCTTATTTTTACTTTTGCTTTCTATACACTGGACCGTTAGATATAAATTTTCTAAAAATTGGCCTAGTAACTTTGAGTTTCCTATCCCTGGTTAGTGGTTTAGGTAATCATTAATAAGCTTAAATATAAAACAAAATGTTAAAAAAAAAAATATTTATTTTTTATATTTCAATAAATATTATTTACGCGTAATAATAATCAATAATAATAAATAATAATTATATATACCTAATATAAATCGATGGTTATGAGTTTATGACGTACTCACAAATAAGTCAATTTTTAATAATATAACTATTCCAAAGTAAAATAATAATTGATATTATTGTTAAGAATTGATTTTATTATGAATACTTATTTTTATATTTCATATGGTATCACAAATAATACATAAACTATGTAGTATGTACCTTTACTCTTAAAATGAAATTTACATAACATTTAATTCTAAATATTAGAATAATATTTAAAGACAAGAAACAAAATTAATTTAACAAGAAATAAATATTTCTTGAGTAAAGGTTTCTATAAATTGTTTAACAAACTTTAGTTATTTTTTACAGTATAAATATTTTTTTTTGAAACTGTGTTAATTTACTCAACTTTAGCTCTTGTATCCATTTTGGCTTCTCTTTCGTCAATTGGACGGCCTCTTATACAATGAGGGTTCATTTTTCCATTGACTGCATCTTCAGTAACATGCACGCTTACTACATCAGATCCAGGGATTTCAAACATTGGGTCCAATAAAATTGATTCCTGTAAACATGTTAAGTAACATGCTATGTAAATTATTATTTTTTTTATAAACAGTTTATTGAATACAGTAGTCTAGTAATAGTTTAGTATACAACCTATGTAAGCATATTTTTAGTCTATGACACAAATAAGCTGGCACAATAATTTAACTAAAGTGTTATATTTAATTAAAATTATCAATAAATTAAATCACTTATTGTATTTGGTTAGTAAATATTAAAATTTGAATTGGTAATTATTTTAATGCCAACATTTTCATATAAAATTAGAATTTAGAATACAATATTACCACAATTGCTCGTAATCCTCGAGCCCCAGTTTTTTTTTCTAGAGCTTGTGAGGCAATCGCTCTTAGTGCTTCATCTGTGAATGTTAATTCAACTTTGTCTAAGCCAAATAGTAATTTAAATTGTTTGACTGTACTATTTTTTGGCTCGGTAAGGATTTGTACAAGCAAGTTTCTGTTTAAAGAATGGAATGGGACCAAAACTGGAAACCTTCCCACAAACTCCTAATAAAAATAAAATAACATGTATAAAAATATATCTTATGCAATATTATAATTAATATATATAATTACTTAGAATAAAATATTAGATTTTAATAAAATGATTTTTTTTAAATACACATGGTTCATTAAAAAAAACCTTTGTATTAAATCACTGGATCATAACATTGTTACAACTTAAAACAATTATGAACTATTATAAAATTAATAATTATGGTTTAATCATTCCACTAAATCAGAAAAAAATCATCTGATGACAAATTCTTATTTTAATTTTTACCATTTAAAAAATATAAAAGTAATTTAAGAAATTAAAAATAATGTACAGCAATAAAATTACTACAGAAATTAGTATTTTAATGATTTACTGAAATTCAAATTACGATTGGAATTATTTTTAAATAATTATATAATTAATAGTTTAATCATAAGAATAAGTCTATTTAATTTATATGCTAAATTAATTTTATTAATAAATGAATTATTAATTACTGGTATCATTCCAAATTGTATTAAGTCTCTCGGTTCAACTTTTTTTAATAGCCCGTCACGTTCTGCATTTTCTTTTTCGATATCAGTGTATGAAGCTGTTGAAGCAACACGATCGGCTTCAGCAGCAGCTCTTCTACTTCCCATTTCAGTATCAATTTCTGCACCAAATCCAAGACTCTAAAAAATATAAGAACAGTTAATAAATTAATTCCAATTTAAGATAAAATATGAATAAACTATTTATTCTTTACATTTTGATTTGTCCTGCGACTAATAAGTCTATCAAGACCAGTAAATGCACCAGAAGCGACAAAAAGAATATTGGTAGTATCAACTTGTACTGTTTCATTTCGAAGTTTTCTAGTATTTTTTTCTGGTACATTAACAACAGTACCTTCTAACATCTGTAAAAAATACAATAAATATAAGATATATTATAAAAGGACTATTGTAAAGATAATAATACACCACAAATCACCATACAAAAAGACCAGAAAAAAGGACTAAACTTCAATGAAAATATTATAATACGTTTGAAAATAATTAACTGTTAAAAAAATAAAATAAAATAGACTATAATAAGTTTATATTACTATTTAAAATTTATTTTGATTTATTTTTTTAGTATATTGACCAATTAAATTGAGAAAGGTTAGCTTAGTTTAGCTTGTTATTATTAATTATGAAACTTTTAGCATGTATACTACTAACTTATTAAATTAAAAACTATTTTACAATAAAAAAAATTAATGCTGTTCTCTACCACACGATGTAGATAATTTTATGTCATTACAAAATATAAATCAATGAACACTATTAAAAAACATTTTCTCTATAAAAAGTAAAAACCTTAAGTAAAATAAACAAAAATATTTGTTTTTCAAACTTCGTTTCTACAGGCTTGTTTTTTTGTTAGATTATTTAAGACTCCTCAATTTTTTTATTGCCTACCACAAAACAGAAACAAGATATATTTCAAATATAAATTAATATTGAAATCATTAACTAAAGAGTTGGTTAACCATATGGTACTTTTTCATTTATGCAAGAGAACCACTCTACAAATAATTTTCCAAAGCATAAAATTTAAATTTAAATAGAATTATTAGGCAAGAACTTCAAATAAACATTATTAATTTATTTTATAAACACCCATTTTTGATTAAATAATAAATGTATAAAATAACCATTAAATTAATTTACTAATTAAAAATTACCTTTAACATTCCTTGTTGGACTCCTTCACCTCCAACATCCCTTAATTGATGAATTCCGGGTACAGCACCAATTTTATCAATTTCATCCAAGAAAACAATTCCTTAAACATTTTTTTTTATTATTATATTGAATTCTAATTATATAATGTTAAGAGCATTTTTAAATTAGTACTAACTGCTAACTAATTTATTCTATTTGTGTATACATTTATTAATATCCATTGGCTAACAACTAAAATGGTAAAACTGACAAATAGTGTAATTATTTTTAGTTTCAAACAAAGCATGTGAGCTATTAGTTTTAGATAAATTGTAAAATAGAAATATATTTTAAATTTTTAGATAGTTTCTTAAAAAATTACAAATAAAAAATCACCATATTTTCTAAACAATAGTTAAGTAAAAAAGATGTAAATACCTAATATTCTTTAAACATAAATATTTTAATAATAAAATAAATAAAACTATACACATGTAATTGCATTGGTATATATTGAATAAATATGTTGGAAGTCTTGATAGCAAAATTTTTGATTTTACCATTTTAGAAAATATATGTTGATAAAATAATATAGATAAACCTGACATCATTCAAACAAATCAAATAATTTTAAAACTATTAAAATTTTTATCAATTATTTTGAGTAAATATAAAAATATTTGTAAAAATAATTAATTAATTGATGACGATAAATAAAAACTTTATTGGCTATTAAGGATAAAAAGGAGATAGTAAAACTAGAAGTTGATGAAAATGATATGAATAATTATAATAATTTATTTTTAAGGTATTTTCTTTGTAATTAGAGGATTCAAATCCGTTCAATACTTATATAGAAAATCTAAAGTTTAGAAGAAATCATATACAAACATACTGTATGAATTTGTAAAAAAAATATTAGGTATATTTTACATAAATAGTATAATAATAATTGTATCCACATAATTAGCCATCTTAAACATAAAAGGCAAATAAATAAAAATAAAAATTCTTTATTTGATTAATAATTATAAAATATAATATTTCTAAAATTAAATGTTCAATTTTAAGATAAAAAATGGTTCATAAGTGGTGTGCCCTGGAACACAAGTATTCTGAGAACTGGCCTTAAATGTGCCTCAAAATTATCGAAAATATAAATCATTCAAACATATTATAGTATGTAGGGAACCTCAATATTTTTATAAAACACTTAAGTATGCCATGAAGGAAAAAAGAGAGGGAACCACTGTAATAAAATATTTACATAATTTCTTGAAAACAAAACTATATAATGTATATGAACCAATAGTAGTTCATTTTAATCATGTTTAGAAAATATAGATATCTAAATTATATAGTTATCTAGTACAGATAATAATATAAGAGATTATAAAATGTCTACTTGATATTCATCAACATTTTGCTTCAATTGTTATTTTATTATATACCTCACAATTTTAATTTAAAGATTTACAAACAATAGATTAATAATAATATATTGACAGCATGATACAAGATGCATTATCAGCATACATTTGGCACAGTATTAATGCATTGTTTTTAAATAACCATGAATGTTTAAGACATAACTTTTAGTTATGTCATATTATTATATAAATACAATTTTGAGCAATAAATCAACTATCAAGTGACTAGTAAAATATAATGACTGAAAACATGGCTAGCTACTAATATATTTAGTTGCCTCTATTATAAGTAATAATTAAGATTTAATATTAATATTTTCAAAAACTAACTCCTCTTGGTATAAGATCATAGAACTAATAGGCAGATACATGTAAAATTAATACTTTAGAAGACAAAAATATTGTAAAATTAATTGGTTACAACTCAATTACTAATTAGTGCTGACAGTATTATAGACATAAAAATTATTTATTTTCTATTCCTGAGACGTTAAACATATTTTTTTGGAGATTTTAGAATAGTATTATTATTATAAAATTAAACAATTATAGTATTCTATAAATAAATAGTTGCAATTTATAAATTACCAGTTTGAGCCTTTTCAACATCATAATTAGCGGCTTGTAAAAGTTTACCAATTACACTTTCAATATCTTCTCCCACATAACCAGCTTGTGTCAAATTTGTACAATCACAAATTGCGAATGGTACATCTAATTGCTTAGCTATTGTTTGAGCCAGTAATGTTTTTCCTAATAAAAACAAATCTTAAATGTAGTCATATTTATAAATTATGCTGTAATACTATAGTAAATATAAATTAAAAATAATTGGTATATTCTACTTTTAAAATAATATTTAAAAAAAATGTACAAACCACATCCCGTAGGCCCCAACAATATAATGTTACTCTTTTCTAACAGTGTATTTTCAAATGATGAAGTAATTTTAATTTCTTCTTGACTGTTTTTAGTATTATCCATTTGTGGCATTCCAAATACATGATTGTTAGAAAAATGCTCTAAAACAAAATTTACATCAACAATTTGTTTTATTTATACAATTTTTAAAAAAAGTAAATGATATATATAAATATAAAAAAAATGAAAGTTATATAAGTTGATCATAAATAGTTCTAGTAATACAGTAAACCTCTTTATAATGGAACCTATATAGACAGAAATGTTCTTACAATGAAAAATAACAACAGACTCATTTAATTTGTATTCTGCATATTTTAGTCAGGTCTCCCTAAAACAAAAATCAAAGACTATCTACACTACATACAGATACATAGGTTTATGTATATGTCTTGTTAAAGCAATCAGTTGCTATAAACAATCACTGTCTCAACTGGTAACATTCTCGTGTCGCACAAATTAACAGAATAACCCCCCAGCCATAAGACATATACACGTCAAAATCTACTTTATAAGGGAGAAGTTAGTTATGATTCCAACACAAAGAGTTTTTACTGTATAAAACTTAAATGACCTTGTACTTGTATATAAGTATATAATAAGGTATATAGGTGAATTCATTTTAATAATACTTATAAAAACATAGTTGTATATACTCATACACAACATTCATATTTTATTACCTCTTGAATTTTGTAAGTTATCTAGTAACCGTTGATCAATTAAATCATTCTTTTGTGGTGCTGTAATATTATGGATAATACGTTTACAGTGATTGTAAACTGCTACAGCTAACACTTTCTTAGCTAACTCTTGACCAATCACATACTTATTAAGGTTTATAAAAATCTGTATAAAACAATATATATTAAATATTAATTAATTAAATAATGAACCAAACACAATTATTACAACAGTATTATCTAATTATAAACATCCATCTTCATTTATTCTTTTTAATTATTATTATCATATGACTGAACTTTGAAACTTACGTACAATCAAACTCATCAATATTTATCAATATCAAAATAATATTTAAGAAACTTTAACATGATAAAAATATTTGCCAACTTATGAGTTAGATTTTTAAATAAGTTTATTTTGGGTATGATTGAATACATAAAATCAAAACTTTATACTCAACCTCAACCAAAAAAAAATTTCTTTAATTTTAAATGACTTCAATAATTATGTCAAAAACTAAAATACAATGTTAATAAATACTAAAATAGTACTATGCCTAATAAACATGCAACATGCTACAATATTACTGAAATAAATAATGATTCTTGAAATAACTACTTACTTCTTTTGGAATTGGTGGGGGTTTAAATTTATTTTGTTCTTCTGTTACATCTTTAAGATTATTTTCTTCGGCAGAAATCACTTTGAATATGTGATCACATCGCTGACATCTCAAAAATCGATTAGAAGCTATAATAAGTCAAAAATATAAAATAATTATTGTATAACATAATTTTAAAAATGTTAACAATATATTACTCAAAAAAAACTCTAAATTTGCTGTTTGACATTTTGGGCAAAGTATTCCCGTATGGCCTGTATTATCACCCTTGCGTCCTGTCCCTGAATTATCTGCATTCCAATAATTAGGTGAAGTCTGGAAGTTACGTTGATGAACAGTGTCTTTTATGTGAAGGCCATGGGTCAATACACCTTCAAAATCCAAGGACAAGGTTATACGCCAAATTATCATCTATAGATTCTAATAATCAACTATACTTACTCAAGTTTCTTGATAAATTTAAATAATTAGTTTGCAGTTTGGATTGCATGCATTTTGAACACAAGTATTTTAATCTGGTCGCCATTTCAAGTCTACAAGTTGAATAAAAAATACATTAAAATTAATAAAATGTGTATTAAAAACAAGTGTTTTTAACAACTAAAATTAATATGGTTAGGCTCGTTAAAAAAAACGAGTTTTTTAATTGAGTACGTACTTGAAAAAGCTTCTACCACAGGTACGTCGTCGTTTCAAGAAGAAAACGTTAAAAGTATGAGCACTGAAAAACAAAATTCTTCGAAGCTGAACAATAGTATCAGATGTACGACCGACTGGTGACTATGGTGAATAGTGACTGGTGACTATCACAATTCACAGATTACTACAATGTCCGTGGAATATTCAATATTGTTATTTGTTAGAGTTTTGTTTATTTTGTTTTACAACTAAAAAATACTACTGACAAATGATAATGTATTGAATGATAACGAGGTCATTAATCGATCAGCTGTTGTGACTGTCAGAACAGAACATTCAGAGCCAGATAAGTAATTATTAATTATTTAGAATTTAGATAGGTACTAATAAGTAATTTATAATCTACGGTAGATTATACTTATATTTTTAAATATTACTGGACACTAAACAGTAGGTAGTGATCAAACAATAATGTATTAATTATTACCCTATTCCTATGCTGCTCTACGATCTGAAATCTGAACAGCTGATAATCAATTAAATAATTTAAAATATGTTCGTACTTTGTATGATATTTAAAATATAATCTTGTATTGATATTTTCGGTATGAGTACATTTGAGTAATTAACGTTTATTAAACACGCATATTATGCTCTACAGCTATCACTTGAAGATTAAGTTTTAAAAGCTTAAAAATTAAAATTATATAATATTACATGTATATCTTTACAACGAGTGTATTGAAGTAATGAAGTATAAAAAATAAGAACTGGTTGCTTCCAATTCAATTCGTCGGACTTCTATGTACCGCTCCGACGTCCCCGATATTACAACTAATATACAACACCACACACATGCCAAGTCGCCAAGGCCACAACTTTGTTATTAATTGCCCCACTATTCGCTAACAAATAATGTCTATTATTGTGTAACATTGTTATGGTTTAAAAATAGTGAATACTTAATGGGCAATCGTTTTTGTCGAACTTGTTTATACTATGTATTTAAATTTAAAAGTTCAACACACTTATCATTACGCGTCGTACTTTTATAGTTTATACTAGAGCCTATATAATATAAATTATTATTATTAATTATTATATAGGCTCTCTAGTTTATGCTGTGTATCTCGTAACTTAAATTAAAAAAAAAAAATTAAATATGCGGACGCCCAGTAGATAAATCTACGAATATTCCACGTATATTAAACGTATTTACGTATAATAATAAATAAACGTAGTTATTTCAATTATTTAATCAATAATGTAAGAATATTTGTAGGTCAAAGGGAACTATTTCACTAATATTCAACGTATAATCGCGGTATATTTTTATATAAAATCCGAACAATTTTCTTTATGTATTTTAAATAGTTCTCAAATGGAAATTATGAAAAAATTGTCTACAACCCCATTCATTTTAGCATCTTGACACATTACCACTGCCATAAACAAAACAAAATGTACTTAAAAAATGTTTAGCTAGTACACTTGCATACTCATTTTGATTTTTGACCGTTTTTGTGCAACTTAATATTCTCATTATAATGTTAAATATCAAAAAGTTATCATAGACTAACAATATTTTTGAAAATGATTGGTCCTGTATATTTGACGTAATTCTGTGGCTTTATAAGTTTTTAAATCATTTTAATCGAGAGAAACATTAGAAAAATTTTTACTTATAGCTATTGAGCAACTATTTTCATACGTTGATTGATATCTATGTTCTATTTGGTCCCTAGACAGACAAATAGAACCACAAGGATTTGAAACAAAAGTGCCTCTTATCATAATATAAAAAAAAATTTCATAATTCCTGGACAACACAAACGCATATAGTCTAATGGAATAGATGAGACAAGTTCAAAGACATAAGTAATTTTCAGTAGCAGTAATTTTCAATAATAGAGAAACTCCTATCTGGTGTTCTTCGTTTGAACAGGAAACAAATTACTCATCAGTACGTAATTGAGCTTGTTCCATTAGGAAAGCTAATACTTCCTGACAAATAAACACCTTCCTTAATGCATTTCTTACAAGCGAAATAACCAGAATAACCTTTGACTTGTTTTACAAAAGATCCAAGATGCATCAGCTACAATACCTTTAATATTTATGTTTATGGTGTTGTCATATACAGCCACCAAACCATACTCAAGAAGATAATTAAGTTCCTCGACAAAAGGATAAAGATACTCCTGAACATTATACAGTTTTTTAGATCCAATGAATAAACACCAATAATAAAAGGTTTCATCAGTGGCGCAATTATCGGGAGTGTTGGGTGTGCAATTCACTGGGGCCCCTAGATTAAGTCTCATATACGATATTCCTACAATAATCTGTATTATACACATGTTATATATTATATTTGTTTCAGTATAATAAATAATAATGTTTTAACTGTTTTGAATTCAGTGAATAATTCGAATTACGAGTACCTATGTGAGAAACCAGTAACCTACAGTATAAGTATAACAGTTTACAGTAAGCCGTATTAATGACTTTGTTGCCGTAAAAACAAGAAGAGTTATTTTTATGTTTGATTATCTAAAAAAAAATAAATTTAACTTATAATCATTAACTGTGACATGTGAGAAAACAGTATTTTCTAATTATAATAAGGTATGACTGTTTTTCATTTTTTTAGCAGGTAAGGGCCCCGGTCAGGATATTTTCACATAGGCCCCTTATTATCAAGTTGCGCCACTGGGTTTCATGATAGCAGACTCGAAACAAATAGCACAAAGTATAGACTAAAAATACTTTCCTTTTTTGTCAATTGGGAGTCCATTATGATACCTATTGAAAAAAATTGTATTGATAATATTTTCCTTATTGGTCTCGGTTAAATTACAACTATGTATTTGTAAATAATATTTCTGTACTCAGAAAAATTATTATGATATTATTATTGTTTCCTCAAGAACTTTTGATGTTAAAATATAATATTGTGAATGTGAATCAAAATTAATTAAGTGGATACCTACCCTTTCTAATAATTTACGGAGACAAAATATTACAATGTTTAATAAATATTTTCAATTTTTGTATTTTAAAATACACTAATATATATTTATTGTATGTAAAATAATTAAATTAAATTAAATCATTTAACTGTGTAGATAATATGCAAACAATGCGTTTTTATGTAAAATACGTAGGTACTTACGGAAGTTACAATCAGTAATCATTAGTATAGCCGTATAGGTAGGTTCCTAAAACAGTCTATAGAGTATAGATCTATAGAATTGAAAAGTACTATGTATAATAAATAATATAAATATATAATATAATTACAAAACTTATATTTGATATGAGTTTTTGATTTTTATTAATTATTAATGTTATATTATTATACTAAAATTGTTCTTTATTTTGTTTTAAATAATTATCTGTACAGATTATACAACAATGCATCGGCTTATAACAGTACACAAATGGATATAACGTATAACGTATTATTATTATTCATTGATGGCATTTTAGAAATTAAATAAAAAATTCAAAATATGTAAATAGCTTCTTTAATTATTGACGCATAGTTATGAACAACGAAACGTCAAAATTCATTAAAAATAAATCATTAAGATTCTTAATAAATAATTCTAAATATTAATATTATAAAATATGTTCTATATAATAAAAAAATAAAAAGTCAACCCTACCTAATTTTCATGGTGAAAGTAATGTGTGTATTGTGCCATTGTGCAACATCAAATATTATTATTAGAGCGCCAATTCATATTCATTAAACACCAACCAAATATGCATAAAAAAAATTAGCAACAAAAAAATATATGCACTAAAAGATGAAATGTGTAATACAATTTTAAAACAAGCCCTTTAAATAGAAAAATGTCAAAATGTGCTAAAATATGCACTAACAAGTTTTATTTTTTAAATCGTTGTCATGAAACAAATTTTTTGCTCATTTAGCATATCATGCGATCAACCAGAATAAATATGCAAATGCATATAAATCTGCGCTTTAATTATTATGTACCTAACAGGTATCTACGATTTGTTATTTAAAATAATATTATATAACTTAATAAGTGCTTAAGCACTTCGAGATGTACGCAATACTAAGTAAAACTATGAAGCACTAAATATAATAGTATAATATTATAATTTATAAAACATTTTACCTGTTTTAAGTCAATACCTAGTGTTCATTTGGCGAAAAAAAGTGGACTGTGGACCACAGCCCACAAAAAATCATAATACCTACCTCATTCATGCGCGATTCATGATCTTTCGATCCATCGATGCATGCACAATATTCGCAAAAATATTATACGTTATGGCGTCAGGGTGTGCAACGTATATAGACTGTATAGAGCAGCGGTTCTCAACCTTTTTACAAATTATATTACAAATTTACAACTGTTCTAATATCAATATTCAATGGTATTGATTAGTAAATACATGTAGGAAAGAACTTTTCAAAATGTAACATATAACTAATAACTAAATACAATATATATATATATTAGTTATATGTATATAACTAATAACTAATACAGTAGAAGCCGCTTATTAGGAATAACACTTTTGGACCGAGATGAAAATGTCAATTAAATTAGATGACCAAGTTTATTTTAAGTTATTTAGTCGATAAATTAGACGGGTCCATTTTGGAGGAAAATGGATAACTTAAAATAAACTTGGTTATCTAACCTTTTCATTAATACATTGTTCATTAATCTGCGATAAACCGTTGCCGAACTATATCAGTTCGTAATCGGATGAAGACTTTTTAAACACCCTGTATATTCTTATAGCATACCTAACCTATATGAATAGGTATTATACCTTTACTACGGAACTATTACGAGTAAGCTAGTTTATGGAGCTCTCGATAAAAATATTTTACCTATTAAGCGTAGCTAGATAAGTATATATATACTTATAAGTACTATAGAAAATGTAAGTTAAATAGAAAAACTAACCTTAAGGTTCCGGGGGACAATCTCAAAAGTTCCGCCAGATGTATGTAATTATTGAGAAAATTATTTTATATCATACTTGGAAAAAATATTGTTAACATTTTGATTGGATATTGTTTTTTTAAACTAATTTTAATAAAGAATAATCACTAACAGTATCGTTAAATCGTTAAAACATTTTGTAGAGTATAGCTGGGTTTCCATTACACACGCAGTGTACGTATATGTGCATAAAAATACTTTTCTGTGATTAGTTGGTATACATGGTAGGCTTTTGGTATACCAAAAAGTTTATACGTTCTTACCACACGTTTAATCACGATACCATGAAGTTGAATCTAGTTCAACTATTTCCGTGTGTTAACGGTCGAATGTGAGCGATAGCAGCAGTAACCAATTTTAAAATCTTAAAAATGTGTTATGGCATTATAATATTAAATTATATTGTTTTAAAAGTTAATTAAAGTGTATTTACACTATAGAGTCGATCCAAGTTATAGTGAGTTAATTTACCACTAAAATTAAGCGCTTACCAGTTACCGTGCTTACCTGAGTATTTTTCATGAAGGATGTGTATGTACAATTAATACGTACCTACGTGCGTGTTGATAAACGTGTGCGTACACGGAAACGGTCCAGTGGAAACCCTATGTAAAACCTAACCTTTGGTTTTAACCTTTTTTTTAGTTCTAGAAAAATTGAAGATGAGTTGTTGGAATTAAAGACAATGGGGTTCCGTGAACCACAAACTATTTTTTAAGGGTGCCATGGTTGTAAAAGTTTGGTTACCGCTGGTATAGAATCAGTATCACAGATAGGTACCTATAGTACCTATGTATAGTAATATAGTATTAATTTATCACTTGACACTTAATTACTTGACAGATGACAACCTATTACTTAAATGTTAACACATACATTTCTTGAAATTAATTGTATATTAATAGCCAATGCCAGATAGCTATTACTAGTATTATTACTGGTTTTAATCATTACTGGCATAGTTGTATGAGTATAAACCAGAAGAAAATTTCCAGTGGTCTATAATTAGAAAAATATTTGTAATTTAAAACTGTCTGTTCTAACTTAAACTGGATTACTGGAGAAAAAATTTTAAACCAAGTGATTTAGAGAATTTCACCATGGTGAGTACTAACGGTTTATTATATATACCATAATATGGATTTGTAATTTTTTTTAAGAATTTAAACATAATGTTAAACGTAATATTATGTTTATGTATAACGTCTGGTCAATATGTCCGAATATGTTAAAAATGTACTTCCTTTTAATTTTATACAAAATTGATTCAAAAAAAAATTCAGAAAATAATATTCCAAAAACGTAAAAGGAAGTGGAGAGTGTAATACCCATATAGGTAGTGTATACTGTATAAGATTATAGATTTATAGAAGCATAGAACTGATTAGTGATTTCCAAAGCTATTTAATAATAAGAATTTGTCTTTATTTATATGACAAAAAATGAGAAAAAATTATGTACAGGTTATTTTTTACAAGATTTTCATACATTATTAACTAAAAAATAAATTATAGAAAATTCTTAATTGAATACAATTGATATAAATTCAAAAATTATATTATATTGTTTTATGGGATTATATTGCATTCCTATAATTTGATCCTATGATTCGATCAATATGATCACTAGGTATTTAATTTCGTTTGTTAAATATTCAAAATAGACTACAGTCTTGAACTTCCAATATAACATACATTTATAATTAATTTTAATAATATATTAATTAGGATTTAAATGAAGCATTTATTATTTATTACTTATTAGGAACTTTGTTTAAATTTTTTAAGCATTTTGACCCATTCATCAATTTTTTATTGGCATATTATTTAAAATTGTAATTGTCTCAAAAAAAGGGTAAAATATTTTAAATATTTTATGACACATATTATAGAAAATAATTATATATTTACTTAATGAAAATGTTGAGTTTTTACGGTTATCATTTTTTAAATTACAACAAAATAAAGAAAATAAATCGATTTTGTCAAAACTGACCAATAGTATAAAAATTCCCATTTTTTCTTAATTTTTTTTTTTTTTTTTGTTTTTCACAATTAAAAAATAAATTATTGGGAATTTTTAAGCTCCCTCTCTCAAAGTATACTTTGGTATATCAACTAGATCCAATTTTCTATCAGAATGTATATTGAATATAAAGTTGACCGCGAGCTTAGATTCGTTTTCCGATTTCCAAACATGATTTTTGTCATTGCTTTCATATTTAACGAGTAATATTATATTTGTACAAAAATATAATACATAATAGTTACAGCCGTTATATACCTATATACATATTTTATATTGCCGTGTACAATACCGGATCGCCCCAAGGTGAGCGGAGTAGTATAAATGAATAATACGACTATATAGACGATTGCCCAACACCCACTATATACCACGGTCCACAACACTATACCCGTATACATTTTATACCTACTCAAATCACCCAGTCACTGTAGGCATTCGCTACACAGACACATATTGTAACTGCCAGCTGGACACTGGTTTCCCACTGTGTGTTGCAGTATTTATTTTATTCATCTCGCTCATCGTAAAATTTGTCGTCGACGTCATTCACGTTAGCATTGAAAATGGATAAGTCGCAGCGTCTATTGCGGTACCATGCAGCAGTACTTACAATAAGCTACAAGCATAATATGTATTGTGGCCAAGGCGTGATAGATGACTCAATAACATGTAATATATTAATGTATAATATATTGTTATGTATAACGTATTAACGTGTGACAAACATTCTCGTGGATCTATTTTTCTATGAGTTTATAGATAAATCGGTAATATTGTGATCATTACATTGAATTGTTATTATAATTTGCAGACCGAATAAGTACAAGTCGATATGGTTGTGATATTATTTCCACATACCTTAAAAACACTACAATAAAGTTATCATCATCTTATACAAACGTATAACATAACAAATTTTACGTTCAGAAAAATGCATTTTACTCTGTTATTTTTAATATTGCAGTGAATTGATCTAAATTCAGATATTATTAACTTCAAGTTTAAGAATAATATCATTTATATCTAGGGGCCCCATTTTTGGATTCTTATGATATTTTCATTTTTAAGTAAATTATTATGAGCATACTGCAAATTTAAAACCTTAGGAATTAACTCTAATATTAAAAATATCATAGTAAAGTGGATTGTTTTGAATGTAAAATTCTCTTTATGCGTTGGTAAAACGGAAACCATAACATGTGAGTAAAATGTATTAATAAACCAATAGTTATTAATTTAAATACATTTAAATATAATTATTTAGAGACAAGCGGATCCATCTTAATATCAACATATAATATTTATATAGAAACCATGACCTGGTTCTCGATTATTTTGAAAAGTACTGGCAATGTTTTACTTTTGACTCTCCAAGGTTCACTAACTAGAACCAATTTGCTACCAGAACCATTAAACTAGTGGTTAAAAACCAAAGCATTTTTACTGCTCAAAAAGGCGGTACTGACAGAAAAGTAAAAAGATACAATATCAGATAGTAAAACATATACGTCCATAGCTTAGTTTAGAATAATAGAATCTAAAATTTACATGATTGAAACTAAATTTAAATTGATTCTATTATACGTATAATAATTGTATAAAACAAACTAAAGATTAATGATTAATTAAACTAAAAACAGCTGAGGGTAATTATTGCTTAAATAGAGGAATGCAATTATATTTTAAATTTTTTACCGATTATTAAATAATATTCTTTAATATCTTTAATTATTAGTGTTTCGTTACTATCACACTATAAATATTAATATTGTTAATTAAGATTGAAAAGTTACAGAAAAAATCGTCTGTCTCTATTTCAAGCTTAGGTGCTTAAAACCTATAGACTATAGGGAGTAGGTAACTTTATAATGGAAAGTATAATGTACTTATTATTATTATATATATAATATTATAGTAAAGTTGAAATAAATTAATACCATATACCTAGGTATTTCAACACTTTATTTTTAACAATTGTTATTAAAATATAATTCAATAGGTAGCTATTAATATTTAATAACTACGTAACATACATACGCCTATTTGTCTATACAACAATAATTGTAGGTACAAAAATCCGAAAAACAAAAAGCAAAATAATTATTGAATGAAATAACAGTAAATCCTGGCGTATTAACTGGACAACCTTCTTTGGATGTTATATTTTAAGTAATCATATGCAACAGTTTGGTTGCTATTTCAACAGCACTTGTCGCAAGGTTATGAAACCGGAACACCACGTGTTAGTAATAATAATAACTGCTTTAACGAAACATAAACTATCTTCTTATCTTCAAAAAAAAAAAAAAAATACATATATGTATAACAATAATAAATAAATTATTTTTATAGTATTTTAATTCGAAGATCTATAATATCCAAATTTTGAATTGAGGACATCAACATTTTCAAAAAAATTATCCACTAATTATTTTGCAGTAAAAAAGGAGATTCTGATTTGAAAACTGAAGTTCATAATGTTCATATCATCACAAGATACT
Organism: Aphis gossypii; assembly: GCF_020184175.1. Classification (NCBI taxonomy): domain Eukaryota; kingdom Metazoa; phylum Arthropoda; class Insecta; order Hemiptera; family Aphididae; genus Aphis; species Aphis gossypii. Next base: position 57,201,155 of record NC_065531.1, on the reverse strand, counting down.
TTTTTAATTGTATAAAATATGGTTCGTAAAATTTAAAAAGACAAATTGTAAAATTATATTTTGAATAAGTAATAACATAACAGCGGTATTGAAGAAAAAACGAGCGAGCATTGAACATACTTGGTGAATCCTTCCGTAACTATTATATACCAAAATGTACGTCCAACAGTTCCAATTTTGTGTTATTATTTTAAATGCAATAACGGTTTAGCACGCCAAAGGCCCAAGGATCAGTTTTTTTAAAGGGCCCCATAATGAAATATTAAGCCCCCCCCAAAAAAAATGTACACGAAATTTTATTGAAACAACACATTTTATTTAAATACTTTCATAAATATACTTTATATTTTTATCAATATGCCATATGAATTATAATATAAAATGTATATTATAATCATTAATCAACAATTAACTGTTATATAATTTAGTAAATACATAATAATCATGAGTTAACTTAAGTATAAAAGTAACTTTAAAACTAATTATTCTTAAACAATAAGAATCCTTTAAATAATAAAACACAATTCTTAGTTTGAGTCATTTCATTAGATGAATAAGCAATTGTCTGATAACATTAGTCATTATGTCATAGCATAAAATATTGCAAGACCTGACCCAGGAAATCATTCGTTTAACAATAAATTATGAAACTATTGAAACATTTGAAATTTATTGTACTATTATGCCCTGCTCACATTATAATAGGCAAGCACCTGAATTTTTTTATCTAATTTTTAAAACCTATTGCAGTTTTTCTTTACTTTATATCCCAAACATTCTCAGAACGGTCTTGGGCCCTGTAAATAAGAATTACGGCTAAAACTACGTATGGTAAAATATTTCGGTAAATACTTAATGGGATCCCTACTCCCTATATAAACCAGGAACTCACTAAGCAAATAAAAAATTTACAAGACCCTAAAAAAAAGAGCGAAGGAGCCCCGATCACATGTCACGGTCCTACAGCTGGCTATGACCAGATCGATACTGCTTAAATGTTAATGAATCTATCTTATATCATACTCGAAGTTAGGAATATTATTTCGTCGGTTTTAACAATTTTTTAATTTTTAAGTGAATTATGAGAATTTATAAATATTAGTATTTTACATAGGTAACTCGTTTAACGATTGAATTACCATAAAAATCCAACGATAGAACATACATATTATAATGTTCTTACTTTTAAGTTTGATAATTCATTACTACATACTAATATTTAAGCTAAACACACGAAATTAGTACTACCGGTTGTATATTTTGATATGGTATGCGTTTGTAATAAGAGAGAGATAACACACTGCGAATACGACGTCTGCATAATATTTTATGATCGCGCGGCGTTCTGTATAGGCTATTCAGGTACTTCACTGCCATGGTTCCGTTTTCTCGATTAATATAGTTTCCAAAGCACGGTAAATTGAAAATTGTAAGGTGTAAAGTGTAAACAATAAATAAATAAATATTATGTACTATATATATTGAAATTTTCTATAGAATGTTATTTTGCGTTATCAAGATTTAAATTATTTTTTATGTAATCTTTATTATGTTAATATCAAACTAAATTTATCATAAAATCACGTTTTATTTAATAGCTATAATAATAGTGATAGTTAAAACTTCAAACCTTTTTTAATCACATTTTTCTTTTGAGATTTTGAGCATTATGTCCTTTGTCTCGACAAACTTTCAACGGATACTTTTTGTTCTATTTTCTTCATATTATTACATTTTGGCAAAATATAAAAATCTGTACACTAGTACATCAAATAAACACAAAACAATATATTTACAATTTGAAACTAAAGATAGCATAATTATAAACGATGATTATTATTTAACAAGCGTCAAGTACTGATGAATAATGATCAATAATTGTCAGCAAACAGCATGAAATAGGTATAAGTATCGTATTGGAATTTTATTATACAGTGTAATAAATGAACTCGCACGTCCGTTCAGTTCAACTTTTCAATAACTTACCTCATCGAACAGCCAAATATTATCTCCAAAATATGTTTAAAAATATAAAAATATAGAAAATCAAGATCTCTAGTTTTTAAGATTTACACCAATAAAGCTTTCCTACTGTTTGCTGTGACAAATATCTAATAGTTATATACTTCACTCTTGTGTCTATAACTTCTTAAAGAATAAATATGATATATTGAGCTTCTTGTTTTTACCTGTGATGTATCACTTCCTCAGTATATAATATTTGAATACATTGTAAAATTTGTGTATGGTGATTTTATCCTATGCATTTTCATAGGTAATATATAAATATAAAATTATATATTAATATATTATTTTCAATTCTCAACATTATATAAATTGTTTTAGGTTTTGAAGATGTTAAAAAAAATATACTGTTTGTATTTTTTAACAATAAATAATTTATTCAGATTAAGGTTATGATTTATAGGCTTAAAAGATATTACCAGTATTATAAATTATGATTGATAAAATGTATAGGTATAACACATATATTATACTTACACACATATTATATAAATATATATAAAACACAATAATTTTAAGTATAAATAATATGAATTGTAATAGATGGTATTGCATTGAATAAAATAGTACAAAATAAAACAGTGGAATATTTTATAGCCTTATACAACTAATTTATTGTGGTATTATAAAAATAAAATTATCACAGTTTTTTTTTTAAATTTAACTCTAAACATTTATTGTACTGGGTTATTGACTAAACATTAAATATGTTAACCATTATTATATTAAAAAGTTTATGTATAATATAGAATATATATATTCATAATAGTATAGTTACTTAACATGAAATATATTAGTATAAGTAATAATATATAAATTAAAGTAAATAGTAATTATATTAATACTAGATAATATATTGGGTTGTTCATAATTTAAATAAAATCTAACTCTATACATTCTAAAAACCAAACATGGGAGTATTATAATTTTAAATCTGCTAATATGGAGAATAGTCTTTTTTAATCAAGGGAGGAGGTACATTACTTGTAGTAGAGTTTGAACGACCTTCTGTTAAGTAGCCACCAACACTTTGAACACCTAAAAATAAAATTATACAAAAATAAATATTTTTATTATTAATTTATTAATTAATATTTTTTTAAATTTAAAATGAATCTTGTAATTTTCTTATAAGAACTCATATTATATGGTACCATAACATACCCATTAAATAAGGCATTGAAGGTGCACTTGAAATGAATAGATCGTGATTTTGATCTTTGTAAGCAGACCATGCAGGAAGCTTATCCAGTTGTGCTTGGACTAAACTACCATATGATAAACTTAAAGACATTGTTTTTAATGCTTTTACAATTTGTGCTTTAGCTCTAGCACTTCCATTTACTCCATCTAACCGACCATCAAGCAATCCAACTAAATATGATATTAAGTCTGTATCTAATGCCTAAAAATATTGTCAAATTGTTAGCAATTAATAATTATGAATACATATTTTTTTTATAAATTAAAACTGATATTTTATACCTGTTTAACAAGATAATCTTTTTTTGCAGCAAACATTCGACTGAGTGTTTCAGATGTAACAAAAATTAAACTGGAATTTTCTTGCATTGCTTTTTTCATTGGACCAATGCACTCGGTTTGAGAAATGCATCCAACACATATCTAGTTTATAATTATAAAATAATTATGTGACAGATGTTTAATTATTGTATTAGTTATTAATTATAAATGCATATAAAAACTATTAGTACTTAAATATATATATGTATATGTATATATATATATATGATTAGACATTAGGATAATGACCTAGTTTGAGTATTATTTTACTATTGCTAAACTCATCGGCAATGCTCTAATAAAAAATTCTTTGAATTTGTGGGATTTTGAAGTTAAAAGTATCATAATAGATAATACATTCAATTAGTATAAAAAAGAAAATAAGAAAGTAATAAAATAGTAGTATTAGAATTAGAATTATAACAATATAAAATTTTAAATTATTGAAACATTAAAATTAATTATTAATTATTTACAGAAAATAATATGGTACCTCATTAAGTGATAATTGATGCAATATCATAAGCACAGATTTTGGTACATCAGGATTAGACAACAATGATAACTGGAAACAAAGACGGGGGATATGACCTAATGCTGGAACTTGATCACTGAGATGAGGTTGTGCTTCTAATAATTTAACAATTGATGTTGTTATTATTTCTAATTTATCATTCTGAAATAACAAAATGACAATATCAATATAAATTATTATTTAAAATTTGTAAAAAAAAAAAAATTAGTTCTGATTGCAATAAGTATATCAATTTAAATAATTTTATCAATATTATTAAATAAATACCTTTTCTTTTGTCATGGAACTAATGCATGTGTCTAAAAGTTCAGATAAAAATTCTTTTGGTCTCCTAACATTCCAACCAGGGTTGTTATTAAATAATCTCAAATAGACCCCAGCAACAACAGTTTCATTTGCAGGCGATGATAAAACTATACTGGTATCTGGCAACTTTATAACACCTTTAGGATTCTGACGAAGTGCTAAGTAATGTCTAAAGTAAATAAAAAATAATTATAATATTAAATTATAGATAAGGTTAATAAATATATTCTTACTCTCTACATATTTTGTTCACACTTCCAAAGACATGAGTTCTTGATTTTTCATTCCAGACAAGTTCAGGATTCTCCTGATCATTATCTAACAATCTAACAGTAGATGATGGTAAATCTCTCATGGTATCTACAATTGCTAATGGTAAAATTTGTGACAACGCTAAACGCAATCTTGGGCCACTTAATTTTTCAGTCATCAAACGACTCAAAAAAATTGCACTTTTATCTCTTAAACCAGATTCATTATCACCATTACATAATAAATCAACAGCAAATAAATGCCCTCCTTTATTAAGTATATCTTTTACAATTGTTGAGGATGTTGATAATGTGATAAGAATATCTAAAATGATCATTTGGTCTGATGGAGTTGAATACAAACAAAGTAAAACATAAATTACTACTCCAGAATTAGCAATATCTGTGATACATTCATTATTTTTAGTCACTGTTAAAATTATGTTCAGAGCACAATGCTGTACTATTCGAATAGTTTCAACACGTAATAAACTGAAGAGTAAATCAAAGTAACCAATACAACTCACTTCAAGACCTACAAAACATAAAATTGATTTAAGAATATCACAAAATAATAGATACACATGTATTTAAAAAAATACTCACCAGGATTGTTCAAAATTAAATTATTAAGTGCGTTTAACACCATTATAAAACTGTTAACACGTTTTTCATCTAAAATATTATTCATTGGGTTATTGACTTTTATATATTCTAAGAGATCCAACAAGAATGCTTTAGGATTCTGTAAATATATTATTAATTTATGTAAATCAATAAGTAGGTTTTATGACTAATAAGAGTAATATCTTTATGCTTTAAATTAAATAAATTAAAATCTAGTATTTACTTTGATTGTGTATTGAGGTTGTTCATTAAACACTCTTATAAATATATTTCCAACAATTAATTCATTTCTATGGCTAGAAAATGTTAATCCAATTGTTTCTAAATTAACAGATTCTTTTTGATTACACATAGTATCCAGAAAATCACTTAGTTCAGCTCTTGTACTATTATCCCAAACCATGTAAGGTGTTTCACAATTGCTGCCAAGTGTTTTTAGCAACTAAAAGTATAAATAAAATGTAAATTAATTTAATTTAAAAAATATAAAAAAAATTACTTGATGAGGATTCTCTTCGGACAGCTGTTCTGCTACATAAGGTGTTAGTAATTTTTCAAACAGAGACTTAGCTACTAGATTTTCAGGAGTAGATAAATCACCAGTATAATAACCACCTAATCTAGCACATGCTTTAACAGATAACTTGGATAATCTATTAAGCACTTCCTAAAAATTTAATTAACATTTATATTTTAGTTCTTAATAATTATAAGAATAAGAATAAAATGTATGTCTTTAATCTTACTTGATTATTAGCCTCTTCTGATCGTTCAACTCCACATTCTTCTAATGTATAATCATATAAAAACATGTATGTTAATAAATGCCAAATTGCACCTTTTTGTAGAAAACTAAATTGAAGATTTGAATCAGATGCCATTGCAGAAATGCAGTCCACCGCTTCACAATGTAATTTTGGCAAGTTCTAGAAATTTAATGTAGTTAAATTATATTAAATTTCTATTGCATAATAATATACTAACTCAAGAGTTAAAATAAATTATATGTACTGATCTTTTAAGAAAAATAAATAAATAAATAAAAATAGATATATATATATGTATACCTTAAAATATAATATTCTAGTGATATCATTCACAAGTTGAGGCATTTGGGAAAATGTATCTCGACACATAGGAAATTGAGATGCTACTTTAAAACAAAGCGTGCAATATGTACACACTGATACTGACATTTCTGTTTGTACTGATGATTTATTTAGTACAGAAACACATCTAGAATAGGCTCCAAGTAAATCCTAAAATCAAACAACATTTTATCATGATACATATTTTATCTTAAAGGTTATTATTCAATTACATTAATACTAAGTATTTTATCAAAAAAAAATACATTGATTAGTTTGTATATTAATATCTAGTTTTAAAATTAATACATCATTAGTTACATCTTAATAATTAAATAAGAAATAAGAAATCTAAACATTATTTTCTCATTATGTAAACTTATTGGGCGAGAAAAACATAGGTCTAATGGTGGCATATATGTGCACAGACATAGCTGTTGGCAAGGGTTGCAGAATTTTTGGTAATACAATGAAGTCAATTATTATTGTATTTTAAGATATTAATTCATTTAAGTCGTGATTTAAGATACAAAAATGACTAAAAGTTGTAATTTATAATATACTATATTCAGAGAAGAAAAATTAGGATGTAAGAAGAGCAACCATGCTGTTTATATTTATACGTTCACCTATGAATGACGCAACAGTTAATAAGATATCTATTTCACCATATGTTAAAATATGGATTTAATATGATAAACAAAATAAAGACACTATTTAAATTTTAAGCTGGGTCAGATTAAAATACTTATGATATAAACTTAAATAAATCTGAAAAAATAATCAAATTTATATTTACAACACATAAAATACAAATTTCACTAACAATAAATCCATTTTCTCGATTGAGCTCCTCTGCATTCAATGCTGAACATTTGACTGTGTGATATGTAAGCTCACTAGCAGCAGCAAGTAACATGTTACCTTTAGAGAACAATTGTTCATCACTTGCTTCTAACCTTATGGTTTGAACTAATTGTTTATATCCAGCATACTTATAAGGTTCAAGTTCTGTGAGTAAATAAATAAATAACTTATTAATCTAATAAATATTTAAATATAATATAAATAATACAACAAACCTTTAGAATAACGGTGAAATAAAATACTTTGGGTTTGAAGTATTAAAAGAATATTATTAGGATTGGGACCATCATGTACCCATGGACTCCTACTACAAAGAAAATCATATGCTCTATTTGCCGCAACAAATATTTCCTAGAAAATATAAATCAATTTGATATATTAAAATACTTATATAATATTTTAATGATAAAACATTTAAACATAGTTAGCTATAAAAAAAACCTAGCCATAATCGTTATAAAATATAAAATAATATATTCTTATTTTATAGTTAATTGACCTAACTTTTAGGATCTTTATGACATAAGTTATCACTTATTTTTTTTATCGTTTAATGTGTTTATTTTATAATATTTTACTTGAAATTTCTTTAATGTTTTTTTTTTTTTTTTTTTATATCTGACTTTTTAATTTAAAATTTTAAAATTATTTTTTATTGAAAATGTTAATATTTATTACCAAAGAAATAATAGATAACTGTAATAATTGTTAAGTTTAGATAAATTTCTCAAAACTTAATGTAGAAAACACTACTCTATGAGATTATTAATTTCAGATTATTCATTCATAAATAGTATTTAAAAAAAACATGAAGTAAAAACAAAAATATCACAGTTTTAAGACCAAAAACTATATTAATTTAAAATATAAAATTATTATAAATTATCTAATCCAGTACTGAAATCTTATTGTCTAATTTCCTAGAGTAGTGTCTCTCAACCTTTGTGTTATAGTGAAATACTATCAACACTATTTAAGTATTTCATACTTTGTGGCATACAATAAAAAATTAGAATAATGGGTAATATTTAATTTTAATTGGTAGTATAAAATATTTCGATAACAAATAACTTATTCTTAATCTTCATGGAAATTATATAAAATACTTATTAGTTTTTGTAAATTTTGTAAATTATGTTTATATAGTTTGTGTCATTTAATATTATTTGTGACACATTAGGACTTATTTGAAGACACACTGGTTGAGAAACACTGTCCAAGAGTATTTACTTCAAATTCAAACTAACTTATCAATATACATTATACATATTCTATATATAGTACAAAAATTTTAAATTAAAATGGCAATACTACTTACACGCCCTTTAGGATTTTTATCAGGATGATTAGCTTGAGCAAGTTTATAATAAGCTTTTCTAGTTGTGGCTTCATCATAATGGTGTCCTCGTTCTAAACCCAAAGATACATATGCATCATCTATAGACATAATAGGTGGTTTTTTTTCTACTTCATTTTTCCAAGCTTCTAGTACATCTTTTAAAAGTGTTATCTAACAGCAAATATAATAAAATTAATATAATATTATGTTTATTTTAATTATCTATAATAAAAAATATAACCCTACTGGATCACTAATTGGCCAGTCTGGAAACCTTTGTACATCACACAAATGCCTTAAATAGAAAATATTACAAAATAATTCTGATTGCAATTGTGGGTACCGTACAACTGGTATAGCACAATATTGGTAGTATGCTCTATTATTCCCACGAAGTTTGGGTGTAAAATCAGCAATATGACATGCAATTTTTTCAATCAACATTCGTCTCATTTCAGCATTCCAAATAGCTTCTGGAGTATCAAATTCTCCTAAAAATATTTGAGCAAACTTTTCAGGGCCATGGTTTTCTAAATAAAAGACCATCGCTTCTGGCAGTAAAGGTCCTAATACACTTCTCTGCATAAGTTCTCCACTTTGCACCTATATAATTTTAAGTTTGTATTATACTATAAGACACTTAATTAGAAAATATTCTTACTTCTTCATTTCGAAAAGCTTGACAAGTATGAGTAAGCCTTAAAAATTTAGCAATTGGCAAGATGTTTGAACCTGTATACATTAGTAAAAAGAAAAATACTCCAGTCATGTATAACTTAGCAGCATTTGGATTGTCTGATGCAATTTCACACAGTAAATGTGCTACTTTTTCAACGAGAATAGGATCAAATGTTAAAAGTAGTTGAACCACATGAGGCAGATGAAGAGAATCAGTTAAAGCTCTCCTGATACGCGCAATTGGCCAAATAATTGCTCCATCATTATCTCTAATATATAAACAATTATAAAATTACTATCAATATATTTTTTTTTATTTAAAAGACACTTAAAATCTCGTCATAGTCAAATTATTTATAGAATCGATACTAATAAAGCATTAGCTAGAGCTTAAAATTTAACACAATCAAATTAAAAATATTTATTATTAAAATTATTATACTGTACCTAAACAAAATACATTAAGTTTAAAAATTATTACCTGCTGGGATAATATTGACACATTTTTATCAACATAGAAAGTATAAGAGATGCTAGATCACTTTCATTCATATAACTTTGATCTTTAGACAGTACTGTCCATTTGAATTGACTTAATTTAAAAAGGGGTTTCCATCCCTCTAATCCAGGTGTCCAACATTTTGACATAGGTTTTAAAATACCTTCTTTGTACAAATCTTTCATCTAATAAATTTAAAATAAATTTAAAACAAAGTATAATATAATTTTTTTTTGCTTATACCTCTTGAAAAGTAACAGGACCATTGGATTTATCACCATTACCAAGCCCATAATACCACTGTTTTTCATTATCGAGTAACATGTCAGTGCCAGCCTCTATCACGTTTGTTTGTGTTGGAACAACAGCTCTAGTTGTATGTAAATGTGCTAATGTTAGCAAATCAACAAGAACAGTTACACCTTTAGATTCAATTATATCTTTAACGTTCTGTTTATTTAGAACAAGTTTGTTTAGGAATAAAAGCAACCTGTCTCTTTCAAGTTTTTCAACAGTCTAAAAAAATTATAAAATACAATTAAATTTTATAAAATTAACACTGAAAATTATACAATTTAATTAATTTCATAGTTTTAATATTCTTTAAGTAAAAATATTTTTATATTTCTCTAGAAAACATATATTCAACTGACCATCAGAATGGTAAATTATTAGGTATAAAATAAAAATATTATTTATCAAAATATGATTTGACTTACCTTTTCTAATTTTACTAGAATATATTTTGTATCAGTAAATGGTCCGATTTCCTCATAATATTGTCCATAAATGACAGTCATTGCTTGAAGACACAAACATTTCATTTCTATTTTTAAAGCTAATAAAAATCGATGGTATAAATCATAAAAAAATCGAAATCTGAAAAAAATTTAAATGTTAATACAAATTAGTAATTAGATAAGATACATATATTTAATTTCTTACGGATTTTTTATTGCAAAATCTATACTTCCATCTAACAGTAATCTCAAATAGTAACCATCAATACACACTTCATCTTGTAAACTAGGATATAGCACCTCAAATTCATCATGATTCCAAGCAATCAAACTATTTGTAGTAAGTTGACGATCTGAATTAAATGCTTGAATTTCTTTTTTCAAAGCATCATGGAGTTCTTCTCGGGTCTATCAAAAAAATTAACCAAAAATAAAATTTTAATTTTAATATATTATTTAAAAAATAATAATTTATAAATATGAGCACAATAAATAAATGTGATGTTATAGAAATAAAATAAAAACAGAACTTATACAAAAGTCATGCTGAGTAGGATGCAGGACCTGCTCAATTGTCTCCATCTTACAAGCATACATCATACAATGCCATAGAAAATATGAGTTCACCAGAACCAATTTAGTGTTTTTAGCTTTACTAAAAGTAATTGAGCTATTATCAAATGTATTATCTAGGGCAGCGGTGGCCAAACAGTCGATCGCAGATAATTTCAAAGTCAATCATGTTAAAATTTATTTAAGGGCCACGCGCCCTATATGTTTCTTAATAATTGAACGGTGGACGGGAATAACGTGCTATGAAGCATTCCCAATAAATTTTAAGAATCGAAAAATTTCCAGAATGTTTTTATTGTACAGAATCATCGAGTACAAACTTAGAAATATAATACAAATATACATATACTTTTTTTGTTTTAAGTTGTTACTGAACAATTTACAAATTTCTACATAGCACGTATTCCCGCCCACCCTTCAATTATAGTTATTTAATAATAAAAAAAATTCGAAGGAAGTCGATCCTCAAAGGTAAAGTATATTTTAGTAGATCATGACCAAAAACAGTTTGACCACCCCTGATCTAGGGTATGCTATTCGTATTTGAATGATATTTAAATTTAAAAGCAAATCACAAGCATTTTAAAAATTGTAGTACTTTACATAGTATTATATTATAATTTATAACTTATAAGTGTTATGGCTAATATTACAATTTAAATATCATGTTAAGCCTTTGAGATGCTCTATATAATATTCTTACCTTTAAGTTTAATAATAGATCATATCACTCCAATATTAAAGCTAACAACACAAAATTGCTACATAATATATTGTACATTTGAAATATAGAGACAATATGCGTAGATTCAAAATCTTCTTAATGAAACTTAATAGACTTGAATATTGTTTTCATCACTAAGTTCACTCAAAGTAAAGTAAGGGTTTATCTGATTTACACATAGAATTTGAAATAAATATTGTTTATAAATAAGTTGTAGTAATTTTGAACTGTTATGAAAGCTTAACATAAAAGAATTTATAAAAGGGCATTAGTAAAATTCCTGAGTATCACATTTTTAATTGTTGAATTTAATTTGTATTGGGGATTTTAACATTCCTCTTTAATTAAAAACAGTCTATAGCAATTTCAGTGAAGTTGTATACATAAGGGTTTAAACTTTAAGTTTGGTATATTTATTATTAATAAATAGTGTGTGTAGCAAATGAAAATGAAAATTAAAGGCAAGACTTGATATGGATGTTATTTCAGACTAAACAGGTGTTTAATTCTAAATATTTTGCCCTGTATTAAACAGAAATATAACTTGGAAAATTAAGATCTATTAGAAAATATTTCATTAAAAGAAATAACAAAAGGAGAGAAATTTTTTTAATTTGTAAAGTTAACTTTAATTATTAATTTTAAATTTTATTCCATTTAAAATAAATCTTATATTTTTATTTTAACTTATCTTTTTATTATTTTATTAAATCTTAAATAAAAATATAATTCATAATAATGCATACAATGGTAAATCAAAAAATATACCTGATGATTCCATAATAGACTAGGAGAAGTGTGGTTTTTATTGAACTTGTGATAAAATAATTTCCAATTTGCTTGACTTTTAATTCTTTCTCTACGTCTTCTTAACACAATTGGACGTGCTTGTAATTTATCTTCTTTTCTTTCCAAGCCTAATGATGCTCCCCAGTGACCCAAAGCAATTTCAACTTCTTTCTCTAATGTGCGAAATTTTCTTTCTAGAGCTGCCAAGTGTGGATTTCGTTGATTTTTTGCTGCATGATCTTGAGCAAGTTTTAGATTATCTCTAGTAATTAAATGATCTTCATTTTCATCCATTTCTACAGTTTCACTTGACTCCAAAAATCTTATTAAGCCTGATGGCTAAATAAATAAAAAATATTATTACAATTATCCTAAAAAAATGTTTGAGCATAATATCAAATTTACCATTAATCGGGCTAATAAGTCCATAGCAATAGTATTATTAGTGACCCATAATCCAACCAAATGCCTAGAAAGCTGTCTATGTACAAGCATACGTCTATTATCATCACGAGTAAATAATGCTGTTAGTAAATGACTAGGTAATGCTGCTTCGGCTAATGCTAATTCTTGCATTCTTCCAGATATTTCAGCATCACCTTCTTCTATTATTGCTCTCATAACTAATCCTGCACCTTTTACAACAGTTAATGATGGATGCTGCAAAATAAAATTTAAAATTTAAATCAATTACTGACATTATTAATTGTCAAGTCATGTATTAAAATAGAAATATTAATTACAATATTTAAAAATTCAAAATTAATCAAAAATTACAAAATATTTATTGGTCATGTATGTATTTAATTATAAATTATTTATTTAATTATTCATATTATATTACTTTCATAAATATATAGTTTGTTTTTAAATTAAAATAAATATATAAATACATTTATAATATTTAATAAATAATATTAAAATGTGCAATATTCAATGTATATATTTTAATGCCTATGAAATAATTATTTTATTCTTAAAGCAGAAACATTCTTTAGATACTAACTTTTAAATATGAAATTATTTACCTGGAAAAGTTGAAATAAATATCTTCCCCGCTTTGCTACCAATGCTAATAATGTATCAAAATGTGTACCATCAGTTGTTTCACTATAGGGAACACAAAGTGCAAAAGTAAGAATATCCAACATAGCAGATACCACTAACGCCCCTGTTCCACGTTTCTTAGAAAAAAAAGAGGCATCGTTAAATTTAGTTCTTTTATTTAGATTGTAAGGATATAAAACTTACTATATGTTCAACCCACATATCAAGCAATGATTCTAAAAAGCTAGAGGTAGACAAAAGGGATGATTTATTGAGTTGCTCTTGCCTTATATCACTGTCACGATGCATAGGTTGCATAAGAGTACATATCATATCTAAAGCAGCATGAGTAATAGCTTCATGATCCCTTTTTAATGCTCGAGTTACTTTTCTTCCAAGTTTGTCTTTAAGCCTAGAAAATATATTATTTTAATTTTTGAAATAAATATGAATAGTCATTAAAACACAAATATTTGTCTTGTGTGCTTTGTAGAACAAATACAATTTTACAAATGAAAAAAAAACTTTTTATTTAACTTAAAAACAGTTTTTATTGGTTGTAAATTTGACAATAATGAATAAAGAGAAACAAACCATATTATAGTTGATATGTTTGTAGCTAATCATATTTGTTTAAACGTTTACATGAAAAGAAGAAAATAAAGACTCTTCATTTTCTCCAAATGACTTAAAACATAATTATCAACATAGACAACTTGCACACATATCAAATAATATTTAATCGTAAAGATGACTGAAAAAATACAATGCATTGAAAAATAAAGAGTGAATGATATTAATTGGTGTAATTCAAAATCATTATTATATCATAATGTTGATGAATTTGTGATTTAATCATTTTATCATTAGATAGTATAAAATATAAATTTGCACAGATTTTTTTTATTTCAGATATAGCATTAAAATAAAGTATCCAAAGATTATTATCATTGACTAATATCTCTAATTAACAGATAAATGTTATTTAGATAATATATATTATTTTTTTAACAAATCCCAATTTATTTTGAATAAGTTTTTGAATCATACTAATATTAAATTACTCAATGAGAAACAATTGGTTCCAATATTCCTCTCAATCCAATCATGACTATTTAATTAATATTATGGTTAATCATTTGCTATATATGGTTTGTGTCAATAATTTGATCAACTCATAATAAATCAATAAATATTTAGATATTATTATCTATTAGTAGATCCAAGTGCAATAAGGCTTTTATTATATAATACTGTTGATTATTAATGGTAAAAAATGGCATCCAATTGTTAAGAACTTAAAATAAGAATAATATAAAATACAGCTTGCATACGAAAAATATAATTTTATACTACATACTCTGGTAACATGATAAAAGTAGAAAATCCAGCTTTAGTAGCAAATAATCTTCTTAAAGCATGAAATTGGGCCTCTAGTTCATGAACTGGAATCTCATTCTGATCACCTTGATGAGCAATTATTGATGTAAGAGCCATGACTATTAATTTTTCTTTATTTTCAGTAAATAGTTTCTATAAATTAAGAAAATGAACATGAGATTATTTTCATTAACTGATAGTTAATTATTCAACTGGATAAATAAATAAGCTAAATAAAATACGAAATACTAAAAGCAATTAAAACAAGTAAGAAGCTAGTAATCTTATTAATATACGATAAAAGAATTAAGCTAGAAAAAATATAATTTTTCTCTCTCAAAGTGGACCCAACATTACACAATAAACATTGTCATAATAAATTTGTTTATTGAATAAGCATATTTTGAGAACATTTTATTAAGTAAGTAGTGGTTAAACTATCTTATTAGGAATCAGAAATGATTGTAATAATATAAAAGGTCTTATCAATAAAATACATAAATACTAAGTAAATAATTGTATTCATATTTTTTCTTAATAAAATAAGTTAAAATTGTTCATTTTGTAATCTTTTATGATTAAAAAAAAAAGTAGTTTTTAGAAAAATAAAATAAAAAAGTTATACCTAATGTAAAGCATTTTTATTTATATTATTTATATTTTATAACTTACATCTTCAGAAACAGAATGTATTAAGCCACTATACTCGATATTAGCATTAAATCTATCCAAAACTTCAGCAAATGATTTTCTAGGTGGAGGTTCTTTAATACACTTTAAATGATTAGATTCAATCTAAACAATAAATTAAGAGTACATTTTAATAGAAATTACTTAGAAAACTGTATAAACCATCTTACTTCTTGATCAGGTGATACATTAAAAGGTATAAGTCTTTTATCTCGAGGAGTAGGAGACAGTTTTACATGTATATGATGGTTTCCAGATGATCTTACACTATCTAATAAAGTAGCCAGAAGAGAATCTCTATAAATTTAATAATTATTATTAATATGTAAAACATTTATTAGATAAGCTTATTAAGTACCTATTGGTAGCAGTGTAAGAACGACATGATGAATCTGCATATTCAATACAAAACTGTTGTGCATCAACTGGATCTCGTATTAAAGCAAACACAGATGACAATGGTCTTAGTGTGACAACTGTGTATGTTTGAGGATCTCTCTCCAGTAAACAAACTTCACTTAAGCAAAGTAATCTCCTTTGTGGACATTCTTGGTGTCTAGGAACACCAATTTTTTTTACTTGAAACTCGCAAACAGATGTAACATGTTCATCTGAACTATATCGTCCTAGTCTTTTGGTCAAAAAATCATCATGTGTTATACTATGTCGGAAAAATTCTATAGGTATTTGTAAGTATATCATAGCTCTTTCTTTGACTTTTTGAAATATTTCTTCTCTATTAGAGCTGATGAATAAATGCTAAACAATAATAAATTATAAATTAATAAATACTTAACTTAAAATGTTTGTATTTTTACCATTCTTCCATAAGGTCGTGATATAATAACAAAACCTCCAGGGATATCTTCAACATGCTGTAAGGCTTCTATGTCTTTGTAACGATAACTAGCAAGAACTTGAGCAGTTGCAGTATCTAATTGATCAATAGAAATAGGAGTGACATTTATAGTTACTGGAAGTCGAGTATCAGACCAATGGTACTTCAGAGCTTCATAATTCTAAAATAATGTAAGTTTTAACTAACAAATCTAAGATTTTATATAATAAAACCAAAAGTTATTTATTTTTGTAGCATACATAAATTTCTTCTTGGCCACGTTCAGAAAATTGATGTCTAAACTTGAGAGCATCAGTTAATAAATTTGAACGAAAATCAGTTGAAAATTTAAATTTATCAAGTTTATTTTTGTCTCGAACAGATAACACAAAACCACCTGCATTCTGTGGATCTACTTGTATGGATATTATTTGATTGTATGAGTATCGATTAGTTATTTCTAAGCTATTTGGATTGTATGTTGTGATGCCATGAGTACCAACACTAAATATTCTTTTATATCTGAAAAAGATAAAATATTTTAAGCGGAATAAATAATTATTTCAGTACTGTTATTACATACTTGCCCCTCCAAGAGTGTTTTGTTACAAAGTAACAAACAACATCTGTGTTATTTGGAATGGGTAACATGTTATCATCTAAAACAGACAAATGCATTGTAATAAACAGAGGATGTCATAAAATAATGATCAAGTAATTGATATACATATAGTGTGTTAAATTTTTATACATACACAAATTATTTATACAATTGGCTCAATGGTTTCAAAACATAAAAGATTAGATAAGTGCATAGAAAATAAATGTATAAACAATGTATAGATAAAAAAAAGTGTAATTGTAAAGTAAAATTTATAAAAAAAAAAAAAATATGAAATATTAAAAATATTTAGAACAGAAGATTACCTACATTATATTTTATAGATATTAAAATAGTTATTTATAATAATAAGTAGGTATTACTAAAAGTATTTCTTTGTTAAGTTATAAACATTTAATAGTAAGAAAAATATTTAAAAACAATAATTATAGCCATTAAATTGAACTATATTTTAGATTGTAATCATTATAATATTTTGTCAACAAAATATTTCAATTTTGTTTAGCTTACCTACCAGTTTGATAATTTAGAAAAAACATTTTTAGTGGAAATTTAATATTTTTGGTTTATTTATAAACAATTAAGATTAAATTTTTAAGATTAAAATTAATAAAAATGTTAATTCTCATTCATTTTAAATAACATAACAATTAATCATGTATTATTATTTAAATCAATATTGGTATTTGGACAATTAAACTTAATCTTAAACAGAAATTAATAGCACAATAAAAATATTTTTTAAAAAGAACCATCCAATATATTAAGCCAAATCAAAAATGTCATTGTTTCAATCTGATCAATCATATACCTATCATAAAAAGTGCATAAAAGTACAAAAAAGCTTATAAAAATAAAATATCATACTTCCTGGCATTGAAAAGTTTTGCGAGTACAACTTCTTAAATCATAATATAGCAAAATGCAAACTCTTGAAACACAATAAGTCAAATGTAAATTTGACTAGGATTAATATTTAAAACACGTTGAATAATAACACACACTAGTTGTTAGCACTTAAGTGTTAGTAGTTTAATTACAACATTTATTTTTATCAAGAAAAATATTACAAACTTTTAGTCGACGGTACGACACTACGGTCTACGACAATCGCAGATTGATAATAATATTTCAATGGTACCAAACAGTATCAAAAAAATGTTTTGATACGACAACTAGAAAATAAACGGTTATCAGATAAATCAGTTTATTATCAGTGTGGTTTAAGATAAATATCTTAAACCGTGATTATCATCACAGAATGATATTATCATGACCCATACAAAATATCATAGACCTATTCACGGTCTTAGAAGATATCTTCTAAGACTGTGATGCAAAATATTATAAACTTTCGACTTGGAATAAATAATAAATAATTTTATCATTAGCCGCCAAATATAATTTAAATTTCATATTTTTTTTTTTATAATAATGTATTGTTCCTTATGCATTTATGCAAAACATTATGCAAAAAAGAATTATTTAAATGGATGATAATAGAAGATAAATAGAAATTTACATTTAAAAAAAAATAAATAAATAAATAACTTGGCAACTTGAGTATCTTATATAGTTATTTGATAGAATACTAAATACATACATAAATATGGTATACTATTGTATACATATTATATACCTGTCACAGATTAAATAAGTTAAATTAGATAAATAAATAAATAATTAATTAAATAAGTTTTATTTAATCTGTGCCTATATGATGGGTGAGGCAATAAAATATTTTGAAATGAAAAAACAAATTTAATTAAAATTTTATGAATATTAGCCGTGGTACAATAATATTATAAAATAAAGAAGAACTTTTATCTCAATAATTTTAGGGTATAATTTAGGTAGCACTACACTGAATCGAATCGGTCTATAGTAGATCAGCGGTTCTCAACCTTTTGATATTTGCGTACCACCTACATAATTTGAACATTTTTACGTACTACGCATGATCATTTTTTTTTCTTTTTTGCTTATTAATAGTGTTTTTTAATAAAGTGAGATTTTCTTCGCGTACCACTAGTGGTATGCGTACCATAGGTTGAGAAGCTCTGTACTAGATAGTCCACCTACATTGTAGACGACTATGTACCTATATATGTAACTATTATATGTACTTGCTATCGTCTTTATTACACGTCACCATATTTTATAATCAATGATAATACCTAAAATAATAATAATAATTTAACCAAATGCGTGACCTATAATAATAATTATAAAATATAATTTGTTTAAATAATCATTATCAGGACCGGATTATGGTCATATATGGTCATAATGACATAATATAAGGGGAGCTGTAACATTTTGTGAGGACCTTTCACCCAAAACAATTTCATTATTTTATTCAGATTTAGTAATTAATACTAAACAAATAGTAACATTAAAATACCTTAGTATAGTATATTTTTATATTGTATAGTATAGACAGAATAGTATTTATAAATTATAATGTTTTATTTATTTTATTATGAAATTTTGATATAAAAAGAAAAAAGTGAGTTTACGTATTATAGCCCCTTTCAACTTAAGGCCTGGGGCTCTGGTAGTTCACCTCCTTTGGTCTATCCCTGATCGTTATAGTAATTAATAACATTTAAATTAAACTATCGAATATCGATATAAACTTTATTAATTGTTCAATAATGAAAATTATAATTTATTTTTTAAACAAATTATATTATTAAATGTATATTAAAAATTATAATAAAAACAGAAAATGTATTTTAATTTATTTATCTAACATAATATTTTTCAAAATTGTCTAAAACAATAGACCAAAAAGAACGTTTCAAACGCTTCAAAAGTTAGTAAGAACTAAGAAGTGTAATAGTTGTATACTTGTATGTAATATTATATTATGGGTAGATACATAACACTCTGAATTGAATACAATTTATAAAACACTTAATATTATATATGTTTATAAAAAGGGTAAGTAAGTAGTTACCGCTTTGCTGTAAATTAGATATCAAGTGGGTCACTATACTATAAATGTACTAAATTTGAATTTATTGATAATATAATATCATTGTATTCGAAAAACAATTCTGATTGTACATTTAACATTCTATTCTAAAAACAATTTAAATAAACTTAAATTTTAGTCCAAGACGCCGCGGATGTTTCTTTTTTTTGAACTATAAAAAAAAAAAAACTTAAATTTTGAAGATTAAAATAAAATGTCAATAATTCTTCATTTGGTCCACTATAGTGAATAATAATAACCATGCTTATACTATAATAGTTACCTCATTAATTTTACAAAAATGTTTAATAATAATATAATATCTAGAGTTAAATACAAATATTATGTTATGTGAGGATTAGTATTCGGTCGATCGGAACTATAGAATAAAAATTGATTTTTGAAAAGAAAAGAATCGTCACTTGATATTTGATTATACGCATCGACGAGTCGTGCAAATGTGTACTGCGCGTTATAACAAGTGAATTTTCTTGTAACTACCGATCTTAACTTACCTACTAATGACCACCTTATTGCTACTAATTGTGTTGGCCAATATTTAAAATTCTAAAAAAATTTACACGTTTCAAATCTCTTAATGATGGGGACCCCGGATTTATAATAACGTCGATTTATTATAACATTATTATTCACGGGGCCTGGATGGCTAAAAACAGGAGGTTTGTGAAAAATGAACCAAAATTTTTATGGTAAGGACGGTATAGGGTTGCGGTTAGTCGGAAACGTCTAAACTGATCCTGTGTCGTCAATGGACGATTGGCCAAGAACGCACAATGAATCAATGATGGTTTTTATATATAATATTGTCAGTCTCGTTTATAGTTACCTTTAATAATACACTAATTTCAATGAGATTAGGCCTGCCGTACGGCTGGTTTGACGTCAACTACCACGAGCGTCCTCACGGTTACGTTAAACGGTTCGGTTGTATATATATAAAACAAAATCAACCCTGTAGTAACAAGTTAGAGCTAATTTAAACACTGAGCTCTAGGGGTGACTGCAATTATAGCCAATAACTGCAGCAGTTAGAGCACAACATCCTGATCAACTCAGCATGAAATAACTGGTATAGGTGTAATAATATATTACTTTAATATTAATCTGCTTGCGAGATATTTTCATGATGATGATAGAAAAATACATATTAATATATTATATATTAATTACCTACCGTACCTACTACCTACACAATGTATAGTACGTTATTTTCGTCAGGGATTTTAAATTTCATAAGTGTGTTATTCAAGAATTACCTATATGAAATATATTTTTAATAACAATAAGGCTCTAATTCGAATGAATAATGTATACGATGCAGTTGAGACTCAACTAAAACGAATGTTACTCAGAAAATAAAAAATGTAAATTATAGATAATTAAATTACAATAGATAATGTATTGATAAATGTTTTTTTGTGCAAATAGTAACTCGATTTTTACTCGATACCTATTATTTAATAAAATATTAATTATTTTAGGTATGATAATTTATTTATTCATCAATTAAAGTATATGCAGTGGCGTACTGGCGTATTAACAGTTTCTTTCTGGGCGGTGATGACTACTAAAAAATCAGTGTATCAGGTTAGGTATCTGGAGAATTTTATCAACTATTTTTTATATATAGTAATAATCGGTATTGTGTGGGAGAGGTGGAATTATGAGTCAGGAAAAAATGTGTACCTTCGTCGTCATTTCACCTAAACATGGTACTGTGGTTATTATATAAGTATTTTATGTAATAAATACTTATATTTTATTACAAATATCACAAAAAGCTTTGTATAAATTATTAGGTAGGTAATAATTTAATGTGATTCAAAAGATATGTAGGTATATTAAATAACTAAGAAGTTTTTAAAATTATTGGTCTCTATAGTCCTAAAAATTTGTTTCATTGGGAATTATTGAATAAAGTGGATAAGTTTTTGTATAAATTAGAATTTATAATAAATCAGGAAAACAACTGCCATGTATAACAGGCAGCGAAAAAATATAAATTCATTAAAATTGTTTTTTAAAGAACTAAATGAATGTTATGATATAGATTTTTTGTTGACTAAGCGATTTACCCAAGATTGCTTAGAAAAATTTTTTTCAGTTCTCAGATCCAAAGGAGGAAATAATGCTAATCCAGATGTAAGTATCAAAATGTAAGTTTTCAATGCAAATGTTAATTTGTAATCATTATTAACTCCATCTAAAGGAGGAAATTGTGAAATTGATGCATGTCAATTTCTAACAAAACTTCATGAAATAAAGATGTTAGATTTAAAAATGAAAACAACTGTAAATCAAACATATTAAGTTAATGACAAAACAGATGAAAATTACGTAGATATATAGTTTAATGGACAACCTTTTATCACCAACTAATATACAAAGTATGCTTATGGAAGAACATAATTCTTCTACAAAACCATATCTGACTGGATGGGTAGGTATGAAGTAATTTAGAACATTTAGATTGCATTGACAAAATAGCTAAAAGAAAAAGTAAAAATTATTCAGTGACCTATAGTCAAGATGATATTTTTAGAGGTTAAAAGTTATGAAAATTCAGACGTTATAATATCCACTTGATGCACCCATTGATATTGATTATAGTAAAAGATAACATCTTTATTTAATTAAAATATTGAACAATAATATTGTTGTTAGAATCAAAAAACAACATAAAAACCATAATGGTAAAACTTATTGAAATAGTAGGTACCTATGTCAGAAAATTACATACTTGCTAAACATGTGAATCAAAGTTCATTAAGAAAATTCGTAATGATTTAATAAATGCTTATATAAAGCATTTTAATAAAACTGTAATATAGCATTATAAAGTGAAAACTAAAAATAAGTAATTAAAGAAAATAGCTCATTAATGATAACTAAATTTATTACTTTAGTACCTATTAGTATCTCTACATGAGTAATTAACTAGACATTATTTTACTATGGAATAATAAAATATTAAATTAAAAGTTTATATTAATATATTACTAATTACATAGGTATTATTTGTTTTTTGTTTATTGTTTATTTAAATATAGGTATATTATGATGAATATGTTTTCAAACTTGTTTATTGAATACCCATATTATTAAATTTAAATTTCTTTGTAAGAAATATTAAGCAATTTTATAGAAATACAGAATTGTTTTAACTTACGACTTCCAATTGCTGAAAAAATTTTATTTTGTACATGAAAAATTGCTATTCTGACCAGTATTACTTTACCTACCTAGTATAATATGATCTAAGATTAAAATGTATAACAGGCGCAAAACGTTTCCAACCTCCTTCTAACATCCGCCAACCACAAGATAGCGCTATGTTAATGATTTTAGAGTTAAAAGCACTTCCATCACAATATGGTACAGGCTAAAGTCGCCAGGTGACTGTTTTCCGTACTACGAGTGACGGGCGTCCGTCCGTGGTTTTTAATTTTTTTCGTCGTGTTCCCCGGGGAGTCGCACGACTTAACCTACATATTCGGAAAGCCAGGAAAATTGTCTATCCGACGAAATACATTCAAAAATAAAATAAATAAATAATAAATGTGTTAATACATAAATCAGGTTGTTTTAGCAACCATTTGTAAACAAAAATTATAAACAAAATTTCAATCGTAAATCTTAAAATCCCCGTTTGAGCAACCCTTTAAAATCAAAATTTCGATAAATCCTTTCTTAGTGCCCGTTGAAATTATTAGAAAAATCTATCCTCGTAATTTCTAGTCGATAACTCAAATAGGTTCGGCTCTGCGTTGATTATTGGTAAAGTACACTTTCCTAATTCCTTTATATATAGAGATGATTATATTTGATATATAGAGAAGAAAGTCAATAGGTACTTATATTTATACAAGACGTACGAAACCAGTTTTGGCCACTAGTAAAATTGTATGAAAAATAATAGTTTGTTCATGGTATTACCATTTATTAAATATACATATATGACCAAATTTTAATCAATGATATTAGTAATACTATTTAAAATGAAACACAAAAATAAGTCTCTAATCCCTATTTTTCTATTCTTCGATATTTTGGGATTTCCCCGATGACGGACGCTTTCGACAGCGATCCTGTGGTGGGAGGGAAAATAAAATTGTGCTACATAATATTATACTGCGATGCGGTCATTCATTGATCATTCAGCAATCAGCATTCTTCAGTCTGTTGACTGTTCAGACATTTCCAATTCAATACCATTATTTTTAAATCGTGAGTATACAATTTTTAATTGATGTATGTATATTATAGGTATGCTACCTTATTAATTGAATAGATTATTAATAATATTATTTACATAATAATATGTACATAAATAATATACACATATTCTTGAATACAGTTGAGTCTCGATAAATTGAAAACCTTGATAACTCGAATTTGTTTTCGTCCCTATGGAATTCGTATGAACTCAATGCGATATTTGTAACTCGAAAAATACATGTCAAATTAATTTTTGCCTCCCTTGAAATTCGAGTTATCGAGACTCCACTGTATATTGTTTTCTAATACTTAGTGTACTTGAAATTAAATTTTTTTCAAGTTGCAACTATGGTTTTCTATTAATAAATGGTGTTTTTTGAGTTTATTATTTAATTATGTCATGGTTTTTTAAAAACTAGGTATTAATTATTATTTTACATACATTCAGGGCCGGCGGCATATCATTGCTAGCGATGGCATTCGGCAATCCCTGTCCCTATGACCCTATCTCACATATGCGTAACTTGGGGGGGGGGGGGGTGAAAAGAGTCCAAGTTACGCCTATGCTATCTCAAGAACCCGTATATTACCTTTTGTTATTTTTACAATGATTTTTTATGAGTTATATGAGTTTATAATATGTATGATTATTTATATTTTACTTAATTATTTATGACTATTTAATTATTGTGAATGTTTTTTATTTTATTAGTTTTTACATTTTTATTTTATAATAAGTTAATTTTATTTTTGTTATTGTTATTGTTGTTAATTTTATCTTCATTGATGATTAGAATATGGCAACCAATATATACCATTATCACTATGAGGTGAGCGGCCGTGGTGGCCGTGGCGGCGGTGGCGGCCAGAAGGGTAAAAGGAGCAGTAAGTAAACTTTAAAGTTGCCTACTAATTTTGTTTTTATAATTATTTAAGTACGTCAATGTTATGTTTGGGTAGAATTTCCATTTATGCACCTGTAGGTTTCTGACATTCCTGGGGTGGGGATAGCGGCCTCTCTCTCCAGATACCGTGACTGCACGAAGAGAGGTACCGCCCGTGACCGAGAAATAACCCTTAACTTGGCAAGCATCAAAATATTAGAATGAAAATTTGGAAGTAGATATTTTTAAACTAATTTATGGTCGCTGAATTCAAATATGTTATCAAAAAAAATTTTGGACTTTAAAAGTTCAAAGTTATCAATTGTATCTCAAAAGATACATTGCCATGATAAGGTTATTATTTACATGTAAAAATATATAGCGAATTTCAATTTGATTTTTCTATTTTAATTATTCTAAATTTAGATTTATAGTTTTTTTGATCTTGATCAGTACTATAAATTATCTATTTCTTATTTTATTATTTACAATAGATTTGAAATATTTTCGTAGGTTCAATTAATAACGGTTGATTGAGACCACTATAGGAAATTTTAATTGTGTTTAAAAATTATTCAGTTCATCTACATTTGGTACCTATGGATTTGATTACATTAAATTTGTTTTACTTTTACAAAAATATTGATTTTGTTCATAGGCATTTGGCTATTATTATCTGGTGGACAAAAATTAATCATAATTTACTGACCCATTTAAAAATGTTAATATCCACAGTTTTCTAGAATTTACATTAGTTTATATTAATTTATGGTAATATTGATAATTTTGATCTAACTTAACATGGGGATTAATTTTCTTATATAATTGTACAATTGTACAAAAGTAATTTATAAAAATGAAAAATTGTTTTAATAATATTTTTTCACGGATTTGTTATAATTGTAATGCCTTTGATTTTATAGAGTGCAACATATGTTTAAACAGGGGCCATGATGCTGCTGACTGCGCTTTAAACCAGTCAGAAGCATCAACCCCCCCCCCCCCCGCGGCCAAAGAAGCAGTGGCCGCAGCAGCAGCAACAGCTGCAAAGGCGGCAGCGGCAGCAGTAGCAAAAGCCAAATGGCTTGAGGCCGAGGCTGCTGCTGAAGCTGCAGCTGCTGAGGCTGCTGCTGGCACAAAGGATGGCCAGGAAGATGGTAAGAAAAATTTAAAAATTAAATTAAATTAATAAATGAAAATTAATGATAAACATTTGTTACAGATGCTACAGAAACAAATAACGAGGAAGTATTCAACGACCCATACCAATGTCTATGTATTGTATAAAATTCGTTATTACATTGTTTTGTTTTATATTTTTATTTCAGCCAATAAACGTTTTAACTTAACAGACAATTTCTTACTCGTTTTTCTTTTAATTTTTCTAGATTGTTCTAGGCAAAAGTTAATAGTTACTACATAATACATTATATAAATAATAAATAATAATAAATAATTAAAAGATTAAATTAGTTTTAAAAAAAATTAACTTTTTTCTTTATTGAAACATTTTAACAACCTAGTTGATGCCCACTCTTAAAGATATGACTCAGTACATGTTATATAGTTATATTATAGTACATATATTTGTGTACAAAGGGTTCAGCCATTTTTATAATGATAAATTAATAATTATGTTAAACATAATTACCTACAAACTTTAAACACCCATAACTTAATTTAAAAATAAAATATAAATAAATATCTACCTGTAATAAGGTTCCTTATAAAATATTATATCTTTCAAGTTTGATTCTATGTCAATTCTATCTAATCTTAAAGCTAACATTACAAAACTAAATCTGCTGTGCGCAAATTTGCTATGTTGTAGGTCAGAGTGAAAACAATTGGTGCATTGAAATATTTTTAACAAACTTTTAATTTATTGGTAATAAAATTTTGTTGAACTATTATTCATAATTGGTGTCCAAAGTGCTAAGAAAGGTACACACTTGAGTATAAATTGGTGTAAATATGATTCATCGTAATATTCATTACTTATATTTTCTATATTTATGGAACAATCTAAAAGCCTAGATTTAACATGTTCTTTGATCGACTGAAATCTATAGTACATCATGGAATTACTTGTATCTGATTCACATAGAAATTTATTTATTTCTTGTGAGTAATCTTCGCCTTCGTTGTTCGATTCATTCGACAATTGATGGTTGACATTACACTTGTCTTTCATCGTACTAATAGCGTATTTGGTTTCTACTGTTCTATATGGAGACAATAATATTACTGAAAATATTTTGAACCAATTTTCAACATCTTCCAAACTCTCTGCATTAAACAGTAAACATATCCAATCAATAACATCATTTCTTTTCATTTTGTCTACAGTCTTACAACTGTTTGTCTCCGATTGAAAATATGTATAGACATGGTTTACTAAGATTTTTGTGTAATGATTCGCACAGATGTTTATGATTGTGACATTAGTCCCTACATTGTTTTCAACCAATACTCTGTAACACCAGTTAAGGTAATCAAATATGGAAATAAAACCATTCCATCCAATGCTCAAGGCATTCATTTGTGCAAAACTGAAATCTGTCACTATATTTGTGAATACAGGCCAAGTCAGTTTGTGTTTCAAAACAAATGCTTTAAAAGTGGTCAACCATTGTGAAATCGCAACTATGCCGTGTGCTGAACTAATCATTTCAACAACGGGACACGTGACACTAGAGTTTCTAGGTAAAGGGACATTAACAACTAGAACATAGTATAGAACTCTTTTGCTTTTATTGTTAATTTTCCTGACCAATGTACCAGTTGCATCTAAATAACCAGTTACTGGTTTTTGATTTTTAATCAGTTTTTTTAATATATCCAACTGTTCTTTACTATAGCAGTGCACAGATGGTATACCGACATGCTGTACAAAGTCATTTTCTTTATCGTTACACATCAATACAATATCATGAAAATCATCTTTATCATAATCATCAGCGGTCAAGGCCTCTGATCTGATTTTTCTGATTACATCATCTGATTTAATATTTTGCAAATTGCCACAATTCAACTGGGTGGGTGATGCCATATCAACATTGTCTGACCTAAAGGAAAACGCTTTAGTTTTTTTAAGCGCTTCCTTGTTCAAGTCTCGCTGAAACCCTTTGACGTGGTTTGTAAGACCATTGTCATCAGGATTGTGATGATAATTCAAACTAGAACTATACACCTTTGCCACCAACGTACCGTTGTTAGTTGGACTTTAATCCTAAAAGTCTTACACCTTCATGGCTACAATACATGTATACATTGCAATGATTTTTAAAATATCTGACCATTTTTGCATTAACGACGCATGTATTGTTCACAGTTCTTATGCGCTTTCTGAACATAATAGGATATTTAGTCTTATCCAAACAGGTTTCACCTTTGGGATTAATGTAATTCATAAGAGACCATTCTTCAAATGAAAACTTGAAAGATCCTTCATAACACACAAAATCATGGTTATCACATTCTTTTGGAAATTGATTTTTTGTTTTCAAAGGTAAAACAATACCAGACTTAACAGGCGTTTTCTTATAGAAAGCATTCCTGAGGGGGCTTGGTACATGATGTTTTCCCTTTGTTGTTTTGCATGGTGTAACAAATACAGATTCATCCACCATGTTTTCTGGTAGTATTGGAGTACTACTAGGTAATAGTGGATCCTTTATCATCAAACTGAAATCACTTTGTGGGGATACAATAGTGTGTTCAGATGAAACATTATCTTTTTGCACAAGTTCAGGCTCTGTGTGATCAGAATATGAAATGCAGTTTTCAAAAGTACCATTGTCGTTACCAGAATTTTCATTAAAACAAAAACTATCTGAATCAGTAATGTCTGTGTTATCCACTCGTAGACAAGAGGACAAGTTGAGGTACTTTTTGCTTTCTCTGTACACTTTACGTCTATTAGCATTATTTATAGTAACTTTAATGTGTCTACATATCTTATTTAGAGTTTTGTAATTGTAATTTATAAAATCGTTGGCCGTGTAATTACAATTCTCAATACACTTTATTATTTTACTACTATTCATTTCTGATTTATTAGCCACATCATCACAGTTCATAGTTTCAATACACTTACGAAGAGATGAATTTTTTCTTTTAATAGCATTGACTAATGATTTTTTTAAATTGCGATCATTATCTTTTTTGAAGATAATTGTGCAGATATTACTTACACAACTATCTGAAACCGAGACATTCTCAAAATTTAATTCTGGATATTCAGATTTAATATAATGAGCTATCTCTTGCAATTTATCTTTCAAACTCATCTTTTAGCTTATGTGTCGGAAACAGTAACTCGTCGACACTTTTATAAGCCTGAAACAGTAACTCGTAGGCTGTTTTGTGTCTGAAACAGTAACTCGTCGACACTTTTATACGCCTGAAACAGTAACTCGTCGGCGGTTTTGTGTCTGAAACAGTAACTCGTCGACACTTTTATACGCCTGAAACAGTAACTCGTCGGCGGTTTTGTGTCTGAAACAGTAACTCGTCGACACTTTTATACGCCTGAAACAGTAACTCGTCGGCTATTTTGTGTCTGAAACAGTAACTCGTCGACACTTTTATACGCCTGAAACAGTAACTCGTCGGCTGTTTTGTGTCTGAAACAGTAACTCGTCGACACTTTTATACGCCTGAAACAGTAACTCGTCGGCTGTTTTGTGTCTGAAACAGTAACTCGTCGACACTTTTAACTGTCAAGAGTCTAAACTCTTTAGACAGCTATACCTAAAACTAAAACTACAACTAAAACAAAAAATAAAATAAAAAATAAAAATAAAACAATATTCAAAAAAAATTTAATTAAATATAAAATAATAAAAAAACACTGTTAACAATAAAAACTATTAAAACACATAATAAAGTAAATAATAAAACACAATATAAAATAAACAATAAAAATTGAATAAAATTGTATATATCTAACAATTAAATGTTTAGAGTCAGTAGTTTATTAGAGAATAACCGCAGAAAAATAAAATATAAAATGAAATCACGAGGAAAACCGAGTAGAAAACTTACAGAAAAACCTTGATCACATGCGCCTGAAAAATATAGAGATTTTAATTTAAAAATAAACTATTAATATAAGGTACTGAATACAATATTTTACACTTGTACAAATCATCATTAAACTTGTGACAATGCAACACCGGCATTCATGGACAATCAAATAAAATACTTTACAACCACAAAAATTTAAAAGACATGATAATTATTAATTGAAAACAAAAAATAATTACCATTAACAAATTATATCACTGAAAATAAACGCATATTTAAAATAAATCTTTAATTTATAATTTATTTTTTTGTACATAATTACTCATTATACAATTTTCATTTTAAGTAAAGGATACAACAATAACTGAGTTTGTTAATAGATTCAATAAAACATTCTTGAGCCATAATATTAGAACGATAGATGTGTTGACTGCATGCCATCTGAAAATGAATTGGAAAAATAAATACAATAAGGAATTAAATGCTTCAAGAGCAAATTGTATTAATTGTATTAATATTTACTTGTTTTTTGGGTAATGATTCCTGATAGATAACTGATGTCATCCAACTTATTTTGGAACAGCTTGCGAGTTGAAATATTCAAAACATGAACATTTCTTCAAAGATTCTAACATTTACTGGATACTATGTTTCATACTTAAAAAATTAGTTATGCTTTTACATTAATTAAGTATTCATAATTTGATACATATATCCAAACAATCAAACTTCACAATTAGTTCAGTCAAAAACGTGGTTAAGCCATATACTACTACCGTATATTACACATACCTGTGTCCTTCCGTAAAACGTGATTGATGTACCTAGTATGTATTTCATTTTTAACAAATTGTATTCTTAAAATTTTAATAAGCTAGTATTAACTAAAAAGACAACAATATTAATTTATTAGAAAGCATAATATACGAATAGAGAAGAATGAGTCGAGAACAACGATTTTACCATTTTAGACTTGAGTCTCAACACTAGAGCAATTTATAACCTAACTTTCTATTATTGTTATTATTATTATTTCAAATATGTTATGAATACAGTATATATTCGGTATAAATATCGTGGTAAAGGAATTTTATTTAGGTATATACTTTTAAAACAATTAATTATTGTATGACATAAGGCGACATCTACCTTATGGTTTTAATGTAATAATACTGTACGCCTGAAATTGAATTAAACGCAACACAGTATACGGGGTTTCTTATCACTAGTCGTCCGAAAAATAGTCACCTAACTTTAGTCACCCAACTTCACACACGTTAAAATTTAAATTAACTTTAAAAGTTTAAAATGTTAGGATATATTTACCTAATTTTATAAATAATACAACAGTGGTAGAATAAAGAAATTAACATTCTATACAATGACTGAATCAATAGACAAATCTAAAAGAAAGCAATTTGGTAATAGGTTTTTAAAAACCGATGATGACGTTTTTAAACATAATGCATGGTAAGAATAATTTATAATTTTATCGAAATTATTGACTGTAAGTTTTAATATTAAATGCTATATAAATTTAATTTTTAATAACAATTATATAGAAGTGAAACATTACTTTTAAATTGTATAAGTTAGTATCCAACTTGCTTGATAAATTTACCTCTAAATTCTAGTAAATTAATAATAATTTTTATGTTTAGGGATAATGTAGAATGGGATGAAGCACAAGAAACAGAAGCTCTGTCACAAGTAGGTGTGCATATGAAAAGTAAAATGCCTTCAGAAAAAGCTGCTGATTTAGAAAATAATGCTGATGAATATTGGAATAAATTTTATTCTGTCCATCAAGAAAAGTATGTATTATTAATATAAATATAGATACTATTCTTTCAATCATCCTTAGGTGGATTGTTAAGATAATTTTCAATAGGATTATTTAAAAAATATTTTTTATACTTATGAATTTTAATAGTGATTTTATAAATTATTAGTTTACCTTTTGTATTGGTATATTTACAAAAACCCAATTATTACAATTTAAATATCTGTTTTTTTTTAAAAAATATATTTTAATTCCACCATCAAATGTGTCTTTAGTTCATTTTTATTTTCACCTTCTGTAATATAGTTTATATTTGTTATTCAGTACACTTCTTTCTGAGTAATAATTGTTCTGAGAATTTGTAGTATATGCCAAAATATATCAGGGTCTCAATAATAAGTATTTGTATGTTATAATCATGGAACGGTGATTGATTATTTGATTATATTGATAAATTATTATATTTTTAGTTTGTATTTATTTATTTACTTAGTAGGTATATTATGTGTTTTGACTGTTTTAATACAAATCTAGATTTTTTTCTATCTATTTTATTACAAATATTTTATTTTTAGGTTTTTTAAGAATAGATGTTGGTTGTTCACTGAATTTCCAGAGATAACTTCACTTAAAAATGAAAAATCAAGTTCTATATTAGAAGTGGGATGTGGAGTTGGAAATTCGGTCTTTCCCATATTATCACACTGTGTAGACAACAATGTACATGTGTACTGTTGTGATTTTTCTTCAAATGCCATAAAAATCTTAAAAGAAAATTCAGAATATAACGAAGAACATTGTACAGCATTTGTATGTGATATAACTAATGATGAATGGAATCCTCCATTTGCTTTGGAGAGTTTAGATGTTATATTATTGGTTTTTGTTCTTTCCGCTATACAACCAGAAAAGTGTGATATAATATATATTGAGTTAAAAAAATATTCTACAATACTTATTATAATTTGAAATTACTGTTTTATAGGTTAAAACATGTAGTGGGTAAGTTTTATCAGTACTTGAAACCAGGAGGCATGGTATTGTTTCGCGATTATGGCAGATATGACATGGCACAGCTAAGGTTTAAAGAAGGAAGATGCATATCAGAAAATTATTATAGCAGAGGTGATGGAACATTGGTATACTTTTTTACACAAGGTATAGTTACAATTACTAAACTATTTGAAATTACTGTTGAATTTAATATGAATAAGTTTTTAATCTCTTGGATTTTTTCCTTTTTTTTGAAATTGTAATTGCAGTTGAAATTAAAATTTTAAAACACATTTATAAAAAAGTTTATTATTGCACTAATTGCACTTAATATTAATTATTGAGTTTAAAACTGTATAAAACTAAGTAGGATTTTTGGTGGGTTTTGATTTTTTAACTGATTTATAATATATTCTTTCCTAATATATGTTGTTGAAATTAACAATTTTCCTATTTTTTTTTAGATGATGTTCAAAAATTGTTCCTAGAAGCAGGGTTTGAACAAGTTCAGAATATTGTTGATCGTCGTATGCAAGTAAATAGAGGTAAACAGTTAAAAATGTATCGTGTTTGGATTCAATGTAAATATAAGAAACCAATTTTGTAAAAAACTTTGAATGTAATATATTTAAAATACTAAAACTGTATATCAAATTTTATTTTCTATTAATTCCTATTTTCTTTAATCAACAGTACCAAATTGCAGTGCTTAATGTAAATTACAATTTAAAT
Organism: Aphis gossypii; assembly: GCF_020184175.1. NCBI lineage: Eukaryota > Metazoa > Arthropoda > Insecta > Hemiptera > Aphididae > Aphis > Aphis gossypii. The sequence continues at coordinate 57,167,371 of NC_065531.1, read as the reverse complement.
TTTTTAAAAACATATAAATATGTTAGTATAATAGAAAATTTAAAACAAATATTGTATATTTTTTTCTAATTTTATTTTTGCTCATATTAATCATACAAAACATTTTAAGCTACAAAAAGATGATTTCTGATTAAGTTTGAATGCACAAACATTCAAATATTTTATGAAATATTCTTTTTTTATTTAACCTTTCTTTTTATGTGTTAGGACATTTTAAAAGAGAAGACACTAGTTCTGGGCAAAACAAATAAATCATATCATGATGATCTTTATCTTTATTTTCTCTCATTAACACTGTTGTAGTCTATTACTTGAATTTTATTGACCATAAAATTACAAAAAAAAAAAAAAAATAATAATAATAATAAAAATAAAATATGAAGTCACTTATAAAATATAAATGATTTGTTTTGTACTACCTAATCGTATAATAGTATACACATCAGCTATATAATGAGATAAAATAAATAAATAAATTACAATTTTTTTTTAATTATAACACCTACATTTTTACATTATTATAATTTGAATACTGTATGCCAGTCAAAAGAAAGCACTGGAAATTTCCCATATTATAACTGCTTAGTTCCAGCAAATAAATCTAAAGTTAATAGCTGTTTGAAAAATAATACATATTATTTTATTATTGCTAAAACAACAATTTCAAGAATTATATACTTTACATAAAGTACCAAAATATTATAATTTTAAAACAGAATGTATATAAACATTATTATGTATGTTGTTATGTAGATTTTACAAGTATTTGTCAATCAACTATAACCATATAAGTTAAAAAGTGTTATTCAATATTCTGTAATAATTTATTGTTAAAATAATTCAGTAAAACCTATACTTAACAGACTCCCTATAAGACAGAATCTCCTTAAAATAAAAAATTACAATAGTCTCATATAATGAAGAACCCTTTATAAAAATTAACTGAAAAATAAGTTTGTATTAAGTGTTTCTATTATAAAGGAATTTTACTTTAATAGTATAAATGATGATTTGAATACACTAAGGTATAATATTATAATCGACAGTGTAAAAAAATAAAATTTAGATCAGTACATTTTATTTTAAATAATGAATACATTATATTAATTATAATCTAAAAATATTTGAATTGACGCTTACAATAATATTAATTGGAAATATATTTTCACAGTATAGCAGTAATATTTTTATGCATTGTAATTTTATTATAATTGTTTTATAATTTATAAATATATATTATATAGTATTATTTCTTTTAATAAGCTTTGATTGTCACTAAAATGTTCAAGTGTAATATACATACTCAAGGCTAAGTATTAAGTTAAACATTTTTTTGTTGAATTTCATCATTAATCAAATTATGAAAGTACCTATATAAGACAAATATATTTTAAATTATAAAATTATATTGTACTACCACAGAACAATGGTATTACTATGCTATTTTTAAAGTTTTAAATAAGGTATATAATTCAAAATGACATATTTGTACATGAAACAATAGTATAACTGAATTAATTTAAGTTACATTTTTTTAAATAACTTATAATTTTTACAAGTTTGTAAAAGTAACTTTTAACTTAACTTTCATTTTTCTTTATTAACTTGGGTTGAAAAAATTAATTTACGTGCTCAGCCTTGGCAATACATTGTTTTTAAATATATCTATTCCCATTTGTTTTTTATACGTTTATTTCCAGTACTACTGTAATACACACTAATGCATTTTTAAACATAAATAAATACCAGAAAGTCAATTTTAACTAGTAAATTTAATTAATGACAAACTAATAATTACCTAGAAAATAAATGATGGTTACAATAAATTTACCTAATATGTGGTTTGTGATAGTTATTCTAGTTTAGTATTTGATATAGTTATATAAAATTAATGAAAAAATATAATAAGCTACAATTGATATTACAATTTATTACACTAATATTTTGCAAAAATTGATTTGTATTATTCTCATTCGTTTAATAACATTGACATATTTTTATGTCTTTGTATTTGATAAAACTAAAATTCTATTAGTATAAATTTCAATTTAAACAAAAATATTTTTAGTTTATTAGAAATGTTTACTAAAATATATATACATTTAGTAGGAGTCAATGCCTTTAAATAGTAACAACCAATACTTAAATACAAAAATGGAATAAAATAATTAGATGTATTTGAGTTTGAACAGCAAAATAATAACTCAATTAAAATATAATACAAGATTACATAAATTTAAAACATAATTTGTATACACAAGAGAAGATAATTTTGCAAAAAACATTAATTATCACAGTAGTGGGTACAAAACTAGAAACAAAGTGTTACTTCTTTATATATCTTAAATTATATTTTGGGCCCAATTTTGGCGGAACTTGTGTACAAAATGTGTCTAAAAAGGCACTATGTGGACTTGTGTAAGACAAGTTCGATTTATTATAAGTTTACTAAAAGCAAAACTATGTAAAAATACAATACATACACAAATTAATTTATAAAAATTTGTTTAATCAAATATATCAATTTTATAATTTTGGTTTAAATTATTTTTTGCTTAAAATAAAACTTTGACCTATGTGACTTTATTAGATTTACTAAACAACCACTTAGGTAGAAGAAAATAGAACTTTTAGCCCAACCATAAAAATCTGCGTGATATACAACAATCATACCTTTTATAATAAAAATACTTATAGTAGTTGTATATGTAACTTCTGAACTAGATTCGTATGCAAAATAATTACCCTCCACAATATTAATTTAAACTGATAGAAATTGATTGAAAACCAAGTTATTATAATTTTTGTAGGACAAAAAGAAACTACCATTTTATGGATTTCATGTTACTCAGTTCGTATTAAAATATTAACAACAACAATAATAATAATATAATAATAATAATAATAATAATAATAATAGAAATAATAATATGTCACTTTGCTGTTAAAATATTTTTTCTGGAAAGCAAAAACTCCAGTTAAAAACTATTAAAAAAATTGTTGGGAGCTTGTCATCATTATTGGAAAAAATAAATCTTCAAGGCAATACGGGACCTAATTAATTACAATTGACTGGATAAGTTGATTGAAACTAAATAAATCTTGATTTTTTTTTTTTTTAAGTACCTATGGACTGTGTACTTTGTAACAAAATTAAAAATACTATCAAGGGTCATTCATTGTGTACATAAATGCACCATCATTTTCCATTGCAGCCATTATTTCACTAATATAAGAAGCTACATCAACACTTTCAGCATCACTATGTTTTATAAATGGATGTTCTAGTAGTTTGTTGTATTTAGGCCTTTGATTTTCTTCTTTTATCAAACTACAAATAAAATTTTTATACATGTTAATAATTGCTTAATAATATTAACTTCAATTTATTTTAATTACCAAGTATTTACGAAATTCACAAAATTAGGAGAAAAATTGTTAGAAGTTTGCAATCTTGGAGGATCTCCTTGAACAACCTGACACAGTTGTTCAAAAACAGAACTCCATCTTGGATATGGAAACCGTCCAGTAGCAACTTCTACTAAAGTGATACCTAAGGACCAAACATCTGAACGGACATCATAACCTCCTCGACCACGAACTGGATCGATTCTTTCCGGCTAAAATTAAATAGAATTATATCACAAACTATTTTTAAATGAATATTTCTAAAAAAACATACTGCCATGTAAGGGCGGCAGCCAGCATCTCTAGTTTTTGCTATAGAGTCGACTAACTGCCCTGAAATACCAAAATCACATAGTTTTATATTTCCTCGAGAGTCCAATAGAATGTTGCTAGGCTTAACATCACGGTGAATGATTTTCAATTTTTCTTTAAGGTAATTCAATGCTTTTACAGTCTGAAATGTATAAGGATATTTAACACTTTGTATTTAACATCAATATATTCAATTTCCAATATAACTTATGTATTTGTATGTAACATAAATTAATAATTATAGAATAAAATAATTATCAGATAAATAAAATATATATTTCATAATTTTATTTTATTATTTTCATTAAATTAAGAATTTCATTAATTTAGAATTTTTAAGCAGAGTCGTACCAACAGAAAATTCAACTTTATTTTAGAAAATTGTTTTAAGATAATTTTTTTTTCTTTTTTACTTTATTATTAAATGATTTAATTTAATTTATACATTTTGGTACACTACTTCATTAACCATGATCTTTAAATCTAAGTAAACTCATTAATAGTTTTAATTAAAGCACTTTATTTGTATAGGTAAATATTCAAAATAAAAAAAATTTATTTGAGTAGTTATTTAGATTAAATTTATGTTTATAAAATAAATGACATTTTAATAATAGATTATTTCAAACAAAATATTTAACACATTTCCATTTTCTTGAAATAATTAAATGTTTTAATGTTGATATATTATTATTAACAATAATATGTAAAAAAAAACCACAAATAATATATTATATCCTAAACATTTACCGCAACAGTTATTTTCCCCAATATATTTTCTGGTATTCGTTGATCTAACTTTTCATAGATATATTTATAGAATTTATCCAATGACGAGTCCATTAGTTCCATACAAATCCAACAATCCCCCTATTAAAAACAATACAAAATATTAATTCATATAAAAATTAAAATTAAAATAGTTTAAAATACTTCTTTGAAAAGCGCTCCATAAAATTGTACAATATAAGGACATTCATTAGATTTCATCACAACATCCAAATCCATTAGTAATTGTTTTTGTTCATTTTCATCAACAGTAGACCTTATCCTCTAATAATAAAACAAATTAAATTAATACAAATTGATAAAATTTCAATTTAGGTATATATTTATATTCATGGGTTTGCACAGGAAAGGGCAGTTGTTAATCTGCGAGTTCAACTTTTTTTCAGATATAAGACAATCTTATTTCTAGAATCATGACTGATGTTAATAAATTATAATTAAAAATAGAATAATACGTAATAATTGACAAGTGTTGCAAAAATTCTTCCCCCTACTAGCAGTTTGCTATCTGTGTACACTGTACACCTATGTATAAGTTATAAATGAAATATTTTAATAATTTGAAATACCTTAACAGCCATTACTGTATCACTACTACGATGTAACATTTTGTTTACAGTTCCAAAACCTCCTCGGCCAATCTCTCCTAAATCTTGTAAATCATCTGATGTAAAATCATATACCTAAAAAATAAAATTGTATGTATAATTAATAAACATGCAATTATTATAGATAATTAATTTTAAAAGTAACAACCTTGTTCTCAGAAAGTTGTAGTTTTCCAGTGGATTGTATTGTTTGACATATTTTTAGTCTCTCTCTATGGAAATATGTACAGAAAAAAAAATGAAGTACATTGTTTTGAAACATTAATGAATAACTATTAATTTTTAACATTTAAATAAGAAAACAATGATTCTTAATAAGCTCAGATACCAAGTAAATGTTTTAGTAATATTAATTATGCACTACATTGACACAACAATCAATAAATCAGGCACAGATCCCCTTAGCAAGGTATAGGTGGGACCAAGTTTTTAAAAGTTAAAAACTTATTAGTTATTTAAATACACATATTTTTTGAATCACATTGTTACCAGATAATTTATACAGAGCTTTTGGTAATAATTGTAATAAAATATCAATATAATAATTAATAACCATGATAGAATAGTGACATATATTCAATTTATTAGTTATTACCCAGCATATTATGACTTATAAAATAGCATATTAATGACTTTTTATAAAAGAGAATGTTTAAAAAATATTGCTTACAATTATGTATCATTTATAGTAGAAAACTGAAAAAATTCAATTTCATATGATAAAATAAGCTGATATATTAAATTAAAAAAAAAAAATTTATATATTTCATTTTTTTTACAGGTACCTACTATTATTTAATTTTTTTCTCATATATTTTAATACAATAACTTTATTTTATATTAACATCAGTAGTTTTAAGTTTTAATCAAAACTTCATATTTTTAAATTTATATGGTATATATTATATTATCAGGCATTTTTGAATAATAAAGTGTATATAAGTAGCTATTGAAATGATCAGCACAAATTTACTCAGCGATTTTCAAATTTATGCTAAAAAAATTCACAAAGCCCCAAAAACTTGAAATACCAATTTTACAACTCCAACAATTATGGATCAATAAATTGCTAATCTACAAACTTTATACAGTATAAATGAAACTTGTAACAATTTAACTAAGAATAATATATGAAGGTACTTAATTCAGATGTGACCACGGAGCCCCTAGATTAGTCTCAGTTTGAGAATCGCTGATTTACTAGTTCATTTATGGTGTTGTTTAAAAATTAAAATACCTTACAGAACACATTTTTCTTCTATAACCATAAATCACTAGTTAGGTAAACAAAAACAACATTTAAGTCTAATCATTGTTGACAAAATATGTATTTTTAATGAAATCAGAAATAATAACGAATTATCTATAATATTTCATATTTATGAAATTTGTGTAAAAATAGCATAAAATATATAATACAACACTGTCAAACTGGTTAATTATTTTCATAAATATAAATTGTTAGTAATTAATAATTAAGAGGACGTTTTACCAACATGTGTTGTTTTGTCTTATAAATATGCCATTTAAAAAAAATGAGTTGTTTAGTAGATCCAATTGTGTTTTATTATCTTTAATAATAGAAAAAATTAATCTTTTATCAAACTATCAATGTTAAAGGTAAGAAGATCAGTGTTTAAGTGTAAAATTTTTTTCAATATTTTCATTTTTCTTTAGTACGCAAGTTATGAGTATTGTACGTATTACACGTTAAAAATGTTCACATCTAGTTTAAAAATTAAAATATCAAAGACAGTCAAAGCCTAACATAGATAATGTCCTTATGTTTAACATTAATAATAGGCCAATATTCACTCTAATGTTAAAATTAACAATACACAATTGGTTCTACTGAACACAAATTTGCTATGGTGTATGTTAGTTAGACTAAAACAACATTGTAGATTAAATTTTTACTTAACAACTACTAACATAGGTACCTTTTGTTTTTTTTTTTTATTTTTTAGTTATTAATACTGAAACCAAAATTTAATATATTAAAAAAAATATTTTCGGTTAATGTAATCTTCTTATTAGTATAATTAGTAAATTATTCAAGACATTTAAAGAATTAACAAATTTTAATTTTAATTATTAATATTGAAAAATAAAAATATTATCTATCAAAATTAATGTATTCTTTAAAATATCATTATTGATATAATTTTACTACCAATGTATTTAGTCGTACATAACATTATGTAAATTATAATCCTTATAAATTATAATTAAAAAATGGTATATTCTAGAATAAATTTCTAAAATAATTCTAAATTATTAGATTTGTTTAAATCATAACATTATTCAAGTAAGGTATAAATAATTTAATTTGTAAAAATACATATTTTTATTTTATTTTAACTAAAGAAAACAACAAATTTCTGCAATAATCAAGGATTATATTTTATATAATTAAAATATCATTTAAAATGATATAGATTTTATTTACATAATTTGTATGAAATTATTATACCCAAAAAAAAGTTTTTCATTGTTTCTCTTTATTAACTTACCGTAATTTAGTACGTTCTATGGATCTGTATCTGTATACATAAAGAAAATATCTTTATAACACTAATATTTTAAAATGAAAATATAATTGTTAACCAACATTAACTATAATTTTAATTTAAGGTGTATGTTAACTAGTATCCTTTAATAAAAAAAGCATCTTTCACCTACTATCTTATTAAGAATAGCAAAAGTTAATTTATTTCAATTTAGTTTTATATACAAACAAATAGGCATTTAAAAATAATTAGAAAAATATTCTTTATGTTAAATCTCGCATTGTATATAAATAATATTTTTTTTAACTATAACATTTTTCTATGCCTTCCTAGATCAAATGAAAGCAAAACAACCTACTTTTTTACTACCTGGCTACATTTTTAAATTTTTAAATTTTTAATTGTTGAAAATACTTATTTTGGGCTATAAATTCAAACATGTTTGATTAGCTGAAAGCCAAAATAACTTGAAATATGGATCTGACAACGGCTTTAGTTAACATGTATGCACTTACACATAAATTATAATATCAACAATTTGTTTTTTTTTCAGTCCAGTCGATTTAGTTCTAGTATATGGATGTCTTAATCTAGTAAATTTATGTTTCAGTATTATTAAGCTAATTAGTAATCAGTATCAATTTAATCATTATCCTCCAGTATGTTTGATTATTTAACAGATTTATAAGTTTAAAAACTGGTAGAACAAGTGAAAAATTAAAAAGTTGTATTCAATAAATGTATTTCACTATTAGATCAATTGTAAAAGTGTATTGTAATATGATCAACAGAATATTCAACTAAAGAAAATAATATTTTTAATTGAATTTAATAGAATAAAATTGTTTTCAACAATTATTAAATTTCTAATATTGGTTATTCAATAACATTTTTATTGTAATAGTGTCCTAGTTACTTTGTTTATCTTTTTATAAAAATACTTGTATAATATCATTTCAACTACACAAAAATAATTACTTATTTTACAAGGCCGTTTAAGAAGAAAAATGATCATTTTTAATCTTTTATGTGATATTTATTTTATGAGAAAAGATAAAACATTTAAAAAATTACTAGAAAATATTAAGTACATGAGTGTGAATAATAAATACTATAATATATTATATTCTTCAATAGTAAAATAAAATTGAATAATACTATTATTTTAAGAATCTAATACCTAATTATTAAGGTTTAGATTTTAATGTTTTCAAGCTATATTTTATGTATTTTTATTTCACAGATTTATTTAGTCTTTATGTTTTTAGTTTTTACAAATTAAAATTATTAATTTTTTAAATTCAAACTGGATTTTAATAAAATGAGTATATTTTAACCATCTATTATATTAAAATGGCTAATGAATAACAATATTCATTACTTGAATACATATTAAAAAAAACAGTGAGTGAATACAATTTTTTAAAATTAACAAGGGTTTCTTTAATACATAATACCATTGCACGTAGAAGAATTAATAGAGCCTAAAAATTAAAAATGTATATTATCTATATTTTAAATAGTTTTTTGATATTTTAAGGAACAAAGGGGTACAATATCCAAATTATAGAAAATGAGATAAAAAAAAAAATCCGAATCCGTCACAGGACGGGCAGAAGATGTGAAACATCAAAGTTATATTTTATATTACTGTATTATGAAATATTATATTAATAACATTTTATATATATATATATATGGTAACTCCAAACCATAAACAAACTCTGCGTTTGCTACTAAAATGTGTTCCTATGTACTTTCAATATTTTTAATTGTTGTATGGATAGCATTTGAGACTTTTATACAGAATATTAAAGGTCACTGAATTAGAAAAAAATTGTATTTCGTTAAATTGAGTATTGTGTAAGTATTCTTGTTTGGCATAATGTTTTTGACAATTATTTTGAAAAGTACAGTGAATGTTAAGTAATATTTTTGACCTCTAAAAGTACCAACTAGATAAAATTGTCTACCAAAAACTACCATCAAAGTTTAAGATAGATTGACATGCACAAATGCACAATAAAAAAAATAAATAAAAGAACACACATCATTGTAATACTAATATATTATGATCCAATCAGGATCTGGAATATAAAAAAAATTACTTACCGCGACTTTTCACTCATTGTTTCAGTATTAGATAACCGTGCTCTAGGTAAATTTGGTTGTTTTGATGTTGATCCATTAATTATTAATTTATTATCTTCTTCAAATCTGTAAATCATTAATATATTTAAAATAAACTTATGTTATTACTAAAATAGACTTGGTTTAACATATTATATAACTTCAAATTAGATATACTGATGACTCTTACGACAAAGATTAACATTTATATGCAAACTTTATGTTAGGTATAAATTAATATTTAATCAAATATTTATAGTCACATATTGAACAGATATTTTCTCAAATTATTTATAATATATATATATATATATATTACATTTGTATTATTTAACTTGTAATAAATTAGTATAATTTAAAATACAATACCTACATAAATAAGAAAAAAAAAATTGTTTATTTTATTCACTGTTATATACTAGAATATATTAGTATGTTGCATGTTGCAAATTTGATTCACGTTAAAACATATTTAAAATAAATTATTATATACATTCAATGATATTAATGCTTTTTGCCATTGCAAGTTTTTTAGTTCATACTGGCAATACATTTCAGCATTATATCGGGCTACCTATTATGGGAATTTTTCAATGTTATTCTACAAATGTAGTTTTTAAATGTTAGTATAAAACATTTAAATAATGATTTATTTATCAAATTTGACCAACCATTTATAAACTAGGTGATTCTTTTATCAAAACACTCATTATTACAAAATTAACAAATGTATTGAAGATATTTATTTTACATAATTTTTAGTCAAAGTACAACATTTTTTTTTTTTTTAAAGATTAGATTTTTTAAGGTTTATAATTTTTTGATTAACATGTTTTAAATTTTATATATATTTTATATATCCTGAAGCAGAATATTTTGGTAAATAAAAATAAAAATTTGGACAATTAGTTTATGAGTTATGAGTATTTAAAGCTTAGATGATTGAAGTAGTACCAACATTTTGCAAGATATTCCCCACACCAATTCACTTATCTAAACTTTAAACATTTATAATTAAAAAACTACTTATCCAAATTTTGATAGTTATTTTAAATATTCTGCTTCAGAATGTAAAATTAAAAACCTATGTTGTCATCCAAAGAAATAAAACCTTGAAAAACATCTTTTAGAAAAACGTTTATGGAATTTGAAATAGTGAATGTTGTCTTATAAAATCACCACTTTGTATATTTAATATCCATAAAACTAATTTTACAGCCATGTTTTTAAAAATGTTACTTAAAATCATGTTTTTAAGTTGATGCAATAAAATAATTTAACTAACTAAAGATATTTAATAAAAATGTATATTTTATTAATTAAGAAAATGTTAAATATGTATTACACTATAATTTATTTGGAAATATTTAAAATGAATTAACATATTGAGTAAAAGATAGAAATGTGTTTGTATAGACTATAGAAGGTCTAAACCAGTGATAGAACTTATTAGTTTAAATTTAGAACAGAATATAATATTAAGACTGTTTCAATAGTAAATGCTATATGAAATTGATATTTCTTATTATTTTACATTATTTAATTAAAAATTAAAATTAATTTTTAAAATATTTTTCATTTATATTAATTGTATACAATTAGTATAACACACAGCAATTTTTTTTTATTATGGTTGGTTTTTCTAAATAAAAGTACCTCATGTTTAAATTTTTTTTCTTATATAATATTTTTAATGATAAAATTAAATTAAGACAACCACAAACACTACACATTTCCACAATAATTTTAACTAAATATTTATTTAACTATATATGTAAATATTATTAAATTTAAATTCAAGTATTCAAATTCATTTGCCATTTGATAAAAATTATATTTATGTACATTTGGTAGTACAAAATACATGGAACTATGAAAACTATGAATATTATTGAATAATTATTGTTTAGCCTTTCTTAACATTTTTTTTATTATTATTATCTATGTTAATATACAATAATATATACTTAAAAAACATTTATTATATGTTGAAACTTGAAACATAAGAGCTATAATTTGTAATAAATAATAATTTGTAAGAAAATTATCTCACTTTAATTGTTGTAAGCTTGGTATTGTAGAGTTGAATCCAAATGAGGCACCGGATGTTCCTTGGATAGCCAATTTTAACTGTCTTCTTTTTTCTAAAAATGAATTAAATGTTAGTTTAATTGATGGTTCAATCAAACGCCCCAAAATACCTGTTATTGCAGCTTCTTGACGCATGTCTAACTGTGGATGAGAAGGTCTTGCAGCTCCTAAAATTAATTTCATACTTTACAATACAAGATTTATCATTTATCATAAAAACAGTTGATGTAAATTAATTAAAATTAGGAAATTTACTGAATAGTACTTACCAGATGGCGAACTTCCGTTACTGTCATTATTGGACATTTTTGTGTGACTAGTATACTGCTAACACTCATGAGAAAATGTTAAGTGATTTGAAATTGTTTGTAGGATTATTAAAGAATATTAGAAAATAATTATATATTTAACTATACCTATATTGACTATATTTTTAACAGTGCCTCTCAAATCTCAAGCTATAGTACTGAAATTTTGAGTTTCGAATTGAAATCTGAAACATTAAAGATTGAAACTCAAGTGAACCTACATTCAACGTCTCAGCACTTCAGTTTACAGCAGCTTTCAACACGACGAGAAAATATTAAAGATGACATTACTGATAACAACAATTCAAAGATAAAATATTAGTCAAGTGGATTGTTGACAATTCATTTGGCCACACTGCGAAAAAACTACTTTAGGTATTTATGTATATATATATGCTAATTGTTTTCAAGATAAAAATATAAATTGTGCTTATCATAAATTCGGAATTCATATCAATGTACTCCGTGGTCCAATGATAATGGCCACAAATTGTTATATTATGTAAATAAAAATGTTTTACCCATGGGCTATACTTTTATAGCTCAAAAAGTCATTAGTTTTGTATTAATGTCATTGATTATTTTATAGTTTTCAGTTAAACTGAATCCGTTTATGTCCGGAAATTTGTAATTATTTTGTAACCAATGTCGAATTTATACACTATATGGTTATAGCTCATTATGAGTACAGACCATAATCATGTAAGTATTTATGATAGTCATCACATAAAATTGTAAAATATTGAAGATCCAGTTATTTTTCAGATAGCTCTCAATATATATAATGTAAAAAATTCAGATCACAGCTCAAGCATGTTGAAAGAGCTCCGTCAAAGTTTGAGTTCTTCTCAAGCATACCGCATTTCGAATTCTACTATTCGTTTTCAAACACATTTTGTTATTTTTGTCTCATTAATTGGTATTTTGTTCTTAATAGTATTGTATAATATGGCATATACAGCACCAAAACTTGTCAGTTATGGCCTTAATCATCCACATGATAAATTTGTGTACAAATTAATTGAACCAAAGTATCCATTGTCTCAACCAGTTTCTATTGACAATGTAGGTATAAAATTCCGTATAGCTATTATTAGTGATTTAGACAAAGCATCTAAAAGTCAGACTGAAAAAAATATGTGGTACAGCTATTATAAAAAAGGATTTCTTATTTGGTATAAGACTAATAACTCAATAGAACTTGTATGGGACCTAGAAGAGCCTAAAATATTAAAATCATCGATATCTATGGGTGGTCGTGGAATGGAACTTTCAGAACTAGTTACATTCAATGGCAAAATATATTCTTTTGATGATCGGACAGGAATAATTTATAGTATTAATGAAGATAACACTGTTTTACCTTGGATAATACTCATGGATGGGAATGGAACTGATTTTAAGGGTAAGAGTTTTACCTTAGAATTAAATTCATTTATTTTAGTCATTTTTGCTTTGATTAATTTTTATCTATATATTGTATGGCTTGTTAGACTTATATAAGTATTTATAATAAATGCATAATAAATTAAATAGTATATATTTTGTATATTATATAGTCCCATTATCATTGTAGTTGATATGTATACAATATAATAAGCATATGGTATGTAAAGCAATCAGTAATTCTAATTGCTTAATTTTAGATAGGTAAAGAAATTGTTCAAGGATTTAATAATATGTCATACTATGATTATGGAATAATTATATAGCATATAATATACTCGGTAGATTTTTTATCAAAAACACTTATTATGTTAAAATCTATTGATATTTAATGTATAAAATAAAACATTTATTTACACAAATAATAATCATCAAGTCAAAATTTAACAGAATATAGTCATTAGAAAAATAGGCAATAGATTAACTAATTTTATTGGAATAGTCAAGTATATAATAAATGTTTTTATCCAATTTTTTAAACTTAAGTATGCCTTATTCAGATGATTTTTTAATTTATTATGTTGACAAATTATTAGTTTACAGTTTTTTATTTTACAGATGAATATATATTTTATACATTTATTAGGTAGATAGAAGTAAACTATGATTTTTATTATTTATAGATAGTGCTGTTATAGTTTTACAAATAAACAAATGTAATAAATAGTATTGGGTGACAGTAATAGCTAAAATTATTTTCAGGATTTAAAAGTGAATGGGCAACTGTACATAATTCAGATTTATATGTTGGAAGTATGGGCAAAGAATGGACATCATCTTCGGGAAAATTTATTAATAATAATCCTATGTGGATAAAAATTATTAATAAATCTGGCCATGTAACTCATGTCAACTGGACAGACAACTATATTGCGATTCGAAAAGCAGCCAATATAAATTTCCCTGGATATATGATACATGAATCATGTGCATGGAGTCAAATACATAAACGTTGGTTCTTTTTACCACGGAGGAGTTCATCTAAACAGTATAATGAAAATGATGATGAGTATATGGCTACAAATATGTTAATATCAGCCAATAATAATTTTAACAATATTAAGGTAATATTCTGCTTTTCCACTGAAGCAAGGAACACAATAATTCTTTACCTTGAGAAGTTTGGTATTGATTTCCCACAGTTATATCAATTTAGAAATTATATTTTATATTTTGGTTGCCATTTAACTTACTTTTCTACTTATCTACTGTTCGAAACCTATTTATCATTCATGCAAACAAAAATGTTTCCAGAACATCTTAAAGTTGTCAAATTCAGATAATTGTTTTATCTAAAAGTAGATGACTTTCTACAGTCCTCATTGAATTCCAATTTTTAATTAAAGTGTTGATAAATGGAGTTCAATGTGGCGTGTAAAATATTTCTTTTCATTTTTCCATTGTAATTGAATTCAGTTGGTTCAACAGAGTACAGGACAAAATTATGAATGTATTTTTGATATTTTAAATTTTAAAAATAAGTAGATAATGTGTATAAATATTTTTTTAAATACATTTATCTACCTTATTTACTTTTTATAAATATTATGATACAATTAGAATTTAAAAATTTAACTTTATTCATTATAAAAATAATCAGCTACATGATCTAAAAAAATTTGGACTAAATATTAACAAAAAAAAAAAAAAAATTGATTTAATTTTAAATTTAATGATTTATGCTTTGATTAATGCATCTATGTCAATTTAATCTTGTTTATTTGATTTATTCTTTACAATTTATAAATATAATACTCGATAAGCATGTATGATCGGTATATATGTGTAATAAGTACTAATAACTATAGATTGGATGTTTATCATAATTTATTATTAATTATAAACTAATAAGTGATAACTATTAATCCTTGTTACAACAAAAACCAAACAATAATAATAATATTAATATTATTTCTTTGAACAAATTTTCTTTAAAATCTAAAAGTTGAGAAAAATACTACACAGTGTAGGTATAAAACTACTAAATTTAATCTAAAATTATAAAAAAAAAATGAAATTTAAAAATTAATAAAATCCATTTATTGCTAAAAATGCTAAATAAAATTGGTACATTCTGAATTAAGGAGCATGAAACACATTTTTAGCTAAGAGTGTTGTATAGGGTTAAAGATAAAAATGCAAGTAATCAACATCCTATTTCAATTAATAAAGATCATTAAAGTTCTAATTTAAAAAAAATTAAGTTATGTTGCAAGTGGTAAAAATATAACATGAATTAAAACTATTGTAGTTTAGATAGATTGATATCGCAGAAGTAGTTTTGTTTCATTAATTTAATTTAAAAATATACATAAAGAATAAGAACATACTATTACTTGGTAGTTATAGTGTTCTCTGTTTCTGTGGACACATATTGTACAATGGCAATATTAAATTTAAGTATTTTAATTTTAATATAATTTGATATGTTTATAGGTGGCATACATTGGCAAAGTAGTACCTACGCATGGATATTCTAGTTTTAAATTTCTACCAGGTACCAATGATAGAATTATTGTGGCACTTAAATCTGAAGAAGTTGGTTCAAAAACTGCTAGTTATATTACAGCATTTAATATTGATGGAACAATTATACTGCCAGAAATAAAAGTAGCTGATCTTAAATATGAAGGAATAGAATTTATATGACCCATATCAAAATGTTGTGATTTTAATTATATAAATAATGTATTTATAATGTTAAAATTTATTATACAATGTTACCTATAAGTATTGTTTGAGTTTGTCTATAAATAATGAAAGTTCTTCTTGAGAAAATTCCAAAAAGATATTTTCGGATACTTTTGGATTTGTTGTATTATTTGACCTGGGGCCATCTTTTAAATGCAATACAACTTGAAGTAATGGTTCTTCCAATGTGCTTAATGAACTGCTGCCCATAATATACTAAAAAATGTAAAAAAAAAAATATATTTAATATTCTAAGAAAATTTTAAAACATGGTTAAACTACATTGGACATAGTATATAACATTTATTTTATTCAGAGAAAACAATTTTTACAAATACATTAATATAATAATGAAATCTACCTTATCTAAGTCAGCAATGTTTTAAACCTGCAAGGCTGTAGCCGGATAAATATTTTATATTATGTAATTAAATATGAAATTCTAACAATTCAATCTCATTTCAAGAAAAATTTTGGGGGGAGGGGGGGTCTGAATCCTAAAACCTTCCTTCTGACTACGGCTTTGTAAGCATGACAATATAGATAGGTATATCAGTAACTTATTGATACACATTGTGTTATCTGACCACTCCACACCCCATCTATAAGCTAGTTCGGCTCATGACAAAATGGATAGTAGGCGAACCATGAATATTGCTGGGAAGCGCTAACCGTTCCAAAACTCGTTTATTGCTGATATACTTATTTATTTTGTCATGGTATTAAGTATTTATGAAGTTACTATATGTAAGAATGTTTTTTAAACATTTTAATTGGATTGAACAAATTGGGAATATATAATCATGGTCACAATATACATTGAAACTATGGGGGTGACCAAATAGTGGACAACCCAACTCAAGTCATAATAAAGTAGTATTTATACTTTTTACATACATATTTACATATACTATATAAATTTTTACTAGTGAAAATATTGTGTGTGAATTAAAAAATCTAGGTAAATTACAAAAATGTACAGTGCTAACTCCTTACACTGATACAATTTCTATTCCTAAGTAAAAAAAAAAAAAAATGTTATTATGTACAATTACACTACAACCAATAATTAAAGAATTATGCAATTTAAATTTGGATGTTTAGGTATGCCTATAATAATTGAATACATTTAAAAAAACGAGTATTAATTCAATTTTTAAAATTAATAAACTTTAATGTGTAACATTAAGTTACAAATACTTTTAAAATCCAAAATTTGATTAAAAATGTATTGGTTTTAATTTAAAATTATAAACAATTAATTCAATATCATGCGATTTTATTTTTGATTTGTAAAGACTTACAATTTTTTTTATATGTAAAATCAATTAAATCATTCTATTTTAATTGAGAAATAAGTAATTTACTAACAATAAATATTTTTAAGCACAAAAATTTGCATTTTTATAAACGAAATTTGAATATAATATAAAATCCCAGGCTTTGTTTATGTATTTTTCTTAGAGGTTTTGAAACTGTGGCACAATTCATCTTCAGCTTTAGGTATCAAATTTAGCAACTCTTCGATGTCTGTTTGGAAATCATCATCCGCCCAGTATTCAATAAGTTTCCTCAAAATTATTCCGATTTTTTTCCCATCTTTCACCCCATGGTTTTTAATCATATTTCCTGTAATAGGGAATTTCAATGGGGTCCATTTTTCGAATTCTTCAAGAATGGTTCTATCATTATTATACTTCAATAACTGCTCAATATACTCTTTCATAACTCCTTGTTTGGTTGGATTTTGTATAATTTTTATTTTATTCATTTTTATGGTATCTGGTGTCCATTTTTCATCTCTGCTATGTATTAAGAATAATCCCAAATCTCTATCAAACACACGAAACTTTAAACGATTGTTAAGTTCATTCATATCATGTACATCTTTTAAGAATGGTATTAACATGGTAATTGGTTGTAATTTTAGACCTTTAGTTCGATTAATGACTTTATCAAACTCGTCAACATTAGGTTTTTTAGGAAGACCAATATATGGACTTAGCCCTAATTTTAGAATAGTTCTCATAATATCAGGTCCATAATTTCCTTCTAAAATTTTATGAAGTTCTGACCAAATTCGTTCACCAGATATTTGTTTAAGTCCACTGCCTTTTTCTTGTATTGCTTCAAGTATATATTCGTCGTGAAGGTTAGGTGCAGTAGCTAAACAGCCATAAAATCTGAAGTATCGTAAAATTCTCAAATAATCCTCAGTGATGCGTAATTTGGGATCACCAACAAATCTTATTTGACGCTTCTTTAAATCTTCATATCCATTAAAATAATCATATACAGTGCCATCCATTCCCAAGAACATGGAATTAACAGTTAAATCTCTTCGTCCTGCATCTAGTGCCCAATCTTTAGTGTATTCAACATCAGCATGTCTCCCATCAGTAACAACATCAATTCTAAGCGTAGTAAGTTCAAAATTAACACCATCAACATGAGAAGTTACTGTTCCATGTTTTAAACCACCTTTATTAACGATTCTAATGTTTTCTTTTGCCATCATTTCAACCATTTCATCAGGGGTAGCCGTAGTGGCAAAATCAAGATCAGTAGGCGTTTTACCTAACAGAATATCACGTACTGCACCTCCGCAAAGTCTGATTTCATACTTGTACTTGTCAAAAACTTGTAATACTGTGGTAAGTTGCGGAGAAAATATAAAACCATATTGCGAATTTTCAAGTTTCATAATTGCTGGTGTTGATCTAGGTTTAAGATTATAATTAATAACTGGATTTACAAAACTCAGAAAACGAGAAGGATATGGTCGGTGTGGACGTAGTGAAAACAGTTGAAATAAATACTTCATAATATTATGCGACAACACATAAAAAGATCAACGTCCATTATAAAATACTAAAATAAATAATTATATTTCAGTGATTTACCTTTAATTTCCAGTCAAAATCTACTAAATGTTTATCCATCATTTGAATTTGATTTAAGATTATAGCAATCTATTAGACATTCGAAATTCGGTGTTACGGATCGATGTTAATGTTAAATAATAATTTGTTAATAGTAAATAGTTATTGGTTTTAAATATTATCACCGATTATGAAATATAAATATTATATTGTACAATGTTTTCAATGATAAAATTGGAGTGTATCGATACGCATCGGTTAGTACTTGGTACAATTCATGTACAGTGTTGTAGGCCAACAAAAACGTACCGATATCGGAAACGTTCGACGTTTTGCAACCATTGAATCATACGAGTATAATATTCATATTATAGTTATGAGTTACGACTTGTCTTACGAGTTGTAATAATTATCTTAAATCGTGGTTGTAACGTATCGATAAGTTTCGAATTTTTCTTCTTGAAAATCTTGTATCTTGTGATAATTTAGATTTTGTGATTTGAGTTTTTAATAACAGTCAGCACTGGCTAGGTTTTAGAGGTTATGCTAGTACGTTTTAATCGATTTTTAGCGATTTTATATGGGCGATGATGAGTTATTTAATTGAGAAAAGTGAATTATAAATTGTTATTAGATTTAAAATTAAATTAAAACTATTTAAATCTTATTTATATGTGTAAAATAATATTTAGAGGGCGATGGTTATGAAATTAAATATTTAAACAACTCATTCCAACATTTCAAACATCGATAAATTATCTGTTTATTCGATAGTTTTGATATCACTGAAGTCCGCGTTGCAAATTGTTTTCTTTCCGTCTCGTTCGGTTGATGTGATTCTTTACTTACATTATTGAAGTTTTGTCAAAAGAAACTTCCTTGACTTTTTTTCGTGCCGTCGACCGCTTAAAAGATCATGGTAAGCGTTCTTTAATGAATAACTATTAAAAATTGAAATTTTTTATTTAAGTAAGTTTAAGTTGCCGTTCTATGTAATACTCGCATAGCCTAACCTCCATTGCTCCAGCTCGCCACATGGTTTTTTTGCTCTGGTCGTTGTTGATGGTTTACATTTTATTGATGTTTTAGCTAGTTATGTATTATTTATTCCAGGTTGATCGTTTAATATGCATGTTATTTATAATATCTGGTCAAAAACGTTTTTATTAACATGTGTTAGACCTACCTACTTTTTTAAATAAAAAAATAAATAGTTCTGTAATAGTACTATTTTTTTTTTTATTGCTTTTATGTTTGAAAATTGTTTATGCCATCATAATAGATAAAAATAATTTATCTGTACTGGACATTTTTCAATTTTAATGTAGAATTGTCTGTTAATTTATATTATTTTAACTAATGATGAACCTTACAAACTGATCATTTTAGTGATTGTATGTTAAGGGACGTAATTCTGAAGAAATATTTAAATAGTTTGAATAATATGTAATATTGGGAATAATTTAATGATGATTCTTACGTACTGATCAATTTAGTGATTAAATATTAAGGGACGTAATTCTGAAAAAAAAAATGACAAAATTGTTTAAATCTATAATAATATTATTGATTTAATGATGAATCTTACTCACTGATCATTTTAGTGATTAAATATTAAGGGACGTAATTCTGAAAAAAAAGTGACGAAATTGTTAAAATAGGTATATAATATTATTAATTTAATGATGAATCTTACTCACTGATCATTTTAGTGATTAAATATTAAGGGACGTAATTCTGAAGTAGTAATAATATTTTATATATTACTTATTGATAATAATTTAATTATGATTGTAAGTGTGAAGCATAAGCCTTATTTTATTAATATCGGAAAAAGATAGCAAAGATTGATTTGTTCTGATACTAAATTAAAAACCTAAATTTTAAATATTTTACCTTGTCCTTTCAGAAAACTAAATTATTCAGTTTGAGTGAAATTAGGTCCTTTATTATTCATACCATTAAAATTTACAATTGTCTATTTATTTTTATGTAATATTGTAATGTATCTGTACCTATATTATGTTGGTAATTAATTATATTTTCTTTTTTAGCCACAAGAAATTAAAGAAATCAAAGATTTCCTCCTGAAGGCTAGAAGGAAGGATGCCAAATGTAATTATTTTCTTTAAATGATATGTTTTTATTTTAATTAATTTATTTTAAAATTAATGTTTATATTGTTTTATTAGCTGTTAAGATTAAGAAGAACATTGAAAATGTTAAATTCAAGGTTCGTTGTTCTCGGTTCCTTTACACATTAGTAATCACAGACAAGGAAAAGGCAGAGAAACTTAAACAATCCTTGCCACCTGGTAAAATATTTTAATTATATATAATAAAAGTTGAAGAATACTATAATTTATACAACTATTTATTGTAGGTCTTCAAGTTAAGGAGATTAAATGTAAAAAAATGAACACTGACGATAAAGAGAAAAAATGATAAGGTTGCTGTGGATTAACGTTTATATAAAATATAATTAACTTTATTACATGTAAATTGTATATTATTTATTTCTTTAAGTTCCTATAATTTATCAACAATGAAATAGAATATGGATAAATGTGAGGTATACAATATACATGGGAAATGTTAGTAAAGATTAATGAAGGATGACGCCAAATTTATATACCATAGGTGTAAGTAAACCAATATTTTTGGTAGTCCACAAATTAAAAAGAATTTCTAGATCTTGCATTTTTAATATAAACAGTGATTTATAAACTTTGTTTAAATATGAGTAAGACTTACAATTTAACATAATGATATTTTCACAACCATGGTTTTTCTGTCTAGTAAATTATATTTATCAAAATAACTACTTGTTTAGCAAAAAAAAATTATCCACTTTTTTGATTGCTCAAACCAATGTAACTCAATAATCTTTTGTATTTAGTTGAGAAATTTTTTTAATTTGGTCAATTTTAACTAGAAATGGATAAGCTTGAAGCTCTCAAAAATAGTTTATTAATGTATATTAGTATTTGTTGTTCAATACAAGCATAGATTAAAAAATAATCTATTCTATAATCAACGATAAGAGTATTAAGTAATAATAATAAATAAATTGGTGCTATATAGAGCAGTGGTCTTCAACTGGGGGGATAAGCTTTAAAATTGAGTCGCGTTAAGTCTTCTTTTTAAAATAAAAATTAAATTTTTAAATTAATTGAAGGTAAAAAAATAATAACAGCTTATGTGGGTCACAAGTCCAAAAAGTTTTGAAGACCACTGGTATAGAGGTCTCTAGTTCAGGTGAGGTTAAATTATACTTGGGCGATCTCAGTAATCACTAATCAGTTATTAATTTTGAACCTGAAGCTTTTGCTTTTTACAATTATACTGTTCATGGAACATTTATTTTTAGAATAGAATTTCTAGACATTTTTAGTTTTCTTACCGCAATTATTATCTTGTACATTTATTTTAAATACTTGAGAAATAAGTATTTGTGATTTATCAATCCATTATATATGAATTAGGTTCATGGGTTTTTAATTTAAATATCTAGGATCACCTAAATCTTAAACTATATTCAAATCTGAGAACTCTGAATTGATTGCTAGAAATATTAATAAATATATTGAATTTTAACATAATATTTGTGGACAACCAGACAGTTAACTGTGTTTTAAGACTATAGCCTTATAACGCACAATATAAATGAATTAAACTTATATCCTATCACAGATGAAGAAAATAAGTATATTTAATGCTGATTTGTCAATAATACATAATATTATACTATTTTGGTTATTATGCTACAAATAATTACAGTACACCTATTTATGACATGTTCTATAAATTAAATATTTTGAAGTACAAATTTTATTCATGTTTGCATTATACATGAAAACATTTTAAAAAAGAATAAAAATTCTTTCCAAATACCGGAAAACAACTAAAATCATTAATAATCTTTTTTATATATTATTATATTTTATAGCCTTCTTATTTTGGTAAAAAAATTAAGATAACAATAGTTCATTATTTAAATATTTAATAAAGAATAATACATAACACTTAACAATTATTAGTTTTTCAACTCACAAAATCAGATAATATTTTGATTATAAGTTACAATGTTTTTAGTTTTGTAAAATGATTAAAACCAAAAAATTAATTTAATTAAAAAATCAAAATTCATATAGAATATAGATACCTAATAATTATATAATATTGTCAAATAAAAATAAGTCACAGCAGAATTCCTATATAAAAAAAAAATAACAATAGTAGGTAATAAGTAAATAAACAGATAGTAATTAAAATATATTTCTTAAAAATATTTCAATAGTTCAAGTTATAGTTAATATATATTATTTTTAACTATTTAGCCCTGAAATGCAACAACACTCCAGTTATTGGCTTTATTAATTTTTATTAATTATTTATAAGAAGCAGCCATATTTTGATTAATCTTAACATATAATTTTTCTTTAGAAAATAGTTTTATGCCTAATTGTACTTGATCCAATTCTTTTTCTATATGTTTACGTTTCTCTTTCATTTTATATGAATCTGAACTGACGGGCAACATGTTTAATTGCATAATCAATTGATTGTAATCTATATTAATAACGTTTGTTAAACCATAAATTATTATATTAACTATAAAAAATTTAAAAAGATTATCTGTTACCTTTTCTTATTTTGGCCAGATGGTCCAGACGCTCAGTTTCTGGTAATAATACATGACCAGGAGGACATGCCGGATCATCAATACCCAATTCACGCCTAATTGCTAATTTCTTTTGTGTTTCTCTTTCATTTTTTTCTTTAAGTGCTTTTCGATCTTTCAGGTATCTATTAAAAATTATTAAGTATTATAAAAATTATAAAAAAAATAATTTGAGATTAATTGTACTTCGGTATTTCTCCTGGTTGATGTTGACCCATTACGTTTTCTTTAAGTTTAACTGAATTTGGTAGTTTCTTTTTGGAATTAATTTTATCTTGATGATGTGTAGACTTATTTATTTTAGACATACAATTAGAATATTCTAATTCAGAACTTTCAGTTTGCACAGATGTGGTGTTCACTTGCTTTGTTTGAATGGTTTTAGCCATATTTGAAGTCTCTGATATTGGATATCTGACATTATTATCTTCTAAATTATTTTCTAATTCGTGTGGATTTACTGTTTGTGTAGCTATAATAAAAAAATTTAGTTAACTATAATTACATTACATTAATTCAAAATATAAATTAAACTTAACAAGAAAAAATATTGATATAATACATAATCTGATTTAAAAATAAACTAAAGTATACAGTTTTAAATAAGTATAATAATTTTTATGACATTAAAGTTAATTTGCATAAAAGTATTATATCATGGTAGAATAACAAATTATATAATTAAGTGTAGTACCTTGATCTCTAAAAGCCAATACATTTCCGACATTTTTAATTCCTAATTTTTTTTGAGTAATCTTAGTTTGAGCTATTGCAGAACGAATTGATCTAATACTAGCATCAATTTGATCTAAATCTATGGATTTTATTTTCTTTTTTGAGTTTTCTGGGATGGTTTCTTTACTTGGCCCTTGTCTCAATTTGAAATTCTGAAAATATTTAACAGTATAATATTAATCATAATATTCATACATATATTTATATGTAATACATACACAAGCAAATATATTTATTAATAAATAAAATTATGATGCATACACAATTTTAAGCTTCAAACATCATAAA
The DNA here is from genome assembly GCF_020184175.1 of Aphis gossypii. NCBI lineage: Eukaryota > Metazoa > Arthropoda > Insecta > Hemiptera > Aphididae > Aphis > Aphis gossypii. The sequence continues at coordinate 57,142,489 of NC_065531.1, read as the reverse complement.
TAATATTGTTTCTTATTTTCTGTAGCCTACGCAAAATTTATTTATGGGAGGGGGGGGGAGTTAACATTTATATATTTGTAAAAAATGTTATTAATGTAATATTCCATAAAAGAAATCATTAAACCCCTGCCGGTATGCCATTGCTTATTTTTATAAATTAAATAGTAAAAAATATCCTTAAGATGCAGTTATTTAATAGTGATCTATATTGATAATAGGCACATTTATAATATGTATATAGTATATATTTTTAAAATAGTTTTATTTAATTGATTAGAATTATAGATTTCTTAGAATTTTCTGTCTATAACAAACTAATAATATTATTGAAATTTGTTTATTTCAGCAACTTCAAAATCCATATTGATAAAAAAAATGTACTCATATAATATAATGACAGTATTATAAAATATCTTATTTTTTTCATTATATAGTATTCAGTGGTTTAGGACAGAGGTCAGCACAACCCACGGGCTCCATACGTCTAGTGAAACTATTTTATGAGGACCGCGATTACAATTTATAATTAGTATAAAAACATGAATTATCACATTATGATAATAAATAAAAAAAATTAAACTGTAAATAAAATAAAGTGTATGGCTCAGAAAAATTATTATTATTTTTTTTTTTTGGCCTTTGGCATCAAAAATTTTGCAGACTGCTGATTTAGGATATCGGAACTTTTTTCAGTGGTCAGCGGGCTATTAATACATCTCTGCAAAATACTAAATGCATTTAGCATTGACATAATTGAAAATAAAAATAATTATAAAAAAAAAATGAGTTAATTATTTAGTAATAACAAATTTGAGGGTTAGGTTATTAGTGTTATGAAATTTCAAAATAAGCATATATTTATTATATATATATATATATATATATATATATATATATATATATACTATATATTTTTATACACCCTAAAAAAAAAACAATTTATCCAGAACAAAATATATTTGAAAAAGTTTTTTAAAACTAAAAATTTAGATTTTATTCATAGCATAAATTATTATGTATATAATACATACATTAAAATATGATAATTTATTGTTATTATTAATAGTCATCTATAAATTAAAAATAAACAATATTAGTCTAGAATAAAAAGAATGTTGCTTTATTGGTTGTCATGGTTTACCTATATTATTTTTGATATGACATCATCAAGATTTAAGAGTCAAGACATAATACAATTTATATTTTTGAATAAAATATACAGGTATCTACACTAGTTTTATTGTTGCCATGATACAAAAATAAACAAATACATAAATTGAAAAGTGCATAATTACTTTGAGTTAGAAACACTTGGTTGAAGAATGATAGAATAAAAATGTCTTTAATTAATAATATAAACAGGTAAATTATAATACATTCATTTAATAATAAATTACTAGTTGAGATAGAATCATCAATAATATTAACAGAGCCGTATTTAGAAATTACCAACTTGGGGCAGAAAAAAAAAATACCTCATACAGCAAATACAAACTTAATGTAATTTAAATACAATTGAGTCTCAATAACTCGAATTTTTTTTCCCTAGAGAATTCCTATACACTCAATGCAATTTTTGTAACTCAAAAATTACAGTCAAATTAATTTTTGCCTCCCTTGAAATTTGAGTTATCGAGACTCGATCGTATTAAAAAAAATAGCTGTCCAGGGCAACACCATTCTGTAGCTCCTCCTAAATACGGCCCTGAATATTAAGCAAATTAAATTAATAAAACCCAATAAATTTAATTTTATTGAAAAAATAAAAGGTTCATTTAAATATATTGAGATATAGAAACATTAAAACAATTATAAACTATATTTGTACTAATTGATGGTCAAATGTATGAAGGATAGTTTTTTCTTTTTAAAAAATAATTACTCAAGGTAAGATAATTATGTTATATCTTGTCAGAAATCAGATATAAATAGAGTAGCTGCTAAATTACTCCTTTTCTCAAGTAATTCATAACAAGAACTTATATTTTTTTTAAATACATATTTTTATAGTAAAATTAGTTTATATGTTGTATATTGATGATGTAAAATATAAAAAAAAATAAGGTAAATATATTTTAATTTATAAGTTAGATATGAGTATGTTAGATGTAAAAATTCTCATAAATTGCTCAAAAACTAAAATATAAATAAACTGATGAAATATGAGAGTGTTATTACTTTTAAGTTTGTAATAGGTCTGTTCTAATATTAAAGCTAATAACACAAAATTGGTTTTACTGAACACAAATTTCCTATATAATATAATATAATTGTAAGACGAAGACAACACAAGTGAGCATAAACTTAAATATGAACAAATTTAATATAATATATAGCTGTATAATAAATTTATTCTAAACTCAAATGGGTATTATATTAGTATTAATTATTAATTTAATGTTAATATGCTTAAATGTATAATGTGTTCTGCCTATTAGATATGATTAATAATTATCTAATCTAACCTATTAATACCTACAATAGGAATCAATAATTATAAGTTGTATACCTAAAGTGATTTTATATACTATCTAAACTATTTTTATGGTATTTTCTTTCATTCTTTGTGAGCAAGGTTTCATACAAAAACATTAAAATACCTATACCATGTTTCAATGGAAGCATTACGTTCAACACAACTTAAAATGTTTTTTAAACTTAATAATAGATTAGCAGTTTACCTGGTTATTGATGCATGGCAATTTATTTGATGGGTTTAAATTTTCTTTTGATGATTGCGTGCTTTTTGCTAATTTAGTCACATATCTTTTATTCTCTTGAATAAAATTTTTCTTTGGTTTGATTCCACTGGTTCCTTTAATGTAAAAAATAAAGAATAAGTTATAGGTAATTGTATTTAAGTATTATAATGCTAAACTTTGGTAGAATACTGATATTTACTATATTCAACAGGAAAAAAATCTCTGATTGAACACATTGATTTTTCTTCTTATTTATCAAATAATCCAAATTCAATAGTTAATGGTCTATAAATCTATAATAGAATAAGTCTGAAATATATTGTTAATTTTGAATATGTACGATTTACTTAAAATCTAAATTGTTATTAAATAATAAATGAATTAATTTATAATTTCATTATTGATCCGTTAAAAATTAAAATTGACGGTGTATTACAAATTTAAAAGATATCGTTATCTGTGACCTAAATGCGTTATCATTAAAAAATACCAAAGAGATTACTTTAACATATTAGAATTATAAGTTAGGCGGGTTTTTAAATTTAAAATCAGTTTACGATAAAATATTGTATTTTTAAAACAAAATTGAGGAAATGTCCATCTGACAACGGTACTAACTAATAAGTATAATTATTACGGTAGTATACCTACAAATTTAACGGACATTTTTGTAAATGTTTTTTTAGAATCAAGGCTAAAGCATAATTATTTATAAATTATAGGTTGTGTTGAACATCGGTACTGGTTTATTATCACACTGTTATTCACTGTATAAAATAGTACATGAGTGATTGATGATAATTAATTATTTTATTTAATACTTCTAAAAATTATAAATATAGAATTTTGGTAATAATAATAATAATGATAACAATAAAAACGACACAAGAATACAAGAATAGAGAAAATATCAATTGACATAACTCCACAAATATATACAATATACAATATACATATATAACTTGCCTATAAGTAATAATAAATTAAACAAATTTACAAATAAAATTATATTAAGATGAATTACAGGTACCTTTTAAGATTTATAGACCCAAAAGTAGTAAGTAATAATGAATATTGACTTAACCTAAGTTTCATCAAATTATTAGATTTAAAGCGATACATGGATTATTAGTGATTGAGGAGAGATAAAAAAAATTAGAACCAATAAATATAACCTATGTATAATATATTAAGACTGGTTTCCACCAAGGTTTGTAGATAATATTACTTATAAATCTTGGGTTTCCACTACATCGTGTACGTGTACGTGCATAAAAATACTTTTCTGTGATTGGTTGGTATACGTAGTACGCTTTTGGTATAGGTACCAGAAAGTTTATACGTTCTTACCACACGTTTAACCACGATACCATGAAGTTGAATCCAGTTCAACTATTTCCGTGTGTTTAACGGTCGAATTTGAGCGATAGCAGCAGTAACCAATTTTTTAATCTTAAAAATGTGTTACGATATTATAATATTAAATTATACTATTTTAAAAGTTAATTAAAGTGTATTTACACTATAATAGCGTCGTGCCAAATTATAGTAAGTTAATTTACCGCTAAAATTAAGCACTTACTAGTTACCGTGCTTACCAGAGTATTTTTCATGAAGAACGTGTATGTACAACCGTACGTACGTGCGTGTTGATAAACGTGCACGTACACGGGAACGGTCCAGTGGAAACCCATCTGGGGGTGTTTTTGCGCTTAACCAAATGTAACCTGGTAACTATATTTTATAAACAAGTCGTTTTCGCGGTTTTGGTTATATTTTTGGTAATAACTTTTGGTTTTTGGGTAGCTGATAATTTGTATTGTAACTTAGTGGTTGGTTAATGGTTTGATTTTGATATCAATCAACCTTGCTTGAAACTAAAAATGCTTAGGTAGGTGAATTATATTCTTTAAAACTATTTAAATGATTGAATATTGCGTATACAGTTTGTAAAAATAAATAAAATAATCTATAGTAAATGACGTCCATCATATTTGTTAATTGTTAAATTTAAATTTTAAATTTTTTATTATATATTTAATATAATATAATTTATAAATATTGCATTATTCATACATAAAGTATTTAAAAATTTAAATTTGATATTTGTCTTGTTGTTTTAATTTCTTTCTTACTTATATTTATATACTTTTAATATAATTCTGAACATTATATATTATTATTATTACATAAATATTAAGTTTGTTATTTTCAAAAAAAAATTTAGTTTAAATTTGATAGGTACCAATAATACTCTTTGTTTATAACAAAAGCTACGCTTAAAAGAGACAGATAATCATAGCATTGAAATCATCTAATTGTATACTGTAATTTATTGTAATATATAATAATTTAATAATAATAAAGAAAAGAAAAAAAAATTTTGATGGTCATTTGTATACAACGTAGGTTAATGACCGTAATGAACATAGGCACGTATAGCATATAAGGTAATTTGTATACCAAAAACGGCAAAAACAATCCGAACAAAAAACTATACTCGTATATGTAATTTATGCCACATCTAAAAATTAATTTTGATAATTTGCTCCTCATAAAACTAAATAAAGGAGTATTATGTAATCTAGGGGCCATTTTATACCTTCAAACATTGTAATTTTAAATTTGCGTCATTACTTACCTTATTATAAAATTGTAATTTTCTCCACTTTAAAATAACAAAGCAATTTTTTTTACAGATCAACATATTGTATTTTTAATCAATCGACTTTATTTAATAGTTTAATTTCTGAAAAATGACTAAAAATTATTTCATAAAGTACAGGTAGGTACTAAAAATATTAAAAAAAAAAAAAAATAAATAAATATCAGTTTTATTTTAATAATAAATAAATGTATATAAGTATACGACATACGTATATTTACTATTTAATGTATATTGTCCAATAAATTATTTTTCATATTATGGTTTTTATGTTTTATATGCCTAAAACAACATAATATATTGTCATATATCTATAATACTTATATAATACCTAACATATTCGCCTTTTTATACTTGTAACTTAAAGACGAAACTTTTCTTTTTCTTTTGTCTCTAGTCTTCATAATTTTTTTTTAATCTAGATTAGGCATATGTCGATATTATCGCATAGCTGATGCGATATTAGTAAATTTATCAGTTTATTCATTTGTATATTTTAGCAAAAATTATATACGTACAAAAATGTACCTATTGGTGACGCAAATTATAACTAATAAAATATTAAAATTTTCGCAAAATACGTACCATCTCATTCTACCTAATTGTAGGGCTGGAGTAAACGATTTTAATAAAACTTGCGAGGTCACTAAATTTGTTAAGGATTTAGGATATTTATCATAAAGATGTAAAAATGACAGGTAGGTAGGTATAGGTATAACTGTATAAGTATAGGCATAGCCGGTATAGGTAACATTACGCGGTGGCCGCATGTAATGTAAAGCCAAACAAAAAGAGTAAAATTAACCGTTTCAACGTTTAAATACGACTTTGCTAAAAATAAAACGACCACGCTTCGCAGAATAAGTAATTCGATTTTGATATTGTTTTTTACTATTATTTGAAAGAGGAAAATTTTCAAGTCATCTTGTTAACTGTAGTTTATTCTTTTAGATTTTTGAATTAACTTTGAATAAGACCAGAAATACACTTTAAAAATGCATTTAAAGTTTGTGATTATTAAGAATTTTATTGACCTGTATATTCTAAAAAGAGAATTTTTAAAATTGGAGTTCAACGTGACCTGCATCAAATAATAATGTATATTTTATCTTTCAAATAAAAACAAAATTATTGATATCTAGCTATTTTATTATACTTGCATTTTTCCTGTGAGGAAAATTCTTAGGTATACCAAAGTATATATACTAAAAACGCGCTGATCCAAAGACCTATAATAATATTAAAACATTTTACTATGCTTGTTAAATTTTTTAGTAAAGAAAAAACTGAAATTGGCTATTTTAGAATAATAAATTTTAAATTATCATATTACCAAACAAAAATGTTAAATGATTAATTAATTAGATTAATTATTATGCTGCAGCGTCAAAGTTTATTTTCATTTCCGAGAATAAATAATTTTCTATAATAATTAATGTGAGTGCTGAGTTTGGTTATGGTTCTTGTTTATGTAAATATACTCCAGTAGTTCTGTATTATATGATCCTATAGGGACATTGTGTAAGTTTTGTAACAATATTTGCGGGAATATTAGTATGTTATGCTGTCTTTTTTTATCACAAAGTATCAATTTATCCCAGGAAGTAAAAGTTATATAACTGGATATAACTTATAAATAGCTCATTTTTTTATAGTATATAGAAGTAACGTTATTGGAAATTGGCATATAAAAATTATTTATTTTAACGTGGTAATTAGTACCTGCCTATGTTTGAATATAACTTTATTAATTATTAATATTTTCAAACTAAAATTGATTAAAAATGACGATTTAGTTGTAATTTATGGCTTATATTATAATTGTCAATAAATAATACCTAAATATTTAAATATTTATTTTTAAATATAGAAATAACTGAACAATATTGTTGTTATTTTTTTCTTAACTTCAAATAATATTTCGTCTATTTATGATATTGTTGTAAACACAGATATTTTATATTATATAAATATATAATACATATTATCTTTTAGCTAATGATATAGTTTATAAGATGAAAGAGAATTTTTACTTCAACAAAATACCATTATCTTTTCTTAACTGTTGTTTATTTATATAGATTGAACTTCAATGACGATGAATACAATTTTATTTATGGTATTGTGGATGAACTATCGAAAAATGTATTAAAAGTTGTGTCTCAAAGATCTTTAGACGAGAAAGAAATACAGTTTATAAGCCGTTGCAACATTAACGCCATATTTCGATTATTCAAAGTAAAAATAGTTATAGGTTATATCTTTATACCAAGTTACGTGTGACTAAAATGGTAAGAATATATTTTTATGGGAACTCCCATTTTTCACCATTTTTGTCACACAAAATTTGGAAGAATTTATTTTATTTAACACCACTTATTCATATGAAAATTTTTAGCTTCCGTATCCTCGTGTTGATAGCGAAGATTTGAGTGCACAGTCACATATATTTTTAGATCCTCCACCTCAAAGTGGAAAAGTTGTCTTTACTTCTACAATACCAATTAAAGAAGTTAAAAAAATGACTAAATTAAAAATAAATAATCGAACTACGAGGAATAATATAATATAAGTAGGCACTATGTATTAATTTAAAAATAAATAAATATATTTCTGACTTTAATTAATTATTCTAGATGTATTAGTATTATAATAATATATTATAATATTATAATTTATTAAGTTATAACTTATAATTTATTAAGTTATAACTTATAAATTATAATAGTTATGAGCTATAGCCTATAAGTATTGTAACTTATTACAGTTGTTATATTATTTATCATTTATTATTTATCTTTCTATTTCAGCAAATATTTAAATTGTATACCTTTAATATAGATTTGTAGGAACTGTACGATAATAATTTATAATAGATGCCAAATAGGCAATACTAATAATAGCACAGAATAGATGAATTTTTCATCTATAAATTTCATCTATTCTGTGGTAATAATACCCAATAAAGAAAATTGGATGGTTATATAGGTATATTTGTGTACCATGTATACTTGATGGTTACCTACTAAATACTGTCTAGTATACATAAATAGTAATATACGTGAGTATTGCTTATATTGGTATAATAAATTAAGTTTTAAGTAAAATGTATTGTTGAGTTGTACTTACTTAGTTAGAGTACCTAACCTATAATATCGAGTATCGACTTATTACTTCAGTACTGCTGTAGTATTGGTGAAATTGTTTTTATTAAATGTATATATTTTATGTAGGAAACCTAAATAGTAAATATTATATTATGTTATATGCGCTTTATATTTTATTATTTAATAAAATAGAAAATATGACATTAAGTGAATATAATTGAATATTTTAGTTATTATGATTTTAATTTAAGAGTAGACTTTTGACATTCAAACTATAATGTTATTGATGATTGATTATTGTTTTTTCGGCTTTGTATTATGTTAAAAATAATTAATGTTCAAAATATATATTAAATTAAGTTAGAAGAATTGTGTATATTACCAACCTATTATTATTATTTTTTAATTAGCTTTAGTATAGGTATCTAAATATATTTTAGACATTATTAAATACCTATTTAAAATATTAAAATATACTTAATACCATTGATTATAAAAAACTATAATATATAATCAATAATAAAACTGATAAAAATAAATAAATCATAATATTTAATAATATTGTATTTTTATTAAAATACAGTACCTACTTATATCATATATGTAATTGGTCTATGAATACCTGCTGAAATTATTATAGAAAACAAACTATATTTTTGGTCACAACAACTGAATTTTATATACAAATGCTATATGAAATACGTATGTTAAATATTTAAGTAATTAATATAATAAATAAGTATAATATAGCGGATACTGCAACTATATGTAATAAATAATTTCCATATAGTTTTGAACATGTTATAACCTAGGTGTGCGTTTACATAATATTAAGTATATTTACGTAATATTTTACTTGATTATTATCTACAGTAATTGTGCTATACAAAAATAATTAAGCTTACCTATTACTATTATTTATAGAATTTTACTTCGTTAAATCATAAATGTTAATTATTATTACTTATATTTTGTTAATAATAATAATTTTCAAATGTTTAATTTATGTTTTTAACTGATTTAGTCAATTTGACTAAAGGAAACGTAATGATTATGGTTTATTTAGCTATGGTTTATTTTATTAGGTAATATACTCGTATGTATGAATGTATGATGATCACCACTGTTTTACGTCGGAAGAATTTTTACATTACAATTTTGTATCTAATTTTTAAATATACCATTATTTTTTTTTATAGTTTATCAATTGACTATTTGGAAATTTTAAATATTCGATATGCCTTTTATAATTTGGAAGAAGAATGAAAAAAAGCAATAATTTGAAATGTAAAAGTCTCTTTTTATCCTTTTCCCCAATCAGTTATAGATTAAAGGATCCTTGACGATGCATTGACGAAGCAGGAAGTGCCTTGCGTGTGCTCAGTGAACGTATATTTTTACGACCTTTTTTTGTTGCGTACTTCCCCTTAGATCCACCCCTAATTTACGACAATTTTGGATAATACCCCGAGCTGACGTTTACGACCCGCATTTTGCAAGAGGATAGGGGTGCTCCCCAAACATTTTATCGTGTATATTTAAACCCAGATGGTACACTACTGTTAAGCAACAGTGAAAGTTATCAAAAACCTACACACTTGCTCGTTTATCAGGAGTGGAAATTACCACAGTGTTATTATAACTTATAAGTATAGGAATATATTATATTTTTTAAATAAAAGAGTATTGTTGTAGAAATAAAATTATTTAAATATGTAATAAATAGTATTATTATTGTATTATTATAAGTATATTTACTATTTAGATATATAAATAACTGGAATACTTTGTTTTTGTTGCTATTGAGGTTCTCTAGTACAAGTAGTAGGTATAACTGTTATTGACTAGTAGATGTGAATTGTAACTAAATAAAAATATATAATGGCAAGTGTTGTCTTTAACATTATTATTAAAAGCATAATATTCTATAATATATATTATATATATATATGTATAATATATTATAATTTTCAATTATGAAATAGTTATGAGCTTATCATAATACAATAAATGCCTACAAACTTAAATAATTTAGATCTTAAAGTGATGCCAGGGACAGGGAAAGGATTTCTTAGTAAAAGTCTAAAGTGACTAAGAAATAATATATATATTATATATATCTTAGTCCGTGGTAATAAAATCCTCATTTTAAAGATAGGCTCACGTAGGGATTTTGTTTGATAAACGGAAATTGAACATTTTTTGTTAATATAGAGTTGCTAATGGTTACAGAAAATAAAACAATTATTGCAATTGAATACAATTGTAGAACTCTATTAAAATTTTATCTAAACTAGGTACCCAAATAAACGTGTTAAAAATTTGCGCAGTTTACATTTAATGGAGCTTAAGAATTAAGAAGGGATAATTCCATGGACATTTAATTAGTCTTGGGCAATGCTATGCGGGATCAGTTACTATATGCATATTTTAAATAGTGTATATCTAAATTAGGGAGAGATTTTAGATGGTCCAAAATGCCAGGCTTTGTTTTTACTGTAAATTTATTATACATTCTTAATTTTATTGTTTTAAAATACAATATATCTCTCTTACTCGCCCTCGCTGTACAAAATTATGTACGCTCATGTTTTTATTTATTTTAGCATATTTTAACATATTAACTTAGAGTAATTTTATAATAATAAGAGCTGATATACTTATATATGATGTTAAATAAACATACAGTGTTTCTTAAGATGGATAGATTTTAATTATAGGTAGTAAGTAAGTATAATATATATTTTAATGTTAATGTTTTTTGCACTTTTTTAGTTTTTACATCGCCCTTGCCCTTATAATTCAATAAAATATAATACCTATGTGTTTTTTTAATTTTATTGTTTTCAGTACACTTATAAAGTTAAAAAAATTAAATAGATATTTTATAACTAGGTACTATGTATACGAATTTGATGTGTCGTATCATTATACGATGAAAAAAACTTTTAAGATCGATATAATGATTTTTTTTTATATATTCTTTAAAAAAAAAAAAGAGTTTAGAAAAGAAGAGTAGACTTGTAATGTAGGTAATAAAAAACTGCAATAATGTACCTATACAAAAATATATAATCTTAAAATTGTATCTTTAAAAGTTATATATTTTTATAAATCATATATTTGTATACGATTTAAAAACTATAATATAGGTAGGACACAAAAACATTCTAATACTTATATAGATTTTTATCGAATAATATCATCGCGTCATCCTGGCGCCAAATCCCGTGGCGCCCGAATCCTCGGTGACCATTTATTAGACGGGTTTCCAATCAAAGAAAAAAATAAAAAAATACACACACACACACTATGTTATGTATATATACATATTAAGTATATCTATTTCGACAATGAGAAGAAGGCCTTCGATAAAGAATCCGACGTCATTATTTATCAATATAATAATGTATATTATACACACACGCTGTCCATTAAGCCTGCAAAATCGTGTGTGTAGGTACGGTTTTTCATTTCCTATTCGTTTCGCTTGGCGGCGATGGTATAATGCGTTTAACACGCATTGGTTCTGCAGCCGTCGTGTCGTTGCGGTGGCTTTAATGCTTTTCCAGTTTTATATTCTATGACGCCCTTCGAGCCCATTGAATCGAGAGACCTGAATATTATAAGCTCCCTTCCTCTCTTGCGACTATACGTTTGAAGTTTAATTTCATCATATAACTTACACAAAAATACAATAATACATAGATTTTATAGTTAATTTCCAGTATCCAGTTTGCATACTACAACATATTATAGTGCCATATAGTAAGTATACTCTTGTAATACAAAATACATAAATGATACCTAGAATATACTTTACTATTGTGAAAAACTTGGTCGCAGCATACATGCCCGCTGTATCCCCCAACAACAGTTTCCGCTTTCTTGATTCACAATAGTAATGTGTGTGTGATAAAAACGCGCACAAATAATAAATAAGATGAAATTTCGGTGTACATAGCGTGTTTGTTATAGTGTTCACATAAATATATATTATGCCCCTGCAGTTCTATGGGCGTAATAAATTGCAATTTTGCTCTTATACGTCAACGTCATTACATTAAGCATTTATGATTTCAACTATTTCAAGCACACTTAAGGGTCGAATTGAATGAATGAAACCCGAAATGAAATTACAGTTGAGATCTGACGAGTGACGACCAATAAACAAAGAGTATTTTATGACTTACCAGTTACCAACAGTATTTACGCTTGCGAACCCTTATAATACGAGTACGTCGGTTTGACAATGATATATAAAAAATAAACTTTGAATAACGGATAAAGATAATATAACACCCAACACTTTTTACCAACTAAAATAATAAATAGAAATTATCTATTATTATACATAGTAGATATAAGGTACTTAATATTTAACTATTTAAGTATATATAGAAATATAGAATATTCACCTATCACGTCTTATTTGCGCTCGTAAAAAGTATTTAGTATAACAAAATAATTTATTCATAAAAAGTTAAGTATAAAATCATGTTTAGTATATCCACAATACAATTGTGAAAAATTTATTCGATTTTTTGCAACATTTTTCGTAGGACAGTTCTCTTTTTTGATGCATGTCCTTATAGTGTTAAATACTTGAAATTGTACTCTTTTTTTGAAAATATTATGGGCTAATACATGTTTATGACTTTTTATAATTTGATTATTAATTTATATTTTATGGTTCGATGTTCAACCTAATATATTCTGATTGGTCTGTAGCATAGTAAAATAATTTAAATATTTATACTTTGGCTTAAGTTTGCTTTAAATTACTTAAATTTAAAAGTATTGTCATCATAAAGACACACATCAAATGAGTTGACATTATAATTTAAAACGATTAGTTTTTATAGTTGATAATAATAATTACAAAAAAAAAAAAAACAAAAAAATACAGTAATTAGTTGAAAAAAAAACAATTTTTATAGAAGAAGATTACCTAGGTATGGGTAATGACGTGTGCAAAATGGGTAGAATAGTGCACGCATTGGGAAATTACGATATAGAAGATGAGGAGTTCAGTTATATAAAATGTACTTTTTTTAAAATTTGTATATTATCTTGTCAACATATTTCTAATGCATTATTTATATTATAAACCTACATTCTGTGATTCATTCAAAATTGTTTAAGTACTAATCCTATAATATAACCTATAATACTACAACTGTCTAAAAGTATTATAAATACAGCATTGGAACAAGTTGAATGCTATTATCGAGTGACTGGCAATATAATATTAATAATAATAATAATTTTTTTTTTTTCATTATTTCGAGCGAGCTGGTGTACGGTATAGGTGCTTAGAGCAGAGAGCGCCCTCTTCATGGGTCCCTGGTGTACGACCGGTCGACTTAACCCACAGCGTAAACCTCATGGCTGGTTAATCGGGTCGGCATACTTAGGCCGCCAATGGGGCGTCGACTCCGAGGCGGATTAACACGGTCACCTCGAAGTGTACGGTGAAATTGACCGATAACTAACAGGGTCCCATGCGCGGTTGCCGCCGTGCCGTGCCGGATAAGTAGTTACATCGACCGTTTGACTGCGCGCGACCAGCGCTGTAGCTGTCGCTCTCACAAATACGACAAAATAAATAATAATAAAAATTATTCATTTCGTTGATACTACAGACATTCACCACCTAACCACATTCATACAGATCATTTAGTAACTATTAATTTTGTATCTTTTAATTTTTATTAACTATTACGTCCTCAGTAGATTTTATACGAGTGCGTAAATCTGTAAAAGAATAATAATAAATATCAATGCCTTGGAAACTCATAAGATACGTGCAGCTCAGCACTCACTGTAAGCAGGTCACGAGTACACTATTAAGATAGTGTTTCTTCTTATTCTCGTAATGATTATTATATCATTATGTTTATCGAGCTAAAAAAAAAAAAACAAAAAATTGACAATATTTAAACAGAAAATAGAGTCACGTTTTAGTAAGCGTATAGTATAGACTCGTATGTGCGTTTTTATTTATATTGTACATCCATACGCCACATATTATATTATTATTTTAATAGGACGTTATTTACTCGCGTTTTTTTGTTACGGTGGTAACAGGCGTTTCTGGTTGCTTCGTGTAATTTTGATTTAGTGGTGGAATGAGTGTTTTGTGAATTTCAAAACTAGACTGACATGTTTATGGGAATGGCGTGCTGTATTTTCGTAGAAAAAAATGTCAAAAAAGTTAATTTCTAAAATTTGTATGTAACTAGAGAGACTGTTGTTGTCTGTTTTCATGTATTTTTCATTCTATATCATTTTACAGGGGGAGGATTGTCGCATGAGTTTCAAATTAAACTTGCATGTTAAGGTACATGGTATACATAATGATAATGTTCGTAAAAAAAGGTAAAAACAACTCTAATAATATAAGGGTCACGTAAAAAAAAAATTATAGTTGGGGGGGGGGGTTATAACACCTAACCTTCCTCCCGCTAAGCATGCTACTGATCATAAAAATGTTTACAATGTGTAATTTTAATTCTAGGACTTACTACACCTCAATACCTAATATTTTTTTTATTAAAGTGCATTAATAATTAATATGGTGAAATAAATATCATTAATTATAAATAGTTAAAAATAATTATAATGAAAATACATCTAACCATTATACGATATTGGATATTCTCCCGTGAACCAATTATTTCCCTTAAAAAAATATTTGATATTTTGTTGTAATAAATATGTAGTAAAAATAACAGTAGATATTTTGAGATGAATTTAGAATTTTAACGATATTTGTCAAAATCGCAAAAAATTGCAAATTATTTTTTTAATTTCTAATTTATAAAAATTATTCTTGCGAATGACCAATGTACTATTAATTCATGAAATATATTTATAATATATTATATTACCTAAATAAAAATGTATTTTTGTTATTTTTTTCATTTCTTCTTTTAAGTACTTTTTAACTATGAATATTTGCTGGAAAATTGCATTAGATGTACTATTCTATTATATTATATATATGATGAGATTTCAAAAGTACCTAATGAAAGATGATGTTCCAACTGTTTTAAACTCTATCACTGCCATTATACAATCAAAGTACGATAATTGAACATGTTCCATTTCCCATTATAATACACAAGTGCGGAGCTGTTGTCAGATACACGCTGTGTGGTAGTTAGGTTACACTGTCCGAGTATATATAGTGAAAATTAATTAAACAGATGGAAAATGTCATTATATATTCATCAAACAACTATTAACGTTGTAGTGTTGTACACCATTAACGTTATACATCACTATGTTGTTTGAATATCTAATACATCACTATTGATCAAAAAGTGATAACTGATAAGTACATCTAGCTAGTACAAATTTAAGACCAGAACGGTTTGTGCGACTATATTATATTAATATAATAAATATATAAATGTATATTATATAATATTATGTTTTTTAAATAACTGTCGGTAATGTTAACCATTTGGATAGATTTGCATATCATTTATTTTATTGAATAAATAAGAATTACACTAAAATAAATAAACGATTAACAAATACGACTAAAAATAAAAGAATAACATTATAAATTATAATACTTATCTATTTTATTATGTTGTAGCTGTATAGTTATATTGGTACTCCAGGTTGCAATGTCGCTTCTACATACGACCGCTCTTTAGGTTCAATAAATTGACAATGTTATATCAATATAGTTTTACATAACATCAGCGTCCTCTTTAATTAAAAAAAATTATTTAAATTACCACAGTCTGAATAATGTATAATAACGATTGACGAGTATCCCGACATTCCCAAACGCTCAATGGTAGTAGATGTACGGATAAATTTATTCAGATTATAGATTATAAACACGAAATGACTGTATTTTATGATAATAATAATAATAATAATAATAATGACTTTATTAACGAGCAAAAATAAATAAATTCCAATTTTCATTTTTATGGTGTCAATAAGTATAATTATGTCTTGATTAAATTATAATATTTAATAATATATAACAATAAATATACAATTTATTATATAATATATGAGTGTACCAAGACTGTATAATTTACTGCAATAAGATAAATATACAATATAAATATAATATTTAGGTGAAGATTAATTTGTTGTGTAAATGTTAATTTTTTTATTTTAAATTTTTGAAAATTCGTACGAGTTATAAAAGATGCATGTTAAATCTGTTTTTTTAGTATCATTAAAAAATTGCATAGAGAGTTTAATCTATAACAAGTTCGTATATTTTTTAATAGAATGTTCATTTTTTGTTCTTGAGTTTATGGGTTTAAATTTAAAGTCGATTCGATGTAATAATTCCGAGAAATCGACTGAGCTAGAGTTATTTAGTAATTTATTATTGGTGAATATTTTTCATAATGTGGGAATATTGAAAAATCTATAAACCCTCGTATAACCTGAATGAGAATTCTCTGAATGTAGTATTGCCGCATTAATATAAGATATAAAACGTAGACAATTATTTTGAACTATACCTATTGTTTAAGTTATGTTATTGAATAATTAGGTGTTAAATTTGAATATCAGATAAGAGATGCATATTCCATTTGGGATCTAATTATTATTATTATATTTTTTTTTGTTGAAGATATAATATTTTTAAAGAAAGTCTCTACATGAACGCTTTATTAAACCTAGTTTTAATATTTAATGATA
The DNA here is from genome assembly GCF_020184175.1 of Aphis gossypii. Classification (NCBI taxonomy): domain Eukaryota; kingdom Metazoa; phylum Arthropoda; class Insecta; order Hemiptera; family Aphididae; genus Aphis; species Aphis gossypii. The sequence goes on along the minus strand of NC_065531.1, from coordinate 57,125,327 downwards.
AATTTGAGCCACATTTTATCTCAAGGTCATTTTTAACCTCCTCTTTTGATGTAGTTAAATTATTTAAGGAATACTGCACCACAATAGGTTCATGAATAGGTTGTGTTAAAAAAATAGTATTACATTTGTCTATATTTGAGTATAAATTATTTATTTTACACCAATAATAAATATTATTTAATTCAGATTGCAATGCTATTGAGTCATATACATTTTATATTTATTTAATATATTTACATTATCTGCAAATAATAACGTATTAGAATGATTCGTCACTTTTGATTTTGGTATATCATTAATATAATTATATTTTTACAATAAAGTAGAATAATACTCAATAGTGAATAGTAATAGAAAATGTTTAAACTAATATCCTTTGTTGTTGATGTTTTTTTTTTTAAACTAATTAACTATAGTGATCACCAGTACATTATAGTATATAGAATATAGATATATGTAAGTATGTAATGCTGGAAGCTGGATAGATAAACTGTATGTAGTAGACAGTATAGTAATGTCAAAATGTTTACGCATACGTATATTACCGTTGTCATTAACGAACAACGGATCTATAGGCTTCGCCTAATTATTTATAATTAAAACTATTATTATTTTTTTTTTCTAAATTAACATTTTTCATTACTTAGGTAATGAATTTTTACAATAGACAATAATTTAAATGTGCTTTGACAACAATAAAACACGTTGTCGTGGGGCGGGGATGTATCATTAAAATGAAAAGCATAATTAGGTAGAATGCCTATATAGACAGGTACCGGACTAAAACATAATAATATGATATATAACTACCAGCAATAGCACCTCTGCCACTTCCCGGATCATATTATGCCTACACTGAAAACACATTAAAATACTTATTTGTGTATAGGTATGTATATTAAATTCGTATATTTATTCAATTATTCATTATTTCAATCGTTGACGCATGAATCGTATGTACGGCTACGGATGAAGACTTTTTAATGTACTCGGACCGTGAATATTAAATAATATATTAAACATCGTCAGTTGCCACATCAATGTATTAGGTATTGTAATCGAGTTGCGGCAAACAATCTGTTGTCCGTCCGGACGCCGGATATTACACGCATTATAATATACACAAAATATATAATGATAATAATATATACCACGATGTTATTCGGAATAATTATTGTCACAACATAATGCGTTTATGTTTTATACTAATTTATTATATGCACCGTACGGTATCGATATAAACTATAACTGTATTAAATGTTCATATTATCAACCAGAGTCTATTTTCACGATTAATTTTATGTGTTTACAAATACCATTATTTTTATTTTGTTTCAATAAAATACGTATTGTCCTATAAAAACATATAAAATATATAGGTAGTGTGTTTCATAACCAGCCAACCAGGTAGTGATTTGAATTGAACATTCAGAAAGTTCTTATTAATATAAATAAATCTATTACAATAATAGCAAATAGGTATAATTATAGTTATTTAGGTGAGGTAATAGGTTTCAGCGTTTTGCAGAAAATAGAGTAATTTATTTTTATTACTTTTTATCTCTTTATTGTCTATATGTTGTAAAGGTACCACTCATAATAAAAAATTGTACATAAAAAACTGTATGTAAAAAGACATAAGTAAGTGTTTTTAGACTATTAAAGTAAAATCCGTATTATGACAATAATTGTGGAGAACAATATTTAGAGACATTTTGTGATTTAACTGTGATTTTTTAGTAATTAATACTTAAAAAATGTCAACATTTTTCTCCTAATATAATATATTATCTGTGTGCATTTTATACCTAGTTAGTATTTTTGATTTAAAATGACGTTCTAATGTTGTTTATTGTATATTTTGCGTGGTTATTTTTTTATTGTTGAAGATGATCGGTTCCTCTGGGTATAAATGTGAGATCAATAAATTTAAAGGTTATTTCTACATATCCACATAGGTACCTATTTTTTATACATTTTTGTACCGTTGCTTTAAAATCGAGTAGCTTAGGTTAAATTAAATAACTATAATTTAGGTACTATGTAATGAACTATTTTGATAGTTTTTAAAACTATACATTACAGTGATATTGTATTACATTTTGTAGACGACTTCTCGAATGAGCTAACTGTTTAGAATTTTTTACTGTAGTCAGTAAGTAGGTAATCTTATTTTATTGTTAATATTATTTTTATCATTGTTTACAACATGCACACGAGTTGTTATAATATTTGCATAGTACCGACTTCTATTGTTATAGTTCGTGTTGTAGAAAAAAAATGACATACGACTTTTATGTACTTAGGTACTTACAGAATAAATAATCGTAATAACTAATAACATGTTCTTACACAGCTATAATACGATTGATTATACAATATAATAATAGATAATTTAATGTTTTTCGGTGGTACCAAATACAAATCTCGATACTTGGGGATAGGATACATATAATATTATGTAATATAAGTATATTAATGAAATAGTACTGTATTTTGTTTGGCATCTACGTGTTTTGGTTTTCCGTGTTTTTGATACCACATACAAGCCCAAAAAATTATTATAATTGATTTTAGTTTATAAAATATTCCTAATTATAATTAATGTTCATACTTATACCTAAGTATGTATTAAATTCGTTATATCTAATATATTAAATATAACGAATTTAATAATAACATTGAACATACTGTTATGATTATTTTATTAAAAAGAAAAACTACGAAATAGAAAAAATAATAAAAACATTAAAAACTTAATAAAAATAATAACTTAATAATATTATAATAGTAAATCATTTTTTTAAATACAATATTAACAATAATTATAACAGTTTTTAAATTTAAATATTATACGTTTAAAAAATCATAAAGAATATGTACTTCTTAGCTTTAGCCACTATTTATAATCAATGCTGTTATCATACGTCTTGTATTACGCCGCGTCTTTAATATTTTTAAGATAATATAGATATTAAGAAATTTAACGACAGATGGCGGCACATAGATCAAAATGTCATTTACAACTATTATTAATATTATAAAGATAAATTTGAATACTTTTGAAATTCTTTTAATTTTGTAACAATTTTTCATTACAAAATGGACTGTATCCGTTAAATTGTGTTTAGTTTGACATAACGTCACTAAATAAATATAAAAATAGTAAAAAATAATAATGATATTATACTTAGATAGGTAGGTACTCTTTTGTGTTATTATTTACTATAAATTCGTTGTTTGATTTAAAATTTGTATTTAAATTAATTTATATTGTTTTAATTATACCTAAATTTATTACAGCTAACTTAATTTCTAAATAAGTTATCAGTTTTTAAAAATTAAAATCCCTAGTTTTCCTTTTTTATACTTTCACTGCGTATATAAGGTATATTAATAAGTTGATTCCTTATAGTAATTATAATATCTAAGTATCTAATTGTTATATGTATAAATGTATTGTACTAGCATTTAGAAATTGGCATACCTACTAACTGTTGTATAAAATTTGGTTACATTCGTATGACTTGAATAAGGGTAGAACTAATGGAACACGATATGTAATATAATACATCCATATGCAATACTTTTTGCAACTCATAAATCGAGTCACCTTACTATGTTCAATACACACGTGTCAGTGTGGCATAACCTAATTGGATTTTGTTATTGCATGCACAATATCATTAATTACTACTTATATCATGACTATAATATGTTTGTATATGTATATCTATATTAGTAAAACTGTAGGTATATATTAAGGCAGTTATAACTTATAATAAATAATATGGTTTCTTTGTATAAGTGCATATAAAATAATGTTATTTACTTATATGTGTATTAGTTACCACTCCTTCATTAATGTATATTATTATACCGTTTTAAAATATACCCATGTATATTATCTAATGAGTTTGTGTGTGTGAGGTTATGGTAACATACACAAAAAAAAAAAAATTAATTAAAGTAAGTATGGTATAATAAACAGTACCTATATAGTGCTAAACGGAGCTCTTAAAATAATAATAATTTGTAGAAACATTTTGTATAATATTATTAAACTTGGAGCGGATCAAGAATAATATATTGATTTTACAATGATGTGTATTTTTAATTTTTGTGTTTTTATAGTAGAAAATTTTTTTTAACTTTCAACTTTGAGGGTAATTTCTAGTAGAAAATTAGATCTAACATGAATTGTTTTTCGTGTATGATGATGATGAATGATGATATATTGATATAGTTAAATCAATTCAGATTTAATAAGTCCAATACAGTGATTCGATAAATTATGAAACACACTATAATTTAATTTAAACATTTTTTTTAATACAGTTTATTTTAAATTTATATTTTTACACGATTTGATACTTGGACAAAAATAGTAACAATTTTTATTATTTTGTTTAAAAATATTAGTCCTAAATACTTGGGTCCTGCCAAATAATTATTGCTTAGAAGCAATGTACTTTTCAAAAAATGTATTAAGCTATTTACAAATCAAAATTCGATTTTATTTATATTGTTTTATGGTATCTACTATATGACATTAATTTATAAGGTTATATAAAATAAGTTAATTGTAATATACTAATTTATTAAATCAATCAATCAGTTATATTATGGTGTAATATTTTAATCAAAATACGACTGTAGTCGATTATATGGATGACAAAGCCATATATTCATATCAATAGATAAAATCCCCCATACTGTCTTTATGAAACTCTAGATTCATCTCAACTTAATATCTGAATAGTGAATAGTATACACAAAGTGGCGAATTAAATGTAGATAAAGGTAATACAAATAAATAAGTACATTCAATATTCACAATATCTCTTTTTTACCCAAATTTTTGTTGGCCAATCTTCAACCTTTATATCATTCCTATTCTTACATCTGACACAGTTAGATGATTCAACTTGGAATAGCTATATCCATAGAAAAAACTTGCATTCGTTCTCTTCAGATTACGCACTTTACTGATAAATTAGAAATATTATTCTAGGTTAAAAGTTAAAGTTCTTATGAACAAAACATTAAGGACATTACTCAAACCACTATGGATCTATGATCTTCAATTATGGGTTACTGTAAAAGTTTTAAATACTAATATACAATAGTTCCAGAATATTGTCTTAGGAAAATAATAAATGCCCAGCCGTTCATATTAAACTACATACATTACTTATAAAGACATTTTAATAAAAACTGTATATATAAAGCTTTTATAAAAATGTCCACAATTGTCTTCAAACCCTGCACTAAAACTCGTTCATAAAAAACCTTTCTACGTATCAATAAATACATGGCAACTTCAGACGTAATTTAAAAAGGAACTGGTCCCAAGACTTGTTTTAAAATTAAAAAAAAAAAAAAAAAAAAAAACATACACAACTGATAATTAAGAACAACTCTAGTCAAGTTCCTCTAATGGGTAACTTCTTATTCCAAATAATCATGTAAATCTTTCTTTTCTTTCTATCGCCGTTTATAACTAATATTTAATGTGTTAGTAAGCACAGATTGTGTAAAGCTTAATAAAATATTCTTAAATATTAAGACCACCGCTAGTACTGATATATATATATAATATAATATATATAGGTATAATACGTAGTCTCTGTTTAAAATTGTTTTTCGTATGGTATGTTTTATCATTGAATTAAAATTTAATAAATTAATTCTAGTAATTTATTCAATGAATGAGGTAACCTCGAGTCCTAATATACAGCAAAGCTACTTTTTTAGTTTTTAAATTCTGAGCAAAGTAATTAATTTTACAATTATGTGTATATTTTTTGTGATGTCTTCCATCACCTTTTGGAGTTTTCTACTTCAACTGAAATATATTTTCTGGTAGAAAAACAAATCTAGGACAAGTTAGTACTTTAGCAGGTTAAAAGAAAAAAAAATGTATTTGTTTTAAAAATATTGAAAAAAACGAGAAAAGTAGGTAAATGATCTACTGCACAGTAGAAGTCAAATTACTTTGTAATTGAGTAGGTTACAGTAATTGATGTTTTTAATTTAATTTAATGATAAATCAATGTATACGAAAAACAATTCTAAGGAGAGACGATCTATTATATAAGTATATATTATATTATTTTATTATAAAGTAGGTACACATAAAAAATAATTGTAGTTTATTTTTTTAGTGTTTCTAAAATCAATATTTAAAAATTAAATTTCACACCTATTTATTTAAATAACGTATTTAAATTTCATAGTTTAACTGTATCTGTATTATAATTTGTAGTAATTTAAAATATATACTTTACAGTATACAACTAATCTTAATTTGTTTTTTATTATAATTTTATTTTATCACAGTTTTCAAACTTATTTTTGATTAAGCTATTACTTGTTTAATATTTAATTATTTTTATTTAATTTAACAGCCTTTTCTTTTATTGTTTACAGATCGACTATTAAACTCTATGAATAATAATTACAATTTCTTTAAAAAAAAATCTATTTCATCGGTATCATTTAATACAATAAAAAAAAGCCGAAAGTATATAGTCACGATTTTCATACGCCATAAATTAATTTTATATTAGTATACCTGTATCAAATAAAAACCAATTAAATTACTCAACGAAAACATTTATTTTTTATAACTTATATAATAAAATTGTATATTAAACATTTAATAAAACATAAACCAATAAAAAAAAATATATTAACATAAATGTACTACTTTGGCGACCATGCATAAAATATATTATTTTAACAATAATCAGCTAGGTAATATTAGTATATTATTTTTATTTTGTGTATTAGAGGTATAAATATTTATTATATACCAGGCGAACAATCGTCAAAAATAATATGAAAATTTAAGGATTTAAAATTACGGTAAACGAGCGTATGTGGTGTACATAATGTACGAGGGCTTTCTCAAAATCAACCTTCGATGTATTGCAATTCACTAAATACGGTCACTTCAGGTGACATTTTTTTGAACGTCACATTCAGTTATATTATTCTTTCGTAACAAGCCAAGTCTTAACCATTTTCGTTCAGTATTGTTCTATTAGTTTCTGTAACAACTTGAAAAATACAATTTTATCGTCCACGGTGCGACGTGCGAAGTGTAATTCGTTTTTTTGCGAACCGAAGGAAATAATGGCACAGCTCAAATGTATCGTCCGGTATATTTTATTTGCAGTAATACAGTGATGAGTGATGATTTGGTACGTGATTGATAGAGAGTGTAGACAATTTAAAAAACAGACGCACAGATGTGCATAATGAAGAGGGCCAACTTGGCCAAGGGTGCAAATTGATCATTACCGAAGATATTATGATTGATAAATTTGTTTAAGAGATCAGCCGTTATACGATTTCAGATACTCGAAATTTCTCATAATAGGTATTGTATTGTCGTAAACACCTCACAACCGAATACAGTTTAATGTAAAATCATTTTAGTTTTCTGCCTTATGTAATTCATTTAGAACACTATAAATTCTAATATTATATGTACTTATTTCTCATACGAATATCATCGTGCAGAGCAATATTGTTATTGTAAACATTTTTCTACCAAGCGTTTTAGCTTCCATTCGCTCGTTTACTGCAAATCAAAATATCGACTACAAAGTATAATTTACATAATATTATTATATAGCACTTCGCAGCGCAGTTATGCACGATCGTCGTCGAAATCATTCGGTTTAACGCGTCCACGAGGACTACGGTTTATATTCGTTTCGTCTATACTTTTGCGTGTCGTTTACCGACGATAGTCTATTTCTAAAAACCTCGTCCCCACAATATAGTACGCCGTACGCATTATATATGGGTAACACCATAGTAAAATAATTATTTACTATCGCGTGGTGCGGTGTACAGTAGTCGTACATTCGTCGACACGCAAAAAGCGTCTGTGCAGTAGCTGCGAAGTCAAAGTCGGTCGCGCGTCACCTTAATATTATACGATCTAAGGTCGGCCCCGTCGCGCGCACCGCAGACGAAAAACCGTGCGCACGCGCTCGCCGTAAACTGACCTTGGCCGACGAATATTCAATGTCAAGGCTATGTGCACCGCCACCGCGCAGACTGTCCGTCGGATAGGCGGCGGCGGCTCGTGCAGCGTATAATATTATATTCCTTGTCACGGATCAATCAACGCACGAATTTCGTCGTTCCTCCGCCGCAGCGGCGTGTTGTCCGACCGTGTACGGTGTGTGTTTAGCGAGAGAGAATAACGACGGGGAGAGGAAAAAAAAAATAAATAACAGAGACATTGTGTACACCGTATGTACACACACACACACAAGAGCAGACTGACAAAGGAGACGACTATATAGGTGCGTGTTTTTTGTGTGTACGAGCGAGCGAGCGAGACGGAACGATCGAACGATAGCGGCTGGACGGGTGGGCGTGAGTGAGACGGTATCGACGAGGGAACGCGAAGTGCTGGCGAAGTGGAAAGGTGGTGGGAAGGGGGCGAGGGACCGGTCAGGCCGAATACAATGGTACAACATTATGGTTTGTGATTATAATACAAGTTATAGTGGATAGGTACCTCTATACGAAAGAGAAAATAAAAAATGGATATAACGTATATACGCACACGGTTCATTAATATGCATGTTGCACTATATATTATTATTATTATTATTATGACCGTACAGCTGTGTTCTTGCAAACAGAAGTAAAAATAATTTTTAAAATAAATTTTAATTTTCAAAACGGTTGTGAGAATAAGACGTGTACTGCCAGTTCTGCAGAGATCGTAACCATCTACTATCTAGTGGCACACGTAATGATAATAACAGTCAATATGAAATTTGGGAGTAAAATTACTTTGCCACTTCTACGACTATTAATACACATATACATCTATATGTATGCATGCTGTATAAATAATTACAAATATTTTTTTCCAGTACACTTGACGCTCAGTATATTACGAATATCGGTTGTTGATTTTCGTTTTATCTGCATAATAATATTATACTTAGAATTATGTAAAGATTGTATATCATTTTCTTTTATTCTACCACATAGAATTAGATACAATTATGAATAATGGTACATTACTAATATTAAATTATGAGTACTAAAATATAATATAATTCTAAGTATAATATCATTATATAGTATTCTTTTACCTATATAGACAATTTTTTTTTTTTAGTTACTTCTTTTGTTTTGTGTTTCATTATTTTGCAATTATTTACAAATAACTGATTTTCTATGTTATAAATAAGTTTATAGACATAAATAAATAATATAAATAATAATATTATGGTCAGATTAAAACAATTTTAAATTTAATTTACATAAAGCTATAATATATATATTTTTCGTTATTACCTACATATTATTTTATATTTAAATTTAATATAATATACTTACATCGGTTAAAGTCACTTAAACTATAAAATAAATTGATTAGTGCCTTAATACTTAATGCGGTATTCATTTATTTATTATTTCCTAAAATTGCAGCATTATTAAACATTTAACCGTCATAAAAATATCCACCCAGGGCAAGCGCCCATATTGGCCTCATGTGCTCTTAATCGTAACTATACGAGTGTAATTTTATAATACTGCAAAACATTAGGTTACGAGTACCATCAATGGCTCTTAAAATTTCAACTATTATAGTATTATTAGAATATTAGATATAAAAGTATAGTTTTTCTTGTTTTTTTTTCTACATGATTATTGATATTTAAACGTACTGTATTATATCAATGTAAATATCTAGTTAAACGATTAAAGCAACAACAGGATTTACTTGTCAATGGTATAATCTTATACCCATTTGATTGGTAATTGATGGTGTGCAATACTTTTATGAACTTTAGTAGGTACGTGTACTTAAAAATAAATTTTATCTTTTTAGTCAATTTCAAGTGTCTCAAGCTTAATAAGGATTTATTTTTCTTCATATTAATCATTACAAACAGATATAATTTAGTAGTAAATTGAATAATAAACAATTAATATACTAAAAATCATCATGATAATTAGTTTTTAATTTTTCAACTATTTACTTTTTAAAAAAATTGTCATGTACTCACGTTGATGTATTTGATTCGAAAATCGGAAGTATTGCCTTATAAATAGTTCTGTAATAATTATCTAACATTGTTTATGTACATAGTAAGTCCGAGCAGAGCTATTACTTATTTTTACTCTTTTAGTATCTTTTTTTTTTATAATTAGTATTATATATTAATTCACATTATTAGGTACATTATATATTATAATATGTTGTCTAGATACCTACTCTTATTACACTTGATATCAGGTCCGCTAGTTTTGTAAATCTAAAATATTAAAAATTTAATTCGAGATAATAGGTATGTCTTACTATTTTTAAGTTATAAATTAGATATATTTTTCTGGAATAAATACAATATGATATTAATGAATAATGATGGTAGTTGAATACTAACAATATGTTGATTAGTAGCTGTATAATGAATAAACCCATGGAAATTACTAGGTACTAAACAGTATTTTAATTTTAAATTTTGAATTAAAACACATACATTACTCCAGTGCGGGTTTCCACCGGAAGAAATAAAGGATGGTAGGTATATATTACTTAAACAGTTATACCCATATTTTGGGGAAATAAAATGTACCCTACCTTAATATTCACCGAACAAATGAATATTGGGAATTCAGTAATGAAACGGACGTTTGTCTTTCCGACTTGGTTCGATGGTTACAGACATTAGAATCCTGACCGGAACTACGGTCTGTAGATTTTTTTTTGTCTTTGTATAAGAATAAAGTTAAATCCCTTTTTACAATGGTTATGTAATTTTAAATCAATTTTGTGTTATTATTACATTTAGGTATTCAGATGGTTTTTTATTCTCAGAAAACAAGCATACACAGAAAATTTCATTAATATTATATCTAATAGAAAACTCGTTCAATATTGCTTATAAAAAAATTGTGCGAAGATATTAAAATCACCTAGTTACTTTAATTTACTTATAATTTACTTTTTTTTTTAAATTTTAAATTCAATTAATATTATTAAATTATAATATCTATTATTTACTATAAAATAAATAAATTTAAATTATTTATTGAACAAAATGTATTATGCTCAAAACTATTTTGGGGTTAAACCTCAGTGTTCTCTATTTATTTTTGGATTAGTTTGAAAAGTACTAGGTTTTTTTTGCTCTTGATTTATCAAGTTAAAAAATCAAAGGATTGTTATAGGTTACAGGTGACATCAAACACACACACACACACACACGCACAAAAACAACCATTTACGCTTTGTAAAACCAATTCATTGCTCCTCTCTAATTCTAAAATAAATATATATTCTATTTATTTTCTATAACATTCATTTTGCAGATTAAACAAATTTAAATTAAAAATTAAGTTATTTTCAATAATTTATCATAAAATGTAATATGATATCAATATTATGTAACTTATGTATATTATTATTATAATAAGAAGTATATATATTTTTAATACAAATACGCAGTTGAAATTTATTATATAATATTACCTATACCTATTAGTTATGTGCACCTTCTTTTAAAAACCGATTCAATTTAATATCTTGGTTTTTAAGCTTTTGATATAAGTGTTTTGTATTTTATCAATTGTGAATAGTTTTTTGTTACTTACTTACAACTAAATACGCGGTTTTTGAAGTACTTAGACTTAGACACATACAACTTTTTGACCTGATTACACGTGATGTCCCGAGAATGGTTTTAATTATTATTTTCTTAATTTAATTACTAACGGTAAGTAAATAGTAATATCGTGATTATTGAGGTATTAAATATTTAAATAGGTTCGATTTATCTTAGCTAAAAATGCTCTCAAAGTTATTTACATGACTACATGCTTATAAATAATGTCAGTCATTAGAGGGTTATAATTCATAAGTGATGACGAATAAAATAATTCTCAGTTATCAGTAGGTGTAAAATAAAAATATTGTAAATCCGTAGTAGGAAATAGAAAAAATTAGAACACTTACCTGCATATTATTACTAAGAGGTAGAATTTAATTGAATGGAAATTATCACTTAAGCTTTCTAAAAAAAAAGAAAATTGAGGTACTATAATATAATTGTAGTTTTAATAATATTAGGTATATTATCATTGCAGTATTATGTATTAAATATTTATTTGAATGTTACTACTGACATTTCGAACATACTATATCAGGTATTTATTTATTAGTAGTAACTACTTACACATAATGGTAAGTCTATAACAAATTATAGTTTTAACTTATAAGTAAATCTACAATTCGGATTTGTGTGGAAGTATTAGCTTATATTTACTCTAGAGTAGATATAAATACACATATAGTTCAAATTTGTATAACGTATGTCGTATACAGTCTATTCAATATTATACTAATATAACCCATCCGGTGGAGAACTTGTAATTTCATGTACCCCCATCCTCCACCAGTCATTCCTCTTATGCTACCATACTCGTTAATGTTAATAAAAATAAACAAAATGGACTTTTTGATGAGACTATTGACACATCGTTTTATTGTTCTTAATAATAAATAATAATGGGTTTTATTATTGGCTACTGACGTTGTTTATTACAATATAATATTAATTGTTGCAATTAAAATACTAATAATGATATTGGTAACCAACAAAATAGCTATTTTTTGTATTTTTTGTAATTGAACATTGTATTTTATCATGATTAATTTATTGTAATATTAAATTTTTAAACTATCATATTGATAGTAGGTGGAATTTTAAATTGTAATACTATGCATTGGTTTTAGAACAGTGTTTCACTCCATTCCTATAACATGTATACATATATGTAATAGTATAAACAGATTAGAGGGTGATTCACTTAAAGTATCATGTATTATTTATTCAAATTCAAATTTGTACATATTTAAATATTTTACAATAATAAAATTCTAATAAATCAATATTAATTAAATAAGATTCATGTATATTAGGAACATTATACATTAATATTATAAAGTTTAACACTAAACTATACTTGTTAAAATTTATATTTATATACAGCAATATATAAAATAAAATAATTTACTAAATAATTTAGTGTAAAAAGGTGATTGAGTTGTTTCCATAAAATTTTTTTTCATCAATATATACGATATAGTTTATTCTTAATTAATGTTATAAATATTTCTTATTTTATATATTTTGGTAGAGATGAGGAACACTAACAGTTCCAAAAATTATAATATGTATAAATTAATTATTAAAGAAAAAATGGGATTGAGCACGATTGATAAATCACACTATATAGTATATAAATAATGTATATATATATGTATATTATATCCAACTTAAAATATGGTATTTAGTCTACAATATTAGGTAAGTTTTTAGTTCTTCGTTGGTTTGTAGGTATCTAAAATTGCAGGTTATCATCAATATAAATAAGTATTAACTAATAAAAACTTATGGCCAACTCGCCAGAGTTAAATAAAGATGAAAGAAAATGTAGTAAATTATACCTAAATCATTTAAAAGTGAAAAAATGATTAAAAATGTTTGTTTACATCTTGGTTAAAAATTTGATGTTGTGAATACTTTTTTTTTGGTAATAAGGTTCGTTAATTTATAAATTTGTATTTTTAAGGTAAAATATACGGTTCGTTTAGTTTATTTTTTTTTTAGTTATGACTTTTACTCTATACGTAAAATATAAATATAGATACTATAACGACAACCTACAACCATTTGTTTACTACTTGAAAATAAGATTATTAAAATTAATAAAACGTTTATAGATCTTTTTAGATTTTACTTTATCATATTATTATTATGTGTTTTAGACGTTTTAGTGTTTAAAATTTTTTGATATTTTAGAGTAACTACAATAGCAACTCAATCATCCTTCACTTTTGAGATTAGTAGTCCACTAACTGGTTATTATTTCATATTGTTATTATTATTTTTAATTAGTGTAGTCATGGCAAAGCGTTTATTGTTATCATTTCTTTAATATTTTTTCCCGTACGATGAATTATGGAGTATCTGTGCACAAGTGATATGTCATCTTTATTTATTTTTTTCACAATTATTACTAACTTTATGTTTTATATTTTTTTTGTATGACTTTTATTTCATGCGTAATAAATGATAGATGTTTTAGACGTACTCTCTATGACTCTACTTACAATTCTACCTATTAAAAACTGGTTTCATACCTATTGCCCTGCAAAACCACCAAAAAAAAAAAAAAAAAACAAAAAAAAAAAATAAGATCATCCTTTATTGGCATTATCAGCTGAATAATTCTAAGAAAACTATGAACTTAATTTCGACAGTATATTTTATCTTTTTAAAATTTAAAACTAAAAAGTATTTAAAATGTCTAACATGTTTGAAATATAAAATAAATAACAGTTAATTTATTAAAATTATTAAATAGTAATAGTTAATAAGTCATATTAGGTTTTGATAAATCTAAACGAACACAATATTAGTTGTGAATCATAACATCGTTAGTGCATGTATATATATTATATATATATATATTTATATACAACTCGACGCAAGTAGCGTGCAAGGATTAAAAGGGTGAAAATAAATAACAAAATAATTAATACTCCAAACGTATTAGACGAAAAATAACCCGTCAGTTTCATTACAATTGACATGGCGTGTGTGATTATTAGCGTTTTTCGGTTCTCTTTTAGAGTGTACAAAGGGAAAATGAAATGTTTGTTTCTGGCTGTCGATCGCTCTAACCATTATTAATGAGCGAACCCTTTTTTCTCACTTCTTCAATATAAACGTATACTTGTGTATAGGGGATATCAATGAAAAATTGGTTAGAAGGGGAATAATATAATAATAGTGGTAATATTCAACCGAATGCGTGTTACTTGATGTAAAACCGATCAATTTATGTTCCAGAAACAAGCACTTTTTTATATAGGTACACAAAATGTGTATAATATAATATTATTTAAATAAAGTAGGTAGTCAATCATTGAATAAAATATATAATAAAACATTTCTATTAAACTCTCACGAAGAAATTAAAAACTGTTAGGTGTCTATATATATATTGATCGAGAAATTATATTTATTTTTAAGTTGAAATTTAAAATATTTCAAACAATACAGAGTGTATAATAAGTAATAAGTTAAAAAAAAAATAAAATAAAAAAATAAATAATTGAAAATTTCATTGCCTTATACATATAGTTATATTATTTTAAAATCAATACATTCATTTTTATACTCAGCATTTAAAGTTAAATGATATAATATGCTTTTAAAAAATATGTAAGTACTTGAAATTGTATGCATATTTTTATGTCGAATAATAATATAGTTTATTATAATATACAATATATATATTATATACCTATTATTTTTATAATTTAGTAGATTAATATTTTATTACATTTTAAGATTATTAAAATATGTAAAACAATTTATTATAACCTATTATAACCTAACCTAATGCTTATTAAAATATTGAAGTTAACACTTTATATATATATGTGGTGGAGTTACAATATTATGTTTGAACTATAGGTCCATGAAGCATGCAGTTCTATTGGTGTATATTAAAATATTTTAAATTTAAAAGTGATGGTTATTATCTTAGTAACTATACTTTCAAACAAAATTGAAAACTATTGAAGTATTTTAGAAATTGTATTGTAATGAGACCAACAAAAAAATTATAATAATTGTAGTACCTATTAGGAATTATTTCGTAGATTAATCCAATTTTCTTATAGAAATATAATATATTTAATAATATGAATAAAAGAACAAAATGTGATTTATCGAGAAAAATATGATTGAGGTTGATGACCGCCATAAAGATGAAAATAACTGATAAGTAAACATTTTTTGTGTTTGATTGTCGCATCATATTGCCATAGATATAGTAATAATATTTAGTTTCATTGTCAACTACGGTTTACGAGACATTTAAAAAATCATAAACTGATCTCTGAAAGGGGATATTTCATGTAAACAACAAAATGACAGATTATTGACAGTATACAATTTATTTAGGGGAATAACCAGGATTCATGTATTTATGCTTTATTTTCGAGAGTATATGAACTCTACCATTTTCAATTTATTTTAGAATTTTTAGATTAATTCAAAAAATTGTGTATCAATTATTTTTAGTATATTTTAATTATGAAACAAAATAAAGATAAATTATTCCTATAAAATAATAATGAGTAATATATAATTTTTTTTACTTTAAGTAGGTACATATTCAAATTTTTTGTTCAAAAATCATTGGTATAGAATTATATATTATATATACATAAACAGGCTGCAGTTTTTATATGAATGTTATTTAATTCATATAATATATTAAAAAAAAATATAAATTTATAAGAATTATTGTAAATTGTTACTTATAATTGTATGTACCTTTTATTCCTGATTTTAAGCCACTGCATGAAGTGGAACCGGCCACCGGGTGATCATTAATTCTCTCTATTATGTAGCATCGTTTATTTAAATAAATAGTTCAGAATATAGTTACACTCAGTATAAGGACTTACATTTTTTTACATTTGGCTTAGCCACAAATGGGGTAGGTAGGTGAGACAGGCTCCGACTCATCCTTTCGCATTTTATAACATATAATTCCTTTTTTATGCCACCATTGTAGGTACAATTCTCGATTTGGTATCGATTTTTTAAAATGGCAGAAGACCGCCATTCAAGGCGTTTTGTTCATCTTGCCACTGAACTACCATAGAGATGGAATGTGAGTCTGGTCATTTGACAGCTTGTCGGACCCTTTTTTCTTCCTCTTTAGTACAATACCTAACTATAAGTATATTACCTTGTACTTATCAATCATTAGGAACTATATAAAAATAGAATATTATTAATGTTAAGATTATAGGTATAATTAAAATCCCAAAAAGCTTCAATTTTTCAAATGCACCAAATTAATTTTTGGAATATTAAAGTTTTGAACTTTTGAAAACTAATCATTACAAATTGTTTCATTGTCGATTTGCTTTATCATATATTTTGATCTAGTATACACCAAGTATACCTTTGTTAAAATAACCATAAACTTAATATTGGTAAAATGTATTTTTCATAATTATTTTTATGTTAATAAATAATTAATTTGTATTTGTTTACTAATTTATTCATAGTATAGTTAACTACTAAGTAATGTAGGTTGATATCATTTGCAGCATTTTGATGTGAGTGGGCGTTGACGCACTTGCTTCACATGTTTATATGTTTTACAATAAAAATTGGCAGGGTGTATATTGCAGGTGTCTCAGTGAAAATTAGAGCACTAGTGGTCTGGAGCGCAGATAAAACCATTATCGTTAACCTTTGACGTATTTTCTCTAAATCTGGTTCTGTATAGGTATTATATATTGTAATATTGTGTATAAAAAAAAATAAACTGGAGTCTACACATTGTTCGTTTTAAACTTAATCGTTGCATACGCATACTCTAAAGTTCATGTCGTATAATGACATTATTTAAATTCTCCCGAATTTTTTTAAACATTGTTATTTTAATAGTACTTATCTGGTTATGATAATAAAAACAAAGTTTACGACGTGTTATAAATTTATAATTTAATGTGTGTGATGTGTAACTACCACCTACGTAGAGGCCCCGGAAACTAAATGTTTGCAATAAATTATTATTTTGATTTTACGCGGGAAAATAAAATGCGGGCATTTAACAATAATACTGATACGTATACACAACTACACACGTGTCGCACCATAAATTTTGCGGTAGAGAAAAATAAATTCAAGGTCGTGGCAATGTTAGAACCGGGGGCGTGTGTATATCAGCGTACACGTGCAAAAGATATACACAAAGCGCGAGTGCGTACAACCAATTTCTGTTTTTTTTTTTATTATTATTATTTTATTGTTCATAACGGTGTGTCGTCAGTGTCTGACAGTGTCCAACGAATGCAACGATGATGTTGTTACAACTTACAATGTATAATACATTAATACTAATAATATAGTAATATACCTACATAATTATTATATGTTGGAAAATGTGAAATGTCGTTAGTTTTTAAATTAACACGACTGAGAATAATATCATTATTTTTCAATTGTAATCACAGTATTTGTGTTACGCGTTTATATTTTTCCATCGAACGTACTAAAAATACAATTATAACATGAGAAAATGTATCTAATTATATTTATAAAACTACAGTTTCAGAGTAGATGATCGTATTACACACACACACACACACACACACACACACACACACACACACACACACACACACACACACACACACACACACACATACATGACGGTCGTTTCGCAATTCGTGGTGAGCCGGATCGTTCTGGTGGTATTCGCATAATTGGTACGAGCGAAACTGTTATAATAATAGTTTATAGTAAGTTCAATATAGACTGTTCCCGACGCTCTTTATTTTTTACGAATTACTCATTAATCAGTAAACTAGTCTATACCCGTATTTATGTTATGGTTAATGGTATGTTACAGGGTGTCCGGGCGATTCACCAAGATGCTCGCTGACATTTTTTTTCGTTTAGTAATGAATTTATTAAAATTCTGATTTTTAACTTTTTAATTATAGGTATACTTGAACACTATATTTGCAGTTACTTTGATGTTTTTATTTCGTTTGAAGAATATTAAATGATGATTAAAACTATTTTTCAAATAAGAATTATCCTTTTGGGTATACTACCTATTACAATAAAGGTACATTGAAACAGATGATTTTTTTTGAAATGTTGATGTATCTAAAGTAAAATTTGAACCAGTATTTTATGCGTTATTCTCATTTAATTACCAAGAATCATAATCCTTGTAAAATAATAATTTATGTAGTAGCGAAATATTTCAAGTTGTTTTATTATTTCAGAATCTAAAATATAAAAAAATGTATGTACCAAACTAATTCATGAATGAATAAAATAACAGATTATTAATAAGTAAAATAAACAAAATATTTACTACCTATTTAAGATAAATAAGTACGTAATCTTATATTGAAATAAATATACCTAATGCGTATTTACTATTTACCAAATTCATTATCATTAATTAATTTTATTATTTTACTGGTACTTTCATATTATGCATTCATTAAACATTTAAAATTTTTTTAAATTAACAATAATCGTATCATATTATCTTATTTTCAATGATATCTTGGAGGTTAAATCTAATAACATATTATATTATCATAGAATTTATAGTAAAACTTATTTTTACTCTGTATGTAACATTATTATATATTAATTATCACACGTACAGAAAATAAAATATACCTGTTGTCATATTTTTATTTTTTAACTATAGGCTCAATTACAAACATGTACTATTGTACTTATTTATTGAAACGTTACAACTATAAATAACTTTTAGATTTCTAAGATATTTGAAAAATTCTGACATTCACTTATGTTATTAATTACCAAATAGGTGTGTTTGATTTTAATCGATTTACTTATAAGAATTAAAACATAAATATATAAATACAACCAATACTAAACTCATTATTTAAAAATGTGGATAATACCTATACTACTGAGTACTATATTTACTAATATTATGTTGTAATAATAATAAAGGTTATATTAATATATTATATTATATTCAATGACTGTTATGTAATCTTTTCAATAGTTTAAAGATTTGTTCTGCTTCAATTTTAGTCTAGCGGTACACAATAGTTTTAGTTTGATATTGTGTTAGGTATCTACCACTTAACCAGCGTGAATTTTAATTAATAGACACGCTGGATACTTAATGAATAGACAATCAATTTTCAAATATAATATGTACCAATGTTACCATACCTAATATAAAGAAATAATATTTAATGTAAGATTTTAGTATTTTTCATTTAAAATCTATGAAATATTTCGATGTTGCTGCATACAATACGAACTTAGTAATGGAGCAGAATGCAAATTGTTATGTATTGAAAAAAAGAAATACTTTCATGAAGTCCATAACATCAATTGCAGTTTGAAAACATTGTACCTTTAGGTAAAAGTTTCGTTTTCTATTTTTTTTTTAAATTTTATTATTCTTAGTATTCATTATCAATGTAATATATGGTCTTAGTAAAAATAAAAAAAAATAATCAATTAATAATATTATTTTACTCTGGAGTGAGAATAGGTATATTATAGAGGAAACAAACATTTTCAGGGACGTTTTTTTAGCGACGACGATATAATATTTCAAACATCACCAGCAAATCGGAGTACACCTATATATTTTTTTTATCTAAGCAATTATTCTTGTTATATTAATAATGTACGTCCAAGGCATACAACATTTATTTTCTACATTAAATTGTACTATTAAATAATTTATCAATGCACAGCCTCTTTTGTTACGTGTTAATTGTTATCTTAAACGACAACCCATGTCTTTATTTCAATAAGAGGCTGAAGGTGATCGGAATGAATCTTTAATAATTAGAAAATTAATGGGAAAATAATATTCTAATATAAAGGAGTGAAAACATAAAGTATTCGTTAACAAATACATATTAAATTATAGGCCTCCAATCGAAGGCTGCTACACCTATTAAAATAATAAAAAAAGTGAAAAAGTGTTAGGTATATTGGTATATGTCAATTAAGGAATAAAATATTCCTAAAGTACAAATATTAAAGAGACAGTAGCATGAGCCTTGGCTTCAAATTAGTGCACGCGTATAAAATACGAATGTCTTTAAACGCTGGTTGTTATTTTTATCAGTGATTTTAAGGACAAGTCGCCTACGCTTGTGATGTCGGTGACCAGCTCGAGGTTAAGTTCGTGTCCATACTCCATAGGTACGATTTGATCTTTTGAGATAACCTATAATGATATTAATGTGTAGTATATGTAATATATTATATTTTCTATTTTACTTACTTAACACAATATATTATACACGAATTAGACGAAGTCGTCTAATTAATTTTACGATAAAATATCTATTGTTAAACCTACATAGGTCTTAATATTCATAGAAATATTTCTAAATATTTTAATATATTAACTAAAATTTGTTATTTTGAAATGATCTACGTTATGAGGTGATTAATAAATATATTTTTAATATTTAGAGAAATCTAATTTTAAGTTTTAATAAATTTAGTTTGGAATAGTTTGAATATAAATCTAATAAAATATAAAACCAATATAATATTAAATTAACTAATTAAAAAAAATAATAATGAATAAGGTAAATTGAAATCGTAATGAACAAAATATATAATTTATTATATTTCCTAATATTATCCTACATTAAAGTTCTTCAGCAAAACGCATTGTATAAGTACGAGTATAATACTCATATAAATAACTTTTTAATACTTAATATTGTACTTCGTGAACCAAAATTTAATTCAAGGTAGTAGTGGGAATCACGTTAAAAACCCTAACCACACCAAGTAGAATAATAAATTCACGTCGGTCCCAATTTTCGGGTCCTGTTGCCAATTAAAATGATTAACAATCCTTGGTACACTAACCAATGATAAATGGCCTCAGGGAAACGATGTATGCGGTGGCAATTCATCTTCACTGCTGGATCCAAATTATTTGCCTTAAAGTTATTTGTAAATTACTTTGAATAACTTTTGATTAAAAGCGTTTTAGTAAAATTGCACAGTGGCCAAATTCACTAACGATATCATATATTGTTTGATAAAATCGGATTAAATGATATTCATTAATCCAATAAGTAGCCGGTCAATGCACCTTATAGGGTTTCGTTAACTATATAGGGAGGTAGTATAGAGAGTAATTTTTTTTTTTTAATTTTTGAAATTAAGTTGTTGCGTTGAAAGCTTCAATTTTCCTAAGCAACCTTGACTAAAAACGTATTTTTCAATTGTTTTTTGAAAAAAAAGCCATGCTAAAGCTAAGATAATAATTTGCACTCTCTTTATTCAGTGGTACAATCAACGTATTGTAATACACCTATTTTACATGTCATAATATATTATAAGAGTATAAGTCATATTACATAAAGGAATATTTTTTACCCTGCTCGTGCAAATTGACATTCTTACTCTTTAATAACATGCTTTTGATTTGGTCCTAAACATTAAAGGTATTAGATATTTATAGTATTCGAAACAAAATATATCATGCTTATGAATTAATGATATGGTTGATTAAATAATAATATATTACTACGCGTGTGTTCAATGTTGTGGTAAATAACAAGCATAAAAGGATTTTTATAATGAGTCAAAATTAATAAAATATAAAAATACTTATTTAGGAAAAACTAAATTTTGGTTGTATTAATAAGTTATAATAAAGTATTAAGAAAATCTAACTAACCATGATGGAAAATGATTTGGTATGGTAAGCAATTAAAATTTGACGGTAATCATTATATTATACATAAATGTCAGTCTTTAGATTCTTTATATCATACAGAAAAAATGTATTTATTTTTAATATTTATTTGGATACCAATATATTTATTAAAATACTTATGTATTTTATAATAGACAATAGTATATACTACAGTATAAATCTATACCTGCACTAAAATTATACAACTGAAGAGACTATACTGTACTATTTTTTCAATAAAAGACGAACGTTTTATTAATAGATTTTTTAAGACTAGGATGGTGTTTTAAGCATATTATTTCAACCCACATATAATTGAAGGTAACTAACAATTTAATTCAATTTTCGATTGTGTATTAATAGAATAATTTGTTGTTTATATATTAAAATTCAATATCTTTTATTTAGTAATGAGTAATGACTAATTTTTTTTTTTTTTCAAACATTCTTATATTATCTATTATTATTGTCTGTTGTAGACTTGTTGTCTTGTGCAGATAAAAATAGTTATACAAAATAATATATAAAATATTGCTTTAAAACTTAATTGAGATCTATCATTTCACTTATTAAAAATTTTACTAAGAAAAAAATCTAAAAAATTTGAAACTGTAAATTATTTAAATATTGATTATATTGTATTGAAACAACTTTAAAATTAGGATGCTCGATTTCAAGTAAACTTTACAGTTTTTAATGAATTTAATTATATTTTCATAATTATTTCCTATATCATTACTAGATGAGGTAAATTTGAATTTTAAACAAAAATACATGTTTTTTTTTAGTGAAGAATATTATTATTTGTGACAAGTTCGTGAGCCATCTCTTTTACGCTAGTTTCGCATGATACTAAAATGATTATTTACTACGCCACATTCACTCCATACGCGCTTAGAGAATTGCCTATATTAAACACCTAAAAAACTGTCAGCATTGAATCTGGATAATGTGATTTTAGATATTAAATACACCTATAGTCTATATAAAGACTATAATACAATATACATAATTAAATATACCATTTTAATACTTCTAACATAATATAATATTGAATTTGATATTATATTAAAAGAATATTTGTTTGTCGATGTTTTAGTATATAAATTAATTGGTTTCATTTTATTTTAGTGAATATCGTTAAATAAACATAAAATAATTAAACATTATTTCGTATTTAATGAATTAAATAACAATATTTTAAGAATTAAAAAAGAACTATAAATTACACATTTTATATTTAATGTAGAATAGTTGAGTATTATTTATATTTTGTGAATTTTTGTAACAGTGAGTTGAACAACACTAAAATAGTTTTACCTATAAAAATAACAAAAGGTTGATGTTAACGAGTCAAATTTTTTAATTTATTTATTGTGGAAAAAAATTATCATAAAAATACAAATAACAAATAAAACAAAAAAAAAAAAAATGTAATTACTAATTGCATTTGCCAGAAAAAATATTTTGGGGCCAAACCGTTGTCAGTTAGAACATTACTGTTAATAAATCATAAATGTATTATAATTTATGATATTATAGCATGTGCACACATCTGGGTGAAACGTGATTTTTTTTTTAAACGGTGTTTGTTCCTTATTTAGCTATTCGTTATCTCAAAAATATCGAATTTGATAATGATTTTGTTGACTACAAATTGTTAGTCTTATAATTGTGGTCTGTGACCGTAGAGTATCGTCTATCGTCTATTACTCGAACTATAATGATTATTATTGTGAACAAAATAATAGAAGATTAACAATTATTATACAACATTACGAGAAAACAGCCATGCACTCACGCGTACGATATAAAAGTGCGTCATTTGAGTATTTTTCTTCTTGCATTCTTCAAAATAAAATCACAATAATTGTATCACGCTTTCGGATTATGGCAGATTATAATAGTGCAGAGATCGGGAAAAAGAAACGAACTACAATGAGAACAAAAAATAAAAATAGTCAACAGCTATTTTAAGAACATTTAATATTGTCGGCCTAATTAAAATCATTACAATGATTAATGGGGTCAAATACAAATCTAAACAGTAATAAATAGATACTAAAAAACTTCCAATAGGGTTTTATGTATGTATATTGTATATGATATTTTATTGCGAAAGTGAAGAAATCATAATACGTTTTTTCTTTAAAACATATTAAGATAAACGCTATGAACGTTTTTGATTTCTATTTCATCGTTACATAATTTTATTACGATTTTATAATCTTATACCTAGCCAATGAATCAGAAATCAAAAGTTCAATGCATTACAATTTAAAATGTTAGTATAAAAGAATTATACATCAGATGTATATAATATGGTACATGCGAAATCATACTTTGAGAAAACCCTCAAGACTCTCAAATTAAGATTTTGAATTAGGTTCAGCTGTATCGTATAAAATTTAATTTTTATTGACTAAAAAATAATTATAACAATTAACAATTCCGAATAGTTTCTTTTAGTTTTGACAATAAAATACCAATTACTCGAATTACTTTCTTAATTTCTCGTATTTATATTTTCCATGTTCACTAACATACATTTTTTTTTGTTTTATGCACAGCTATACACTATAGTATAGTATAGTGACTGTACAGTGACTGAACAATATTTCTTTGTAAAATATACTGATATAATGTAGTGACTAGACGTTCTTAAAAGTGGGAAGTAAATATTCGTCAACTCGACAAAAAGAAAGAGCGATATTACCGTGTAATTATTCCACGCTTGAGAACCATCCAAAATCATCTTAGCCGAGGTATATCATTATCACAATCCACGATTTATTGTAGTGTTCACATATGAACACACATACGAATACGGAATAGTTACAACTAACTGCACTAAGGTGTTCATCATACATAATAATATGTTGTACTTAGCTACCGTATACTCTGCTCACTTTATAATATACTACGCGTATATAGATGGATCAAAGCAAATGCGATAAAATAATCGCAGGTTTGATTCTTACTGTGCAGTGTGCGCCAGGATATGCAACTGTAAATGCGTTTATACATTGTACAAAAGTGCTATAAACACAAAACTGGCCAACTGTATTATGTATATTGTAAATTATAAAATATCGTATTATTGCAATAATGGTATGTATTACATGCCAGCTACTTTATCATTACGATTGATGGTGATTGATATAAAATCAAAATATACCTGCTTTTAACACTTCGATAATCATTCAGTATAATATTGTATATATAATATGTATATATATATATATATATATTATGTATTTGTTTGTAATGTATGGAGTACATCTGCTTGATATTCATTCCATTTCATGAAACAGAACGTTATTATTTACATGACAAGTAATTACACAATGTAGCCATGTGGATAACTTTTCACAACGTTTTAGTAACACGTGTAACTTGTTTCATATTAACGTGTATATACGTAGTACGACGTTTTCATAAGACGCATTACAAACAGCAGAATAAAAAATTGATTCGATTCACAAATATTTCGAAAATTAATCACAAGATATGAACTAAAAATTCTGTTGTAAGTTATCATGATGCTAATTGAAATTTGTATTATGTTGTGCTGTTTTTTAAAGTACGTTTGACAGTACTTGCAGAAAATAATACTATAGTAGTATATTATCTTGATATTATAAGGGAGAGGTCTCATATACTTTCATATTAAATAATTTGTAGGTTTGAGATTTATCTATGATCATTGATAAATAGTAATAATACACTCGTAGTCATGTTATAAAGTGTGTTACTATGTAATTTATTCATAATTCATAATTACCAAAATTTAGATTTTTTTTTTAACTTTGTATTACCTATGATTAGATTTGACAACTAAAATATCAAAACGCAATTTACAAGGTTATAACACAAGTTTTGGAAAAATATGAATGATATTGACAACAGAAAAAAAAATTAAGAAAATAGGGAATATAATATTTTTTTGTTGGGTGTAGAATATAATATCGTATTAAATATTGAACCCCTTCAACATCCCTATGATGAAGATTTAAAAAGAGACAGTTGTTGTTGGATGCGTTATAGTGATAATTAAGGGTAGTTACAACTTATAATTAAGATTGTAAATGTCATAAATCAAAAAAGATTGTTGTGGATCGTTTAGAAAAGAGTGAATGAAAGATTAAAACAATTAAAAAAAATATTGACGTTAAAATGATAAAATATTTGATAAAAAAGTAAAATTCTTAAAAATTTAACGTTTTCGTAAATCAATTTGTATTTTTAATTATATTACTCTAATTATAGGTATATAATTAATCAAAAGAGCTTAGTCTCAAAGATTAGTGATTTATTAATACAGAATGCAAGATATCATAGTTGTAACATGTAATATTATAACAGAAAACGTGAATTAAGAAAAATGAATTTGTTTTACATTTAATATTTTAATTTAAAATGTAATGACTGTTGTCATATAATACAACCTATAGTGATATTTTAGCGAATCCATTAAAAAAATGTACCTACTTATTTAACTACTAATGTTACTTGTATTACCAATTCGATTGTTTTTATAATTGTAATTATATTATATTTGTAATAATAACAGTGATTTTTGAAATATTAAAATTATCGTTGTGCCATGTGCCACAGACTCCATTGACTATCAAAATTTTAAATTGCAACTCCTCTTTTCTGCAACGAGGCTGTTTTTTTTGAAAATAATTTGGAAATAATCCAAAAGAAACTCGTTGTTATTGCCGTCACTTTCGGGCTTATTAGGTTAACATTAACCAATAAACAATGACTTCCCAAACGAAATAAATAAAATATAAAAACCACCTATTATTAGCGGCGTCCAAGCGATTTGTATTATTGATTCCCCAGTGGATGAGGAAAGCTAGTGAAGGAAGAAAACACTTCAGTTGGCCTGGCCCCAAAAGTAGATGGTATTGTGACATTCTAAACTTGTTAAGCGACTTTTTCGTTTTCCCATTTTATATTTTTCTTCGTTTTACGAGTCATGTGACAGCGACTTTTTGACGTGACTAAAATGCCGTTGACAGCTGTGTTACCAAGAGAGTAAGAAATAGAAAGTTCAAGGGTGCTAGCTATAGGCAAGTGAGATGGAAGTACGGAAGAAAGAAAAACAACTATAAAAGTTGTTGGTAAAATGACAGTAACGACGGTCAAAGCGGAAGGAAATTCAATCGAATGATATGACTCAGCCTGACAGTTTTTGTTGAGTACAATATAATGTAATGGTATAAATTATAGCCGTAATACTGTATACAACTGTTAATTTAAGACCCAAGTTTATACATAAGCTAATTATAGTTGATTTTATAAAAGTATTATAAATATTTTAGTCTCATATTATTTTTGAGCTTATAGATTATGTTACGATGTACTTCTATTTGTTATTTAAGTTGAAAATGTCTTAATAAAATAATGATACAATACATTTTCACTGAGAAATATTTATTTACTCACAAATTTTAACCATTTCAAAATGTAAAAAATATGAAAAAACTTCAACATTTTTGTCTTTAAACAATAATTATTTTTTATTTTAAAAGTTATTACCCATAGATAATAACAATTCATAGACAGTTGGACTTTTTTTTTTAAATGTATCAAATACAATAACAATTTTTTTATAACGATTAAATAATAGGTAATATATTTAGAAGAGAAAATTTCATGTATCTATAAACAATGTTTTTTTCTTTTAAATTAAAATAAAGCAGAATCGTTATTTTTTGTTTAAAAATGATCAATTTCGTTGAAATTTGAATTTAAAACGCCTATAAAAAAAATTATGATATTGAATTAGTGGTATTTTTTAATTTAAACATTTTTGATGCTTAAATGAATTTCTATTTCTAAATTATCTAAGCTTATTTATTTTGTATGGATTATGGTCATAGTATAATATAAGTGATAACCATGTAAAAAGGTAATTATTTATTTATTTATTTTACAAAATCAGAACAATATGTGGGCGTGGCTTTATATTTAAATATATGACATATTTTCTATTACGCATACGTTTTTAGTCTGAAAAAGTTAAACAACTAATATAAATATTGTTGTAGTATTAAATTCTTTAGGTTGCTAAACATATTGATTGGAAACGAATTATTGGTAGTATATTAAAACTATTAACTACTTTATGGTATATTACTTTATATGATACTACACTAATAACGGAGCAGTACTTTTTACCTTAAAAATAATATTAAAATATTAAATACAATTTTAAAATTACCGATAAAAGCAAATTAAAAAATATGAATTATTTTGTATTGAATAGTATAATATAAAAAATTTTGAGTATATCTTTTGTGAAAAAAGTCTAGGTACCTAGTTAATTTATTAATAAATTCCGTTATAAATTATATATACATTAGGTATTTTTTTTATTTATCTTAAACTTTGACTAAATATAGGTCATTAGTTGTATAATTTATGTTAAGTACATTTTTTTTTTATATATGGTTATGCATTTTAAAATATTATATTTAATTACACATTTTTTTTTTTTAAGAACATTAATTTTTTTTTTTTATGTATTTAGGGTTTGGCTCCCGAGTCCAGGGTGTTTGTATGTTGGTACATATTTTTGGTATATTATTGTGATTGTTTTTGTATACGAATATTCATTGGATTTATTTAAATGTAAAGTAAAAAATGTTTTGTAAATTTACTGTGTTAATCTAATTTGTAATATTTTTTGTGCTTTTAATTTGAAAATTATTACTGGGTCAACCATATTTGTATACTTAAAACAAGAATCTTTTCCTATTTTTTTTCAATGTATATATATATTGTTATATATTTACGCATCGAATTCTGAATTGGTAATATTATGATTAATATTATATCAGAATTTGAGATGTTACATTTAAATGGTTAGTAAACCATTTCTTAACACTGACCGGCAAAATTCTATTGAGTCGTTAATAAAATCGGTTAATCACCGGTTAAGTGTCCATTAACACTGGACATTGTAAGAGGAAAATATTCATGTTTGTAGATTAAATTATTGTATAAGTAATATTTTAGATAAAAATTAATTCAAGGATATTAGGTACTTATTTATACAGAATCTAGATTTACCCGTTATACATATCTATAATTATTAGAGTTTTTATAGTGCTATTGTGTACATAAATCAAATTTCGAATTTGTTTTTCTTATTATTGCTCGTATTTCCTCCTATGTTAATTGTAATTTCACGACACCATGTCACTCTTTGACACACTGTCAAGAGACTATATTAGTGAACAATGTATGTACTTGGGTACTGTAAAATTTGTTGAATGTTGAGTTATTTTTTGTTGTATACTTCAAGCCGATCCCATCCACGCACTATTAAAAAAGCTTTTGTTTTTTCGATTATAATTAGAGAGACTGCAAACTGTACGTCTGTGGCTATGCATGTATAATTTATTTTTCTGAGTTGATGTTGAGTTTTTATTTTTTATATTTTTACTTATACGTTTAGCCTCAAGCCAATGCACACTCTCTCGATGGGTCCATTATGTTAATTTTCTATATTGTGTACTAACAAGAAAGAGAGAGATATAGTGAGATGTAAAAAGAACCTATGAAGGGAGTGGTCGTGTCATAAATTTTAAAAAATCTTATCTGTTCGTGATGTGCGTGGGCTCCCGTTGTTTAGTCAGAAAAAAAAAATAATCGGACTAAAGTAATGTTGACTGGTTACCAGAGTGTTTGAGTATATTAAATGAATATTCAAATGTTGTAATTTTGTGCCATTATCGAGTTTTTATAATCTCTTTTATTTATTTAATAATAAATAAACTTATGTTTTTTTTCAAATATTGAAATGATTATAGTTTAGTTAAAATAAATTAAAAAATTTCTGCTGTAGTATATATTAATACACATTTTGTAAATGTTAACTTAACTATAATATTAATAGGTAAGGTACAAGTTAAAACAAAAAATAACTTAGTACTATCAAAGATTGAAAAAAGTGCAGTTATCGTTGGGTGATTTAATTTTAAAGTTATTTTAAGTTTAATTAATTATATTATTATAATATTAGGGTATATATGTCATTTTTCCCAAAATACTTACGGTAAACAATTTTTACTGATTATACAGTAAGTTATAGCTTTGTAAAAACATTACAACATTAAAATGTTTATAGCGCACTTTAAAAATGATAATATCGATAAAAGCATATAATATTTCCTAGATGATATTGCTACCTTTTAATTTGATGATAGGTAAATTTACTTTAATCATAAAGCTAACATCACAAAATGTGTTTTGCTAATCATAAATTTGCTATGATGTACAGTGTACATTAGTTAGACAGAGACAACACATGCGAGTATTCTTAAATACTCTTCTTCTACTTCCTAAATACTTCTTAATATTCTTAAAATTGTTTTTATTTATAAGGAGTGCTTCTTTGAGGATTCAAATCTATTTTAAAAAGAGAACATTAGATCTTCATTTTTCACCATAAGTTATTTAGCAAATCAATTTTTCTGAAATTGTTGACTATCAGAATTAAAGTTTGTACGAGTAGCTTTTGTGTTACTTAACTTTGTATAATAAGATATTTAATAGCTCTAGGATAATGGATTTGGAAAATATGGAGGCTATGGTGATTTGAAAAATTCTAGTGATAAATATAATTTTATCAATATATATAATTAATAAAAATGGTATTCAAGTATTATAAATACTAGATCTAAAATTATATCTACTTAATATTTTTATAAAACCAATTTCAAGAATAATTATTATTTTTGATTTAAAAATTTTAATATTTGAGAAACTATTAATACATAGTTTTGAATTAGGTGCATAAAAATTTTCAAATGAAATATTCATTTAATAATATTTACATTAAAGAAAGGGAATTATAAAAAAGGCACTATTTATAATAGTAGTACTTAAAATTCAAAAACTTAAAAATATGGTTTTTGAGTATTTTTAAAAATTAAATTAATCAGAATATGAATAAATTATTAAAGAATAAAGGGTGGTAAGCATGCTTAGTGAATCAATAATGCATATAGTATAATATACTATATTATAATATTTTTATATAATATTATGTGTTTACAGAGCTGCATCAGCTATTCGAAGACCATGATGTAGACATAATATTATTATTGTAATGGTTTGTCGATTTTAAAGTATTTACTTTTCAGTTTTCCTACACTAGTTTTACTACTGTACGCTACGATCGTTTTTAACCGCACTTCAATCGCCTTTTCAACTTGAACTATTCGCGGCCATTGTTACGTCGTGACTTTTTGTAGTCGTGAATCGTGATTGTTATTTTCCTAAAACCACTCTGTAAAAAGTTTAAATTTAAATAATTTGCATAGTACAGTACAGTATTGGATGCAAAATTATGGTTTACTATTGTTGTAAGAATCTCAGTTATTACTATAGTACAACGTATTAGATATTAAATTTAAAAAATCTCAATCTCTACAAAGGAACATTTCAAACAAGGATACCTACTTTAACATTACATTATATCTAGAAAGTCATAAGGCAGGTTATTTATATATGATAATATTGTTTATAATTTTTTATTAAATTTTAATTGAGTATAATATTATTGGTATAAAGTGAATTATTTAGTGTAGTTAAAAGGTTTATTGATAGTTAAAATTTTTTATAATTCACATTTAATTTTAGTAAAATCGGCATAATAAATCATGAAAATTGTACAGTAAGTATATTAAAATTAATTTGGTAGGATTTTTGCCAAATTCTATTTATATACAATAGTATACATATGTACGTGAGTATAAATAATAGTAAAACATTTACGATTTAATTTAAAAATATAATGTACAAATAATGGTAATATTATTTGAAAGTCTGAATGAAACAATTATTTATCAAAAGTTTTATATAAATTAATCTGTCTAAAGTTGTATTTGTAGATTAAGATTTAAGAGGTTTGAGTTTTATTATTGTATCCATTTGTTTTATAAAACAAATTATGTTAAATTATACTTAGTATATTCAAGGTTATACATTTTTTCATTAACTTAAAGTATGTATAAAATATTAAAATACACAATTACTGATGAGATCTTGTAAGTCGTGTGTGCCAATTTGGTTGTAATTTAATTTTGTCTTAGTTGGTCAATAATTTGGGTTTGAATTGTACATTTTTAGTCAAAGATATGAGAAATAAACTGCAAAAATAATAAAAAATTTTATCATTGCATAAAATTATAATTAATATTTAAAAAATATAAATTAATAAAATAATAAATTTTAATAGTATTATTCATTAAACTATTTTAGCACAATAGTTATGAATTCTGTAAATTGAATTATTTACTGATAGTATATTATGTTACCTATTATTATTAGTATTGTTTAAAAGCGATATATTTAGTATTTGCATAAAGTAAATCTATGTTACGAAATAATAACTTACAGCTATAGTTTGATTACAATTTATTTATATTTTTTTATTACCACAATAGATAAATACTAAATAGGTGTATGCATATTACTTAGTTTATTTTATTATACAGTAAATGAATTAAATGCTTTGAAAAAAATTAAATTAAATTACATTTATTATTGTGAATTGTATTATTAACTACGACAAGTGCCGACAATTATGGAGAAACATCGTGTAAAATACAATACTTATAATATAATATATAGAAAAAAAAATGCGCAAAAACTTGTAAAACAAAGTCATAATTTCTATAATTATTGTCTAAACTCTAAAATCACTTTGCGCGTTGATAAATGTAATATAATATTACATATATTATAAGTATTAAAACTAAAATATAATATGATTTTTTATTTTAAGTCAAAATAAATTTCTTTATTGCAAATGCTTAAAATGTGCTCCGAAAATATCGTTGAAAAAATATAAATAAAAAATGTATTAATGGTGTTGTTTTTGTTCCGCAATCCGGCACATGACGTTATGTATTTTGGCTCTGACGGCGGGGAGTCACGAGGGAGAGATACGGGTCATGCAAAATGTTGTTCGCGCCAGTCCTTTGTAGCTGGCCTAGCTGGGTAACTGGCCTATAGCCAAATCGTCGCTTTTTGCCAAAAATCATTGACTAATGAACGCCAATGAATTCCTCTTGGAAATTAAAAAACAATAACAGTAACATTGTCGTCACTATAGGTTCTCATTATTTATTATTATATCGATCATTCGTTCATTTGATATATTTTCTCTTCACAATCGTTTCGTTTTGCCATTACCATTGTTAATTATTATTTATTTATTAAGGTGTGGTACACGCGCCGAAGGTTTGTCGAGGCTATTTGACGACAACACCACGCACCATGCATGTGGGATGTCATTTTTACAACGTAATATTGTACACATATACTTATACACTACACACACTTAGCGCATACAGAATATCGGATATTATAATAGGTACACATTATAATAATATGTTTTAAATTTTAATCAACTAATAATAGAATTTAACAAAAGCTGCATTTATAAATCGTACAACAAAGATTTAAAAATATTTAATAAAAGTAAAACGAAAATGTAATACCAAAAAAGAATTTGACAAAAACACTCTGTAAAAGACATTAAAAATGTTCTATTGTGTTGCCAAAGAGTAGGTAAAACCTTTTTGTTGATATAATATAGTATTGTGTTGGAACTATTAATGAAATAAAATTTAAAAAAAAAGTTTTTTGTAGGAGAAATTATTACAGTTTAATATTTTCTACGAGTTCAAACGTTATTATTATTATTATTAATATTTACCATTAAACATCAAAGAAATGAAGCTTAACTTTTCTGAATTACGTATTGTTTATATTTTATTACTATAGTTTTCTATAAATTTTGCTATACTATGTGTATAAGTACAGTACTATGCATTATCTGATAAACGAGCATTGTCAGTATAAATATATTATATCCGTTTTTTGTAACTTTTGTTTGAGTTGGGTACTTTATTACAAAAAGTTAAAATTAATGTTCTCTTGTCAAATATTGTGATATCTAAAGAATGTAATTTCCTGAAACTGTGTTTAATTGGAATGTATTTTTTACTGCAGAATAATTTGGAATGTATTTATCCTGAAATTGTATAAAGTAGCAAAAAATAACAAAAAGCAATTTATTTTAATTTTTACAATACTACTTTAAACCTTAACTTATATCATGAAGTTCATAAATCAAAAACTATGTAGTGAAACAATGCCGTGTATAAAAATATGGTTTGTTATCTATATGAAAAAAATATAAATTTTTTTTTTATGTAATAGATATCATTATTTTATAATTTTTAAATAAAGGTGAGCTGAAACGCTCATCATTGTAATGTTTCATTTAGTACAAATAAATTGCATTTATGGACAACTGTAAGATATCTGTACATAAGAATGTTAATTTTTGATAACGTAGTAATGTTTTTAAATCTGTAAATATAATATTTTACAAAATGGTGTAGAAAGTTCTACAGAAATAGAAAATACATGAAAACTATGACATTATTTAATTATATTAGGTAGATAATATATTTTTTTTGTGAGCTTTTTATTATTTTATCAATAATTTATGTATTATTTCATATTCATTAAATATAGCTCTCATACGTATATTATACGAGTAAAAAATACATTATATAACATATAATTTTGTATCAACACAAGCCCATAGCCTTATAACTCATTTACAGTATGTTTTCTTCGTACGTTTTTTTTTTTTTTTTTTGAAATTGTGCCATTGCTGCCAAAGTGTTAACTTCAGATCAACGTACCGGCAGTGATTCTAAAAAAAAATATACATACAAAAATATTACCAAGTTTTATTTCTAACTTGACTAAAATTTTGTTTAGGAAAATAATTTTCTAAGTCCTGAAAACGTATTTCCTCTATATATTGTAGTTTTACAATGCTTTGGGTCGTTAATACATTTCATTCATTTGATTATTAAATATTATTACGTGGATTGTTGATCCATCTTGTACTCAAAAATATAATTTATTTATTTTAAAACTAACAAGAAAGATTCATTATTTATTTATTATTATACATTGGTAATTTGGTAATAATAATGATAAATATTTAATATTATAATATATTGTTATAATTTTATAAAATTTTAAACATAAATTAAAAGTTTTGAATTAAAATTCTTATTTCTCTATTTTTTTCTATACCTATTATAACCTAGACGATTTAAAAATATCTATATATTATGCTGATATTTAAGCTTTTCTTGACATAATGGAATTTATAACGTTTTAGTGTACGCCAACAGATATGATTATATAAATGTACACATTTTATATATTTATAATAGGTATATTCAAGTATATAAACAAATGCATAAATAATTTCCGAGTTGGCTATACCACCACGATAAATGAGCTTTCTTTTAAGTGCTGTTCATATTTGCATTTGAACCAGCGATAAAGTACATTTTACTATTATATACCTAATATTATTACTTATAAGTAATTAAATCATTGAAATAATTACCAATTACAAAGTCCACAAGTATAACCTATATATAGTTATAAATTATGAATACATTATTAGTTACAATCATCAATACATGTCATACATAAACACATTGTTGTTTTCATTTATACAAATTCCAATGATTAAATTAATTAATTACTAATTTTTTGATAATTAAACGATTAAAGTATAATTTAAAAGTATTTTTTTGACGGTAGCACCTAAGGTACTAAATAAATTATATTTAAATGTGTAACAATATATTAACATATTATAAATATTTTTTTTAATTAGGCATATAAGGTATACATATCACAAATCATTTTAATATTTATTCTTCTTCTTATTATTCTAATATTAAACTTGTGCATTATAGAATTATACGTAATACATAAATATTGCAATATACTCGTAATAATACATGAAGTGCAATAATAGTAATATTTATTTGTATTATCATAATTCATAAAGATATAAATTATTATAATATAATTTTGTAATTTTGATTATAAATCGCAATGACATTATACAGACGATACAATATTTTAAATTTTCTATTTTTATAACATTTTTAAAAGAGTTAGATGTGATTCGCGATTTAGCTTAAATTACAATTTCGTTTTGCATTGATTCTGTTACACTATTACTTAATCAATTTTCAAATATAAAATTTTTTTAAGGTTATGAAAAAGCAATGGAATAAAGGTGTTAGTTGGCAAAAACATACAGTGTATATATTTTAAATGATGGATAGTCTTCTGCAAAATGTATTTAAAATTCAGGTCAAGCACTCGGGTTAGAATTCTTAGTGTTATCTTGTTATTGTTTATACGGTACTTAAACATAAAAATAAAAACATATTTTGGCTAGTTCAATTTGCTAGTCCATAAAATGTAAATGCAACATTTATATCTTATATAAGACATTTATAAAATATTCAACTATGTGGTTATATTATTACTAATAAATAAGTTAGTTAAAGGTTAGGTTAATAACAAAAAATTGAGTTAAATTTTAAACTTTTGACATTTTTTTAGTAGGTACTCCTATATATTTTGTATGATTTTAGGTTCTGAGCTGAATGATAAATTTAATCGTTTTTGATGATTTGTGTATGTTTTTACTTTTTTTTTTAATTTTATTATTTTGTCTTTATGAGTAGTAAAAATAATTTTTGAAGTTTGAAGTTTTATTTATCAGCCTAAAAAAATTTGCAGTACCTATTTTTTAAAACAGCTAAAAAATAGTTTTTAGTATAATAAATTAAAAATAAAACTATAAAGACTTAAAGTTTTCACCAAGTATTTATAAATGTATTTTATTATATAAAATAACTTTCAAAATATTTACATACAATGAAGTTTTCAACAATTTTATTTTTATTTTAGTGTTCATAAAAATAATTTGTTTTGAGTAGATACCTGAAAATTTAATATAAGATCTTATATAAATTGTCTTCATAATAATTTGGAAATTTTGAAATTCATCATAGGTAAATTTTATATTTATTAGATAACTAAATTGACTTCATAGTTCAATGTAGGGCATTGACTCTTGGGTTGTCAAACTATATATTTTTTCTTTTTCTTTTTTTAAACATTTACTGCTGTTGCCAAAATGATTTTCTGCTATTAAATGAAAAATAATAACGTAATACCAGTTCATTTGATTTAATATCTATATAACAAAATATATTATTGAATGTTTACCCCGTGTAGACGTTCACACCTACTTGCTTTGCTATTAAAAATACAAATTCCACCCAAATGTCTATAAATTATAGTATTTATTTATCGTTGTGAGTTTTTTAATTCATTTAAGTTGTTTTGGGTAACTATGATGGATTAAAATACACTTAAAAATAAGTATACCTACCGTGTCTTCCAAGTAGTAAGTAGTAGGTATTCGTTTTAGGGTGCTTAATAGTCAATACTTACTCAGTACTATAATAAGGTTCTTTGTAGACTCTAAAATCGTATGTATAATCTTATCGTGAAGGATCCATTGCATATCGTTTATAATTAATTACTTTTTTAAAGTTCTATTATACAAATTACTTGAACTCATCGATTGAAGTTATTGATATAAATTCTTTATGGCCTGTCATCATTGTTGAGCTACTTATAGAATATTGATACGAATTAATCGTGATTAAAAAATATATTATGTGTGGAATACAAAAACACAATAAATTAGTAATATAAGTATAATTTAAAGCTATCAAAGTATCTATGAAACACACAGATCAATAATTTTCATTAAGGTGTTTTTAATAAAATCAAAATTATTTATTGATCGTTTATTTCTTAATTTATAAAAATATTTAGTAAGATACCTACCCTATATTATTTTTTTGATTAAAATTTTTTTTACAATTTACTAATATATAATGTAATCAACAATAATTAAATATAATATTTATAAAAAAAAATTCGTGTCTCTGAATTATTCTCTTCGTACTGAGCGGATTTTAACAGAAGTATAATAATTTGTTAATTAAAAATTAGTGAGCATAATAAGATAGCTGCTTAATTAAGCGCGTGTTTAATATTTTTTGACGAGAAAAATACATTATTAGCTCAAAAAATGGTAGGCATAATTAAAAGTAATCTGAACACAACTTAATAATTGCCTACTAGCACAATTTCCTCATCGTGAATAAAGGGGCTTTTCTTATATATCCATACAATAGGTAATATATATATAACAAAATTAATAAATTTGTAAAAGATGATGTATACTTTCCGTGCTTAATACACAATCCAATTTAGGGGCATCCAAATTATTTTCAAAACGTAAATGGAATTGGTTACTCAAAGAATGTCTATCCGAACGGATGAAAAAGTTCACACGAAGAAGTTTTATATATATATATATAGACGAAACAATAAAAATAATTATTAACCATCTAATAATACGCGTTCATAATATATAAATATATATATATATATATATAGGTTCATATTGTTATTATAATATTAGGTGCACGAGGCACTGAGGCAGTGGCGTCCGGTCGGAGCGTTTTAAAATCAGCCACGCGCTTTCGCGCCAAGACCTTGGCCGATCGCCACCGGGTCCGCGATCGCACCTCGTGCAACGTCGTTGCGCACTGAAGCGGAACGCAGCCGACCGGGCGCACGTGCTGTCAGTGTACAGTAATATTATTATAACAATATCCGAAGACGGCCCAACGCTCGTGTAGTTAAGTGCATACTGTTGCAGTCTGAAATTTATAAATAATATCAAATTCGAGTGTATCGCGCAGAAAGCACTGCACGCGCGCTCGTATTTAGGTGTTATATATATTGTTTTTGTACCTATTCGTATTTAGCACTCATTATTGTAATTGTATTATTAAAATAGTACAATAGTTTTGACTGGTGTTTGGTGAGTGTCGTCCCGCCAAATTCAAGAATTTTAAATTCTAGTATAAAGGTTTTAAGAGATCTCTGGAAAGTGGATAAGCCCGTGTCTGGCGTATATGCGATTTCCAAGCATATTATTATATTAAAATATTAAAGTATACAAATTATTATATGCCCAATAGTATAGTATTTGCTATAACTATTTAAGTATAACAATAAAATGATACATTTCTTTTATGGATAAGAAAAAGGGAGGTTTATTAATAGTGAGTTGTCATATTAACAGGTTGGAAAACGTTGGTTTTATGACTGTACTAAACAATCGTACGCACATTTCAAAGTTTGGTTATAAATTTACTAAACACATTTTTTACTAATAAATAATTAACCGAATTATTTGTTTTAAAATATTTTGATTATATATTTCATTCTTTTAGGTTAATGAAAATAAAATGGTATTTTAATTTTTTTTTTTTAATTAAATTTTTGTTTACAATCTGTATTCAAACATGGTATTTACGAATCATGAAAAGCTAAATTTAAGTGTTTATATACTAAGCGTATAATAAGTTCTTGAGCTAAACAGTAGCTAATGTAAATTCTAACTAAAAAATAAAGCATTTACACAATGAATAAAAAGTGATTGGGATATATTTATTTATATTTATTTTCCAAATTAATTAATGATGTTGAAAAAGTCAAATTTCAGCTTATTTTGTTTGTTTTTATTCTCTATTAATAATAATAAAAAAAAGTCTGTTTTTAAATAACATAATACTTATATACTTATACTTTGTACATATTGTACAAAAAACTATACATAAAAAAAAAATGAAAATATATTTCTTTTTTATATCCTATCAGTAATAAAAAATTGATTTAAAAATGGTAGCCCGTACTTAGGCATCTATACTTAATATAAAAATATGGTTTGTAACACATTACCATCAGAGTTAATAATACTATAATATTTAATCGAATTAAAACTAATTCATTCTATTAATTATTCATGACGGTCATGCAGTTTGTATTTTTTCTGCTCATAAAACATAAACTATAAAGCAATAAATACAATTTTAAAAATGTATTCATATATAATGTTTTTATTGCCTTTATTAAAATATGGTATCGTAAAATATTATAATAATTTAAATAATCTATATTTTGTATTGGTATTAGCACTCATTGTAAGTAGTTGATATGTGATTATCTAAACAAGCTTTTATATATTAACAAACATATTATTATGTTGATTTCACTTTATCTCAGATATTATCAGTAAAAAATATTAGTTGTTTACATAAAACAATTATGTGGTTTGTCAACAATGACATATTTTTAGGAACTTGAATTGAGAATATTGCAGTTCTTGAGTAATAGTATATAATATAATATAATATTGAAGTCGGTATTATTTTACATCATTTCATATTGAAATAAAAAGACATTTCTTAATTTATAATTATCAGAAAGTATTGTCAATTTTTTAAAATTTGATAACGGAAACAAAATACTTATAAACATCTAATATACCTACTATTGAATAATTATAGATTCACTATACTGAAAATTATGATTCAAAATTTTGTTATAGTCTATCTGTGATATTATATTAGTGTAGATTAGTCGTGACGTACTGACGTCCGTTACATTAGAAGTAGAAAATAAACTTTAGAAAACGATAATTTATATTTTGTGTATAATAAATGGTTTTTGTATATTATTTATTTAGGTATCTATAGTATTTACGCGACACGTCCTCGACGCATATAACGAAATTCGAAAAAAAAAATGCTATCGTACATTGGTTATTGGTAGGCAATATAATATTATTCAAGCACGGTGTGAGGTTTAATCTGCGAAAACGTTGCTATGTTCTCGCATTGCGCGTCTGAAAGTAAAACCAAATCATAGTTGAAAAAATAAATAACAGCAGAAAGTTTTACTGCAACCAAGCCCTATTACAGTATTACGTGACCGCGCGTGCGTTCGCCAGCAAGGGACCAACTCATTTCTAATATTTATTATTATTATTTTTCTGATATAACGTACCTATCAATAGAATAATGAAGTGTAAAAATATATTGTGGTCTTGGTGTGAACGATACGACCTCCACGGAGTGCGGCGAATTGAGTTGTCCTCGATTTCGTTTTCGCCGAGAAAACATATTACACGCGTGCAAATAGGTATAGGTATATAATTGTAATATGATGTTATACAGGGTGTAACAAAATGTTTTGATATACACAAACGTCCACGTGATTACAATCCAGATCGTGCTGTTATTTGTTATTGACATTTTAGATTCTGAGCTGAGCGTGGAATATTTTTGGTTTAACAATATTGCGTGTTTTATATTTTATTAAATAGAGCAATAAAAAATGTATTGGTCTTACAATGACGTAATAGGTTTGTTTTGTGCTTTCAAATATACGTTTTATGATTAAAAATAAATACCTAGACCTGAAACTTCGAGGGTGGTCATTGGTTAGATTATGTATACATTGGTATTTTAACTTGTATATTGTTCGACGCGGGAATTTTATTTAAGACCTATTAAAAAGTCGAGTTTTATAATAATTTAATTTATAACTAATACAATAACTTACTATAGGTTTGGAATGTCTCTTAGATAATAATGGTTATTGTTCACACTATATTTTTTGTAACCAAATAGTTATACCTATTTTTTAAATAAAACACTTCAATCTAAAAGTATAGTTTAATTAATAAAATAAGCTTTTTAATCGCAATTATATTAATAAGTATTTAATTGAGTTTGTTATTAGCTGTATCTAATTCTGGTAAATTAAATAAGAGTTTGTATTTAATAAACAGCTTTTATTGATCAAAATATGTTATGATTATTTTAATAAAAATGTACTTAATACAAATACTACTATATGCATAAAGTATTCAAAAACAGATAGACAAAAAAAAATATATAGATAAGAACTTAACACAAACTATCTACTTCTGTAGTTAATAATTATTTTAAAATTGAAATCGGTTTGAATTGACATAATGCTAAAATCAAAAGCACGTGATTATATAGTTAGTATACAGTGCTATTGATACTATGGAAATAAATTAAATATTATATCAAATTATATAATCAATATTAAAGCTTTAATTATAGCGACTTATAAGTAATCATCTTTGTTCAAACATAATATTTAATAATCTTTCTGCAGCTTTGATAAAGAGAGTTATAATGAATTATACGGTATTATGAATTAATAATTATGATATAATAATAAATCTAATCAAATGTATTATACTATTATATAGTAGTAAGTAATATATTATTACATTAATAGTTATTAAATATAATCTATGCCTTAAATACAAAATCGATATCTATTTGTAAATGATTCACGTTACTACTCCGAAGTCTGAGCTAGTTATATTCAGTTTATCTTAGAATATTATTAGGACACGTTTTTTTTCAACAGGTATAGATATTAAATGGAGACAGTCTATATAATATAGACATTTGGGAATGAACTAAAAATTAAGCAATTTCAATAATTTTTTCAGGAACTTTGATAATTAAATCTTATTATTTTATATTACTAAATAAACAATAGTAGGTATCTTATTTAATTTATATAACTACCAATTGTTGTGATGTATAGACGGACACAGGCTAAATGTGTACAATTTTAAGTTGTTTATTCACAGTGAAAAAATAATAAGCTACGTATAATATTATTTTAACAAAAGAAAACAAACAAAGTAACTGGTAAGTTTAATTTCGCACATAAATGAAAATATTGTAAGAATGTTGGCAATGAGAGAGTGGATGTTAAATAAACCAACAGTTAAAAAACAAGTCATAATTATTATCAACGCATTTAGTGTAATTCTAAATTATGGTGGATTTATTCATTAAAAAGAAGAATATTTGCTATAAAAATATTATCTTAAAATAATATTGCACGAATGAGAAATTGGTGTGTTTTTTTATGTATGTGTCAAAATATGTTTTTTTTTCCGAAAGTATATAATACTATAATATTATTGAAAATGTTTATATTTCCTTGTTTTTCATATCGATTTTCAGAAGCAAAACGAGTATGACTGGAAATCGTTAATTTACGATCAGCATAATGTATTTTTCAAAGCAGTGGTGT
Organism: Aphis gossypii; assembly: GCF_020184175.1. Taxonomy (NCBI): domain Eukaryota; kingdom Metazoa; phylum Arthropoda; class Insecta; order Hemiptera; family Aphididae; genus Aphis; species Aphis gossypii. The sequence goes on along the minus strand of NC_065531.1, from coordinate 57,082,031 downwards.
GGAAATTATTTTCCGGTGCGTAATTTTTCATCGGCCGTTTTCTTTGTCACATACACAAAAATACACACGCATGCATTCTGCTGTGTAAATAATAAATTTCTTTGTTTTATTCGCCATAAATTTTATAGTGTTTCCGAAATGAAAATTTGGTACAAAACTAGTCGTCCGTATCGTTTAGAAAATTTATTTTATTTATTGCGCTCATGCCAAAGAGCCTTAAATATTAATCGTTCTATTTATGTTTTATTCATTTGGTGCATAATAATCGAAAATATTTGATGCGTACCAATAAAATTACATACACTTGTTTATGATTATGATTATTATTGATGTTATTGTAAAAAATAAAACAAATATTGAGCTTTAAGGCCCTTAAAAAATATAATATATATATGTATATTGTATATACATATAGGTATATAATATTATTCGAACGATAACACTCGTTATGGATTATAATTATATAATTTAATTACATACTTGTATTGAATTATTATTTAAAAACATTATATTTTGTTAAAAAATAATTAAAAATATATTTTTTTATTTTTGTTGATTTTTATAATTAAATTGAAGGATTAAAAATATTACGTTAACTGTTATCTCAAGTTTTCATTAATAAAAAATAATTTATGGACATAATATGAAAATTAAAAATTAAAATTAAATTAATATATTTTTAGAGCAATATACAAACAATGAAGTTGGACATTTAATAATGTAACACCTGTTATAGTGTCACAATATTATATTTATCTTAGAGTTGAAATTATAATTTATAATGCTTATTGTACCTATAAAATACTATTTGGCATGAATATCTGTTATTTTTCTAAAAAAAACCCAAAAGGTGAAAATGTTTGTAAATGAGCTTTTTATCTTAAAACTGGGCCCATAGGGTTGAAAAAAAATTTTTCGTTTTATTTATGCTATTATTATTATGTTTTTTAGCAACAAGCGGACCAAATGCATGAAACATGTAAAAAGTATTAATGGCTCATTTCAAAGGAGAAAATTATGGGAAGTAAACTATCATTACAAAGTAGGTATGTTATTAACACTAGTTAAAAAAAAAAATCCACCTATATTTTGTACATTTAATGAACATTGAACATAGTACTAATTCTGTGACATTAATCGATCTATATAAGTATAAATTTGAGAATATTATTATGGTATTATTTGTATTCATTAGTTAATCCTTACAGATAATGTTTAAGCATATGTTAATTTTTGTATTTATTTATAATTGTTCATGCTTAGTTGGTTACAAAACGAAGAATTTTTAATTAAATTTTAAAACTGTTCCAAGTAATCAATTAACTATTTGCTGGTTTGTTTACCATAATGGTTATTTAAATTATATATTTACTATTTATTTAACTTTTTTGGAATATCACAATATATTTTTTATGCATTGCAATGATAATACTATTATACAATGTTTACAGATTAGATTATACCTATTATTGATCATACATAGTAATACATACACTAATCAATGATTATACGTTTTTTCAATTGGCGTTAATTTACTATCTGCATAAACACGAATCTAATAATTCTTGATATTGTTAAAAGTGTTCATTGAATGTAATAATTATATAACACTGTAACAGTAATATACTAATATATATATTATATATATACATATACATATATATATATATATATATATAATATTTTATAAAGATTATATGAATTGCATTTTATGAATATTTGTTTGAATGTTATAAGAACATTGTAACTAACAATTAGATATTTTATCTGCATGAAAAAAATATATTTACATAGTATTTTAATTTTAATTGAAAAAATTTAAGTCTTACGAACAATGTATTAACTGAGGATATTTAATTTATTATTTTAGTATGTTAATTTTTAGTTTTTGAATTTAAATCAACCTACGTATGAGGTATGTAAAATAATACCATGTATGATTTAAGTGAAATATTCATTTAACATTTTTTTTTCTTCTCAAAACGTCTTGTATTAATTTTTTTATTATTAATTGTTTGTGAATAAATGATAACTGATATAACGACTTCGAATTTAATACCTGCAGTGGATACTATATAAAATATTACACGACAAGTTATAATTACTGTTGTTACTATGATAATATTATGTAAAATATCGAATACATGATATTTAGATTTTTAAGGTATAATATTCACAGAAATATAAAAATATTTATTAGTAATGTATATATTCAAATATAGTACATTTTAAAAATATTTTTAGGAAATATTTATAAGACATATATCATCTTTCTGTTTCACATAGTTTTTGATTTTTATATTTAACCCAACTTCAATAAAAAAAATCTAAGCTTAAGGAAAATTATTCATTAACATTTTAATGATTTTCTGTCAATATTATACTTGTTGATGGGTTTGAAGTCAGCCCTCTATCATAATACTGTTATTTAGAAATTTATTTTTTACTAAGATGATTTCTTAACTTCACGCAATCATCCACTCCTCACATTAACCTTACCATATTTCAATATATTATTATTTTACTTTTAATTATTCTTAACCATTTGTAACATATTTTCCAAATGTGTAACAGTATTTTAACCGTTTTAATAATTACGTGTGAATAGTAAAGTTACAATTACTAAAAAAAATTATTAGAAATAGGTAGTAACAAATTAAAAGAAATTAGGTTAGGTACAAATATTTTGTATAATGAACCTGTGTTATGAAGGAAGAATACTTACTTCAGATTCATTACTTATTGTGATTTTTTTTAATATAGTGGATCTTTGTACTTTTATTTTATTTAATAGAAAATATTTTTTATGTATTTTTATTTTCCTAATGTTTTAACGGTGGTCAAACTACCACCTACAATACTTCGATGGCCTAAATTATAAGATTTTTTTTCATCCATGTTCCTTCGTCTACGAATTACAAGGAAAATAACAATAGGTACATCATAACCGTCAATCGTTCGATCGATTAAAAACGATGACTAATCGCCATCACTTTGGCCGCCGAACTTATAATATATATTCATATGAGTATATAATCATACCTATATATTATAATATACATATGTGTTGTAACACAGTGGGGACTATGACCTTGTTTTAAACATAAAGATCACATTCTCATTAGATTAATTTGACAGATTATATTATATACGATGACGCTGGTGGTCGTTAATCGTTCGGCAATACATATATTAAACATGTTTATAATTAGTAATGATTAATGAGTAATGACGAACCCAACTTTACGTCTATACAGTAAATCTGTATATGATATGGTAAGACTACGAATAGGTATACTTTATAATACTTACATTATATATGTTATGATTTAAAATTAAAATAAATCCTTAAGATTATGATTTTATTATAATAATTATACAGTGTACAATGTATTTATGTATCACCAATCTCGGTCGATTCGGGTTTTTTGAAACACAACGAAGCACGCAAAAAAGCTAACATAATCCTACACGCAAAATTAACTTTTTGTACTCACCTCGTTCGTAATAACTGCAATGGTTGTAAATAGAACACGCCTATAGTATTATTATTTTACAAGGACGTATAGTATTGTTATTTGTGATTTTTTCACCAACGACTCGAATCTTTATCAATTATATTGTGCTTATATTATTTTGCCCATTTATTTATTAGGTATATCGGTATATGATATATATGACCAATATAAATTATAACCTAGATGGTTAGAGACGTTAGAGTTTTTCTCTCCCCGCTCATATAATGGATTCCTGAGTATATTGAAAGGCGATTGTTTATATCATATTTCTTATTTTATCTGTATACGATTTATTTGATTTAAGGGTTTTGGTCGGGACTTCTGGTAAAGAAAACTCGAATGAAATAAATCCACTAACAACGGCCACTTTTGTCGCGCTGACTATATTATAATATATTGTACTTAATAGAAATAAGTTATCTAGTTTGACATCGATATTATTTTAATTTTAAGTAATTTTTGAAGCTAATGCAATGCCCTGTATAAATACTATGCATAAATTACATTTACTTTACATTACATTGACAGACATTTTTTTAAAACTAAAACAGTGTAGTTTTATTCTCAATACAAATTAAACTATGACTAATTTTAAGTTTGAAACTAATCATTTTAAAATTGCTTTTACTTAATTCTATTTGTTAAAAAAAATACTATAACCATTGCGCAAGCATTGTTAACAATAAAAACAATTAAAATTTTTTATATCTATATTAAAATATTATAATATAAACCGACATTTCTTCAAAGTACTTGGAAAATAAAATATTGTTTCAAATTTAAATTTTTAAATATTATTAACTATAATAATTATACTTAATATTTATACGAGTATAATAAAATACCCATAATTTAATAAATAATTACAACGTTTTTACATATAAATGTCTAAACAATGAATACCGCGGATCGTTTAAATCGAATTTTATTAAGAAAAATGTATATAATATCAGGTAAATAATTATAAGTTTAGATTATAGACATTACACCTGATTACCTATTATTATATTCATTATTCATATAATTTGACTCGCATATTATTACCTTTATTACGGTATCAAATAACGGTAGGTTTTTAGTGATGAATAATGTTTTAATGATATAGCTGATATAACGACTATAATTAATAACTAATATATATGGCAAGTGAATCATTAGTCATACAAATAATACATTTTTATATGATTTATGTATAATATTGTATTGTTTTTAATCATATAGTTAATATTTTGGTTGTCAATTAAGTAGGTACGTTTTATCGGATTCACCGAAATAATCCCCAACTTATCAGTATTTAATTTTAATATGAGATGTAACATATTATATTATATAAGTTATTGTGATACTGTAAGTAAAATAATATAATATGCGATATTAATAATAATTACACAATATTTTGTTGAAATAATACGTACGGTTCTTAATTTTAAATTCCAGTCAAGTACTCAAGTGCATACATTTGAAGTATGAACTTTATTCAAACACAATATCGTAATATTATTTGATATGTGTTACCTACCTATTTAAAATAATAAGATATAGGTACTTCTGTATAAAGGATAAATTTGTAAATAATAATAATAATAATAATAAAGACAAAATGAAAATAAAAACTGCATATAATGGTCGATGGGTTAGGTATTGTGAAACACTTTTGAATCATTTGAAGATATAAATAATCTGTAGGTACTAAATTTAAAATAAATACAATGTTGTTCAACACAATAATAATATTTATCATTATTATTATGTTTGCTTATTTTAAAAACTCAACCGTTTTCATTTGAACACGGCCGTTCGCCGTGACCACGCTGTGACCGAAAAAATACGAACGCTGTATTGCTATTCGGTAATTATTACAAAATATATTATTGATTATTATTATTGTATTTTCGTCCACATTAAATTATTATTGATGTGTACATCGCCGCACGGGTCAGGGGATTATCCGCGTTCACGTGATCGAGTCAACCATTACCTCGTGGGCGAGATGAAAGGTTGTCCGTCAACGCTCTGATCTGATGTCCATCAAGCGTGTTTCTAGCGAACTCGTGTTCGATGCAGACCATTTATTTATGATATTATTGTTATTATTAATATTACAATAATTATCATTATTTTAAAGGCCATCGACGATAGACGATATTATTGTGAATTCGTATATTGAAAAACAACGTTGGTAATTAGTGTGTAATTAATATTTTCTTAGATACGATTTGTTTGCTCCGCTAAGTTATTTTTATAGCGTATATTTGTTAAGTTTTCTCTCGTCACTTCCCGCGTGCTCGTAAGCTCCAAACTCGGCCGGTAAATGTTGCCAAATTTGTTCACTGTCAACTACGTACCAGAAGTCATAAATTCATGAGCGAGTAAAACTTTTCCCATAAACTTTTCCACTAAGTAAAACAAAACGCATTAATATAAATATTATGTGTAGTAACAAAAAGAAAAGCGTTATGCCAAACACTTAATGATTGTAAAGCAAGTTTTTCTGTTTTGAATTATTAATATCTGTTCGACTTCTGACTATTGACAACGGCATAAGATCCAAAACTGTATAAACAGTATTATTTATATTGATAAAATATATAAAGTATATAGTATATACCTAATATACATAGTTATTATTGATTATAATGTGGCCAAGTTAATATTGTCAAGTTGGTGTTTTTGGAATGTTTTGTGGAAAAATAGTGTTTATTTTATAAATTTTGACTATATCAATTAGTAAGGCTCGGATTTAAAAGCATGTGTTTCTACTTTCTTTTTTTATATATGAAATAGAAATTTAATTTTTATATATAAATTCGTATCACGTCATTCTGATTTCAAATAAACCAATTATTTATTTTTGTTTTTTTTATGTAAATGATTTTTTTTTCAACTATTTCGGCTGTGAATTTTTACATGCTTATTTTACTATTGTAATAAAAAAAAATAATTAATAAATATGTAAAAGCCCAGAATGTGGATATTGGATTATTATTATTTTCGTTATCGGCTTGTTTATTAAATGTATTAAACGTATATAGATTATCGATATCCATAATATAGCCTGCAGTACCTATACAGTCAATATGCTTTTAACATTGATATCGACCATTTCAAAATTTAAGATTTAGTGTTTTAATTTGAAAACTCTTGTATGAAATATTCACCGATCACTTCAATGGATATAGAGAGTTCGTTTTCTACGTATAAAAATATTCTGACAATAAAGTTAGTTTCACTACCGAGAATCTAGGGAAATGCATGGTAGTTAATTATTATTTTAATTAAAATTAATATTTCAAATTTTTTAATTCATTTTTACAACTAGTTCATGGTAATTTTTGGTCATGCCTTTTTTTTTTGCTTTTTTAGTTGCTTATTATGTTTTAAAATTCGAGTCTTATTAATTATAGTTAACGATTTGATTCTATAATATTAAAAATCCAATATAATATGATAAAACTCGTGGTAGGTAACTATACATAGGTACTCTCATTGGATAGTATTAATATTTTTATTTTTTAGATTTTAATAAGTTTAAAGAATACAAACTCATTAAACGTTATCTATCAAATGCGTAATTGATACCTATTGAATCACTAAAACGATTAATTATCCAATTTTTGTTATATTATAGACGGTTTATAATACTATACCATGTACAGTCATTGTGTCCGTTTTTTAAAAAACTGCGTGATACTTGAATATACATAAAGCTATAGCAGATTTTTGGCCACTCAAAGATGTTTTTTAATTAGATATATAGGTGCTACTAAATCTTGTTTTAGAATTATTGAATGTTTTGAAATTGTTTTAATGTCATTTCACGTGTCAATGGCAAATTACCTATAAAATAAATGAAATCTTATAGTAATTATCAATTTTATGAATAATAAACTAAGCAATAAAAATTAAACTAACTTGGGCTTATTCATTGGTATACCTTGTAAATTATATAATATATAATAATAGAAGTTATTATTTTTTAGCTATTTAACTAGGTAGTTAATATGATTTTTAATGTATATGAATCGAATTATATTATTTATATATATGTATATATTAATTTTATGCATTTTTATAGGTTAGTTTATTTTGAAGAAAAAAAAATATGTATTGATATTCCTAATTTATATTTTATAATATGTAGTTATCATGCCCGTTATGAGCAATATAATATAAAACCGTAGGTAATTATTTATTTATATGGAATACATAATAAAATAATGTTATTTAATTGATCATAGTAAGTTTATCATCAAAAAATAAATTATTAGCATTGAACTAAAATAATTTTTAACTAATTATTGGAAATTTTCTCGGATAACGAGTTATTTAAGTTTTCTACACATAGCTCTAGGTTTTCTTAGTGGATTGATAAAATCGTGACAGAATTGACAGCGAATATTAATAGGGTATTTAAATGGTTTGATAATCTGGAGCTAATGCGGTGAGTTTTTGATTTTTGTTGAAACATATAGTTTGATATCAATATTCCATATTATGTCTCGATAGTTTTATTATAGAATATCTTATTTTTTTTATTAAGTTTGGAATATTTATATAGAGTAATTAATTAAAAGATTTACGATTGGAGTTTAGAAGGAACCGTTTTTTTATTCTTATAATATCTATTCAGGTTGAAATAGTGAGTTTACTTAAACAATGCAAAAAAAAAAATACGGTAAAAAAATTGTAATGAACTAATAGTTAGTTTTATTTTTCATTTGAATTTAAGAGATAGATACGAAGATTTTTATGATGTATGTATTATTTGAATACGTGATTTTGTTTTCAAATTACTGGGATTTAATTCTGTTAATATATTAACATTTAAGTAATACAAATAAAATAAAAATTGCAGATCATCTTCCCTAAAATTCAGTCGATGATTTGAAGGAATAGATTAATTCATTTTTTCTATGTTAGAGTTTGAGTTAGAAAATATCTTGGCCAATGCAAAGATTAAAAAAATTTAACTATGTCATAGTTGTGATGGCCAAGTGGAACAGAGATTATACATATCATTGGATTTATTAAGCTGTGGAGGAAGCATGGTGGGCAGAACTTGAATACTTAATGCTATTTTATATTTATGCCATGTTTATATTGTCGTCGTAAATGAATTTTAAGCTTACGCAAATATACAACCGATTGATGTAACATGCATATTAAAATACTATTTTATAAAATAATTAGAAGCTATACAGAGAACCTATTTTTCATACGTAAGTATAGTATAGGCAATTAATTAAATTTTAATACTTTCTTTGAAAACCATATTTTTTAATTCATTGAATTGCATACTGTATCGATTATAATTTATTATATTATACTTGATGTGAATCATCTTTAATGATTATTACAATGACATTTTTTTTTTTACAAAATAAAATGTAAACATTTTAAATTATTATGTCATATGAAGATATTTATACAAATTCCCGATAATTATTACGTATTTAATTTAATTTTAATTTTAAAGATTGATTCAGTTAATTTTAAATATTAGGTAATACTTAAAAGTATTGTAGTTGAACGAATTATTATTTTTTCTTTAAAATTACAATACCCATCTCATACTTATCTAATATTAAGAAAATAATAAAAATATTATAATTCCATAATATAAATTAAATTGTATATTATTATTAAAAAAAAAAAAATAAAAAAAAAAAAATAATAAAGGTACTTTCGAGTTAACAATTGAATTATTTATTCAAAATAAAACGATAACATTTAGGTATGGTAATTATTTAAATCAGAACTTTAATGTTTTAATTACATGTCATAATATGTCTGAGGTCGTATGTACCAAAATTAACATGTATATTTTGAGAACTCGATTTATGTATACTTTATATATATAGTATATACTGAATTTTGATAATATTTTAAAAATATTTTACTACTGTTATTAATAGTTATGTAAATGAAAAACTTCAACAAGTTACAAAGGTACCCACATAAAATACTTTTGACAAAACATGAAAATTAGTCTTGTTTTTAACAAAGTCTCTAGGGTGTAATTTCAAATTCGTGACAATGTAACAGTATCATAAATTGTATATAAAATGTTTGGTTTGAGATAAATTATTTTAATATTTATACCAAGTCACGTAGACAGTGTAATTTATCAACGATGAACTAAAATTAATGTTTTTAGTTTTGGAATTTCTGATTTAATGTTTTATAAAAGAATACTTATAGTAAATTGAAAAACGTTAGATTCAATTTTAGTTTTCATTTGTAATCAATATCACCCAATTTTGATTTCACTAAAATGCGCTTTGTTTTATTTAATAGGTACCTATGCCTAAAAAATGTTGAAGTAAAAAAAAAAGAAACTATCATATGTGTATAGTATAGTATAGTATCTGAAATACGATTTAAAAATATTTAATTTATAAATTTAACACAAAAGTTTTAAAATAAACTAATATATTAATATATTAATCATATTTTCCATTATTACAGACATTTAATAAATGACTTAAGATTATAAAAGTATCGTAAGTTATAAAAAATGTATTGGTGTTTATTATTATTTTTATTATTCTAGCTACGTTATGTTTTTCGTATTTTGTCAATAATAATAATAAAAAAAACAAGTATATTCTATTTTATTATTAATTTTTGTTATAACTATTAGTTTTATTATTATATTCTTCATATTATAAGCTTTAAATACTTCCGTATATAAAAAAAAAAATATATATATCCTTATTAATGGACAAAGTAGTGTAATATAAATATACCTATGTAATTCCATTTTTGCAAACACAAAAACTGCTAAATAAATTATTTTCAAAATGTATATGTTTATATATATATTTTTTTTTTTTGGTTAGGAAGTAATCAAGAAAAAATGACAAACTAACGCGGATGCTTGTTATTCTTACTTTTACCATGTATAAGCTAGTTTCTCATTTATGAAACTCGGGACTTTATTTATTTATTTTTAACAATGCTACTTTTAAAAAAATACTAAATAATATATTTATAGATTGTTTTATTTTAAACATTTATAATTAAACAGTCTGATGTCTGACAGATTGTTATTTCTAAATTTACTTTAATTATATACATATATCTATAGATTGTAATTATAATATAATTTAGGCAAGGGCATTAAATTGGTTGGAAGTCAGCTATTTGTTTATTTTAAAGTTGGTAGTAAAAATAAATAGTTTATTAAACCGCATACGTATTGTTATATATAGATAGTTTCTGATAATTGTAATTTATTTTTGCTCAAAATAAATTAAAACTAACCTACTTATATTTTACTTTAGGTATAATTAGCATTATTAAACGTTTGGTAATTTTTAAATGGTAAATAGTTTTTAAACTACTTATTGTCGAATTAAAATTTAAGGTCTTTGTTCCCTGGATAGAAACATATTATATAAATAACGTTTGTACATTTCTGTTATTAGTATCTAATTGTGTTAACATATTAAAAACTTAATATTCACACTTTTATAAAATAAGTACTTAATAATGAATATGATATACTCAGTAAGACAATTATGAAAATATTTAGCTTATATATAATATCTACATTCTACATTTTGTTTTTACAATCATTTTAACTAACCAAATTGTGACTATGGTGGCTAATTGTTTATAGTTGGTATGGACAAGGTTAATAATCGTTTCAAATTATACATATATTTATTTTTATAATATGAAGCCATGTATGTTTAACTATAATTACATTAATTGATCAATATTATAATATATAATAATGAAAAAAATAATAGTATTATGACCAATTTGTAAACTTGAAATACATAATTAATTGTTAGTCTATAAGTACTAAGTAGTGTAAATATTAAATGGATTATTCGGTTTAATTCATATTTTTTTTATAGTTAGGTTTGTATGTATAAAAACTTATATTTAATTTAATTTATGGTTGACAGCTTTCCCAAAACTTAGGAGTCTATATTTTGCACATATGAGTTGATGTAACATTGAGCTTAATATGTATTGATATAAAAACAGTAACTCAATAATTGTTTTAATGATTTTTATAAAATTGTTGAACGTGTAAATCGTAAATTCATATTTTATTTATCATATTATTATTTATTTTGAATGTTATGATAGTAATATTTTAAGTATATCGATATAATATTTATACGTTTCACCTCATATTTTATACATACATTAAAATATGTGAAGTTGCGACATACTTTACAGAATTTATTATAACACAAAAAAAATATAACCATAAGATACCTTAGGGAGAGTTTCATTTAAAATAAATGGTATAACACAATTTGTATAAATTAACATTTTTAACGTAATTGCTACCAATAAAACTTTAAGTAGCTTATTGTTATGACATAGAATAAAAATAATATTTCAGAAACCTTAATTTTTTTGTAACTTATATTCGTTTTTACAAAATGTTAGATCAAAAATTGCTTTTTATAATTTAAATGATTTGAAATTACATTTTTATTTATATATTAATTGTAACTCATACAAATCAATAATTTTACTACAATAACTATCAATTAACTAAAATAATCAGGAAAAAAAAATTAAAATTAAGCACTGAAGGGGTACTGAAGCAATGAAGCCCCTTATTTTCAGTTAGTCTTATGATCATGGATTAAACAATGAGTAACTTTGCCCCACATTCCCTGTTCAATAATCATGTATAAATATATTACAATATTGGATTTTTACTGTATATAATATATATATACGGTTTAAGTGTGTTAGTAAAAAATAAAATTTATAATCAATTATAATTGGCTTCAATTGTAAGTGTGCTAATTTCAAAACTAGTGGTGTTAAGCACACTCATAACTCTCTGTGAGTATTGGTATATAAATATAAATAGATAATATAGTATTATTTTGTTTTATAGATATTTCTTGTATATGTGTGTGTGTGTGTGTGTATTATACAATTAATTGTCATCTACGAATAAATTTCCATATTTATTCATTAAAAACTAATTTTAATAAAATTCAAAACACCAGAACAGTAAAATGTTGTCTATTTTAAAATTAAATAAGATAATTTGGTTCAAGACATTTTGTCATAATATATTTATAATGTTCAACGTTGATTGATTTATTAGAGATGTTCCATTTTTAAAATTTCTTTTTGTATAATATATTATAATTATTATTTTAAAAGTTGATTAATTTACAGTAGTATTTAAATATATTTTTCAAATCAATTTCTATAATTTGTTATCCACTCGTCTTGTTAATATGTTATGGTGAATGATTTAAGGGTTTTTATATTAAATATTAATTCAAAATCAATAACTTTCCTAGAACGTATAATAGTCAATAGAAATGTATTTACTATATTTACTAATACTATTACTACATATTTATCCATATAGTTTTACTATATATAATATTAAATATTATATAATAAAATATATTATATACCTATATTGTATAAATGCAGTACACCAGTATACGTATTGAACTAAAATAATAATTATTCAATATAATTTGTGTATAATTACAGCAACTATAATTTGATACACGTGATTGAGTAAAAAGTAATGTAAAACGAGTGAACTTTTTCTCGATAAACAACAACAGTCACATTATAATTGGAAATTATATCAAAATAATGAGTATTTTTAATGTCATTAGTTATACTATTTAATTGATGAAAAGTTATTGACTCTATTTTAAAGTTTATTTATAATACTTATAAACACTTAGTTGACTTTTTTTTAGCTGACTAAATTGACTTAAATTAACGTTTTAACATTTATTTAAATATGAATACACTAGGAGAGCGATATAATGTATAGATAAATATTAAAAAAAATTGTGTTATTTTGTTTAATAAATAAGTATATAAGTACACTAAAGTAGTTGTTGAATCTTTTAGCTTTGATTTAAAATTTTAAAAATGACCTGAATTTGGACTAAAAGCTTCTATTATTATATAATTTTATTTTATTGATTCTATTTCTATAAGTTAATTTTTGATTCAAATAAACAAAAATTATTAACAAAAACCCATTACTAAAGAAAGTTTTAAATAAAAAAAATATATTTACCTTTACTTTGATGAACTGAATTATTATTATAAGTAAAATATAATGTAGTTAGGTACATTTTTACATGTTAGTTACATTGTTAAACTTAATAAAGTTATAACATTTTTTTAATATGCATGCTTTTTGTGATGTGTCAATAATTTTATATTGACATAATTAAAATTGATTTTAGAAAATATTGAAAATGTGTTTGTGTGCATATTGAATTATTATTATTTTTATTCATAAAAGATAAAAGTCATCTAGAATAGTAGTTCGACAAAGATTTGTAATAAAATAAAGTATATTTTTGTTCTTACAAAGTAACCCTTTTAAGTGTCTATACTATTTAATCTGGATATTTTTAATTTTATTATAAATATATTTTGATAAATTACAAAATAATATTTTTATTTTTATTATAAAATATATACTGATTTAAAATTAATATACATTTTTAGTTAAATATTCCTAAAAGCAGATTATTATTCCTATCTACATTTAAACAGTTAAATTTAATTTTGATCGACTATTTGATTATTAGTTATAAATAGTTATAAATATTTAAAATTTAAAAGAGCAAAGTAGTGGTCAGTGAACCAATTATAAATGCTTGTATGGTTTATTATTTGTTAAGTACTCTTGTTCAAAATTCGATTTTTATGTATAATTATAGTAACTACTTTGAAAATATTCTTGTTTTAGAATATAAAATTAAATAACAATAACAAATTTAATTTACAAAAATATAATTTCACATGTTACTACAGTAACATTAAATCAAATAAAAATATTTACAATATTTTCAAAAAAATTGTTGTAAATAATGAGTTCAAATGTATAAATAGATAACTTTCTATAAATTAATGTCACAGTTTGTTTGAAATAAAATGCCATTTCAATAATAAGTAGTTAATAAGTAGTATATTCCCGAAAGAATTTATAAAATATTGCAAAATATTTGACAGTGTTCATTTTGATGTATTACCAAATGCGAATAAAATAAAAATTTTTCATTGAAAACAAGTTCAGTGTTGTTAGTAATAAAAAAAAACCGAGATGAGAGGATCTTAATATTTTATATCTGAAATTCAAACAAATTATGTATACAGTACTTGCCATCCTGGCCTATCGTATGTTTTTAAGTTTTCATTTTTAACTAATACTATTTTTATATAGGTAACACGAAATTTTCGTTCACTCGGTACTCATAAATAAATGTATGTTCAACATTTAGAATGTTATAAATATATATATATATGTTTTATTTAAAATAATACCTTACAGTCTACGCCAAATACTAAAAGGAAAAACACTATCTACTGACAGGATAGGACGGTGCAATTTTGTTATACGTGGTTTGCTCTAAATTAAAATTCCGGAATCGTGCCGTTTTGCCGTGTACACTGTACACACAGCAGAGTTTGTACGCTTAGGTTTTAATAAGTCAAATAAAAAAAAAAAAGAAAGAAAAAAGAGGTCATTTTTAATCTTCTGCACAATATATCTAAATTATAGATAATATATGTACATTTAAGGCGCATAATTGTTTGCGCCAGTTTTCGTTAACTCTATGGTTTTTCAATACCTCAAAATGTTATTTAACAGTAATGATATTATAATAATAATGATAATGTAAAGAGACAATGTCAAATTATTTTTTTAAATAGAATTAAAGCTAACAGTATGTACATTGAACAAGTTCTGCGTACGGAGTGATAATTTAATATTTTAATGTAAGCACTCGTTACCTTTATAATTTAATGAGTATCTAATGTTGAAAGATTCATTAATCATTATATATTACCCATAACGATATCATAATATATGTAAAGTAATAACTAAGAATCGTTTTTGAAATTTGATATAATACACAACGCCGTGTCACAACCTAACGAAATCCTATCGTTTGTTCTGAAACAAATAATAATTATTATAGCTGTAAGTTTGCAAGTTGATATCTTATTGATGAATTTTCAAACCATCTATAGTGTCGGTCTCACTAATTTTAAATAGCTTTCTCAAGCATATCCACAGAATACAGTTGAATATAAAAACCATTAAGGCTGCATCTTCTATTTTCAAATTTTATTTTTGTTACAGCATGTTATCGAGTTTTTTTTATCTGTAAATTTCAGCATATTATTATCTTTATAATTACAGTTAAATTAGTGACGTTAAATCGTCAACTCTTAATAATTATATTCTATAGAAGTCTAATATGTATTATAATTTACGGAAAATGTTTTGTATACATATATATATATATATATAATATATTTATAATATTCTTTGTATTACTATTATTATCAAAGCCGAACACTAATAATTGAGTATAAGGATATGATTGTCAATAATTATTAACATATTAAAGTAATACATAATATCAAAAATTATAGTTGCACAAATAACGGCAACACATTGACGTCATTTTAATTATAAATATTAGCAAATACATCAATTTAAATATGTGTACTAGTAGATTATTTTCTATACTTGTTAAAAAATATATATATGTATGGTATAACCATAATTAGGTTAAATATTCTATTGATGTTAAAAATTACTTATAATATAAATAATATAAATCAAATATAATCACTCAGATATCAGAAACATTATTTTATTATTATTTTATAACATTATTTTCAGGTTAGATTAAAAAAAAAAACGGTATATATTTCTATCTGTAAAATATAAAAAAATATATATAATTGAATAACTTCAATAATTTCTTATATTATATAATAAATATTTGACAAATTAAATTAAAAAAAAAAAACTAATGGATTTTTCCCTTTTTATTTTATTTAAGAAAATTACAGTTGTAGAGAATTTTGTCAAATTACGAGTTATCTTATTTTTGATTGGGTCACTGATGTGATTTATGTAAGTATTATATTTGAATTCAATAATCTACTTCGTATACCAAAACTGATTATAAGCATTTGATTCTTAACATTCTGTCAAATTATACTATTTTTTATTATATTTATATTTATATTAGTAATTTATTTTTTTATGAGTAATACCTACGTAAGATTGAATTATATTTTTTTTTGAGAATAGAATATTTTCATTTATCAATAATAATGAAGATAATATATAAAATCTGACTATATATATTTTAAATCCGTGCATATTTGAAGTACATTAAAAATTCTTATTTGTGTAAAACATATAAAATAAGTATGACCTTAGTCTTAACTTATCAGTTATAGTTTTTAATAAATAAATTAACCTAAACATAAACTCTAAAAATATTCCGGAGTTTTTCATTAGTTCTATAGAAAAAAAAAAATAATGAACATTTAAGTTTTTATGTATTTGCAAAATAGTTTATTATAATCAATATCTTAGTCAAAACCTTGGTTTTTCATTACTAATTCATCAGATATGGAATTTCTGCATAACCATGAACACTTTCACAAATAATAAAAACTCACAATTGTATTAAAGATAAACATTTTACATATACATTTACAATATATTACATGCATATTGTATAATATAATAATATCATAATAATATAATAATATCATAAGTGCAATTAAAAATAATAGAAATTAAATGTAAATATATACATTTTATAAAAGCATTCATGTTATTTAAGAAAAGGGAAATTATTTCTATGAAGTTTATAGACTATTACTATAAACTAAGATGTTTTAAAAAGCGAAAATTGCTATAAGCGAAAAGTGAAATAATATATTATTTAAACTGTAAATATCGAAGAGACGATATAAGTTAATTAAAGTTATTAATTTAGTACTTGATTTTAATTTTTGTAATATTGGTGATACTATGAAAACATTTAATATGAAAATTTCTAGGAAAAAATCATTATAAAAACATATTATAAGAAATATTATTTATTATAAATAATATAATAATAATAATATAATATAAATGATTATTTGAACTAACTATTTTATGGATATTTATAAAATGTATAAAAGTTTTTCTTATTATTTATATACCAAAAATTAATAATAATAATAAATTGTAGTAAATAAAAATTGGACATATTATATTTATTAGAGCATAATTTATTTTATTATATTATCATAGTTTTTTTAATAATATTCGTTTAATTTATGAAAAATCAAAATGTTTTTTTTTTTTTTTTTAGATTCTATTAAACACTTAATACAGTTTAACTTCAAATCTACTGAAAATATTATTATAAATATTCATGTTTGCAATTTACAAAAAAAATTAACCACAATGTTACGTTAAAATTACTGCATAATATACAAGTATATTTTTAACTTAAACTTAGTTCATGTTAAAACCTAGTTTATTCATTGTATTGTTCTATATTTTTAACAAACTATTTAGAAGTAACTTTTTTCCACTCTTTTTTGAATTTAATTACAGTGTATACAATGAAATGGTTGAAGTTTTGTATTATACTATAATTAATTTATATTATTATATTATAAACTTTACTCGTAAAAGAAATTAAAACATTTATATATATATATATTACAAGTAATTTTGTAATATAACTGTTACTTTAAAAATACGATTATTAACAATTACGGCGGATTTGACTGTAATACAAGTTGTCAATATAATTCGAATTAAAAAAAAAAATGATGTCAATAATCCCCGGGAAGAGTAACGAGCTGTGTATTTTTTTTTGTTAGTAGTTGTCATAATTTTAGAAATAACTGCATCTTAAAAAATACACCAAAGTAGCTAAATTGCCTATACATATCGCCGCGTTAGATATATTACGGAATGATTTATATAATATTCTTATGAGTAGGTAGCATATTATTGTATTATCGTAATAAATTATAATATATTGTTCATCATTTTACATCATTATATTATTATGCAGTATAATAAACCTACATTTTTTTTTTTTTAAATTTTATTTTATAATATTTTCATATTCACATAATATGATTTGATTAAAGTATTAAACTATTAATTCTAAACCACTGTTAATTGTTTCTTGTGATAAATTATTTTAATTTTTAAAAATATTAAAATGACGTCGTACCTACATGACATATTGTCTCCATATAACAATTTACTTCCAATTCTTAAATTGTATGTTGTTGGCTTAAATATTAGAGTGAATTGAACTATGATGCTATTTTCAGGTAATAACATTATGCATGTTCTATCGTGTAATTGTTATGATAGTTTTAATATTTGTAATTAAGTTATAAGTAGTATGTAAAGAATTAATACTTACAATTCTTATGTATCACTCAAAAATGTAACTGGAGAACATTAATTTTGGTATATTATGCTTAAATATAATAGAAAAAATACATGCAAATATGGACGTCCTCTTGAGATAATTTTTCACCGTATTTTTGATATAATAAATATATATGATACTTAATGTATTTATGTATACAACTGAGTCACGAGTAAGTGAAAAATAATAAAAAATTAAAATTTTAAACGTGTTTAGTGAATAATACTTTATCTAAAAGAAAGAAGTTGTAGTAAATGTAGTATTTAGATACATAAAAATATTCATTACTTTATGATTTATATTGTTTAATAGTGATAAATCATAACATTTCGAGTACATTATTGCAACGATTTATTATTTGTTAACATGTACTATATTTTTGTCATCCTACACTTAAGAAGATATATCGATTTTTTTTTAAATACCTATATATGAATATAAATGTTTTATACTTTTTATATCTTATCTAAAAGTGTATTATATATGTGGCTTAATATTATTATTTTTATCATAAAATATATACTTACAGTATATATAATATATTTTTCTTATTTATTCAATAGTACTTACAAATATGATATATGTATTGTATTATGTTTGGACCACATCTTTATTTTATTCATTTATACGTTCTGTTTCAACTTCATTTGAAAATATTTTATAATTATTAAGTCTGCAGATGATTATTTATAATCAAATTATAATATTATAAAATATTGATAATTTATTAGGAAAGTTTTCTTAATCATGAAATACACCTTTATTCAGGTGCAGATCCAGAAGGTTTAAGTGGATTTAGACCTCACCTGTTTTTAGTAATGTTAATTATTTTATATTTTTTTCATATTATATATAGTTCATATGTTATGAAAACCATAAATTCAAAATATAAATACTATTTTTAGTATTATTATACAATTTTCTCTTTAATAATATTATCTATCTTATTGTGTATTAAAATTGGAGATTGTTGTTGATATTTTCCTCGCTATTTTCTGAAAATTTAGTTCAATTCTCATTTTACATTTTTTAGATCCGTGGCTGCCTGTATTTACATTGCTGTACATAACGTCATGTAGATGTAGTTGGGTATATAAAATAAATTTCTGATTTCTCACGTAGTAAATACAAAATTATTATTTATATAATAAAATATACTTCGTGAAAAAGACTAAATAATTAATTAAAAAATTAATAATAATATCATTTATAACTATTTTAATTTTTTTTAAAACCCAATGTTTCAATTGGTTTTTACGAAGAAGTGAATGGGTTATAGAATGCATTATTAATTGAAGTAGAAGTCCTTTGTACCTTCGGCTCACGGTCAAAAGCTAGGAAAAAGCTTAAGAATGTACCAGGTCGTATATTATTTTCTAACGATGTATTTGGTAAAGTGTAGTATGTTTACTTCAAAAACCAAATTCCAAATCGGATAAAAATATTTTTAATCCGAAAACTAAAACATAATTTTTTAGTCTTATGAGTCGCATGTCATTAAAAAAAAAAATTAGAACAATTATAATATTATATATATTGGAAATAATGACTCAGTCTTTAATTTTAAAATGATTTTCATACTAATAAAAAATACATACTTTTTTTCGTACTATAATTTGTATACATTTTTGTACACACATTGTTTATTAATATTTATGTTTTAGATAAATTTAAAAAAAATAAAATAATAATAAATTACTGTTTTTTTTTTTTTAGTTTTTAGGAATAAAATTGAGCTCTATATGGATAATGAGTAAAATACTTAAAAAGTATTTGCTAAAAAAGCAAGTAAAAAAAATATATCGTCAAAATGCCAAGGTTGTTGGAAAAGTTACACTTTTAAAGAAAAAAAAAATAAAACTAAAAATGAAAAAAACTCATTAATTTGTTAAAGAAACGTTATAATATATATTCGTACAAAAAGCTTTGCCAAAACTTTTCAACCGATCTATTTGTAAGAATACAAATTGCTCAGTTACAATAAAGGAGAACTTTATCCGTATACATAATTAAAAAATAAATAAACATATATCTAGTATAATATTATAATATAGAACGATGTTATTCGAAAGTTAACGTTTTTCTAACAGCATTATTCACACCATTTAACCGAGCATCCGGATTATCGTTTTCCAAATAAAATTTATGTGTATACATGTACAAAATATTCTTATTTACCCGCGTATATATTAAAAGGTCTGAAACTTTTAATGTGTTATTGTAAAAAGTTTATGGTACAGTAAAAGTGTGTGAGCTTGGGTAATTTTTATAATGGTTTACGATATTATAGCCCGCAGTGCCGCATGTACATATTATTATAGTGGTGAAGAAGTTTTTCCGCTAGTAATCGTTCGTAACGAATCGGTAAAAATCGTGATAATAACGTATTGCTGTTCATTTAGGCATTTTCTTTTTTCCGTTTTTATTTTATGAAAGCAACAAAATACTAGTATTATAATAATAATAATGTGGTTTATGGTAATAAATAATCACTCACAATTTATAAAATATTAAGCACTATATTACTGTGATATGTATGTACAAGAATGAAATATAACAAACAAATACCAATTACGCGTACAATATTACTGCGGACTGAACAACACGGTAAGTCGCGATACGTAGTCACTGACGGAATGAAAATTGAGCATCTGATCAGCTGGTATTTATAGGCTCCGCTTTGTTCTAGAACATCCCCGAATATACTCTAGCGAGACCATCGCGGAATATTCTAGAACATGGGTTTTTCCTATTGTACGCTGTCGACATCGTAAATAATTTGGGCGGCTCGTTGTGTATTGTTCACGTCGCCACATCACCCCCCTACCAGTGATGGAGTCAGCAGGAACTTATTTGAAGACGTTCGGGGAAATGGACTCTTCTACCGGAACGCGTTTTCCTGTCTTTTGTTTCTGGTGTCGGTTCTTCTGTTTTTGGTTCCTTATTTGCGATAGATTCGGGTGTGGCATGTTTCATGTTTCTGGAGCTAACCTCCTCGTGTATGTCATCAGCAATTATGTAGGCTGGTTTCAGTCTATCAATAGTCACTGTTATCTTTTTCCCTTTCACGTCAATGCAGAAGGTTTTCCGATTGCGACTTACAACTGGGTATGGGCCGTCGTACGGCATTTGTAGACAGTTTTTCGGTCCATCATGACGAATAAACACTTGTTTGGAGGTGGCGAGGTCCTTAAATATGAAATTTTTCTTTTCTCCGTGGCAGGTTCCATTTACCGGTTGTATCTGGCGAATCTGGTGTCGAAGATCCTTGATGAACTCTGCTGCGTTCTCAAACTTAGCGTCATCTGATCTTGTTGAGAGAAATTCACCAGGTAGACGAAGTGGTTCTCCGAATACAAGTTCTGCGGATGTGGACTTCAGATCCTCGCGCCAAGCTGCTCGTATGCCTAATAAGACTGTTGGGAGTATTTCAGTCCACCGTTTGTTCTGGTGACATTTGATAGCGGCCTTAAGCTGTCGATGGCTTCGTTCTACCATACCGTTTGCTGAAGGGTGGTAGGCCGTAGTCCTAAGGTGATTTGTACCAGTCAAATATCCTAGATACTTGAAAAGGTTTGATTCGAATTGTCTCCCTTGATCAGTCGTTATAATAAGAGGTGTACCAAATCTTGAAATCCAATGTGTATAAAATGCTCGGGCGACAGTCTCTGCTTCTTGGTTCTCCAAAGGTATCACTTCCGGCCATCGAGTAAATCTATCGATACACGTAAGGCAGTAGCGGAATCCTTCTGAATATGGCATAATGATGAGGTCTAAATGTACATGTTCGAATCTTTGTGATGGTTGAGGAAATGAACCAAGTGGTGCGTTGTGTTACCAACTTGGTAGTGGCTTTTATGCCTGGATGTGAAAGACGATGGACAGTATTAAAAGCAGCACGTCGAAAAGATTTTGTAATGAAAGGTCGGGCGGTTGGTGTCATGGTGTCGCAAAACACAGGAACATCCATGCCGGGCATTTGAATTTGCTTAAGCTGTAGTCCAGTGTCACTCCGTAAATACGTTTTTAATTCGTCGTCTTCTTGTTGAGATTTAGCCAGGGCAGTATAATCCAGTGTATCCGAAAGAACTTCCACTCGAGAGAGAGCGTCGGCCACGATGTTCTGTTTACCTGGCACATATCTTATGTCTGTAGTAAACTGTGAGATATAATCTAGGTGACGAAATTGGCGTGGTGAGCACTTTTCAAGTTTCTGCTGAAAGGCGAAAGTGATGGGTTTGTGGTCAGTGAAAATGGTAAAATTGCGAGTTTCTACCATGTGTCGAAAATGTTTGACAGCAAGATAGATAGCAAGGAGTTCACGATCGTAGGCTCCGTATTTAGATTCAGTTACTGAAAGTTTTTTTGAAAAGAATGCGAGAGGCTGCCATCCCGTGTTGACGAATTGTTGGAGAGTCGCGCCCACTGCGGTGTCAGAAGCATCACTTACAATGGCCAATGGTGCATTGTCGCGAGGATGAGCAAGTAACGTGGCTGAGGCAAGTTTCTCTTTACAATTTTCGAAAGCAGCAGTAGCTTCAGGTGTCCAGTTGATAGGAGTTTTGCCTTTGAGATTGGGAACCAGTAAGACGTTCAATGGTGCTTGTGCTTCTGAAGCTCCGGGTATAAAACGTCGATAGAAGTTTATCATACCCAGGAACTGTCGTAACCCTTTTGCTGATGTCGGTTTCTTGTATTTCAAGATGTCGTCGATTCTGTCAGGTAAAGGACGTGTGCCATCTGTGGAAATAAGGTAACCTAGGAATTTGACTTCTTTTTGTCCGAAAATGCACTTGGAAGGGTTGATTACTAAAGAGTATTCACGTAACCGATTGAAAATGATCTGTAAGTGCTTGATATGTTCTTCTTCAGAAGTAGAAGCTACCAGTATATCATCGATATAACTGAAACAAAACTCAAGTCCACGGAGTACTTCGTCAATAAAACGTTGGAACGTCTGAGCTGCGTTTCTGAGTCCGAAAGACATAAAAGGAAACTCGAAAAGTCCAAATGGTGTTATTATGGCCGTTTTATTGATATCTTCCTCTGCTACAGGAATTTGATTATAGGCTCTTACCAGATCGATTGTTGAGAAAATGTTTTTTCCGTGAAGGAAGTGTGTGAAATCCTGGATGTGACGAACTGGGTAGCGGTCTGGGATAGTTCGAGTATTAAGTGCACGATAATCTCCACAGAGTCGCCATGCGTCCGTAGTGTTCTTTGAAACCAGGTGGAGTGGTGAAGACCAAGGGCTTTTAGAAGGTCGAGCTATACCCAAATTTAGCATAGTCTCAAACTCCTTTTTGGCTCCCTTGAGTTTGTCAGGGGCTAGACGCCTTGGTTTACACGCGACGGGAGATCCTGGTGTCGTCTGGATGTAATGTTTGGTGTTGTGTTTGATGTCCTTGATTACTCCAACAGGTCGGGTTATCTCAGGATACTCCTGTAATAAGTCATGGTACCTTGTTGTTCCGACAACTGTTTTGATGGATTGTATGTCGCATTTCGCAGCTTGACCCTGTACAGTGAGTTGCGTGAGACCGTCCAAGAGACGTTGATTACGTATATCTACCAGAAGATTATAATGGTTTAAAAAATCCACACCAATGATAGGCTTGGATACATCCGCGACCACAAATCTCCAAGTGAAAACTCGACGAAGTCCGAAATCAAGAGCAAGTGTAATAGTTCCGTACGTAGCAATGGTCGTCCCGTTGGCTGCTGATAGGGAGTAGTCCGATTTATCTCGTTGACCTTGAACCACACTGCGTGGGTATACACATAAATCGGCTCCAGTGTCAATAAGAAATTGTATTCGTGAGACACGATCGGTTAGAAATAGGCGGCGTGGAAATGGCATTGGCTCACTGGCCGCCATCAGTGATTGCCTTTCTAGTTTTCCGACTTATATGTACATGGCTTTACACATTTCTGGGAGTTGGATCCAAAACGCCAGTGATACCAACAGATTCCATTGACACCGTGTGAATTACGACTTCGTGATCGAGATCTTGAACGATGGGCACTAGGATCGGGGCTTCGCCCACGTGCAGGACGGGTGTTGATCTCAGCGATTTCTTTTCTCAGCGCCGTGATTTCCTGATTAATCCCTAGCGCTAGCTGTGAAAGCTTAAGATTTAACGTAGCTTCCAGAGTATTACTCACAGTTGATTCCGCGATCTGAGGTAGCATAGGACCAGACGCGTCTGCAATATTATCTGCGTGTGCTGCGAGGTCCTCGAGTTTGCAGTCCTTGACGATCGCCAGCGCTACCTGAATACTTTTCGGTAGTCGGCCCATCCACAGCGTTTTTAACAGTGTTTCAGGAATGGAGGTGTCAGCTAGGCTTTGAAGATGGCGTAAAAATTGCGATGGTTTTCTATCACCCATTTCGACCCGTTCCAATAGTTGGCGAGTTTTTTCTTCTTGGGATGCGCTGAGACGTTTGACCAATTCTTGTTTAATTTTTACGTACCTGTTTTCCGATGGTGGTGCCATTATGATATCTTTCACTTCAACCGCATATTTGGGTGGTAATGCGCCGACAACATACCCAAATTTCGTACTGTCGATCTTGATACCTGCGCTGGCAAAACTTCCCTCGACCATGGCGAACCAAAGTTCAGGATCCGACGAAATGAACTCGGGAATTTTCACCGCGACTCTGGCTACTGACGATTCATTGTTTTCCATCACGTCGAGGTCACCAATTTGTGGTTTATGGTAATAAATAATCACTCACAATTTATAAAATATTAAGCACTATATTACTGTGATATGTATGTACAAGAATGAAATATAACAAACAAATACCAATTACGCGTACAATATTACTGCGGACTGAACAACATGGTAAGTCGCGATACGTAGTCACTGACGGAATGAAAATTGAGCATCTGATCAGCTGGTATTTATAGGCTCCGCTTTGTTCTAGAACATCCCCGAATATACTCTAGCGAGACCATCGCGGAATATTCTAGAACATGGGTTTTTCCTATTGTACGCTGTCGACATCGTAAATAATTTGGGCGGCTCGTTGTGTATTGTTCACGTCGCCACAATAATAATAAAAACGAGATTGCTCAAAATGTATTGTTTCCTCCTGATAACCGGAACTACAAATGTCCGCAGACGATAACATTGTACATTTTGTTGTCGGACGTACGATAGTGTTAGAAGTTTCAATTCATGGTACCCGAATCAATTGTGTCTTTACTTAGAGCCATTTTTGAAGTTTTTCAGGCTAACAGAAAAGACAGTCGATGTTTTGTATTTATATTTATTAATTAATTAATTTTTTTGAATTTTTACTGATGGGATTCTTGTTTAAGAGTACATTACGTACATGCTTAATGCTTTTATATCTGATGTTTTTCGAGTCATAATTTTTTTCGAGTATTTTAACTATACATAAATTAAATGCTAAAAAAATATGCCTATTTTTTTATATCTATAATTTCATTTCTACTTCGAATTATACATTTTTATAGTATTCCTCACTTCTCATTTCTATTTCATAGAAATTGGTATTCAATCATCAAATCGTTTTAATATTACAATATAGGTAGGTACCTATATTTATTTTTAAGAATTCTTTTAAATATATAAATGGTCATTACACTAATTCTTTAAAAAATGTGTTTAATTTTGTTATCCTTAAATTACCTGATAGTGATTTATTATAAAAACAATACAGCCAAATTAATTATTGTTAAACATAATCTATTATATTAAATTAATTAATCAGTATTATAAATTTGATTTGTAATAAATTTATAGTTGATTAGAATTTTCAATTTTTTACTAATAACAATGATATTAATAATAAAAGGCACATCATAAATGATTTACAGTATTGTATTTAAAATTTAGAGGTAATATAAAATATAATGTGATGAGTAACAACATAGCTGCTTTATATATGGGTGTTATACCACTTGATATTCTATGTTTAATTTTTTTTTCTGCAAATTAATTAATTTAACAGTCCAAAATATCTTGAAAAATCTAATTTCCTTATTAAAAGAAACCGGATTGGATAAATAAATCTAATTATTAATATTCTACTCTTATACATATTCAAAAAAAAAATGCAATTTTATGTATTTAGTATTATAAAACTAAATTAAAAATGGTGGTCTTAGCTGTTTAAGTTGTAGGTATTCGATCATCATCATCATCAAAAAAAGAAACTTCAGTAAAACTCATTTAATTATAATATTATATTTAAAGTGACTGTCACTGACTGAATATAAAATCAATGTAATGAAACATAATATTTAAATAACATTTTTACATATTTTCTTTAATTTAGTCTTTTATAAAAAGATGAGTTTTTGTAACATAGTTTATTTTACTTCAAGAATAATTTTGATAAAAACAAATTATATAACTTACACTGAAATGTATATTATACGATGATACATACAAATATTTAAAATTTAAATAAATAGTAAAAAAAAAATGCTTAAAACATAATTCGCAATTTTTTATTGCTAGTTAATTAGATATATCATTACATTTCTAGGTTAAGTTTGTTTTTACTTCTTTAGTTAGATATAATTTTTTTTATTCTCTACAGTAAAATAGCTAATTTTAAATTCATATATGTATATAAATTGTCATCGTATTTAACTTATTTAATGAGAAATAATTACATATTCATAAACTATGAGTATTTAACTGAAATTTATAATAATAATTATTATTATCGTATTAAGCAAGAACTACAATCTAATAAAGTAAAAAACAAATAAACTAAATGAAATCGAGTAAGGTAATAACAGAGTTAAATTATTAAAAAAAAAATGAATCAAAATCATAAAAAAATGGTACATCTGTCCAGATAATTTGTTGGTGAATTTTTTAGAAGATAATGACAAGTGATCTAATTCAGGTTAATGTTGTGTTCAACACATTGTGAATTTCTTATATATATAAGTTAATTGAAAACACTGATCGGGCAGGACCTTATGATATTTCATATTGTTTGTGACGAGTGGCCACAGTCAAAATAGCAGAGTAGTATACTCGTATTGTCAAAAGTTTTATAGTTTATAAGATAGTGATCCATTTAGTTAAATCGATGGGGTGTCTATTAATTTCAAAATTGAATCAAAATATCAAGTGGACGCAACTAACATATTTTATACCTAATAATATTATAACCGTGAAATCATATAGGATATCAGTTGACGTAAATAATAACTAATGTGTTTACCCTTCAAGTATGCAATCGACTGATTAATCATACAAACAATTTTAAAGGTACGTTTATACGTCGAGTGCATGGAACTCTGTAACACTAGCACACTTCGCGGAAATAAACCTATGTCGGGTTCTTGATGAAAGTGTCATGAGCAATATAAATTATAAATGCTCAAACAAATGCACACAATCGAAACGATATACGTTGCAATATGCATTATGCAGAGAAAATCTATAAACGCATACATTCATGAGTATTTGTGCCGGTTAAGTTTAGCATAGGCGTACGCTGAAAATTATATCATACGATCATAATATAAAACCTCACAAGAACTGAATTGATCAACAGCATCATTGGCCCACGCCAATAAATAGACAATGTTTATACAGTATATGCATCTATAATGCACGCCAGTTTGACAGGTAACAGCTTGCTGCCACATTATAATATAAACAATAACATTAATTTTGATTTATTATTATAATATACATATGACGATAATAATAGACCGTTTTGACCAGAAAACTTAGCTGTGTAACCGCATATATTATAATGTTAAAACTGCAGGCTGCCACCAAGAGTCACGACCCTATAATGTAATAAAATTATATTATACTGTTCAGCGTATATACGTCCCATCGTCAGAGCACTATACGATATCGTGCTCGTTATAATATCGTACGATATAATATAATAATATTATGTATAATGCGCGTACACCCGGTAATAAATACGATTCGGCCGTGGCGATGGGCAAGTCGAACGCGTGACACAAAGGAAAACGACATTGAAAAGAAGCTTTATAACGCATGTGTGTGTGCGAGTGTTATGGTTGTCCGGACAAAGGGAGAGTAGATCCCGTGCAGTATATCTATTGTCAAACCGAGTCAGATAAAACTGCTGTATACGATAATAAGACTTTATTATTTTCCACCGTCGCTGTCTGGTAAAAACGCATGTCTCGAAAGGTGGGTAGACGAGTGGAGCGTATATGTCTTATATATATTATAAATATGTATAAGAAAAAAACAACATAGTTCAAAAGTTATTGTGCCCCGCTGATCGAAATGAATGATGATTGCTCCACGACTGACGACGACTGCCCCACCCCTCTTCCTTACCACCACTACCACGATTATTTCCATTGTGATGTCTAGCGATCAGTGGTGGCCGAGAGGTCTGCATCCACCGTTAAAGTTATCATTTAGTCGTCGTCGATGATTTATTCACTGCTGTTTGAATGTGCAAAAGCTGAACAAGCTACACTTAAAATATCGACTACTCGACCAAGTTGTACATTACCATTAATATATTATAATACTTCAATCAACACACATTAATTTTGTTTACTTACATTACAAGTTATTTCTATAAATTTCTAAGATGAGCTGTCTGAGCTACTTGAGAAATTCTATCTACTCATAAAGCATATTATTCATAAAAGTTTCTATGGACGAATTAATAGGAAACGTATTTTCTCCCGCACAAAATAAATATAAAAGTATTCACATATTTTATATTGATCCAAATATAGTGAATATGAAAAATACATTATGTATTTCGTGTTTATACTAGATTTTTTGTAGCTCGATGAGCGAAAAAGATATTAAATATATTATATTGAGTATTGTTTCACTAAACCCAAATAAACATTGTAAGGTGTTAGGTCGTTACTTAAATGTTTTGTAATGGGTTCTAACTTCTAAGACTTATAACTTATATAATATACACCTAACCTGATGTTTCTGTTAAAATTACTTACTTAATGTACCTACTATGCATATTATAACGATTTCGTAATTCGTTATAACTTATAACTGTTCAGATTTGCTAACATACTATATTTTATTATAATTGTACTATGCGTGTATCGTATAATATTATATAAACGATGTGCGCGCGAGTCCATATCGTTTTGGTCTTCACATATGCACTCATCAGTAACATGTCGAACGAAGAAGAAGAAAAAAAGACGAATCATACATCGAGCACCAATGAGTCCGGAAAGCTATTCGTCACGCAGACAATAATGCATGACAAAATTTACACACTGTACCGATGCCGCTGCCGAAATCCATTAGTTACATACTAATACAATATAATTGTTATTGGTCCACGGTCATCGACTATGTAAATAAATCGAAAAAATCTTCCCGCTGTTCCGATATGAATAACAATAAATACAATAATGATATTCAAAATGTTTACCGGAATCGATGATGACCGTATTGTGAGTTTAAAAAATACGTATATTGTGTATAGAAATAGGTAACACGCCAAATTCGAAGTAGAGGCACGTAAAACGTTGTTGAGTTCGATTAAAAACAAAATCGAAAATGTGTACTATATGTACAAACTAAAAAGTCAAAAACAATTTATTGAGTTTCAATGATCAAAAGAATAATAATATACCTACTATATTTTGTGGTAGGACATAAACGCGTATTGCCATCAAAGATCTAATCTCAGTTAACAATAAACCAAACAAAGAATTTCCTTTTTATCACAATGATGAAATTTACGTAATTTATCACTATGTATGTTTTTCCTCAGTGAGCATATAATATTGTGATGTACATGTTCGTGATTTTTATTTTGCTTTGTAACGTCATAAAATAAATGATTGAGTTTTATTTATCAACTGGAAACTTACATTAAACACTTCAACATGACATATAAAATATATATAGTATCGTTATGTATAGGTTTCTTAATTTATATAACGTGCTATTGAAATGTATTTCGAAACTCATATAATATTTGTATAGGTTGGAGAGGCGTGATCAATATTACTATTTACTTTAAATCAGATACGTTTTCGTAAGTCAAATGAAATTTTTTTTTATTCAAAAATGCTCACCTACCTACTTATCGTTAGAATTTTAGTTGCATTCTGTTTTATTTGTCTTTGTCTTCAAATAACAAAAATACGATTTACTGGCAAGGTGGCATTACAAAAAATATAATATAAAAAAATCTCTTCCACCAGGATTCATATTTATTTAGACACACCACTACTCACATCACTTCCGTTATTTAACTTCAGATCTGTTTCTCTGCTATGCTTCTACAATTTATACATATACATATACATATACATATATATATATATATATATATATATATATATATATATATATATATATGCTATATTTTTGTTGTTTGTGTTTGTTTACGACATTGATTTTCTTTTTGGATAATAATTATTATTATTAACTACGATTCACTTGAAATGGCACAATAACCTTGATTAGCAGTGAAAATTCTGTATAAAAATATAATATTAATGTGATGTGTTTATAAGTATTGTAGTGTAGAGTAGTGTTTTAGTGTGCATCAAAAACAGTGTTGTCGTAAAAATTCTGGTAAAAAACATACGTAATCTTATATATTTATGTGAAGATATCTAATTACTTAGTGTAAGCGAGGTCCCTAGCAAATCGTTGTTCGGGGTAACCACGCTTTAAAATGAATATGTCTAACGACAAGTGGACTGTATGTATGATTAAGATATATATATTGTGTATAGATAATGAGATGTATTAAAATATAATATAACAAAGTCAATATAAATTATCAATTAATACATCAAGATATAATTGTATGAAATTACAATACAATTATTACAACAAATTATACCAATATATATAAAAGAAACAATAAAACAAAATATATTAAACAAAGTTATAAAAAATTGTACCGATATATATATATATAAAAAACAATAAACAACAAAGTTCTTACCGCGTATTGCGCCACTGCAACAGCCGACAAAACACCAATAATTACGTGGAAATTACCAACGCAAAAGAATACGGTGACTAGCGAGCCAAACGGTCGCGGCGGCCCATATATATAGGGACCGTCGTGGATAGATCAGCAGCGGGGGGAGGGGGTGTCGCGTCTAGAATATTCGAGTTTGTCGCAGTGGCCCAGGCGCGTTTGTCGAATGATCGAGAATATCGTCGATCATTCCAGAGCTGTATCCAACATCCTCCCGCCTTTGAAAGGATGCTTTCAAAATTACAAAATAAACAAATAATGAGTAATGAATTGTACATCTTGTACCACTTTACATTAAATAGATGAAAATGATAAAAAATACAAAAAAAACTGGTTGATAGAAGAACCTTCTGATCAGGACACAGGCAGCTTCACCACTTGAGATGGACTGCCTTTACTGACAGACACACAAATAGAGCAAGATAAGCCTTGTTAGTCTTAGCACCTCGTCGACGGCTTTCTTTCACAATAAACGGTCCACCGTAATCCATGCCAACGAATGCGAATGGTCTATGAGGCTGTACTCGTACTGGTGGCAGGTCTGCCATGACTGGTTGTGGGCAAGCAGCTCTATGGCGCACACATCTAACACATGTATGTATAATTTTCCGAATGGCTGCACGTCCTGACACAATCCAATATTTCCTTTGAATCATAGCCATAACTAATTTTGGACCGGCATGTAGAAGGCTCATATGATAATGGATTATGATTAACTGCGTTACATGAGCAGCCTTAGGGAGCAACACCGGATGCTTAGCTTTCTCGGTCAGAAGCGAGAAACGAAGTCGACCGCCGACACGTATTAATCCTTCCTTGTCTAAATATGGTGACAACTGAGCAAGTGAATTGGGGGTTATCGATGCCGATGTATTTTCTAACTGCTTCCGTAAGTCTTCCCAATAAAAATTTTGCGTAAGCTTAATAATGTTAAGAAGTGTTCGATTGAGTTCAATTTGAGTAAGTAGGCCCCTCCTTACAGGCCTCCGTTTGCAACGGTCAATGAGGCGCCATACATACGCGAGTGTTCGTTGCATTCTCGTTAATGACGAAAAACGACGGAAGATCTCTTCTGATTCTTTACATTTAAGAATATGCAACACACACTTGACTGGTTGTTTGTAATCTGGAAGTTGCTCGGAAGGAAGTCTTGTTAAAGTTTGACTCGGCCATTGTTCTTCAGGCTGCCGTAAGAATTCCGGACCGTTCAAATGCAACTGCGAAGCAACTAATTGGCTTGGGAGTAACCCTCTTGATGCCGGGTCCGCTGCATTTTCCGTAGTTTTTACGTGATTCCACTCACATTGTGGCAGTAGCTCCTTTATTTTGTTTACTCTATTTGTAACAAATATTTTAAAATCCTTGGGCTCGGCCTTTAACCATGACAAAACAATCGTTGAATCAGAGAATGCTTTGATGCTTTGTACAGATACTAATTCCTTTAACAGTGACATCTTATGTGAAAGGAGACGTGCTAACAAAAGTGCGGCACATAGTTCTAACCGGGGTATGGTCAAAGACTTATCGATCTTGGATGTCTTTAGCGGAGCAACCTTTGACTTGCAAGCAATGAAATGCACTTTAATAAGACCTTGATTGTCCGTTACTCGTAGAAAGACCGTCGCAGCATAACCCCTTTGTGACGCATCTGCAAACCCCACTAGCTGAGCCTTTATGCATTTTCCAATGCTAATATGACGAAGTAACTTCAAGTGCGCCAACGATGTAAGTTCTTCTATGAACATATTCCACTTGGAAGAGATCTCATTGGAAATTGGAGTGTCCCAGTTCAGTCCTTGGCGCCATAGCTCTTGCATTAGGCACTTAGCCCAGAAAACCATTGGGCCTAATGTTCCAATGGGATCATATAATCGAGCGAGGACTGATAGTACTGATCGCTTTGTAGGTTGCATCTCTGTAATATTTGACCTGTATCCGAATGTATCTCCATACGGGTCCCAGTAAAGTCCCAATATTTTTATAGCCAGTCCAGAATGAGGTTCATAGTATGGGTTACTGGCGCAGTCCTCCTTCGCAATGCCTTCCAATACTTCGGGGCAATTACTGGCCCATTTACTGAGCTGAAAACAGCCTTTCTGTAACAGCCCAACGACTTGACATTGAACCTTCAATATGCCTTCCCTTGTATCGGCCCCTGCAATAATGTCATCCACATAGGTATATGACCGCAGAAATTGCCTTGCCAATGGAAATTCTGGACCATTATCTTGTTCCAATTGAAGAAGACAGCGAATTGCTAAAAACGGTGCTGAATTTATACCATAGGTAACAGTGCACAACTCGTATTCCTGTACTTGCTCGTGTGGTGAACGTCTCCAAAGAATGTGTTGGTAAACACGGTCTTCTTTTCGAACGAATATTTGTCGATACATCTTAACTATGTCCGCTATGAATATGTACTTATAGAATCGACAACGCAACAAGATGTCACCGATATCGGTTTGCAATTTAGACCCAGTTGCTAAGCAGTCATTCAGAGAACGTCCCGACGAAGAAGGGGCGGAGGCATCAAAAACAACTCGAATTTTTATATCATTCTCCTTCCGTTTTACAACTGCGTGATGTGGTATGAAATATTCTCCGGTGCGTTCAGCCAACTTCATATGGCCTAGTGCAATATATTCATCCATAAAATCACGATAGGCGTTATATAGCTCTTCGTCCTTACTTAGGCGACGTTCAAGATTATATAAGCGATTCAGAGCTAATGCCCGGGACGATCCTAGGCCTAATGAATGAGCGTCATGCTTTGTATTTCCCTTATCCATTGAACTAGAAATTATGGATTTGAAAGGCAAAGCAACATGGAATCTTCCATTACAATCCCGCGATACTGTTTCTTGAAAATGTCTTTCACATGCTTCATCTTCTGTGCTTGGGCTATGGTTTATATCAAGTTCTTCAACTTCCCAAAATCGCTGTAAAAGCTCACCTATATTTTGATTATCTGATGCCGCATGAACCACCAACGATGAAGCCGTAGAGTATTCTCTTGACCCTTCTATGGCTCCGACTATTACCCATCCAAACTGTGTGTTCAATGCTGACGGCAGACCGGGACTATGGACAATGTCCGATCGCGATCGCAAGATGAATGGATATAAATCCCCTCCAATCAGCATGTCTACTGAACCTGGTACATCAAAATCGGGGTCAGCGAGTGGAAGATGCCCGTATCGCTCACGAATTGAAATGGGTAATTTTTGATTCGGCATAAGAGCGGTGATTTTTGGTAATATTACAATGTTGGTGGCCGATATTTGCGGTGCATCATACAACAAAGGAATAAAGCTACAATTGGTTGAACCCTTAACAGTTCGTACGGGCTGCTGTGCCAGACCACTAACCTCTACTCGTCCCTTGTGACGTGGTAAACCAAGTTGGATCGCACACTGATTGGTAATGGCCGAAATTTGTGATCCAGTATCTAATAAAGCTCGCACTGGCACCAGCTCACCAGATTGGTCTCGTATTCTCACTATCGCCGTAGCCAGTACAACACTAACATCCGATTTCACAGCGCCTGAAAAGTTAGTAGCTGTACAGTTCTGATCCGTGGTGCTTTCAATCGGTTTTGAAATTGCCATTGTATTAGGTGTTGATGTTTTCCCTGAACCCTTATGTTTTGAATCTAAATGGAGCAATACACTGTGTCGTCCTTCACAAGTTTTGCACAAGTACGCCGACTTACAGGAGTTTGCTTCATGATCCGGACGTAGACAAACAAAACATAATTCTTTCTTAATGACAAACTCCCGCCGTTCGGCGACCGATTTCCTCTTGAACATTAAACATCGAAATAACGGGTGATCACGATCGCAAAACGCACATTTGTTCTTGGCAGTGGCAGTAGTCGATAATGAAGTCTTCACGGACGTCTGGCCGCCCTTGTCCTTTCTAGAACTACTGTTGCCCACTGACAGCGTACCCGTGTTAGCGCCGACGTTTTCTAAAATCTTACACCGATTCGCAGCAAAATCCAACAGTTCGTCCAGCTTCGGTATGCTTTCTTGAGGTACACTTGCTTCAAATAATCGACGAGTATCAGGATCAATGACGCGGGCTCCGATGTAGAATAGCAAGAAACCAGACAAATCAACAACACCAAGTGCCTTTAGCGCAGCCACATTCTCACGAAAAGTATTAACAAAAGATGATAACGAGGATACCGATTCCCGTTGTAAACGTTCAAATGAAAATAATTTATCACAATGTGCTGTAGCAAGAAGCCGCTTGTTATCATAACGATCCCGAAGCGCACACCAGGCGATTACATAATTATCTGAGGTTAGTGGAACTGATTTGACAATGTTCAAGGCCGATCCTGATAAGCAAGACACCAAATAATGAAAGCGCTCTATATCCGTTATTGACCGATTTTCATGCACTAGTGACGTGAACATATCGCGAAACGCGCACCAATTTAAAAGACTACCGTCGAATTTTGGAAGCTCAATCTTCGGCAACGACAGCGATGCACGAGAATTATACGTATTTTCGCGTTCTACGATTGCACCTTGATGTGTAATTGAAGGATATCCACGTAATTTCGAAAACACCACTTGAATTTCTCCGCACATTTTTTCCATGTCCTCAGTAATTTCTAAATCTGAACTTGTAAATTCGTCAGACCTGTTTAATTCAACCAGTGAAGAAAGAACATTTCCTTGCTCCGCTTCAAACGACTTAACCGCACGTTCTAATGTCCCGTGACGTGCGAAAAATATTGGTCGTTTATGCTCATCCGTGTCCGCTTCCATAGCCAGTGCATGTATTTTCCGTATTGAATTTAACGCCGCGTCCCTTGCGACGCGTGCTCGCGTTAATTCTTGTTTCGAAGATTTTGAAGGTGCCATATTGATAACAAAATATCCGGAACGAAGGTCCAAAAAATGTAAGCGAGGTCCCTAGCAAATCGTTGTTCGGGGTAACCACGCTTTAAAATGAATATGTCTAACGACAAGTGGACTGTATGTATGATTAAGATATATATATTGTGTATAGATAATGAGATGTATTAAAATATAATATAACAAAGTCAATATAAATTATCAATTAATACATCAAGATATAATTGTATGAAATTACAATACAATTATTACAACAAATTATACCAATATATATAAAAGAAACAATAAAACAAAATATATTAAACAAAGTTATAAAAAATTGTACCGATATATATATATATAAAAAACAATAAACAACAAAGTTCTTACCGCGTATTGCGCCACTGCAACAGCCGACAAAACACCAATAATTACGTGGAAATTACCAACGCAAAAGAATACGGTGACTAGCGAGCCAAACGGTCGCGGCGGCCCATATATATAGGGACCGTCGTGGATAGATCAGCAGCGGGGGGAGGGGGTGTCGCGTCTAGAATATTCGAGTTTGTCGCAGTGGCCCAGGCGCGTTTGTCGAATGATCGAGAATATCGTCGATCATTCCAGAGCTGTATCCAACACTTAGTATGTATCATTAGTAACCTACAATAGAAATCTGTTCGTGAAAAATATTATATTTTGTTCATTTGTGAGCTCATACTCTATTCAGACACAAACGCATGTTAAATATTTTAAACTATTTGAAAAAGGCTTTGAATGAATTTGTATTTACATCCAAGCATTAAATATAATCTACATGTAATATTTTTAAGAAGTAATTTTAACATGTTTAAAACTATTTAAGTTTAACCTTTATGAATACTATAGGCTAGTTTAAGATATAGTATAATATATGAGTATCAGTAAGCATACGACATACAATATACATAATGTATAAAATATTTTAGTTAAAATGTACATCATTTATAATATAATCTAGAGAATATTTGTTGACAAGTTGTAGTATAAAAGTTTTTCAAGTATTTAATTTAATTTAATTTAAAAAAAAAATGAAAAAAAATGGATAATTTGATAAATTTATGTTTAAGAAATTTATTTAATTTAATTTTTTTTTAAATTATATTAAATTTTAGTATGTTCATTTTTAGTTGTTAAATATTTTATTTTATATTATGTTGAATAGTTATTTTATAATTATTTCAATTCATTCCATTTTATGATTGGCTGTTAAGTTTATATTTAAATAAGTGGTGTACTAATTTATATTATAGTGTTTGCATATTTCATCATAACATTTTTTCGCCAATGACTTACACTTTTTTACGAATTTCTCAAATTAAGTTATGAAAACTGTTGATTTTTTACAATAATTTCAATGGCTTACAAGTACAAACACGTGTCAAATATAGTATTATAAAATATCGTAAAACTAACTTCATGTAATAATGAACGACATTTATAGGGCCTTACAGTGGAATTGTATAATATAAATATGAATTAGTGTGAAATAGCAATATTTTCTGCTGTAGATTTTGTGCGGTGGCAATTTCGTATAACGACCTTCATATAGCCAACAAAAGGTTTAATTTGTACACGCACAAAACCACACGTATATTATTAATTTTGAGTTGGGTGAAAAAAAAATGTATTTATGTACAATATTACCGGGCAATAAATTTAGGCCGAAATACAGCCTACAGAATACAACGCAATAAAACGATCGTAAAGATGACTATACGGCCATAACAACGCACTGATTGCCTCAGGATCTTTTCTATCTCCCGACTTGGAAACCGGTTTTTTTATTACTTTTATTTTATTTTTTTCTTTGCAACCAGCTACCTCTGTTACACCAGTAAATCCTTCGACCGATAGCCTTAGGGGGTCACTCAGTATGTATAGAATATATAATTGTATTTATTAAATTTTTTTTTCTTTTTTTTTTTTTTAATTAATAACTAGTCACAATTTCTCATTCTTTTTTTCACCCAAAGTTAATTACAATAAACCTTTCATACTGCTGATACTATCGCTACCGGTTTATTAAGGAGTAAAAAACGATGATGGTAACCAAAAGAAAATGTTATGGATTAAAATAACGTATAACGACTAACGTGTATAACGTAATTTACTGTAGAGTTGTGTTGGTGTTTATATTAATGCCTAATAATAATAATAGTAATAAAAATAATAATAATGTTAACATGATATGTTTTTTAATTCAAATTATATTGATTACTATAGCTATAATAAATATAGTCGATGCAAAAATAATGATAATATTATAATAATTTATAGGCATGTAATCGAAAAGTAATATTAGACATAGCGTATTGTTAACTAAAATAAACCTCAAATAAATCTGACAATTAAAGTGGTTTACTTAGATTAATATTAAATAAATGATAAGATCAGACTGATCAGAGATATTGAGACTGATCAGTTATTCATGATCTAAAATTAATATGTAATACTATTTTGGTACATTTTCTCGATTGAATTCGTGTAAAAAATAATACATCGCTAGATAGTGTCATTAATTATTAATTATTATGCATGAAATATTAGTATGAATTTTAATGGAGTAATAAATTATTACAATTGACATTTTTAAAATGTAAAAATACAATTTAAGTTGAAAGACATTAAACGATTTTTATTATTGAGGAAATTCAAAAATTAATTTAATAACATTATCATTCAGAATATACTTTTGCATAATACGCTTTTATTAATTTGTAACGCGGAAACGATTCTCTATAGTCTTAATGTAATAATAAAAAAAAAAAAAAAATAGACAAACAAATGGACAATGGTGAATAATAATATTGCAGATGAGGTTCAATAAATATAATATGGTACCTTTATAATGAATAACAAATTATGTAATACAAATATATTGTGTAGGTAAGTGTATAAAGTAGTACATTTTACCGGAAGTATGTTGAACAGTGCAATGTAACGAAATGTTATATTTTATATCACACCTAACCAAACGTCAATATGATCAAATATCCTATGAATAATAGTTAACGAGAGACGTTATTAATGCGTAACTAACCATGGTTCCTCCTATCATTTTTCACGGGCTTCAACCAAAGCATCTGTTGCGAATCGTTGCGTATATGCCTCGTCTTGGAACGATAATTCCCCCAAAATAGGCGTATATATTCACACTGGAATATTCGACGGACGACGACTGATGAATTAATCGTGATAGTCATTTCACAACTCGATAACCGTAATCAAGAAAAAATTGTTATTTATTTTAACAGCTATACGTACAGTACGTCATAAAACCCAAGTCTGCCGAAGCAGCCTCAGAAATTGGACCCATATTACCTCCTGCTGACGTTTGACATTTAGTCACAAGTCGACTGCGTTGTTGTTACAATAGTTTCGAAATACCTCTCTCAAAAATAATGATGTCTTATATAGTGGGCGTATTTTGAGTTTTTCGAGGTCAATACAAAAAAAAAAAAAAAACTGAAAGAAATTATTGTTCACCTATTTATTATATTATATTGTAATTATGTATTATTATATTATATGACGTACACAATAACACTGAACCAGAAAAATGTTATAATTCGATTTGTTTATTTTACGTAGGTACCTACTTACCATTACTATTATTATTATTTGTATTTTTACTTCTAATATTATATTCTAAACGAGTATGCACATAATGTGTGTAAAGAACCGGTTGTCATCACGTGATACCGGTAACTCATGCTGGTCGAAAACAAAGAGACGTCTATGGGCTACACGTGTGCGTGCGTACACTTACTTCTTCTCCTGCTCCGCCGTTGTACGTAAAATAAAATATACGAACATATAATATTATTATTATACCGTAGTACAGGCATGGCTATGATTCTTTACGATCCAGAACGGTTTGGACTGGAAAATGGCTAAGTTATGTTCAAAACCACTTTGAAAGGTTATCGACGAAGACAGTTTTTTTTTTTTAAATTTATTTTGTTCACTATAAATCCAGCTACACCATGCATTTTCACCCTCTCATATTTTTGGTCCTGTCATACGACGCCTATTGATTGTAATCTCATGTTCCACTTTTTTTTTATGGTTGTTTTGATTCGGTTTTGGTTTTCGGGGATATAAATGCGTTCCTACTACATTAATTTACAGAATAATAGTCACCGTTTTGATAGAAATGAGTACTTACATACTGTAATAAGATTACTGCCCTTGGACCGTTGTTCAAAATTGAATCGTTTATTATAATTTATTATTCGTTTATTGTTCAATGTATAAAATATAACACGTCTAATAAACACATAATAAAATGGCTTCAAAAATGTATACATAAGAATAGGCATCCTTACAGTTTATATATTAAACTTACACTACTTTATACATTAAAATAAATAACATTTATAATATGAAAAAAAGTTAAAATATCAATTTACATTTTAGAATAATATAAATTTGTTAATATATTAAAAACGTCAAGAAAACTAACGGTTGTTCAATGTTCATATTTAAAAAAATATTTTACGTGATTTTAAAACGTAATAAAGATCATTTTTTATTTTATTTTATTAAATGGAAATTCTTGATTAATTTTTAATAACCTATAGTTTTACGTTGCTTATAAACATTATTATTGTGATAAAGATACACAGTACAGGTACAATTTCCAAGAATTACATTAATTTATATAACATAATTTTACTAAAATATGTTAAAGGTTGTAGAAGAATCAATTTTATATGCTTAAATGTGATTGAAGAAATAAAAGAATCAGAAATTAATGTTGTTGTATAGTATAGGTTCAACTATATCTTGTCATTGTAAAGGTCACTATAATAGTTATTACTTATTAGTTATATTAAAATTGAATTCGAATTATTCGAAGATGGTATATTACTTCTATATCTAAGGATATTTTACAATATTTAAATATTAATAATAAATATGCATTTTCTATTGAAATAAGACACTATAGTATGGTAAATTGAATTTACTTTGAATAAGAACAATGGATATACTAGTAAAATATATATATATATACTACCCAACTAGTAATAATAAATATATGTATAAGTAATAGTGGAGTGATGCAATGATAGTTTCTACGATTTATGTTTTTTTTGAATTATATCAAAATAATTGTGACTGTATTTTCAAAATTTTGCTTTTTGACTTAGAAAACAAAAATTTTGTTATCATAAATTGAAAAAAAATAACTAAAAAGTATTTAATTTAAAATTTCTATTAATAACTTGTTGGTAAAAATTGAAACAATTTTGTTGCTGAAATGTGTTATTTGACACAAACAAAAAAAAAAAAAATTCAACATCATCATGAAAATGATATATTTCTTGCTCTGCTCTGAATAATTCATTTTTTAAATGATTTTAGTTAAAAAGAAATAATTAAAAACAAACATATATATTATATTATTTTCAATATCATGCCTTTTTATTAATTTTTTAAGCCATGTATTATAGTAAGATCACTAAAATCGTCGTTACATTATATATAGTATATAGTTAAAAAAAAAAATGTCGCACAAATATATAATATTGTGAGTTTGAATTCGTTTTATGTAAGTATAAAAGTTTAAGCTTTCGTTTAAACAGTTGCTTTAACTATGTATATCTTGTGTACAAGGATAATGTTGACGGTTTGTTAAACACCTTACATGTTGTAATATAAAGGACTAGAATATTCAAATCGTTTAAGTAAAAACTAACTTTACCTTAGTTTATTAAACAATTACATTATTATAATATAAAGCTTATTCATTAATCATTTTATAACTATATAAATATACATGTTTTATTATTATATTTAATGGGAAACTGATACTATTCATTTTTTAACATAAATATAAATAAATTATGAGTAAAGTCGATGTCATCAATACATTTTTTGGCTTATGGATACGATTGTTTTTCATAATTATTTTTATATTGTTATAAATTATTAATGTTGTCATCATTATTTTATTATAACTGTCATTATATATGGCTTATTGTGTTATTGTGCACACTTTTAGACCATTGGATGAATTCTAATTGAAAACATTGTTCGAGAATGTTTTGTAGTCTGCGCTGTACTTTCGTAATACGTGCTTCACGGTAGTCTGTATTGTTTTTTCGTAAGCATTATAAAACGTATAATTAATAATATTAACAATTGTAAAAACTAATA
This sequence comes from Aphis gossypii, assembly GCF_020184175.1. Classification (NCBI taxonomy): domain Eukaryota; kingdom Metazoa; phylum Arthropoda; class Insecta; order Hemiptera; family Aphididae; genus Aphis; species Aphis gossypii. Next base: position 57,039,226 of record NC_065531.1, on the reverse strand, counting down.
ATTAATAAATTATTATTAACTCATCTATGGTCGAACAAACTATGACGAAAACATTTCTGATTTATTTATCTTATTATTTAAATATTAATGTTTATCTTTCAAATACTCGTATCCATTTAAATTCTAAGAAATTTCTATACAATTTAAAAGCTTTAATCTTAATATTTAACTATAAAAATAAACTCAATTACATGTTACGATACCACAAGTTTCAATAACATTGTATAATATATTTACATATTTTTAAATTTTGTACTGCACGACTGTAAATTATATTGAAATATTATATTTTGTGCGATACAACCACCAATAAACTTTGTTGAAATATAAAACGACTGTATTTCATGGAACTATTTTCATTTAAATGTTTGAAAAAAACCATATACAACGATAATAATATATACAGTTAGTTTATAATGTGTTGTATAAAATATAATTTAGAAATGAATCGCATTTTAAATAATTTTCTATAGAATTTTAAAATCAAATTAGAAATATCAAATATCTGTTGTTTGAGTTAAAATAATATATTCCAATTCAATTTGCTTGCAGGAAAATGCTTTTAATCTGAGGAGTATCCCAGTATCTCAGTATCTCTTTCATGATTTTGAATAAACAAATTATTTTATGCGCAATAGGCACGTTTATTTTTATGGAAATTGTATGTGTTCAGAATAATTTATTATTATATTTTCAATAATTGGTACGTATAAACACTAAACATTTTCATTTTTATAAAATGATAATGGACACGTGCTTAATATATTAAAACTATTTCGATATAATTTGATCTAAATCTATTTATTAATAATTTGAATAATATAGTTTTGATGTGATGCAATGTTAAATTGAGTTGTAGAGACAATGAGTAAAAAGAGTAAATAGTTGAATTTTACAGAATATAAAATATGTACCTTTTTTAAAAAATTATAATATGTCTTTATGAATTAATATTATTATTTAATAATTTAATAGAGTATTCCAATATTAATATGATTTATGGTCTAGAATTGGCTTGAATTTGAAAATATAAACATCTATTTGCGCCAATTTTTTCTTAAAACTCATCCAAATTAATATATAGTAATAAAACTACATGCTAATTGTTTATTAAGAAATGACACTGGTTATTTTTGGGTTAAGGTTGATTGTATATGTTTGGATCTTATACCGTTAAATGTCAAAACAGGATTAAAATTGTTTATCGTTACTTAAGTTTTTACAATGTTCTTTTATATTTAATCAATAAAATGAAAAATAATCACATCTAAAACAGTAAAAGCTTATTATAATAATATTATGTTTATTACCATTTATTATATTCGTAAAATAAATAATTTCCTTATAATAATATATTATATTCAATAGCACTATCATTGTCAATATAATTAATATCTTATTCATAGTATATAATGTAATGTGTAATATGTCACATCAACGTAATTTATCTTTTTGTGAAAATGACATCCAGCTCATGAAAACAATCAGATTAAATCCTGTATCTGGTTACTGAACACACAAAATGGAAATGATGTCTATTTAATTTATTACCAAGGTATAGAAAATTGATTTGTTTTTCATGTGGATTTTTTTTTTGTATGAAATGGATACTTACTAAAATATATTCATATTACATATTTATTTTCATAATCTGGATCATGTTTATACCTATATGTCACATGACCCAGTGGTATTGTTTTTTTAATACCAATTTAATAATTAGAAAACTAATAATTAAATATAATAGTTTGTACAAATTTAATGGTTTTAATAAGTTTTAATAAATTTAAATGTACACGTAGACATTTTTATTATAATTTAATTTATTGCTATGAAAACGACATATATATTCATATACAATGCATATTCAATACGTATCACATTAGCCTTTTAACATGTGGACCACTTAGTGTGACATTGACAATCACATTGATATAAAAAACAAATCTTTGACCTTCAGATATCTTTTAAGTGTAAAATATGTTTCACTTAAAATCAATCAAATAGTATGTTTTATCACAGTATTAGGTATATTAACTTACTGGAAATATTAATATTCTATAATCCTAAAAGATCGATGAATTAATTGGTTTTACAATGATGTGTGTGTTTTTTATGAATGTATTTTTATATTTATTATTAGTCAATACTATTTTGAAAAATAACATTTTTGAGTTATAACATTATTGAATATTCAAATGCATTTACAATGGTAACCTTATTATTTAACTTATAACTTAATCCATGTATATTAATTCTGTATATTCTTAATATGTTAAGCGTAATATCATAAAATAAAATAAGTCTTACTGTCATAAGATGATAAGTTTGTATATATAAGTGTCACAGACGTACGAGAAAAATCGAGTAAATATAAATTAATTCAATTTTTCGATTATTAGCAGTCTATAAAGTCATAATACAACTAATGAAAACCGTTATGTTCTAAGATTATACAGAATACGTCTTGTGAAAAATTGTAACCAATTAATGTATTTTGTACGTGATATTATTGTCTTGTTGAAATTATAAGTTTATTAGAAACTGTTTGCTACTGACCGATAATCAAGTATAAGTTTATTACTAACTGTTTGATGTTGGTAGATAACCAGGTATAATACCTAACTTGATAATTAGTTTATTAAGTTCTGTAGTTCTTCAATAGAATAGAAAAAACACGATGGTTGTAAATCTTAATACGAAGTTATGTAATAGGTAATAGTGGAAATGTCAAACTAAACTTATACAGGCACGTTATCTTCAAACAATACATATTTTACAATCTACAATCAAGGAATCTTGACAACACATAGTCTGTGCAGCGTGTACATATTATAATTAGTGTTAAGATATAACGTCTGTACTTTGAAATTAATTGTATGAACTTTGAAAGATATAATATAAGTTATAATACAAAGTTCTCTTTGTATGAAGATAACAATATGCAATACCAGAAGCCAAAAGTTTACGATGACTTCTATAATTATACATACATTTTATATCAAACGTGATTGATGATCAATATATGGTAACTACCTATATCACATATAGCATGCTAAAAATTGAAGATAATATAAATAAAAAACTAATACACTTATCCGTTCATCGGTAATAAAACGTAATAAAAAAATATTTGATACTTAAATTTTTTTTTCATAGTTTTTAAGAGAAGGTTTTTTTTTAATCGAATGTTTTTGATTATGCTTTGAGATCTACTTGTTACAAGTTTAAAGACACAAAATATATCCAAAGAATATCATCTAACACGTGAACACTCAAGATTCTAACGCATGTTGTCTAAGAGTGCTGTTGTACGAAATATAAATTGGTTGAATTTAAAACTTTACGATATCACAGCAAACCAGTTCAATAGTTCCAGTAATAGTTACCACATTATACAAGCTATAAATCTAAAAAAAATTCATACATTTAACTTATATTTAACATTCAAATTGTTCTCTTCGCATTTATTATTTCGTATGATAATTGCCATTTATGTTAATTTTACATTAATATAATAAATCATAGTCATATTTTTAATTTACAATGAACTTAAATATGTGTTAAAATTAAAAAAAAAAAACATTTGTTCATAATAATATATTAGATAAATTATCCGGTTAAATATTAGACAATTTATTAGTTATTAAATAAATTATTTTTTAGTTACAATTTAGTTTGATATAAAATAAGATTATTCTTTAGTATATATTCAATAAGACTATTGAGTTATTATAATATAAAAACTCTAGTCAAATCTAAATTGTGATTGTGCCTATACGTTAACAATATTCAATAAGTAACAATAACATAAATAATCTCGAACTAAATCTAGAGTTTTTGTTATCAAACAACTTCTTACATTGGAAAAATAGATTAAAAAATTGTTTTTTGGTCCGCCCTTAAAAAATCCATTAACAGTTTTGATGGTTGTGACTTATAGCGATTTCCTTTTGTTTCCTTTACTAAAATTTTAACGGCACATGTCACTACAAACACTCAATTTAGCAATTCCCCCTTTTACGAGAAACCACTCTGGCATAACAAAAACTACAACACCAGCACTCACTAGGGAACCGTGAAATTGAGTTTTGGCGGAAGATGAAAACAGTTTGAAATCAAAATAATTATTTATCGAATCAAATAACAATACGTAAAACATCTACGGAGAATAAAGAAGGAATATAGGGTCACGGGAAAGGAAAAAAATATTCAAAGACAGGAAATGGAAACGAGAAATGATATGCATTTGAAAAGTTGTGGAGTTCAGTTAGATATTCTGACATAAATTTACATAAATAATAAATAAAAAAGAATTTAAGGCTTGAGTAGAATCAGTCGAATTTGGCTTGTGAGCGCAAGTAAAATAAAACAGAATAACTTAATTTAGTCAAACAAATTTGTTTTTATAATCATTTTAAAACGTAATCTGATTTATATTTGGATTATATACATGGTTACTATTGATTATTTAAAATGTAATTTAGTATTAAATGTCGAATTTGCAATGGACGATTGAGCATAAGTTTTTAACGCATTTTATGTCACGTACAGATTTTAATATAATAACACGGTTAAAATGTATACCAATCAATAATGTATTATTATTAATTTAGTAACCAAAAAAAAAAAATAAAAAAATATGATTAAGTTATGATCAGTTATAAATTATACGCATTTTCTTTTATAAAAAATATTCAGATATAAATCACAAAAATCGATTTGATTTTCTTTTTTATTAAGACTTTACTATAATAGTAATCATATATTGTGTATATAGGACATGGGTGAATGGTATAAAATCAAATATAATTATTAATAATAAATTATTTGCCTGTTTCAAAATTGCAATGCTATAATCTGCTCGCAAAAAAGTAACAGAAATATTATTTCACGTCTATTGTAGCTGTAACCATATAATTGTTGTTAGGATTATGTTTCGGTCACGATTCAAATCTACTATAATTATCTGTACTTACAAGTTTATTGTCTATATATTATATTATATGTGTGCCTCACTGTGTTTAATAGTGTTTTCCCTATAGCCGGCTAGTCTTCTATCTATCCGATGCCCAAAACATTCAGTACTAAATCATTTAAATGACCTTGGTAGGGTGAAATTCAAGGACGCCAGTAAGACTGTAGTACTGTAAGACTTTTAAAACTCAAGTACTTTACGTAATTAGAATTTACTTAACCGATTTTCTTTAATTAAACACGGTTGTATTTTACGTTTTATACAATAATTATGGATAGAACCTAAATAAAATTATAAATATTATGTTTTATCTATTACAATCAGCTATTATTATATAAACATTAAACAAGAGTTTTTACAAAACATTGCTTTATAATAATAATCGCATTTTGTTATTTGGGTCAGTTTAAATTGAAACTTTGTATAGAATAGTACCGTTGTTCATTGGATACAATGTTTGTGCATTAATTTAATATAATTATAGATCTATTTTAATTATTTTTTGTGTCTTCATAAAATCAAATATTTTATATTTTGTACTAAAATTTAAAACTTATTTTAAAGTTTTAAATGCATAATAATCGTACTTACGTTTTATTTTATTTATTATTAAATGATTAGCTGTTTTAGTTGAAATTTGAAAAACAAGTAATGAGTATACATTACGTGACTATACCAATGATTAATAAAATATATATGTACATCGAGTTGATTTCTTTTTTTGTAAACCGTCTTTTACCTACTAGGTACGATGTTTAAAATTAAAGCAACAACACCATTATTTCAAATTTTTAATATAACGTAAAATGATCCTAAAAAAGGCGAAGATTCAATAAAAAAATCACTCCGTTCGTTGTGCTGATTTTTTCATAATGTCATAAAGCTATTAGCATTTATAAACATAGTTTTATATGGTCATTTTTGTATACTAAGTATTTTTAGTATAATATTCAATGTATAAATGATATCGTTTAACTTTAATTATTAATATGAAATGTAAATTGATAATTTATGGTAATAAATAATTTCAAATTAACAATTTGTTTCTATTTGTATACCTATCTTAATAAATATTAATATTGAAACACTTAATTTATAGCAACACAATATATTTTATCTTATAACAATAATAAAATAATTATATTTATAAAATTAAATAGTGTCAATTGTAAAGTAATTATTCGCTATAATTTTATGTAAATAATTCAAATAATTGTTGTGTTACATTAAGCATGCGATTATTAATTTGAAGAGAATATAAATGCATGGTAAAATATTACAATTTATTATCATAATTATTTGAGTATATTGGTTTTAAAAAAAAAAATAATACATTTCATTTATAAATATATTCGTGTATATATATATATTTAAATAAAATCTTTAGATTTAATAATCATATGATATTTAAATAACTATTCAAGTATTATTATTATTTATTGTACGATAAATTTAGAAAATAAAACTATAAAATGGTATTCAACAAGTACTTAGGTGGAAATAAAGTGTTATAATTTGTTTTATTTTTCAATGCATAAACCCAATTTGTAGATAATTTAAATTAATTTAATGATAATTAATTGCAATGTTTATATCTAGATAGGATGAACTTAAACAGATGTCTTATACGTAGGAAGTTACATTTGCAAGTTTGAAATGTGGTATTTCAGCAGTATAATATATATTGTATAATGTTGGGACGTGAATGACATTTTGAAGAACACCTGCATTATATAGGATAGTAGTACCAGTAGCGAATAGCATGTCTTTACAGTACACTTGAAAAGTATGTTATGATAAGAAGTTATGGTTAAAGTATAAATGAGTGGGAAATAATCTTATTTTGTAAAAATGTCTTTCGTGTCAAACATGATTGAACGCCTAAGCTACATAATAAGGAATACAGATTTTTTTTTTTTTTAGTGAACAGGTTATAATATCTAAAATTATATGGACTTGATGGAAGACTGGATGATTCTTTTTAAAACCAAATTATGTATTTATAAATCCAGAAACCTTTTAAAAATCAAATCAAGGAAGCTATATTTTTGTATTATATTATAATACAAACATTACAAGGTTGGCTGTATAATATTTAATCGTAAGTTGTCTTCTTATATTGGTGTGTTAGTTTTGAATTAATAATAATGTATAAATAATGTAGATGTCATAATTACGTATGTATTAAGCACTTGGGTATTACTTAAAATATTTTAAAAATTCTATACTTAAAATCATTAGTAAAAAGTACATTTAACTTGTTGTATTTCTATTAAATTATTAAAATAATAATTGGTTGTATTTAATATTTTATAAATTTTATCCAAGTACATATCCCAATTTTTTTATACACTACATTAATAATAATTATGTAAATTATATGTATTTAGTATTATTATATTAAGTAAGCAATATTTTTTAATGTTGAAATATATAATTCAAAATTAAATTTTGTATACTTATTTACAGTACTTAAACTTGAAACAGAGATGATGGTAGATGTACTATAATGAATGATAGCACTTATAAAATATCATCAAGATTTAATTAATATACATAATATAACAGTGGGTGGTTTCGCTATCCAAATACCCTTTATTATACACGAGAACCATTTAAGATATTTTATTTTAAGACAATATGAATATTTGTTAAAATAGATCAAGATAAGTAAAATTGGCTGTTATAGTAAAGTCCTTCGTCGTTTTTGCGTTAAAATATTAGTTTTTAAAATTGTTGTGTAAATGAAAGGCGTGTCTATAAAAATAAATGCTTTTTTTGGTATGACCTCATTTTAGAAAAACTATACTGACTTATCCCTAGTCTAAAACATAAATTTCTTGGTTGAAAAGAAACGCGTAATACAAATTTGGGCACGGAAGTAATATGGAAGGGGATAAATTCGTTTATCCACAACAACTTAGTGTCGTTATTTTTACGATAAATTATCCCATCTAAATGCAAACTTCGTCATACTTACGCAAAATATATTATATGTGTTTCTATTTTTTGATCAATATTGTTGGTAATTTTTGTTTTTATTGTTATCCAAAAAAAAGGTGGAATGCCGAATGAGTACAGAAAGGTTAAAGCGCTGAAAATTCAATTTTCTTTTATTGCTGTTGCGCAAAAAAAGTTGTAGGTAGTAGGTACTCTTTGAGTGAAATACAACAATATTCTAATTTATTCATTATTCGTCTTATTATTTAAAAAAAAAGTGCTGTTAGAAAAAAAAACATTACCTTAACAACCAAACTTTAGGAAGAAAGTAGAAAAATGTCATCAATATTTCCGAACCGTTTTGTTTGATAAATACATCGGGGGACGTTTTATATATATAATACGCAATTTATTTAAGAAAAATAAAAGTTATTGTATATTGAGTATAACGGAATTGAGGAGTTAAAATCTATTCACTAACCTAGTGATTATATTCGCTCTCGTATAGACAATGGGATTCATCACTGTAATAATCACAAGGAAAAATGTAAATCAGAAAATAATATATTTTAATTAATAATACATTTTTATTGCGATTGACGGTCGTATAAAATATGCATTTACCTTTATTAATTTTACAGTAATTTTTGAATACATAAAAATACTTTAAGATTGTAAAATGATTGTAGGTACCTATGTTGACATAGTTAATTAAATAAATGATATATTTATTTACAGTATTTATACAGCATTGTACAAACGAATTCAATAATTTTGTGCACACTAGAGAAAAATGTGCAATTAATTATATTTATTGTTTATTTTTTTTAGTTTTAGTTAGCCTTTTCACAGAAATGAAAATGAGAGAATAAATATTTATGTTTATTATTATTATTTTTTTTTTTTAATAGTGGCATCCTTTGGGTTGACTTTTTCTATACACAGCGATATATTTAGGTGCAAGAGAAATGCAAAATTATTATACTGACAAATAAATAAACACAATGTATAAATTAAAACTAGTTTAAATAAATACAATCAATTTATATTATAATTATACATTTTATTTTAGGTATTTAATCATAAAAAGAACAAAATTAGGTGCGAAATCGTAAGCAATTAAAATAAATTAATGTTTCAAATAATCTCACAATCTACAAAGTTGAATCATAAAATTCAAATAGTTTGAAAATGTTTTGTAACATGTATTTATTAAATTTAAATATTATTATGGTTGATATTGCTGTATTCAATTTTGCCTTTTTTTTGGAAGTTATTTTCAAGTGAAAAATATTTACAAACTATTTTATATTCATTTAAATGTACTTGACAATGAATGACAACCCTAAAGATACACCCACTGAGATAAATCTAACTAATTTCCTTAAATGTCATTTTTGATTTTTTATTATCTTGATGGAAACATAGAATTCTCTTATTGTATTGTATTTTGACAATGTCCTTCCAGTATAAATAAAAAAATATTTATATTTTGTCTGTGTAGTCGTCTAATCTATACTATACTCACTATCACTATTACTATATCACTATTTATTTTATTTTACAGACTCACGAATTAATATTATATAGGTATTATTTTTCTTTTGTTTTAATAAAAAAAATATGCATTTAAATCTTGATTGAATAAAACTTACAATAACTAAGTTATTTGACGTGAGTTTAAATATGTATTTTGTTGATAGATAGTGTTAGATGCACATCATTATATTACTTGCATACAGTTGATAGGTGATCAAAATGTTAAGTTGTGAAGGTCTCAAAATATAAATATTGTAAATAATCTAATTTGGACGAATTTAGCAAAGAAAAATGAGCTGCTACTTTAAAGGAGTTATACTACTACAAATCAGCTGAAGCTGTCACAGTAATGGATAGGAATTGCTTTTATATTAACAGTAGACAGAGGTATAAGGCCAAAAGGGAATTCAAATATCAATGACTAAATGGGTCTCTATTTAAATGTGTGAAAAATGACCTCCTCTGTGGTTGAAAGCACTCTCGAGATTTCAAAGTGATAAAAATAATTTCACGAAATTACTGTAAAATATAATAAAAAAGATACTATATCAAACTGCAGTGTAATAGGATGTGGTTCATATAATTTATCGATAAAATATGTTTTATGGATTCCTTACAAAAACGTATAAAATATTATGAAGTATAATTAAGAAATTGAAGATGAGAAAATTGTATTATTATTTTATTTTAAATTGCCCTGGTTTTAGGCATTTTGCAAGTTTTATAAATGGCAAACGAAAACAATTATAAAATAAAATTAATAAATAATTATTTTAGTAGTATTCAGTTTTACAGTCATAAATCAAATTTTCATACTCCATATTTTATTATTTAATCGTAGTATTAAATTTAAAATAAGAATGAAAAAGGTAGGCAAGTGAGTTACATTTGTGTCGAATGGATCACTATAATGGGTGTGTTAAATTTAAATTTAATAATATGGATGGGTTTCATTTGCACGAATGGCTCAAAATTAAGTATTGTTTGGTTGAATTTATACATATCATTTGGGTGAAATTCACACGAACTACTATAATTATAGTACATTGTTAGGGTGATTTTATTTATTATATATATTTATGAAATTTATACAAACTAATACGTTTTGCTTTTCATTTTTAGAGAAAATGTAAAGATTCTTGTTGAATCGAATGTGGCGTTAAATTGTTTTATAAATGTTTAAAATAAATATTAAATTTTGTTTTATTAAATAAAATTATAAGTTATAATTACTGTGAAATATTATAGCCCATTAGTAGTACAAGGTTCGTCAGTTAGTTATTTTGCCAATAGTAAAGAAGACAGAGATTAGACATCTTCTATAGTGTAATTACTTAGAACATAGTCTGAAAATCAGAAATATCGGACAAATAAATAGACAAACTCCGTAAATCCATGTTTAATTTGGACTGATAGAAATAGTGGTATACGAAAAAAAACATTACAACCAATTTCTGAGTTAAATTGTTCAAGTAAATATTATAACCGTTGTTGTAGAGGTATTTTACTTCCATTTCATTCAATAATTTATGAATTCCACTAAATGGTTGGATAATTTCTCATCTAAATGATATGATACTCTACTTGGGTGAATTTTGGATCATTTCCCGAAATTAATGACGTCTAATGATATTTATCATAGTAAATAAAGAAGAATTCTGAGAGACGACGGTATTTTATGATATATTTTATTTTTAGTATAAAGGTAGGTTGATATAATATTAAATTTTACCAAAGATATTGCATTTATTCTATTATTAATATTTAATTTTTGTATATACCAGCTTACGTAAGTAAAAATTTAATAATGATTTTTAAATACCGTAAAACAGCAAAAATATGTTCATAGTATAAATAGATTATATCTTAGAATAAATAAAAAATTCATTGCGTATAGTACCTATAATTGATAATAAATTTAATAATAATATAATACACACACGTAAAAGTTTTATGTTTCCACGAATATTTTTAAATTATAACAAAATAATTAATATTTTTAAAATAAAGTCATTTTATCCAAATGTGAACTTAAAATAATATGTTATAAAAATACTATAATTGTCTATACATATTGTTTAGATTATATGTTTTCAATATGAATTCTTGATACTGATGACTTATTAGTAATCTGAATAATCTTATATTATATTTTCAAAATTTAGTTATATAAAGAAATATTTTTATGAATTTCTAGTTACAAAATTGTTTAAAATTGTTTGTGGTTTCAAAATTCTAACTTCAAATCATATAAAAAATTGTGCATTTTGTATTTTTATCATTTTTAAACGGATATAAGAATACATTTTTTAGGGTTCTTGTATTACATTTTCAAGAATTGATTTATATATATATAGGTATATAGAATCTATGCTGGAATTTAAGTATAAAATAGCTGAAACTTAGATTGTAAGAAAATTTAATTATAACAATATGTTAATAATTAAACTAATTTATAATTGTAATTGTATTGTAGATTAATAATTATATTGCACTATAAATATACGTCCCAAACTTTAATTTTATAAAATATGAACCGATTTAGATTTTTGAAAATGAATAAAATTTAATTTAATTTTAATCTAATTATAAACTCAAACAATTATGTTTAGATGTCAAGTACACCAAAGAAGATATTACATTTTTTATAGTCTAATAAGTATAAAAATACTTATTCAAAATATTAAATTCTTATCATTGAGATAATTTTAAAAGATTTATTTACAGTTCTAATGCATTTTCTCAATAATACTTGAAACCAAGTATAAAAAAATTAGATAGAGACTATTCTTATAGTTTATCAATAGGTACTAAAATTGTAATTAAATATTATATGTATAATAGGTACTTATTTCGTTCATTTCAATTGAACAATGTGACTAAAAATAACTATAAATTTAACAAATAAATATTAAATTTGGCTTTCATTTGAAATGATTTCCTATATTCTGATGATATTATACTGTTTAATACCTACTAGTATACTATATTATATATATTATAATTTCAGTAGATAATTTATTATTTTTATAATATTTTGTATGTGTTTCTTTATACAATATTTTTTTCGATTGTTAAAACGATCAACAGTGAACTAAATAAACGAAACAATTACTTATAAATCGTATTATAAAAATATTATACATATTGTATTAACAATAACATATTTTATTAGTGAACAAATCGCTCAATCAGAATGAGCCAACTCTAACCACTAACCATTATACATATTTTTATTCTTTTACTGATAATTACATTACTTTTATTACTTTATACATTATTTGTATTTGGTATCGGCTTATTCTATAATCTATAATTATATGAAAAATTTAAATAAATAACTGCAAATCACTCATAATAGATGCGGCTGCAAAATTATTATTTAAAATAAATACATTTATTTAGTTGTAGTACTTTTATATTATACACAAGCTTCATATACTCTTTTGAAACCTAATCGTCGGTTTTTAATAGCTTATGCAATTGGTTAGTTTGTAATTTAGAAATAAATACTTTAGTTGTCTACTTTTATTTTCTTCTTTTTCTACAAACTTAATGCATTTTAATTGAATAAATATATTAATTATTATACTTCGAGTTTTAAAATTTTGGGTCGCCTAAATACGTTAATCGTCTTTAACCACTACCAAAAAGTAAAATTTTGAGAACAGAAAAAATTAAATTAGGAAGTGTTCAATTTCTATAAAAGGGGGGTGTATAAATCAACTAACGATGTTCAATTCTAATGCTTTGTAGATATTTCAGATTTCAATAGGCCATCGAAGGTTAGTACATCTATCAATACATAATAATATATAATTAATAAATAAATAATTTTTTTATTATATTTTGATAAATCCTCGTTGACCCACTACAAAAATCTACTTCACTCTTTAAAAATATTGTCATATGCAAACAATATTTATACATTTAACTAAAACAATAGGTATTATATTATTTTTATTTATTTATAAATAAAATAACTTTACATTTTATTTGTGAACATTTTTTAATATAAAACACAATACCTATATAGAATCTACGTATTTTAGTTTATTTAAATAAGTATTGACTTAAGCTCAAAACATGAACATAAAATAAGATTTTGTACTTAAGTTATAATCTGTTATACTCATAATTCTTAAATTGACAATTAAAACATATTATATTTTTCTTTAGATTAAGGTAAAATATTTATTTAGTTTTTATTTAAGTACTTGAAATGATTATTATTAGATACGCTAATGTAAACAGTAAACACATCGAATACTTAATTGTTACATATAATTTTATAACTTATATTATTTTTAATTAAAGTCAATTAAAGAACTTGAGTAGGTAAATTAAAATATTATTTTTATATAATAACATTATAGTGTGATGGATGCAGCATTGGTTTTGGGTTATTGAAAAAGATAATAGACTTATGCAGTATTGCAATAAATGAAATAACATTTTACTTTATAAAATTATTCAATTTTTGTTTTTCATTTCTCAGTAGTTATAAGTTTTTTAGGGTTAACCCCCCCCCCCAAAAAAAAAAAAAATAATAATAATAAGTATATTTATTTACATAGTAGTATTAATTGTACATAGTTTATAAACTGAAGTTTTTTTTTAAAAAAGTTTTGAGTACATCATATAACGAAATTCTAATTGGAAAATTTCATTGATTTAAAAGTTGAATATTATTTATGTATTTTATAATTACCTATTATAATCATAGGTTAAGTTAGATTTATAATGTTTATATAATTATAAATATGTATAATTTGTTTATTATACTTGATAAGTTTATTCAGTCTTAATTTTGATGTAATTTAGTGTTGTAGATATTGTACTAAAATATTAAATTTGATAAATCATTTATGTTTACAATTTCATACATTCAAAGTGATTTGTATCTAACTACTAGATTTGTTATATTTTATGGTAACATTTTATGGGGTTTTTATAATTTAATCTTAGTCCAAGGAAAATGATTATTTATTATGTTTGAGTATAAAAAATAATCAGAGGAAATGTTAATTTATTATTTATGCGTGAATAGTATACCTATTTATTATAGTGCGTTATTTTACTTTGATTTAGCTAATTACTAATTTTAGTATTTTAAAAAATTACTTAATTAATAACATAAGTATCTAAATATAACTGTTATACATATATGTGTTTTATATTGTTATACTGATACATTATATGTTTAAATAATAGCGTGAGAAATAACTGCGTTTTTCTGAGATTCACATATAAATTCTTTATATTTTATTACAATCCTGTGTATAATATAGGTTTCAAATCACATGATACGCATAAAACATAACTATAAATAAAATAAAAAAATACCGAATACGATAGAAATAATTTTCAAAAAATATTACATCGATGCATGTATTATATTACACAACATAATTCTACTATTTTGGGTTTTACGTCGATCTTTGTTGTAAGTTTGATTTTATAATGGTGTTCGTAAAAGGTTGTATTGGGGTTCCAAAACCTATTTCATTATCAATTGAAACTAAATTCAACGACGAAAAAAATATGTGCATACCGTAAAGTAGTATTATATACCTATGTATCGAATAACATACAATACATATAATATATTGTAATATACATTTTCCTGGAAAAATTTCGGTACACTCCAAGATTTTTTTTTAAAGTTATATTTATTAGTCTAGTATTGTCGTCTTTTCCGTTATATTTTCAGAGCTTTTTACGTCTCTGCAACGCTTTTTATATATATATGGAAGGTATACGTGCTTACGTGTGTATGTATGTTTACGAATGGAACCTGATAAATCATTTTGCCCACAGTCCTAACCTAACCTAACCCCGGGAAGAGATGACGAAGCGAGTGAGAAAATAATATTATAATACAAAGCAGATATAGAAAATATAAGTGGTAAAAATATAAGAACATCGTTCCGTATCGTATTGATCAATCATAATAATTTACCTGGTCAGGATCACATCATTAACGGACCTCACATACGCAACAAACACACGGAAAACACAACTTAAAATAAGCGATAGTTAGAGTTATTGTGGTTAAAAGACATATATGTATTTTTATTCACCTACACTAACACAAACGCAAACGTGTACTGATATATAGCTACTCTACCTACTATACAGTGATAGTTATAGATGGTTATATTGCTGTAGTCATTACATGGAGACGGCATTACTGCCGTAATTTTGACAGTATAGTTTATTTTATCAGTGTAATATACTTACTTACCTATTTGTGTGTGTGTGTGTGTGTGTGTATATATATATACATATATATGTTACATTAAAAGTACGAATACTAGTGAAACCTAGGTTATATACAATAGTTTGGTCAAACTCCAAATGATTTTTGTTATACGTAATTTTACAAACGAGATTAGGTAAATCTTAGAATAAACAATCAGTGTTGGTAAAATTCTGAAATTTTTTACCATCGGTGTGATATTTTTCTCTTTCTTGTACACTATTATAATATTATACATTAATTTAAAAATGATAATTATTATTACTTATTTATTAAAAATATACTGGTTTCCCCTTTAACATTAAAGTAATAACAGTATAACAATATTAGTATAATTGTAGAACATTGAAAAAATTATAAATAATATAAGTAATAGGTATAATAACAAAAGTACAAATATTAAAATAAATTATAATCAAATGAGAAGTCCTCTTTGAAGAGTGATATTATACGTCTCAGAGACTCATTTTGTAAATAATTTATGTTGGCGGTAGGAATATGGAAAGTTTTTTGACAATGAGATGTATGTGAAGAACCTTTAAAATTTATTTGGAATAGCAACCAAGGAGAATCAATTTAATAATTTATTAGACCACAAATAAATTTTATATTTAATAATATTCTATTCGTTCAGCAAGAGTAGGCAGGTCAAGTACGTTAATGATATTAATATAATTGTGAGCTAAACTGAGAATGCCTAACACAAAACAAGCAAATCTCAAAAACCGTCGTTGAACACATTCAAGTTAATCAAAATGAGAAACCGTGTAAGGATCCCAGATTAAAGATCCATATTCTAAAATAGGACGAACTAAAGCACAATATAAAGATTTTAGAGATTTAGTTAAATTGAAGTCTTTGAATAGACACTTTAGGATTAGGAACCCTAACATTTTAAATGCTCTACAAGAATCCATTGCAATATTGATTGATTAATATTGATTATTGATTTTAATTGATCCGTAGTAACATCAAAAAAATGATGGAAAATTATGATGATATAAATTATGATCGACATAGATCGTTATTTCGGTAAGTAAAAAATACACTACGGACGAATTTATTCATCCATGTTATATGTTATGATGCTGTTGGGAATTTACATGTTTTATATCGATCTTATACGTACACACTCTATATAGTTATCGCGATTGGAAAAACAATCAAATATTATAATTTATATAATATAATATAAATGAAATTATCTTATACATTATTATATGTCTTACAGTTAATATGCCAGTATATTAACTATTTAATTAACCTAACCTATAGATTTCAAGATTGAAATGTATTATAAGTTTAATAATATTTGGTTCTTAAAAAAAAAAAAAAAGTTCATAAATAATATTACAATGATTTTATTATAAAACTTAATCAAATATCAACTTTCAAATCAGAAGTTAATTTAAGATTATTGGGTATCCATTTCATTATTTTCTGCACGTATAATAAGTATTATCATATTTTTAACAAAAAATTACACTTTTTCAAAACGATATGAATCTACGATACACCATTACCATAGTTTGTATTGTTAAATAACTTATGTACTATCGCTTTTATTATATTTTGTAAATTGTAAGTATATCATAAGCAAATAATACAAATCATATAGTAAAGTAGTCATGTTTTAATTATTTAAAATAGGAATATGATTTTGTTTGAGTGTCTAAAGAACTTATACGAATAACAAGATTTATTTGCAAAACAAAACCTAAACTCAAGAATGATAACAATGTGTTTTGTTCGGTATATAAGTTACTGATAAACTTACTACGGTTATTAATTGTTTATTTAATTTAAGTAAAGAGTTTGAAACGTTAATATAATAATCCTAAAAGTGTATACGTTTAATTTAAAAGGAATAAGATGTAAATTTGTATTATATATAATGTAGGTAGAAGGTACTATTGTAAATAAAAGTATTTACTTATCATACATCTATAAATTGTACTACATTGTACTTGCAACTATTTAATTTTTGAAAATTTTTAAGTAACTGTTAGTAATCATTTAGTATATTGTCATACAATAATATAATGAAAAATGATGACACTTTTAATTGTTATTATTACTCTATTAGTTAATAGACAGTAGTGACTGCCCAATGCCCACTCTAATATCATATATGATGTCATCTAAAAAAAAAACAACAACAGATATAAGTGATATATGATGATTGGTTGTTAAACATCTTTTGATAATAATATTAAATAAAAATTAATAAATTGGATTATTTTTATGTTTAAAATTTTTACAAGATAACAATACTAAAGACAATTTTGCTTTTATTTAGTTAACTTTTAAAGCGATTACCTGAATAAAAACCAATACAATATGTGTTTTATCGTCTGAACGTGAACACTTATAAAAAAATACTATTGTGTTATTACTTACATAAAAAAATGTTCAAAAGATCATGTAATATTATAACACTTTTCGTAAAATAAATAACAGTTTTTATGTGAAAAGTGTTAATGTTTTTTATTTAATATGTGAAAAATTAGTTTCATATCATAACACAAAAATAATTGTTCTAAATATTATTGGTTATTAATTATATAATTTTATACTGATTTTTTATTTATTCTCTAAATGTCATTAAACTATCAATTACTTTGCATTGTGTTCAAATGATATGTAAGTATTTTTAAAATTTTTAATTATGTCAAGTATTTCTATTATCTTTGAATTTATACTTTTCACTATTTTCAAGTGTCATCGGCTAATCATTAAGACTAATAAAATATGTTCATGTTCATATATGAGATTGTTAAATACACTCATATAGATTAAACTTATTTAGATTTTTTAATGGTTCTCCAATCCTATCAACTAAACTTTAAAATTGTAATATTTATAAATATATTTTACTCGAAATAAGAACGATAATCGGTGCACAATTTGTACGCAGAGGAGTAACTGATAACTCACTATACACAGCTTACAGGTAGTAATTCGGTGGAATGTCAAAAAAAATAGTAAAAATATATTCTTTTTTAGTTATAAAATTAAAAACGTATTCAAATTGTGTAAAACATATTTTCGAAATGTTTAATATTTGTTGAATCAATGCATTTTTAAAGAATCACAATAATATATTTTTACATACGAATATATTAGCTACATTTTAGTTTAACATATATTATGTCCAATGATCGAATTAAAAAGTTCAATTCCTATAGCTTATTTATTTGATTATTAAAAAAAATTTTCTCTACTACAAAATCTGTATTTATACTGCTTTTGTAGTTCCTACATTATATTGATTGAATTTCAAACGATTAAACGCTTAAAGCATTTTAATCTCACATCGTCATCTTTGAAATGTTTTGAAAATATTTTGAAATCGTAAACCGATTATTTAATAATATGATTACTACGCTGATCGGTGTAATTCCGTTTTGGAATATATTGATAGGTTCCATGAAATTGTACTTTTTGAATGTAAAATATGAGCTTTTATTACCCTTTAAATTGTGTATTATCAAAATATTCAATCTCATTATATTATATGTATAGTTAAAAGCATTAACTAATAGTAATAAATAGTGGCAACGGAAGAAAGTATAAAACAAAAAGCAACTACGAGGAAACGGGATCTAAATTTATTGCTGATGGAGACCGCTAAGTCGAACGAAGATTAGCAATTTCGTTTAAATAGCCGATGTCACATTTCATGAAATATACGAAATATTTTATGCAAACAGAATCAGTTAAATAAATAAATCAAATTATACAAACTTTATCGTATTAAGTATATTTGATAATTAAGTTAAGTTCATTATAATTGTATTTATGTCCGTCGTGCACGCTAAACTGTTATCCAAATTGAATTAACAATTATTATTATTATTATTATTATTATTATTATTATTATTAAGAAATGTTAATTTGTTAATTAATGCATAAAGATGAATTTACGCGTTTTGGCGGATTCAGATGATGAATATACAATTCAACTTTTAATTAAATTCACTTTTATAATAATAAACTGATTGCTGATTGTTTGGTGTGTATATATATTATATAAAATATCATGGTTTTCGTTCTGAAAGGAAAGTAGTAGATAAGTTTCCCTATTCACAAATGTTGATAAATATCACACAAAAATGCATTATTTTTATTTTATTTTTTTGTTTGGCGTTTTATACTTGTATGATTGACACTGTTATTATAACTATAATTAAAACTTATTCGCGTGTTGTTTAGGCTCAACAAAAATGAATGCACTATCAACTACGAAAAATCTATAACATTCATTTCACAGGGACGGGACATTATAAAATTATTATCATAAAACGTATAGCGAGTTAATCAGTCATGACAACTTTACTGTTGGCGATAACTACGAGGTTTGTTGTGCTAAATTGCGTTATTCAGGTATCGCTCTATAGTTAAATGTATAATTTAACCTTATTAAAATGGAATCTGTCGGGTTGCCCGTAATGATTGTTATACACACGCTGGACAATCGTAAAATTACGGCTTTAATATCGTATAGAGGAATATATTATCAACATTAGATCTAAATAGTTTATAAGAAAGATTGATGGTTCCTCGTCAGAGTCAATTATTGTTATACACCCAAAGTTGTTCTATTGTGATGTTCATAGTCTAAAAACGTGAGTCCATTAATAATGGTGTTCAATGTTCATATATATTTAAATATTTATATTATATTCCTACTAAATGGGATTTGGTTTTAATTGAATAAATACAATGTGCTTCATTAAAAATAACAAAAGTGTACTATATAGTTTTAAGGAAATAGGTATATTATATTTACATTAATCGTCAACATCGAAACTAGGACTTGACCTAATCGAATAGACAGTTAACAATACTTTTGAAACAAACGTACAGTCAGTGGTGGACTGGCCAGGAATTGGGGAGATTTATCTTCCTGAACTGGTGAAAATTATAAGATTATGGGCCAGCTTAGACCTAAGGGATTGGGGTGTAAGAGACCCAATATGAATTATAATACTATCCTATCAAAATGTCTAATTATTATTTTGTTACATTAAAGCAAATATATGTCATATTATATAGGTATTAACTATCAAAAATATTAATTACCAAAAAATTAAATATTGTTTGAGATTAATTAGAGTATAGCATTAATTAGATGTTACTTCTTTGAGACAAATTAAATCAAGTGTTTCTATAAAAAAATAAGCGGGCTGCTAGATTTTTGAATCTAACTGGGTCGATTTATCCCCAATTAGCCTGTACGGTACAGGCATACTAATATACATATAGTATATTTATAATCACACATTTTTATTTTGTTATATTAGCTATAGCCTATAAGCACGTTCAATAATAAATGTCCATCAGCAGCAATGATTTTCTTTAAAATTACAAACATTTTAAAAAATAAACCCATAAAAATTGTTAGGTCCATTCAAGTGAATTTATGCACATAATAGTTGTCGAAAATATGATTAAATTATAATAGAAGATTACAACATACTGAAAATTTGTTGCATAATATTGTTATTGTAAAATATGTAAATCATGCAATCATATATTTTTGTAACAGAATCATAAGGCCACTACTCTTTTGTATACAAAGGTCAAGATAACTAAATAACAAATGTACCTACACTGTGATGGCTACAATTCTTTTGCACACATTTACCCTTTTTACAATTTATTTTCATACAAAAACACAATTTACGCACAATTTACGAACAATAGAAACCTTTTTTTAGAGAAATTTAACCACATAATATTGTTACATTTTAATATTGCATATGTTCATGTTATGTATATCTTCTAATCATAGTAAGTAGGTACTTATATTGTTCAAAGGTAATAATTTACCTTTCATACTTAAATATGTTATGTGTTTTGTTTATAGTAAATCATTAGTAATTATTACTGTAACTATTTGTGTTGTTTATTTTATCTTTTGTTAATTCACATATAATTGGATTATAAATCCTTATTCAACAATAGTTCACATGAAGTTTGCAACTGTTGAATGTACGTTGGTTTTTAATTTTTTCTATCACCAGCAAAAATAATGTAAGATTGGTATCTATACATTTTGTATGATAAAAAAAATAAAATAATATGAGAGTAAGAATATACATTTGTTTTATAAATGCAGTGTAAGCGAAACGAGCCAACAAATTTTAGGCCTTTAAATGTAATTCTAGGTAACATAAAATAGCCCTATCCACCCCGGAATATTATATGCTTTTTACTTTACTAAATTTGTAAATAATTAAGGTAGGTAGACTATCAAAAAAATTGAGACTGCATTGTACAACTGATAAGTAAATAAAAAACTTAGGTTATGAAAAATATTCTTTGTAAATGGAATTTTTAATTTTGTAGCACTTCAAAGTTCAAACAGAATTATTTCTCTGTACTGTATTACTGTATTATATTATACCTACTAGCCGGCGTAATAGTCCACGTGTTCCGACCCCGTGGATATAATAAATTGTGGAGCTGTTTCTTTGTCTTATAGTTATTTCGATCATAAAATGTTATAAAGTGTACATATACCTTATAACCAACGCAAAATAATAATAATTTAAGGTGTTTATAAATTCTCATAAATAATTATGACAATATGCCTACCTACTTAATGAAAGATAAAATTTTCTTACATTAATATCATTGTTCTTACAACCGGGAAATATATTATAATATCATTAAATGAATAATAATAATAATTATTATTAAACAACAACATTAATTATGGGATTTTGTGGATATTCGCATCATACAGCCAATCAGCGTGCTATGACTTATTATACTACTTTTCTATTGGTTATTATTATTATTGGATGCGTTTTAACCTATGTTAACTGAGTCTCGAGATTAAGTATGTCAGTCGTAGTTAGAACTCAGTGGTCTATACTTTAAACCCCGTTGGACCGTTCAAAGCACCGAGTCGTTGTCACATCTCATATACTTCAACAATAATAATTAATTCATCAACGATTGTATATACACATTCTGAGGTGGAATATATATTATATTTTTAATATTATTATTTATAAATATTCATGAATATACATAAATAATTTTATAATTGTATGTATTATTTTGACATTAAATGAAAAACCTTGATTATAGAGACTATAGGATAGGATTCGACGTGAGTTAGTACGAGTACATCGGGATTATTACAAATTGATGGATTCAGGTTAGTAGGTTTTCAATAATATTTCAAATAATTAATACATTTTTTGGCAGAAAATGGACTTTAAAAGCTGTTGAATGTCTCTTTGGCAAAAAAAAAAAAACGCTTTCTATTTATAAGGGAGGAAGTCTAGTGACTCCAGCTAGCTGTGTATGCAAATACTTTAAATCTGATCTATTATGCATATTATATGTACTTAAACCGCATATTTAATTTTAATGTAGCAATAGATATTTTATTGAGTTTATTTGAGTTATATCGTCAACATATTATATTAAACACATGCAAATTCAATTATTTCTTATATTATGCATTTATGCAGCAAATAATTATTATTTTTTTTTTATTACAGTGAATACTGAATTATATGTTAGTTAATAATTATTATTTATGTTTTAATTCATACTTACATGTAGTGATATTATATATAACTTATAAGCAATATATTATATTGTTTCAATCGCGTGAAGTAGTTAAAAAATTCTATACACAATACACATATATTTGATTTACCACTGTGTTTAGAACTATCATCACATATATAGGCCATAAGTGTCCAATCAGGTTATAACCTGTAAGTCAGAAATCTTCCTTTTTGGGTTATCTTGTAACATCTTTTAATCTACCTTACAAACAGGTATAATATAATGACTTTATTGGTTTTCATATTAAACATTATCTTTCTATTTGAAGGTGAATGCAATTCAAAACAATTACTTTGTTCCATTAATTATATCAATACGTATATTGTAATAAGTAAAATAAAATGTGTACTATATTATTAGACCTACCTTTATAATATGCAATAGAAAAACGATCACAATAATCACAAATTAACGGTATAGCTATTATATTACCTATAGACGTTAAAATTTTTTGTTCATAAAAGTCGTCACATGTATTATAAACTAATATTAATAATAATTAATACAACTCTTAAAATTTTGAATCTGTTTCCAAGATAGAAAATGATTGATTTTGCAATAGTTGTTTTTTTTTTTATTACCTATTTTAAAGTTGTTTCAACTTCCATTTTAAAATGGATATTAATGAATGAATGGATTTTAAAACTGGTATACTAAAATAACTCAGTAAACCAAGTTTAGTCAGTATCTTATTTTTTGTTAGTTTTTAAAGTTTTATATTTTAGATGTTAACCAATTTGATTGTTTCTTCCCTATATGATATCCTACATAAAATTCTGGAAGATACAATACTTGGACATCCGGAATGTCACTGTACGATGTTTTGATTTTTAAGCTTTAAATTATCAGCGAAGTGACGTTTGTATGTTAGTATTTAAATATGGCATTGGATATGTTGGACATTTATTTATTTTTACTTTATTGTTAAGATGAGACCTAAACCTATACCATTGGCCACAGATGCATTACAGATTATAGGTAATACATGCAATGTAGTTATTTTAACAGTTAAATTATTCAAATCTAATTAGTATGTCATATGATTTAATTTCTGATGACAACTTTTTCGAGTGTCAAATACTATTATAAATGATTAATATTAATATTATGATTTAATTATTACAAAAACTAATCTAAATATCTTTTTCTGTCCGATCTTATGGTTTCTAACGAAATATTATAACGCGTTGTCACGGAGTTGTGTATAATTATTTAATATCAATAATATCATGTTCCTCAGTTCACCTGTATATGACATACGACCAGGCAGTCGACACACACACGAAATGCGTGTTGTTTAAAAATAACGCATGTTCTAGTTAGCTGTAGTCTATATAATATTATATAGGTATATATGCTTTTACGTTTTTTTTTTTTTTGTTTTAATTTTCAAACTATGTTTTTTTTCGATTTTCCCCGAATCGCATACGTGTATATTGTTATTATGTTATATGTAATTGCTGTTCGTGCTTACGGGCATACCAACACACCCGCTAGTCGGTGATTTTTAGGTCTCACCCGTTGTTTTCCGCCTCCGCACACCATCTCCTCCACCGCCAACCTCTGAGAAACGCAACCACAGAATATAATGTAATATAATATATAATACACACGTACGCGCAGCAGAGCGATTTCGTCGGCCTAAAATTAAAATAACGATAAGTCGATAACAGTAAATAACAGTCGTCGTCAAAACCACTGACCCTCACACGCGCGCAATACGCACACACGCACTCTACACGTGCCACCTGACATATTATACCGTATACTATTATATTATGTACATTACCGATTTCGTATTATATCGATTTTGTAAGTATGCATTTGCCGAGGAAATACGAAAATATTATGCGAACTCGGGTAGTAGCAACAGTAGTTGTTGTAGGTCTATGACGAAGACGACGACGTGTAAAGTCAACGACCGTTACATGATTTTGAAATCACTATTATATAGGCCTGCGGTAATGGCGACGGCGTCGGCGGCCGTAGGTTCGGCTATACAGCATCATATATGTGTTATGCGAGTAATATAATATTATTGTGTCTGCTAAATGTACCTATGGCGTTAATATTGTACCATGTCGTATTATGTGAGGGCAAACAAAACACGTGTCAATAATAATATTATTACTATTATATTTTATTTTCATTGTATGCGTTTGTCAGACGTGTTACGCGAACGACCCCCTACAGGGTTTGCAAGCCCGATTTTAAGACACTAATGACCGAACTATGGTACACTGCATCAACGAGTTTGAAATTTGAGTGGAAAGATATTAATTTTCCACACATTTATATGTTCACAACTATAAGTACTTGGTTTAATAACTTTGAGACTTGCAAAACTGCCAACTGTCGACTATATTATTATATAATACAATATACAGAATGGTTTATCAAACATAATAATATGTTCATTCCAGTTTTTCCTTAGATGACGAATTTATTCAAATTCTGATTTTCAGAATTTTTAAGTTATCATATAAATTATAAGGAATATATACTTTAAAATGTTAAAATGATTTGTTTTTATAATTACAATAATAAGGAAATTTGTATAATACATTTTTGTACTTTTAGACTTAAAAAAAGGTTTTATCAAAAAAAAAAAAAAAACATTTTTACGATGACAAAATTGTTCAATAATAATTCACACATTTCAATGTAGTAGTCAGTAGATAACAAAACAATATATAATTCAAAATATTAATTGAAATTGACTTCATCCAATTATTCTTTGATCATTAAAAATAACTTCCATTAGGTTATAAATGTATTTTTTATTTTATTAATATTTATTTCCACAATAAAATAAATAAATATAGTTATTTATCTGTTGATTTTTTTAACGCCTATCTACTTAAATTTACAATTACAATCTCAAGTAGTACGAATTCATATTAAATATATTATATTTTTTTAATTACTTCAACTAATGCTTACAAAGCAAGCATAGTTGCACTCACTAAAAAAATAAAATATACATAGTATTATATTTTAATATCCATATGGAGAGTATTACATTTTCCAACAAATATATAATATTTTATTCATATTACTTAATTATGCTGTTGCAATTACTCACGGGTCGACTCACTAATTCAATCTAGATATTATTTCATATTTGATAATATAAGCATATATTATGATACACAATTTAATTGCATTGTAAATTAATTAACTGTATTGAGATATATAATTATATATTTGATGAAATTAATATTATGCAAACATCATAGTTCAAAAAAATATTATAACCTTTTTGGAATCAAATTTAATCAATTTGAAAATATCTTTTTCATTTTATATTTTTAAGCGTACACCTATGCTAACACCTTCGGATCTCTCATCAATTTTAGTCAACATCCGTATATAATTTTCATTTCTCATTATTTGAACATAAATTGAAACATATTACTTTATCCAAAAAGTAACTATACAACTGAATATTTTAAATTAAAATTCATTGAGTTTTTATCAACGTCTGATCAAAATCTAATAATTTTAATTTTTTTAAAATAAAACTGTTTAATTTCATTAAATAATTGTATAAAATGTAACGTAATATAATTATATCAATACTTTGTGATTGAGCGTTTGCAAAGGATTCAAAATATTAGTGTATCTATTTTAATAATATGAGTAAATGTTTTTTTTATAATATCATATAATAATATATACATAGGTATTACATTTCCGTATTAATCAGCTGAATGTTCTGGTAGTATAATTTTTTATCTTTATACGTATCATATTATGCTTTTCATTCATAAAATAAGGTATATTGTTTCATTGTTTATATAATATACATAATATATTATACGTATGCGTGTTTACCAAATTCTTCACCCCTATTATTTGTAATCGTTATTTTTGGAACGCATAATGTAAGAATAATATTATAAACCATAATTATTTTGCGTTACGGGTACCTATCTACTTTTACTCTTTCGCCTATTGTTCCATTCGTTTCTTGAATACAAAACTATTCACACTTAATAATTCGTAAGTATAGGTACCCCTACCTTTTTCTATATAGTATATATATATATAACTTAACTATACTAGAGCAATATTGCCAATTTTCATACTTCATTCAACGTTACTCCTTTATACAGAGAATTAGAAAACGCGTTTTAGTCTTTTCATTTATATTAGCTATATGTAATTATTATATTTTACATTGTACAAACGAACTTTTTTTCAAAGAAATAATGTTAATATAATTGGAATGACTGACAAAACCACATTAGAAAATAATTACATTCTCCGAAGATTTAAACGTGCAGTTATTATTATTTTTTTATTTATTTAGTTAATTATATGTTAACATATTTAATGTTTTTACAACGATATAACTACATGTATGGACGGACCATGGTCGTTATAGTTATTATTTATATATAATATTATAAGAAAAAAATTGTCTTAAAATCTGTCTGTTTTTCTTAGTGGCATCGAAGTTTAATGTTAGGAGTGCATTTAGATGTATTTCACCTATTTTGAAATGCATAATATTAATTATTAATACTTGATTACTCGTATTAAATTATTGTAAAAGTTTTTGAAGTGATTAATTATCCCTAATAATAGACAGAATAATTTTGTATCTTAAAATAGCTATTTATTTCAAACGATCCAAAAACTTTTCAATGATAATAAAATTTACTTATTTTCGCTAATTTGTATTTTCCCGATTGATTAGTAAAAGCGCATACACTGTTCATGTTTAATGCACAAGTTAATAATGGTTTTATTATTTTTGTATAAAACAAAAAAAATATTTCATCTGCAGGATCTAGCTGTGATTTAATAAAGTATATAATATTTGTATTTTTGTGTTTTTTTAATTGAATTTTTTGTTAATGTGTACATTTCCTATATTAGTTTTTATCTTGGTTTATTTCAATTATTTTTCTGAGTAAGTTTTGCTGTTCTGTTAGATTTTTTGATTGTTAATTTTTTATATAAATGGATTTGATGATTCTATCAAAATAAATATATTTTTTTAACTTTTTATTGAGTTTTAGAGTATGTTCCTATCTTGAGTAACATTGAAATATAATATATATTATATACTATATGTAGTTTTTTAAATATTTTTTGTTCAGTTATTATATTGCTCATATTTACTGGTATACCCAGAGTTTTTTTACGAGAGGAGCAGCTGATAATGTGTTGTATAGGAAAGTCTTACTAAAATTATTCCTCTTATAGGTTTGGTATGTTGTTGGTGTTGGTTTACAATATTTTAGTATTTGATTATAAATTATAATCGTATTATATACCTAGTTTCGTCTTACGTGATACGTTCACAGAAAATTAAACATTTTTAAATTTTCTCTAAATTTCGTAGCTTCAAGTATATTATTTAAAAATCATAAAACCAAATGGATTTAAATAATTTACTTTTTCATGTTCGGGATGGGTAAACGACTAGACGTTATCTACCATGATGCTTCGCTAATGGTATTAATACCTACTGCGTTGTATGAGATATCGATTATTAATTATTTTAGACGTATAGGTAATCTTATATTATACTTTAAGGAAACGATTGATTTGTTTTCATACAATCAATGAATTTTAACCAATGTAAAAAACAATAATAATTTAGTGTTTCATCATTACAACTTCAGTCGTGTATTTTACATTGTATAAACAAATTCGTTTATGTTTATTTTTGTATGAGAACAAGTACGGCTTTGGATTACTAATAAGTTACGAGTAATGATGAATGCTATAAATAAAATACTTATAATTATTCAGATGTCGTATAATGTCTGCGAATAATGTATATATTAATATATTTTGTATGCTTAAAAATGAATAGTTACAATATTATATAATTCCATCTGGAGTTTTACGATCATTACGTAATTGTATTAAACTTACCTCAAAAGCTCGTGTACTGAATAATTAAAATATAATTAATTGCTATTGAATGTATTGTTCAATTGTATACACTCATTAATTATTATCAGAATAAATGTAATGATATTTAAGTTAATATTCAGGTCGATTTAAGGGTTAAAAAAAGTATAAAATGTATTAGGTTTTTTTTAACCTTTATATTTATTTTTATGATATATAAATTAATATCTTATCAATCAAACAGTTGATTAATTTTGTAACATATGGTTTAATTAAGAATTACATTAAAATACATATCTTAATGCGCAAATAATTTTTAAGAAAATTTAGATGTAGGTATATCAATTATAAACTATTAAAAAATAAATAAAACCATAACCATTTTCAAATTTAATATATCTAGTGAAAACTAGTTACAATACCTATTGTTAAACTATTCTTAACAATATTATTACTGTACCTACATTATTTTATAACTCGGATAATAAATAAATCTATATTATTGAAAATATGTCAGGCGCTGATCGACTGCACTTACCGTACGTTTTTCATATAGCCTAAATATGTTAGCCTATATAATATAATATAGGTGAACAGCGTAGTCTAACAGTAAATGATTTTCAAGCAAGTACATAGATGTATAGTATTTTATATACATCCTAGATCAAAAACTGTGTTGAAAAATCTATGTAACTCGTAAGTAAGAAATTATCAAAGGTTTGGTATTGATTGTACGCATGCATAAACGTAGTATATTAGGCAAATCGCTGTGAGAGCGTTGGCCCCGAGTCGTCGAAACTGACGTTTCGCAACACCACAGAGTTTTTTCTACATCATATTATATTCGTTTCACGCTCACGTTTGGTGGTACAAAAACGCGTTTAGTTCGCGATAACCAACAAGGCACCAATGGTAACTAATGTCATTTTGAAAATGTCGCAGCAAACATAATAATATGTATATAATGACAATATCGTGTCATTGTCACATGTATAAAAAAATTAAAGTATAGCAAAAACATATTATTTGAAGTACAGTATATCATACGAAATACAAAATAAAAAAAACAATAATAGTAATTACAATATATACTTATAATATTATAACAAAATAATAATAAAACAGAGTATCGAATTATAGATGTTTCGTTTATAATAATATACTACATTAACTGTTAAGAATTGGTTCTTAAAAATATAAATTAATTATTTAAATATATATTTTTTTAAATAATAATACTAATATTAAAGATATACATATTATATAATAAAATAACATTATCTTCTCTTTAGGCACAGAGTTTTTTCATTTCATTCAAACCTCGTCGAGAGGTATACCAATCACTAAGTTGTAGATTAATAATATTCGAACATCTTATTCATAGTTCGTACAATATTATATAATTATTATGATGAATATTGAAATACTTTATCTTTATACTACGTACCTATATATAAGCTCTATACCTACAGGCTAGAATATTGCCTATTGAATGATAGGCGTTCGTTATACTAGCATTGTGTTAAACACTACAATTGTATTTAGTCCGATGTTGATTTGTAACTGTAAGCCGTACACCGTTTGATAAAATTAGGACCGTGGTCGTAGCGCCTGCGATTTTATGTAATTTATCTGTTTTTAATTTTCTAGTTGACTGGCTAACATCGACCGACTAACTGTATAATAATTATATATAGAAACAATTCGTTAAACGAACCTTGACGCATCGAAAAAACAAAAACAGTAGTTAAAACCAAGGCCACGCCTTATTCACTTGTAGATTATTTGTACTTAAAAATATAATCACTCCGGTAATTATTATACGCCTATATGATCCATCGTACAGTTTAAGGTGTTTATTATTTTAGCTATTTTTCTATTCAATCAATACAATCAATAAGTATACAATAATTACTGGTTTTCAATAGAGGTAATCGTGTTTGAGTATTTGGCGTTAGCTATTTTCATAGTCACAAACTTTATAATACCATTTTAAATACATTTTTTTTTTATGTTTATATATACGTGCCTACAGCGCACTTAATGACATATCATATTTTCGTAACTGTCGACAAAAAAATAAGAAATATAACTAAAATAAATATGCCAGAATCGAGTATATTTTAAACATCTAGGAATACGCGTTGGCGGATGTCCATCTTTCCGGTTTATACGGCTGTAAAGCAGATAATATACGTTACTGAGTCGACCGTCGTATACTGTCCAGGTTAGGTTAGTACTAACTTACTTTAGATACTCATATTGGATACCGTTTGTCTCGAAATATTTGAAACATGATAATAAAAACATAATGCTAAATACTTTTTTTTGATTTTATACAATTTGTAATTTGTATAATATACCTATATACACATGTATTAACTATTATTTATATTTTCAAAATATGATTTATTGGTTATTTAAATGACTGAATCACATAAATGATAATAATTTATATACAGGAAACTTAGCTAAATAGCTTATTAGTATAGGTGTTTGTGTATCGTAGCCCGTAGGTATGCAATATAAATCTTTTACGTGTACATTTTTTTTATGTTTATTATATTATAATTTTTTTTTTAATTTTTATAAGCATATATTGAAAAAGAATGAAATTCAGGTATCAAATTTTAAAACAAATTAGTACTTGCATGATGTTTAACATTTGGTAATAATAGGCACTAACTGTACTATTAATCGGTATGGCGTATTGCCTATGCTTTAAAATATTCAGTTGAATTCAACCATACAGTACTTGTAGCAATAGAAAAGAAATTGACTGTAGAAGGTAATATAAAATTTAAATTTCTCTACAATATATTATTATTATATAACTTATATATTATTATACCTATATGTTATGAACCCGTGATTTGTGAATTGTCTTGTGTTCGAAAATGGGTTAAGATCTCCAAACTTAAAATAACTTGGAAATTTAATTTATGAATATTAATGTGTACATTTATACTTAATTATTGTAAAATTATACATGGCACATTTTATATTGCATACTTGCTAGAACAAGAAATTTAATGTATTTAGCATTTTATGTATAAACTAATTTTAAACACAATCCATATGTTGTTATTATCATACACAAATGCGATAATTTTTTTTATGCTCAAAATAGTTTGATTTACCGCTTATTTTTTGTTGTAATGTAATAGAATAATTATTTATCAGGTAATATATTATATACTTATATCTTTAGTTATTCAGCGACTACATGTCTACAGAACATAATATAGTCAAGGCTTAACTATTTTTCTTTTTTATCGTATGATACTAAATACAGGTGTAGATTATAACGTTTACGTAATGGTGTATTCAATTACTTAGGTACATTTGGCTATCTATAGCACGATCGAAATTCCAAATTCAAAACACGGCGCGGCAGCATATAATATCAGTTACAATCTGATGAAAAGTGTACAATTTAAGTAAGAGTTTAATTAAATTTTAATTATTCAGTATGCATACTTCATTCAATCACCAGTAATTATTAATATTCAATTTACTTAATATAAGCAGTACAATATTGAATTTAAAAATATAGAATACTATTTTATATTCTTATATCGAGTATTATACATTATATAATTTTTAATATTCTAAAATATTATTATAACAGTGAGGAAACAATACAGATATCAGAGTTCGAATAAAATCTAATATGAATAATGAAATAATTGTATGTATCGGTTACTCGAATATAGTTTACCGATATATTTTAATTTTGAATGAGCCAACAATGACTTAAAATATTTATATTTTTTTTAATTATCATCCAATATGTATATTTCATTCCATCAATTACAATTGAAAATAAAATGTATTTGAACTTTTAAGAGATATATTTTTAATTATAATAAATTATATTATTATATAAATAGTATGACCTATATTGTCATCTAAGATATTGATATGTTATATTTTTATGGTCTTATATTTCGTTAATAAGTTAGATTTTTTGGTATTAAAATCATATCAGAACTGAAGGTGTGTAATTTACATAAACATAAAAGGTCATGTTTAACAATAGCCTGTGTTGATCTCATAAACAGCTTTTGAGCTATTAAAATACATATGATACAAATACATACGATTATTTTTAACTAGCAGAGGTCGGAGATATTTCTGTTTATTGTATACATACTGAGAGACCGGAAAAGTTGTTCAAATTTTTATTAATTACCTACCTATTTATGATATGTTCTATAATATAAATTTTATTTTATTAATTGCTTATAGGTAATTTAAATATATTTTTATGCAAAAGACTAGACTAAATGATTTTAATTTTCAAAGCATCTCTATTAAATAACAAATAAATTCAAATAGTTATATTAAAATAAATATTGTTAATTAATAATAAACTTATACTTTAAACATTATGTTTACTAAAATTAATCAATGTATAATTTAAGAATCTATTTCATTAAAAAAAGATTTTTATTATTGATCCGAATCTATTGGATCATTATAGTATAATTTTATTATAATTTTCTTTGACCTGTCTATTTGTAGAATTCTTAGTATACATTTTAAAAGTGAAAATTCACCCTGTGACAAATAAATGTAATCATAAAAAATATAAATAAATTTAAAAATATTAATATTTATCTATATTAACGTATTACACATATTATATTTGTTACTTGAGAATTTAATTTAATTATTTGCTTAATCATATAATATGTAATCACAAAATTTTGTATTCACTATTTTTATTTTTAAAATAGCTCATATTAAGAAGACTTTTTTTTATAAAATAGAAAGAATATTTTATGAAATATAGGAAATATATTGTGCATAACAAATTATTATGTTTTATAGTGACGAAATGGTGGATATAAAAATTGGAATTAATTTTCATCGATTATGGTCAGGATGTATGCTTACTTAATTATAAATACCAATTATCTATTATCTAGTTCTTATTTTAGAAATTATAACTTTTTTTTTTTTAATTGGAAAAATTTCATTAGTCTAGTTACTTATATTTTTCAGGAAGTCAACACATTTATCTTAAGTTTCTTTTATTAAAATATCATTACAGGGGAATTTAAAAACTGGAAGAATTCATTTTCAGGGACACTAATGAGGTAGACCACCCAAAGGTAACATTTGCCAGCTTGTCAATTTCCATATTTTCATTATATTACGCGTCGCATGTTGTTTGGGTGTCATGTATTATTATACGTGCAATTACACTTGTCGGTATAATATATACTTGTAGTGTATAGCGTGTGTTGTACAGTATACTATTATGCACAGCATCTACATGATTGGCATATATAATTATAACTTGTAGTTTGGTCAGCCAATGTATTGTATACCTAAATATTATTATAATATTATATGCACATATAACGATATATTATACTAGTAATATAGCACAAGTACATGCATACTGCATTCTATATAGTTTTTTTGATTTAACACTTTGTCTCGCAAGTGTATATTATACCTAACTATAAACAAGTAGCGCAATAAGTTAAACTATATACCTAAAATATATATGTGTAATGTATAATGTAGGTAGCTAAATTGCAAAGCTGTAGAGTTGTGATGATGTTTTATTTTCACCATATTGCTGAATTTATGACGTGATTTCGTATGAATGATATACTTTTTCCTACTCTAAACCATATATAATGATATATAGTTGTACAATATCGATATTGTATCAACATTTTTTTTCAATAAATATACTTCTATATAACAGGGTGTACAGTAATAAGTATGTTATGATGTATACTCAACACCATATATAAAATGTTAAAATTTAATTTAAAACTGTAACAATATTTTTGTCTCAGATATTATACCATTTATACGGAAGAAATAATCAGACATGCTTAATACCTAACCTGGGGACTGATACAAGGATATTAAAAATGAATTGATATATATGATATAACTAATCTAATTTATAGGTAATAGGTATTGCAGAAAAAATGTGATTCTGGATATGATATAGTATACATCATGTTTTTATATTATAATATACAATTTTATTAGTTGCTTAAAATTATGTTCGTCATTGCCACGTGTCTATATTATACATAGATGAGGAGAAAAAGCAAGAGACCTTCAGTGCTACAAGGACTTTCGGCACGGTATAAATCGCATTATGTTTATATAATATACTATCCTGAATAATATATAATATAATGTGTTGGTGTTTGTGAAAACCTAACACACTACGATTTTGAAAGTCGATACTATACGTGTTTTGTGTATACTTTTATGTACGTTGCTTGCAGTATCTCCACAAGTCAACTTTAACATTGCCATAAGAAAATCCTAAAAATGTACTGTGAAAATAAATTCAACGATCGCCCACTATGTTTTTGATTAGCTTAAAAATTTATAATTTGTATAATGTACCTGGACTAAATTATGTTATGGTTCAAGTACTGTTTAATAATAAAAAAAGTATATAATACTTTATACTTAAATACTTATACGCATTTCATATTATCAAAAATAACAAAATAGATTCTATTATAATATATTATGTTTAGATTAACAATTAGAATTACTATAATTAAACATTTAAGAATTGCATTTTATACACATCAAGAAAGAATTAGCTCCAACAGAACGGCATAATATGATTTGTTTAATATATTTTGAGATTATCATATAAATATATTATATTTATAATTCAAAGCGTATGATTTCAGTAATTAATTGTTGAACTCCTAGAAACTACATAAAACGCAGTGGAGCAAGCGAAATGATGAGGAAATCAAAATTTATACAGGGTTCAGAGAATTAGGTAAGGTAGAAAGGTAGAATTCATCGATTGAACCGCGTTAATACGTTTTTGTAGAAATCTTTTTTTTTAATCTTAGGCTTGCATAAATTCATGAATCGACTGAGGTTGTTAAACTTAACTTTCAGAGAGTGGGCGAGTAGTCGTGGTTAGTTTGATGCATATTCAAAGCATGACCAGCAAACGAAAGGGAATGTCATTGAACTAGCTCTATATAATTGTCAAGTTTGTGAAAATTTAATAAGGGTCCCATAAATCAAAGACATTATACTTTAGTAAGGACTTAACTAGAAAACAGTTCAAAGCCATGAGTGAAGCAGATGAGATACAGGCTTAAACTCTGATGGAACACGGTCGAGAAACGGGAATTGAGAAACCCAAACATCTTGAACATAATATAGTTTAATATCTAAGCTTAGGATACGTTAAAATGATATCATTAAAATTAAATCAATATTGAATGATGTGAAACTCTTGTAGATTAAATAGACGTTTAACTGACGATCGATGAACAATAAGTAATAAATGTAATATTTTGGTATTGATCGTGTGAAAAACAAATAATTCGACTATTGCATCTAAGTAAATTAAACAATGGGGTACAATCAAAGAATAATAATTATTTTAACGACTTTGCTAGATGAAAAAAAAAAACAACTGTATAAACTCTAGAGTAAGTATAGCGAGTGAGAAATTTCAAATCGTCTTTTGCGAATTTGCAGTGCGTTATTTATTTATACTATCATCTTTACGCCGTCTATAACACATCGTTTATTATTCCATCCCACGTATGATTTTATATAATAATAGTATTATATTATTATTTATCAGCCGACTCTGTCCTAATAATAATAATAATAATATATCATTGCAACGCTGTACGACGTGCCTATTGTTATTGTTATTCTCGCGAGAAGCGAATAGGTGCTGCCGGCCGGCTAGAAATCGGGTTAGGCCGTTTCGCGATAGGTTACTCCCTCCCACCACCGACACTTGTCGCCGAACAGCCAGCGGCAAGTGAAAGTGTGTTGTCTTCGGGCGAGCTAGCCCCAAAGTACGTTGAACCCGAGCGCAATCGCCGCGAAACGCTACGAAAACGCGCGCCGTGGCCGAGATTTCTGCAAATCGCGCGTGCTCTCGAAACTTAAATAAAATATTATTACTATTATTATTATTTGTCGCTTGGCAATAGCGCGTGCGATAATGTATAATACACGCGATCGAGGAGTGTGGGATGTCCACAAAATATTCTAATTTTTCGTAGAGGAACGACCTGACTATAATATACTCTGCCGCCTGCACACGATATTATAATATGGTTGTAGAATAATTTTTCCTTCAAACGTTGAACAAGTGCTTTAACTGTATGTTCTCTCACTGAGAGTCTTATGAAAAATAAAAATAAAACCTAGATAGTTTTTTACTTTTATATTATCAAAACACGAATTTTCCACGATATTATAAATTTGAATAGATCCTTATTATTATTTTCTGGCCATGAACATTGTTTTAGATGTGTTTTCATTACTTATGTAAGTACAAGTAAACATGAGTTTTAAACAAATTATAATTAAAAATCATTGCAGTGATAAAATACGTATAGTTAACTGACTTTATTTTTAAGCTACAAAAGTTAAATATGACTTTCACGCTATCTTTGTTCAAATGAATGTGTGGAGGAAGATGGAAAGTATCATTAATTTATTTTTTGAAAAATTTAATGTTAAGTAAAATGGTGTAGTGGTGTACCATTCATTTTTTGGTGGAAAATGGTCCGGTTCAGTATGATAGTAATTCTGTATGAGTATACTGCATATTATGTTGACACTCATATTTACGAGCTATACCCACATTATGTAAAATTATTATTATTATTTTTTTTTTTTATTAATCATTTTTATTAGTTTCAATCAGTATACACACTTAAAACTGAACTTTTGATTAGAGTTATTTTTTTATAATAGTGATTTTTAAGTATTTAAATTTGATTGAATAGAAACTATAATTTACGATTTGTGTTGAGTTTTATAAATTTTAAAATTTACCTGCGAGTCTCTAATCTAATACATATGTACTTATCGTAATAGTTATACAGACTGATATTTTAATAATAGCAATATTTCTATAATAATATAACGTAATTATTTATATTCAAATTTTAAAGGCATTCAACAATGTAGAATTATTTAGATTTTTATTATAATTGATAATTGTAATTACTATTTCAATTGTATTAATATTATTATTTATAATTATTATAATCTTTGAAATAATTTTTTTTACCAAAATCGGGCTCAATTTGAATACTTATGTTTACATAAATCAGCCTATGAATATGAGTATCTTAGATTACATAAAATATTTGCGAATATAACTTTCGACTATCGCCACTGCAGTATTATATGAATAACTTAACACGTAATTACATATAAAAAATCGTTAATAAAGAAACATATGATTTGAATTTAACTGTTTTGCAAACCTAATATCAACATTCAGTTTTCAATTATTTATCGTATTAAAAATGTATGACCAATGTGTCAAGAACTATTAAAAATTTACAAATTATACATAATATTATTTTACCAAGAAGTAAATAGAAATGTAATAATATAAATACATAGCTAGTTTATGCAATTATATTTTAATGACAGATAATAAATTATAAATGTAGTTCTATTAAATTAATAATAAATTATAAAACTTTTTTTTATATATAAATGTGCATATAAAAGAATATAATTTACTAAAATATGAACATTAATAGTGTCAAAATACCAACCTACTACTACTTCTTATATTGTAATACATTATACATAATATATGTATACCTATACAAACTTGTTTGTAAGTTTGAATAATTAAAACTTAAAAGTTTTTGGTATATTAATGTAAACTATATAATAAGTACCTATGTATATATTATATTTATATATTTATATATGTGAGAATGGAATTGTTTTAATTAAGAATTCAAGTTACCAAAATAAATTATTATTATTAAAGTTTTTAATAAATGTATATAATTTTTATTTGTAAAAACGAATTTAGAAGGTATATTATATATTATTATTATTATTATCTTGCATTGGATTGAAACATTTAATGAGAATTTATTAAAAATAGCTTAGTTCCTGTTCTTCAATCTGTATAATGTAGGGTTGTAGGAAGAATATTAAAAATATATTTTAAATAATACATTTTCGTATGTGCTATATACTTATATAATATACCCGTCTAGTAAATATTAACGGTTTAAAAAAATATATATATATACATTAAAGTTATATACAGTTTACTGTATACATATAATAATTTTTACTCGAGATATGATTGAATTTAATAAAATTCATTGTAGTAACTTACTCAATGTAAGTTCTATTTACCGCATAATATACA
This sequence comes from Aphis gossypii, assembly GCF_020184175.1. NCBI lineage: Eukaryota > Metazoa > Arthropoda > Insecta > Hemiptera > Aphididae > Aphis > Aphis gossypii. The sequence continues at coordinate 56,999,854 of NC_065531.1, read as the reverse complement.
TCAGAGTCGGGGTACACACTTGACTAGTTTTTTTCAAAATGTGTTTAAAACAAACAAGTGCATGATTTTGACTAATCAACTAAATTGAACATTTTATAAAGTTATTACTTATTATCCGGATAGCCCAGTAAGTTTTCGTTTCAAATATAATTTTAACGTTATGAGACCTTATGATTTAATCATTAACGTTTTTTTTTATAAAATATTTACTTATAAATATATAATAATAGTTTTAGCTAAGACATATTTGAGAAAATTCAATTAGGTATATTTGAATATATTTTTTTTAATTTTAACAAAATAAAATATTTTATTTATTTAAATCTAAAAAAAAATATATTTTTAATATTTGATACTGTCAAAACTACATTGTTACTTTAACTAATATTGTATATAATATTAAACGTCTACACATTGCTTAATAAATAAAATTACTTATATATAATACTAATCGTTAGCATTTATCTATGTATTGGGCATTGCCCTTTCACATAAAAAATAGTGAAACAAAAATAAAAAGAGTGCACCTAGTCATTGAGTAGGTCACTGGTATATTATACATTTTGAATTTAATGATAAATCTAAAATCATTGTACACGACAAAAATTCTGAAAACGATGTAAAAGACCATATTTCTAATGCAATTTTATATTTTATTTACATTATTATTAGGAATTTGATTTTATATTAGTAATACAGAATGTTAAACTAATTTTTACTAAAAAAAAAAAAAAATATGAATTGTACTAGAGTTAGTAGTACCCATGTACCGTAGAACAGTGTGAATAAGTTCGTTGACCGTGGAGGTGAATCGGGTCATCAGTTTTTTTTTAAAGCATGTACCTATAGGTACTTACTGTGTTTTGGCTAGGATTTATCTGAAATTTGTAAGACGCTTTGATATTACACATGTTATCAGTTGTTATGGTTTCATAATTCATTACTATTTAACAAGTTTATAAATATTATAATATATGCTTACCTTTATCTAACGGTCAACTATTAAACACACAAAACATTTTTTTTTTTTTGCAATTAAAAAGATATGTTTGTAATCAAATATATTTCCCAATGAGGAAAAGGTTTAAATGCTTTTTTTTCGTTCTAATTATCAGTGTTATAGAAGAAGATCAGAAAACCATATTTCAGAATTAAACGTGTTAAGCGAGTACCTAGGTATTATCTTTAAAGGAAATATTTTAATCTATTATCAATAACAATTTAAGTTCCAAAAAGTTTCGATTCCTATTAAATTTATTTTACTATTTGTTTATTGATGATATGTATTTTAAAGTAGCATATTACGTATGTATCTTATATTTAATTTTTAGGATTTTGCTTGTACAATTTAATATTTTATACATTTCCACCTACCAATATTCCCATTTAACAAATGATATATATATATATATATATATATATATATTATATTTCATCCACCAATTGTCTTCTAAAAGGAACAAGGAATTTAGACCAAATTAAACATATGAACAATATTATGTGTTCTTTAGATAAAGGAACATTAGTGATAAATGCTACTCTTTTTAAAAATGTTTATCGAATAACTTGGAGATCATTGATATAAGTTGATTAATTGTGTGATAACGAAATGAATTAATTAAATTCTAAGGAAGAGCGTTCAAGACAAAAATATAACATTTTCAAGTAATACGAATTATCAAAATTTTGTGTATTTCTATTTATTGAAACCAAGCATCTTGTATAATTTATTTAATATTAGCTTATGATTAATTTAAAATTTTATTTAGTTTAATTCAAAATGAATACCTAAATCCTCAGTAACATAAACTCTAATTTATTATTGTTGATTTTGTATTTAAAAATAATTTTATTTTTAGAACGAATAAATTTAATAACTATTCAGGGTTAAGTTTGTTGCTCAAATTCTTAATTATTTTCAAGTATCGATGATAAATACAACAAAAAAGATTAATTACGTGTTTGTGTCGGTTTTCAATACATACCAAAAGTTGACTAAGACCCAACGGACCTAAATTCTATAGAAATGTGACACTACAGTTATTGTGTCGATAAAAAAAAAAAAAAACATGAAATTAGTTACAAAACACGAGTTGCCAAAATATTGGATTAGTTAGATGTCATAAAAATAAGCCATTTATATTAGTTAATTGTATTGGTGTTGACCTGTTAGTAATGTAACGTTTGTAATTTTATACAATATTGATTTATTTGAAATGGTTGCTAAGATATCTGAGTGGTGTGATGAGTTATTTCATGTTATTATTATGACCATTGACCAATGTCACACAAAGCAATGAGCATGTTTATAGGCTGATATATGATGTACTCGTATAATAATTGTGTGTCATGGCCACAACACGTTAACATAGTCTAGTATAACTTATAAAATTATAAAATTATCAAAATATTCAATAAAATTGTTTAATACGTTAAATCGATGAGTTGTTCAAAAAGTTTAATATAAAAATAATATTATTAAATAGATAATTAGATAATTAAAAAAATATTACTAGAAATTTATAATTAGTAAAATATCGTATAGGTATTATGGCCATCTATTATAAAAATATATAATTCAATTTTTTTTTCTCTAAACGGTCGATTAATTTATGTGGATTATGTTCAAATGTAATAATATACTATTGGTTTTCCACATTATTTTATTATTTATTATTTAATTTTTAAAAATTTTACAAAAATATATCTTCAAAATAAAAGAATCATATTTAAGTATTAATCTACATTTGGAGCAGTTTTCATATATTATCATTTAAATTAGTTTTATTTTTAACTCAAATATTTTTTTTAATCATTGTATCTTATTTCTGTTAACACGATACAGTCTTGGAATATTTAAACTTATAAGAAATATTTAATCAGGTAATTTAATTTAGAAATAAATATTTTATTAAAAATAATAAAAACATATTAGTTACTACTTGATTTAGATTTCAGTTACACGTTATTTTTTTAGTTATTCCTGATATTATAATTTATAATATAATATACTTTATAATAAATTATAATATATATCATGGTATGTATATTTATTATTATGTGGGTTAAGTGTTACGTGCTTATGACCCATCTGATGCTTTTTTTTCAGAGCAGTCACTCGGATCTATTACAGTTAATTATGACTATACTACCGGCTACATAATTTAAGTCTGACAAAAACCTTCTCCTTGATGAAGAATAAAGGACATAGATTAAAATCTAGTTTATTAGGTCGTGTTTTCCTTATCTTTAGAAATTGTTTAACCTCGAATATACATTAATGTCCTGTAAAACGAAAACCTATTTGAAATTTAGTTCGTCAACGGTGCCAATTATGTACATTACCTATATATAAATAAGATATATAGAAGGGAAAAATGAACAGACTAATAACAATATAAAAACGAGTGTGGAGTGTTCTATTATATTATTATTCTTCAATTTAATAGTATATAGATATTCGATTTGGTTTGTGCAATTTTCTCGGACACGTCAGTTTATTAAAAAAAAGCGCTTTATTATTATCCTATATTATAGTAGTATTATAGAATATTATGACTAACATATTATTAAATGTTATAATATGACAGCAGCAAAGAATAGACATACACAACGTTGTGCACTCTAAGTTAAAGACATGTAACTACTATCCAATCGAAAATAGATTTTTATTATCAAAGACTACCGCATCAGTTTAATGAAAAACAACAGCCCATCCATATAATATTAATTTTTTTTAATATCGTAGAGTCATAGAGATGCATATAAATTATACCGATTCGATGGTTATTGGTTATTGTTTACACTCAGTTCTTTTTATCGTGTCAAGATCAGTAGACATATGATAATCAGAATACGTGTAACGATTCAAAATATAAATTATCATTGTACTGTTAAAATATCGTCTTAGTTTTCTAATGTCCGTATAATTTGGTACTTAATAACTTAAAATAAATGAATGTATACTAATGTATTTAATATGTATTTTAATTAATTCTATACAAGTTACTTTTATAAAATTAACAGTAAATACTATAGTTAAATCATTAGTTATATTTTGAGTTATAGTTTACAGATTGTGTTATAATAAATGTAAGTATAATTATCGTTATACTGAGAAAAGTGGTGTATGACATTAGTTAATTGCATAAACCGAATTTTGTATTTCTCTCTCTTTGTAAACAACAAAGAGAAGGAATATATTTATTTTAATTTAAAAAATCTACTCTTCACTTTTATTTGAAAATTATGTCGTATATTATTCTTATTCGTGGAAAAAAGCATTTTGTATTTTAATTTTATGCAACGTTTTCGTGAGGTGGGTGTCCCTCACCAAGCCTTTTCGTGGTTTGTTGAGTTAAGTTTAAAATATACAAACCTGACCGAAAAACAAAACAAATACCCTATCTTTCGGGACGTCGTCCAAGTATAATTTGCATAATCAAACACGAAGAAAACTGGATTTCGTAACCGTGACTATAATTTTTTATTATATTTCGTAACCGGCCAAAAGGTTTGCCGCCGTAGCTACATCTATATAGTGGCTGAACGTGACTTATATTGTATACGAGTTAGGTTTATACCTATATACAAACACTGAACCATAGGACTCAGGCGATGGTCGGGCAAGTAAAACGTTATTTTATTCGTCCTGTACACTATGTACCTAATATTATAGTGTAGCTGCAACATATAGCTATATATATATTATATATATATATATATATTATATATTATTTGCCGTATAATATTAAAAAAGAGATACAAAGTAACGTATTAAACAATAGTCTGTACGTGAGGAAAAACCATAAAGATTTTTCATCAGTTTTATTTTTATTTTTTTCAAATTATCCATTCAGTTTCAGTGTAATAATATTATGTTCGCGTTGTAAACGGACATGTTTGATTTTCGGTTGACTCAGTGTTGCCCGTAATTGGACGCATGAAAAACAAACAAAAACAAAAACAGGATATTATGTACAAGAATACGAGTATATATATGATATAGTCTTGATATATGTTTATAACCGAAATAACCTAATTGAACTCATATTACATGTTTTGCAAACATTATACGTATAATAATGTGTAGTTTTCGTTCAGTGTTTTAATTTTTTTTAAAACAAAAAACAAATTTCCTCACGCTTGTGTAATAAAATATATTGAGTATAGGTAGAGGTAGATAAAGTGTATATTTGATTTTAACTTAATTGCTAATTAATATTATTTGCAATTTGCATGTGTAAGTACATTATTTTAAATAAATCCAAATAAAAAATTTTGTAAATAATCTTGTTGATTTAATAATAATTATTATTAACCGATTTATTCATTTAATTGATTAAAACAATTATCTATGCAATCAATTCACTATTATATTAAAGTAAAATTTAAATATAGTATGTTTCTATAGTTATTTTATTGTAATTATCGAGAACCATCTACAAAACCAAATTAAACATTACATAGTACCTTAGAAAGATACACTCATAATATTATTTTGCGCGATATTAGTATAGTACTTGCATAATAATTAGTAGTGCACGTTATTAGATTATAATTTATAATAAGGAACTTCACACTTATATCGTTATTGTTATTATAATATAAATCAAAATATAATAGCATTATGCAAGTTTCATTCATTACAGAAAACTGTGTATTTTATTTTCAACACACGAATAACAAAACTTGTTCAAAACTAATATTTGAAATGAAAAAGTTTTTATATCATTAAATATTTTGAAATATGCTTATAAATGTGATAGTTTGATGTATTTAAATCCCCATGAGATACCAACGGAGAACGGTTGGGATAATTTTATATTATGTATATGGAATTGTATAGGTATAAGTTATATGTTGTAACCAGCGATTTCGCGAGTAAAAGCTTCCGAATTAATCATGGTAGGTAAATATAATTTTAATCAAACTTTGTGTGCTTATGTAAAATAATCACATCGTCATCTAACTTAATAACGTGCAAATTACAAAAACTTTGTCAGCACATTATATTCAGAGAATAACTATTATTTTAGGCATGTTTTCACTGTCCTAGAACGGCTAGAACATAACAATCGATACGCGATAAAATTCTGTTTCCTTCAAATAGACAACTTACAGAAAATTTTCTGTCTTGTATAATAATTTTGGGTAGAAGTAACAATAGCTACAATTATTTTTATTTTCGATTTTGTTATTACAACTAGATAAGCATAATAAATAATATTTTCATGTAAACGGTCGTATTGGTTTTATTATTTTAATATTATTGGACACCTTTCGCGTGTGATTTATCAATGTCTATTCAATAAACATCGAAGATACAGCTTTCCAGTTCTCCTCTCACAAATAATTTGAATATATAATAATAATAGATAAATATTACACGACTCACTTAACTATTATAATAAGCCATGACTCACACGTTAGCCACCCTAGGGTATAGTATATTAGACATGGCTATTACAAGATTATTTAAATATATATTGTCATTTTGTAGCACATTCACTTATAGACGACCTAAAGGGAGACGACCCTTTCGACCGTAATCGATTCATGAAACTTTGTTAGAGTATCGTACCTGCAGTATACAACTCATGCGTAAATATAACGTACTTACATCTTAATCGTAAGTTTGGGTTCTCCGCTGTATAGTTATAATACGTATTATTATAGGTCTATTGCTCATGGAGTGTGCCGGCTCGGAAATATTATAACATTAAAACTCTGCATGTGTCTTGAGAGAGAGCTGGGAATTTAAACTTTTCGACTTACCGTGCATGCACTATACTTTTTGAACGACTTAATTATAACCTATATTATACATAACATCATAGTACAATTTAATTTAGGTAATAATCATTAGTTAAAATATATTATGATGTTATGAATAAATTTAAAAAAAGAATCAATTTCGTACTTGACAGAACTATGAAAGAACTGTGTTCATTTTAATAACACCCGTGCTCAATGTAAATAAAATTCACCAAAGACCGTATGTCTTGGTTGATTTGCATTCTTTTTAATTTAATATTCGAGTATAGAAACCATCGGGTTTGAAAAAGGAGGTTTTTATTAGAAGATTTTATAGAAAATTATTTTTGAAAAAGAGGAGATGTGATTATTGTCTGATTCAATGTTGAAACTTAAAAGATGCATAAATTATATTACAATATAATATATTTTCAGAAAGCTAAAAGTTTGACGTCAGTATACTGGTAGGATTTCATTCTCTCAGTTATGTAAAAGTAACAAATATTTATATTTTTAACAATTTAACGAAACATTCAAAATTGAATTTATTAAGTTAGTATAGATAACTTTATATTTTTTAATGTTAGACGGCATTAAGGAACCGGATTTTTTAATTAAATTAATTAAATTGTGATAATGATAGTTAGTAATCATTGAGTTGTTAAAAAATGTAGATTATGTAGAAAACTCATTTATTTTTTAGTATAGCGAATGTCACTTCAGTTAGATGCTTACTGAAAAATTCATTTAGTTAAACTGTTTTATAATATGACTTAAAAACGAAATAATTCTGGGTAATGACTTTTCAAAAAATCATAATTTTTAAATTATTATACATTTTTGTAGCTGAAGTAAAAATATATTATGTAAAATAAGGAGATAAAAGAAGATTATAGTTTATCGATCAAAAATCGAATTTTACATCTTTATATTTTATAACCTCAAGTTAAACCGTGTGAATTAGTTGATTTCTATGACATAAAATATATATTCGCTTGTTTATAAAATGTTATGGATAAAACCTTATGTTTTGTTACGACTTAAGACGATAAATTGTATTGTCAATTCATTACACGAGATTCGCTAGTCATTAAACGTGTTATTATAAAAATATATTAAACGACGTTTAAATCACATTTCCATTATTTTAAAATGGACCTTAGCTATTAGCAAAAAAAAATAACTATCTTTTATAAAATATTATTATAATTTTCCTTTTAGTAAACATTTTTTCGGTCCCCTTGCTCATCAATTTACTTTCACTCTATGCGTGATTTTCATAACAATTTCGTAACTTCAGTGCAATGACGAGAGAAAGATTAACAAAAAAATCAAACACTTAATTATACTATAATCAACAACAATAGAATAATATATATTGATGGAGTGTTTTGATCGATACATGAAACGTTATACTTATAATAAACTGCCATATGTATAATTTCCTTAAAATTTAGTATCATACAAACTAAAAAACCAATATCCAGCTGAAAACGTTTAAATTAAGAAGTATTTAATCATAAAGTATATTTATCTATAAAAACATTTATTATACGCTTGCGCTTAAACATAATATTACTTATTTACCGTGAGAAACTATTATCAATTTATCAACGTAGCATAATACTTCGACATTTTTAAACACACATGCATACTTAAATTAATGTTGAATTAAATAAATAATACATATATAGGCATTGACTAACCAGCTGACTAATATAAATGGTACTCGCGAGTGTTGTTTTATGTTGGAAAATTGTACCAATCTTCCATAATTAAAATTTCTTTGGAGCGACAGTGCAGAACTAAATTGCATGTTCCAAATGCGCATGGTTTGGCACAAATTTACACCCTCTCCCCCCTAATATTACATCTATAGTACTATCGATGGAAATCGTGGAGTCCAATAAGGTTTCTTGTTGGCTTTTTTATTTTTCAATCGACTGTAACCAGCTGTCGTTACAACATGGGTGAATTATTCATGAAATCAAAAAAGAAGTTTGACGAGTATTTTTAAGGATTGTTTAAAAGCAATTTAACTTATGGTATTGAGTCCTGCTATAGCGTTACATGCAAGACGTTCAGTCAAAAATCCCGTAAATTTAACGCATATGTTTAATTTAATGTATATGTATATAATACCACATAAACTATGCTGACAGTTTAATTGTAAAAGTTTTTTTCTATATATATATATATAATATATGTAAGTAATCGAAAATTACTTTCATTGAAAAACATAATGTTTGTTTTTTTTTATTTTGTACTTATACTTTAAACAAAAAGTATTACTTTTATGGTTATAAATTAACAGAATTTATTGTTCAACGAGTAGCAACTGAATAGGTACCTATGGGGTAGTTTGTATAGCAAACACTGAAAAATAAATCAAATATATCACAGTTCAGTTCCCATTCTAAATACGACATAATATTATGTTCTACGTCTTTGTAGTTTGTGAATAATTATTACTCTACATAATATTATGGGTATATGTATATATGTAGGTATATAATGAACCTAATTAAAATGCATTTTAAGTGCAACGATTGAATCAGTAGATAGTACAATTAACTGATTAAACTAGAAAATATTATTTTTATTTGTTTTTAGAGAACGCATTAACAATATTTTAATTATAATACAGGTTTTAAATCCCTTAAAATACCAATAACTACTATCTTAAACGTTTAAAAACAAATTATTTTTCAAATAGAATTATTTCGATGATTACTTTAATATGTATATTATACGTTCCACATGAGTGCTCAAATGCAGTGTACACTACTACTCAGTAAGACTGAAATATGTCTGTTTTTCAGCTTTTCGTGTTTATTTGTTATACCAAATATTCGTGTAATAGGACAAGCGTTATTTATGTTTGACTATTGTGTAGATAGTTTATCGTATGGTTTACACGCAGTCACGCAGACTAACGTTTCTATCGATGAAATACGATATCGGATATTATTATATCATTTTTTAGTTTTTACCTATAACTTCGTGGAAATCTTATAATATTATGTAATTATACATTATTACCTACAGATATGGCTGTATAATAAACAATAATAATATCTTAACCTACGATTCTGTCAGGTAAGCATATAATTAATATAACCGCTGTTCCGTTCGGAAGATAAATAATATTAGAGTATGTAAGCACGATACAATTTTTTACACCGGCCAATGTTGATTTAATGCTGCAGCGGCCGACAAAATCAATATTATCTGCGGAAATAATATATAAAAAAAAAACTATTCAAAAAAACTTACAAACCTTACATTTCGGTTACATCCTGAAATTCAATACAACAATATTGTTACATTTGACGAATTAATGAATGTGGATTTAGAATTTATTAGGTACATAATACAATATTATTGAAGGTATGTTAAATACTATTAAATTTATAATAATATTATAAGTTTTAACGATACATAATTACTTCAGTAGCGACGTGACACTGAAGTCACAGTATAAAACTTAATGCCGTTGCAAAATAAATCCAATTTATTAATAGGAATATATCATAAGTATTATACTTTACACTTGTGCACGTAACTTACCAGTGAACAAATTTTGCAATAGTGCAATACATAATAATATTATTTTCATATGACACAATTAATTCAATAGTCATATTATACATTTTTTCTTGGTTCTATTATAAGTACATTGTACAAACAGTCTATCTGTGTATACAATAGAATAGGCACTCACCCAATATCCCTATTTTAATTTATAGCATACATAGTATAATATTAATACATCAATATATGTATATACCTCGTATTATAATAGGTATATAAAGGGTGGTCACTGTGGTTCGTTATTAACTTACTTATTACCTATACACATTACATACCATTTATAAACTGTTATGTTATATACTATATAACGTTTTCTGCTAAAATGTAAATTTCTATACCTACAAAATTAAGTCTTATAATAGATCAGTGACGAGTGCAAATAACGAATATCTAAATGGTTACGTCGCGAGCGATTTGTAGAGTACATAAAACAAATAATAATACAATACAACATATTTTTTTTTCATCCTCATAACGAAATCGAATATATTTCGTTAAATGGACATCCAGTTAATAAAGAAAATATTATATCATAATATAATATTAAAACCGTTGCTTGTTTAATTTTATTAAACACTAATTTTGCGTAAAATTATTCTTTTGTATTTTTTTTATTTTTGGTTAGCTATTTAGTCATATTCTTTTTGACATTATACTTTTATTTTAAAAATCCAATAGTTTTATGAAACTATTTAACGTTTCGAGCGTTTTATCTATAATTTATGTTATTTTTGTTCTAGAACATGTCAATATGATTTGGAAATGACACACATTTAAATATTTTATAACCTATTATATATTAATATCGATCTATTTTAGTTCAAATGCGAAATAACTCATCACACCGTGGTCAGATATCTTAGTCACTATTTTGAGTAAAATCGATATTGTTTAAAATATTATTTACGTTACCAACAGTCAATAGTTAACACAAATATAATTAAATCATTGAAGTAGCTGTAATTATATCTTACCAAACCAATATTTTTGTCAACCAATGTTTTGATATTGGTATTATGTTTTTAGCATATAACATTTATTTATTATTATCGATGTGTCAATGATGGCTGTGTTATATTACTATAATTGAGTGAGTATAATGTATAGGGCCCTGGGGCTTCGTTCAAATTTTGTTATATTTTGCAATTTAACATGCGATCTTTTTCGCTTTATCTATAATTTTCGTTGGTTATTATTTTAATATAATTTTATCAAGCTTCAAATGCAATATGTATATTTACAAATATTTCTTTTTTAGTTTTGTGTCATGTGCCGTGCGTTATATTAAATAATTTTCTTAAATAATTATTATTATACAACGAATACTAATGTTTTAAACTCAACAAAAAATTATGCAATTCCCCCGATATTATTATTTTCGTGTAATTTTGTGAAATATGTCAATGTACTATCTATAAAATATATCGACATTATTCAAATAGTTAATTGTTTACTATGGTTATATACGTATTTTAAATAATTTATATTTTCCTATTAAAAAAATACATATTTTTTTTTCATATTCAATTTAAATATTACAAATTCTTAACATTATGTAGAACGTCAAACTATATTATAATGTATTATATAATAATATATAAATCTATGCATATAATTTCTTAATAATTACGACTATAACAAAACCGATTGCGATAATAAGTGTTTCATATACGCTGAGCATATTATATTCTTATTTATTTTACCTTACAATATACGTGATACTTACATCAACTTCACGCATATCATTATTATTACTCTCGTTTGCAGCTTCCCAGGACATCACGCAAAATCCTATTACAGACATAATCCGTAAAATATTACCTTCTCCCCTACATGTATTAGTATAAGATATCATTAAGTGTGTATATGTATGCGTTTCTCGAAATGACACGAATTTCTGCGGTTTTCAATTTGCATTAGTATACTTATATATACATTTACATATTATACGGACATCGTCGTATATTATAACAAAAAAAGCTGTTAACGATAGTATAAACTTCAGTCGTTAATCTATGCGCATATAAACTATAGATGAAAGCAAAATTTCATCTTTTGATATTTGTTTTATTCGTGATATATATTATACGTTTAATGTTCACGTCTATTATTATAATATAATATTATAATTTTAAATATATAATATTATTATAAAGTATATATATTATATATATATATAAATATATACATAGCTTATATATTTTATAATGGACTTTTGGTGATAAAAAAATGAAGACAGAAGATATTAATATTTCAAGAAACCGTCAAAATTATTATTACGGCATCAATTCCTTTTCCATTAAAAATATTTTTTTTTCTTTAAACACAGCTCTTGTCTTCGTTAGAAACAAGATTTCTTGTATTAATAATAAGCTTAAGACAAAGAAGGATAGACTTATAGAATATCATAATGTATATTTTTAATAAGTAATATATTATTACAATAAAGGAAGAAAAAAGATTTTGTAAGGCTTATGTATTACTAACGTGTTGTAAAAATAAGAAATATTAAAACAAAAACGATACCTATTTAAAGTCTATGTTATTAATAAGTTTTGTAAGTGCACGTGTCTTTGACAGTACATTGGTTTCTTTTCAATTCAAAAATGAATTAATGATGATATATCTAAGCTTGAAGGTTTTTCTTAAACAGTACACATATAGTGTTATGCACCACGTTAAGTATTATTTACTTACACTATACTATAATGTAGGTATATGCATATACATTACACCACCATAAACGGCTATAGGGCTATATTCTAAAGAATTATTTTTTTACTGTTTGTAGAATCTACATAAAAATAATTTTTCACCCATTTATCCTGAGTTGAATACATGCATCCATTAAAAATATTCGGGAGTATAAACATGTCACCATTTTTTTTCGGTTATATTTATTGAGCCAAATGTGCGTTTTTTAATATTTCCTATAATTCCATATTTTAGTAATACTTTAAAAATAAAGGCAGATACGTATAATTAAATGTTGTTTTTTTTTTCATATAGACATTTTCAGTTTATCGCCCTAGAGTAAAAATTCAATTTTAAAAATACAGTCATCGATTTATTTTATCCTCCGTGGAGTTTCATAATATATTTTGTATCCGTGTCGCGTTATGATTACAAGACCAAAATATAACAACGATATGAAAATCATATTGTCACGCTATACAATGTACACAGCACTTTATTATAATACATTAAAATAATTTACCTTAAACGAGTTCACCGGTACCTAACCGTTGGAATCGCGTTTCAATACATTTTTTCTTATATATATATATTTATATATTTTAATGATATAAATTAAATTTTTTGTTACGTTTTTCTTTTATAGATTACAATCATATTATTATATAATAACACACTATAATGAGTTATAATATTTTTCAATACTATTTTCATTGCTGTTACTACTTTTTTCTATTAGATCGTCAACTCGATTACCCAAACTTAGACTATAATTCAATTATCCGAACCTAACCTATTTCCACCATAATGTAACCAATAGTTTGATCGTTTTATTATCAAATAAAGGTATCGTTTGTGAAGTCAAAAACCCTTTGTCATCTAATCACTACTGTTCCATATTATGTCGAAAAATACACTATCCTTTACGATGTTCATGTGGAAGCAAAATTAGACAGCTATCTATCTGTATCGTCGTTACTCCAAAATGCGAGAACTATACATAAGAACCCTCCTCTTCGTTTCGATAGAAAACGGTTTCGTGGCTTACTGCAGTAAAATGTTACTAAAGAATATCTTTCTCAATACCTCTTATAAAAATTAACAACTACCTACAAAAAAATGATGGTAAGAAAATGTATAGATCAAATATTAGATACAAAAACAAATAAAGGTTTTATACCATGGTTGGTTATGGTTTGTTATTAAACAAAATAATTCATAATATATTAAGTTAGATAATCGCCAGCAAAGATATTTACGTTTATTAAATAAAAATACAAACGCAAGTTTGTAAGTTGTAAACTATCAAGAATGCTAGAGCACGCACTAGATAAAATCAACGGTTGATCAACTAAAATGTTACCCTCTCCCCTCCCTCATCGTTTGAACAAACGATAATATTACGTGTTTAGTATTGCTGCAAATTCAATTATTTAGACCAGCGTCTGTGGCTTTATGTATTTTTACTTTTAAATTAATTTGATTTTGACTTTTTAAATGAATGGTTTTTTAAATATGTATTTCTATTGTGTCAAGAGTTAAAAATAATATGGTTATTTCATGCGATGCATTTAATTATACTAATCAGCGATTTAAAGATAATACTGTTCTGTAGATTCATCATTTTTTTGTATACTTTTTATAGATACTTACAATTAATATTTATAAATATTAAAATTAAAAATAAATATATTAAATATTGATATCTACGTGATTGGTATGTATATTTTGTATACCTATAGTATAATAGTATAGACGTGAAGAAATATGGTACGTACAACTGATTTATTTAAAAACAAATTTGCTATTGTTGGGAACTGTTTAAATATTAAAACGCATATATTGCTTATTATTATACAATATACATACTACCAATAGTGTATACCATAAATTATTGAATATTTATAAAAGGATAATGTAAATATTGTGTGTTATAAATTTTTACCTACCTAAATGTGTTCAAATAGTTATTAAATTAACTACCTAGGATATAAAATGTTATATTATACATTAGATAAATATTATATATGTACCAAAACTTCGTCATCGGTTACACTTATTAATGGATGTTGCAAAATTAATTTCAGCTTTTCTCCGTTTTCCTCCATTATATTTTAGATTCTGATCAATACTTGTGGTTTTCTTTCTTCTTCTACTTAATTATTATTTTATTAAATAATTGCAAGATTTTATTGTTTACATCGAACTTATTTTTTTAGTAACTTATAAAATACATTTATAATTTATGGATGTTTTACGAATCGGTGTTTTCGTTTATTGAGTTTAATATTCTAAAATACTAACTTATACGAATCGGTGAAGAGACATAATATCCTGAGCTAGATATCAATTTAACGGGTATTACTACAACAGTGACAAGTATATGGAATATAAATACATAATATGCTATCTCTATACCCGTGTACTCTTTAATATTATACTGAAATCGTTCAAGCCGTGTTTCCATTGTTAAAAAAAAAAAAAAAAAAAACTGTAAACCCAATTTATTTCTCATGAAAATAATGATCCTTGGAAAGTCAGTAAGTAGGTAACTACCAAAACACCTATAATATAGCGTGAAACAATCTTATGTGTTTATCCAATGACAGTAAATACGTAGTCCTTATCGGAAATTTATTTTAGTCTTGACAATTTTTTTTTTATTATTCAAAATGAATAATGTAATGTAAGTAAAGATGCTACTATGTAATAGGATAAGTTTGTCAGTAGTCAGCAATTTATTATTAATTATTAAGAAGGAGGCAGTATTTTTTTTCTTAAATTATTGCATAAAATATATTTATTTCGTGTTTTTCATATTATTATATAATAGGTTGACGTAGATTTAATGTTATCCTTATCACACTATCTGAGTTATAAAAATAACCCTATAACATTATTTAATAATAATTATTATTGTATTAACATCATATTATTTTTTTTCAAACAAATTCTGGTATCGTTTTTAAAGAACTCTTAATTAATATTAATTAATTATAATATGGATATTTAAAACTTATTTCTAAGCCAAAAAATTAGATGGAATTAAATTTAACAAAACATTTGCACCTACATAATTATTATGTATTATAGTGATAATATTATCCAAAACTAAATCACTAAAATTAATTATTATCGTGGTGGTAATATACGAGTATATAATTACTTATTGTACAATATACACAGTTCATATTATAGTACAATTATTGTAAATACATAGCTGATATAGTGTGGCAGAGCAGGTTTGCGGATTTCACTTTCCTATACTCTTCAATCGATAGCGTGTGAGGATATATAATATTATATTTTAAGTCAATTTTATTTTTAATCACCTTAATCTACAACAGTTATCCGTGTATTGAGAAATACAAGGTAATTCTGTTGGGTAGTTCATCTACTCTACAATATATAATACAATTATATGTATTCCTTAATCTAAATGTATACTTATTATTACTATTCTACGCTATACAGTGTTCGTCATCTGTATCTCATATGCAATTATCTATGCATTATAATGCAGAAAGATGTATGTAAAATTCTGCAGAGTAACGCATTTTATTTTAGTATTCCTTTTGAAACCGCTATATATATATAATAATTAATAAGCATATATTTTACAGATTTATTTCAGTGTGTCTGTACATAATATTATAATAATAAACAATAAATTATAACAGTGTTGAAGTATCGGTTTTCTAACGCTGAGTTCACATTTCTCAGTTGTAAATTACAAATAAAGGACGAATAAGAAATTGTATTTGTCATTAATTGAAAATCGTATGGTTATCGATGGTTTTTTTATGTAATATACGATCAGTTTAATAACTATATTATGATGACGTTATATACCTTATGGCTTATACCCACAAGTGTTATCTCTGTCATTTATAATGTGTGTTCAGCGCAGAACACATTTTGTGATGTAAGCTTTAATATCAGAGTAAATTTACATATTATCAAATTTAAAGGAAACGATATTATCTAGGAAATGTCATATATTTTTATTAATATTATCAATTTAAAGAGAGTTATGATCATTTTAATATTGTAATATTTGGCATAACTATAGTTCACTTTAAAAATGATGATATTCATAGAAGAATATGACATTTCCAGATAATATTCTTACCTTTAAATTTGATAACAGGTAAATTTACTCTAATATTAAAGCTAACATCACAAAATCTGTTCTGCTGAATGCAAATCTGATATGATGTACGTTGGTAAGACAGAAACAATACATGCAGACATAACGTCCTCTTAAGAGCTATAAAATTATATGCTATTTGATTGGAAGATTATTTTCTAATGATGTATAGGATCACATTATATACATGACAAACAGTATCCAGAGGAGTAAAATAATTCAACCAAATCTGTTTCAATATTTTTGAATTATGAAATTATCAGCTGCTATGTTTAAGTATGCGATTATAACGTGTTTTACATACATAATTACGAATAGCGCACTTGCCTACATAAAATATCCACTAAAATTATTTATTTGTAAGATTTGATTTAAGCAGTTAATACGCAATTACTAGAAGTTAGTGTTTTTAGTAGCAGCATGTCGTATCGTATTAGATATCCTTATATGCACATAGTTAAATTGGTTTATTATTATTTACGTGTCATAGATAACTACATTATTAAGTTATGGATAAATTGTATTTAAATATTCGATCAGTATTTCACCGTATAATATTATGATAATGTGCAATATATATGTATAATGATGGTTTATACGATGCATACATAATACACATATTATATTAACCGGGTGTGTTATCCTCATAGTTAGAATTGTATCGAAAAAATTGGTATGCTAGGGGTGTGAATAATATAATAACAAAATTCTTACTCTTCTCATTACGTTCATTAAATTAGTACAGCCATTGAATCAAGGAATTAGTAACTTTTAAAAATAGCTCCAAATAGACATCAACGTTTTTGATTCAAAATATATAAATAATTAAATAAATTATAATAAGTAAAATGTTGAACATACCACCAGAGAATAAAACGAATCCGCTTAACAGAATATTACTTACATTGTTAAACACAATCAATAACAACCACTTTTAATAATATAATAAAAATAATCGTAAGACAATGTAGTCAGATGCTGGGACTAACTTTTATATTACAAAATAAATTAAAATACGTTCTTTAAAAGCCGTACTGTAAACTCCCTTTTTACGTATTAAATAATGCCTAATTTTAATAATAATATGTTATCGAATTTACTTATTGTACTTTAGTACATTGAACCCATCATAAAGGTATAAACTGATTATAAAAGTATATATTTTCCCCTTTATTTCAATCAAAAAAATATATACTTCCAATTTGCGTAATTATATAACTAATATAATATATGCAATAATATAGATAATTATAAATTATTCTAAACTGTAAAAAAGGAATTCCTATTAATAGTATATTAGGCTTGTTTGAATTCGCTTAATATTAATGTAGCTGCGTATAATATACAGCTTGAACATGTAGGCGATTCACAAACTATATATTATAATATATGCAATATGAGATTATAATATAATACATATTGTTATATATATATTATTTTATAGAATGATGGTCATATGTATGCGAATTAATGCAGTTCCATCATAATCCAGACATCATCACTACTCGTAATAATGTTCTCGTCGAAACGATATTATTAATAAATCAAACACGACTCGGTATATAATTATTATTATATTCAATATTCATATTGCACCTATAAAATTGTGTTGGAGATAAGACTGACGTTTACAGTGTTTAAGAAAGTTTTTTATACTATCGAATGCGCTGTTTTCGTTGTCATTGTAACGCGCTATATTATTAAAAAAAAAAAAAAAAAAAAATATATACGATACGAGAGATGGCTTACGTGACTCTCGGATACAGGCGCACGTATACCGTGTGGGATAGGTGTGGGAGAGATGACAAAACTGGTTTCTATTTATACATAATATATGTTATGTCCACGACTCTACGCACATAATTATTATAGTTTCGCGATTATTATTTACACGCTCTGACGTTTCGAAATTTGTTGCCACGCTGATCGATCGACGAGAGACGAACGACGCGGCTATACGGTGCCCTTCTCGATTTTCTGCATCTGCAGCTGTTGTGTTCCCGGGGAGAAACGACGACCGATAGACGAAACACACACACACACACTATGTTAATATACGTAATAATATGTCATTATAATAAATTATGATCTCTATTCTTTTCGTGCGTACGTTTTCGAGGTTCTAGTGCCGAAAGCTGATTGTCTCGCACGCACGCGTTCTTTCGGTGCAACGACGCGTATCCGTATCAGTGAATTGTAGAACGATTGTGAACTCTCCCGGTTTAAACGACATG
Organism: Aphis gossypii; assembly: GCF_020184175.1. NCBI lineage: Eukaryota > Metazoa > Arthropoda > Insecta > Hemiptera > Aphididae > Aphis > Aphis gossypii. The sequence goes on along the minus strand of NC_065531.1, from coordinate 56,980,426 downwards.
TAAACTGTTTCTGATATACTTCTATGGTTCACTATACCACCTGAACGATGCAATGTGTCTCCTCGAATATTAAAAAGAAATACATCACAGTTTCTCGTGCACGAAACGAGAATATAAAATTATCATATAATAAATACATGTATTTAATAAATGTATTTACTAAACATAAGTTATACTAAACAATATAGAAACAAATATAGTGTAAATTAACTACTTCGGCTTAAATTTAATTTTATATTAAAATTTCCGGTTACAATAGTCGAGATACTAATATAATGTATCATTATTAAACATGAGTTTAAACAATAAGTACTTATGAAACAATAATTTCCATTTTTCTGTAAAATAGTGTACCATTGACCGAATTTATATGTTTATATCGGTTGGCTAATATTATATATGTGTATTATTTATACTCACAAATTGGTATTATACAGTGAAAATATATTTTGAATGTATTATAATAATGATTAAAAGCTTAAAAACAAAATGGATTCTTGAATTTTAGCAGGGTTATTTGATATTGTGAAAAAAAAATTAAAATTCTACTGACGACTAGAATTTATATTATATATGTGTGCGCGTGTTCGACGAAGCACTATAATATGTCCTGCAGACAATACAAAGCGAGATTAAAGATATAATATATATCCTATGTATAAGAGTGTTGTACACTTCAGATGTTCCGAAGACCATCATATATATTGCGTTTGGTTAGGACAAAGGGAAAAAAATGCTTTTGACGTGGAAATGACGATTGCGAAAAACTATTATACATTGATGATTACGACGATACGATCCTTTTTAACAGCGCGCAGCATGTATTGTCTATGCGCTATTTTCTTTCAACGTTTGTAGTATATTTTGTAGTATATATTTATAGGTATATATATTATATAGAATAAGAGAGAGGCTGTACGTGTACTCATAAAGATACGAGTCTGTTTTAGCCGTTCTACACTTTTTTGATTAAACCCTGCGAAATAGCTTTTATGTGTGTGTCTATATATAGTATCGTTGCCATGAACTAAAATGCCGCAAGTACAAAAATAATTATAAACAAAAACCCATAAATATAAACGCATAGACAGCTTACAAAATCTTAAATTTGACTATTTTGTAGGTTGTTGTGCACTTTCGTTTTACTTAAATTCAAGAATTTATCTGAATTGAAAAATAATATTATCCTTTATTATGCATAATATTATATATGATACAGCGATATACCGGAGTATGATTTTCAAAAAGCGCTTGACACAATGATCAATTTTTCTCAAAAACGTATCATCTTTTAAGTTTATATATAGCAGTATGCATAACCGATTTCCACTGTCAAAATGCAATGAATATCCGAAATCGCTAAATGGTATGAGTTTTAAACGTACCCTGTCGTAGGTATTTAAATAAATAAATATAAATATATTTAAGTATTACGTTTTGGAAGATCTCGGTAATATAGCTGATACCATGATCAACGACCATGCAGTATTATAGGTCGCGCGATATGCGTCTCGGTCGATTCGAAATGTTATTCCATATTATACCATAAATCGTTTTACACGTTTACGGTCATATTAAAGTATTTTGAGCATTTTGAGTACATTCGATATAATATTACACTGTCAGTGGGACAGTATAGAACATATCACACAATACTATATATATTTAATAATGATATAGAAACGGAAACGCAAATGTCGGATTACGTAAAGTATTATATTATATGAAATCGCGTTACAGCGTTCGTTTTGAGTCGTTGCACAAGACATATCTACAAAATGTATCTACGGTCGTTGATGGAAAGCCTTACACTAATCAAGCGAGCCATTATTTCTGATCAAATAGATAAACTTAGCAGTTTACAGTTTAATTGCCATCTTAAATTAATACAGTTACGTGATAAACACGGAAAACAGATGATTGATGGTAAGTCATTTGTATGCAGTAGAAAAACAATTAGTTTTTAAAACTTCTCGAACGTCATTTTGTAACTCATCTAAATGATTGAGTGTGACTTGCTAAATTTTAAATTGTATTCAAAATACTTTTATGATGTGACAATTTTAGATTAAAATCGGTTGTTTCCATGACACAGGTTATATTGGATAAATTTTAAATTTGTATTTGTTTTATTACGTGTAAATGATTTTTTTTCTGGATCTTATCTAATATATCTAATAAATTTGTTACATAAATTTTACAACGGAGTATAAAATGTTTGCACGTGTACTAAACATTTTCAATTTTGTTCTTTACTTTTTGGGATAGAAAAAGTGTGTAGGTATCTCGTTAAAATATTCGTATATTAATATTTTACTGGGTCTCCTCCAATGATTATTTTCCACATAATTCGTGTAAATTAATTTTGAAGGATTTTACTAAATCTCGTAATAGCCGTTAAAATGTTCTCTGGGTCACCCGCTGTTGGAACATCAAATTATTTTTTCCTATTTATTGCTTTATGCCGAAAGATAATACATAGATATTATTCATTACACTTTTCATAATATTTATCATAAAATATATGTAGGTATGTATTAACGAAATATAGAAAAAATTCTTAGAAATACTTAGTACACTCGAAACATTACTTAAGTTTAAATATGATGTTACAACAATATTATTATTTTGGAAATGGTTTGAAGGTGATTTCAAAAGAAGCGGATTATTAATTTTATTTTGGAAAGAAAGAGGACATTCTTCAAATTACCGATAATATTAATTGCATTAGTGGTTAATGTAATCATTAGCATTACAATAATGTGACCTTATAAACATTTATTTTTTTTTAACAAAATCTTAATCGTTATTAGTTAAATCTCTTATCTAATTAAATAAATCTTGTAAATTATAATACAAATACCAAGAACTCGGACATCGATATTATTATAAAATGATAAACAAATAGATTTGAATTTATCTTTTTAAATAAAACATCCATGTACACAAATTTAAATTGTTGTTAATTACTATAAAATCATAGATACGTTACCCTAACAACACAAACTAAACAACTTTCTTTGATATTGATATCCTAAATATAATATAATAACTTAACTCAATAATTTACTTAAGCGTGGAGCGACAATGGATGTTATTAGTCATTAGAGAGGTTGGTTGAGAGAAATACGTTTTCGTTGCTTTTCACTGTAATTTCTCTGTTATACCGGTATGCTCTCTTTGCAAAAGTGACTTTGCCATCGCTTTATTTATTTCGTACAAAATGCGTAAAACTTAATGATATTATATTATACAATATCATTCGATGCTTGTGGGTACTTTATGATATTTTTATTTTTTTTTTGTTTTACCTCGATACGTTTTATAATATATTTAACAATGTTTAATTATTATTCACCTCTGTTACTCCCACAGAAATGATACAGTGAATATATTATACAAGTATACAACATTATATAATAGTCGGTATAATACTAAATATTATTGCACACGCACGAACGTTTGAATAAAGCTGTATTAGTGCAGAATCATGTGATAATAAGAAAACTCAATTTTTGATATTATATTTATTTTTGCATATTGCATACATTATACACCTCAAGTATTTTGCATTCACTCAATCATAAAAGAAAAAATACAAACAATAAATCATTTATTTTGTGATATTAATAACACCATTTGATATATTTTATATACACTTATTTATTTGACGTAGGTTCGTTCTATAGTAATATTTAATATTTTTATGTTACGGTTAAAACTAAAAATACGAATACTGTGAAAAGACTTTTACCGATGAGTCTTTGTTAGGTTAGTAAATTCTAAAACGGTAGGTATACAAAAATAATCGATCACAATTCGATTAATTATTAGCAGTAGCTTAGACTTTTATAAACAATAAATCAAAAAATATTAGTAAAAACAATCTTTTATTATAATATAATTCTAAGCATAACAAATTTTTTAAAAACCAAAATGTTCAAATCAAGTATCTATCGTGATTTTAGAGTATTATTTTTTATATCCTTGAATTTATTAAGATTTTAAATGATAAAAGCTGGATACTGGTACTTTTACCTTAATATATATTTTAATGCTATGTGAACAGTAACAATACAATATACAGCCTTATTACAATTTGCTCGTCAGTATAATTTATTTCTTATAAAACACGTGGTATTTCCACAGCTTACTGTTGTTATGTGTTTAGACCTTCATCGAATTATAAACGAAAGAAACACTCTTATATATTATTATAACCGAATAAGTAAAAACATTATTATATTTTTATAGACCATTATAATAAATACACATCACCTACTTGTTAGTATTTGTACAATATATTATATACATATATGACATATATTATGTGTAAAATACGCAAAGCGTTTATTATAACTATAAGTGAACTCAATTCAGCATGCAGTCTAAGCACATACGGACTCATTATCTTCAACTATATAATATGTAACGGTCGATATTTTGATATCTTTTTCCCGTACAAATATAAATGATATTATTAATAGTTTATGATGAGAATTTTTTTGTTTAACAGTATTTCCTTTGAATATTTACAAATTACATATATAACATACATAACACATAGATTTTGCGTATAATCATACGGTAATTATACGCTGTTGAATATAATATGACTTCGCGATTTTCCCATTCACAATTATAACGTTTGAAATACTTACAGTTTTATTTGTTAAATGACTAACGCGTGTGTGTTTCCCTATTGGCTTACCGCGGCAAAATAATATTGCACCGTAATTAAAATCGAGACTGGGATTCCGTAATAATACGGGTGGTGGCAATTACGTTATCGGCGACGGCAATGTTATATTCTATTTGTCTCGCAGATTACGGCGGCGCGTGTATGATAGTGTACGGTGACTATTACGGCGGCGTGTATGATAGTGTACGGTGACTATTACGGCGGCGTGTATGATAGTGTACGGTGACGGCGGCGTGTATGATAGTGTACGATATGTATAACGGCGGCGATGTTTATTTCATACGCTCTGCCCGTTTAATATTCGCGTGTACAACTAGCCGAGATTGGTGGCGATTTTATTTTAATTGTAGGTTAGGCACGTTCTAGCCTTCCCGACGGTACGGGTAGCCAAGAACGGCGGCGGTCCTATTGACGGCGGTGGTAACGTCAGCGTGTGGGCACGTTCTAGCCTTCCCGACGGTACGGGTAGCCGAGAACGGCGGCGGTCCTACGGATGACGGTAACTGGCACGTTTTAGCCTTCCCGACGGTACGGGTAGCCGAAAACGGCGACGGTCCTATCGACGGCGGTGGTTGTATGGGAAATGGTCTGACTAGCGTAGGCCGAGTGCGTCCGTGATTCTAGCCTTCCCGAAGGTGGCCGAGAAACACTTTCACACTAGCCAGTCACTAATCTGACCAGGTGGCCAAAGCGCACTGTTCGATTGTGGTGATTGCGGAGGTCCCTTATATAGTCTCTGTCCTCCGGGTTCGTGTGTCGCGGAAAGGTTATTTTATTAGCTGGGCAATGCGTTCGGTATTGGGCCGCAAACATGGAAGGTGTATTACCGCGCTCTATCGGCGGCGGATACTAGTTCTGGGGCCTTTTGGTTTTATTATTTGTTGTTGGGCGGCGCGTCGTCAGTATTAGTATGTCGTATTCGTTACATTGTCCCCTTTTTTTTTTTTTTATGTATTTTTTTTCTCTTGAAGAGAGAAAAGAAAAGAAAAAAAAAAAAACTATTTACATTATATACATGGTACAGCTATTACAACTATTGACTTACAAACTATTATCTCTATGATACAACTATTAACTTATAAAAGACTATCTCTTTCGTTTATACCAGGCGCGTTTGGCTGCGGCTCGTCGTTCCGCCCGGGTCGGTTTTGGGATGATTTCCGCCTGATCATTGTCCTTGGTCATTGCTGATGGGTTACTGGTCGCCGTCGGTTCCACTCGTATTGAGGCAATTGTAGCTTCGATAAGGTTTCTTTTTCGCAACATCTCTTCGGCTTGCTGAAACCCCTCCAATCCATATTGGTTAACTTCCCCATTATATCGTTGCTTGTTGATGCGGGCAGCCATTTGCCGTTGAAATTGCGCAAATTCTTTTGCGAGTCTTCGGTCATCCTGCGAGATTGGTTCGATCTTTCCAACTTGTAATTGAACCGGTTCATCGTCGATGTCGCTGTGTGCCAGTTCAAGGGCATCAGTTTCGTGGTTGTCTTCGTTCCCACTTACACTGGTGTCGTCCCATTGCTCTGTCCTCTCTTCGGACTCACTGTCACTCCCAAATGCGTCTTTCAATCTCTTCTTCAGCGCTTGTTGTTCCCTGATGGTCTGTTCATCTTCACTAAAACCATCTTCCCCAAACAGATCGGAGATGATTCGCCGATATTCGGTCATTTTAGCGTTATCCTAACTATAACATTTATTATTTATATCTATATACTTTTATAATGGTCTCCATCACCAAACATGTACAATCACAACATTTAACACATAAAAAAATTTTTTTTTTTTTTTTTTTTTTTTTTTTTTTTTTTTTTTTTTTTTAATAATGACAACTTTAATTATTGCTTGTATGGCCGGACATTTCTGACGTTGTATGTCACCATGTTCTGTCCTTCCTGAACCACTATGGTGTTATTCTCTCTCACCTCCTTGATATAGTATGGTCCTCGATATAATAGGAATAGTTTCCTAATTTCTTTATCCTCAGCTGAAGATAGTCTGTGTTCACGTACCAGCACCTGTTGGTTCACTTGATATTTTATGAATTTTTTCCCTTGATCCATGTTCTGGTTTCTTTGTTGTGACACTTTCTTCATCCGAGCCCTGGCTGTTTTTATCATGATCTTCGTTTCGACCTCCGGAATATTCGTGGGAAAATTTATTAGCGCCCCCAGTGTTAGTGTTTGTTTAGGTATGCCCATCAGTTCTCTAGGTGTGTATCCGGTGGTAGTGTGCGTAGTGTTATTGATCCAGAATTCAATTTTCTTCAAGTAGTTCACCCAGTTGGTGTGTTTTTTGTGGCAGTACGTTCTCAATATTCTCCCGATCTCCCTATTGGCCCTCTCTACCCGGTTACCTTCGGGGTTGTAGGTCGTGGTTCTAATGATTTTGACTCCAAGTTTGGCCATACCTTTTGCCCATGCCCGGCTATGGAACTGTGTTCCATTATCGGTCAGAATTTTTTGAAATATTCCACATTGAGGTATGTATTGCTTCTCAATCTTATTTAGTATAGTCTCTGCCTTCGCCTTTCTCAGTGGGTATACCTGAATATATTTCGAAAATACATCCATCATAACCAATATGTATTTTGCTCCCAACTGTCCTGTGGGTAACGGCCCAATTAGGTCAAGTGATACCATTTCTCGTGGTTCTGTGGGAATATTTGTTTTCATTGGTCCCCTAGCCAATTGATTGAATATTTTGCTTTTCTGGCATATGTCGCATGATTGCGTTATTCGTTTAATTGTCTTGTACATATGGCTGAGTTGACAATCCGATTTAAGTATTTGATATATTTTGGTTGCACCGCTATGCCCATATCGTTCATGTGTTTCCTTGATCAGCGCTACTGCGAGTTGGTCTGGTATCATCAATCGACTTTTCCCTTGCTTATCGATGTAGAATAGTAATTGTTGGTGTATGGTATACGGTATTTGTGGGTTTTCGTGTAGACGATATATGATGCGCTGTATCTTCTTGTCTTCTTGTTGTAATTTCGGTAATTGTTGCAGCTTCTGAATAAACTCTTTGCTGTACTGGTCCACTATTAATTGGTTGATAAATATTTGCTGGTGAGTCGGTACTTTATTTTCTACTGCTTGCACATATCTTGTTAATGTGTCAGCCCCGACATTATTTTTTCCTGCTACAAATTGTATATTGAGGTTGAATTCTTGTATTTGTATCGCCCATCTCATGAGTCGAGTATTCAACAATCGGCATGTATTAAGGAATGTTAAGGCTTGATGGTCAGTTAATAAGTACGTGGTATGTCCTAATATGTAATGTCTATATTTCTTACATCCGAATACTATGGCTAAAAGTTCCCTTTCCGTTGTGTGTAGTATCTCCGCTCTACCTCTTGTAGAGTTCTACTGGTGAATCCTATAGTCCTGTGTTGTCCATCTTTATCTATTTGGTATAGCTCAGCTCCTATGTGCGTACTAGACGCATCGGTAGCCATATAAAATGGTTCAGTAAAATTTGGATATTTAATGATGATATCCTCTAAGAAGCATTGCTTAATTTTGTCAAATACAACCTGATGTTCCTGACTCCACGTCCAGACCTGCTTCTTCTTGGTCAGTTGGCTAAGTTTTTCAGTATATGACGATAGGTCACGAATATACTTCCGATAGAAGTTAATAAAACCCAAAAAGGCGCGTATTTGCTTCTGGTTTCTTGGTGCCGGAAATTCTTGTATTGTTTTTATTTTTTCAGGATCCATACTGATGCCTTCCTCTGATATGACGTGTCCAAGGAAAATAATTTTTTTTTGTAAAAACTGGGATTTGTGTATATTTACCGTTACATTGTGTTTTTTGAATTGGTTAAATATAGTCCTCAAATGGTGCATATGTTCTTCAAAGGTTGTAGAAGTAATATGTATATCATCCACATATGTTGCCGTGAACTCCAAAATTTCTGGTCCTAAGACCTGATCCAAGATCTTTTGGAATTCTGCCACGGAATTTACTAGTCCAAATGAAGTACTTTAAATTGGTAATTTCGTCCCCTATGCAAAAAAGCTGTTATGGCCCGACTTTCCTTCTTAAGTTGACACTGCCAATATCCCGAGGTCAAATCGATTGTGCTAAGGTATTTGGCTCCTTGAAACTTCAACAAGATTTCTTCCATATTCATGGGACATTCCCTGTCTGGTATTATTCTTTTATTTATCTTTCTCGCGTCAAGACAAGTCTGATCTCACCATTTTTTTTTCTATTCCAATGATGGGTGACGACCATGGCGAGTCGGATTTCTCTATAATACCAAGATCTAGCATTCTTTGTATCTCTTTGTCTATCTTACTCAATCGGGATATCGGTATAGGATACGGCCGCTGGTACACTGGCTCCCCCGGACTCACTTTGATTTGACACTCGTAGTCTCGTATTAGTCCCGGATTGTCTGAAAATATGTGCTGATATTCTTGTAATAGTTGCTTAAACACTTCCTCTTCTTTGGTGTTCAGTGTTACGTTTACTGCTGGTTCTTCGATAATTTCTATATTTGTAATCTGATTTTTTTCTGGTGAATGATTTTCTGAAAATGGTGTGGTCCTTTGTTCTCCTCTAATTAACCACTTGATAGTTTTATCTGTGAAATTTATGTGTGTGTTGTACTGGTTTAATACATCTGCACCGATAATAGCACGTTCATTCAAATTCTCTACTTGTATAAAATTAATGAAAATTTGTCGGTCCCCTATATCGCAGCTACAAAACAGTTGTTTTGAAACTTTACAAATTTTTCGTCCTACTGCGTTGCTGATTTGTACACTGCTGATTGGTAACACTGGTATTTCAACATTAGTTCTGATTATTTGGTCTGCCAACTCCTTATTGATAACACTAATTGTAGCCCCGGTATCTATCAGTGCTTCTATCGGTTCTCCTTCAATGACACATTTCAAGTATGGGCTTACTGATCCCAGGTTTGCTTGTATATTATTAACGGCATGGCTGACTTGGTCCTGATCGTTTATGTCTCTCTGCTCATCTTCAGTGGCACTGATTTGATTGATTGCCTGTCTGTCTCTCCATTGTTGATTGGTGTCCCTGTTGTTCTCCTGGTTGTTTCTAGTGACTTGGTATTCTCTTGGTTGGTTAATTCGACCTGTTTGTCGCCAGTTGCTTTCCCTCCGTGGAGTTTCTTCTCTAGCCTATTTTGGTTGTTATTGTTATTCTCCCTGTTTTGGGGTTGTCGATTTTCATAACTACTATTACTGTTCTCCCGAACCGTAGTTCGCCGGTGTTCTTCAGTACCCAATATCTTCATTGCGTTTAGTATGGTACACTCTGGTAACGAAATTAGTATTGCCCGTAGGTATCCCGGGTAATGACTGGCAATATTACTTACGATTTCTTGTTCAGCTAATCTTGGCACTTCTAGGTGTCTTAATTTTGTTGCCCAGTAGGAAAAATGTTCTCGATAGTTAGTATCATTTGGTATTTGTTTTACACTAAGACATTGGCTCCATGTTTGCATCTGTATGTCCCGTGACCAATATTCATCCTTAAATGTGTCTTGGAACTCTTGCAAGTTTGTTACTTGAAACCTTATTGTTGAGAACCAGTTGCTCGCCGTAGCTTTCAAGCAGTCCCCAGCAATAATTAGTTTCTCATCCGCATGTGTAATTTGTTTTAATGTAAAATATTCATCGAGTCTATTTAAAAAATCTATGGGGTGCATGTCTCTTCGGTTGCCAAAAAATAACGGTTTCGTAATGTCCGTTATTGGTCCCCTGCAGATTTCCTCTTTTTTATTATGAGTATTCTGCTGGTAGCTGTCTCCCAGATTTCTGAATGTGGTTACGTATCGGTTCTCCATTTCTTCGATTACTGATTGGTATTTTTCTTCTGTTTCTTGTATTTTTTTATTATGTATTTCTTCCCACTGTAATTTTAAGTTTTGAATTTCTTCTTTATGCTCTTCTTTGATATTTTGAATTTCCTTCTTTTGTTTTTCGATTTTTTTTGTTTGTTCTTTTATTTGCGTTTCGATTTCTATAAATCTTCTTTCCCACTCCTCATTTAAGTCTTCATTCTTCTTTTTTCGCGGCATTTTTATAATATTTAAACGATGTAGTAATTATGTAAAATTTATAAAATAAATATATATTGTTTTTTTTTTTTTTTTTTTAGAGAGCACGAAATCTTATTTTCGGCGTCGTGGATTTCGAGTCCAACTTGTTGGGCGCCAATTGTAACGGTCGATATTTTGATATCTTTTTCCCGTACAAATATAAATGATATTATTAATAGTTTATGATGAGAATTTTTTTGTTTAACAGTATTTCCTTTGAATATTTACAAATTACATATATAACATACATAACACATAGATTTTGCGTATAATCATACGGTAATTATACGCTGTTGAATATAATATGACTTCGCGATTTTCCCATTCACAATTATAACGTTTGAAATACTTACAGTTTTATTTGTTAAATGACTAACGCGTGTGTGTTTCCCTATTGGCTTACCGCGGCAAAATAATATTGCACCGTAATTAAAATCGAGACTGGGATTCCGTAATAATACGGGTGGTGGCAATTACGTTATCGGCGACGGCAATGTTATATTCTATTTGTCTCGCAGATTACGGCGGCGTGTATGATAGTGTACGGTGACTATTACGGCGGCGTGTATGATAGTGTACGGTGACTATTACGGCGGCGTGTATGATAGTGTACGGTGACGGCGGCGTGTATGATAGTGTACGATATGTATAACGGCGGCGATGTTTATTTCATACGCTCTGCCCGTTTAATATTCGCGTGTACAACTAGCCGAGATTGGTGGCGATTTTATTTTAATTGTAGGGTTAGGCACGTTCTAGCCTTCCCGACGGTACGGGTAGCCAAGAACGGCGGCGGTCCTATTGACGGCGGTGGTAACGTCAGCGTGTGGGCACGTTCTAGCCTTCCCGACGGTACGGGTAGCCGAGAACGGCGGCGGTCCTACGGATGACGGTAACTGGCACGTTTTAGCCTTCCCGACGGTACGGGTAGCCGAAAACGGCGACGGTCCTATCGACGGCGGTGGTTGTATGGGAAATGGTCTGACTAGCGTAGGCCGAGTGCGTCCGTGATTCTAGCCTTCCCGAAGGTGGCCGAGAAACACTTTCACACTAGCCAGTCACTAATCTGACCAGGTGGCCAAAGCGCACTGTTCGATTGTGGTGATTGCGGAGGTCCCTTATATAGTCTCTGTCCTCCGGGTTCGTGTGTCGCGGAAAGGTTATTTTATTAGCTGGGCAATGCGTTCGGTATTGGGCCGCAAACATGGAAGGTGTATTACCGCGCTCTATCGGCGGCGGATACTAGTTCTGGGGCCTTTTGGTTTTATTATTTGTTGTTGGGCGGCGCGTCGTCAGTATTAGTATGTCGTATTCGTTACAAATATTACAGGTGGAGGTTATTTTTTTCGCAAGCCCTATGCACGAAACCGATTTTAGCGTGTTGATGGTTAATAAACGTATAATATATGCATGATTATCATCTCTTTTGATTATATACATTTTGTATTATATCATACGATATGTACAGCGTCTCACCGTATATTTAGTTTGTATGCACTATACGTGCTCGTTAATTATGTTTACTGTTTCTCGGGAAAAAATAAAAATATATATTGTGTTTTATTGTGATGAATAAATATTGTACATTACTATAATGATCGTGATTTTCCATAATTATAAACTCATACTTTTCAAAAACGCTCATAACAATAATCATTTACCTCAAACTCAAGTTGTTAACGGAGATCAATACGATATAATAGCTCTGTATATTATGGGTGATATCTGTTTATTGAGAAACGCCTTATTTTGCAAACGTCGGTCGCAAAAACGATTTACGGCTCCCACTTCAACGGGTATATACGTAAATGTAAAGCTTTCACATAATTACATAGTAGTATATATATATATATATGTATATACATATAAGTATGTGTCATGTTATATATATATATATATATGTTTATTATTTTTGTGTGCGTTGATGAATTTCCATTTGTCGAAAACGGTTACTCGGAAACTGCGCGAAACTGTTAACGCACTTATCAGATCCTCATCCCTTCTAACACACTATTGATTTGAAACTTTTTTGTCTCTATGACCCTGTCATTCATTCATATATATATTAAATTTTCTCTATATGGGAACAGACGATATTTTATCAGACTACGTTAGAAATGAGATTCATTTTTAATTTTAGATTTTTATTTTACGAATTTTACAACACACCAATATACCATACAAAACGTTGCATTATTTTAATTATATTATGATATTGTACGTTAAGTAGAACTCATTTAGTGGAAGCAAAGAGAATTTAAAATTCTGTGGTGGTATTAAAATGTAATATATACCGTGTTTATGCATACACAAACAAATGGTAACAAAAAGAAACTAAGAAATCAAAATAAGACAATAAACAGAGAAACGATTTACAATTGGAATGATATTGCAACTCGATGATGTGATTAGAAGAGTCTATTTCCCCCACGACATCATTACCGATGCAAACAACTAAAAACAAACGGAACTGAAAACGAAAGTAATAACAGAAGGAGGAAAATTAAAAGCAATTCAAGAAAACAAACCGGAAATAACTACACAACAACGTAGTACTAAATATTTAAATTTGTTCATCCAAATGCCATCGATTTTATTTTTAACTTAAAATGTTTGTTTTTACATTATGTTTTATAGTAAAAAGCTACCCTTATACATTGTTAATTCCATATTATTGAATTGATTATTTATTTCTCATATATTTTCGTTACATACGATTATGTGTGTATTAAAAGTAGACGGTAGTTAACGTCGAACATTAAGCCAACATAATATAATATTATAATAATTATAAGTATATAGCATATTACTCATATTTTGCAGTGCACTTTAAAGTTTATCTTAAAGAAGTACCATGGCAAGGGATTATGTCATGCGTATAATTTCTATTCCCTACTCCAATCGTCAGAACTTTAAATGAGCATAAATATGACGGAGATAATATAAGGACTTCAATAGTCTTTGCACGTTCATCTAGGATGGTCGTAAAACTATATTATAGTTATGACTTATAATAATATAATATTATATAGTTCACACGCTTCACAAATCATTTGAGTGACACTACGAGCTTAAATTCGAAATATTAATTTATTTGGCATGCTTGAGTCTATATATTTCATGGTAAATTCGCATTCGAGCAGCTTCAAGTATATTTGTGATTATTAGAAAATTATATTTAAGTGGAAAAGTTGGTCAAAATTAGAAGTTTTATTTTAATAAAATTGTTTTGTTTCGTTTTTAGTTTTTATTATTACTTATTATATTTTTTTATTTAAATACAATTATGTTACATGAAATTTAATATACTTTTTCAATTACTATTATTTTTAAAATATGTAAAATATTAAAATATAACCATAAAACAATAATAATAATAAGAAAAAGAATATTAATAAATACGAATATTATATTAACATGATGATTATTTTAATAGGTAGTGAATGAATAATATTACTTTTAAAAGTATTATAAGTAGGTACTTTAAAAGTTTTTAACTGGAAATTTAATATAATAATATATTAGTATAAATTAAAATACAGAAATACAAATTATAAAATATTATACATGGCTCTGATTTTTATACCAGTTGAAAGCAAATTTTGAGAAAAACTTTTCCTGTTAAAACTTAATTATTTGATATAGCTTAACTTAATTAGTTAATATTAGATTGTATATTCAACTCATTAAATATATTAATTTATTAATTAACTATAATTTTAATATAATATGTATGTAATAGAATGTTATGTATAGTTTGTGGAGTTCTAACATTTACTTTGTCTTACAAAATATTGAAATATAAGTGATTAGGTACCTATCTAATCAAGAATATTATTCATAACTAGTATAAAAAAATACTTGTTCCATTTGCTTAATAAGTTTGTTTTTATTTCTAAATAACATATAATTGCATATCTTAACCAGCATATTGTTTTTTTTCATCAGTTAATATATTTATATTTTTTAACACAATAAAAAATAAGTAAAAACCATACAACCATTAAAAATTAAAGAAACAAATCATTTGTAAAAATTATATAATTTACATATCATGTAAATTTTAATGATACAATTATAAGCATAAGTATCTCGGTAAGTAAAATATTATAATAATCACTTAATTAAACTTCATTCTTATCTGATACGCGGCCGTAAGACCATCATAGCTCAAAATAAATAATTAGTAAGTTATTCTGATGACCTCCATCATTTACCATTATTCACGCATAATATGAGTGTTTAAAAAAATTTAGGTACCAGATGAATGACGATATTTTAAACAATTATTTGTTAATTACCATACTAAGTTGTTATCTACTGTAATTTACCTATAGTATAAGATAATACACAGAAATCAGTTAATTGTAATGATTGATTGAAAATTGTGCAATTACATACCTTTAAAAAATATAATTACATTTCCGTGTAAACATACAATATTTTCATTATCAAATCACGCACGTAATATTATATTAAAATAACAGTTAATAGAATGGTTGTCAAAATGGAAACTGTAAAAAATTAACAAACATTTAAAAAAAAAACTAGTTTACTAGGTCACAAAAAAATGTAATTTTCTTATCATTAAACATTTTTACACTTTGCACGAGCATTTTTGCGAATCGTTAATTATATTTATATAATGATATACATCATAATTAAATGGACAAACATATTATTAATTTATTATTATAATACTTAAACGGCTGAACATCTAAAACGCCGATAGATTATTTCATTGTATCATTATTATTACTTATTATGTTCAAGCTGCAGATAATGAAGTCGTGCAAAAAAATTACCGTGTTTATAGTATATTTATATATACCAAATAGTTTATAACATGACACAGAGGTCAAAATTCAGTTACGAAAACATGTTTTGTTAAAATATATATAGGCAAAGTCATAATACACGCTTTTTAGATAAAAAGCTATACTTAGGTACAAAAATGAAAGAATTAACTTGTTGTTTAAGCTGAATATTTATAACACTGTAACTTTTACTACCTATTATGTATATAAAATATAAATTATAATAAACGATAAGAGTATTTTATAATTGTTTTAATAAAGTTAAACTTGTTCTAAACACTTCACGTGTTATATGGTCGTATCCTTTTTATCATAATATTATAAATTGAACACTAATGCTTATATTTAGTTATATATACATTAAGCCAGCAGCAATTAAAACAATAACTAGATATGTATCTTACATCGATGTTGCTTTCAAGCTTTTTTCTTTTGAGTACCTTGCTTTAGTTTAATCACCTCGAATGAAAAATACTTTTTATTGTTTATTTATTAAAAAATAAAATAAAATAATTTTCAAGAATTAAGGCTTTAATAGAAGATAGATAGGTACGGCAAAAGTTAGTCTTTATCAAAGAAACCGTATATAACCACTAAGTCAACATTAATACTAAATACTAAGAAGCATGCATCCGGAGAAATCGCTTTGTTCTTATTAAAAGGTTTCGAGTGTAGCTTTGTATTGAGCATATAGGTTACTGTAATGTATGTGCTAAATTTGAATTTAAATTTTGAATCAATGTTAACAAAAGCGTAGTTGGTCAGTCAATATTGTATTATATATTCAATATTTATATTAGTAATTAATTTATACATTTCTAAAACAGAGGTAAATAATATTGATTTTGGCCAAAAACATTGCAATGTATAACACTGAAAACTGAAATAGGTGTAAATTAAATTTTATAAATGTATGTTTCAACTGATCAAAGTACACAAAGAAATAATAACATATATACTAGTGTCTGTATGTACCGATCGCTATGATTTAATCCCTTTATCGCACGGTGGCAATAATGTGCATATAAAAAGTCATATGTTTGTTTCTATAGATATTAAAATTGACCATTACTAAAAAGTAAGAACAGTAAGAACTTCTAAAAAAATAATTTAATGTAATTAAAAACTGTGTGTACCTACTATTGTCGTTACTATATTGCGTGGTAATATTTCATATTACTATTATTTATTTAATGAAATTATTTTCTATGCGATTAATTATATAGATTTGAAGTTAGAAGTTAAAGTATAAAATATGTCTGAATTACATACTATATCATACTACAACATCTCTGTAGACATCCCGTAGTTTCTCGCTTAAATTTAAGTTTAAATCAGGTAAATCAAAAACTTTAATAAGGTTTTGTACAATGTATATAAATGACATACATGGTGTTATTATTTTAAAAGACGAAATTTCAACAGCTACACGTAGTATAAGGAAACTTACAACGATTAAAGAACTTTTATCATTTAATTAATATTACATTACGTAGTTTAAACGCGTAATAATTAAAAATGACAAACTGTTTTAATTTGAACGTTACCCGAGTTCATTAATAAGTAATAAGTAATATCCAATATATAATATTAAAAACATTAATATTCTTATATCTATTATATACATTTTAGATCATCATTGTAGTTTTACACCTCAGTTTTTGTTTTTTTTTTTTTTTTTTTTTTAATTATTTTTTGCTGAGACTGGATAATTTATGCTTTTCAAAGGACATTTATTGTAAAAAATATCCACTTAAAAGTTTTTTTTTCTTAATACTATGAATGACGTTAAAAAAAAATTCTGTATACTTATATTATAATATTTTATTTTTTACGCTGTATTACTCCCATTCACCTAAACAGACTACATTTTATAGTAATTGGATTTATATTATAGTTAATAATAAAATAAAATCCTAAAAAATGTAATAAAGTTAATAAGTTAATAAAACAGGTACAATGGTAATATAAGTATAATATAATAAACTATTTATAGATAGTATATTCAAATATAATATACAACAACTATTATATATTATTATAGTTAATAATTTTCATTTTCATTGATTTTTTTTTTTTTATTGAGTAAAATTGTGTGGTTAATATTGGAAAAATAATAGCATGTTTAGTTCAATATGAGACTACCCATGTGGATATAAGTAGTATAGCCCTCATATAATATTGAAATACCAATATTTGGAATACAAAATAAAATCTTTAATATTTAAGATGCATTGCATATAAAAATATATTATATTAAAAACGCAGTTTAATAATTTTTTACTATATTATTTACTTGATGTATTTGTGTTCAGTAATCGTAAACATATTAAATACTCAGGCAAGTTGAACCCAATGGCGTAGTTACCGCAGAGGAATAAAGGCAGTTGCCTAGGGTATTAAATTTTTTTGAAGGTTCACAACACTTTTTTAGAAAAAAAAAGAAGAGAGTATCATTTCTACTATTTTATGGGAAAAACAAATATTTTACTTCGGGACGCTTTTATGTGTTGTCACGCTACTATGTTTTATTAGTTGTATTGAATTTCAAATACAATATTTATTAATGTCATTTTTATATTTTATATAAAAAAATATTAAATTTAAATGAATCTTCAAATAACATTTTTCTTAATTTGAATTTATGTAAAATATTCATTAATAGTCTTACATATCCTATTAAAAATTGAAAATGATAAAATAGTAACAATTCTAAAAAATCAAAATTAAATTTGGTACCTATACATCCATACAGCAAGTCACGATACAAATTTGAGCCAAAAGCATTATATTATAATTACCATTAGAAAAAAATGGAAGTTACATTAAGTCCAAGCCAACCAACAAACCTATTCTCGGAGGTTACATACAATTTAATATTTATACTTTTTGTTTTATATTTTGTGTGACCATTTAAAACTAGAACAAACAGGAATTTCCCTGATAACGTATATTATACTTTTATAATGCATACATATTATGTAACATAACCATAATATTAAAATGATTTTTAAATTTTTTTACAAGTGATATTTAGCTTAATATATAAAATAAGATAAGATAAAGTATAATACAATAAATCAAACTAGCTAATTAGCAAATATTATAGAAATATGAGACTTAATTAATAGATCTATCAGTGTATGGAACTTATTTATTTTTAATAGTTAGAATTAGGAAATCAGTAGGTCATGAAACAATGCGGGATAAAGAAAACATTTTGAGGTAATATAATTAGTTTACGTTTTTAGTTTTTGTTAGACTTTAGTAGTAGTGAGGAATAATATAAAAGGATTTAAAATGAATTTGAATTCATCAAGGCATTTAATAAGAAATGAAATTCCATGAGGTTTTTTTTAGGAGGATTCGGTTTGAATGATAGGCCACACTCTGTTATATTTGCATGCAAACGTAGTTTTGTCAAGTTCTCAGGGGCTATTTGTCGATTAAGAGTCAGAATATTATTGGCGAATTATTATTGCATGAAAAAATTGAATACAAAAAAAAAATGAGATTTGTTTTAGTATTACAAATGCAGTGGATAATGTATATTTTTATAGTTGAGTGCAAGTCGTATGTAACACTGTGTCGTATGTAACCTAACCATACTGTTTAGGCATCACGAGTGACTGTGTGTCTCACTCTTTTCTCTTTGCCACACAATATTTCATGTAAAAACTGTCATCAGACGTCTAGACCTATAGAATATTGTTATTATTATTAAACGTATTTTTTTTTCTTCATATAGATGATCTTCGAAACCTGTTATGACCGTGTAACAATAACATAATGCAATGTATTTATTTCCTATCTATATACGAGTTGATTATAGAAAATATTATAGTTTATGGTAGTTTATACTGTGGACTCATCGTTAGAACAAAAGTTTGGAAGATGAATTTTATTACTGTCATGTATGTCGATTAAGTGTACTTAATAAATTATAATATATACGTGTAATATACACAATAATGACTGCGATTATACATAAGTTATGGTAAATAAAGAAAAATACAAATACACGTAATTTACCGGTAAATATCATAATATTCATTTTTTTAATTATATGAGTAGATTTTTACGTTAATTACCGGGAATTTATGATAACAATTCGTACAAATGGTTATTGATGTATATTAGTTATGTTATGAGTGTTATGATGTATAATATTATAATTAAATCGATTTGTGCGCAAGAGTTAAAAGCATTATGTAAATACGTATAAAATAGGTTTTAAAACCAGTTCCGAGTGGATGTAATTTTTTTTTTTTTTTTGATAGTGTAAGCAAAGATTTAAATACATCATTATTGTTTCATTTGTAGTATTTTAATATTTCATTTTAAGCGCTGGGTACTCATTCGATTTCTTCCACCGTGACCAATTGCGGAATGAGTCAAATGGAGAAATCAAATAATTTATCGTTTGTCACATAGCAAAATGCGACATCATTGAATATACTACTAAAGGTTTGATGAATTTATATTTTTCATTATCAGTTAAAATATCGAACTTACGTACCATTCCATAATCATTTATTGTCTTATTTTTACCAATCGTATTTAAAGCCAACTTTGATTTGAATTAATCCTAATAACAGTTGTATTCGAGTAAACTTAAAAACGATTAGTTATAAATTATCATCACGTTTTTTTTTTTTTTTTTTTGTGGAATTATATTTGATATAATATTATCAAATTTTCTCTCCATACCGTTTTCATCCATAGTTATATAATAGTATAAATTTTAAATTTAAATTTTATTTTTTTTTATTCGTTACTATTTTTTTAAATATAATTAATAGTAATAAATACAAAAAACAACACACGTACCAAATGACAATTATGATAACACAGACTAGTGCAATTCTTAAATAACAATTAATTATATTCGGTTTTCTGATGATAGAATATAACCTAAAACCGGAATATATTATAGATTATTTGCATTTTTATATTTTGGAATTAGAGTTAAATAAGTATTGCGATACCTAAAGTAAAAATGTGCTGTGAAAAAACAAAAAAAAGTTGTGTCATGGTTGAATTTTAGTATTATACACAACATTTATCAATTTGCTTGATAAATACCTATAGCAATTACCCGGTACATATCAAAAATCTCTATTTTTCATAAATTTTTACAGCAATCACTAGTTAATTTTCATATTTTAGGTTATTTACTTTAACAAATGTTATGGAAAATGTTTTTATCAAATACCTATTGACAATCTATAATTATATATGTTTTGAAAATTTAAGAAGAAATATAAAAGTTCTTTTAAATGACTTGAAAATACTTCTCAATAGAATCACCTTTATAAGATTTAATTATTTACATACTAGTATATCTTTTACTTGCACAATATATTATGCATACAGCATAACTGTCCATATTATGATACAGTTTTTTTTTTTTTTTTATAGAAAATACTGCGAAAATAATTAAATATGAACCACTGTCTGACAGTATTTACATAAATATGTAGGTAACACACATTTTAATATTAAAAAACACGAATGTGACTTTTGTGTATAATTTATCATCCAAAATATAAAAATTTCAAAATATTCATTTCTGTATATACTATGTATACTATACTGTAAAATAATTCTGAAAAAATATAATATGTGGGTTTCTATTATAATTTATAATATCAGTATAATTTATATTATAATTTTCAAGCTTAAAATATAATTTAAAAATTAATCCGATAGCGTAGAAATAATTACATTTTTTTCATAGTTTGTATCAGTAAAGCTCGATTATATATGTTATACAATTCGTCGATTTAGATGTAAAATACGGATCAAAGAGTATTTTTTGGAGGGGAAGGGGGTGAGTAATATCAAACTGCTATTTTGTAGATAAGCCAACTACGTGTATATTTACTGATTGTATAAAACTATACAGGATTATTCACTAAATACATCCATTGATTTTTTGTGTGTAAGACACTAATACGTGAGGTTTTACTTTTTAAAATATATACATATGATATATTTCTATATCTAACATGTTATTACAAGTTTGATAATTGTAATAAATTTATAGCATCATCTTAAACGTTTTTATTTAATTAGTCAAAAAATTATGGTAGGAATTTTGAAAACATGGAAGCAGACGAGTCCCCAGGGAGGAGAAGCGAAGAAAACATTTGCCACTTTATACAATTGTTAATGTTTGAAAATTACCTTATTTGATTACAAATGATATTATTAACATAAAATAATAATAATCAAAACTTCATTTTAATAATTAATATTTTAGCTGTGAAAAAACTGATGACCAAATGGAAAATAATTATTATCAACGAATAACCATTATTTAATAAAAATATACTTATGTGGTACCTATCGGTTATTGGCATAAATATTACCAGTGGTAATTTACCACCAAATATCGATTTACCGTATACTTTTGATTGAATCAATATTTGATAGTCACGAAATGTTGTTACTGGTTATCACTAACCATTAATCATCCAGCAGTTAATTGCGTTACAGCGTTATTATTTTTCAAAAATGTTTTACTGTCTAATTTACAGAACAGTTGTCAATTACAGTGGTTTTTATTTAAGTGCTGACTATATTATTTTTTTATTTAAAAATATGAGTGACTCGAATGGAAAAATTTAAAATGCAAACAAACTTCAAAAAGTTATTCCAAATAATATTTTTATTTCGTGAATTACTATTACAAGTTGAAAATTACAAAATATTGAGCGAATTACTTCTGCTACAACGCCTACAACTACTTTAACTACTATAACTAATACTCGTACAAGTCATAGAAGGTGTTAAAGAAAGTGGACGTTTTTTTCCATACGAATGACTCCATCACTGCCAAAATATACTTTCTTACTCGTTATATTTTTCATCGCAAAGATGAGATTATCCTCATGCATAATAACCATAGTGCCAACTCAAATCCTAAATTCTCGCTCTTTTTTTCCATTTTATGCGTTATTAAAATTTCACCGAATAATCTTTAGAACAACTGCGTCAAAACTCTTGCAATAAATGATTCTTTCCCACCTGATTAACTATTAACAGGTGTCGTCATGATGACTGGTTAATGTTGTCCGACCAAACAGTCGTTAAAACATAATAATTAGTGATCAATATCGGGTTCGTATATAAACATCGCTTCGAATTTTTTACAAACGTAGACATTTATTTTGCTTTTCAAATGTCTTAGAATACAAAAAATAAAAATAAACTGCAAACCTTTTCACGACTCATTAAAAGTTTTGATTGAGAGTAGGACTGTGAATTTGTACTTTGCTTTATAATATGTTTAAGGTGAAAGAAGTTTTGAAAGTAAAAGACATATTATTTATATATTATATATACATATAATATATATACCTATATAATATGTTATATATATTTATTTATTGTACCTATATTGACATTAAGTGTAAACAAAATACAAATATGCTTGTCTGTTCAAATTTATATAAAAATGTGCCTTTGGAAAAAAAACAAACAAATAAATACAAGTATTGAGATATAATAATTACAATACACAATAACAGAGTTGAAATTCACTATATTGCATTATTAATTCTCAGAACCGGTATAGCTTTAAAATTATAAATAAAATGAGTTGATAAGTTAGTGAACACTGTTAAAAATACAAATAAAAGTTAAAAAAAAAGGAATTAAAAATTATTTAATGAAATATACATTTTTTGATAAAATAAAGTTAATATAATGTTTGAAAAAACAAAAAAACATTTTGTTGATGCCCTGCAGCACTCTCTCTGATATATTATTATGGGTGGCATTTACAGTACAAATATTAATAGCAGCTCCTGTGTTTTATACAATATTTATACGCGACCACGCAGTGCTTCGTGTCAAAATAAAATCGTGAAAAACAAGAAAGCGTTTTTACATTTTTAATTATTTCTCGCTTGTTTATATATTTTCACCCTCGACTTAACTATATACGTATATTAATGTAGGTACATTGTAAGTCTGAAATAGAAATCCAACGAAACACGATTATTCGTTGTTGTCATGAAACGCGTATTATAGTGATTTTCCACTTTCCTTGTTGGCCGATTTATGATAATAATGATTTATTGCTGTCACCGCAAGGTCGTACCTACTGCGATAGTGTAGTTCCACAAATAGAATAACGAAAATAATTATTAATAATACAATATACTTAATTTAAATGCTTACGTATACTGAAACAATAATCATACTGCAAAAAAAAAAAATGAAATAAGAACCATGTAATATTAATATTTGGTCGGTATCCTGCCAAATCAGGGGTAGCCAAACTTTTTTTGGTCACGATCTACTAAAAATATACTTTACTTCACCTTTGAGGATCGACTTCCTTAGAATTTTCGTTTTTATTATTGAAACTATTAATAATTATCAAGAAACATACTTGCATAAAGTGTACAATATACACTTAAAATAAATTCTAACACGATCGACATTGAAATTATCTGCGATCGACCATTTGGCCGCCCCTGTGTTAAACCATAATTCACATATTCATAATTTCTCAAAAATCAATCATAATTTTAGTTGTATAGGTTCTTGTATGCGGTTTTAACGACATTCACAATATGAATAAGTAAATTTTTGTAAAATTTACCATTTTTGTAGCATATGCATGTAAAATAATCAATGAAAACTGAAGCTTTATAAATATTACGTGATTTAAGATAGTAATAATATGTTTAATCAATACCATTTTTCGGTTTGATTATAAAAATATTTTTTACTAAGATCAAACACCCAGATATGTCTGCTTAATTAATATCCGAGTTAAAAGAGCAAGTAAAAGACGAAGTTTTATTTTTTAGTAAAGGGCTGTTAAAACATTAATTAAAATGGTATCTGTTGAGTTATAAAGATTATAATATAATGTTTGTCTAATTTTTTAGTTGGGAAAATTAGCACAACAAACTTTGGTCAACCTTTTAGTGGTTGTTTGTTTAATATTTTTAATATCTACTTACTGAAATAAAATACAGTAAACAGCTAGTGGTGTAGGCTTCCTGTTATGAAGGCACAATAATTATAAACATTTAACATATATATTTGTTCCATAAACAGCTTATTTGCAAAAAATTATACGTTTGTAATATATTAAATGTTATGTGTTATTAATGATTTTGATTTTAATTGAGTATAGAATGGTTCTTTTTAATTAAAAAAATAAGAAAAAAAATGATTAGTGATACCTATTGGAATACATAAACATCATCCCTTCAAATATTCAAATACGTAACTAACGTCAGTTGTATTGACCGATCAACGAAAAGGGTCATAACCTTCTATTTTAGTAATATAACTTTACAATATACATTTTTATAAACTACAAAAAATATATATCAAATAACACGGAGGCTCTAATAAATTATTCGGTCGGAACATTATTTTTGGTTTTGTTTCGTAAACGCTGTTGGATTTTGTTCCCATTTTGATCAAATCTATTTTATGGTTATCGATTTCTCAACTGACAAGTCTCTCTTTTGTTTGATAAATGGAACGAGCACCTACCCTCCCCCAATTTTAGTTTTGATATAATTAACGTACGTTACATCATTGAAAAGTGATCAGTAAAAATAAACAAATATATAAAACAAGGTGTGACTGGTAGTAATTAAAGTGAAACTTCCTTTATGATACCGCTAAATATTAGACAAAAGTTTCGGCAACCAAGAGTGTCCAATATTTAGTGATTTCACTGTACTGTATGACTGGCATATAATTGTTGAAGTATTTTATACATCAAACTACGAGCAAAAATCAATAGGTATGTCATAATAATTTTTATTTACAAGTCCGATATTTTAGCGTACATATTATTTAATTAACAGCTATTGGTTATTGTGTGATATTTTTATTACGCTTTTATCATAATCATCTAATTATAGTATTCATAGTTGTAAAAATGTAATGCTTTAAGTCAGTTATATATCTTATATTAAATTATCGATTTATTTAATATTTTTTTTTTCAATTGAGATCCTTGTGGTTATGTATATTTTTTTTAATCAGTGAAAATCTTTAACCACTATAGATCGTGAAACAGTATAATTTTCGATATTAGATATTAGTAATAATGTATATACATATATATTACATAGGTATATCATATAGGTAATAAATCCCTTTATAACTTTTGATGAAAAATTATAAAATGGTGTCATAGATTTTATATAAAAACTTAACTGATAGGCTTAACTGAGGTTAAGTTAAAAAAAAAACACATTAACTTAATGACTTCTGAATATCCATCATGGATTGTCTTTATACCAAATATTGTATTATTTTATGGATGTACTAAAACGATTTTAAATACTGATAACTGTGGGAATCTTTTTAACAGTAAATTTTATACGTATAAAATATAATTTACATTTTGTGGTTTAACGTGTAACTATTAAGTAATAGCAGTAACTAATAATAATAATCGATCTTGTTACTTGAACGAGTGATCTCGTGACGGAACGGAAGAAAACATATCGATCGAAGCCGCCACTAAGCGAGATCACGTTACTTACACGCATAAAGCGAAAACCGGGGAAGTACTTCTATAGATGCTCGTATATAAGATTATAGGTACTCATATATATTATAACCTTATAAGTATAACCAGCAGTCGACTGACGTCAGTAAACACTAACTCATGTACCACGGTAGTGGTACCTATATATATATATATATACCTATAGAGTATAATATATTGTACAGTTGGGCTATATATAACACAATAATACCTACATTTGTATGCCTATATATATATTTAGTAACGCATATTATGTACAGCGGTATAGGTACATGCAGTCATATACAGGTCGTTCGGTCGCTTCATTGTTCAACTTATTTTTTATCATTGTTTTTTTTTTACACGTTTCTACGATCGTGATTATTATTAATTTTTTTTTTTTTATCACCATTTAACTCCATTCGTTTCCATGCGGTTTTCTATTTATTTTTTATCCTATCATTACTATAATATTATATATACAGTACTACCGGTCGCTCCCGCTCACGTTCACGGTTGCACGCACCAGCTGATCGTCGCGATCCCGTATTGTGACCTATTATAATGATAATAATAAAAGTATAAATATCGTCAGTTGATGCTGTTGCTGCTCTTGAATCTAGAACTCAACCGCTGTATTACGACAATAACGTAACGGAACTGTGCACAACATTCAACGTACAAAGTCTACAGGGGCGACTTATAGTATAGATATTATGAATATACATTTCATCTGAGATAATGTTAAAGTTAAAGGTCCGTAAGCTTGCGAGGACAATCGTCTCACTTGCCGATTTGCGATGATATTAATATTTATCCATAATTGTACATTCATGAGCTATACTATTTTGTTGGAACTGCCATTATATTTTCTCGTACCATACGCATTTTTTGATCCTTTGTATCGAAATATAACGTAAATACTTTCTTTGTCACTGAAAGTTTCGAGTTCGATTATATATTACGTGCATTTCAATGATAAAAAAAAAAAAAAAAAAAATACTACACAGGCTTTTGGAAAAAATAGTTTAATATAATACGTTATTTGTAAAATTATACTCACCCATGCTCAATATTGACAAGCGTGTTGCTGACATTGCTATTGTGCCCAACAGAGGATTTTTATCTAATAAAATGTCAATTTAAAAATAATATATTTTTTGATTTTTGAAACTTAATATTTAAAATTGTTGTTTAGTTATGGAAATAAATGAAAAATATTGTGTAGCGATTAACATCAAGGGGAAAAAGTGCTAAATAATAGAGAAGACAAACAAAGATCACAATTTTTTCACAAAATTTATTAGTTAAAGGCTCTCCAAGAGAATCATAATTTTATTACTCTTATAGTTTATACCATACTGTATTACACTATTTACAACTTCATTCATTTTATTATTTAGAAAAAAAATAAAATACACAGATATTAATAGTATTAAATTATTTTGGTCAGCTTGGTAACTGTATAAATCTTTCAAACCAAAAAACACTCAACGGTAACTGAGGAAATAAATGTAGTACTTTTTATAAATTATAATGTTTTATACACAATATTTTAAGTTTTTTATTTTCTTATTATCAAATTGTTTGTATAATTATGTCAAACAGCATATGAAATGCCAATGACCCCAACTGTCAAAGCTTCTGTTAAATAAAAAATAAAAAACTAAGTTTTTTGCGGTTAAATAATTATCCAAGCAAATATACAAAGTTATATATTTACATGTCACTTTCTTATCGTTAAAATATTTCATTAATTTATTATTACTGAGAAAATATAAGGAATATAATACGATAATATATTGCATGTATATTATTTTTAAATTTAAAATTCATCTATAGTATCTTTAAATCAAACAAGATAAAAGATAGTTATTTGTGTCTTTTCAAATATTTTATACATGTGTTTCAGACAAAATCTGATATTATACAGTACTTTTTTTTAAAAAAAAAAAAAAAAAGCAATACCTTCTTTATAATAAACTCCGGTTGTTGAAAGAAGTTGAAAACCAAATATTTTATATATTCTTTTAAATCAAACTGCGTACTAAAAATACCAATATTTTAAATCGCTAAAAACATATTTCATATTACAAAACATTCAAAAGCTTCTGAAGATTGAAAGCATCCCTAAATTGCATTTTAACAGTGCATTAAAATAATTTTATTTTAATACTATGCATAGCCATTTTAATACATCAATTTAATAAATGCTACAACATCAAAAATTTGACATTATTGATATCTTACAAAATAAAACCATAAGAATTTCAAACAGTAAATAACATTATTTAAAATACTTATTATATTGATAGTGATAAATCGCATAATGCTGTATTTATATTATTAAATTATATCATTATGTATTATTTTATTTCAATTTCACAAACTTATCATCTCACATTGTTTAAAAATTTTAAATATTAAACAAATATAGTTAAACCAATGAACTCCATTTGATAATTATATAAGCATTAAAATACGAAATTCAATGTATATATATTATATTATAACATTTTCGTTTTAAGTATTGAATAAATAAAAAAAAATATACACCTATGTATAAATATTGTTTTTATTATTTATTCTATTTATAATTCAATCTTTGTAAACTAACTGTTGAAATTCAGTTAATTTATTGAAAATTATTTAATACAATATAATAAAAGTACAGATTTGTTAAATTTTCCATCAAAATAAATAAGAATATTATACAAATCAAGTATTTTATTAAAACTTAATGTATTAATCAAAAGCCAAAACAAAATATAAATATTACTTTTAAAACGTTTATTCTGATTTTTTGATTAAATTCAGTTTGATTTAGTTACAAAATCAATCCACTCTTAATGTAAATCATAAAAATACATCGTAATTCAAATACCAATGTATATTTATTTAGGTACTTGCATTAAACATTTTAAAAACTCATGGATATTGTGCTAAACAAAAAACATGAATTTGTATTTAATTTAAATACGTATTGCATGTATTATTTATTGGTTATTACATAGTATTCACATTATTCAAATTAATATTTAAAATATGTATTAAAATATATTTCAAATTAATTATTATTTATTAGTAAAATATTTTATACTTTTAGTTTTTGGTAGTACTTTGAATTACAAAGGACGTTATATTTTAAACACGTTAGTTTAAAAAATCTTTGACTATTACTAAGCGATTGGGATTGAGTCATTCGAATGCTTTTCAAAGATGCATTTCTTCTTTTGGATCGTTCTGTACACAATAATTGTTTCACTACATATCTGATCTCGCGTTATGCGCTATACTTTTATATAGTTCTATACGTTTAAACAAGATTAATCCATTATTCTATCTGTTAAAAATGTTAAAATACATTACAAATGAAATTGTGTAAGACGTAAATTTAAAAGTATTTTAAGGACTTCTATATAATAACGTGTTACGTTAACGCTAACGTTTATATTATAGCTTTTTAAAAGTGACTATAGCACAATTTACACTATACAATATTATACTATAACGTAATATCGATAAGGTGTATAATATGTAGTTTTTTCAGTACAATATTGAATAATAAGAACAAAATCAACAGACACAGAGGGAAACATTGAAACAACGATTTTGATTTATGATGGCTGTAACTAAAATAAGTATATAAATAGTAGGCATATCATTATATTACAGACTTCCACCGCGTGCGTTTTAAATATCGTATTTCCGACAACAGTATGGAAAATCATTGGGTCGTTATAAATTATTATCGTACGCGGTAATGAAGTCGACATTGATTAATGTCGTATACGGTTTTTATTTTGTCTGTGCCGTTGTGTATTTGCACACTTATGACTTAATACCTACAATGATTGCTATGGAACTTTTATCTATACGAAGGTTCTAAAAAATACATACGAAGATATATTAAAATTATTACATTCGCATTTTAAATTGTTTTCTAAACTAAAAATAGACGTTTGTAACAATGGAACATGACATTATAGTAGTTATGATCTTAGTAAGTGCAAATATGTTATAATTATTATTGATACATTATTCAATGAACCCTTTTAATTTGTAATAATCCAAGTCCTAAATAGTATATTTAAATCATTATACAGCTTATTTGTGCTAGAAGTAAATATATGCTATTTTATAATATAACATTTCTTTAGCATACTACATGATATCATGAATTATTTTAACGTAGGTGCATGGCTACATTGTTATACTAAACATTTTATAAAATATAAGACGTGAATAAAATAATATAATATGTATATTTTTTTCAATTTATTACAATTGAATCCATATATTTTGCTAATTATTTTTCAGGTAATTCAATATTCTAATAACTTGTGACCTCCCTATTTTTTAGTTTAGGAACCAGACCAAGTTTTCAATATACTTGTAATTGTTCAACTTAAAGAGTTTTTTTATTTAAATGTATCAAATAAAAAAAAAATGACTGCATAAAATGGTACAAAATATAAGACTTTTATTTGCTTTAATTGGATGTGTTTTTAATTCCAACAGCTGCATAATGATGATTATTATATAGATGGTCTCGGATCGTATCTGTAAATTGAACAATTGAACAATATATATTATCCTATATAATAGTAAGTCGGTGTCGGCAATAGCGTATTTCAAAATAAAATATAAATTTTGTCGATTGCTGTAAATTCAGGAAATAAAAAAATCATATATACATCATAATATTATTATGGACTTTGATAAGTAAATAATAAACGATGCACACATTTACGTGATTAAAAATTCAATGCTTTTCGATTTCACTTCCAATCACTCCTATATATTAATAATAAACAAAAAAATGTTTTTTATTCTGAATGCATTATAAATGAATTTAATTTTACCGAACATCGTTCTTTCTATAGACTATTATTATGTCATAGAAAGTTTAATAACTTACAAAAAATAATGTATACAATTTAAAAACACACAAGTATAATTTTAAATTACACTTTTTTGAAATCTTGTCGCCGATAATATTGCACAAATTATGAGTAAGAATACACACAATATTAGAGTATATACAACACGCGATGAAAGTATAACACACTATAAAAATAAAATATAATAAAAAAAAAATTGCTGTCATCCGCGTGCTCCACCCTCGTGGATAGTTGTTTGCAAATTGTGGGGCTGTTTCTTTGTCTTATAGTTATTTCGTTCATAAAATTCTATAAATTGTACATACCTTACACCTACTCAATATAATGATAATTTAAGGTGTATATAAATTCTCATAAATATACTTATAGATAATGAAAACAATTTTTTTCTCGCATTAATATCATTATTCTTACACCTGTAAAATATATTATATAACAGTATTATAATGTCGTTAAATGAATAACAATAATAATGATTATAAACAACAAAATTGGGTATGGATTTTTGTGGGTTTTCGCAACATACAGCCAATCAGCACGCTACTGACTTACTATACTACTTTTCTATTGGTTATTATTATTATTATTGGATGAGTTTTAACCGATCTTAACTACTCGAGTCTCAAGATTCAGTACTTCAGTTGTAGTTAAAACGCAGTGATCTATACTTCAAATCCCACAGGTCCGTTCAAAGCATCGAACCAATGTCACATCTCATATAAGTCGACAATAATAATTGATTCATCCCTGTCAGTTTACTAAAGGTTTTAGTACCACTTTTTAAGGTGGTTTTAGGGAATGTGACTTTCAGATTTTTACAGAAATATGATATTTGTATCTAAATACACTATATTTTATGTAAAACGAAACATTTTTTCATTCTATGTGCTCCTTTAGTAACAATAAGTGTATCTTTATTTAATTTATTTCGAAAAGAAAATATAATAAGTTACAGAAAATAAGTTTTATGTCTCTCCTTTAAAATTTGAATTTCGACGTATACATATATTATATATAATAATATATTAAAACAATAAATTGTTTTTTATTTTATATATTATATAGGTACATAATACACATAATATGCTCGTATATATATAATACATATACGACGAAATTCAAGTGTTAAGTTACTTAAAACTATAATAAATAAAAATGAAAAGAAAATTAACTTGACTAAGTATTACTTTTTTTTATTTTTTCCAAGTTATTTAATAATTGTCCAATGTCGATTGCAAACAGAATAATATTTTCTTTTAATTTTTCGAATTGTTCCATTTTAGTTTCATCTTATTGTACAGTATTCACGATTTTATCTTATAATATCGATTTGATATATTTTTCAAATATTTATAATTAATTAACTGAGGTGACATTTAACTAAAATTATCGGCCTTAATTTATTATTTT
This sequence comes from Aphis gossypii, assembly GCF_020184175.1. NCBI lineage: Eukaryota > Metazoa > Arthropoda > Insecta > Hemiptera > Aphididae > Aphis > Aphis gossypii. The sequence goes on along the minus strand of NC_065531.1, from coordinate 56,947,987 downwards.
TAAATTAACGCATTTCGTTAAATACTATTAGTATCTTTTTGTTATAAAATAAACTGTTTTATTCAGTGTAACTCGTACGGAAGGTTTATGTTTACTCAAGTAGGTACTTAATTTGAGTTCAAATGTCACGACCATTTAGTTGGGACGTTATTGTGTATAATAATCACGTCTAATTAAGAGTTTAAATAAAAACTCATTATCAATACTGCTGTTGTCACGCAATAACAAGGTGGCGCTATAGAAAAATTGTGCACTTAACGAGCAAAAAATTCCCTAGAGATAAAAACACGAATACTATTTATTTACGTAATTATTACTCCTTCGTTAAACGTGTGAGCTATAATAATACTTGATATAGCGAAAATATCTACGAGTACAATAACACAGCAATTAAAATCTTCTAAGGCATTGAACTTTACACGTCAAAATTTCTTTAAATACAAAAATTTGTAATCAAACAATAGCCATAATATACTATATACCTATTAAAATCTATTATAGATTCATTTTTCATCTTACTGGATATTAAATTATTAAATCCAGAAATTTAAAATCCATAACTTCGAGTGAACATACATTTTTCAACACCCAGTGAGATTGACGTTTAAATAAATCTTGCGGTAATAGTTTTAATGCAAATAAATAATAAAGCACAAAACAACAGAATAACTTACATTTTCAATCTAAATGGACTATTATGCTATTTCTCACAATATACTTGTAGATAAACCATTAAAGCTTAATTTAATCGAACGTCGAATGGTCTGAGAATCGTCTGTTTATCCTCTAAGAATGCTAAAAAAAAATTAATAACTACACAATAAATGCCTTATAATGTATGTTTTATACCATTCAGTTCTAACTTAAAATTTCATAAGACCCAATATACAACCATCTATCAAACAAACTTAAGCATCACTTAAATTCGATCAAATTGTACGCACAAATTTGGACAAAATCTTGTGGCCTTTCCTCTACTGAAAATTTTTTTATAACAAATTATCACGAAAATCCACTGCACTAAACCTTACCTTTTGTTCCGCCATAAAAAAAAACTTAGGTTGTATTTGGCTATTCAGAAGTCAAATATATAGATAAACTATCCACTTATAAAAATATTAATCAGCACTAATACACCAGGTTATGATCTAATAATAATTGAAATTTTATTATAACTTCCTATAAAAACAATTCTTTCATCAATATACATTTTCAATTATATGATGAGACTAATATTTTAAATTTCTCTGTAAAAAAAAAAAAAAAAAACTATAAAATCAAGCGAAGAATTACTTAAATACTGTCGGTCTGATCCAATCAAATAAATGTATACCGTAATAAATTGTAGCTGCACTATTATTATTTAACTTTTTACTACCTCCGTTAACTTCATAGATGATCAGCTGATTCTTCTTGACTCTTCATTCTGACCTTAATAATATTCAAAGCATATTTTAATGGGATAAATTTACTATAAATTGTGTACAAGAACCAATCAATTAAACGAACACAAACAAAATCAATAGGTACACTACATACATTTTAGATTCTGAACGGAGTGATGAATGTATTGATTTTACAATGATCTGTTTTTTTGTGTCTTTGTATATCAAAACTTGTCGAAATAATGCTTCAATTTAAAACTTCAGGGGTAGTTTTCGACGGCAAAGTTCTAGGTGCATTATAAAGGTCAAAAATAAGAAGTTTCCAGTAGTTAAAAAAAAAAAATCAAGAAAAACTTGATATATATTCGTCTTTATTTTTTAGTTTTTGTTTAAATGTCGATAAATTTTTTTAGAAGAGTCAAAATACTTGAAAATTAAATACAAAGTTTCTCATGAGTTATTTCTTATAGCGATTCAAAATTTCTAAGAATATATAATATGGACAATTTTTTTTTTATTATCGTTTGAAGTTCAAATATTGACAACATTTGTCAAAATCATAAACATTTGAAAATAATTTTGTAGTTCAAAATATACAAATATATTTGTATAAATAGCTAAAAGTTAAAAACTGAATATACGATTTTCCATAAGTTTGGCTTACAGTTATTTTTAAAAAAGTTGAGCATTGGCCAATTAAAAACATTTTATTTTAAGTTAAAATTTTTAAGCATTAGATAACGATTGATTATCAAATAATATTTTTTATTTTTATTAAAGTTAAAAATTACTAGTCGTTAAATTGGCATTTTACCCACTTGACTACCCTTTTTATTTTTAAAGATTCTACTTTTATATAAATGTGTATAAAAAAAACCAATAAGAAGGTATGATAATTAAATAATATTTTATTATTTAAATCAACATTATCGTTTTTAACGCAATTAATGATGTTACAAGTAAATAATAAATAATAATAATAATAATAATAAATTTAACATTTTAAATTTTATTGTAAAACTTAAGCATAATTTAATTTGCATATGTTAATTTCTGTGTTAATAAGGAAAAAAAACATGAACAGACTCTATATATATGTATATAATAGAAAAATTAGTATAGACTACAGTATACAGTGAATAATGTATACTTTTAAAATATATGTAAATATATATTTTATGCTATATAATATATTATTATATTTATATGATATAAACCATACAGTACATTTACTTATCAATTTATAGATTCACGCTTTCTTACCTACCATATCAAATCAATAATGTATAAAACTGTATAACGCTTATAATAATTTCAAAAATAATTCTTTTTTTAATTGTTTAAGTGTTTAATGTTTAAAAAGCACCTTTTTATAATGTTATTTATTTTACAATACATTCCAAATACTTGAAGGATTTTTATCTATTTCCGAACTTTTTTTTACTAGTGCTTATATTCTCAGCCTGGTTCAAAATTAAATAAATAATATTTTATTTGCAATTATTATTTCGAAAACGACCAGGTAAGTTGAAATAATAAATATCAAGCCGAGTGGTAACATACATAATAAATAATAATATAATATAGCTAGGTATCTATATTTATTTTTTTTTTGTCCGACCCGATTCGCCGAAGGTAACGATATATTGTAGTATTTTGATACTTTTTTTTACTATCACGTCGTGTGCGGTGATCAAGACCGGAAAGAGATTCATATCAAAGCCGGGTGTGGTGGCGTCACGTAACGACGTAGGTCTCTTTGACGCAGCAGGTCACACCGCGCAAAGGCTTCTTACAAGACACAATCTGCACCCAAGAAGATCTTTATATGGACATATTACTATTATAATACATACGGTCCGGAAGTGATTCATGGTGCACGTGTGCGTATAATGATTACAGATATTAAAGTAAATAAATACCTTTATTTGATAAATTATACGATAAGTAGAGAGGGCAAAATATAATATCAATTTTGGCTAGTGGGACTTTTTGAAACCTAATAAAATACTTTTTAACATTAAATTCATTTACAAATAACTGTGGTTAAAATTATTTATTTTAATTACCTACTATTTGATCTTGCTAGCAAAGCACTGTCTGTTACAAATTAAATGATTGTAAATTTACCACTTAAACTTACTTAATGTAAACTTCACAATTTTTTAATAAAATTATATGGGTTGTTTGACCAAAATATAAAATGTAATTCTAATATTATATCCAATCATAACTAATATTTTATTATCAGTAAACAATTCAACTCTATGCAAACGAAAAAATATTCGATTTTTGTTTGTCTATGTGAGTCCATCTTAAAATTGATTTTTTTTTTTTAAATCCCATCTATTAGAGATTTCTCAGAGATTTTTATTTCAAACGTCTAGTAGTCTAGTAATTTTATTGTTTTTGAGAAGTAATGGTTAGTCAGTGAATGAATAGTATTTGGCTTTTATGTATTATTATATTGATCACAAATGTATCATATGCTGCATTATTCTATACATTGATTCACTTAAATCTTAAAAGGAAAATATTTTATACTAATATTAATGATACAGTATTTTGGAAAACTTATATTTTTAAAAAATAAAATATTATTATAACCATATGGAGTACATTGCACTGTTTTAAAAATATTTCTGTGAACACCTTCCCAGTTTTTATAAGCTTTTTTGATATAACTTTTATTGGAAAACGGTCTAATAGGTTTATAGTCTATATATTACGACAAAAAAAATAAATATTAATTTTTATGTTTAATATAATATATACCTATATTTAATATTATATAGGTAGGCGTAAAGTATATTATAGGTACAATCTTAGTGTGATGATTTATTATTTCACTTTAATAGTATGGTATATATTGTAGTACAATTGAATATTAACGAACTATATACGAACCCACGATAAATAATATTACATGGATTATGTCTATAATATTTCACGTACTTAAACTACTTGCTATATAGGTACTTACTATATACCTTTATACTATTGTATAAGTAACTATATTATAGAGGATAATATATGATATAAACTATAATACCGTAAAGTCTACACTGTAAATTGTAGAGAAACTAATTTTAATGATGTTGAAGGGTCTGCTAAGAGTGAGGTTATGTTATTGGAGGTTTTAATTTAAATAAATATATTTTTATTTTTATATATATATATTTTTTTCAAATTATTTATTTTTATTTATAATAGGTAACTAATAAGGATTATTATAATACTTATATAATATAATAAATTACAAAATTTCTAAATATTCTTCGTTAAAATGAAAAATGTGAGTTCACAAAAATCCGGTTCAGTGAAATAAATAGGGAATTTGAATTTATTTTAACCTATTGGATTGTTCAATTAGAGAATTGGTTAAAACAAACAAAAAAATATTATATTTTATTCGAGGTAACTACATTTATTTGAAAGATTGATCAGTATAGATTTAAACTGCATAGAATAAAGACGACCTCTATTTGAGCACATTGTATAACTGCTTATAATTATTGGGGTTTTAATTTATGAATTATAATTACAATTAAAGTGTAATATATTATTATTTATCAATACAAACAATAAAATACTTAATTAATATATTGTAATTTGATATATTAATTGAAATTAAATTTTAAATTCCATATGGTTAATTTTACCTAAACGGTTTGTTATGCAAAGGATACTGTAAATGTTATTAACTTGATAAATAGCTAATGAAATAGAATGCACTCAATATTTTACAATAATTTGTTTATAATTTGTTGGAAAGGTAAATGAACTTTTATGATTTTTTAATTTATAAAGCTTACACAGAAAAGTCATGATAACTTATACCATTTAGTTGTTTAAGTTCAACAAAAATGGTTAAAAATCTGAATCTTAAGTTTTTACTCCCTTAGATTTTCAGGATAAGTCCTGCAATCAGTGTTATTTGATCTAGCTAACTGGCTATCTATAGTATAGACTCAGAGAACAATATCAAAATATAGGAAATACAAATGTTAAGTGAATATAATTATGTATGGAAATAGTTGTTTTCTTGAACTTCTTAGTTCCGGTGACTATAATAAGAAGAGTTAAGTTTAATAATAAATCAATGAGAAAAAAATACTCTAAAGGTTTAGATTGCGAGTATGCCATACGTAAGAAATAAAACAGAAGCAATACTTTTATAAAATATAGGTACACGGCATTATAGGTGTACCTATTGGCTATTTTATAATTTATTTGCCGTACACTTGTACTTTATATGGCATATGCAAATATAAAGTATCAGTATGCATGCGTTAAAAGGCCGCGATCCGGAACTAATTTAATATATTACCAAGGAGAAGAAATATTTAAAATGCATATAGGTAGGTGGATACTATTATATTATATTGCCATGGTCGCTTTTGACACGATTTTCTCCGATTATTAAACATACAATATTAAGGCATAAATAAATTAAAGCTATTAATCGGTTAATCGTGGTTTTATGGAAAACATTGGAAAGGATACAACCACTACGGAATACGTGTGTACATACTATTAGGCGTATATAATTTAACTTGAACGTACGTACAGTTGAATGTTGTTGTATATAACTTTCACAGGTCCCCCAAAGTTGAATTTATAATTCCACATTAGTATATCTATAGTGAAAAGTAGAAGAAAACCAAAACGTTTTTATTTTTTTATTTTACTATTAGAGTATAAATATACTTATTTATACCAACATTCGTAGCAATGCCATCGTTAATGGATTCTATCGACAACGTACACAATTAGATGTTATAGTAATACGTTTCGATATTTGTATTAATTATATAGGGCTCGTCACTATTTATTTTTTTAAGAAATATTGTTTTGATAATTATTATATCCACACAATAAGGGTGATTGTTATTAGTCACAAACTTAATTTCATATCGCCAATTATCATAAGTGAGTTTTTCATCTTTATGATATTTTTGTGACTTCTTTAACGTTTCAAAATTGTATTAAAAAATGAATATTGTTTTTACGACGCTTTGGGTCCAAGTAAATTTGAACAATAGTCTACAATTTAACGATGTAGATAAAATAACGACATAAAGAATTATGAGTTTATTAACTTCATAGTATCATAATAAAAGCAGAAAATAAAACAAAAACAATAAGAAATAAAATAACAATAAAACATTTAAATTTAAAAATCTACTTTGAACAATTATATAATTTGAAAATATATTTTTAATTTTTTTATCGCAACTTAGATAAATTTTAGTGTATACTAGGAAAAAATAGGATTTAACAAAATCATTATAATATATACGTAAATATATCTTGAGTTTATAAAATCAGGTAGCTCAAATTTTTAAGTACCTATTAAATTATTTTAGTATACCTAACTTTATTATCAAATTAGTATTGTTTAAGAGACTAAATTGTATTCTTCATTTATAAATTGTTTTGTCATTAAATAAACGAGTATTATGTAAACACTATGATAAATTAATATTCAGAAATATCATGGATAAGACAAACAGAATATCTATCTCAAAATAATTACAAATTGTACAAAATTAGATTGTTAGGTACATTTTTTATCAAACATACGCATTCATACGTATGTTATATTTTTATATTTAATTTAAATGCATTATGTGTTATTATGTGTACAAAGTAGAAAATATATACAGTATTATAATATAATAATATAACAATTATAACATAATTTAGAAGTTGAATTGATAATTATTATTGTAAAACAATTATATTATTTTACGGAACCAACTAGAACGAAACTCCGGCCACCGTAAGTATTTATTTTAGTTACTTCTGTGTCATATATTTTGAAAACTTTACGTTCAAACCACGAAATTGGGGCAAGCTAACTACGTAAGGGAATTGGTGGGAAGTTTAATGAGATGAGTCTAAACCACGATTATTTTTCACATGTTTCGTAAATCCCCGGTAAACGGGCTCTGCCTTTTTATGGTCCCGTAAAAAAAGATCATTTAAACTGAAATGATTTCACAGCAGACCAAGAATTTAAGTCCCCCGCTTGTTTATTAAGCAATGATTTTTATAACAATGTTAATCTTGTACGCGGAAAAACACGATAAAAATGGTTAAATATTTATACCTTTCTTTTAATTTAATTAATTATACGTATAACTATATAGTGTATACGTATAATATAAGTAATGGAAAAATAGCGTTAAATACGTTTCAAAAAAACATTTTAAAAATGAAACGTGTCATGTAAAATTAGGGACGATTACTTAGTTACTATAATTATCTACATAGAAATTAAATGCGATCATGTTAATAATATTTTTATAATATAATATTAATTATCATTTACGTATCTTCGTAGGTCAATAACAATTATAAATTTGAATAAATAAACTAAAAAGCTAAATTACAATTTTGTATGGTTACTGGGTAGGAAAGTTTTTTATATTAAAATACTCTAAACGTCCTTAGATTATATGTTTGTATCATAAATTAATTAACTATTTATTGACTAGACATAATAGTAGTGGGTAAAATTGAAGTGTATCAGCCTGGCTCTTGCAATAATAATTCATTCCATCGTCTTTTAAAATGTTAGAGTAGGTATATACAATTGTTTAACACTATTATATGATTAGTAACGTAATATTAGTTATTTTATTTTAATATAATGAGTTATTTTTTTTTACATTATTGTAAAATCAATATAACCATTACTCCGCTCAGAATTTTAAATTATAGTAAATTATTGTGAAATATCAAGTTCGTTTACCTTATATTTCAACCATAAATACAATTATATACACGCGATAACCATGAGAATTAAATGATAAAAAAATGTCCTCGTTTTTATTTCGATAACTTTAGGGTGAATCTATTAGATAAACCTACACTGCCGCATGTAATGTTAATACTCAACACTAATTGGTCATGACGTATCAAAAAGTTAATTTATAGATATTATAGGTAGTAAGTGCCTTTAGTTGTATCGTAAATGGAATCCACTTTATAATAGGTAATGATCATGTTTTTGGAGCAAATTTGGACCAGGAAGTGTTGATAAAGTGATAAAATTGTTATGATGATGAGAAAAGAATGGATCCCTGTACCATAACAATATTTCGTTATTATTATTGTCATGTGGACCGTCTATTCTCGTATAATAATCAAATTCAACCACACCGAGAGGATTATGTAAAAATGTCGAAACATAAAAAACAAGAACGACAAAAAAATGTGTATATATTGTATACAATATTATATAAACTACTTCAGTGATAAAAATATTACATATCCGCAAAAATTGGTTACAAAACGAAGTTGATGATTTATGGGGAGGGAGTGTGGCGCCTCGCACGCTTAAAATTCTACGAATAAAAACAATTTCTATCGTAAACCCATAGTATTGGTATTGATATTATACAAAACTTTCAGCAAATATGATATATAATAATTATGTTTTTAACAAGTGGAAAAATGTCAAATTACATATTATTTAATTTTAGAAATTAGACATTCCTAGTATATGCACTCAGCGGCTGTATACAATATAAACTTTTATAGTAATATCAACCTTACTAACCTAACCGACAATACAATCTTTAATTATACTATAGAGCACAGAATTATGTATATTTCTTGGGAAAATTAAATAGTGTTATCAAATCAAAACGCAGGTGTATATATTTTATGTATATTGTATATACATGACAATATTCCAGTGCGTATACTTTAATTAAATCTATTTGGAATAGTGAATGTAATAAACTAATCAACTGGTATTCTACTACTACTGCTATGAATACATCCAAAAACAAACAAAAAAAAAATTATCATCAACCTATTTTGGTAATATAATTATTAATTTTATATTATTTTGGCAAGTCAAACATTTATATTGGCACATATAATAATATAAACGTATTATTTAGCGTTCCTCTACACATATTCATAAACCCCATTTTCGAAATAAAATTACTCACTAAAAATTATATATTATGCACTGAATAGGGACTATACATATATAACACATACTATGCTCTATATAGACTTACATATTTTAGTATATACATGTGGTTCGTGTTTTGTATTTGTATCTCGTCCTCTCGAGTCATCTTGATAGCAGGGCTAGGAAGCTGATTTTCTAATATTTATTATATATGTTTTGGCTTACACGCGGAAGAGGGAAGTCACGCACATGACAAATGGGACCTATGCATGACGTATATCCAGGCGGGACATAAGCAAAATAATATCACGCGATACTGTCTAGCAGGATCTGATGGCGTCTGTGTAGATTATCCCTTATTCCGTGATGGGGGGTAAAGGTTCAAGAATGAGCTGAAGACGAAGCAAGGGAAAAGGATCAAAACATTCAACAATACTAGCTGTACATTAATACATTAATACATTATATAGTTTAAATAACATAGATACAAGTACTGCGATGACACCAGGTTGTCATTTATTTTGAAACGATATGTTCACGATTTAAATTAATGAATATTCATGTAATATGAAATTCGTTTATAAAATAACTGCATAACGCGGGAGAGTATACTTAAATCCCATGGGGTCACCGAAAATTCACTAGAACAATCCAACTCTCGATGGCCTCGTAATAATTAACAATTTGTAGCATTATGTTATATAATAATATAAGCTATGATGATGATTTCTGAAACAGTATCGCATATGGCACATTGAATTAGTATCCATCGAAATGTATTGAATTTTATTATCACAACCGTTTAATATGTAGCAAATTAATTCACATACTTACAACATATTTTTAAAGTAATAACTAATAAGGTTCCTACTGAATTTGATAGTAATGAAAAATTGTGTCAATGTTTTTTATGTTTAGCGGGATGACAAACGTGTAATAGTTTTAAGTAACAACGATATATGCGTCTGTTTTTTAATATACATGTTTTTACCTTTCTAAGTAGTAATTAACTTTAATCTTCGTCTTGGAAGTCGGCTTCTTAGTAGACTTGATTTTTTACCATATATAATTTATAATAGTATTTTCTAAATACGTTCATTTTCAAAATACTTAGGAATTAAAAAATTTTTTTTTTTTTTTGTCGATTTATTAATGATAAAAAAGTTTGTTTCTAAGAACAGAACTTGAAAAATAATACAAAGTTTCTCATAAATTATTTATACAGAAATTTAAAAATATCAATAATAGATAAATATTCAATAGACGACTTCTTATTAGTTATTATAACCATTTAAATTTAGAAATGTTTTTTGTTTTTAAAATACATTTAACCACGGATACCATTGGACAATAATATTTAAATTCTCTAATGTTGTATAAGTATATTAAATTTTATACTATTTCCATTGATCATTATAAGTGACATTAATATAATTTTTAGTTATTAATTTATTAGGTTTAGATATATAATAGAGTACCCCATCTATAGGTACAGTTTTAATTGAAGAATTTAATTGTATGATTAATTTAACTTTATTTTGCATTTTAAAATACTTTATCCATGGATGGCCCATGTTGCTCTTAAAAACTTTTTTTTTATATAATATATACGTACTCAAATTGTTATTATTATTATTATTTTTTTTTTTTTGTCAACTATCTCCATTTGACTCTCCATTAAATTATGCATTGCATTTAATAGTTATTAAAGTATTGAATTTATAAATCATAATAGATTGCAGTCTCCAGATTCTACCACAACTTAATTGTATATGTATAATTATATACAGGCAATTAATTTTTAATTGCATTTTCCTACCGATGATCACCAGATCTTAGACATACAGTAACAAACTGATAACAGATTTTTTTAATCTAATTATTTATAAAAATGAATAATAAAATATTTATAAACTGTGGAGTTATCATTTATACAATGCATATATTATGAATATTTTACAAGCTATAAGATGTTTTATAATACAGTGTTAAATATATTAAATTTACATATCTTCATAAAAAAACAAGAATATTTTGGTAATATATTACACAAGTTAAAGGTGACAAATTTAATTGCAGTGCCATTATTTATTATGATAAACTCGGTTTTGAATCCAGGGTTGAATAAATTCAGAGGTGTATTTGAGGGGGTTCTCGGGGCTATACCCTCTTCCCATTCACCATATATTTTTTCTGGCTTAGTATAGACCATTTAGATTCTTCATCACAACCACCACTTCTCTCCATCTATCACTCCGTGGCTAGCTCTTCACCGTTCAATATTCTCAACATATCCAGGTATTTATGGACCTAACTTTTTTTTTACGTGGTATCGGCAATAAAGGGTGGTACTGATTTTTCGATTATTTCATCTCTTTGCTGTTATAATTTATTCAAGACAAACAAACAAATAAATACATCAAGTTTTAAAAATATCATTACATACACTCTGTCATTTATAAAAGTGTTGGGGGCCTCTAACCACCTTAAGTTGCACTTCGGCATCCATATAAAATAACTTAACTAATTGTAATTTCTTCTTCATCCCTGTTGGCCGGATTGCCGTCTCCTTTCCTCCTGTTCCTTACTTCTAAGAATCACGTTAATCAACTTGTCAATGTCCTCCCAGTTCAACTTCGGGCACAATTTAGTAGCGATGAGATTTTCCGGTGTGAGTTGGGTTCAAAGAAGAGTTTGAGCTTTGCATCTCCTGAAAAACAAAGCGTCGCATGCAAATATGGTGTGGTATACATCGTCTGCAGGATATCCACAATACAAACACTCACAGCTGCCTAGTTTTCCAAATCCATTTAGGTATTCAGTGAAACACCAGTGGCACTTAGAGCTTGGGTCAAGTGAAAATTTGTTCCACCGTACTTCCATAGGGTCCATGATCTTATGTCTAATATGAAGGAGTTGCTCTATCTATCTATACTGCAGATTAATACAATTTATAAAGTAACGGAAACGTCATACTACATAACTTCAATATGAAAAGTATCAAATATTTTATAACTATACGCCCCGTATACACAAATTTAAACTTCTTGTTTGTTCCCCCTCCCCTCCCATATAATTGATTTCTAAATACACTCCTGAATAAATTCTAGTGAACGGTAGGTCTTTCTAAAAAAGTATTAGTAATAAAATCGTTGTTATCTTATCTTATTCGATTTCATAAACGGAGTTCTTCTCTTTATTCTAAACTTCTTTCTAAATTTAACAACTTTTTGCAATAGAAAATAGTTTTGGTTATTTTTTTCAAATAATCTGAAATTACAAAAAAAAACACACCAACATTAATTCTCTTCTCAAATTATTTTTTCGTCTTGATTTGTGAATTATTGTTAAATTCAAATTTAACACATCTATTATAATATTAAACTACTCAATTATAAGGTATATTCGGCATCTATAACAGTAGATATACACTATACAGAAAAGTAGTTAACTAGTTAATATAATTTTTACTATTGGTTTTCAATTTTAGATTTTGAACAAAGTGATGAACTAACAAGTAACTGACAGAGTTTTGATAACAATAAAAAATTGTACGTAATATCAGCTGTAGTATATATATATATATATATATATTTATTTATACAAAAAATATTGTTATTTATTTCAACTAATTAATGCAATTATAATTAACTTTCATTCAACCGTTTAAAATGTATGAAATAAATATTTTTTGAATTATTACAAAATGTTATAAAATTTAAGCTTTAAAATATTGATGATTTTAACGGATATTGTCAAAATTTGACCTAAATTTCTGTTTTAAGATTATAGTAAACTGTAAAATATAATGGTTTACAGATTAATAAAATTGTTCTATTATTTGAAAAGCTCTTATATTATTATTATATCGTACAATAATAAATACTAAATTTTATTACCATGGCGTTGTGTTAGTTCTCTTATTAAAAATTCAAAAACTTGTTTTATCGGCTCTTTGACTTTCTGACTGGTAGTTAAGACCGAAGTAACTGACAAATGGAAATATTTCTGAGACAACCTTGTTTTTAATTTATTTACTTTTGAAAGCGATTCGTATCAAAAACAATGTTCGTTATTTATTTTTGAATTTGTTATTTTTAGTTACAGCCACATATACTATATCGTATTATATACTCTATCTACATCGATCTGCTGCAGCAAGTAAATCTAAACACTATTGAGATGCGCGTTAGAAAAAAAAATCCCCATACCCAATCCAAAATCATTATATGTACAAACCATTAATTTATCTGATAACAAAGAAAAAACTCAAAAATCCAACCATGCATTTAAAAATTGATTTTAACTTGAATTAACTTAAAACTAATAGTTGACTAACGACCTTCTATATAAAAGTGTGGGTTTTTAAATAAGATTTTTAATTCGATCTACTATAATTTATTATGGATTTAAAAACAGTGATTAAAATCAATAAAATCATATTAACTCGTTAAATAATATCGTTTCTCTTAACTTGGCCGGATTAAAGTTATTCGTCAAATGAATAATGACAGCCTCAAAAATAAAGTATGCCACGTATGCTTGAGTGTTTTTACACCCCCTCAAAACCCACGCGTGGGAGTTCTCGAGGGTTAATCCACACGGACGCATAATATCCTCCATCGGCCTGCGTAGAATATTATACCGTCCAAACGGTATTATATATCAACACGACCCTATATTATGTACAGTGTACAGTGTACACATTTCATTGTATCGTATTCGCGTTTAATATTATTATTGTTGTTGTCGTGATGGGAGGCTTTATTTTCCGGCCCCAACCACTTATTTGTGCGCGTGTAAACGATACCGCTGTAAAATGACCGTAAGTCGTCGGCGATCAACAAAAATGATGCTTCTACTGTGTTCAAATATGTATGAACTTAGCCTTACATTTTCTTGTATGACTAAAATTGAAAAATGCTAAAACACCCACTCTATAATATAATATATTAATAAGCGGTACCTTATTACCGTTAACCCTAACTTAATAGGTTTTTTTGTAATACCTGTATAAATTAAAAATTCTGATAAATATTAAAAGACGTGTGCTAATACTACAGAGTTATTAATTAGAATAAAAGATGTGACTTAAAATATATAGGTCATTGATTACATTTTTTATTCATATTTAATATTTTTCACTACAATTACATTTATCAGTAATTTTTCAACCTGCATTTATAATACTCGTATATTTATACATACATTATACATATTATTGCAATATTATTTTATATTTTTATAATATTCATTGAGTAGCAAGAAAACAAATACTATTTTTTTTTGTAAGTATTAACGTTTTTGGAAATGTACACATATATTTTTAGTTTAATATTCAAATTTTTCAAGGAAATAAATGGTTTACCTTAAAATAATTACTATGTACTTGTGAGTATTTCCGTTCCTCAATGGTGAAAATGATCATATCGGTACATCATATTATTACTAAGTACTATTATAACTATTGCAATAAACAATGCAGGCATTTATATTAGCAGATCTTGACCGACTTTCCAGTAGATGTACTTAAAAACAAAAACAAAATTACCGGTAATTAGATATTTACGCACTGTGTTTTGATATGAACGTTCTATCAGTTTGTTTGGTGATTTTTATATATTATGTAATATAATATTTATTTTAAAATTATTATTTATTCTATTTCAATGAAATAGTTTTTACGTTCATGCCGCGTCTAAAGTACAGGTTTCTACAGCCATTGTAGAAATAATTTTCAGTTTCAATTTACATAAATAACGATCATCGCTATTAGGCTTATATTATCTTCATCATTATTATTATAATTAAAAACAAACATGTAAAATATAAGTGAATTTATAGGCAAACCATAATTAACGAATAAATTATTATCCCACGAATTCTGGATGTTTTTGCATGTTTCGGACTTTCGTGATACACGATAATATAATAATAATGACATAAGTACTTAATATATAGTAATATAATATAAATCAAAATATTTATAACTAGAGCAAAAGTATAATATAATACATCTATATATTTCAATGCTTTATAATAAAACCAAATTTTTAAAAGATATATTTTTATAAAACATATTATTATACACACATACACTTTATTTTTTGAAATGCATATTCCTAACAAATTTAAACATATTATTTTATTCAATATTTTACTGATTTTTGTGGAACAAATCCTAACTCAAAAAGTCAATACACAAAATATAACATGTTTAGTCATATATGAACGCCTATCGGTGTCGGTTTTCTATATTCGAGATACAATTATTACTAAACTGTACTCGCAACAGTAATAATATAGTTTTATGATGTGCAGCATAATAATTCGAAACCATAAAATTCTATTTTATCAGCTGCATCAGCAAGTCTACAAGAAAATAGTATAAGAAACCTATACGAATAGCCTTTTGTTTTATGGTTTAAATATATAATAAGTAATAACAATAATTATTTTGTGAACCAACCGAGAATAAATAATATTGTTATCAGCTGCAGTTTGGTTTATACAATAAAAATATAAATTTTAATAACGCTAAAATAGGAATCATAAGTTCAACCGTTTTTACGCTTACGAAGAATTATGTTCTTTTAACGCATACGACTTAATTCGAGTGTAAAATTACCGGTAATAGCCAATAGATCAATATTTGAACATTATAAGCTTTAAAAACAACAATACTATTTAAAATGAATAATTTAACAAAATCAAGTGAAATTTGGTTTTAGTCTAAACTTAAACATATGAGTAGGTATTTAAAATATTGAATACAATATACGTTAACGGTCAACTTTTTAGAACTTAATTTAATTTAATTTTTTTTTTACGTAATCGCCTTATGAAATAATTATTATCGTATGTATAAATATTAAGCAGTACATTTTATTATACTTTTATACCCATAATAGGGTTCTGTGTCTGTGTTCAAAAATCTCATCTACAAGTACTGGCTTAAGTTAATAGGATTAAAATAAACTAAGTTGTAAAATATAATGTATATACCTAAGCTATAGGTAGGCATCATATACTCATATATTATAACACATCTATAATACTCCTAAAGGTATATAGTTTTGTACTATTCTATTATGATCTTATGCGATTTTATAATCTTATTATTACTATTTTTCAAATCTTTAATCGTTTGATAATATGTCCGCCAAATGTGTACTTGATTCATCATTATAAAATATGTATTATAACTAGGTAACTACATTATTGAGAAAAGCGAAAAATAATCCTTCTACAACTGCATTAACTAATTGAACCCAAATTTCAGTTTTAGAATATGTTTTATGAAATATTTTGAAAACCGTCTCTACTCGAACAAAAATCGATAAATACAAAATGTATACATAATATTATATTTTTTTAACTTTCTGACGCGAGTACGAAAAATAATAATTAGTTAAAATAAAACTATATGCGTGGAAAACACGAAACGGGAGTACGAGACACCCTCTATTCGGATATTATTGTTATCGTGTGGTGCTGTGTGTGTTTGAATAAAGCGTGCAACACACAAGGGTGCTGAGGAGGACCGGTGGAGAATTTAAATAACGTCGTGAAGGGGCAAGGTAATAATTTACGGCACACACCCTCCTGCACGGACAATAGATCGAGAGCGTTATAATGTCATCAGACGACCCGTATATTATTATAATAATAATGATAAACGCTATAGGCCTAAAAGGCGACGCCTATATAAATTGTCTAGTTCATATTACAATAATATTATTATGCGTCGTCGTTGTCGAAACGAAACGAAGAAAATATACGAAATACCGGTTTAATTTTAATGCTATCGACCGTTTCATTATAATACATATTATACTGTATATAGGAACTATTACGCCACTCGACTCCGACGACATAATGATCCCTGGTCGGTGGTTCATAATATGTTGTGCACACTGTTATACAGACTACATAATACCTAATAATATTAATAATACCGTGTTAACGTTTTCGTGTATCCTGGTTAGGTATATTGTGTGTGTCTTTGGCCGTCAGCTGTTGTCAGCTATATACGTTGTTGTACGATACAGAACGATGTTTTCTACTTGTTTTGTATGCGTGCGTACCTGTGTGTGAAAATTCAAAGAAATCGTTCAAATGTATAGAAACGTCTAAACAATAAAAAAAATGTAAACAACAATATTTATGTAAACCGTGCGTTATTATTATAGGATATAATATTACACACACACACACATAAACCTTTATAAGTTATGATAATAATTTTAAAAATATTACGTTTTGATACTTTTAATACGAAAATATAAATTAAAAACATGTACTCACTCTGCGTGTTTTGACGATTTCAAGTGATAAAGCACTAACTTTTCTCCGGTAAAAAGATTCTGACTAAGTTTTATAAATTGAAAATCCAGGTCTTGTTGGTAAGTTGAAAAGAACAATTGTTTCTATACTGTCTCAACATAATGAAAAACTGCCGTCAACCGTTGGATTTTTTTGAATAAATCCAGAACATTTACTAAAGTAAAAGTGATTCTTACCGACTCGGTGACTAACAATCGTTTTTCAAGTATATCACATAAATCACACTAAAAGTCTTACCTCTAAGTTAATATTTAAACATACTTTATCCTGTGTCTAAGGAAAGCAAAAGGAAATTATTTTTCTGTCAAGGCCCAACATTCAATTTCTGTTTTATGTCTAGATTTTGGTTATTTTGGTTATTTTTTTTCATTTAAGTAGTTGGTTTAAAATAATTATTTTAATATTACAACAACATTTATTTTATTCTTGCTGACTAGTTATATTTATATTCGGGGTCTCTGTAACTTTCGTTTAGTTCTAAACTTTTTATGTAAACTGTGAATACGATATATTTCATAAATACTTAAATTTCGGTTCCGATATATTTTGTATATAAGTATGTAAATTTTTACCTAAATATTCATTATTCATGAATATAATTCTAGTGATATTTTTAAAAAATCAATATTTTCCTTTTATTTTTCAAATTTAGTATTAGCATTATAATTGTATAAATATCATGCGAATCCATAGCTTAAATAATAGTTATGTGTGTTAATGTTGTTTTTGATTAAAAAAAAAAAAGGATATTATAAAAAATAGTAATTAAATAGTAAAAATTTATAACTAGAAGTTAAATGGTACTTCCAATACAAAGTCTATAAACAATTTTTTTTTCAGAATTTTTTAATTTTAATTTTTTTTCCATCATTTTATATTTGTTGACTTTTTATTTTCAAACTAATATATGTACAAAAAAAATATATTATATATATATTGTATATTTCACTGAGCATGGGTTTTTTTTTTGTAATTTATGGTGATACAATTTACATATGTTTTAAAAAATACTTAAACTGCAATTCACACAGTACCTATACGACTCTAACCTTTTTTCGGAGGACATAATTCACCTACTCCGGTTAGTGTTATAATAAATTATTGATTTTACTTGTTTTACATATAGAAATGCTGCGATGATAAATGTTGATGTAATTCCTATAGGTACAGATAAAATATACTCATGTGTATGATAAGTGATCATTGATTACAGATATTAATGGTGAAATGATCTTTAAATTTCGACAAACAAAATCCAAACAACATTATATTAATGCCGAAAAACACGAAATCTCGACATTATGACCTGTTAAAACCGTACAGATACTTGTTTATTTTTACACAATTATAAACACAATTTTACAGATACACTGTTACATATTATGGTCATTCTTGTCGTCCATTGAATACAATAATAATTTATATTGGATATATATTATATATGCATACTATTTTACACACATAGACAATATAATATATTTAAAAAATTATACGATAATTATTAATTGAGGCACATAAAATGTTTGGATTTTTTTTTTTTTATAATATAAGATTATTTCAAGATTATATTTTGTAAAATTGAATGCTATAACGATGCGTATCCTTATTGCTTCTTTTATTTTCTTAACTTCAATTTATAATAACATAGTTGAACTGGAATAGAGAATATTATGTTTAGTATTTTTTAACTACCTACGCGGTACTTTGAAACTTCAAATATGTTTAAAAATAAAGAAAAGAAAATAGTTGCCAGATCAGCAATTCCTATAACGATCATTCATCCAGTTAAGTTAGTGTCAATGCAATAAGTTGCGGCGTACCTTTTATTGTTTTTAATTCCTTAATGTACACAAATATACAACAATACGATAAATAATTGACTTGGCGATCTTACTGATTTCGATAGCTGTCTTCTCTCATCTAAAAAGTAAATACTTCTTACATCTACATTGTTTCAACGATAATTAATTTAGAGAAAAATTAAGTTAGATGAATATAATATGAATCTTAAGCCTATATTTTATTATATGGATTATGGAATCACATTTTATGTTTAATTTATAATATGTGAGCAGTGTCGAGCACAATGATAAATAAAATAGCGTCATTATGAAACGTGAAAAACATGGGCAAATATGTATATATTTTTTATTATTTATCCCTAAAGAGTTAATTTAAAATAGAAATCGTCGAAAAAAACAAAATTTAATTTATCGGTTATCAAACAATTTATTAAATATGCAATCGTTTAAATAAGTAGTTTCAAAACATTGGTTCACTTTAAAAGTCTTAAGAACAGATTTGCATTTAATATTTATTAATTTTTAATACAAAAACCATGTGAAAGGTGAAAAAAATATAAATTTATACTACATAACAACGTTTCAAAAATTATTATAGAGTGTTACGCATATTTCAAATAAACATTGCAAATTTATCAATACATTTATGAATAAGATATCATACAAATTCTGTTAGTAAATTAGTTTTTAATTGTTGCATACTACACTATACACTAATATTTTTCACCAAAGTTATACAAATTTAATTTACATTTTATCATTGAGTAATGAGTATAACTGTATAAGTACTAATCATTATACTCAAATACTCTATGGTTTTATGAAGTTAATAAACTCATGAACCGTTGAAAATGACTATAATATAATAGTCATAAGTATAACTAAATTGTAACGACACTTCAAAAATTTCAATTTTAAATATAACCTGTACAACTTATTTACTTAACTTCTATAACATACTACTATAATGTCACAATGGGTTATTTAGTTAAGTAGGTAGTTATATAGTTGCAGCGTTTTTGGCCATATTATAGTATACAGACATATAGTAACAACTTGACTTAGAAGGTTACTCGGAAATCTCAAAACTATAATAATACAATTTTACCTAGAAGTTATTTTTTTTTTAATTTTCCGTAAGCTTACATAACTATTATAGAACTTATTTATAAGGTATACATTTAGAGAGATTCATACCATTATCTTCTTTCCTTTGCATATCTACTCTGAGAGTTTTGTCCGCCACCATAATATCACGAAATCCGTCCCTGTCATGTACTACATCTTTCCAGTTCTCAATATCCATCTTCAAAGTTTTTCTTTACTGCACTCAGCTATATTTTCTTGGTCCACCTTGTGGTCTCTTCTCTTGAGGTATCTATTTAAAATCTGCTCTTAGTGGTTCATTTTCTTATCGGCGAATGGTGTTCAAGCCATTATATCCTTTAACCTTAAATAAAGTTAGCTATTGATTATTGTTCATTTGTTCCTATTTCCAACATATTTTGTAATTATCTGTTTATCTCTTCGCCATTTTCCCATATACGGGCTCACAAATTTTTCACCATAGTTAATTTTCAAATGTCAAGCATTTTTCCGTTGAGAGTTTGCATTATTATAGCTATACATATAGGCTGGGTTTTGTTCTTTTAGAGTTAGGAAATTTCGAAAGAGCGTAAAAAGTGTTTTTCAGATTTGTTCAAGCGGACGTCAATTCCTTTTGACCAGTCGTTAAAAGAAACTATACCATTATGCTAAGAATAATTTAAAAATATTTAAATTATTGTAATGAAGATATTTAATATTTATGTAAATAGTATTAACTTCAATCAGTTTTAGCTACATAAAAAATGTATTTATTTATTTATAAAAGCCTTTATAAAGCTTTAGATTATCATTATCTTTGCTAATTTTGTAAAAAATCATTAACACTTAATATAAATAATTTGAACAGTTCGGATATAAAATGAGAACCATTGATTCAACTGTAATATACTAATATACAAAGTATATAAACGGTGTTTATTTATATTTGGGGAATGAAATTATTGTTTTTATAATATGTACCTATTAAATACAAATTATATTAATTTAAAATTAAAACTATTATTATAATATCATAAGGTGATTATACTGACAAATTATAAGTTACTACATTGAACTTGGTTATTACTAATATTAAATTTCATTATAAATATTAATTGCAACACAATATTTTGTAATTAAATGAATCATTTATGTAAATAATTAAAATAATACGATTAACGTGGTGAAGGGGGATGCTCTCAAGGTCCACCTCATAAACGCCTTTAGTTCAACAAAAATGGCAGATGTTTTGATGACATTTTCTTAAGGGTTCGTCAGTCGTCACAATAACATATTATAAAAGAGTTCTATAGAAATTAATTTACGATTGTTGAAGCATTCTTGTACATACCTATTAGAATATAATAACAGTCATTCTACTCCAGGTGTTATTCATTAACACCGACAATCAATATATAATTGTATCAATATTCAGACTCCATAGGGCTGACTGATAATTAGTTTTCCATTTTACTTAACTATCTTTTTCTTTAGTCGTTTAAAACAAACACTTAACAGTCGAAATATGATTATCGAATAGAAACGATAAATAGGATTGATACAATTACTATAAAATTACATTTTGATCAAAATCTGAAAAATAAAACTAAAAGCAAAAACATGTCTAACAAAACGATTTGAACGAAATGACTGCAATAATATTTTGACAATAATCCGACAGCACAAGAACGATGTGTAAACATCTTTCGTTTCGGTGATTTCGAAAAGCTCAACAAAAAAACAACTGTCCAAATGTATGCCTTTACAGAATCTGCCAGTCGTTACGAGGTGTCTATACTATATGTATTATTATATTTGATCGTCGAACTCTGAACGACGCCGACAGATGAGTTTAACTGCAGCGAGTGTATATTTTTTTGATCAATTTTTTGAACAACTCGTTATAAACGCTCCAGTGAATAAAATCAATTTATTATTATTTTTTTCTTTTTGCAAATCCTTTCAGTTTAAATTTCCGTTCAAGATTTCTTTAATGCTTAGACTTTTATTAAACTGAACAGAATAATTTACTTTCTTAATTTGATCTATATAATCGCATGCTATCCTCAATAAATATAAAAATAAATAAATTATCGCAAAATGATTAATGAATAAAAAAATACCGGTTGTAATTATTAAATTCTATAAAAACTTTGTTCTATATACGTATAGGTGTACAAGTACAATATATATTATTTATCTATGTTTCCGTTTTGTATAATATTTTCACAGAACATGTTTCCATCACTAAATTGTCAAAAATCATATAATATAATATGTAATATTTGTAAAATCTCAATAAAAATAAATATGATCTCCTTTGAAGTAGTAGTTTATTATTGTCTGTCATTTTAAAACTGCCTTATGCCCTATATAGTTATATATTATTATAATTTATAATATTTCGACCGTCATAACATTTTATTGTTTTTGTTCTTTTTTAAACAGACATCTTGAGAGTTCCGACACTTATCGAGGTCTGTCACCTTTGACCGGGATGCGCGTGCCTGCTAGCAAAAACAAGTTCACGTAGATCAGACATAAATTATCAGTAAAATGATTTTAGAGCTAAGACACGTGCGCGTCTATAATACGAAACAAAAATAAAAGAATACAGTATAGTTGTTTTGAGGGCATCTTGAATCGTCCATTCTACATAATAATACTATGTTTATCACCTAATAAAAAAAAATTTACCGCAATTTTAGTTATTTAGGCTTCTGAAAAATAAATACATAAGTATTCGATATTAAATTAAGCTAATCGTGTAATAAACAATATACCCTCAAAGTGGCCCAAATGGAATGGCCAAATAATAAAAATAATACTATAGTACCTATTATTGTTATTTTTTTCTATGGATCATGCCGATAGTTTACGACAAGTAAACTGGTTTTTTGCTGCCTATTATAATAATAAGTATCCATTATCGTAATCGTGAGCGTACCGTGGAGAACAAAGATAAAATATGAAACATCTTTGTCCAGTTCGTCAGCGCTCTGCATTGAAAATATCTTGTGGCTCCGTCGATGAATTTTGAAATATTGTCCAGTTTCCCAATTAGGCCTGACAAAGTCGTATCAGTAATGAGTAGGTATTGGTTATTGTGCGAGATTATTATATACATATACATCCCTCAAGTCTTAAATTATATTTCTACAACTGATCGAATGGCTTTTCGAGGCCAACAATAATATTTATGTCTAATATAAATCAACACGTTCTTACAGGCAGATTTTTAGAAAAATCGGATTATTAGCTGGTACTAATAATTAGAAGTTGTTCAAGATTCTAATAATTTTAGACAATACTGTCAAGTCGAAATAAATGATAGTACACGAACGGATTGACTTTAGGTTAATAACTACTACTCACTACGCCCAAAAACGTCATAGTGTGTTATAGGTACAAAGTATAATACCTATATAGGTGCGATATTTTTTCAGTCAATGTATTAAAATAATAATTACACGGAAACCGAAAGCAAATCTATATAGACCCGATTATTTTGCACAAGAAGCTCTTTCTGTTCAAATATAAATTTAAAATATCAATATAAATGTTAAATTCACTGTTTTTCGGCTGGGTGAACACTTATATAATTGTAATTATTATAATATGAGCTTTAAAAACTTTAATATCGATAGACGTGGCAACAGATGTGACCAACGGTGGCTAAACGCGTATATAAAATTACACAATATTATAATATCGAGTGAACTTTACCGATTAACCGAAATTGGTATAAGTTATGTGTTTAATACTAAATATGTTCTATATGCATGCACAACGTTATCTCTGTGTGTGTATATAATATTATTATGCAATAGGTAATATATATATAGATATAATTCTAATGATAGTGAGGCTTTCTGTGTTAATGTAAACTGTCGTACAGATGTGGCGATCTCATTTCCAAAAGCGTATAATATAATCTTCAGTCGATTCGTATATACTATATACGACTATTAATGTAAAATGTATTTTTATCATTGATCACTGTGTACCGTAAATCGCCACTCGTTCGGAACGCCACTCACTACAAAAAAAAAAAGGGTCGAAAAAGTCGCACGCATTTTTACTGTACCTATTTAATATTAATTCCGGTAAAATACTACACTGGTAGGTTCGAATAAGGTATCAAAGGAAATCGTGATTTTTTCAGTGACCAAATATAATAACTACAAAACACGCAACACTCTGTATAATATATAATATTATATATCCTCAGCGTCTCGTACGGTGTCGTTCGATCTGCAGCCGACAATGATTATTTTGCTATAATGATATTATTATTATAAATTTATTGTAACGTATCGTACGTGTATATTTTTGTTCCTATATTCGCGTGTCGAAAAAGCGTGTTCGATAATTTTGGAATCATTATATTATTATGTTATATCCACTGTTTTATTATATCGAATAATATATTTATACCTATAGTCTAAAACTGTAGATACGCTAGTACAAAGTGGCACGTAGGTGTGGACCTCGTTAACTTGAAAGGCTAACGCAGTTATACGAAACATCACGTGTTGGTTACTCTGTTCACTGTATTATTCTGGTTATACAATTCAATATATTATATACCTAATAATAAATGATATGTTGTATAATTAGATAACACACGTTTTGGGCTACGTGTATAATATTTTGACACTCAAAACTTAGTGAAATCATTCAATCACGGCAGTCGGATCAAACTTTTAATGATGAAAGTCTTAGACATTTAAACCTTTGCGTGAAGGTCGATTGATAAATTTATGAATTGTTTAAAAAACGAATTTTTAAGATTTAAAAAACTTGTAAAAATGTGATTCAAACTATTAAATAATATTCAGTATCCCAAATAGGCAAAAATTATATTATATTACGATGAAATAAGTTTCTTTGGCTATAAATATTATCCTCTATACCTGTAAATGTATATTATTATAATCTGCACCTAACTACTAGATACAGTAGGTTTTATTTGTTTTTATTATTTTTTTTAATATATATAGTTATACGAGTTACACGTTTTTAGTATTAAAAGCGTGTACTATGAACGGAAATTTAAGCTTGTGCTAATATAGTAGTATGTAAGTAGGTATATTATATTATTTCTTATAAACCATATTTTTATCCAGTACAATATGCCATGAATATCGTGTTGAATTCTAAATATCAATTGGATTTTATAAGCCAATAACCAATATTGAACATTTCACGCGTTCGGATTTCAAGAGAATGCTATCAATTTTACACAAACAGACTGTAACCGTTGTGAAAATGTATATTTATAACCAATTTACAGTTCACACCATTGTCGTAAGATTTTCAGTTTCCTCTCCTGGACAATTTATTTACTTTCCATTTAGAACACACGGGGTGACTTATATTTTATGCACAGGTCGTAGGCGTACGGTTTATCGTTTACGATTCATCATGCTGTCGACCCAACGGTTTACCGTTACCCAGAGTATATTGGCCATAAAATACCGCGAGCTTATTTAATAGCTACCTATATCACTCGAACCCTTCGCCGCGGTGGTATTAAACCTCTATTTGATTGTATATTTAAATGACGATTTTTCAAGAGCTTATTGGTATTTTTATTTTACTTATATAATGATCACTGCTTAAATCTATTTGCGAGTTTATACAAAGTCTCGGGAACCATCGATGGTTTGTCAATCATATTACTCAGGCTAATGAAAGCTATGAAGAGATGTGATTCTATACCAAGGTTGAAACTCATAAAGATAGTATAGAATTTTGATTTTAGACTTTTAGTACTTCTCATGTTATGCTAACAGCATTTTATCAATTTAGATTGTTATTATTATTATATTTTTGAATTTAATCAATATACATTTCCATGGCGAGCCATCATCAAGCATACACCTCATTTTATTCTTTTACAGTGTATCTATTCACTTTATAATTTTATTATAATGCAATCATATAAAAAATTGTAAAATATTAAAATCACGAATAATAACACAATCTAAGAAGAAAGTAATTTTCTTATCACTAATAAAAGTACTTATTTTTTTTAATATGGATTCTTATTTATTCTGTCCTTCGTAATGATTACATTACTACTACATTTCTAATATGACCTTATGATTTGTACGAATCTATAACTACAACTAGTAATTGCATTAAGAAGTAATTGTAGTATTGTTCTGATTCTCGATTATTCTATTTTATTTTATGTTCATCATACTCACAGTCTAAAATAAAAAGTATTAAACAATGCTGTGTGACACTGACATTCAAATAGATACCCACAATCGTGATAAAATAAAATCAATTGTGTACCTTACTTATCGAGACGCTTTCTTCGTTTATCTGAAAAAAAATATGAAGAACAAAAAAAATGTACAATCACACATCTCTCAAAATATTCAGACAATACCATGACCGTCATCGCCGGTAACCCTACAGACATTCTCTTCGAACATTTCTACCGTTTTCTTTCGGTCAGGAAGACCCTTTTGGTCTTTTTCGCTTATTGACTAACCGTTATGTTTTTCATTTCCAAAATATACAATTCCCAACGAAAGCGTTGTATACGCGTAGCGTTACATTGCATAAGTCATAATATATAAACCACCAATCCTACATAATTTTGCAGGAAATTGGATTTCAGAGGTTTAGACTAGATACGCTACTTGTTACTCCGTAGGGAACGTTTCGTCGTTGCTGGGCAATAAACATTTGATGAGTGGACTTCTGTGCAGGGCGTGTATTATGTAAGCGTGTGTGCCATATATATATATATTATGCAAGCGTGTGCGCTATCGGGCGTGCGTAAGTAATATAGACAGGTACTAAACACAATATATTCGACGATCCGGCGTTTACGATCTCGAGTGTAATGAACAAATGCCACGGTTTGGACTTGTGTCGTAAATAAGCAGCTATCGTTTTCAAGGTCAAGGATATGGTAACGTTATAGTGGACATAAAGTACAGCGGTTTATTTCCTTCGCATTTCAACTGCGCTGCTACTATGCTGGATAATACATTGTCAATGGTATAGTACGACAAATTTGGTATATTTCGTGTAGAACAGGTGCAGGATAACGTGATACACGTAGGTATACCTATTTATTATTAAATATCGTAATGCAATTATAATACCTTTATTATAAGATTAGGTGTAATACACTCTGTCGATGGTTTGCAAAGATAAGGTCGTATTAAATATTATAATAATATTATGTATATCGCATAGGCGTATAATCGGATGGACGGTCAGGCGCCTGCACGTGCACTTATATATACCAGTCCGGGTGAAGATTAGACCGTCTGCGCGTTGGAACACGATTCTATATAGCACGTACTGTGCCGAACATCGAAATCGACGAGCCTAGAGATGAGTTTTTTAAAGAAACCAGTTTTTAAATATCGTGTATAAGAAAAAAATATAGGTATAGGCACCACAAGATACTATAGCTGGTTGACCCCAAACGTGATCAACACGTGTATTATTATTGTTATTACACTATACTCGGTCTCGGGGAGTACCTATACCTATATATAATATGCCCGTATTATGAATCCGTTGTTATTGTGGTGAAAGAGACGTAGACAGAGACAAATATATATATTGGAAGAGAGACGGAAAATGTATATGAAAAAAAAAAACCAAAATTATATTAAGCCGTTACGGGGAGGAGGGTGCCGCGGGACCATCGTCACACCCATGGCTAGCAGACGACATTGATTGATCGAGTGTACGCCGTATTGGTCAGAACACTATTATTTTCTCGTTAAGTCTTAACGTTAAAAAAAAAAGTTTTTAGAAAAAATACAGTAATCGCACAGCAGATCTGTAAAGCTTAATAGGTACAAGCGCCGATTGTAGAATAACATTATCGGTGTCAAGTGCTACGTTTGTATGACTGGTGTTTTCAGTGTTGTTATTAGTTGGCAAACATATTAGCCTATTTTCCATAATATTATATAATATAAATTTTTGGTTTCACATGTAAACTCAAACATCACAGAAATAAAAATCGGTTGTGTTGGCTAAAGTAATTGAAAAGAAAAATATAAGTCTATTAATCTAAGTTAGTTTAAATAGAAAGTACACACGTCACACACACACAATATATAAAACAAATTGTAAATTTGTTAGCTATGTTATTACTACGGTTGAACTGCTCATGACAGTTGATATTACATAAAATTAAAAATCTAATGCTGATTTTAAAAAGTTATGAAATCTTAATGAGTTGAAAGGCAATAAATCGATTGACACAAATGATAAACTGAGTTAAGTAACGAAATTCGTTTTGTGACTTAAATGAATACGAAGTGAGGATGAAATCTCAAATCTCAATATTATACACGTATATGTAATTGTATATTATATATTATCTACAGTCGTGTGTTATAAAGGAATAAGGATTATCATTATTATTATGTTGGAATATAATCTGTATTCAAAATATGTACAATTAATAATAATAAGTAATTTTATATAGGTATTTTAATTTGGAAAATGTACGTAACAGATTTAAGATAAACCGTCATTTGAGCTTACTCTTGCTGGAATAATTATGCATTTGTATAATTAATATTATTCAAATATCAATGAACGATGAGATATTGAGATTTGTATTTAATGCATGTGCCTACATATCATTTTACAGAAGTATAAATAATAATCTATTGATAGTTTTTTGTGTTAATAAATTTGTTTGACGATAGTATAAAATAAATATACACTATGTGTTAGATATTTTATGAAGAAAAATGAAAAATGAGTTATAAACACTCTATTCTCCCCTCTGCCCTCGCAGAGAAAGACTTTTTTAAGACCATAATATTATATCATTTAAATCGTCTTCCAACAAACTTGCAACCTCCAGGTAATGGATATGGATACCTCTATATAAGTAAATAATTGTATTATTATATTTTATGAAATATTAATGAATACTGGTATACGTTATAGGTACACGTACCAATACATTTATACCATATACGCACTCGTATACATCAAGGCCAAAAATAAGGTTCGTCCTACTACCGGTTTAAAAAAAAAAATAAACAATTATACTTCCTAAGTACTTAAATAGGTATACGTTATAATATAAAATCACGATTTTTCATTTCACTTTCCTAACATTGAGCTTTTTTTTTGTTATTTCCATCTTGAAATAATTTATAAAATATATGAATCAAATTCTGTCAGATAGGGTGTTTGTTTAGATTTCAACTTATGAAGACCAATTTAAATAATATACACTATGTGTAACAATGGAGAATCGATAAAAATGCAAATAATTGTTTTCAATTGAAACGATACTTCCACGAACGACAAATCGGACTACAGCATCAAAATAATAATATTGGAATATCACTGACTTCGGTATTATTATGCCAAATGTTTTATGACTTCTGCTAAATAATGGTAACCCTATTTATTTTCGATGACTACTTTAAATGCAGAAGTTTTTTCTTGGGCCTACAAATTATATTAGCACATGTACGTATATTATTATACACGTGAAAAGGGTTCACTACCAATGTATACTATGTCATACCTAATGTATAAAATGTAGATATTGATTTTAACCAAAATGACAAAATAATAAGTAAGGTTAATAACTAAATATATTATAATAACATGGTACA
The DNA here is from genome assembly GCF_020184175.1 of Aphis gossypii. Lineage (NCBI taxonomy): Eukaryota > Metazoa > Arthropoda > Insecta > Hemiptera > Aphididae > Aphis > Aphis gossypii. The sequence goes on along the minus strand of NC_065531.1, from coordinate 56,917,797 downwards.
ATATTTCCTTGAATAGAGACGACATTTAGAGTTGAACTGAATTTCGTTTTTAGTAACATTTATGATGGAGAGTAAAGAATGTTTTGCGCTTATACAATGGTACAAACTATTTATAATATATATCGATAACCGTACTACCATTGAAATATATATATTATAGTAAAATATAACACCTTTGTCATTGCCATGTAGCAATGTATCTGTATTTATATATATATATGTATTTATTACACATATACGTATACATTAAATGCGTATGCTTCACACACCTGGTCGGAACTTGAAGGATTAACGAAAATTAGAAAGGAAACCTGAGTACATATATACGTATCTGACTCGTGTGTGTGCGCGTGACAGGATAATAAATAACGATCCCAATTCCACGGATCGGACAAATTTTATAGCCCTTTTGAAAAAATCCGAATTGCGGGCGGATTGAGGGACAACAACGGTGGCAATGGTTAGTATACGTGGTAGTGTATATATTATATTGTACATATATATAATAATGTATGTAGGTACGTGCTGACGCATCTTAATAAATACGAAAAACGTTCGGCGCCCCTTGGCGATGTTCAGCGTTATAATTTATACAGTTTCCGGACCGACGCCCCCCTAAAAGGCGAAATCCTTTTGTGTAACGTGGACTCACAAAAGTTGTCTTCTCCGCCAGCATCCTCTGTAAGCAAATTATATTATTATATAATGAAACCGTCGGTCGGCAGTCAGTAAAAGGGTGAACTGTAAATCAAACACCCGTGATACGAGTCACGACTATCGTTACGGTTCTACTGCCGTATTTGCATCGTATTATAATTTGGTGGCTTGTAACGAGTAAAACCGAGTGAGTTTAGAAACAATTTTAACTCAAATAGGTTAAGTTAGACAATAAAAAACAAAACGAGTTATTTGTAAAAGATTTAGTTTCAAAATTGTTTGGTCATGTTAATTTTAAAAATAAATATAAACTTTTTAATTTTTAACTAAATGCGAGTAAATTTGATTTCCTCATTGGATTTATTCATAACATAATAAACATAATGGTTAGGGTGAATAATTCATAAGAAGTTTAGCTAACAACTTAATTAAACAAAAAAATAATAATACCGAGTCCATTTTGTGTGATCCGATAACTAGATATATATGTCTTTTTATTAAAATTTTAACTAGCAATAAATTATGTAAGGCACAAATGAAGATATGATACAGACATATTAATGTATGCAAATTAATATTTCTCATAATAATATATTAATATAAAAACAAAACAGTCCAAAAAACAATAAAATTAATATCATTTATATATATATATATTGATACTTATATTTTACTACCTGTGATATTCTGAAATTGTTCAATATAATAAATATGTGATTTTTTTTAAAACTTTAATTTATAATTGTATACATTTTAACTTATTATATTATTAACTACTCAAAATACACAATAAAATACCTACATGATTCGCAAACAATAATTAGTAATAACGTGTTTTTGCAAAAATGCATTTTGGTAGAAACAAAATCATATCTTTTTCATTTTTGATAGATAGTAAAGCTCTAAATAAAACTAAATAAAGAGCTCTCAATATTGATGAAAAACGTCTTAGCCTAGACTAAATCCACGTTTACTACAAAATACTTATATTTTTCGAAAAAGGCCAACCAGTTAACTATTAAAGTAGATATTTGTTATAGCTCATTCATATTATTTATTATAAATGTTTATTGTATATATTTTATAAACAAAATTATAAAGATTAACTCTATTTCTGCAGCCTTTATTAACACTTTGTGGGTAACATGGCTATGAGCCCCATTGCGTCTCGAGATAATGATATAGCAATGTAGTAGGTACTATAAAATTTAAAATCGATTGTTTTTTATTGTTAGTATTTTTAGCTAACACGTTCAATAATATAGCATTTAAAAATATCCTTCCTCATTATATCAATAGTATGTGGACCCTGCATCACATATACCTGATTCAATATTATACTATGAGTTATACTATTTAAGCCAAACCACAGATCTACTAAATTAATCATAGTGCTTTTGAGATATCGATGGTAGTAATTAATGTGTACTTATATATTATATTTCTCTTCTTAGAGAAAGGAGTAGTAGTGCGCCAGACATGCTATTCCTTCCGAGTGATAAAATATTGAAAAAATATTTAAAAAAAAATATTAAAAATTTATATTATCTATTAAAGTACAAGTTTCTAAGGAATATGCCTATAAAGCTATAAGGTTTGTGTGAATAAATGTTGGTGTAAATACATTCCCTCGTTTATTCGATATTATATATTAGTATAACCATCGGCTTCACCGAAGCTAAAGGTAAAATATCGATTTCACGTTTCTATTTCATATATATTAAACCTAACCTATTAGTTTTTAAATTATATTCGATATTTTTGATACCTTTTATTGTTTACAATAATCTTCAATGTAGTTTCATTTTAACATATAATATAGGTAATATTTGAATACTATCTATTAATCAATATCATTTTATGAAATGTATATTATTTATTAGTTTCTTATTTGTTCGTATTGGTTAATTTCCGGATCCACAGTCTTTGGATAATTATTGTATTATATATGTATATATATATATATATGTTTTATGGATTGAGAGAAAATTATAGAATATAATATTAGGTATATAATATACGAGTAGATATAATTTTGGGAACAACATTAAAATTGTAAATTATACCTAAGTTAAGTTTGACGTATGTCACCAAACTAAATAATAATGTGGGACTATTAATAACCATTAATGTGTGGAAGTAACAGGTTTAAATGATAGATATATTAATATTACTAATTATGTTTTCTAAAGTACTAATATATTGGGTATATGATCCTGTAAAGTTGTAGATGTCAACAATCAATTACTCAAGTATCAATAGTATCATCTAAACTATATTATTTTAATACAATGGTATATATGCATGAATTAAATTATGTAATATCTATAGGCTAAATAAGTAGTTTTTATTTTCTTCGTTAAACAGACCTTTTTTTTTATCTGGTCAATAAAAACTCTAAATTATTGATCGCACTGTATAACAAAATACTTAATATTATATATGTATCACATATCTGATATTATGTAAATATTCCACTGAAAATATTATCTACGCTATTATAATATATAAATGTTATGTTACATCACACAATAGATAAAACAATAACAAAAATTAAGTTTATATATTATTAATTATTGTAAAAGCTCGTGTCTTAAGTACAAATGATTCCTAACGGTGTACCTAATATGAATTTAATTGAATGGCGAATGATGCAAATGTACATTAATAAAAGCACGGCACAGTAATTTAAATAATTAAAACATAAAGATGCCAACAAGAAGAATGAAAATGAAGAATTAAAACAGCACTCGTTTGTAGTTCGGAAAGTGGGCATGTAAGTCTGACTATAATACGAACCCCATTCTCTCGAGTTTATAGGAGAAACGACGACAGGGTGAATTAATTAGCGGCGGCATCGAAGAGTGAACGCTACACGTGCATATTACCGCATGCTCTATAAATTTTGATTCACAGGGTGATATTGTTTTATTGTGAACCATGCGTTGCTTTATTCAGACATTTTAAGGGTTTAAGTGTTCACCTCAATTAATTTATGTAGCCTAGTTTAGGGTATTAAAAATATCACCCTGTACAAACTGTAGGAGGAACATGGTCTGCGCACCTGTATATTACATTGTTATTCGTATACACATATGGGTCCAACACAATGTATACACAAGAACTACATACGATGTTAAAAGTATTATTATAATGCTATTGTCGTCGCCAATTTCCTTCACTTCGGACCGGATAAACGATAATAATAGTGCACTTAAACAATATTTTAACAAGTAGTACAGTTAATGCGCGGTGGCAGACATTTCGATTAATGTTGATTTTATGTAAACGCAAAAGGACGTCTACAAGAATAACCTTATTATACATTTTATAGTCCCATTATATTGTATTCGTGTGTGCTAGATCGGAACGAAGACGTCACTGTCCTCGGGACATTGAAAACAAACTGTGAAGAGATCTCTATAGTCTAGACTGTATGTGTCTCATAGAGTTTTGAACACACCCGTGTTACCGTGTTTTGAATTCACTTTTGAATTAATTGCGGAAATGCTGTCGTGTTTTATAGACAAGAGAAAACTTTGGATACAAGCCGTTACTGCAGAGACAGTCAACTAAAAATTAACCGTTCGACTAAAGTGGAACAACCGTGAAAATGATATTCACCGGCATTGAGAGACGTCACGCCCAAAAAAGACATCTAACGTATCGCAATACGACACGGTAGCATTTGATAACATTGTGATATCATAATGTAGGATAAGTACTACTGAACACGACACGATCTAACGCCAAAGTCGATGTGAACCGAACGGTAACCGTGTACAGTTCTATACCGCTGATCCGGTATACGATGCATAAAATGTAGATGTGTACTGTACTTATTATACTTAGGTACGTATATAAGTTAATGTAAACGACACGTCGGTCAACACGAATTGCATAATGTCGTTATGCGAGTAACAGACGGTGAGTAGATCGGCTGTAATATAAGCGTACGATTCAAGTGCGCGGAAAAAGGTTTCTCACGCGTCCAGTTGTCCGTACGTTTTACCTCTCCGCCATCGCCCCTTTCCACACCAATTCCGTCAACACGACCGACACTTTGGCGTACAATAATAATGAATTACTCGCAGACACAATACGTAGTCGTTATAAGGTTGTCGGAGACATTCATCATTCATCCGTCCGACACGTCACAAGCACGTCGGTCTTATTTTGTTTTCCTATCTATATAATATATACGTGTGTGTAGTGTGTGTTTCTCTAAATCAGCTGTTTATTTTTTACGCTGTTGTACCAGTCGCACCACGCCGGGTCAGCTGATGACATGGCCCCGGCCGACCCATATTATTTATTATATACATATACACATTGGTATTCTATATAGTACTCGTATCATCAATTATATACATTATTTACGTCTGCCCGTGAACACTGCTACGTTTCTAATCTACCGCCCCGCTTAATAATATACACCCACCTAATGTTATTTTTCAGCTGTAGGTATAGCTGTGCGTATTATTATACGGCAGATAGGTTTCAAAAATATAAGTGGTATACGTAATATTCCATTGTAATAGGTTAGGTATTGGTTACGATTTTATCGACCGTGACTCTGTTTCGAAAAACTGTAACAGTGCAACAATTATATATTATATGTATATCAACGGTCTACGCATTAAAACAATAATATGTACGTCATAGATCGTTATCAATATATACGTATATATGTTAATATACTATGGATTATATTTGCAATTTTATGGAGTCAAATTTATAATTTTAAAACGTATGACGTAGTTTTCAAGTTTATTTATCTCCCTCCATAAACATAACAAATAAATTAAACTATATTCCCGAAAATATTATTATCTCAAATCATAATAATATTTTATAGGTGATTATATATGTATTTTATTGATAAATCGATGCATTATAATGGGTCATACAAACAACAAATCAACCAAATACCCTTAACGTTTAAATTAATTTCATGAACATACATTTATGATTTTAAATATGCTAACAGTAAACTCGCTGAAATCGAACACGGAATATCCAATAGATCTCAGAGAAGAATTTAGCACTAGTTTTCAAAAAGGCACCTTTCAACGACACTAAATAATAATAGTGTTTGCGGATATTTATTCTCAAATTTTTTCGTTAACTTTATGTACCACCAATAAATGCACGATAACATCTCGGTGCGATGCAAAAAACAAATATAATATGAAGAAAATTGACTTTTTTTTTATCATTAAATAAGAAGTATTATTTAAACATAAAATTGTTCAATTACTTGACCATTTGAACCTAAATCCTACTTTATTAGGTCCGTTACATATTTGGTTGAGTTGGTTCATAGCAGTTTTTTCGTAGTTTAGAAAAATATTACTACATACAAACATTAATATAGTGGGTGAATTATATAAAAAGTATTGATGTGAATTATATAATTGCCATGGCAACTAAAAAAAAAAAAAATAATAACAATTATTTTTATGATTATATACTATTTTTGTAAGAGAATGAATATAGGGGTTGGCGACCAGAGCGAGTAATATTATATATTACATTTCAAAGTGTTTGAACCGTAACAGGGTTTGCATAAATATTTAGCAACACTTATAGCCATCTCCTTGGTGACAAAAGACCAGTAAAAAGTTTTGTTATACGTTTCAATACGAAAAATTTAGTTTCTGAGACATCGAAACACAATTTCTCCATCTTTCCGCTGTGTGCGCAGTGGTAATTTATATTAATTAATTGACCAATTTTCTGTTTATTTTTATCATCGTTCCAAAATTATTGTTCAAAACTTTTGTAAAAAACTTTTTGAGTAAAATTAAAATAAGGATTTATGTATAAAAAGTAAATAGGAAAAATCTTTTTAGGTAATATGTAATAAATATTAAAAGAAAGACATATTTTATAATCCAAAAATGTAGAGTTAATATAAAATCTGGATGATAAAATGAGTTTCATTTTCATAGGATGAAAATGCATTTATTTTGGTTTTTTTTTATGATCATACCACTGCAGCAGTGCACGCGTGAGCTTTAGACCTCAGAAAAAGTAGCTACGAAAAACCATGTACACAGTCCAATTTCTATGTATATACCTACTTGACGTATAGTGTACCTCCGATGTATATATGCAATATACATAAAGTGGGTGGCTGTATTGAACATAAAATACCGCACCGTTTCCCGAGATAAATCGACACTCGAGGAAACCGTTTTATTTATAAGATCGGGGCCACCGTCGAATATAAATTTCTCCGCTTACGGTCTGTAATAGCAGTAGTGAATCTATCGAAATCGTTTGCTTGGTTTTTTTTCATTTAGCTGTACTATATCGTCGTCAGACGTCCGTTCTGTTTTCCATGTATTGCGATAGCACAAAGAAAAGGTCGGGATTTATCAACATATGTCGCGTTCCAAAACGTGTAAATGACGGTGATAATTACTAGTTTTATGTTAAGTTAGGTCCGTGACTTGTGTTCTGCATGTACGATTATAATATAGTCATTGAAGAAATTGCATATCATATAAGAAGGTCCACGAACAAAACAGCTACAATCTGAAAATATAAAAGCATTAATTAAAGCTTTGTATAACAAATCATGAGATACTTGTAGCAATTAGGTAGGTACAATAATTTAAAAAAAAAGGTAACCAAGAGGGTACCGCTCTACATTATAGTAGAAATCAAGTGTAAGCCACTGCAATTGATGCATCTAATTTTAATTTAATGATGGGTACATTATTGTACACAAAATATGATTCTATATGGGGATGGTCTATCAGCCTATATTTTTAAGTACAATTTTTATTGACAATTAGAAAAAAAACTAAAAGTATAAAAAAATTTCAATTTTTCTTCTAAAAACTTCTTCCAAAGTTCAAAATCGAAAAATGTTTACTGTTCAAAAAAAAATCAAATTTTTTTTTTTTAAAACATCATTATACAACCAATACATCGCTCCACACGAAATCTAAAAACGTTATCATACTAAACAATTTTAAATTCGGTGAACTATAGGCTAAACCTGAATCGTGCCCGCACGTAAAATCAACTGCTATTATTTAAAGCTTTTTGGCCCTATAGAACATGATATTATAATTTATGATGTACTATTTTATTTAATAAAGTACTGGTAGTACCACGTGAAACTAATATTAGCTGTATTGTTTTAAATTTTAACAATAAGCGCGTACTTATAAATGCTTAATACATCTTTTCGCTGACGTTAAATCATCGTAATTAATATTGCGCTTTTTCCTTTTCGTTCTCGTTTATTTTGTATATTGTACATATTATATATACAATGTACACATTGAAATATAATTATAACGCGTACACTATAGCTCACAGCGGCACGTCCACGGCGGTTAAATGCATTTTCTATTCCACCAACGTTAATTTTGAACACATCGCCGAGTTTGATAAAGCACGACAAATATTTCAACATTATAACTATATACGTTTATTTCAGCTTAGACTCGAATATTATCGTGACAATATACTTCTGTGTATATTATATAGTATATAATACACAGCATATACACGTGCGGAATTCGAGATGTTATATAGCGAGATCGTAAAGTGAGCTTTTCCATACGGATTGAATATTAATCACGCGTGTCGCTCGAAAATGTTAATTTGTGAAAAATTCTTGAACCAAAATTCACGTCTTTTGTGCAAAAGTCAATAAATCGTCAAAATGCGACGGTGGCAGTGACGTTCACCCCCAGTCCTGTTTTTCTTGGAATTTGTTAACACGCGCGACTCGTCGTTACTTGGTAATCATAATAATAATGACAACACCAACAATGTCGACGACGATGAGGACAACAACAGTAACTAACTTCTATAGCCTAACAAAAGAAAACCACAAAGAACCCTACAGTGTACATTGTTGTTTGCGTGTCGGACGCAGTTTTTGCGAAGGCGTAAGGTGCAGATTACTTACGTCGCAGGTGCAGTGCTTGAGTTCGATTATTACAAACCATGATACACACTGAAAATACTTCGTACATTTTCTTTATTAAACAGTAGTCTCAGAGAAATTAAAAATGTTTGTGTTATTTTTTTATTTCAAAAACTTAGCATAATCTTGAACGCGTATAAACAAAAATAACAAGTTTTTAGTTTTTATTTGACACCATTATGTTAATTTTTTTAAGCTATGCCTTAAAAATGTATATATTAATACTGAACTCTAATTTTATATAATGGGGCTTACCAAACGCACAAAAATAGTAATTTTTTTTTCTGCTTAATTTCTTATTGGAATTTTTTTCAATAATTAAATCTAAAGATAATATATCATATACAATTGCCGTGTGTTTTATTTTATTTTAAGCATATATGTTTTTTTTTTTAGCTAAGATGATCTTACATCTGGATATTATAAATTTTTTTTGCAGATTTGTACAAGATTACAAATTTGGTATCTGTTATTTGTTTCTATGTAAATTAATATTATTATAGATTTCCAATTAATATTTTTTCTTTATACAAATTTTAGTTTTTTTCCAAAAAGATTCAATAATTATAATAAATATATTCCACATATATCCTTATCAGTTATCATGTGCAGTTTTATACAAAAGTAAAACGAGTAAATTTACTTCTTTTCCTAAATAATCGATGCTAATATTTTAAGTTGATGCTATTCATACTAAATAATATATTATAATTTATAAGGTTTATTATCTTTTACTCATAGCACACGTTCAAAATTACAGTACAGGAATACGTCGTAAAAATATTCACGTAAATTGATCATCGATCATAATAATGTTTAAGAAGTTCAAGTTTTAAAACTATAACACAGAAGAAAAAACATTCTCGAGGTCATGTTAAAACATTTTATCTGAAAAAATATATTGCGAGGTATTATGTACATTTTAAACAACACCATAATTTGTTAAGCCACTTAATTATTATTAGCGTAATTATTATATATATTTTAAAATTGTATATAACATATTTTTATTTTTAAAAAACCTATAACCTAACCTTAGAAATACGCATAATTTAGATAGGTATAGGTATGTACCTACTACATATTACTTAAGTGAAAGTATTTTAAGGCGTCAGTGTATTTTTCATTTTTTATTTTAAGTATTGAACAATAAATCAGCTATTCTTTACAATGATATGAATTTTTATTTTATGTATACAGATTACGAAGATAATGTATTTTCTATTAGAAAGAATAGTATAACATTTTAATAATTCTGATTCCCGCGGATTTGTATAAATAACAAAAATCATACATGAAAGACATCATATTCAAACTGTTGAAAACAATTAACATTAATTGATAAAGTCTTTGACGTAGGTATCATTGAAAATTACATACACATTGATAATTATTCACAATATCAGTCATATTTTTTGGCTGCAATAAAAAAGAGAAAGAATTATTACCTAATTTACATTAATATATTATTAATGTTGAAGGAATTCATATATGTAACCACAGAGATATTGCATATTATTAATTGTTCTATGTATTAATTCAGTAATAGATAATAATTCAACTCTAGCAATATAAAATTCGGTGAAATTAGATCCTATGTTATTAGAAGATACATAATATAATAATTATGTAAAATAATGTGAGTAGATTAAATTACGTTTTAATTGATTCAATTTTTAGATTTATTAAGTGTGACGCCATAGATTGATATTAAAATTATTTACTGAGTTGTATACTTGTATGTGTTATTTTATTGAGATATTCTATATATATATATATATTTTTACTTTAAAAAAAGATTGAATCAAATAGCATATCCGATGCTCGATGTGTATTATGATTTACTAGATTTACTAAATAAAACTTTGCTACAAATTACAATTTTGTTTTGTAAAAATTCGCTTGTTCTAAACTGTGATTTAACTTTAACTTCTTATTTAATTGCCCATATAATTTTAATCTTCTTCTTTAATTACTATAATCATATTTTTATAATTTATAGCTTATTATATAATATTGTGAATAAATTAAAATGCAAAATAAGGTTTTTAGAGATGCATATTATATTTTTAGCTTAGTACTTTGTTAACGGATACAATAAACTGCGGTTGTTATTCATTGAGTGTGGAAATGTTATTGGAGTTGTACGAATAATTTTACTTTCTTTGAATTTGAATTTTATTTAAATATGTAAACAAAAAATCCATCAAAAATTCTTACGTTTTACAAATATTAACACTATGTAAATATAATTATGTTCAAGAGAGTTGCTTGTAAATAATAGGTTAACTCACAATTGAGTAAACTGGGATCCGTATTTTTACGTATTTATTCGTCATCAACGCTGACGGAAATAATTTATTGGTTTTTTAATAATTATGGTACCACTGGGTAAACTTTATAGACACGAATTTATAATATTAATTAACGTGTTTTTCTCCGTTTGCGTGACTTTTATTTTTGTTAATTTTTTTTTTTTTTTACTTTTACAATGCGAAACTTTGAAATCCCGAGAAAAACGTATTTTCATTTCTCCATCCACTGTAATATTTCTCTCGGGAAAACTTGTAATTAAAAAAAAAAATTAACTACCCGCAAACGTAGAAACTATTATATACCTATTAAACAAAAAAATTCACTACGTTTCATTTACTATGGAATTAATTTTAATGAGTGTTTACAAACACAAGTAACTTTCTACGTTAAAAATAAAATATATACCTATTGGCTATTATGTCCAATTCAAAACGGTCTGAAGCGGAAAATATATATATATTGGAATCTGTATAGGTATATAGTTAATATTCAATGCATTTAGTGAGAAAAACAAAACTCTTGGAGATTAGAGCGTGAATTTTTATTTAATTGTATATTTTTTTCATTTAGGCACTTTTGTCAATAATCTTTACTATTCATAATTGTTTGAAACAGATGGAAAATTATTTTGTTTTGAAAATTACTACATTATTAAATGTGGTGGCGTCATTATACTGTTCCCGAAATCAGTGTGTATCTATAATTGATCATGACGTGGTGACATAATATTATCAACGCTGTCAATGATACTGCAGCTAATTACAGCACAAGCTTAATTCCACTATATACCTACCGTAAAGAACTCATCTACCTACTGGTATACAGAAACTAAATTTTAATGTTTGTTTGCCCCAATTATGAAAACCTTTACCACCACGGTGTTAGTAGTATGAGTGCTGTCCACAATCGCTAGATTCGACCAAACTTTATAATGTCATAGTGTCAATTATAAAATTGAGATACATGTACATATTATATGGTATGAAATCTAAATAAATATATGCGATATAAAAAAAATAATACATGTAAGCTACCCCCGAGCGTACGAATAAACGTTTTGTGCTTCAAGCAATAAGCTAATTATCAATCAGATGGCCACAACATTCAATTAAAAAAACTATGTAGGTATACTGAAGAATTCATGTGTAGCCGTGTAGGTATTATAATATGTCTTTAGATTTTTATTGAAAATTATACAAATTATTAACAGCTACTCGTGGATACACCGACGAATCATTTGACATTTTCGAATATTATGAAAACTCTGTGAGTCACACCAAATTAAGTTGGGCTGTTTAGCACTAAAATTATATTGAAAAAAATCAAACAAGTTGTAAAAATTAAATATCTAGACACAGGTACATCTCTAAATAACTAAATAAATTGTAAAAATAATAATATAAATAAATAAATAACATAGCATTACAATTATTCTTAGTATGTAAACTTGATCTACATGAACTTTTTATTATTACATACAACCGAGTGTTATATGAAATACAACTCTGTAACAATATATACACTGTTTTTGCTGGTATTATCATATATGTATGATCAAATCGCAGAATTCATTTGCATTGCATGGGAAGAAGAAAAAAATTTACTCAGATTTTAATGTGCGCAATGTACTATTCATCGCAGAATTGCGTTCAAGTTTAGGATTGTATATTATTATATTAATTAATAATACTAGTTGTATTATATAAACTATCTTTTATCTGGAAAAATGAACAAATATAAAATATTCCGCTGTATTAATATTATGTAACTTGACTTTAGTGTACCTCAATTCACGGGCAGATTGGTATCTGTGAACTTATGCTTTATGAACTAATTCGATCTAGACGGGCGATTCACCTGTAGTAGGTTGGATGAATAATATATTTTTGATAGTGTTAAAACAACTATCTGCAATTTTTTAATATCTCTAACATACAAACAATTTTTGACATTTTTATCTTCAAGTCATTTTTGAATATATTATACAAACGTACATTAATTTTTATTTAGTCATTAATTATTATTTATAAAAGTATCTTGTATCGCTGTAACCAATAGAAACCCTAAGTATAACAAATTATTGAATTTTTGTGGACCAAAACAAAATTCCGGTATGAGCCTCATACAATCTAGTGCCAATATTGGTCTAGAGATTCCCAATATCATCGGATAATAACAAAAATGCAAATCATTTTTATACGTAAAAAGATTATGTTGTGTGTAGGCAATACAAGAGAATCCATCTCAGTAGTTGATATACCCTTATATTATATATATATTTACCAACCCGAAGCATTTAATCGATTAGCACATCTGAGTTGCGCGGACCAAATAACGAAAAAAAACATTACATTTCCATTGAAATGCCATCGACGACAAGTCCGCGCTTATTAATGATGCGTTTTAAATGTTTTGATGATTTGTGATAGTAATTATAGTTCGCACTCCGACCAGGACGACGAACAAAATGTCCTTCTTTTTTTTTTTTTGTAATTCATTGAAAACTATTGCTCACAGCAAAAAATACATTTATTTGAGCGGCAAGCCGCAATAATAGTCGACTATCAGCGATGATGACATGCACGACGACGAGTAACATTTCCGTCTCGACCTGCAGTCCTGTCGGTTTCGTTACTCACGCACTTCATAGGCAATATATTATTGTGTATATAGTATCTACGATAACCAGAAACTACTATAACAACTTGGTGGAAACGTGATTCAGTAATAAATTACACGGCGCAAGCGCAATGCCCGATGTCGTTATTAACAATGGCGATGGATCATATTTTCCCGATCATAAGCCACTACCTCAACCTGCTCGGTGTCTCGTTCACGACTACGCATTTCCGTTTCCACCGACCACGAGGGGATTTCCGTCCCCTTCTCTGACCGCATTTTCAATTTCACTCCGACCCCCTCATTGGATTTTCTTCGTACGGCCCAAACAAACAAATAGATCAATATACATTTATATATTGTAGGCAGCAGCAACAATGTTATCTGTTGTATACGTATTGCACGCAGGGAAACCTCTCACCTCCGCACCTCGACCGACTCTCGTGGCTTTATTTTTCTCGGCGGGGAAAAATCGTAAAAGTAAAAGCTTCGAATCCATTATTGAATATACCCGACTTTATGCCTACCGCTGAAAAGTACACATATATATTAAACTTCTGGAGAATGCCTTTAAGACGTTTAGTCAATACATACTGCTTTTCTTTTTTTCTTCTACGTATATTCAAACGCCGGCGAACCGTGCTCGGCATTAATATGTGAGGAGCCAACCATTTCACATTTGTCGTCGGTGATCGTCTGCAGTAATGTAATATATAATATGCTTATATGTACGGGTTTTGCAAAAGTTTTTTTTTCCCTTGCCGTAAAACTTTTGATTTTAGCTGCACGCGCACATTTAATGAATATTATATGTATAGTATACATTAATATACTTTTGATCATCAAAGAAAAACCAATCAGACCACTGACCGTAATAATAAATATCAACGAAGGCTCATAATTATGCAAAGTTGATGAGAGAGCCTTTGGAGCCATGGCAGCCCGAAAAACAGTTTATTGCCTGGCTAAAATTGTATTATATATATTTAGAAACTTGTTAATGAATATGTCAGTAACTCGAATTATCGAAAACTCAGTTTTCACCAATTCTCCTTCACGATTTCGTGGAACTGTAACGCATTTATAGACTTGGAAAACTACTCAATAATAATAAATTGTATGCATATATTTTGGGGCTACGAGAAATTGAGTTAGTATATATTAACTATTAAGTATACGATTTTCTATACATGTACGCTTATATGTCAATTTATTTTATTAAAGTACCAGTTATAAATTATAATAATGGACTACTTGAGTAAGGCGTATCTTCATGCATGGTTTGCTAAAATAATCTTTTACTTGTGAGAGGGCTGAATTGATATACGCATGTATAATACTATATTTATATATAATATCGCATACTATATATATAGTAATTGCATATTATACACTGTGATCGAAATTCGAATTCTTATTATTATTACGAAAACAGTTTGAGTTTTTACCCTCAATAAATTGCACTATATATATAAGTTTGTCCCTCCAAAAACAGTTACCCTGATCTTTCAGTAGTTGGGGATGATTTCGGCACTTTCTCTGTAAACAGTAAAAAGTAAAATTAATTACACGACCCTATCCAACGAAAAGGGACGAGTGCGTATTTGAACCGCCAGTTGTGTGCGATTCGTGGTCTCTAGAGTCCGGGAAAAATCGGTTGAAAATAAACGCATAATATACGGATTATACCTATAAAAAATGTATATTAGTATTCCTTTAAAATCGTTTCATATTTTATTAATTTATTAATTTGTAACAAACGGGTAAAACACTAAAATTCCTTTAGTGAGTAGGTATACAGAGTAATATAGTAATTATAAATAAATACAAGTTTCAATTAAACACTATAGTAGATGAATGTAATATAGTTATATGAATATTAATATTAAACTAATGAATTACTGTTTCTACTTAATACATTTATTCAAATTGCACTATGGAATTAAAGTGAAATTTAATAATTGAAAATATTTTAGTTTCTACGGCAAATAAAATAATGTCAACCAAGCTGTCTAAAACTATAATGTATATCATTAATAAATAATATAAATAAAAGCAAGATCCTAACTGCCTAAGTGAAAACCCTGCAGTGCACCAACACTAATTAAAAAACACACTATGAAACTTTTACCATTTGTGTACAAGAACTCAAACAATAGGATTTTATCCATTTTAAGAAATTTTCATACACACCAAATTAAGTTAATTTATATTATTATTTATTTTATAAATAAGTTACGATTCACTTTAACAGACTATTTTTAAATAAAAATATAATATAATTGGACATGATTATTTAGTTATTTTTAAAATTTTAAACCGATAAAATTAAATAATCCAAACTATTATTTTGTCTATTCGTATGTGTAACTCCGAGGAGTTGGTAGATCTTATATATTCTAGCTTGTGCAAGCTATAGGATAATATTACCATGATAATTTTTATGGTATGGGATCGGTGGTTAAAAAAAAAAAATTAAGACAGAGAAGATTGTACCTATTTAATATTTATGTACTAGAGACGTTATAACTATCTAGTAATGATATATTAATTAATAATAATTAAAATGGAAATGAGTCCAATGGAAATATTCTGCGATAATCTCAATCACGTATAGTCTTCACCAATACCAATTTGGCGGAGTATTGAGTAAACCTCACGAGCCAACTTAGACGATAAAACTCGAAACATTATGTATGATGTATTGATATGAACATATAAATATATATCCATGGAATAAATTTGCCCCAAGTAACGTGGAGCACTGTGGAGTATAATACTATAATATAATATGTAGCCATATAAATATATAAACGGTTTTTGGACGATAATTTTAACGCTGCGTAGGGTAAAAGAGACGGGCTAAGGTAAAATAATATACTCTAAATAAAT
The DNA here is from genome assembly GCF_020184175.1 of Aphis gossypii. Lineage (NCBI taxonomy): Eukaryota > Metazoa > Arthropoda > Insecta > Hemiptera > Aphididae > Aphis > Aphis gossypii. The sequence continues at coordinate 56,901,359 of NC_065531.1, read as the reverse complement.
ATTTGAATACCGAGAAACACATCGGGACGATGAGCTTACAATGTGTGCGTTCAGCGTGGCTTCTTGAAAATAAATAACTTATTTAATCCTATAATTTTGAAATATTCGATAACAAACGCAGACGATCAAAAGATAACTTCACTGTTAATATAAATACCAGACCGTTTGTAGAGTTCAGCAACATAGTGGTGTTTAGTTGTTTTGACGCAAGTTAGGAACTCTCTACATAAAACGATATTGATCTCGTGACACACCGTACATAAAAGCGAAAGTGTATAATATTAGTTCCCTATACGTAACCTAGTGAAACATTCGAGAACACAAAATAATAGTTTTTTTGTTTTTTCGAAAACCTTAGTAAAATAACATTAACGTATTTTACTATTTTTATTTATTAGTTTAGTTTTTTTTTAAACTAATATTTTAATGCCTATTGATTATTATGTTATTATTGCACATTCGAAACAAACTCCTAAGAGTTCAAAGATAAACTCTGAATAGTTTATAATACATAGACATCATATAATTATTATATTAATTTACATTATGAGTTTTTAAACTCTAAATCAAATATCATTCTTTCATATCAGCAGACCATTAATAATTTATTAAAATGTAGCATATTTTTACGGGTGCCGTTTTTGTTTGAAATGTCTCAATGTAGGTACTACATGTCCAACCATGTTAGCTATCAAATTATAGAATAAAAAGGTGCACTCAACCACGTCACGTTCACTGTAGTCTTTGTTTTTACACTTTTACGCCACTATAATATGGGTATTTCATTACTCGGAAATATCTTTATGTTTGTTTTAAAACAAATAATGTAAAATGATTTTGATTACATTTTGTCAACTCGTAAAATGTAATCTTAACACTACCATTTTATAAATACGTTTAAAGTTTATTTTTACATTTTAATGGATTATTGTTTGATAATAATATAATAATAATAATACCTACACTCAATAGTCACGTTACAATCTCTCAGATATCTAAAATATTTTTTGAACAAAAATATTGAAAATATATTTTAAAACTGAAGTTCTTGAATTACGAGTATATTTGAATATTAATATAAATATTATATAACTACTTATGCATACCGCACATATATTCATAACAGTCCTGAACTAACTTAAAAATACCTATAAAACAGTAAAGATACTCAAATCGATTAACTAGAATTTGATTTTTTTATTATGTAGAATTCAGTCATAAAAATTAATATTACTTATATGATATCATATTATGGCTATAATTTTATTACTGTAGCATAATATATTCAACTCAACAGCATGATACATTTCAGACTTTCTGAGTATTATAGACTAGAATGTAAATTTACTCTCGTAAAATAAATACCATCAATATATGATAAGATCTTTATTTTAGAAACCTAACGCCATCGATCGGTTAAATTTCCTCTAATAGTTCTTTAAAACAACAACTACAAAGTATACTAAGTATACTATGCAAATGTATTTCATATAATATTATGTCATGTAAATGGAGAATTTGATAAAATTTACACTGAAGTCGCATTTTTAAATATTTCTTTTTTACAAATGCACTCTATGCATATGAATAATACTCAGACAACAGCAATTTGGATGACACTACAATAGTACACGCGAAATACATGAGTAATGAGTATATATATAACAGACAACAAACGAACGATACTGACTATATATGTAGTCGTGAAAATCGACCTAGCTTGGTGGCAGCGGAATTGAGTGGTTTTCTCTCAGGACCATAGCGGAGTAATTTTGCCTTTTCACCGTATTTTGCTGTTCCAACACACTATTATGTTATTTGTATCTATATACGTATGTTGGGCGAGATGCTCGTCATAGTATATAAATCATCGGAAATAGTGTTTATGTGTGTGTGTGTATATTTTTTTATTATTATTATTATTCTTTCGTTTTTGTCTCCTTTATAAAAACTGTTTTTTCAGTACTATACAATTCGCGTATACATTATATTGTGTATTATATATAAAAATATATTATATTATATTATATCTATATCTATGATAAAGTCTTATCGTAATTCTACCACGTCACGCGTTGTCGGTAACGGGTGTCACCCTTATAAATAAACGATATAGAAACACCCGCTAAAGTTGAACGATGTGCACTTGCGCATAAATCCGTAGTGACGAGGGCGAATTTATAGTTGTATTCCATTTTTGAATGACTTCGGGCATTTTACTAGCCAAATTATTGAGTTTTATATTTATAGGGTTAGCATATTGAATATTGTATTGATTTTTTTATTCAGTTATTGAACACGCCCTCTAGTCTTCATAATATAACTTTTTTAAAAAAAAATGTACTTTGAAATTTTAACAACTTATATTGCAAGTGAATATTATGCGATATTATAGCTTATAACAATATAATAATAATTTATCTTTTTATCTGGTCACGCCACACTATGACTAGATATCTATAAGTAGGGCATCGGTAAACATTGTTTTTCAAGTACAAAATCCATTTTATAAAATATTAAAGAAACTAAAATAAAAATGTTGACATTTTTTTAAACTTAAATGATATTTTTAAGATAAATTACATACATTGTTTGCATAAATTTGTCACGCTATGCTAGAAATAAATGTTCAAAACGGATCCATGTACAATCTACTGTCACTCTGTTATGCATTTACAAAGGAAGGAAAAGCTAATAATTTCTGCTAATATACAAAAGCCAACATCGAACAGTTTTATTGTCAACATGTATTAATTATCGTACTAAAGTATAAACTATGTTTAATTATAATTTATGTTTAACAATTAATTGTTAAAAACTTAAAAATAAAATACTTAAATCAAATAAATGTGTTCTTTTAAGCATTTTTAAAACTTTTAAATTTATCGTTTCATAAATATTAAAAACAAAACAGTACCTTATATTTTGTCTTTTTCGTGATCACGTGTTATTAGAATGAAACATATAAATATATATATACTGTTATGTTTCCACGAGTGTATAATTTTGTTTCACGATTTCGGAATTATGCATTGTTTCACGAGTAGTACTGTTTAATACGATAAAAGTACATTTTCTGCAGAAAACTTGTTTTTTCATATTGTATAATTATTGACCACACGTCAAACCAATGGAATTGTACCTCATATATTTTTTAAATTTTTTCTATTTATTTTGTATTTTATTGTTGAAAGTACGGTTTGAAACACATGCACACCAAGAATTGACAATAGTCAATAAAAATCAAGTAGTATCCTAAGTACTCGTACCAAAATCTTGGTGGAAATTGATATTAATATAAGTGCAAAAGAGATAGTATTATTTATAATGAACTTAGTACTCCAAACCGCACTGAACTACTTTGTATGATAATTATACTTATGTGAAAACTTATTGAACCACGTTAGATATAATTGATATAAACTATATCAATATCTGATTGCACTTGTGCGTCGAGTAATTTATACTCCATACTAGCATGAAATTACATAATTATATACTCGTGTTATGCTATATCTTATAATGTGTTTGATTAAAATTAGCTCTCACATTGATTAAGTTTAAAGTAATAAAATTCACATAAAAAAATTTAATTATCCGGTACACAGTGATTCTGATAAAATATTATTTTAGCTTTACAAACAGATTATCTGGTTTAAACATTTAATTTTTTTGTTAAATAAATCATTGTTTTGTGTAGAATTTATTTTTGCATTTGGTAATTTTTTGTGGATATTTTATCATTAATAGCGAACTGTTCGAAAAGAGCATGTAAGCTTTTTCGTTCACCCGTCCCAACTGATCATAACACACCACGACCTTAGAAAAATAAATCAACATTCGTTAGTTGAGAGTAAAAAGAAAGACAAATTATTTAACGTCTATCTGTCTGTTGCAGCTCTCGCGGTGTATACACAACGTATACTATACAGTAAGTGTGAATGATACGCGTATTCTTATACTTGCATACTAAACATACAAACATTTTTTTCTGAGAAGTCATCTATTAATTTGTTCGTAGAATTTATCTCCGGTTTGGGTTTTATTAATATTTTGAGTTATAATACATTCCTCTGTACGTGGTTTAGAGATACAAATTTTCAGATTTTAATATATTATCAGTATTGTGATTTAAAGCAGAATATATTTTTAAGGTTTATTTGTTAGTACACACCAGTTATTATTAAGTTGAGTGCACAATTCGATGTAAGCACAATTCTTATTCCCTTACAACGTATATATTTTTTTCGACTTGAATCATTTTCACGTATCTTTCATTCGTGGCATTTATCAAATAGAGTACTCTATTTAGTATAAGGTTATTGAACCTTTATCCCTGATGCTTATGAAAATGTTTTCCGTCTTCATTGAAGCTATATTGCGGTGGGCGTTATTACGTCTTACAGGTAATGCTATATTTTTAGACTACTCTTATACCCATTTTTTTACAACTTGACTATATCGATCATTTTTTTTTTTAGGAAATACCTTGTAAGTACTGTTTTTAAATATTATTTAAATCATAAATAGCTGCGTCAATATTAAAACAAAAGTACGATTCTGAATGGAACTCTATTTTATCAAAAAAAGACGGAGAGACTATTGCTTGAAAACATATTAAAACTTAAAAATACCAATTTCGTTTCGTTTAAAACATAGAACATGGTAATTTGTTATTCTTCATTTACGCGGAGTCTTTTAACATTCAAGACATTCGAAAGTTAATAGTCTTAAATAAAACGTATCGAGCTGATTTGTGAAAATACCGATTTTAACCATTGTAGTAAAATCAAATACTTAAAAGTATTTCATGTAAATAATATATTACAGCTTACAGCTGTAATTAACAGTATCGTGTTCGTTAAAATAAAATAAACCGTCGATCACTGCGAAAGAGTTTACCGTAGGTTCTAGTCGTACCTACATTATAATACAGTGCGTGGATAGTGTTGGTACCTATATCTGCTGTTTCGGTTGCTATAAGCTTGTACCAAAAAAAACATTGTAATGCATCGTGCGTACACGGATGCTGCGGAGAATATCTGGAATAAATTAAAAATAATATGCGTATACAGGCACCCTACACACACGATATACGGACACACACACGCACATCACAAGTGCATTATAATGATCGACCGCTACCGTGTTACCGGAGTCAGTGAGAGGGTTTATTTATAATAATATGACTTGTAGTCCATTATTTAATCATCACCCGCCGCCGCCGCCGCCGCCACTGCAGGTTTTTACCTACCTATATAATATTATTATAGACGACGACATGGCACGACGGAGGATCGACCGTCACGCGTCTAGTACGTTTTACTACTCTTATTCCTCCACTTCACCGTGCACCGTTGTAGTAGAAGTACCGTCTTCGCCACTGCCGCCGCCGCCGACGCAGTAAGAGAACTCTCGACGACCGTGTAATTTGTAATGTACGCCTTAACACAGAGAGAGAAAAAAAAAAGGAACCGGCCGGTACCTAATTTATTAACAGAGTCTCCTCCATGTGCGTATACAATACACACACACACACACACACACACGTGAAAGACAGATATGAGCTGCCCGCTCGTGTACGACTCTGACGGCATAAATCTTATTTTCCATTACGCGTAGAACGGGCGTGGACCTTTTATTTCTGCTTCTCTCTCTCCGCCGCCGCCGCCGTGGTCCTAACCATCTCTACCGTGTAATATATTACATATCCCGCCCGCCTGCCACCGCCGACGCACGCGGCGAGTAAACCCTTAAAATATAATATTATGTATATATATATATATACATTTTATAATATCCCGTCGGTGCGATCGATAATTTATGATATATTTATATATTATTATGTACGTGTGTTCTTCCTGCAGCGGCTACAGATTATCGTTTGGATCCCGATCCTTAATCCTCGGCTACCGCGCACAACGCTCACCGATCGACCGTAACCGGTTTCGAGTCTCCCGAAAAGTCGTCTTCGAATATTATAACTCATAACGATTCCTTCTTTGAGTCATAACAACACAACGTCGTGGCAGTGTATTATACAACAATAGTATAACAATAAAAGTATATCGTACCACCATTGTGTACTGTAGTTATAGCCTGTACAGAATAAAGTACAAACGTCTGCGTGCCTTATTATTACCACTGTGTCCTAGGCCTTTAAAATATATAATAAAATGGGCGTATAATATTTTTATGTCCAAGTCCATAAAACGTTACGTATCGTTTTAAATTCTCAAACTGTCATTGATTCTTAATTTCGTATCTGAAATTATGCGCTCCATACGGACTTACAATAAAACTCAATACACAATACAGGATATTATCCATAAACTCATCCGAACGTTCAAAAAAACGTTAGAAAATGCTCGAACTATGTCCTAAACGACTAAACTACGGTACGCCGAACCAAATGTAAATTATGGACATGCTTATATTATAATATAATGTAAGGAGAGATAAAGACAATAATTATAAATAGAAAAGTACTTAGGTAATAGAAAAAATTAAAGTTTAAAGTTAAAATTGAAGTTTCTGATATTTTTATATAGTTCTTTTATGAAACGTCACACTATTTGGCTATTATTCTTTTTTAAATAAATCGTAGACAACAGAAAACTGTTTTGAATATACTTAATAAAAGCCACATTTGACTAACACATGGACCCCTAATGAGGAAAGCAATGCCGAACATAAGGACCCATGTCAGACACTAAGAGAAGTAAAAACTATCAAATAAATTTAAAATTTAAATACAGTATAATTGGGTATCATAACAAAATTTAAAATCCAAAACAATTTGTGTACGAAACTTAACAGTTTGGCACTAGATCTTGAAAATATTATAATCAGTAAATCGAGTGTATATCACAATTTTTAACTTAAAAACATTAGTACAAAATAAACATATGTCTATAATATATTATTACAATGTGTTTCCGAATAGACTAACAACGAAAGTAGCATAAAAATATTCATCCGTGTTACCAGGCAGGTTTTTATTACGGTTTCCAAGACAGTTTCAACTTACAACAACACTAATTGAACTGGTTCCGATATGATGTGAGACATACATCTTGATCGTGTTCATTTTGATTCAACCCATACTTAGGTACTAATAATAATTTATGATATTCTGCACTAATTTCTGTTCAAAGTACAATATATTGATACACATTATTACTGCAGTATAAAGATTGAAATCTATATAACTACACAACGCACAATATTTAATATTGAAATTTTTAATTGAATTATTTTTTTTAGACATTTTTTATTTTTTTTATAATTATCATACGAAACAAATCAAAAAATTATAGGTATTAAACAATTAACATGTATAATATTATTATGTAGTCCCTTCTACAACTAAATATACATAATAGATATACTATAATACAAGACGCGTTTGCCAAAAACATAAAAGACCGATGGTGTAATAATGTAATATACATATTATTATGTTAATTAAAAATGTTAACGTACCTAGACGCGTGTTTTCACTTTGCAAATTTAATCACGGTGGTAAATAATAACAAACAAAATTTATTTGAGTATTTTTTATTTTTTATGTTTTACTCAATAAACAATTTGTTCTCATCAAGTTTCTTTTAATTATGAATAAATTACACTTTTATATCTCACGAATATACTCGTATTATTCACTACACTCACATTATAGAATAATATGTAGTTTATAAACATAACCTGTCACTACAATTTTTCTGTATAATTATTATTATTATTACTGAGAGCCCATGTTTTGTTCACGTGATATTTTATACGTACTTATTTATTATGCATTTTGATATCCGCATATGAAAAGTTATACATTGATAAGATGAAATAATATAATTCAATATCGAAATGTATGTGGAAAAATATTTTTCTTGCCAATTCAACCAATTGAACCTGCATTGCATAAACCTGTATTTTAAACGAAACATTACATGGCCAAATAATCTAACTGGCTCAATAATCTATAGCCAATCATTTGAGAACATTAAAAATCGACATAAATTTCCATCTCAGTGCTTTACTAATATATTATACAGTATAGTTATTCGCTATTCAAACCTTTAAAAATATAATATGAATGTTCATAAAAATTATTTATTTTATTATAATGTAATATATATTCCACATATTAATAGACAGTGATATTATTCAAGTTTAATACTGGTAGTATACCTGGAATATACCTATAGGTTTGACCATTATAAAATGTATAGACAAAAAATTAATGACATTGGGACTTCAAAATATTTGCTAAAACGATATCGTATACGATTAAATCGAATAACACCGTTTATTTCTTTAATGACAAGTCAACAACACGATTTAACTTCGAAACTAATTTAATGACGACGACGGCGACATACATCTGCACGTGGCACGACAATATTCAAAAGACTGCATGCAAGGACAATGGTGATAAAAAAAAACATCCTTTGTCGCTAAATGTATAAAATCAACGACGGAACGGGCATAGTATACTTTTTCAAACTACGCGATTTAGGTCAATTCGTTTTATGACCTTTTCATGGAAAAACCTAAATGACTTAAGGTTATATTTAATTTTTTTTAGATTAATATGACATATAACGTAGCAATATACATAATATATATATAAAACAGAAAAAAACTTTGAATTTAACGTCATCATTCGTCAGCTGTATTTTTCTAATCCGACTTGAATATATAACATGTATAGTAGGTATACATCAATTGGCAGTTACACACATTATGTATAATGTATATACACATCGTATAAATATTATATATTTATATATATATGAAATATATAAACATGTTTGTATACTGTACCACAATTCCAACAGTATATTTGTGCTGTATAAAAATCGTATACATACGATACATTAACTATTGGTACAAAAAATATACTCGTTATAAAGTTCATATTTCTTTAACAACACTGTGATCGTGTATCGTTCAGTTCAACTATTCTTATTATTGAAACTATCTCTCATCGTGTGTTTTTGTTTCAGTAAAATAATATATTTACTGTAAATATAGTGTAACAGTAGATCGCATTTAATCTGAAACGAAACGTTTTTGTCACCTTAAGTTCCTGCAGTGGCGATAGCTGTATATAAATTTGTCAAAATAACTATAAAGTATTTCTATGAATAGGTATAAGTACTTATCGAGTCAAGAGAATAGATAGCAAAGTTTTTAAGTATATTTATTTGTTTTCAATTTATTAATTATGTATACGAACTACGAACTTAACTTCAATCTAAATTCACTTGTTAATTAACCAAAAGATACAATTTACATAAATAGTTTATTGTTAGCTCACGTAATCACAAGTCACGTTACAATAGTGTGCAACTCCTCAACATTTACATTTTAGAAGATATTTATTCTACAATAATTTAATAACAATATTACTATAAATAATAACCTAACCTATGTCTTATAGAATATCATTGTTCTTTAAAATAATTTACAAGTAAGAATATGAGAAGTGTTAGAGAATTTATACAGATAGTAGAACTAAGTTTAAGTACCTATAATAATATTAAACGACTAAATATAATTATTTATATACATTAAACTATATAAAATTACAAATTTTGTAAGTGTCATGTGTTTACTTCGCGATCTCGGTGATCAGCAGTGTTCGTGAATTTCGATCAATTTACAGCAGTTTTAAATCGACAAATGACTTCAAAAATCGGTTTAGTGAACATATGTTATATACTATATTGTAACACTAACGTTCTCGATAAAAACTGCATAAGTACACCGTGTATAAAACACATATGTCGTATATACGCAAAGGTTATAAAATATAATTTCATCGACGAGACCTGAAGTGCAAATATTTACTACGAGAAGTCAACAGCTGTATACATTAAGTATACCTTAGTAAATTGATAAAATACGTAATATATTTTCCCACGAACCATAGGCGCGGCGATGTTCTTCGTGCCGCAGCCGAGTGACTTCCTGCCAGGGATTTATTATTATTATTATTTTTTGTTAAGGTTTTTGTTCCGGTAACGAAACATACTTCCGGGGCGCCTTTTTCAACTCGTTCCAGGGTATGGTAGTCGCGTGATCAATGCACATCGTGTACAAAGAACATGCACTCAAACATCACTGCACATGTGACAAAACTAAAACTAAAAAAAAGGTACAACAAATACTCTAAAACACACTGCTGTACATAGTATTACAGGGTATATATATGTATGATGTTTGTGTATCCTTGTTTATATAATGTAGGTTAAGATTCCGGAAACGCGTTAATAAACCGACGTCGGCTTCGTAATCGTCTCGACCAGCTGCAACACTCGTGCGAATTCCATACTTAATTTCCGGGCCAGGTTTCTTTGTTTTCACACAAACAGCTGTTTTTCACCATCGTAAATTACACACATACATACGGCGAGTCAGCTGTACCGAAAATATAAAAATGCATCAGCTGATGTCTTTGTGTGAGTGTGTATTAGTGTTGTGTGACGGCTCGTCTCTCTCTCCCCCGTGGTCGTTTCACAACAGCTGGATTTGACGAGCAGAAGAGTCGTTAAAAAAATATAATAAATACAATTCTATACACCTCCTCCGCGCGTAACCGACACGTTTTTATTGCCACTGTGTGTCCCGCAGCAATAATAAATATATACATTGTACGTCTATATAGAAGTATCCGCCGCGACATAAATGTATGAACGTGCGCGCGTGTGAGTGTTTTCACAATATTACAATATTTCCAAACCGACCAAAACCTGCAAAAAAGAACCCCGTAGCGGCTAATCGAAGTGTTTGACGTGTCGAACCATAATGGTTAAGCCTTATAGGGTGCTAGTTGTGTGTATGTTCACAAAAGGGGTTTTTTTGTACATATTTTATTATTATTATTATTATTATTATACAGAACCCCCAGCACCCCCTTCCCGGGAGAACCACATCACCCCCCGTCAAGTGAATGATTATTAATAATATTATTGCTGTTGTCGTCGTATAATATGTTTTGTGTCGTGTGTGCTCATAGGTATTATATGCACAGTAGCTGCAACATTCAATACGTAGATGGAATACCTTTCTATAAACGGGTCGTATTATTATTATTGTGCTGCGTCCTCCAGGGAGGTAGGGAATACTTTATTAATGCAGCGGTGGTCATGTCATATATAATATTATAAAAACGTAAGATATGCATTGTACACAATAAACGATCCACACACACTATTGTGTGTCGAAAAAAAATTAACGATGAACCCATTCGTGCGTACACAATTGTATACTTGCAAACTTCCGATTATTTTTCAAATACATTTGACTTTCGATCTTAAAATTGCGACAGCTGTGTCGGTTTCCAAAGGTACGAGTTATGAAATAACTAAACGGATCACACAACCGTTTGTGCCCCTCCCCCCTACAAATCGTAAGAGGCTTTCGTAACACGGTAGAAAATACTTAAGACAGTTTTATACACATTATGTTTATTATATTATTATACAAAATAATTTAACCCAACTCAGTTTGGTACACTCTTATGTTACACACGTCGTGGTCAAGCAGAGATTTTCTATTTTTAAGTACATAATACTCCCTGATCGCTATAAATACAGAATTAAATTATCAAAATGTAAAATTAAAAAATTAAAATAATATTATATAATCGGTATATATTATGATAAAACATGCATTTGTACCGAAGTGACATGAAATATTATAAATATAAAACAGTTATGGTTGTCGTGTTTTCATCGAGTGTGTCGTGTTCGAGTGTTTTAACGTCACCACTGTCATCATATGTACTATACCTATGTATTATAATATTCTTGGCAGTGAAATGAATATATTTTTGTTAAATCGTACGAATTAAAAAAAAAAAATACAAGGCTACCAAAATTTCCTTACCTCCGACCTAGTTTCTCTGCAGCATGCGAGTAAAATATTTAATATATTAGACATACTTAGCTGCGTGCTATAGAGATGTCATCTTTTATTAGCTCAAAATGATTTTTTATGTACAAAATTTCATGTGCCTGATCGCAGTGACTTAATCTGTATCATAAAGTATAAGACATTAGAAGAAAAATGTTTGAAAAGTTACGGTTTATCAAACCAATAAAAATAGTATTACAATAGTACATTATACGTTAAAAACAGTATACATAATAGATAGTAAAACTTAGGTTATAAATTATAATAGTCTCAAGCTGATAAACATAAAAATATTATATTGATAATTGTATTTTTTTTATACATCAGTAGCAACCATTTTATATTTATGGTTACAGGAGCGTCTGTATATGACAGCTTTTAACAAAATAAAAAGATGCATATTATAATTTAAAATTCGTTTTTGTACTTACTTCCAAAATAATTATACCTCTTTTTTATTATTTTTTTTTTTTTTATTCATGAAAATTGAAATAATATTGTACTAGACGTTATAATTTAATAAATAACTATCAGATAAATCTGATTTTTTCACATTTAATAAGACAATAAGGCAGTGATAATATGCATTATGCGTGTGTATAGTTGTTAATTTAGTATTAGTCGTTTTCAATAATATTTGATAAATTATATATGTAAATTATATTTTAAAAAGTTTAATATACTATATCATAATTTTAACTTCGGGGAAAATAAAATGTCCCATAAAAATTCACAATCACAATAAGTTAACTGTTGAGTGGGTATTGTGTATTTGTTTTGAAAATATATTACATTTACAAAATACGAAATTTATTTGGTATGAATTATTAGATTAAACAAATAACCGCATAAAAACGAAACAAATTCGCGTGATTCTCCACGAAAAATTACATCTATCATATTTTACAACGGTCATCTTTATAATCATTACCAATTCCAGTATCCATGTCGGATCAAGTAGGTAAAATGTTTTTCTATAATTACTTTCACATTATGTCCTCTAATTCCCCCAAGCATACAAATGACATAATAATAATATTGGAATTGTTTTTATAATTAACTATAATACTGTATTCTATTCTATCATAAAAACACTAATATTTCTTTAGATACAATACATGATTCGTTATATTTTATTCTTGTAAACTAAAAACTGTTTAATTTAACCGAATAATCAAAAAAAAAAAAAATGTTGAGTAACTTCTTTTCTTTATAAAAACATACAAAAATCGTTAATAATAAATCAAATAAGAACAACAAAGTTTTATGTTGGATAATAATTTATATCGAATAGTTGAAATCATATGATATTTTCTTGATTCATCCAATGTTTTTTTTTCACAATCCAGCGTGCATTATGTATTAAATATATTTCAAACTAAAAGACCGAGTCGAAAATGATAAACAAGAACACAACACAAGCACCCGATCGTGTTCTCTTAATTTACTGGAGTTTGTTTACAAGTAACTAGTAAGGTAAAAAAATATTTTTATTTTTCTTGACATTAAGAATGTTGTTTTCGGTAAACAAAAAAAAAAACTGTTGACATTCTTTCAAGTTGTAATGACCGGCAGCATTATCATGATTCGCATAATTATTTATCTGAATTAGAATACTTATTTTAATTGAAATACTATTAATAGTATTATTATTATAGTTATCAGTATAGTGTGTAACTTTCATTCAGTGTGTTGATAGTTTTTCATTACATTTATTTCTATTGTAACAATAATATAGATTCTCTTCGCTTTTATGGAATTAGTTGTAAAAATATTATTTTAAAATTGTTGACCTAAGTTATGATTTTTTATTCTTGTTGGTCGATTCCAACCAAATTCCCTCGATTCAATATAAATGTTAATCCCTGTATCCGGTGTAGTGCACTATATAATATATTTCACTACCACGCCATACTACACCCCCAGAGCCAAGGTGACTATTATTCATGAAAACTCGACATCCTTTTTCGTGTTTGGTTTTTTATCGCGTTCCAAACGACTGCAGTCCCTACATATAATATGCGGCACAATACGTATACTCGTATTATAGGTAAAAAAAAAGAGAGAAAAAAGAGAAAAGTGTAAACTAATCATATACGAATTATAGACGCGAACTCTTCATTGCTCATTGTAGTCCACAAATAGTTTTACCACTGTTATAATATAATACCTATTTTATTATAAAAAATCTTTTTTAATTTTTAGCGTGTCTTCAAACTTAAATTTCATAAATAATCATAATACGAAGTACCTACATTTTAATTTTAAAAACGTTTTTTCAAATAATTTCTTCATCTGCACCAAAACGGTAGTCCGCAGTGACGCTTATGTATATTAAATACTACAAAAATTATAATATTCATATTGTAGTGCATATATAATAATATAATGTACGTAGCTGGTAACTGGTATTCGGCATGATGGCGATGCAGCTGCTGAGTATACGATTTAAATTCAAATTTCATGATGCCTGCCTTCCGGTACCGTTGGCTATAAATTATAAACAATCATTTTAATTTAGTTTAATGAAATAATTGTGGTTGTATAGGTACAATTAACACGCCTTATAAATATTAAATTTACTATAAAGTTAAACACAAATAAAAATTAGAACACTAATTACGCATGTATAATTGAACGTAGGGAATATTAAATGTATATAATGTATATATAGTTTTAATATAATTTAATAATATATAATTTTTTTAAACTAAACACCTTTCCAAGAGCATCTTTGTTTATAAGATCATCCGTTAGGTCATAAAATTCGTGCTAAATTAGAAATAATTTTTACATATTTCATTTGAAAATAGATTTCTTTCGACATATAAGAATCAATAATTGACTTTACTTGCAGGGAGACAAAACTATCTCTTCGAACAGCTCTATATAAACTCTAACAAAATATAAGCACGTATACTCGTACATAAGTATCAAATATCTTTTTTATTGAATTTTACACATATCTGTAACATATTATTTTTTTTTCTTAATTAATTTAAATAAAAATGTGAAAGAATATAATTCGTACAAAAATGGAGCATAGATGTGTAAATTATAACAAAATACATATATTATATTATCTATTTTATGTTATATTTCTATATTTTTATAGTACCAATGTTAACATTTTTTCAGCGATAAAAACATTGCAATTCATTATATTATTACCTATACCTACGTAGGATATTTTAATAAATATAAACAAATTGATTTTCACTCATAATTTAGGTTGTCCATTCTTTAATAAATTGCAAACTGTAATTTAAAGTGATTTTTAGATATTATGACATGGCATTTTCGATAAAATATATAGTATTTCTTGAAACTGTGATAATTTTTCTGTCAATTAAAATTACCATTTTAGACTGACAGATTTTATAAAAAATAAATAGAAAATTGCTCATTATAAAATAGTATATAATTATTGTACAGCATACCATTAATACTTGGAAATGTCAATTGTATTCTATTGACAGTGCAGATGTTAACTAAGGTAGGTATTCGTTGAATCGATCGAAATTGACGTGTAGGTTTAGTCAAATCTGACAGCAATCTATTGACCATAGAAATCATAATTTATTCATAAAGTTCAGGATAATAATATTAAATTTTTTTTTATTATTTTACATTATTCACAGAATCATAATTTAACTACACATCTTGTCACTAATTTTTTTTTTGTTTTCAAGAAATCATATTATTATATAAAACTTTTTTCAGTCAACAAAATGCAATATAAATTTGCATTCATGGTTAAAATATATATTACAAAAACATAAATCAAAGTAATTCAAAGTAATAAAATTACAGGTCAATATTATTTAGTATTGGAATGTAATTTATAAATCATAATAAACCAGATTAATTATTATCATTTTTGATTGTTTGTAAGTTACACATATAATGAAAATTGCTATATGAGAGTATTACTATTGTGAAAATCGATTGCGTTTTACTTTATATCGAATCATATTGTCATTATAATGAAAATAATAAATATTATTATTATTGTTATTTGTTTTATAAATAATTGCATTTATTCTAAGATTTAGGTAACACCGTGCAGAATTATATTATATCTAATTATGTATATATAAATAATTGACAACTAAATAACAATATAGTAAATAATCAGATACAGTAATACAAAAATAATTAACAAAATAATTTGGGAAATTAACATCAGGTAGCAAAATATTATGGAGATGAGACCAGAAATGGTATACGACCATTACAACACAGTGCATGTATATAGTATATTATATTATATTATATAACCTACACTAAACTAATACAATCTAAAAATCAAAACGGAATGAGATAATAATAATATATAGCCACATCCAATTTAATTTCAAATTATTTTTGTTGACAATACTAATATATAAATAACGTAAGTTATTCATGCACAGAACGTTGGTATACGATGAAACCCAACATTGCATCGCCTCGTGTGAACAGTACATATTCGTAATACTCGTAGAATATTAAAAACTTTTGGTGAAAATATAATTCTGTACAATGAAAATTATATGTACGGTGGAACAAAGCACGTTATTATTATTATTATTATTATTATCATCATCATGGGAAGAAAGTTGTCAAGAAAATTGAAATCTGTTGAAAACAGACGTTTTTCTTTATATTTAACAATATCGTTAATGTAAAGTTTCAAAATTAATCTACTCAAAAAATCTACGTCTTGAACAATGATTCAATAAATAAGATATTCAAATTACAATTTTTCACAGATAAATACAATTTGTCGTCATTTGGAGTATTAAAACACTTCCACTATACACATAATAACGATAAAATATAAAACTATAACATTTCAAAAACTTAAAACAAAATAACTTGGCAATAACTCTCTGAAATTTTTAATACCAAATACTTTTTGTTTAAACTAAAATTATTCTTCAATATATTTTTAAAAAAAACATAATATAATATAATTTAATTCAATACCAAATATATGCATGGTATTAAAAAATATATATAACATGATATTGCAAAACAATTTTTAAATAAAATTCACGGACCCAATAATAATATTTTTACAAATTATATATTTGCTGGAATAGTGGAATTATTATAAGTACTACATTGATTAATATATTATAAATATTTCTGATTTCCATTCGATTAGGTACGAAAACTATTTGAGTAGTTATATTATATTTGAACGATTATATACATGTTTCTGTTTAATAAGTATATTATGTTATAGGTATTGTAGTATATTTTTTACAGTAATCTCTATGATATAAAAAAAAATATTAAAATACTTCTGAATAAAAGGCGAAATTTTATTATATATTATTTCGTTTCTTTATTATGATCAAAAATAATATTATCGTATATATAGAAAACAAAATATAAAATTATTTATAATTTAAATGCACATCTGAGCACAAATATTATGTAGAAACAATTTATTGTATAAACTGCGGAGGCGTATCGGAAAAAAAAGAGAAATAACTCTAGTTTATTAAAAAAGTTTAGCCAAATTTTTTGATACGTTTCATATTATTATTACAACGTGCATTTTATTTTTGTTGCTTCGCTCGGATAATATTATTAATCAACATTTCTCATCTATATCGCTATGTATCATAAATAATAACATTATTCTGAAGCACCTATCACATGCTGTACAGATTTAAGATTAAAATGATGTAATCTGTAAAAAAAATGTAAGTGTGCTTCATGCAAAACGTATCTCGCTGAGTCGTGACATACCTACCTACTTATTTTTTACAATACTTTTTTGCTTTATTTTTGGGTGGGCCTAAAGCAAAACACAGATGGGTGCCCACATTCGCTCATTAAACGTGATATTTGTTTGTAAACGTTATGTTCATTTAAGTTTTTAAAATAATAATTTGTATTATTTAAACAACAGGTTGAAATTAAACACTATTATAGTAAACGCAGTTATAGCTCAGAACGGTGCAGACAACTATGTTCAGTTCGTATTTATTTCTCTGTAGTTTTCAACAGGGTAGCTATTTTTTCAACGGTACATTGTACGATTTTCTCTACACATGAAATTAAATTACAATTTCGAACTATGATGTCCATTTTAGATTAATTATAAACGAAAATACCAACAGACACTTACAAATTTCCAAAGCAATATAATTTATTAGGTTCTAGAAATTCAAAAGTTCAGTCTAACTTTTACGTAAGAGTCATAATAATAGGTTAAGTTGGCTTAATATACAAACTTAACTTAGTTTAATCTTGATTAAAAAGTAACACAATTTTGTATTTCGAAGAAAAAGCAATTTAAATTTCGTTATCGCTTAAAAGTTTGTAATTTTCAGATCAAAAATAGCAAAATATTAAGACCTGGAAAAACAAAATGTGTTTATAATTTAATATTCACACATTTATTTTTAAATAAACAAATTAGTTAATTAATTTAGATGCATGCAGGTTTTATCTATATGACTATATTCATAACTATAACAGTATTGCGTGTAGTTCTTGTAATTGTCAATTATAATTAACTTTATGAAAGAGAATAAACACCTGATCAAATGAATCCCGAGATGAAGTTTCTTTCTTATCGTTGGCTTCTAATTTTCTATTATTAGTGTCTAGCAGTGTATGTTGTCGAGATCTAAACAATTAATTCTTGAACCTGTCACAACTCACGATTGATCGTTGTAAGACAAAAGCGTCATTCATGTACAATAACTGGTAGGACCTTTCATCGTAGGTCCTAACAATGACCAGTTTTAGATTCCTAATAATGAACTTTTTAAAAAGTCAAACACAGTGAATTACAAAAATCGACAACATTATGTTTGCAAATTTAATTTGCTTTATTTGAGTATAATAAGTTAATAATTACGTCCCCGTCGAAGTGTGCTGCAAGTATTCGAATTGGGTTTTCTTGTATTGCGCATAAATGGTACAAATAAGGTATAATGACAAGTACCTAGTATAATAATTATACCTAACAATTAATATAAATCAGGTAATAACTCTACGATTGCGTTACACTAGTTTTGTATAGTTATTGTACATTATAATTTATTTTATTATGTTTGCGCAAAGGTGTCGGTGGGACACGTTCAAGGTAAGCTCGTGACAACGACTATAGATACGATTTTGGCACATTGCGGTCTTCGCCGCCCTTCCTTACTCCGTAAAATAATATCGTGTGTCACTATAAAATTATAATAATATAATACTTGTATACTTTTTCAACTCGTACCCCCCTCCCCTGCCCCGATCCATCATCGCCATTCTGATCACAATGGACTTGGGTTTATATATTATGTATTATATACATATATACGTTTTATTATAATATGTATAATGTATGTGCGTGTACACTTTGTCCGACGTCGTTTTTGTTTTTCGACACAATAGCCAAGCGTACATATATTATTATAAAAACAAGTGGGCAGGCACTGTATTGACCAAGGCCTGGTGAGTCGACCAATTTTTCAACTATAACCGAGTCTTGTGTTGGTATGGAAAAAGTGATAGTGAAGAGTATATTATAAACTAAAAAGATATCCCGTAATAAAAATAAGTTAAAAGAATAAAATACATCAATTCTACTTAGTTAAAAATCATAATGGTAATTTTTTTTTATGTGTTTTTATTCAACGAAATTATTTATCGTTGTTTAATAATATGCCCATTATACGTAGCTTATATGAACTGCACGTACGTGGTTGGCTATCAGAATTAAATCAATACAAATGACAATTTTGTGCTAAAATTTGAAGTCGTTTAAATGTGTTCGACGACTGATCGAATAACATTCGTTGTATCATCTAGACATCTATGTACGGAAGTGGGTTCACGATCGATGTTCGACCGGTTGTTCGCACAGTGTCGTAACACAATTATTATTATTATTATCGCGAAAAATATTTTTTGTAACCGACGTACGCGTGTACGCAGACTTATTATCGTCTTGTATAGAATTTTCAAAGGATTATACGATATATTTTATTATGTTTTTTATGCTAATTATCACTGTAATTTATGCATATCCGATTATTAATACACTATACAATACTATGTAGCCTATAGGCAATACCTACCTATATAACCTTTGTCACGCTGATGGAGCGAAAAGTGAATAAAATATGATAAAACACACGTCACGATATATATATATAGTATATACACACACCTAATATTTATAAGTGATAACAAATTGTTGCAAAATCTTAACAATAATCTATGTGTTTTTCCCCTATGCGGACCGTCTAGACGAATGTATTGTCGACGAGATAATACGCAACACAACATATATTATTATAAGCGTGCAGACATTTCACCTAAAGGTATATAATAGTATTATCGTAAAAACATACCCGTTTTATAATAATTCTATCGTGTACACGCGCTGCCGATAGTATTGTACTGTAATTATTATGATCTCGTTGCACATAAAATATACATTGTACTATGCGTATAATCGAACGAACTGAAACAAAACGTAATTATACTAAAAAGTTGAGCTAATAACAATAATAATATTGCAGTACTACAGCACCTACAGATATATGTTTTACTTACTGATATATTATAATTATAAATCGATTAACTTATTTTTATAGGTAATCATATATATATTATAATAAATAATTAAGGGTAGGAAAAACTCAGGTTTCGTTAACTTCCAATTATGGTTGTATTATGGTAATATTTATATTATAACTCCATCATTCAATAAATTATTAAATTTTTATTTATAATTTATATTTTTAATTGGCACTTGATTAATACTTAATATTTACTTATTACTCCACAACCACTACTACCCCACCGCCAAATCTATGGATTTTTAACATGATTATCATCAACTCAGCTTCGGAATAAAATAATTCTTTTCGAGCACTTGAGATAATAATTTTAATTATTTAGTTCATATTACTGCAGAGTAATAATTTTTAAGATATTTATATAAACACGTACAGCAATGTTACACTCCCACAAGCTAAAAAACAATGATAACTATAATCAAAAGCCAAATATTTCGATTGAAGATATGTTTACACACTTTAAATTATAGAACAAAAATAATAAGATTTTCTTTTTAAAAAATACCGAAACTTTTGACTGAAAAAAATGATTTATACTTGTATTAATTTACTAAAAAGAATTATAAAAACAAAACATCCTACTGACAGTGATTGTAATTTACTGTTTGTTAGGGAAATATTTCCGGATAACATAATATTTTATCTAAACATTAGCGAGTTGGATAACGTCCAAATGTATTAATTAGTCTGAAGTCATTAGGATTATTATATCTGATGGATATTAACACTACAACACTATAAGGAATAGTTATATTACATTTATATTTATATAAATGTATATGCTATGATAATTTGATCAATAATATTATTTTAAAGTTTTGCTTGTCGAGCGGTATTAATTATTCATTTGTTTACCTCGATATATGTGTAATGTGTACCTAATACAATTAGCTTTGCCACATCAATATTCAATATAGTAACTATGTACGTAAAATATGTACCGTTATAATAGTAATTAAAACTTGATATAATTATATATACGATATATATATATAATATACCTACATTAAAATGAGTTTTGAAACTGTTGGTGAAACTAGGAAGGCTAAAACGAAAATCCCCACAAAATATAAAATTAGCTCCCAAATTTGCCACACTGTACTTATATATTTTAAATGATGAAATTATAAATTGTAATATACTAATTATGATTTATGATATTCAAACATATTGTCCTAAACACTACGCGTACAAGATATACATTCAAATCCAGTTAATTCGATTTTTTTTTTTGTAAATAAAACGTATATTTTTTGTTTACGTAGTAAAATGTAAATAATGAAGCTTTTGAAAAAATAAAGTTGTGGATTCAGCCTCTTCAATTATATTGAGCTCCATAGTTGTCTTTAATCCATCATACATTATAATAATGTATGTAAACATGAATGCATTATTATTCATGTATAAATCAACGTAATCAACGCACATCGCTTTTCTTATCTTTGTATAATTGAAACTTCGAACGTTGCGCACGTATATTACAAACCAGCCTATGTTTACACGTCATATCGATTTAACATCAGTACCGAATTATCCATTATGCAAAGCAGGCTTAATATTAGAGATTTTCGCTTATTTTAGGAGTTCCATCATATTTTCCCCATAGAGTACGTTATCTTAATAATATTGATTTTAGGAATATTATCTTCAATAAAACCTCACAGCAAAAAAAAAAAAAAAAATAAGAAAACTATATATTTTAAGTTAAAAATTTACTGTTAGTTAATTATCTTTTATAATTATAGTTATAGATTACAGTCTATATTTATAATTGTTCTATAGATTAACTTCATTAGGTTGATAGAAATAATAAAAAAGTTTCCCTGTAAATTAAAAAAGTTTTATTTTAAATAATTATAATATGAACATTTATTTATTCATTAAAATGTAACTGTTAAGTTTTAACTAACTTAATTAATTATAGTTGGTTAATATTATAATTAAAACTGGTTAATTTAAATTATTGGTTGGTAAAATTAAAATGTATAGAAATACGTCACATATGTAGATAATGACTTTTTAAGGGATACAGAAATTTTAACTGTCTATATGCTCTACTGCTCTAGAAACCCACAACTTTTGAATTCGACACTTTTTTAGTGTTTACTATATTATAAATGCATATTTATCAACAGTTGTTACACACAATTGGTTAACCGCACGTGGTCAAATCATTTAATACAGTTATTACAATGTATCATAATATATTATACAATGTAAACGAGTACCTACGTCACGATGACTGATAATTGTATGTATCAGTTCTGAACAAGAAATATTTAGAATTATTAAGTCATTTGCAAACTCTAATATACGATTATGGCTACTTTACTACTGATTTAATGAAACAATAATATATTATATATATAGTATATCGTACATAACCGTAGTTGAACACTTTTACGTTATAATAATTGAAGTCCGTAGGATATTTTTTATATACTTCATCGCAAGAATAAAAACAAATATTTTTTTCTATTGTCCTGTTTTAGAAAACAAATATATTATGGTTTATGGGGACATTTATCTCAAAAAAATTCCCATAAGAGAAATATGATCTGTCGTCACAAACAAATAATCCTGAATCTATAATATTATTGTAAATGCAAACAAATCGTGAAATTTCAGTAGTAGCGGAGGTTAACAGTATATGTGTTGATCGATCATTGTCATTAAACACAGTACGCTTATAAAACTCCTTTTCAGTCATTGAATGATTGTATAGTATAGTCTTGTTATAAGTATATGAGTAAATTGATTTAGAGTTTACGTATACTAAGAAGTCTACGTAAATACTGTTTAAATTAAGTATTTAAAAAGTGTTATAAATACTGTATCAGGCGTCTTATAGTATAGGTATAAATATACCTACTTGAATATCATTACATTTTTTAAAAGCATTTAAAATGTATATTTTCACTGAATTTTAAAAAAAATATGAAAATTCACAAATTATTTTATAGTTCAA
Organism: Aphis gossypii; assembly: GCF_020184175.1. Classification (NCBI taxonomy): domain Eukaryota; kingdom Metazoa; phylum Arthropoda; class Insecta; order Hemiptera; family Aphididae; genus Aphis; species Aphis gossypii. The sequence goes on along the minus strand of NC_065531.1, from coordinate 56,877,887 downwards.
ATAATTGACATACATTTTCAATTTTAGTAGCTAAGTGTTATACAAATGGACATATTGATTTAAAATTTCGATGAAATTAAATATTTTATATTTAATTAAAAAATAACGATTTCAATTATTTTTTTTTTATTCAAAAAATATTATTCTACGAGACTTGAGACTTTTAATACACTATAATATATTAAAGTGTATACCATTATTACCAAACACTTATCTATTATACTACAATAGTAAGTCTCGATTTTTCGTCAATCATACAAATCCACACCGTCCAACGTATCATCGCCAATTTTTTTACTGTTGTACCTACCTGATAGTAGGGTTTAGTACACTTTTGTTAGGGGAAATGTCCAATATTTTGACATTTTTAGATTTTTACAGAAATATTTTATTTGTATCTAAACACACTATTTGGTGTCAAAACGAAAAATATCTACGTGTTCCTATATAGTAACAGTATGACGTGTAACTTTTTTTCATTTATTTCGAAAAGGGAACATAATAAGTTCTACAAAATAAGTTTTGTGTCTCTCCTGTAAAATTTGAATTTCGACGTATGTGTGTTATATATTATAATATATTAAAATAATTGTTTAAAGAGTACCTATAGTTAAGCAATCGCCCACGACTCACCTCAGAATGTGTTTATAAAATCGACGATGCATCAATTATTATTATCGATGTATATAAGATGTGACAACTGCTTGCGGCGCTTTGAACGATTCTGCGGGGTTTGAAGTATAGATCCCTGCGTTTTAACTACCACTGACGTACCTATACTTAATCTAGAGAATCGATTAGTTAAGGTTAAAAATTTAAAACGCATCCAATAATAATAATAACCAATAGAAAATTAGTATAATAAGTCATAGCTCGCTGATTAGCTGTATGATGCAAAAACCCACAAAATGCCGTGACCAATATTATTGTTTAATAATAATTATTATTGTTATTCATTTAACGACATTATAATAGTATGGTATATTATATTCACGGGGTGTAAGAATAATGATATTAATGTGAGAAAAAAATTGTTTTTATTATCTATTAGTAATAAGTATATTTTATGCGAATTTATAAACCCCTTAAATGATTACTATTTTGCGTAGGTATACAATATGTACGATTTATAGCATTTTATGAACAAAATAACTATAAGACAAAGAAACAGTCCCACAATTTGCAAACAACTATCACAAGGGTGGAGCACACGGGTGACAGCTAGTACCTAAGCTAAAAAACGCTATTACTATTATATAAAATGTATTGTTTTTATAATTTAAATTAGATTTGTTTTTAGTAAAAATTATTTAAACCTTATTAGTTTATTAATATATGAAAGTAAATAGGCTGACTAGTGACTATAGATCATCTCTATACTTATAACCGTTTTTCATATCCTATAGGTTATAACCCAGGTACTAAAAGAACATTGCAATAACAATAGATACATATTAATTGAACAATCAAGAAATTATGTCGATGTGAATTGTATATTCAATTTCTAATGTCTATACAATGCTTCATCAATTTTATTTCGATAAAAAATTCAGCGGGTAACTTTTCCGCTTATTTTATAATTATTAAACTTTAATTTATTTTATTCACTTTAAAAATGTTATCAAATATTGACTTTTATTTTGTATAATTTGTTTAGATTAGGAAGCTTTATTTATGAAATTAAAATGTATTCATTAATTTGTTCAGCGTTGTACAAAAGCATTGAGTAATACACGAGTAGATATAATATATTATTTACATAGTTATAGATAGGGTAACAATGACGACCACGAACAACGTAATATTCACCTTCGGATGGCTGATAGTCTTATTTAATTGATATTTAGAGCAAACTTATAGTCCTTTAAATCCAGTGTTTATGGGGAAGATAAAACTGAAAGAGGGTTTAACCATTTATAGGTATGTCAAGTCCATGGCTGTTATTTATGCTTTACGATAATTGTACCAGATGGAATTATATTTTCATTATTCGATAAGATCTTTTTAATAACTTACCTGATACTTGTATAATTGATTTATTTATTTAATCATTGCAAACTAGTATTTTGAAAAATATGTAATATTATTTGACTCACTCTGTACTCGACAAAATTAATCAGTATCATGACTACACAAGTTATTGCACAGTGGTCGCGCACTTACGTCTACCCACAAAAAAAGTCCATTTGTCAAAACAAAGATTATCTTTTTGAAAAAGATGCAATCCTCTCGGGAACGAAAAACAAATTGTCTAAATCCGGTGTCGTCGAAAACACCGGGTGTGTAATATGGATGACTGATGATTATTAGTGGATTAGTGGAATAAATTCTCACGCAGTATCATTATTATGGCTATAACAAATGTGTTATTACGTATACAGTATACGGACTCAATATTTGCTACAATCATCGAGTTCCGGAAAAACAGCTACAGAGTTTTTAAAACTATAAAATCAATATTTTATTTTAATTTTTATAAATTTATTTGTGTCACGTTTGTACTGTTAAAATGTTTATCCCTTTTCATTATACGAACTAAAATTTCTGAGACTGTACAAACATAATATATACTGATACTGATAAAACAAACGTGAAAATATGTAATATATTAATTGACCAACCTTCAAGTGTATAAAAAGTATAGTGACTAAAAATATACCTACGTTTAAAACAATTCAGATATAAATGTCATTTGCATCGAACAGCGTGATTATGTTAATAAATATTATTTCAGACACTATTATATGTAACTATATTATATTCAACTGTAATAATTTTAACGGACGATTTTGAAAAACATAAATATTCATATATTATTATAATGGAAAGTTATTATTTTCTAATATTCATCATTTTACGTATATACGTCTCTCGAAGTTCAAATATCGTCATCGTATTAGAGTAATATCGTTAATTATAACGGTTTCTCGGTAACTTCTAGTAGTGGCTTAATCGAAATTCATCGAATACCTATTTGTCTCAACAGAAATCCTTAATGTACATACATTAGGCTACCTACTGAATTGATCGATGGTAAAATCAGTACATCACGATACAAACTAATTTCGCATCAAATAGAATACATAAACAAATAGCGAAATAATTCTAGTAAAAAGCATACTGTCATAATTACAGTGTTGTATTGACGAATTAATGACATCCCGATCGTTTTTATTGTAATTTTTTTTTTTTGTATTTGCATTATTAATAGAACTTTATTATGCAAATCGCTACTGTTAGATACATACTTATAGATATTTGTATGAAATGTATTATTTTATTCACTATTTAGGCTAGTGGTTTTTTTACAGTGATTCAATTTACTTTTATCAGTTGAACTTAAAAATTATACATTTTCAATAGGTATCAGTAAAAAAAAAAAAAAAGTTGCATAGTTAAATTTAAAATTTATTTTTAATAAAAAAGTAGATTTAATAATATTATCAGCTAAAAGTTTTTTTTCCCCTGATAACTATAATTAAGTACATTCAACCCAAGAAATTTAAATAGCATGATTAAGATTGAAAATATTATCACAGTGAAATGATTGAACACCATACAAATACTAAAAATTAATAATATTTTTTTTAACATAGAAAAAAGATTATTATAAAAGTAAAATACAAATTTTTTAGTTAATATTGCACTTAATTAAAATATTTTTAATATATCTAACTTAGATCAAATTTATATAGAAACAAGAAATTCCAAATCTTCTTTTTCAAACTTGTTGGAACTGAGCCTGGATAATTGTATTTCTTATTATTCTCATTAGTCATTCCTCTTTATCTTATTCAATATCATATAATATCATTAAATTCATTATATTAAAATACGTTTAAATATTTTTTATATTATTCATTTTATTAACAACTTTAAATAATTATATTGACAAACAAATAAAAAAATATATATTAATTGATTTCTATATTTTAAATATTCTTACCTTATATGTTTGTTCTGCCTTTGTCAATGCCATATTCTTTATTTAATATAATAATATATGTAATATTATGTTGTATGGTAAACAAATTACAACATGTACAATGTACATTGTAGTTTTTTACAGCTTATGAGTTACGCAGTTTCTATATTTTATATGGTAACGTCTATGTAATACTTGAATTTTAATTATTTAACAGTTTTTGTGTAATTCTCCGTGTCGGTATAGTCTTAAAGTTTAAATATAACAGTTAATATTTTGATAAAAATACATACCTGTATTGTGTCATCTTTAGATTTATTGATGAAATGTGAAATAGTTACTGGTACCTATATAGTTATGATTTTTGATTTTGTTGACAAAGGACATTACATTATTATTATTATCTTTTAAACATATATGTCATATAGTATATAATTTTAGTCCGTATTTTAAAATACGTTTAGAAACCAAGATTTAAGTATGATCTTACAGTTCATTAAAAATTCCTAATTTTTAAAACGAAAGTTTATAGAACAAAGTTTCGAAACTAAGTTTTATGTTAAAATAGAAACTCCCCAATTTTTGAAATACGCAGCTCACAACTAACAATAAAACATATATTAATGAAATGTCAACGGTACAAAGAGGAGTGAATAAAACTCAACATGACTGAACCTCTAGGTGCATTTCTATACAACCGAACCCGGACTAAAACATGAAAATCATACAACTATTAAATTTAAAAATACAATGTAACTAATGGTCCTGCAGGTCAAAAGATCAATAACAATAAAAATAAAAAAATCATAATTTTAAAAACATATCCCTAATATGATTCAATGTTTACAACAGAGAAAATATCAAGTACTACGTTAATTTCATTAAAGTAGGTAGTAGATTAGTACTTAGTATATATAAATATTTAAATTATCGTCTACAGTTCTACAATAAAATATAATTTGTTGTTACTTTTTTTTTCTTGACATTGACAAATCGATATTTGACATTGCACGGAACTTCAACAATCACTGAACCTTATAAACTGTACCAGTTTTAAATATTATTGTCGTTATTGTATCGCGTCGACTGCTGCACCTTGTTTACACTCTCGAATTCTCGAATATATACAACTAGGCATTTCAGTATATTTTGATGTGCTTAAAACCTGTAGTATGACAGATCTTACACGCAAGTATACGACAAGAGTAAACCAAAATTAGGTATTTAGATTTTTCAAGTTAAATTTTTTTTTCGAAAAATAAAAATATACAATCGATACAAAAACGTTATGGTATTAAGAAGTATCAAAGTAACTTAATAACACCCTTTATACATACCAGTATAAATACTGCATATGTACTACACATTCTTGAATTGAGCAAGCAGACTGCTGTTAAATTATACTTTAGAAATGACAAATAAATCGCACTGTAAATGTTGCAAATTGAAAAATCTAATGATCCGGATTGCCATGCCTCCAAAATTTAAAACACATACATTTTTTCTTTGCTTCACGAGTATAGAAGGCACTGCAATCAGATACGATTGAAACACCACTCAATACGGATTGTACACGTACTTAACCTAACTTAACCCATGATCTGCACAATATACCACTTTTTGGTATAATAATACTATATTAAACAACGACAAAATCAAAAAATACGCACTAAACGTGTATAATAATACGATATTGTTGAAATTTTATTCGCACGCCACCACCTGCAACATACCCACTGTATATATTATATCATACAATATATTTTTGTACCGTATATAATATAATAATTTTATAATATAAATGTTTATACACGAAAAACATTTTATATCTCGCAGTACCCATACACGACGAATTAGTCTTTCTGTATATTCCTATACAGGTACGAACGACGGGTAACGATGACTCGACGGGGATGGATGATTGATCGATCGTCCGGAGGCTGAACGCGCCGAGTCACGAGTCACGACGATCAAGACGCGTGCACCTACCTTTAGTTACTATCGTATGGTACCTATATACGGTTATACCTATACATATTTGAGATATATACATATATTATACGTATATGTATGCGTACGCTGTATACACACCAACAGCCCGTGTGTATAATATCAGACAACGGACGTCTGCGTGGTAAAATATACGGCAGACAGAGCAAAAAGAGATAGGCCGTCGTCGTCTACGTAATAGCCAACAGCAACTATCGCCTGCTGATCGGCAAGGGCGAGCTGAAGCACGTATAATAACAACGAAACCGATCGCCGGCCGATTGACGTCTCGCCCTCGAGGTGGTCGGTCAACACTTTCGTAGTACGTTTTTTAAAAAATTAATGTTTACTTAGTACTAATCAAGCCCGAAAATACGAGTTCACCATTCCCGATTGTAGGTAACTACTTATAGGTTACTATAAAAATACACAATACGGGTAGAAGCGTGGACGGATGCCGTGTAACTTTTCATACATCCAATAACCAAAACGACGAAACACCGTCCCGGCTGAATTGCATGTCATTCGGCTGACTTTTATTTAAATAATCAAATCAAAAGTTATTTATTTGTATCGATAACAAAAAAAAAGAAACTATTTGGTCAAAAGTTTTTCGAAAATAAAGTAACTCAGTTCCTCAGTTCTGGTAGTTTATAAGTTTATGGTTTTTTTTTTTTCAACACACCAATTATTTTGTTGTTACAGCTCAGAGACAGATACAAGTGAAAAATTGTTGTTTTCGAAGTTCAAAAATGTAAGATTCAACGAAAACATCAATTAAAACGTTCACAATAGAAAAGATTTATGTTTAGTAATAAAATATATTTTCCAGACTACTGCGAGTTAGATTATAAAGTACATTTTGGTAAAAATTCAAGTCTATAAAATTAGTTAGCTCATCTAAAATTATCTGGTGCGGTTAAGTTCATGAAATGATTAACCAATAATTGAACTTGTATAACATTTCATTACATACCAATTATGATAGTTTTAAACTTTTTAATGTTCATAAAATAAAATGGTGTTGTTAAATGAACATACTATTGAGATCATACTGTGTTAATTTTTAATAAGTGTAAAAAATTAGACATAATCGATCAGTGCCAAACTGTAGTTAGAAAATCCTCAAGGCAAAAAAAGTCAATAAGAATTATATCACTTTAATAACTATTTAATAATAGTCAAATTATAATTTATATCTTTAATATCTTTATAGTGTATAAATACTATATTGTTACACTTATGTCATATTATGTATGCCTTAAACTTTTGTTACTTTTATATTTTATAGAATAATATATTCTTTACGATTGGAAATTATTTTTCAACTTAAAAGGAGTAGATACCTACTAATATACATACATATATATAATATATATGATGTGTTGTAAACCATTCAAAAAATTAATCTTTTTAAGAGAAAAATAGCCTCTTTGTGATAGCATACCTCGTATGTAATTTTTGTTTATTTTCCCCAAACAGACGGCTGTTTTTAGACAAACTAAAAGCAGTTAAGCCTTCTTGAAACTAATTATTATTTTCCAAACGGACAGCTGTTTATAATTAATATATTTTAGTACAGTTGTATTACTTGAACGTCTTGAACAAAATATAATTATTTATTGTAATTTTAGGTTATACATTTATGTTGAAACAATAAAACCAAAAATAAAACAATTGTATTATGTGAACCGTATTTTTATTTTTTATTTTAGTATACCTATTTTTTTTATCCTTAAAAAGATTTTTTATTCTCTGTTGGCTGTTTAGATACAAAAATGTATGGATTTTTTTTCGTTCAGTGTCTAAATAGATAAATCATCACCACCTCATATATCCACCAATTACTTTGCCTCCCATACGTTTAATTGAATAAAGTAATAATGATTCACTCATTATTTTAAATTAATTATTATATATCAATATTTTGGATAATACTATTAAAAAAATATATAACAAAATAAATATTTACATTTTCTTATGTATATTCTTGTATATACTCGAACAAATCATTAAGTTTTGCAAGACGCCAGGACGTGCTTGTTTTTGATCTTCGTCGGTTCGTTTTATACAACTTCAATATTAATCGTTCGAGTCTATAAAAACTAAAAGAAAAAAAATAATTCTTGATGTTTGCGCAGGCGTTTTGGTATAGATTACTACAGTAGAAAAAACATATTCCGGACGGACTGTTATAATATGTTGTTGTGGAATAGAACTCTTCTGACTTTATGGCTTTTCAAGAACAAGAAAACAAGTTTTTTCATTTTCTTTTTTTATTCGGTATTTTAAATTTTGAAACCAGTTTCAAGACACATCTGTAAGTTTTCTAGGTTTGATCGTGACAATAGATATATACGTACGAAGAACAAAGGAATTGTACCGGAGTGGATAAAATATCACATTTTGTACCACGCAAGAACGTGCGGCGTTTTCTAATTGAACGCGTAAAGGAACATCGTTTACATATATTTATATAACTATTTATATTTGCTCGTCATAAAATAAGGAACCTACGTTTTATCATTATAGGTAAACTGTTTATTTTTCATGCTAATTGGTTGCATAATATTTTAATTTGAGTGCTTACATAAAACCGTTTCAAACACTACTACATTAGTTTTATCACAAATGAAATACATAATTAAATAAATAAATTTATAGATAGGCTAAATAGGTTAAAAAAAGCTATAATAAATTGCTAGTTTATTTTTATAAACAAATGTATAACAATAGTCAATAAATATTGATTGATATATTATGTACCTATTACCAATTATGTTTCAAATAAAATTATATACATTCTGTATTTAGAACATTTTTATAAACTTACACAACTTGTTAAGTTTTTAATTGAAAAATATATAATTTAAATTATGTAGTATACCTATACCAACGAGTATGTTATAAAATTTCAACAAATATAATAACATTTATCGATAAATATAAACTTCTAATAGGTCTTTTGAAATAATAATAATTAGGTTTACACAACATGTATAGACGTGCATCTCAAAAATTTCAAAAATTTCATATAATAATATTACACATAATATAATATTATGAACGAAAAATGTTATTTTATAACATGTACAAAATGTAATCTGCTCCGTGTATACTATATAATTCACAGAATAAATAATGCTTTTCATGGAAAGAGAATATTATCTTCATTGAAACAACAATTTTACTTAATGGATGTAACGTGCCAATGTAACATATTTCTTTCACATTTGTTGTATCTATTTTCTTTTATATAATTTGTTCATTTTGATTTTCATATTATAAAGGTTAAAGAACACGTTCCATACATTAATTAAATTTGATGTTTATTCTTTCTAAAAAGTACCTTTCACATTTTGCAATCATTGGGGTTGGTAAAAACTATATACTGTCTAGCGAAATGAATCAAGTTTATATTTCAAGTGAATACAAAAAAAGCTTAATATCGTACATTTATACATACCTAGCATAAATGTAAAATATAAATTTGCAATGTATATTAATTAATTTAATCTAACTTATAAGTATTGAATTAATAATTGTTTTATGATTTTCCATGAATGTGTATTATAACTTGATCAACACTAAATTTAATAAATATATTATATTATACATATATTTATAATGACTAAAACCATAATTTAATATTTAAGTTCAATTAATAAAGAAAGAATATACAACACTTGCATAATTTTATTATTAAACCTAAAAAATGGAAATTTAATAAATATAAAAATGATATCAAGAACTTTTAAATTGTTTTTCTGTAGAGCTGTATTTAAATCTGTTGTTTGACTTGATATAATGAATATGTGCTCTGTTTAAATATATTTGGTTGGTTTTATAAAAGGAACAACGATAACGAAATATTAAAACGAAAGCAATTGTATTATAAAACAAAATAATAATAAAAAAAAAAAAAAAAAAAAAAACGAAGAATCAAAACAAAAAAAATATACGAAATCTGTATAAATTGTGTTTACAAAAAAATTAAAAATCTCCTTTTCTACGACCATAATCCGCGTTGACACGTGCGTGTACAACAATCAACAGCGCTGTACGGGATCATTTAGATTACAATATTATAATGAAAGTGCTGTGGAAAAAAACAATCTATTTGGGTCCACAGCACACTAGAGGACGATAGAGAAGCTGCTGCAGCATACATTGAGACTCCAGACCAGCTGTTGTTTTTCTATCGTACATCGAGTACATAATACTACCATTGTTATCGAAAATTATTATTCTATTATTATTATTATTATTATCGTCGTTGTCAAAGCCTTGACATCGGTTATCTTTTAATTAGCCTCCGCAGTGTTATAACCGGTTACAAGACAAAAGCCCATTATTTTCTATTATTGTACGTGTTTATTAATATCTAATAATAATCATTAGGTATTATGATCTGCCGACTACCAATCTAACGGCTTCCGGTAAGTTTACCATGCGGCATGTATGATGTAGTGATTTACGTACTATAGGCGAGCAGTCCTACAAAAAAAGCTTAACGCAACGATGAGTCGATGAATATAGACGTGTAATATGCCAATGAGGACCATTGAAAAAGAATCATATATAATGTTTAGAATCAGGATTTGCTTACTTTCAGGATCGAACCAAAGCTTTTTTCTAAATCACACGAATAAAACACTTTAGACGTATATATGACTCGTATGCATTATAAGATATATATTATTTGAAACGTTTACACTGTTACCTGTATAATAAATAACATTTTTGATATATTATATTAAATATTGTATTTTATTTTTAAAATGTTAAGTTCTAACTTAAATATCTAATTTATCTAATCTTATATTTTAATAATTAACAATATAACATTAAATTTGAACTATAGGAATCGGTGAAATTTAATGTTTTGCTTATACCAAGGTCCAAAATACATTTTAGAATATCTATATTACTTAAAGGTAATTTATACAGTATATACGAGTAAATTATACATTAAGTAGGTACATTTTGAATCTATATATTGTGTTTATTGTGTTTATACCAACTACAATCCTACATAGAAGGTATATAATAGTTTCGGCCGATGTTTACAGAAATCACTGACCGAAATATACCTACTATAATATTATAATATGTCTCTTATTGTTACACAACGGCTATGGCAATAACCATAGTAACCACTACTACCGTTGCCACCCCACTACCTTATCACAGAAATCCTCCTTATATTGTCTGATCAGCCAACATACCGACTGTCTTTTGATCCGGACCGATGAACTTCTACGCTATCAGTAAACCCCGCACCGACGATCTTCAATAACCAATTTGAAATTTCTATTTTATCATCCATCCATGCATATAATATTAAATATATATATATATATATATATATAGATTATTTAGTAATACCACGAAGTTACGAAGTTCTAACAACCCACCCTTACAAACCGTACGTAATGATCGTCCTAGAACCTCGGAATATTCTGTCCCAGTTCTAATAATGGTTTTCCTAAAGATGTTTAAACTATCACATGATATTATAAATTTGGGTAGATATTAAATTCTAAGCTAAATAATTTTTCAATTTTACTAAATAAATTAATGAATTTAAATAATACTGTATCATCAATGAAACATAACATAGCCTTTTTTATAAGTATTTTCTTGCAAATAATTAGTTATATATATATATATATAAAAAATCTCATATTAAAATAATTTTTTAAGCCAATACAATAATTTATAAGCATAAGAATAAAAAATAAAATAAAATAAGAATTATTTCATATAAGACTACCTGTATTTTATGAATATCCAAGATAAATATTGCATTATTATACGACGGCTGAGAATACTGTTTTACAATGATTACATTGTTGATATGTTGATTTAATAATAATATTATCTAAAAATTAAAATAAATGATATAAGTACAATACAATAATACAATTTATATTTTATAGTGTATACCATACACAGTGTACCTACATTGAACATAAGCTAGAGTAGCTATACAGTAATATAGTATATAACGGTAAATATACAATATATTATAAATATTAAAGTTTTCATAGTTTTACTATGTATGGTAATATAAATTAAAATAATTATTTGTTAAATGAAAATATTTCTAAACAAGAAATAAATATTATTAGCCGTTCTATAACGCAACAAAAATTTAATTTCATATTAATTAACTGGCATGGCAGTAGTTTTAAAAACTAATTTTTGTTTATGATATGAATTTTGAAAAAAAAAAATTATATACTCGCTATTATTATATTATGATAAAGTTATATTATAATATGAAAGCTTATTCTGTGAACATTTACACAAACGAAATACACAGAATACACTATGCTTCGACATGCTGGGAACCTGGCCTTCTAAATGAAAACAATTTATCTCCATGCTAATATCAAATTTTCCGACAGAATATCGACAACCCGTAGATCATTAGGGGGTTAACTTGGAAAAAACATTGTTGGTCACATATCTCTGATTATAATTTGATCCATATAATTTGAAAGTAGGTATTTAGCATATTTTTCAGCAAGCTCATGAGTATAAAAAAAAGTTTTATGTTAAATTCTCAATTAAGTATGGGCATTATTGTAAACCTACTCACTCGTACAACATGAAAATTAAAAACAATAAGTATAGAGAGTACATGGTGTATTATGATATTATGATCTAGCTATATATTTATGTATAAATAACACCGTTGAAAAATTATAGCACGTACACATGCTAGACCGGTTCGCACTGAAATTAATATAATACATATATGCAGGTTTAAGCTAATATACATGAAATCAGAGATATCTATAATATAATATGTACGCAACTGCTGCAGCAATACAACAGTATTATTAATTTAAATATATTCAATTTTAACCTAGCCAAGGCTGCCATCGTGGGTATTATTATACACCCATTGTTTTGCATCGTCTATATCGAGATTTCGCTTGCAATTTTTTTTTCATTTTTAAATGCGTTGTTATATTATGGTTTTCGGTGCATAATATTATTTTATACTATTTAGTCATGACGAAACAGCATAGTAAGACTGGAAGAGCGTTGATATCTTCAACCAATTTTATCAGTATTGGCATTAATTAATTTATTATTCAATTTTCGATTATTTATTTGGCTCATATATTACATGTATAATATTTACATTTCATACCACATACGAGTTAATTAGGAATGCAGTTCTCCTAAATTTATTACTCAACTTTTAAAATATATTAAATTATAATTGATATTACCAATACTTATCCTTCACAAAATGTATCTCAAATTATTTGAAAAACACAGAGAACATGCAATTAGTTAATTATTTTAAATATACCAAATAAACACCAAAATATTATGGATTGAGATTTTCTAGTGAGGCGTTAGTTATTTAAGATCATATTTCAATAGTGAGACTAGTAGTGTCTCCCATTAGATAATCTCGTTTTTCAGAAGTTTGTCTCGCATTTCTAAATAATGCTTCACTGCGTTATCCAGCATTTACGAAAATTAAATTTTACATATATTTTGTCATTTTATAGGACGCTGTATACTTGTATTAGATCAAAGTTGTATTTTATACAATAAAATAGTTAAACTGCAATCTCAAATATTAATAAAATATAATAACCAAGTTAAACTTAGATTATACATGTTTAGAATTTTATGAATTAAAATAAAACATTTTTCAACAATTTGTTAAAAAAAAAAACATGAACGTTTTAAAATGTATAATATGGATGCTTGGTATTTGTCTATAATTTATTTATAAAGTAATAGAAAATAATTAAAAATTAAATGAAATGAAAAATATTTGCGATTTTTATGTATTTATGAGTTCCTTTTTTGAGTTCCCCCTTTAAAATAATTATGGTCACATTATATTTTAAAGATGCTTTAACAAAAAAAAAAAAAATACTCTTGGACGTCATGTATAGGTATTATTAGTGCGACGGAACGGTAATGTACATTTTGGATCTAGATTACCTGTATACATATTATATTATAACAGTTGTATCTTAAAAGTGTAGAATGAAAAATAAACGAATTTACTATTTAGTAGGTAGGTTATATCTTGTAATATAATATAGGCATTTATCATAAGTGTGGTTGTATAGGTACATACAACGAGTTGGTACAACGACTATAATAACACATCATTACAGCACACAATAAAAACATCATGATATTTGTGTATAAAATAATATATAACACAACCGTTTAATAACCAGAAAAAGTACGTGAATGTTATAGTAAAGCGTAGCAATAGGTGCACGACGATAAAATTTCATAATGTTATTTAAGCGTCATTAGCATAACAAGAAATCGGCCGAATCCTGAAAATGGCCGGAGAAAATGTACGTATATAGAGTAATATTATGCGGATGATCTCATTAGTAGTTTAGAAGAAGTGGTAGTAGTAGGAGTAAGAGCTGGGCGAATCGATGTGAATATAGTTATGAAGTTCGATATCAAATTTTAATTATTTTAAGTCAATGTAAATTTATTGATTACGTTAACGACACGGGAATGATGCCATTTCAAAGATAATAATTATAATTTAGATAACCCGTGCTGTATAAGAGAGATAAAAAAAAAAATAATCTATTTCCTGACAGAAAAAATACCTCCCGGTAGTGCTTCACTTTTTCTGAGTAATTAATTATAAATGTTGCGTATTGTACGGTGAATTATCATATTCGTATAATAATAATAATGTTCGTACTGTTGAAATGGTTATGTAAATGTCTGCACGCGCCTACAAATGAGAAGAAACTATTTAAAGTTTATGTACACTAATAGTAAAATAAATAAGTATACTAGTCGGGCAATAAACACATGTTTTTTTGTTTTTTAGAGCATGAGTATATTGTATGTGCCCTTAAATATAACGGATGCAATAAACAAATAAAAAACAACAACATTACGTAAATATAATAACTATACTTACAATTATTATTATTTTTATTATTATTATTATTGTTAATATTATTTAAGCAACGTGAAAGGAAACAAACACGCGTACCTACACATGAAAATAATTGGCCGTAGAATGATTTCAACCGCCAGAAAATTTTAGCCATGAAGAAATGATCGAGTGATATAAACATTTTTGTAATCTCGTCCGAAAAAAATAAAACAAACTATAACACAAATCAAAATTGTACCTGTGTTAACACAAGGCTGCCGGGCATTAACGAGTTAATATTTTAAGTTAATTTTAAATGTTTGACCTCAAGAGTGGTTACGAATAATAACGTTTGATTTATATTAACATGACGTTTTTTTTATATAAAAATACTTTATATAACAAGTAGGTAAATTTTTATTTCAATTCCAAGTGTTTTATAAGTAGGTAATTAATAAATTCAAATAATACGTATATGTCAACAGTTCAACCCCCACCTCCAAACAAACCGTAATTTGGAAGTTGTGTATATATATCTATCACAAGACACCTACCAGTCTACTAGGCATTTTCACTTTTAAAATAAACTAATCAAGTAGTTAAGTAACGCATGCAAGTACACAGAGTTAACAATTATTGATAGGCTTACCCAATCTATCCTATATACAAAATGTGTCATGGTAAAAATATTACTATAGATAAGACTATACGAGTGATCTTTCAATCGGTAAATAATATTACTAATGCATAATTATTATTTATTATTAAATATATTATTATTATTTTAATAATTCCATTATAGTACATAAATCAGAACTTTAAATCAATTTTAATTAAAAAAAAAAATTGTTAAAAAATCAGAATTAATATAAAAATCGAAAATGTTTATTAATAATATTAAAAATTCTTACTGAAATTAAAAAAAAAAAAAATTAAAATCTATAATTTAGATAAAAAAATATGTATATAATTTAATATTTACATCATAATAATTAATCTATACAACAGTGATGTTGCAGTTTCTTATGCAATCTATTTGCTGAAAAATTGGTATAGAACTCTAGAATAGCAAAGATAAGAGTGTATAAAGTAATTATAATTTGTGAGACGTGGGTAAATAAACTAGAAACCTAATAATTTATTATTTATACATATATATATATATTAGTAAAATATAATTAAAATAAGTATTATTTCATAATAATACGTGGAGATTTTTTTAAATAGCCTAATATATAACATGTATATATATTCAACACGAGTAATTGAAATCACTGAAATAAATTAGCATATCGTTATTTGGAAGAAGAAAAAAGAAACAATGTAGTTTATCAATAAATTAATCTCCTCATTTATACATCCGTAACCACAGTCGATCGCACAGTCACAATCACAGTCTCCTCGGATCACATTTTCATAATAACAAATACAGAATTATATAAATATAACATTAACCATGACCGTGGCCTATTTTTTGTGATACACGCATATTATACTTAATATAAAGGTATAAACATGTTTATAGTGTAGAAAATATAATATTATTACAAGACGCGTTGTCGTCGTCACTTCTGTAACGAACACGCGAGAATATTGTTATTGAAAAATATAGTACCTATAATATTATGATACAAACAAATTATATTGTAATTCATCAGTACGTCAATGGAAAGATCCTGAACTTCATTTAAGTTTCAATGGAGAGGGTGGAAAGAGTCCGCCATCAAGGATTAAGATTAGATTAAAAAATATTTTTCAGCAGAAACATAAAACGGGGTGAATTCCTTCTTTTTTTTTATCCCCATCAGACGTGTACTGGAGCGCTCTACCTCAATTAATTCCCATTTGGGAAAAGTATTTTATTAAGGTGAATTATATATATTGTTTCCACGGGAACGCGTTTAAGTTTGTGATGTATTCCATTACTTTCTGTTAAATTTTTAACAGACTTAGAACTATCAATTTAGGAGTAAAGTAGGAATGGTTAAAACTGTGCGTGAGTGACCGAAGAAGTGGAAGTCAGTCATTACGGTCATTACTTATTAACAAATAATAAACTGAAATTAAAATCTAAAACTGTTGAGGTTGTTAAGGTCATCATTTGAAACTATCTTCAAATATTTTATTTGTATAAATATCCTATTAACATTATACGTCACTCAATATTTTTTACAAATATGATTTTATATTGCTAAAATGTTTTTAAAACTATAAATGTTAACTACTTTTATTAATTTAAGTTTGGTAACATATTAGAAAAAAACGAGAACCTCTAATTAAACTCACCTTAATAAAGTACTCAGTTGTATATATTTCAATTAACGACTACAGCGGTAGGTATTAATAATAATAAAGTCTTAGCTAAAAAAAAAAAATTGAACCTAGATAATAAACCTAAGTGTTTAAACAAATTAAAGGTATTTTTTTCATTCGATTTCAAGAGCTTAGGTCAATAATATCGAAAAGTTCAACTTACTTCCATAGATTGTTATTTGTAAATACATAGTTTATATTGTAATGGTTTTACCAATAGAAATAATAGAGAACAAAATGAAAATATTATAATTTATAACATTTCCTATAATAAAGTAAGTACTTAAGTATCTATCTTACATTGTTTGATAAAATCTTTTGGACAAACCTTTTTAATTTTCGAAATAACGAGTGTTCTTTGTAACAATAATCACATGGTCAAATGGTCTATAAATAATAAATATTATAAAAAAATTAATATTGTCAACATGAGAAATTAAATCAGAGTCTCGATAATTGTATGAATGTTATTAATGTAGAAATACATATTCTTCATTACTTATTAATTACCTATCATTAAAAATTAAAAAAGTAGCAACCTGTCCAATCTACTTTTAAGTACTTACTCAATAGTCAATTGCAAATTTACACGTATAATATAATTATACTATGTACAAAGGTGTTTATTACATAAAACATCAAAATATAACATGACGTAACCATATTATAAATTATTGATACAAAATTAATTTTTAATGTAATGTTCACTATTGTGTCAATCCTAATGTGAAATATAATTAATAAAGATGACACCTCTTAAAGTCGACAATTATTTTATTTCCATAACATATTATACATACCTGCAAATAATACATAGGTTTCAACAATTGATTTTCAATTTTAATATTTTATTTTAGATCACTATGCTTCGATGAGTTGTAGATCGTATAATTTTGAAATCGTGATATGAAACTGCTGTCTATTATAGACATGTTTAAGGAGAAAAATATAGGCAAATTGATATAGCGGTAAATTAATGGCTTGTCAATGTTTGACATTATAACGAGTTTAAGTAAGTCTAATCTAATAGTGTGCACATTTATTATTATTATGATCACTGTTTACAAGCCACTCGAAAGGATATTATGTAAGATGATATCGTTCGATATAACTATATTGGATTATTGATATGATTTTTAGTATTTCAAAAACTGTTTATGTAATAATAAAACAACACGAATATAAAATTTGATTTTTTTTTCACTCGTTAAGGTTTGAGTTAAAAAAACAAATATTAAAGTTCACCCCATACCGATTAGCTAATGAAAAAAAATCCATTTTTAAAATTAAAATCCACCTCACCAAAATGTCATATATATTTTCAGCAGATCAAAGTCAACGAATAAAGCATATTATAATGTTTGTGTAACGAGAGAAGTTCTATTCGATGGCCGTATGAAATCAAAATAATTAAGTTCAAGATATGGTGGTTAACCTACGGAAACCGGTATCACGAGTATGCAAAGAAACAGCAAGCTTTTGGTGTTTTTAGCGATGGTGCAGATACTTTGATACCGTTGACCAATACACCCAATCTCGTATTTCCACATTTGTATACTATACTTTACTGTCTAGGCCGGTCATACAAACGTCGACTACTCGTTTAAAATTATTGATAATATTATGCAACACTATAATCATTGCTATATTTATCTACAGAAATTCTGTAAGTCATTCGCTTATCCACATCATATTAAGACAACGCGAAAATGTTTTGATCGCGAACCGAACGATATGACAGACGCGGGGAAACAACCCGTGATGACTGTGTTTTTCTCAGACCGTCGGACTGGCTAATAGTTGATATGATTGAACCACGGATCATCGTGGTTTTAACCGCTCAAAAGTATACCATTTATATACGAGATCACTGAATTCATCCGAATGCACACAGCTGTCATATGTTACTCAGTCTAAAAGGACAACTTATGTTAGGTGATGACTGTTATATTCTCGACAAGCGAAGCGCAATTCACTTCTCTATAATTCTTTAGCCGATCAATGGAAAATATTTTATAATGATATTATATACCTATTCGATATTTTCACAAGCTTGTAACCGTAGTAATCGTCGTTAGTTAAGCCGGGTTTAAAGCTACGTTGTCTGTCCTTGTCTCGTGTCCAAAAGTTGAACTCGGCCCAACTTACGGTAGATCGTGGTTAATGAAAAATACTACGATTATAACAGCTAATAAGAATACGAGATAATATTTACACGACGACGTAGCTGTAAACTTGACTTTAGTCTGTCTGGGTAAAACGCGGTAATCGCCATTATTTTCAATGCGTTCGCTGAGCTTTTAGATTTTCGAACGAACGAATATAGTTCATATTCACGTCCGTAAATCTGGAAAATGTTTTATACCTACTACATTAATATTTCGACTTTAAATGTTATACGAATTATGCGTATGTTATAATATGTGAAAAAGTATAAATACTACCCATACTTTTTCGGTCGACCACATTTCTGTACCAAACTGTCTTTTTGAAATTATTTTGATAAATTTATGGTAAAAAATCTTTAGTTATGTCACTTATGTATAATTTGTTGATTACACAAATAATAATATATTAATAAAAACATAACATATGCTATGAAAATGTCACCATTGCTTTCTTTCCCTTAAATACGTCCCTGGATCCTCGTTCTCTCCGTTCCGTGTTACCCGATTCTTCCGGATGATGTTACAAATTAAGACGCACAACAATCCAGCACAGCATCCTATATTTTTGTATAAAAACCTGTTATAATATATTATTTTGTATTTTTAAAATTATTTAAGTTAAACTCTTTCTAGTATATTATATTCTTTTTTGATAAACATTTTACACAAATTTAAAAATTATAAATTATAATATTTTTTTTTACTATAAATAGACTTTTTATGATACTGCTGTAATATGTATTTCAGTAGTAAGTAATTTTAAAACTACAGAAAACCGTTGAAAAACAGACTTTGAAAGATTTTCAAAATCATTTTTCGTATCCGATATAATTTTGTATCACTCTGTTTACCATATGCATTAACAACCGATACATTTTACTATTTTGCACCTTAGGCGAGCGAATCAATGCGAGTGGAATTTATGACATTGATAACTTAGATGTGGTTCTTATTTTTTAAATTTTATTTCGTATAATGTGTGCTATATAAATTTATCCTGACTTCTACTACCCGTGCAAAATTCTTGGTTACATTATTGCTGAATTGAGTTACAGAATTACGGTCGACTCGTTTTTGGAAACACCCAACAAACACATATTTCACAAAACAATGTAAAGACGATCAACCATCACCGTTATTGAGGTTATTTTTTTGTTATTTTTTTTTAAAAATAAATACTATAAAATCACCATAGTCTTTTATTCTTTTACATCATCATCATTGGCGAGTTTCCAAAATTAGAGATCCCTTTCTTACGTTATATTACTATTATTATTATTAAAATGTGCTGCTCGCGATTGTATCAACGTAATATATATTGTAATATAGTGCGCTCATCCGATATATATACATACATATTGTATACATTATAATATATAGTAAATAATATGTAGTGTGTATATTGTATCGCATGAATACACTCAATCGCGACCCATAGTTGCATCATCCCAACGTCATTTATCAAAAATACCACAATGTTTATATAGCAAGTGCGGTGGGGTTGACAAAAATCTCTTTTACATGTGGTGCAGGTCCATACCGTTCTATAATATAAAGAGGATGTATGGCATAAAAGAAAATAATAAATGATAATAAAATAAATAGATCCAGTAAATTATAACAATAGTAAAGTGAATACAATATGATGTGGAGGTGTATATAATTGAGGACTTATGGTCCCTTTTTTCAATAGGTAGGTATATAAAATCCTTTTATAAGACATGTCAATTTTATGATTATTACTTTGTAGTTTGTACATTATACAATACAACGTAAAAATAACTATAGGATACCAATTATACAAATACCTACTTATTTTATTTTAAATATGATTTAGTCGTGCTGATGTAATTTTTTGAAAATGTATGAAATTTATATATTTTATTATTTAAACGTAATGTTGAATAATAAACCTATAGATTATAATCACAGTGGAAAACAATAATTGAAAACGTTTTATTACAAAACTAACGGTACAAATTACTAATTAGCCATGTATTTATTCATATGTGTTTAGGTAGTATATAGGTACTACTTATTAATTATTAAATTTGTATTAATCAATTATTATTTAATTCAAAAGTCTTAATGTTTCAAAGGTTCAAATTTGTTTCTAGGCTAACAGATTGAAGGTCAATGTCACCGAGTAAAAATGAACGAGTCCGGACTCTTTATAAATCAGTCGCCAAGAATACGTGGTTTGATCTTATTTACTTTAAATATATATTTAAACATTAGTTCCATACATAATATCGTAGCTATCTAGATATTGAACCGGTGCATTCGTACCGCTGGCATCGACACGTTATATTATCGTCTAAGACCTAAGTCATCTAAATTGATATAATAATATATCATTATAGATAACCTTAGACTGCTCCACACTCGTCGTACACAGGAGTGTCCAACTATGAAATGCAACAATTAATATAATATAGACATCACGATATAATATAGATTTTCTGATTTTCTTGGTATTTTAAGAAAATGATATAATATAATAAATTCAAACAAACGGACGAGTGACGAAATGTATTTACTGGGAACGTGTGCGTATTATGTTCACTATTAACATACAACAAGGGTGTAAGTAAGAATGAAGAAAAAGGGGAGGGAGAAGACACAAAATATCATGCATCTATAGTCGTATAAATGTAAATTAGACACTTTTAGTTTTAAAAAGTGATAAACCATATTATGCATAAATACAATACCTATAAACAATTGTAGGTATTTATTATTATTATTGTACATGCAAAAAATAGGTTGTTGTAACAATAAAAATATCTTAGTTAACCTACGTTACACAAAGCAAAAATTAAAAGAACTTTTTGGTAATTTATTTCTTCTGACTTTTTACTAAATGCTTTGCACGTTCAAAAAATGTCATTTATATGTGTAACATATAAGTACAAATAAATTGTGATAAAAGTATATTGATCTATATACTCTTTGGTTTTAATCGACTATTAGTGTTTGATTTTTTTCAAACTATTAACATCAAGGTTCGGAAAATGAATTAGTAGCTTAACTAAAATAAACGAAAAGTATTAAAAATGCTGTAAATAATTCTTTGCATTTTTTTTTTTTTTTTTTTTTGTTAAGTTAAAAGAAAATTAAAAAAATAAATAACTTATTCATTTGAATTGAGTTTAATTGTATTTCTATGTAGATAATTTAATTTATTATGTAATAATATTATAGTATTAAGTTCTAAATGTAATAGATTTTTTAAGAGTAGGTGTATTTGAAAATAAGCTCATTAAATTAGGCTGAGGTAGTTCGATTAAAAACCAACTCGATTTTTGTACGAAATTAAATCAAGTTAGTAAAGACGTATAAAAGTATAAAACTAGTAAATTCCAAAAATACAAATAAACTTAATTCTGAAAAACATTATATTATACTTATATTGTATATTTTTATATATCACTCTATTATCATTGATTTGCTCCACTTCAATGGTCGAAAAACCTTTTTATAATGTGAATACACCTACAGAATTAGCAACCTCCATTTTTATGTATATCGACGAAATATAAAACGACAATATGCTTTTATTATAACAACAATTCAACGCGTTTATTGGGACGACGACATTGGATACGTATAAATTAATTGGAGGTATACCAGGGAAATCGAAACGTTAACCGTGTCCATGACGATGTGTCTAAAGATGTTGCATCAGCCGTTTCACCGTTTCCGTGTTCCACAGAACTCCGTTCACCATTTACCTACATATAAATTATAATGTGTTTATAATAAATATGTATTATTATAACACGTTCTATACTCTTCAAAAGCTTTTTAAACTAAATCATTTATTGATTATTATTATGTTGTTATTTTATTTGAGTACATTTGCATATATAAATATATATATATATACATATATACATCGAGCATCTATAATCAATAAATAATTTATAATAGGCATATATAGTCTAAATATTATATAAGTGTTAGAAAAACGTTTGTGTATATTTTTATATGATCATAATATGATTATTGATAATACACCGAAACATTTATAAGTGCCTATTCGTGTGAAAATGAAAAAAAAATTTACAACATATATTGTATTTAGTTGAAATAGTGTCACTAGGCTCCTTTTTGATCACAGTTATTGTCATCTCATATTAAATATATTTATTGTTTCTTAATTTTATGGATGTATATTTTCTTATTTATTTTTAGTCATTTTAACGATAAAAAAATCTGATATGACGTAATAGTATAATATAGTTAGTAAAACACATGGCTTTAATAGAAAACATAATGATTTAATATTATATTATATAACTATGTTATTCATTTACAGAGTGATAGTTTTCCTCTAATAATGGATTTTTCCAAGTACTCATGTATCTCATGTATACTTAAAGTTACTATTTTATTAAGTATACTTAAAAAAAACTCTAAAAATCAGAAATAAAATACATTTATTAATAATTGTTATTAAAGGGAAAAAAATCGGATTGATTATGCTTTGATGAATCTTTTTATATTAGTTGTATACATATAAATATGGTCATTATTATATTATGTAGCATTGTAATATTTTGTAGATTTTGAGTATGAAGAAAAAAAATGAACAATGATATCAACTTTGTATACTCGTATATGTGCTCAGCAACTTGGGTCCAAACTTCAAATAAAAAACAATTAAATTGTGTAAAGACTATAAAGAATGCGTCGAGTTAATAACTTTCACCTCCTTTGGCAAATATAATTTCAAAGATAGTGTATTTTTGTTTGTTATTGACAATTGCAATGTATAAGACGAGTATAATATGTTATTGTCATACTTACTTTCAAAATAACTGTATTTAGCTACGAATTTATTCACCAATACATCCCACTTATTATAATGATATGTTGTATTATAATATTTACGTTTGAAATTAAAATCGTTATCACGGCTCTCCGATTTAATAACGATATTATTATCATTACCTTTTAAATTATACACGTTGAGTATTATTCACTTCGACAACATCAAACTCATATTGAATAGATACTCATATAAACAATATAACATTTATATAACCATGGCATATACCTGTATTGAAAAATGAAAACGTATATTATATGTTATTATGCTTAAATGCTTAATGCAATTTAACACGGATTTGCGTCATATTTTGTTTTGTACAAAATTTCACCAATTTAGCAAAACAAAATTATATATAATATTTCGTATAATTAATTGATAAATAACAGTGTGTACATACCTATATAATATTATTCATAAAACACTACATGAACACGCGTCATTTACTGATTTACATCATATTATAACTTATAAGAATGATAATAAAACATGAGTAATATAATTATGTAAATGCAATTTTAGTTTAGCCGATTCTAGAGTTTTCGACCTCTAAAATGCATTATACTACTTATATATACACGTCGTGGGCAATGTTTGTGAATAAAATATATGGTAAAAATTTTTTACAAGACAAAATATAATATATATATAAGACGTATATTATGATTATATGTATTATGATATTATTATTATATCAATGCGAGGTCAATCGGTTTAATATATTTTAACCTAGTGCCGAAGGTATTTGAGATTTGTGTAGATATCAACTAGTGTTGGTATTCAAACACTATACCGGTTTATAGATTTTATAGCATATGCCTGTACAGAAAACTCGATATGTTCATCTAATATTTTATTTAGATCAAATAGCAAAAAAAAAATATCGCATTTAATTTTAAAGATCACATTATTAATTGATTTTAAATTCATAAAAAAAAATACTATACCTATATAGGTACCTACGCTTAATAATGCATAATATATTAATATTATATTAAAATAATATCATCTTATTATTTTCAACAAACACAAAATGGTTTACATAAATTATGAACGCAGAAATATGCAAATAATATAGCCTATGCCCTATATTATTGTATGTACTGCAGTTTATTGAAGGCATGTTAGTAGGTAGGTTTGACCTAAACTAGCGTTTACAATTTCGAAAAATTTTGAAGGCATATGAAAATATTTATGTGAACACTAACTCCAATAATAATAATTTACTTTACAAAGGCCGGAAATAAATGCAATAAGTATTATATAGTTACATAACTTCCATGTAAAAGATTTACCAAAATAATTACGATACTTCTATGTATTATCTATGTCCACTAAAATATCCGTATAGTGTTATAAGCTGCAAATAGACGAATAATTTTTTAATAACTGTATATTTAATGAAAATACCTAACTACGAACTCTAATAATTATTAAATTATAATTTATTTTTTAACCCTAAATTATAACCGATAGTGTATGAAGTATATATTTACTACGACCATCATATCATACCGACGAGGCATTACGACCCTCTACGATACCTCTACCTATAATATTATTCAATTAGAATATAGGCACGAATCCTAAAAAACTATAAATTAATAAAATATACTGTACTGTAATATATATGACTATAAAAGTAAAGATAAATCAGCATCCAGTATATTATTATTATTTAACAGTATAATTATAATACGTTAAATTCAAGGAAATTATTACAACAAATTTACAATAATATTATTATGTTTAACCTCGTCAACCCAGTCAATTATTTTTACGTTAGTAGAAAGTCAATTATTATTCTATCATTCAATTATTATTCGTGAATATTTTTTATATACTTTGTATTTATCGATTATCAAATTTTAGAAACCAACATAATATAATATAATACCATTCAACTATTGCATAATCATGTACCTTATTGAAATGGTACTTTGTTGTGCCTATAAACATTTAAATTATAATGCATTGTAAACATTTAAACACAAAATATTTACCTACTAATTTATTACGAACACATAAACATAATATAAAGGTACACATGATTAAAATTGTTGGTTTTCGTTTGGAAAATGTAAAATTCCCGTAACAAAATGTGCTTCAAAAGTGTAACGTTGTATAAGACATAAGTACATGCATACATCAAATTTAAATAAATATAAATAGCGATAACTTATGAAAAAGTTCAGGTGCGTACATTACATTAAATTATAATAATATATATTATATATGTTTCGGTTGATAACAATAATTAATCGTTTTAACTTTTAAGCAATGATGATATATATAATAATATGTAATATTATAGATTTCTGCGGCAGAGATAAACCTAATGACTCACTCAAGTCAAATAATAATAATAAAAAAAAAAACAATTGTTTTTTTTTCCTAGCGTGTGCAAAATATCATTAAAAAAAAATCGTACATAACTATGATAATCGATGCAGACGTTATTGGAACGTCCGTCTTAATAATAGACGTTTATATAATTCATCATTGTGCAATATTATGTTACAGAAAAATCTCAGGGAAGTTTTAAATTAACATATGAATAACATTGCATATTTTGCTGCTTTTGCATAAAATTAAAATCAATAGAACCGCTTATGTCCAAATTTTATAACGTTACACATTTATGTTGCTGAAACATGAATATAATGCGCTATCAATAGTGTGATTTTTAGATTTACTTTTTTTTTTAGATAGTTTGATGAAAATCGTTAATTCTGGCGATTTCTTGTTTTCACTATTTATCTAAAGATTAGAACTATTATAGTTTGTGCATCGTGGTTGTAATTTATTATATTGTATAAATGACAACATTGGACAATTTACAAATTATCTTTTTATTATTTTATGTTCTTTATTTTAAATATATATTATGTAATATTATTATTTATTAGTTTTCACTTGATAATTGGCCAACGTTATTTACAGGCCTCGGTAAAAATGTATTGGCAAAGAAAAAAAAACTAAAAAATATGGACTTATTTAAAACACATATATCTGCGCTATCTTTTTGCATCAATAAAATATTTTTACAAAAATAAAATGTGTAAATGCATACCCTGCAGTAACGTCTCTCAGGCTATTAGGCTCTCTTATATAGTTTCTCGGTGTAAGTATCATCCAACATCTCCGGTTGTTACGCAACTGACCTGCACTCCTCTTAATATATGATTTATTTCATAATTTATATGAGTATAGGCACTAGTTTTCTTTAAAACCAATATATTACCTTTATATACAAATACAGAACACCGTCAGTTAGTACTAGTAGTTAGTGTTATATACTTCTTATTACTACCTAACTTAAACAAATTTTTTATTTTGACATATATTACACCAATATATTGGTTTGTGATCCATGTAATAGGCGAGTACTGGATAGTAATGCATTTTTATATAATAATATAATCTGTATAATGTATTATTATTTTAAATATATATATATTATCTTATAACACGCTGTAATAACTTTTTGTTTGTATAACTTTTATTGACCAGTTTATTCTACAGTAACTAATAAAAATAAATAAAAAAAGTTAGTTACCATAATTTATACTTTACTGTACCTATTATTCGTATTACACATTTATACATATCCTTATATATTTATCCTTCAACGAAGATAGGTATCTAAGATTTTTGTTTAGGTAGGTACACTATGACTATATTTATATACGTATTCAACGACATTTTAAAATATTAAGCTGATGTGGATGGTTGGTATATTTTTGATTATGTTATATTTTTAGTAATTCTAATAACTCTATATCGAATTAAACCATCATGTGGTTAATAATAATAATAACAATAATACAATACCTAATAAAATTCATTCGTCATCGAATCTTAACTGAAACAACTTCTTTACAAAATGTGTGTACGTAAGCAATGACGTAGAGCCGTAAAACCATTTTCGCTAGTATCTATAGATACAGTACATAATATTATATATTTTCTCGATTTACGCTTAACCAAAAAAAAAAAAATTGTTTCTCGGCATGTGAAACAAACTAAATAGGTAGGTAAGTAAGTACTGCTAAGCTGTATAATAGGTGTCGAGTGGGTCACTGTTAATGAATTTTATTTGTATTCAATAATACATATCTCATTGTATACGAAAGAAAATTTTGAACGGAGACGGTAGCTTATATTACTAAATATATTTCATGATATATTTTTGATATTGCTATTAAAGTAATTTATTTTGTATTTACTAAGACTGACACAAATATTTAAGTACAAGTATAAAGTATTTAAGGCAATTTATTTATTTATTATTATTTTTATCATGTTTTAAGTTATAACAAAAAACTAATACATAGTTTTTAAAAAGTTGAATTTGAGTTATTTTATTCAATTTTTTGTTTGTTTTTTTTCAACATTTTTGAAAAGTAGGTACTGTGCATTTTTAATTTTTAATTCTCTTAAATACAAACTAGATCTTTACTATCATAAATCACTCTTAAAGTTGAAAATCGAAGTATTTTTTCAACTTTTTATCATGGTTACATATAATATACTAAAAAAAAAAATAGATTGATCTTCCAGCTCAGAATAATTTAAAATGAAAATTACACTTGAAATTTTATTCTGCTTAAAAAACTAAACCACGAATCACAATACTCTCGACGACCACGAGACCATATAAAATAATAATAATTTTTTAAGCTTCTTTTGTTAATCTTATAATATTGTATTATATGTATTTCAATCCGTGACTACGAAAATTACGTGCCCCAGCTATTAAATTAATATATATTTTGTTACAAATCGCTACGACAACCTTGTAACGAATCCTTTTTCTATTCACCGTAGCAACTACAATGACCATTGGCCGCGTCTCATCGTAATCGATCGCCACAGTTTCACACCTATATCGCGGGTGTATTACATATAATATAATAGCCGCACAAGTAAGGTAGGTACACGATACTCAGGTAGCTGGATCACACAGTATATAGTGTAGTACCTACAAGATATTACTGGTATTAGTATGAGAATATAATACCACAATTCATATGCGATTACTGTATGAGCGTGTGAGCAATCCGTATAGAAGATTGCATTATGTAGAGCTGTAGGAATAGTATATAATGTGTGGTTGCCATTAAAGGGTCTAAGGCTGAATATTGGGTGTTGTCATTACATGTCAGCTAGTATACCGAATGATCTTCGCGGAAGTAATTCGCATGCAGTCCCCGCGATGCCGTCGGTTTTAAACTGGAAAAGATTTATTAAATGATAATAGTAAAAAAAAACTATAATAATGAGGTATACTTAAAATTCGTTTAAATATAATGTATAATATTCTTCAAAATTATTGTTGTTTTGTTGAAACTTTTCAATAGGTATAATAAGTGGGTGTTCACTGTTCACCTTTAAAAGAATTTTTAGATACAAAGATACGAGATTTTTTTTTATTATTATCAATTTGGTTCTATAACCAGTATTACTGTTTTCGCTCATTTTTCAATTCATTAATAATAATAATAAAAAAAACCTATGTGACAGGTTACCATCGGCCGTTTTCTATTTGAGTTTAAAAAAAAAAAAAAACTTGTTTACTGTAAACGATAAAATAAAAATAATAATAAACAGAATATGGGAATATAAGTAAATATAATAATAATATTATAACAACGACTCTGTGGTGAAGAGATAGCTGATGAGTATATATATATGATATCATAATATTGTACATTGTCTATTTATGTGTGTGTGTGTGTGTCAATATTACACGCGTGGCAGTGAGATAGTTGTTGAGTGCGTGGTGGAACAACTGACGCAACATCGTTCCGACACCTACTCATATTATTGTATACCTATTTGATACACGTGCAGTGTTTTTTAATATATTCAAAGACAAAAAAACGTTAAGATTTAAAAAAAACCAGTCCTGGTAGATATATGAAATTGTTGAAATGTTTCTCATTTTCTTTTTTACCTCGAAACAAATCACAATAATAATACGCATATTATGTATATAGATAATATATATATTAAACACCTATACCAAAATAACTTTATGCCCAGAATGTCATCCACCCGTCTTTTTTTTTTAGTGCGTAAATACGTTTAAAAAAAATAAAACGTAACGAAAACATCCCGTTTGCGTCACGAGCTCCGTGTGCGTTTGTTTGTTTGTTTGCGTGAGTTTTCCAGAATTATCTCGATACGTCAACTTGAATAACATAATATTTTGTATTAATAAGAATGATATTATTTTTATCGTCTTCAGATTATAGTGTTATATTACATCGCAATTTTACTCGCAAGCACAACAAAAGAGCCTCATATTTTTCCTAGTATGAATTTAATATGCAATATACATATGTATATTGTAGTGGATATGAAATTTAAAATAATATAACCATGACATCTGAAAATATGGTTGTTTTCTCAAATTGTATATAGATATACACTAATATGTATTATGAATTATTATGATGATGCAACATACATTTTTATTTCGAGCAACCCGACAAAATGTGTTGCCGAGCATAAATTAACATTCAAAATTTTAAGCATTCATTAAACGACGGAAGTAGGTTCAAATAAACTTAGGCAATTATAATTTTCTATTCTTACTGCAAACTTTCACGGAAAAAAAAAATAAAAACAGAAAATCAAAAAAAAAAAACTGTAGATATTTGGTACCTACTTACATTTTGTTACATTTTCAACAAAAATATATTCAGTGATATTTGTAAAATAAACCATGAAAATACCGAAAACTTGATACATTATAAGTAATTAATGTATACAAGATAAAAAAAAGCAATAGTCTCGTATTTATATTATGTTTAATATTACATATTGTTTTGACTTTCGGTAGGGTTTCATTTGTATAATATTTAAATATGTAATTTGGCGTTTGTTATTTATGTATTATTTTGGAATAAAATAATATGTAAACAGTAAACATATATGTATTTTTTTTATGACGCCACTCGTTAACGTCAATGTTAATACTCAGCAACAAAGAATTTGGAAAACAATATTTAAAAAATGTATATACCTATACTCTATAGTCTATAGCGTACTATTTTTTTCGTCGAATAAAACTATAGGTTTAATATAGTACGTCAACATGTAACATAATTTCGACGACGGAACGTAGGTAATCATCAAATTGCTCAAAACCTCGATACTCGGTAGACATAATATAAATATTTAAATATTGTCTAACTGATTATAATGTATTATCAAAAATATTTTAGGCATGGAAATATCTAATATATTTTATATACCTGCAGTATAGATTGTATTAAATCATTATTAGTTATTTCATTTTATAGGAAAATTTTAAATACATAAACAATTTTCCAATAAAAATATAATACACAGATAACAAGGTTTACGATGAACCAAAAACAAAGTACCTAATGTCTAAAAAAAGTCATCACTTATCATATAGTAGTATTATAATGTAGTGCAAAACAACACAGCGATTTGAAACCTTGCAAAAACCGGTTTAATGATGCAAATTATAGGTCAATTGAATAATATTCTATTTTTCAATAAAAAATTTTATCAACAACCTATCAAACTGACGTATTATATTATATTCCTTACCTATTTATGTATTCTTAAATTGAATACTAAGTAAATAAAATTCTCTAAGCAAATAAATGAGAAAGAAACAAATTTTAAAATTATTA
Source organism: Aphis gossypii (assembly GCF_020184175.1). Taxonomy (NCBI): domain Eukaryota; kingdom Metazoa; phylum Arthropoda; class Insecta; order Hemiptera; family Aphididae; genus Aphis; species Aphis gossypii. The sequence goes on along the minus strand of NC_065531.1, from coordinate 56,846,077 downwards.
ATAATCATAATACTATGTATATTATATAATATATTTTTGCTTTTAAAAGGACTAATTTATTGTACCTAACTACTTGCTAAATATTAAGTATTTTTATCAAATTCTGGTTTTATTAAAAGTCATTTTTAATATTATTTTCAATTTTTTGTAATATTATACAAATAAGTTATAGCATTATAAACACAGTATAATATATTGATTTAATGACTTACAACTTACAAGGGACTAAGAAAATTAATCGTCATAAATGTTAGGACGGAATAAAAGTAATTAGTTCAAAAAAAATGTATAAACTAACATTTTAATAAATTACATCAACATTAATTTTAATCTAAAGTCATACTGTTATCGTTCACGTATCATAATGAATATTAGGTAGGTACAAAAACAAAGAATAATCAATTTATGAGGTACCCATTTATGTATGACGTACGATTAAAATAAGAAACTTAATTTTAAAAATGCTATTTTTTTTTTATACTTAAAAAAACTATTATTCGTGCGTTTTCGCCAACAAACTGACTAAGTGACTAACCTAAATTTAAATAAAAGACGAAACGATTTATCAACTGCATCATCTTAATTATAATTATCTACATGATAAAATTATACCATTTGAATAACTGATAAATCGTAGACGTTATAGGTATGCGATTACGAAACAATAATAATTACATTATTGTTCCTTGATAATTTGGTCGTTAAATCAGTTTCGTCGTTATAGCGTAATCGTATACCGTAAACTTTAACATTAAATTAGTAGCAAAATATTCGGACTATCATATCGTTATAATCGATTTCTACTGTAATACATTAAATTATATTTAATACTTATTAATTCTTACTTTTCGAAATGTCTTTAAAATGCCTTACAAATCAATGTATAACAAATGTAATATAATAAATGCATTTTCAATAGGACTTCCTCATATATAAGTTATAAAATATATTTGCGGAACATTGTACAACAAAGGATTTGTATGTTGTAAAATTCTATTCAGTAGGAAGGTATAACAATGCATTTTTAAAAAACAAAAGAAAAGAACATACTAAGATGTAATGAAATTATTTTTTACTTATTTCATGTTACAATAATATTGTTATAGTATTATACAACTTAAAATTTTTACTTGAAGACTAAAACTATAAATTAATATTATAAAAACTATTTTTTTTTTTGATCGAATTAGGTAGGTATAATATACGTACAATATAATATATATTATATTATAATTTAAATGCAAAATAAATACTAATCTTAAATCTATATTTAACATACTATGTTAATATATTATAAATAATATAATTTAAGCCATTTAAGGTAATTATTAATTTAATGTTGCATAGAAAACACGATCGTTTTTCTTTCCTATCGCTTACGCATCATACGTTTAAAAATTACTGATACCAATACACGACGTCAATAAAAATCAACAATAATTACCACTAATTGATATTGGTGTTATCGATTTTGAAATCATATGATAAACTATATCGCATCATTAAAGATAATATGAATAGATCTACGGAATCGAAACCATATTATGATTAAATGATTAGTCATCAAAATAATAATGACAAAAGATGTTAGATCTAAATCGAATGCAAATATACAGTAAAATACGTACATTATCATATTACATAGATAATATATAACTATGAGCTACGAGTCATATTGAATTTATCTACTATACATTTTATATACCTAAATACACCCACTTCGTCACATTATAAGGATTACTTCCCGAAATAAAACAAAAATTATGTATTAAATACCATCATAAGATCATTGTATGGTAAATCATATGATGTGATATAAATTATAAATATACTTACGAGTATATTATTTTATGTACAATTTATGATAGAGAATGATAGACAGCGATTAAACTTAAGTACAACTATTCTTCCAAATACCGATCAAACGTCATCTTCGTCGTCACTACGACGCGATAACCCTTTAAGAAAATTGACCACGATTAAAAAAGAAAACTGTTCGTTTGAAACGAAAATGTGATATATATAATATATATACTATACGTTTTAGTACTTCGTAAAATCGGTACATTTAAAATTTAACACAATATATTTTGTTTATACCATTACAATAATATATGTACATATTATATCCAACAGCCGTTAATCTAACTTATACAATAATATTATACTTACTATGCACATATACATTTAAAACTCACGGATTTTTATTGACATAATATGGTATTGCATCATTTTTACAGTTTATACTTGATCGTATTGTATGCTAAGTAGACAAAAATAAACGTTTCATTTGCATAATATAATATGCGTATTTAAATATAATGTTTAAAATAAAACTATTTATACGATAATAATTCTAGAGTATTTATACGTACTTATAGTCATTTTTAGGAAATATTTTGCGACGTTAAGGTCATATTTTGGATATTTAATACTTATTGACAGATTAAACAAGCCAATTCACAAAAAGAAAAGTTATCTACTTCTTACTTTAAATTTTTTTCGTGAACGTTTATATTTATATTTTAATTTTTGTTTCAGCCGTTCACTAAAGAATAAGAAGTATTGAGGTAAATATACAAGACGTGCTTTTTCTGCAAATCAACCGAACTAACAATAAAAAAATCTCCTGCATCTTTATTTCTGAATAAAATTTTAGTTCGCGAAACTCCAAACCTCAATATTAATCGTAGCCTACTATCTATCCTTAATATAATAGGACATGGAAAATGGAAACTTATTAAAAATGCATTGGTTAGATTGGCGTCATTAATAATGTTACTAATCTTACACAATTAAAAAGTATTGTCAATATATTTATTTTATATTTATATTTCATACTGTGATAGACTGATTTCATTAAAATATTTAAAGAAAGTTGATTCTAATTATAACGAATTTTTTAACTTTATTTCTAAAGTTGTGAAAAATGGAATTACATCAGCATTCGGCCACACACTCAAAACGAGCTGACTTAATAATCAATAAAACTAAAATTCGCATAAAGCAGTAAATGTTGTAGTAATATACAGTGTTACTATTGCCTGTGATTAGTAACTTAGTTCAATGTTTGAAGAGTTCCAACCGTAACAGAAAAACAATATGTTCTTCAAACTGCCAATCAACAATGAACTCTTTATAACTAAAAATGTATTTATTAAACCAGACGGAAAAAAGAAAAATAAATAACTTGAAAGATTTTATTTATTCAATCTGAACAATCAACATGTCAATAAATGGAATCAAGAATTTTTTGTAAAAGAATTACCTAAAGAAATTATGACAGATATTTCTGATATGCATTTATTTATCGGGAAAGATATGTATTTTGACTAGCTTAACTGATTATTGTTTATTGATTAATTATATGATACAATAAAAATACACTGGCATTTTTTCAGAAGATGAAATGGCTTCTAACAATCATAGTTTAAAAAATACAGTACAAGCAAAAAATGTGACTTTCTGATACACCGACATTTTTGGTATTATACAACTCTGTGTGTTAAGAACTCATTAGAGTTATCAGTTTTCAACCAGAAACATCAACAGGACATTACATATGAAATTAGTGAACTAAAAATTAGCGATTGTTTGACGATCTCAAGAAAAAAAACTATTTTTATAAAAGAAAATAAAGAAGTTTCATGTGAACTACTAGTGTTAACTATTTAAAGTTATTTTACTTAAAACTCTTTTATGCATTAATAAATTCTAATCATACGTTTTAACCTATACTTTTTACAGAATAAACAATTGTATACAAATGTAATTTTGAAAAATCTGATAAAGTATTAAAAATTAATAATCTTCAACAAATATACTAAATATTTACAAAACAAAAAAAATGATATTTTTTAAAAATTATAATAATTTGAAGACAAATGGGTACCAAATAAATTTTAGAATATAGTTTAATATGATACATAAATTACGTGCTCAATATCTGCAAAGACACTGTCAATTTTTACTACGAGGGGAGCTGGCAAGACGTGTTTCTGCCTTCCCGCGCATGAATTTTTAATTGTTAGAGGGGAAAGAGTGTCGTGCGAATTACAAAACTAGGTTTGTGGATTCGTGCGAATTATGTTCTAGATATTAACATAATTTGTTTATGGATTTTCCATTGGGGGAATTGGAGAGGCAAAAGTACGTTATAATACAACTGGCAACGAGTACTTAGAGATATATTATTATTATGACATGTGCTATCATGGAAATTTTCGCACTGTGTGAATAATTCTGGTTAGGTAAATACGGACTTCAACGGTTAAAATATAATGTTGTGAAGTATCAGTAGGTATATGTCAGTTTTCCAAAACTTTGAACAATTACATATAATATAGTTATTACTAAGTCATGCGGCTGATGGACTCAACTCGCAGTTGTTTTTGACATTATGTAATATAATGTATCATGTTTGAACTATAGTGGAAGTATAATAATATACGGAAACAGATTTTACAATAGCATATACGATCTGTATGCTCGTAAGTCGTAAAGCGAGGACAGCAAATCGTGCCGGTGAGCGCTATTGCGTCCTCTACTTAAACTAGTTTAAAAAAAAAAATAAAAAAATAAAAACGTAAAAAAACGTGACTTGCACGCCTCGCCAATAAATGTAATAATTGTTTACTATCAGTAGACAGTATTACAGTATTACAGTAGTGGTATACCAACTACCTATAATAGAAGTTGTAAATTGTAGAATAAACATGATAATTAATAGCTTATTAACGTTCGCGCTCTTCCCTTAGGCATCTATCGTAGCCGATATACTTAATATATATCATTAAAAACACATTTTTTTTACATTTTAATATAGTTTCTATCACGAATATAAATGCTATTTAAAAGTAGTCCGAATGGTTATTTTTTTGCCAAACATACAATGTATAATACAGAAAGTTATAGGTAATACACAACCAATTTACAATCGCTAATATTACATCCATACCTTTTGGCTTTTTCCGCTAATGCTCTAATACATCATCTAATTTTTACACCTATGTAGATAGGTAGCATTCAACTAATACATGATTTTATAGGTCGATGAAATAATTTACTGAAAGCACGTCGAAACATAAAATCGCCTACTAATCCGTTTGCGGAATAAATTAACGTGGTAATCATTTTTAATTTTTAAATAATAATCAAATCAATACACATTATACCGGCAGTGGTAGTCATATAGTAGCTAACATATAATATTATTACAGTGTAATACGGATTATTTCCGATCATTCTATCTCTTTCAAGGTGAAAGCAGTTTGAGAGAGGAGTGAATAATATTAATTAGAAAATATAATATCAATATACTTTTTATACAACTTGTACGGTAGGTACTCATCTATTTTGGACTATAATAAATTATAACATATTACTACCATAATTGACATAATTCATAGCATCTCGTGACACGTATTTAACTGAAAACAATTCAGGAGAGGGATTGATTGTAAGTAAAAAAATTAAATGTATGGTTACTTTAAAAATGATATTGAAAAATAAATTATGTATATAATACAATAGGATATGCTCTGTATACTAAATAAATAATATGAAATAAGTTTATCAGTAGGGTCCACTATATTTTTCAAATAAATAAATAATAATAATATATATACCTACAATCTACATAACATATATACTATATGTGTATGTGCACGTAAGTATAATACTTATGGTACATACTATATGTACAAATTAATCTTGCATATAGTGTGCATAATATACTAACATGTCAAATGTTAATGTTTTTGGAAACACTATGGCGGGATTACATGCCTGTAGATCACTCAATATTTTAAAAATGTCTCCAAATCCGATGTGAGTCAAACGTATAGATACATCGTTAATATACGAAACAATGTCTGTTATTAAATGACAATAAAAAAATATATATATCTTTTTTTACGAGTAAATATACATAATATAATAGGTATCTGGTATATAATATAAAATATGATGTGACAATGCGTATTGATACTATCTATAGTATAGCCAGAGGTGGATTCAATGTGGGGGGCAAAGGTGCCCTCCCCGAAATGAAATAAAAAATAAGATATGATAACATATAAATACAAGTTATCTATATACATATCTAGGTATATTACTTTTTAATTTTTATTATATGCAACCCTCCCCTTGGAAAATTTCTTAAATCCACCCCCGAGTATAGTATAGTATATAGATATTAGATCCTATACTGTATACGAGTAATTTTTCAATGTAAGCCATACAAACGATAATATATCATTCATTGAATTCACGTTGTTATTTCTATGAAATAGAATGATTTAATTATTTTTATAATTATATTTTATTGATTTTAATGATGCGTAAGTTTTTTTTTGTCTTTTACTCGATAAGTAGTTGAAAAAAATACTTTGACTTTCAATTTTGATGTTGGTTTTTGATAGAAAATTGTAGAGAAGTAAAAATTAAAAATGTCCAGTATTTTTCAAAATAATTGGGAAAAACATACAACTAAGGAAAAACAGGGATTCTTAAGCAAAATCAGTTGTCTTTACGGTGTAACTCGAATACAATTACTTAATATTATAATACGAATTATACTTATGTGTATAAATAACTAAATAGTACCTTCGTCGTTTTAATATAAAGAATTTAGAATAATGCAGTTTTTTTTTTTTTTTTAGAGTGTACACAGTATGCAATGTACTCTTTTTGAATTATTGGTACTTATCGATGTATTATTTAAAATTTCACAACCTATAGTTATAGGAATAGTTTTAACATTTGTGTGTATTGTTATTCAGTATTAAAGAATAGATAGCAATCAAAAATGTGTTTATTTTTCTTCAAATGAAACATGGTGTATATTAATATACAATTAATTGTATTTATTATTTTGTTTATTTTATATTTATAATATAAATTATAATTTTCAAAAAAAAAACCCTCTCTACCCAACGCCGTTACTTATGAACATGAAAAATAATAAAAAAAATTTAAACTTTTTTTAAACAATTTATAATTTCATAAAAAATCTTTATAAAATACAATTCCACGAGATAAAAGAGGGATCTAATTCACACATTCAAATTTTATACCTCATTGCAAGGTATATCATCTTAGCAAATGTTTTTCTGTAAAAATTTAAAAAAAATAGTATTTTTATTTTGATACTTAAATAAATGTAAAAATGAACTTTTCTAATATATCTATTTTTCAGTTGTGCCATTATTCCACTAGATTTATGAATTATACCTATAGGTATTTATATTGTTATAGCATGTAGAATAAATCGACATCGTTCTCACACGTATTTTGGTATTCATATAACGTAATAAAGCTTGATATATTATATATTATAAATTATAGTACTACTGCACATTTACACCTAACTTTAACGCGCTTGTATATAATATATCATGTACAATCCGTGGCTTTTAAAATTATCGAAAAGCTTATTCAATCCAATGCTTTATGAGTGTACGATAACGATAATATTACAATAATTTAACATATTGTATATTAAGTGATGATTTTACTAAAAAATTAAGCCTTATGTAAAAAAAATCTTTTTTGATCATGACGATAAATCATGAATTAAATAATTTTAATGTAGTTTGTATAAAAATAATATCCGTACGAGTATTATACACGCGGACCACCACTGGGTTTATTTCGACACGTCGAGAAGCTTTTTAATAGTTTCATAAACTTTTATTCGACTATATACTTGACAAAACCTCATGTGGACATAATATATATATATTGTGTATTATTACAAATAAATAGGTCTTGGTCTTGTGCGCGCGCATGTGTGTATATGTGTAGGCGTATATATGTGTTTGTGTGTATAATAGTATATTATACATAATATTTATTATATATATATATTAAAATTATTATAAAATGTTTTTTTTTACAACACCGCGACCGTTGCCGCACCGTCAGTCTTCGCACCACCGTCGAAATAGAAACGAGACATTGCATCAGCCGAGTTGTTTTCCTCCTCCAGTATATATCATTATAAATGTACAGCGCGGTTCACCTACTTCTTCCGCACCGACGAGCATTAATTTTACGTGTACACATAATATGACTCAGCCAGTTGTTATATACAACACTGTTATTTTGTGTGTTTTAATTAATTTTTTTCCACTCGCTCGAAAAGAATTATTATCGTATTATGCGGTCATATCTATCGTGTGTACAATATATTATTTGAATAATAATATATAACAATATAATATACTCTATATGTGTATAAATCTGTAATATATGTATAATGTTATATAATCGTATACAAGGTAATTATTTTTTTTTTAAGGTAACACTTATTTTCCCTACAAGTGTTTATGTTTTGAGAAATATTTTCCATTTAATTTAAGTTTATATTATAAACAACATTTTTGAAAAAAAAATTTTTTATCTTTTATATATATTTTTTTATACATTAATATTTTCATATATTTTTAATTTAATACTTCAAAGCAAAACAGTTTTCTAGGAATTTAAATTTATAAATATCGAATATTGAAAGAGTACAGTTAATTAGTTTCAGTTTAAATGAGCAGAGTATATACTTAAACATATTTTACAAGGTACCTATCCTCGTGCGCCACTACAGATATTATTTTTTAGCAGTTCTTATTTTAACAGATTTTATTGCAGTAAAAAGAGAGAAGTTTTTCTTATTTTTTTGATTTAGAAAAAAATAAATACCAATCTTATTTTCCAAAAATGACATACTGAAGAATCTCCAGTAACAATACAAATTTTTAGTACATAACAATACATCAAGTATTATAATACTTGATTATAATAATTAGTTATTAAGTCTAACCAAACCTTAATAATAACATGACGTACTTTTTTTCCAATTCAATCAACCTGTATAATGTATTAACGTGTCATGCATAAGTCTAATGTATATATTATTTTGTACTGCAGACCGTCATAATATTAATTACTGTTTACATTTAATTTACTTTGTTTTTGGGAACGCGCAATCGTTTATCGTGAATTATTACAAATATAATAAGCATTTCTTAAAACAATAATGAAGCAGACGCTGACTGACGTACAATAGTTCTACGTTTCATTGCGGTAGACGGTTGTGCTCAACGTACCTATATCGTAAGCTACTGTATTATTATAATTATCTACACAGATTCGAAGCAGTGATATTACATTATAATAAAGCGTTTAACGGTGCCATGAAGACAATATTTTTTAACTGTTTTTCTTTTCTTTATTTGCTTTTTATACATTATAAAACATAAAGCCGAGTCTTTTGCCTTTCATCGTATCAAAGTTGGCCACTGTAGCTTGTATTCATGATATCTTTCATTGGCCATCTACTGGAAGATTTCCAGAATTTGATTTAGCTCAACTTTTGGACACAACATGGCGAACAACGTATACCCGTAAATCTAGCTTAATAATATACCTATAATATCTCATTATAAGTACTACACTCAATTTTGTTTTTAGACCTCTGTGTATAATATAAATTCAATAAATATTATTTTGTTAAAACGTTTCACTTCCGAAATAGATTATTTTTTTTTAGCGTTTTCTGTATAATATTACGGTAGTATATAGTATAATGTAATATACCGTGTACTTATTTTGTTTATTTTTTATAATTTATACGGTAGTGTGCTTTATTTGTAAAATTAAAATTAAAAACGTACAAAGTAAAGCCATAATATACTATAGTGCACACGAAATGAAACAAAGGCATTTATGAGACACCAAACCTATACAGTATAGAAACATAAACATTTTACTTCCGGATCGTGTAATTACATATCATGGTATATGGTATAGCCTTTGTGTCCGTACCACCAGAGCGTAATGTTAATTTTCCGATACTTTCCATGCCCCAATTGGCCCTCTCGGTTATTGTTCTCCACGGATGAACGGAAAATTTTATACATAAAAATATAGCTTTACAAGCAACCACAAAGAAAAACAATAAAAGTTCAATCTATTGATTAAAATTTCAAAGCTGCAGTATATAATATATAGTATTACAGTTTAAAGATCGACATTTTGAGGTTATTTCATGTGCTTAACTCTTAACTTGTAGACTTATATATTATGATCATTATTGATTAGCAAACTTAAATATAGTTATCGTTTATTATTACCTAATTGTTTAAGCAAAATTTGTGATTTTTACAGGTCTGCGAACATAATATACGTGTGAAAAATAGTTTTTATTTGATTGTATAACCTAGATATTATAATGATTCGAGTAGAACAAAAAGTTAGTTTTTAATAATTTTTTTCTGCCGCGTCGATATCACGTTATATAATACCGGTTGATTCAAAAAATAGTAGCACCACCGTCCCTCCTCCCGGCGACCGGTCATGGACATTTAGGATTAAAACTTAAAAGGCTGTACGGCGACGACACTCGTGCACGGCACAGCTTATAACGATATATAATAATATATATATTACGGACGCACATCGGGTACACATCTCTCATTTGGTCGGAAGCGAGTGAGACAAAGAGAATGCGTGCGAGATACACAGAGAGAGCGAATTAGAGAGTGATCGACGGTCACCCGGTATCTACACACACAGTCCATTAGCTAGCTCAAGGTTATACATCATATTAATGTACACAAACAAACAGTGCACGCGGGCCTAGCACACGCACACACATTAGGCTTATATAGACATTACGGCGTTAATATATATATATGGTGTATGCATAAGAAGTGCGCACAAAAAAAAGAAAAAAAATTTATCTCCTCGAGAGGCTATACCGATGAACACGCGCGGCAGACGCCAAATCAATATTTGCTTTCAATCTATACACACATACGTATATAATATGCTAGCTATAGTATATACAGAAACGCACTCACTCGCTCACTGTGTTAACGTAGAAAAAAAAATGCAACGAACCAGCTCTCTGGGCAGTATATATTATATTTTATTATTATTATTTTTTTTCTTTAATACGACGACGAAAAAAAAAATCGTCCATAAATCTGATACGGCCTATACGTATTGTGTATATACAGCACCGTCACTGCTATAACTGTCGTCCTATTTTTACACGGTTTACAATATTATATAAACGTATACTTTATAATAATATATAATATACACGCCGCGTATGTGAATGGTGATCGACAGCGATGGTGTTTGTGCATATAGATTTCACTTAAAAGTGTAGAGCGATTAATTTAGTTGAAGCGTGAAAAAAATTAACTCGAATTAGTCGAACCGAGACAATGCGATCGATAATACATTATTTAACCGTATAACAGTTTAAATTCAACGGATAAAAGTAATAACTAACTTAACTCGACTAAATAAAAGTTAATTCTTTTTCTTCTTTTTTTTAATTACCGCTCAAGTCATCTGTATAAATTTCAAATGTTTTTTAAAAACGATTACCTATCTCGTTAAAAATACATCATACTATTGAACTATTCCATTCCATTACACACCGAAGTTGTTAGGTAATAATTACCTACATTTAAATGTCTTCTAAATTCTAAATAATTATTAAATCGAGAAATATTTATTTAAAATTATTGTACATAGTAACAACAGTAGAGTTAAACAAAAAATTATCTTTCGTTTAAAATTTTAACGATTATATTTAAACACGATTTCAACTTAACTTTACATTATTTTTTAAATTAACTGGAAAAAAATTAATTTTATGCATATTAGATGTTGATAAGAAGTAAAATTTAATTAGATCAGGAAAGTAATCTTTATCAAGTTTTTTAAAAACGAATTTTACTAAGAAAATAAAACTAATTAACTATATAGTTAATGGTCACCTTTGTGTACCCTTATAATAATATCTCATCGCTTAAACACACAATATGCCTGTTTTTTCACAAAACAGATTATAGATAATGAATTATTAAATTAATTAAATGGAACCTAATTACGTTATTTTTCACAATTATTAATAGTTTTCAATATTTTCTGTATTTTATGCTTATAAAAGGGTGTTAAGTTAGTTTTATCCAATGCTTAGCAAATTTTAAAACGTAGATTTCCACAATTTTAAATGATTATAATAATAATAATAATTACGATCTCTTATTCTGTGACGAAATGATGACCACATATTATATATACGTGTAAAATAATAATATGGTGATATGTATTGTCCCAGAGATAATGAAATCACAAAAGATCTAATACTAATAATTATAATTCATAAATAAATATTTTAATAGTACTAAGATAGTATGATGACTGTATAGTAAGGCCTGTAAAGATAACTACCGTCTATCAACGTAAATATATTCCTGAACAACCACACTATAATTAAACATCAATTATAATATTGATTTAAGTTTAAACTACACGTTCAAGTTTCTTCGCTCTCCAAACAACAGAATAGCGGTTTGATTCCTATATTGTACTATCACGTAAAATACCTATATAAACAAGTACAGGAATTAGTTTGTCCAAGCATTGAGGAGAATGTAAGAACTCCGGTCAATATTATTAGTAGTATACTACTTATAGATGAAATAACTACCGACTTCACATAATTTTAGAAAACGTTTTAACTACTTATATTAAATTCATCCAAATCAGTTATCCGATTTATGCGCTGTCCATTTTCCCCTATCTGCCATAGCGAGTACAATCCTTGTAGATTTCAACCGCAGGCGACTGCAACAATACACATTCAATCCGATTATTAAAAGTTAACTAACGAATATACAGAACGTAATTTATTTGAATGAATCGCTCAAAATATACCTAAATAGAACATATATCATTTTAGTGAGAAATTAACCAATTGATTTACTTGAACAATAACTCAGAAATAAGTGATTGTTTGAAATGTTTCTTTGGTTTACCGCTATTGCTATCAAATTAAACACAACATGTTGATATCTATTCGCCCGACCGATATTGATGATTTTTCATACTATGTTCAAAATAATTATATTATAATATAGTAAATTCCAAATGCTTGCTTTCGCTGTGGTAATAGAACCTATTGACGAACATCGTTCTACTAATGAGGCTGAATTATTTCACAGTAATTATAACTCACAATTTTATTTACTAGTTATAAATTTATAATAAAATTGATATCAAAGTTGACATCAAATTTGATTCAGTGAAAGTCTTAAATCTCTAAAATGAGAAGGAAAAGTATTAATTCATATAATTTTTATAAATATATGCATAAAAGCTATCCCAAACGATCTATTAGATAAATTTTGCTCTAATGATATGTATAAATTCACCGAAACGATATACAAGTTCAGGTCATTCACTCAAATGAAAGTCATTCAATATGTAGAAATCGGTCTTGAAAATAAGTCATACGAGTATCAACACAACTATTCTATGGACGATATATTATATATTATTTTGTCAAGTGAACGGTTTAGGGTGGTTGTCGTTGTGGTTTAGTGTGCAGTTTTTCCTATTACGCGTGCCATACAGAAAAAGAGTCATTGAGCGACCTCTTTTATTCCACCCCCACCCCCGCCACTAAACTCAAGTACGGAAAAATATATGTATATACGTCGCCTTTAACAGCGTGGAACACACAGAGAGATTATAAATGACAAATACGCAGAAATTTTCACTATTTTTTAAATCCAATAGCTAAAGCGAGCAATTCATAGTACTTCTTGGTTAGAGATATATAACATTATAACGTACATGCAAGTAGTATATAACTGTATAAGTACCTACTTATAGTATAATATTTTTAATGCATTATGTTCGTATATTATATGTACCAACAAAGTGATGAGTAGAGAACTGTATAAATCCGAACTATAGGTCATTATTATATGTGTCGGGTTATGGTATAGATACTCGTATATATGTATAACATGTATTATAAGTATATATTATATACCTTATTATTATATGCACATTTATGTACAGGTTCGCAGTGTTCCACTGTATCACCACGGCGTATATAATAATATGAAATCATTACGTATTATTTAGAATTTAAATTATAGACCAACCAACAGTACATATTCGCAAGTATAATATTATGCACCACATACATTACAATATGCGAGGTTAGTAAAGCTATACTATACAATTTAAATCTTAAGATGTAATCTACCAATCACGGCCATGAAAAAAGATGTGTACACTTCCATCGCTATATAGAATATAATGAAAAAAAAAAAAACAGAATAGATGAGAATACGTAATTAACTTTTTTTTTTTTTTGAAATCTTAATAAGTAGGTGCCTAAATGACACATATAATTTTATGTGTGTATTTTTCTATAACACGGAAAAACGAATGAGTGTTAAAATAAACGTTTCGAACCGTAACGTCGAGAGAAAAAAACGTATATGCGACCACTGCAGTGATTATTATTATATAACACGGGCAACATCAATAATTATCATCGTTAGGTAGGTATATTATATAAAAGGTATCGATATAGCGCCAGTTATCGTATCAAAAATAATCCTGTCTGAGCGGCGTATACCTATACTGTTATACCATATCCTTCGAGGTCGAGTTGATATACACTCACAACAATCGTCAGCCTACAAAATGTGCTCCGCCGACCGTTCCGGGTAAACGCGTACGCTGCGGCGAACAGATCTGCGTTACAGCAACTCGTCGAGAAAAGAACCGACGGCGGTTTAATTTTTTCGAACACAGACGACGTTTTGCGTAGTATATACTTTAATATATAAAGCATTCAGCTGTAGCATCTCTCGTCTGCGTACAATGCAATAGGTATAACGTCGCGAACGTATACGAGAATAATAATAATAATAATATGATCATGTATCGCTCAGTGTGTACCTATACAAAACGCATCGCATTTCCATCCGACGAGCGGTGTTTGCGTATAAACTAGTACGAGTATTATATAGGTACTGCATAAGTACGCACGACGTTATTATATAGGTACGTATAGTCTTGGTTAGCCGACGATCGAATATTTACACGCGTATACCTAGGTATATAATATGTATATAATGGTAATAATAATAATAATAAATGTTGGACCTGCGACAAGCCCAGTCTGCAGTGGCTGCTGCAACGAGAAAAAATTACGAAACGAGTTATATTCAGCTCACGGCTGACCAAGTCCTAGAGTCAGCGTGTAAGCGCGTGTGGGTATATATAATAAACGTTATACCTATACACAGAGTATATTTATTGTGTACACGAGAAGAGGAAACGCACGACTCTGTGCAGTCAATTACTTCGTATGTACATAAATAATTTATATCCATACATGTATAATGTATATATATTATTTTTTTTTTTGTTTACTTTATGAATGATAATAACGTATAATATGTATAATATGATGAAAACAAAAAAAAAACTCGGATCGTATCTCATGGTTTCGGAAAATTATTATAATTACGAGAAAATATAAAATATATTTTATTTAAATCTCAATCAGTGATTTGGAACGAGCGCATATTACGCATAATATTATACATATTATAATATCGTACATGGCGTGTTATTATTATTGTACACACGTGAAATTAAATGCACCGAATCGGTTAGTGTTACGTCCGGTTTGATTGTG
Source organism: Aphis gossypii (assembly GCF_020184175.1). Classification (NCBI taxonomy): domain Eukaryota; kingdom Metazoa; phylum Arthropoda; class Insecta; order Hemiptera; family Aphididae; genus Aphis; species Aphis gossypii. The sequence continues at coordinate 56,830,551 of NC_065531.1, read as the reverse complement.
TTCGCGTCCCGGGTGGCCGAGTTATGACGATATGAGTTCGCTGTCCAAAAAAATGTATACTTTGGTTCCAAAAAAGTCCGAAAAATAATTAACTATAACGGAAACTACTGTGGCCTAGTCATGACGATTTACGAGCCCCTTCTTTCCTTTGGCTACACTATACTTTCCGTTTTGTTTTTTTCCGGTCGACCATAAATTTAATAATTCGCTGCGATTATGCCGCATATATCTTTTTTTTCTTTATTTAAAACGTTCTTAAACCTACGTGTACCGCATAAAAAATGGGCTGATAAGCTTTCTGAGAGTCATCGTTGTATTATATGTATTACACATAGGTAATCATTTTATTTTATCATAACGAAACAAAATTACATTTTCCTATATATTACTGAATACAAACAAAGAATAGTAATAATTGCATACGTTAAAATTGAAGAAAAGTTATAGACTACAGTCATATATTATTATTTGCAGTGATACTTTCAGTAAATTTCAACAGCCATCGACCATTGTAGTAAAACGATCACATTAAAATATTGCATATTTAACCGGTATATAAATGTCAACAATATTATTAATTATTATGGTATTGAAATAGTCATAAATAGTTTTGAATAATATTTTATAGGCGAATTTACATTATATTTTTTTATTTATCAGAAATTCTATTATCATGTCATAATAATAAAATAATTAAGAAAATAAACGTTGTTTTTTACACATGACGTCATTACACAATGTCGACAACTTTAAAAAAAAAAAAAAACTTGTTCCACGTATAATTGGCATACTTCTTATGTGATTGACAAAACTTATATTGTGATCTTAGTCCAGTTAGGTTAATTTGTTTTTCAATAAACCAATTTTTATTTTCTTCTGATTTGCTATAGAGCATTAGGATATTTTAACAAATTTCCACCTTCGTGTAATTTTCCAGTCACCTTGTGGGTGGTTTGTCCTTCATATCTCTTATATAATATACCATTTTATGTGAATTATCACATACACACTATCCCTATCCGTATGTGATTTATTGACTTCTAATTTCATATTTTTTTAATCATTCTAGGGTCGATTAAGTCGTCTTTCTATTTTTAAGAATTTTTTGCTATAAGTTGTTTTTAGGGATTCTTGTGTTTCAAAAAAATGCATTCTTAACTTAAATTGCTTTTGGGGTATTATTATAATTTCTAATTATTTTTAGTTCATCTTTTTTATGAATATCTTAATATTTTTCGCTTGGTTAAACAGTTCGAAAATTATGTAATGCAAAATTCTTCGTAAATTTGTAATATTTGTGAAATATCTATTCAAAAATATTAAAAATAGGTACATTAGTACCTATACTACCTATTATTTTTTTCATTAACATTTAATGTTCAAATTTTGGCAACATTAATTTGTCAAAAGTATTTTTATAGCTAATATTTGAAAATTTAATTTAAGATTCCTATAATGTGGTTTATAATGCGATCAAAAAATCAATATTTTAGCGAAGAATAACGATTTTAGTGTCATTTTGTTAATTGCTACCGTATTACAAATAATAAGCTAAATTACTATGATTATTAATAGCAGCACATCTATACGTTAATATAGGTGTCAAACTGCTTCACTCAAAATAATTTTTCTAACGATTTATCATTGAATTCAATTTTAACACATTCATTATAGTAACCTAATATATTACGAGATAAAATCTACTACTAATATTCCGTAGAGATGTTACTTATATTTCCCCTTATTTAACTTCTCAAATTTACACAACCTTTGTTCCATTATCAACCTAATATTTATATTTGATTAAATTTCAAGTTGATTATATAATACATAGTATACTTAATATATACGTGTAATAATTCGATAACAACGAAGATGATTTTATGTAGAATTAAAAGAATTAGATAAACATAAAGCAATACATAATTGTTTATTATTTAAAATATCTATATACGTAACGTATTTACTCGAATGGTCGACCTGTGTAATATCGTATTTTTTTTTTATAGCTTAGGAGAAGACGCAAACGTCAAACTCTTTCTTTTGGCGTTATAATACCAATATAACATCATCATCAATACCTTAAATCCAAGGCTGTGAAATTGGACGAATAATTATTTTTCTCTATCTTACAATCATTCTATCCTTTTACTCATCTATCCCTTATGACTCATGGCTATACTTCATTCGATACATAAGGCTGTCTCTTAATTGTCTCACCTATATTCAAACTTAAAAATATAAATACTCCCTTCACCATACTTTCTAGTAATTAAATCTTATTTTAAAAACCTTTCATTTACAATAGATATGCCAAAAAAATGAATACTCAACGACACAGTTTATTATAGCCAGAGTAGTAACTCTTCACACGCACACTCAATATAACATCAATATCAGTGTTATTTTTATAGATATAACTGCAACAAATCAATAACCTTGTTTGCTACATTTGCTTATAACTCAACAAAATAACTAAATAATAATACTGTTATCGCGTAACAAAATTTACAACCACGGTTAAATAAAATTAAATCTTAGGCTAAAAACTGAGAAATTAAAATTAATAATAAAAATCCGTTCAGGTGAACTTTTCCTTAAAGAGAAAGAAATTACTTTTACTTGAATTTAATAATAACAAATACTTCTTTATCAATTAACAAATTACCTAAAGTATCATTTTAGATAGAAATTTAACACGATCAAATCACACTAAATAGAAATGAAAACAACTTAATTTAAAAATTCGATCAACTCTTAATAATAAACTAATTAATATTTACAAATCAATCGTGGGACAAGTATGATCTTATAACTTATGCATGAATAATTTTTATGGCATGATAAGAGCTTTATTAAGCTTTTACACAAACAAAATTATTTCAAAATATAATCAGAATTTTCCTATTATTTTAATAATATATTATATTGTTTGCAAATAATTTTCCACAGAGAACAATAATACAATTACGATATATGATTTCCGGCATCCAATTTATTAACATTAATTTATTATAGTCAACATTCAAATATATATAGTTGGCTATTAAACCTTGTTAAGACTTAATTCAAAATTAAATCATGATTATTTTTATTATTATTGATATACCTATATTATATATATTCGTATGTATGAATAATTATATAATACATAAAAAATGTACCCATCTTACTCTAACGTATTTTATATTAATTCATTAATGACCTGCACCTTTATTATAGGTGTACTACAAAATGAACAACATTTTGTCAACTGGGACAACTTGATGACATTATTTTTGGCTTATAAATGTATTCCATGTGATTATGTGCAGTAGATCTGTCAACAAACATTTGAGCATTGTAGAAACCTTTGAATGTTTATATATTATATATTATGTGCACCATACTAATTAATACTTGTGTACGGTATGCCTCCTATATTGCGTCAACTTTTGATAATTAATTTCAACAGCGTGAAACGAATAATTAATTTTTGGATGCTGAAAGAATATGATACTTAAATAAAATGTACACATTTCGAAATCATATCCAGCATCATTCTTCTAGTGTTATAAATTATTTTATTATTGCAGTATTACGCTGCAGACGAGACCTTACCCTTACTGTCTTAGACACATTATTATATTTATATAGATAATCCAAGAGTAATGCTTCGAGGACAGCTTATTAAATATATTATAATTTATAAGTTATAAAGGAAGCGTATACGATGCGTATATATACTGTACATAATATGTCAGTTTTTGACGTGTTCTTAAATTGGTCATCAATTATGCATTATATGCACATAATAATCACATACACTTAAGTATATATATATATAAATAAATAATATAAACATTAAACACATATACCTATATACTACATGTCTACAAACATTTTAATAGTTAGTGGTGCATTTTAAGTTTTAACATAGCTGAAAGAAGTAAATATCGCTTTATTCACAACTGACAAATTTTACTTAGACATTTAATATTTAAATTGAAGCTATAAAAAATATTTTTTAGTTCCCGCTACAAGTTTCTAGTAGTACCTATGTTATAATTTATAAATTGAACATCATCGACCGTTGAACCAAATTATACCTATTGATAATTTATCAATATATAAAAAGTTGAAAAATTAACTAAATAATTTTTGTCCAAATTTCTAAATATTGCTTAAAAATAGTTTATTATGAAATTATCTATTTAAATATAATTTTTTATTAATAACAAAAATCACAAAAATATATAATCCCATAAACCAAACCGAAAGTTTACCATATTATAGAATAAAATGTTTATATTGTTTCACGATTGGGAAATTGTAAATACAATATTATAATAGTGACATATTTCGCCAAGTAGATTAGGATGCGACCAAATATATAAATTATTAAACACATTGAGTTAAAAATATGTGTCAATTTATACATTAAATTTATACAATAGTCATAGTTAGAAAATGGCGCTTTATTAATCAACTGATTTATTGAGGATATGCTATTTTATTAAACGGCATATTATATTTAAAATCCTAAGTTTAAATTTATACCCGACTGTAAAAGTTATATATTAAATACTCACAGTTTTAAATAAACCGTAAATTTGTTTCTACTCAGTGACCTGCTGCAATGGGTATAAATGTATAATATATCACACTAGTAGTTATTACTTTTATAAATAAATTGTATTGAATATTATATTTTGTTACGGCATGATAAAGCCAATCGGTTATTTTTGCAATTCGTAGTTGGAACGTTCCACCTATAAGTCTTGATAATTATTATATAATATAAATACATACTGTTGTGTCAAAAATTATAGCAATATTATACGATTATTACTATATTATTATAATCCCTGGTACGAAAAAAAAATGACCTATGAATCTTCCATATTATATACAGACATTTTCACGAAATCATAATGCATATAATATTATCATATAAATATGCGGTTTACTTCCGTAAGTTCATTATCATTTAACTATAAAACATAATATCACGTTTATAGCCAATCAAAAAGAATCATAATTAAATATATACTATAATATAATACATATATTACCTATATATATATATATGTATTTACTGCAATTAACTACTTTTTTTTTATCTATAACAATCCTATAGGTATTAACGGTATAGTTTAATGAAAAATTATATGCTTTGTAGACTTGTATATTATTATGTATATCAAATATTATAGGTATCTCATTATTAAAACATGCTAATAAGACGGCTGATCGCTGGATCATATTTGAACAGACTGTAACACTGTAACAGATTATTATATTGAAATAATGATGATTTATTTTGTATTATTATTTATTACTGTAATATCCATTCGACGATAAACGCGTCCTATGTATTTTACTATTACTTATCACTTCAGAAAATATATCGGATTACACGTCATTTTTCCCTATTACAGCCTACAGCACAACCAGGCGAACATTTGTATTACCTATGTATATAATTTATATCACGTGTACTGCAGACTGTAGTATACTGCAGTATACAGTACACACACAGTGAGTCTTGTCAAATAGGAATTTATTTATATAAACATCGAAACATGTCGTTTAACTTTTAAGATTAAAAAACCTAAATCGTTAAAAATAATAAATTTACTGTACAATATTTTATTACAGCTGCAGTGGTACCTATTCTATTTGAAGAATAAAAAAAAAACGACACTACTGGTGAGTCGTGGTATATTATAGGTATATATTATGAATTATTCCAAAAATAATAATGAAACACGTCACATTAGTATACATTATTATACATTGTTTAAAGACATCGACTGGTTTGAATACCATTATATTATTATTTTTTTAACCAAATAATTTGCCTAAAACAATAATACAGCATAATAAAGTAATTATATTTTTTGTAATAAATTTTCTGAGAACGTCTCAGAGGAATAAATGCACAGCGTTCAACCATTATGAATAAATTAGAACTTGAAATTCATTCAATAAAACTTCGACGTTATAAAATACATTTGGTAAAATTTGGAGTCTCTGGAGAAATGCTGATATTGTATGTATGTATATATATATATATTATTAGTATCAGTATATTTGTATACTTTAAAAAAACTTCCTCGACGCAGTGGTAGAAAAATCAAACTTATTCAAACTGCGGAAAATACCCCCCCTGCGGAATGCGTATAATATTATTCAATTAAATAATATAAATTGTAGCAAAGAATGTCAAAAAATCTCATGGAACTATGGAAGTGACGACGGAATTCGTGATTTATTGAATTTATATCGGTTGAAAATTATTATTATTATAAAGTCCATACGATTTTATTCGGCATCCAACCATCGAGGGCTGTATGTACAAGAATTTCGCAAATATATTCATGAATATTGTCAAACTGAATAGTTAATAATGTTATAACTTACATTATGCGACGTATTTTTTATGAAATCGAGTTTAAAAGAAACATTCGACCGATAAATTGAATTTCTCGGAAAGTTTAATTGATGCTCTTCTACTGTATGATAAAAAAAATAATACAATATATAATATTAGTTATATACTTGGCCATATCGTTATGTATAATAATATATAATATTAAATAATATATATATTATATATAATTATTATTATTGACAATATTTATGTTTCATTCGTACAATACATGGGGTAATAGATTTTGTTTTTCAGTAACAATGTATTATATCGTGTATTTTTTCCAAGAAAACACTAGTGTATTATGTTTTCTGTAACAAAATCATGTACCTAATAATAAATTTGGAAAAAAATAATAAATGTGATACGATATTACACTTCTGAAGAAATAGTTCTCGTACTCGTAAACATCTAAGGGCTAAGGCCGAAAGTTATATAACATTTAAAACTGTCCTACAACACTATATAGTGAAATGGTAAAACAAAAAAAACGAAATATACATGCGTGGCTACGGATTCATTTCCACTAGCACCGATGCCAATGAAATCGAGGAGACCGTAAATACTGACTAATTACGAAAACGTTAAAAATAAAAATCAGAATACTCAGCCATGTGTTCTTTGTTGTATCCCAATTCGAGAGTGTGTAGTGTATGAGCGTCCTATATAGATCACACATATGGTAGTTTATTCCTTCTATGCTTCATATGTGTGTGTGTGTGTATGTGTGGAGCAGAGTAGACCATTAAATATGTTTTTAATGGGTAAGTCAGGACCACAGGACCCGGAAAACAGCGCGTGGCAAGGACAACAAAGAGACAAAGAATAAATAACAGCACGAAACGGCATAATATTATAAATTATAATTGACAGTTTGAAAAAATATACGACAAGATGTACCTAAAAATTCGGTGTGAGGAATCGACTTTAAATTCTACTACGATCGTGCAGGATAGAAAATAAAATATTAAGAAAACTTCTATGTAACCACCTACCTAATTAAGCACTAGTAATGACATATTTTTTTTTTTATTGTACCAAATATGTATAATAAGTCACACACACTTTTTTAAATCAATTCTTTCATGAACTGCAGAATAAACAGATACTTAAATTTATCCATATAATGAATTTTAACGAAAATACGTAATAAGTACATTAGTACTCGTGTTGCACACTTTGTATAATAAACAATTTATTGTAAATTATTTAAATTCGGTATTTTATAAACAAATATATAACAGTATTAATACATTTATATTTATTTACAAACGAGTTTGATAATTGCTTATTGATTTTAAGTTGTGTGTATTTTATTATGTTGAATTTTAATCTATACCTAAATATGGTAATTCACATATGATTTTGGACCAATATTTAAATTAAAACTAATTAAATTAAATAATAACAGACATATTACATCAATATAATAAAAAGTTAATTGACATAGATTTGTTTTTTTTTTTTTAATTTAGGTAAATACTTGGCATGTTATACAGATCTTATTCTGATTTAATTAAAAAATTTTATATTAGAACAGGCCTTAGAAGTAATGTGAAGGTCGACAATCAACATGATAACATTTGTTTATAACTCAAAATTAATTCAAATACATTTATGATTATTATTAGTCTTATTTATAAATAATACATTTTATTAAACATAAACTATAATATAATCGTATATTTTTGTTTATAAAGAAAAATATAGACAAATATAGTTTTAGTCTAGCAATAACCACACAGTGAATGATACAGATAATATGATCTATTTCATAAAATCTACATCCATATTGTGTATTTCCGTTAAAAATGAACTTTAACAATCTCAACAAATGTTATCATTAAGTATTCAATTTTAAATATTGATTTCACTAATTATTAAAATTCCAAAACTATATACTTATTGTTGTAAAATATATTTTTGTTATCTGTTAATTCGTACACGTTAAGTGATGACAAAGGAAGTGGATTATATGATATAATAATTTTAAGCTATTAAATTTAGCTCTTTTCAATAATTAGAAATAGATTCATTTTAGCAGAAGTTTTTCAAAGATTTTAAGAATAAAGATAGGAAATTCGTCAGCCTGTATGACATTGAGGATCTTTGATTTGTTGATAAGAATAGTCGTGGCATGTTTCCATTAAGTTAAGAAATAGGTTTAGTTGAGAGTGACACTGAGTATAATATTTGTAAGTAGCACAAAAGTTTTTTCAGAAGATTTCTGGCAACTTTAGATGTGAAAAGGTAACTTGATAATTTTTTCTGAGAAGACTTATAAAAGATTATGCATTTTGTTAGGTAAGTATGTAGGTTGTAATGCAATTTTCATTGGAAATGGTGAGTTTAGCGTTTGTTTAGTTATTATTTATCTGTTTAATTAAAAAAAAGAAACTTAAAAATATTTTGAGTGAAATGTTCAATAAATGTGCTGATTCTAGTTGTGTATGGATATTGATTAGTAGCTTAATAACACAGATATCGAAAATGGTAGGGTGATTTTGTGGAAATAAAGCTCAGTATAGGTGGAATCGGAATAGGAGCGATTATTGAAATATTATTTTATGTATTTTGACATTGGTATACTATAATTTCTAAGAAAATAATTTTCTGGACAGCCCCGTTGCTAGTGTAATTAAAATGTTCCTAAGAAACTTAGTAGTCTACCCTCGAGTATATTTTACGTCTATAAATCTTTAAAAGAAAACACAAAACTAAATTTTATTTTTACTATACAATTTTTTACAATAATTTATAAATACTTTTAGAACTATTGACCGTAGTATAAAAATTAAAAACCATTAAAATATTCTCATTTGTATAAATGAGAGACTATATCCAAAAGTGTATCAATAATAATCTTCATCATCGATCAAAGACCAAAGTACAATAATTCATTGGTACCAATCACAATAATATTACCAACTACTTATAAAAGTAAGTGTCACTCCGCTGATAATAGATCTATGTCGTCATTATGAACATAATAATATGGTGTGTTTCTTCAATTATTTTTTGTACAAACAATGAATTAATTGAATATAAGAAGAAAAATTTAAAAAGACACCCACAATCGTTAATTATTCGATTTTTCGGATTTTTGAAACTCATCGTCGCCATCGGCTCACTTTTCCAAAATAAGTAAGACATCAATTGATTTGCCATGGGAAATCACGCAAAGCATAGCGCATAACGCCTGTACTAGAGTTGACTTTCTTTTCGTTTCATAAAATAAAACCAGTAAATTACATTGTAAATCCCGAGTACGGTACATATAATTATATTATGCGCTGAATAATATGCAGCACGCACAAAATGTTATGTGCTGTAACATTTTTTTTTCTTCAAATCTGCGCTGAATTGTACGCAAACGGATTATGTTTATAACGGTCGTTCGTGCGCAAACAAGAGCCATGTGGATAGCTGCCCGCCCTCTCCTCCTGCCCGCCGAAAGTCCACAGAGACTATACATATATATAATATTTAATTGTATAACAGTACCTATATTTAGATAAACTTGTACAACTGAATAAACAGATAAATCGACGTTAAATCCATCGAAATAAAGATGACTTACACAAACATCATTTTATTATTATATGTACACGACATTTTCGATAATAACCCAGTAAACTTTGACCGTTCTAGTCGAACGTCTGTAATATTATAATGCGCAATATTTCGCGATGTATTGCGACGCATACACACATACTACACAATACACATAAGACGTCCGGACAAATGATGCACTTTTCTCGGTCATCGCCCTATCACTACCACCGCATCAACGATAAGATAAATGTTCGCAAACCTTTTACGTCAAACGAGTCACACGGATGGCATTGATTTTTAACTTTTATTTTATTTTATTTTTTTTTTTTGCAAAACAAATGACCTCGTTTTGTTTCGATCGAATCGGACATAAAATATGTTTATGATATTTTCATATCATAAAACATACGTAATGTGCGATAATTCGATATATTATGCACACTTTTATTGTTTATATGCATTCTATTACATGTTTGTAAATTTAAATATCATTGTATAATATTATATACCTACACTATTCTACTTTAGACGTATCAATCAAAAGCGCGAAATCTTCGCCTAAACATTGAAATTTTAATAATCATTTTCCGCGGTAAGAAATCGATTTTGATACGTTTTATGCCGAGTTCGACCACTGCAGGCAACAAACGATCGGCGTTACAAAAATTCGTTTTTTACCATGTACGTCTATACAATATAATATAATAATAATATGATTAATATGTATTACGATCGTGCACCATATCAGGAATATTATTATAATGGCGTTGGGATTTTAAATTAAAATTTGTTTTAAAACCAATGATAGTTGGTACAATGCTACACGAATAGTATTATTTATTGTTATCATCGAGTAGTGTATTTGTATGTACCTTATTCACCGCCTCCACCTTCCAGGCTACGTTATAATAGAAAACCTTTATTTGCAGGTCTCCAATGCAGCATCATCATTAAAAATGATAATGTTTATTTACATAAAAAAAGATAATAATTTACATATTTAATTGGTACAAACGTATTATTAAAAAGAAAGATTGTCTAACTATATATAAGTAGGTATATACGGTAGATAATAAAAAATACAAATACAGACAATAATAGGTTTGATAAGAACATAGGTAAGACTTTACGTGATTGCGTAACTCATACCAAATCGTATAAAATCATTATCTCATATATCCCTATATAGAAGCTGGTTATAATCCGTCCGCGTATGTTCACCATTGTAAGCTAATAAATACGTAAATCCGCAAGATTCCAATAATTTTGTAGATACCTACAGTTTTTATATATATATATATATATGTTTGCACACTATGACGCGCGTGTAACATATTAATATATATTTATATATTTTTTTTATTTTTGAAACAATAGATACAATTGAGATCTTATTGATTTTCGTGTTTTAGCTTACACACATATTATTTGGTTGTAACTATCTAAAAATCACAATTATATAATTGATTTACTGTTGTTGTAGTGACCGGTTTTGGTTTTTTGTGAGGACTACCTATATGTTTGTAATTATTAATGTTGAATATTATTAAAAAAACATTCAAAATATAAATTATTTTATTCAGAAAAAATGTTGCCATATAATATTGTGTCGATCGGCAATTTGGCAAATCCGAGTCTCTATAAATTGATTATTATTAATTTCAATTACCTATAAACATATAAATTAATACGCTATATTAAAACACTAATTGTTAACGTTATATTATAATTAACTAAAGTACTTAAAATGTGTGGCATTCCGAAGAAGTATTTTTTTTTTGTTTTATCAGATGTGGTTACGTTTGAACTGTTGGAAGAAGTCTATTTTAATCCGTCGGCGGACGAATGTCTGATGACTAGATGTTATGATATCATTTTTATAAAAAAAAAAATTCTCATTAAATTTTTTTTTCGCCCGTCATGTGACAATGTGTCTTCTTCACTCTTCCATTTCACGTTGGTCCGATGAGTAATTCATACAAACATTTCCACGTATCCCTTTATTTTAAAGCCAACGAATTCTCAAAATCTTAATTTTATATCTAACTGTAAATGACCATTACGCAATAGATAAGTAAAAATTAATAGTCCGAAAAATGTGATAAGACTGATAACAATGTATATTACATAGTTTATTCTTAAAAATTTGTGAACTGCAGTAAGTATAATATATTATGCGTATTATATTATATATAAATAGTATTTTTTTTTTATATGTCATTAGACCAGCGATATTATAATAATACAAACAAATACCTACTAAAGATGTCTGTTTTTTGGTCATTAATTATTTTACAGTTTTATGTTTTTAGTTTTTGATGGAATGATACACGTAATATTTATGAACTGTTCAAATTATTTTTCAAAACTAGTTGATACCTCTGTCGACATATATAATAGTTATTATTTTATACTTATTTTGTACTATATATTGCTCTAATAGAATTATAGTCATATGGTCATTTTGAAACTCATGTTTCAGATGTAACTACAAGTGAAATTATTTTTGTTAATTATTTTTCTTGGTGTTTATTTACTGAACGTAATCCTAAGAGCAAAAAAAAAAAGGTTAATTATAAAATATGTTTTATTCTACTTATACTGACACGGAAACTCATCTACGATATTATATAACACCGAAATAATATATAATCATTTTCTATAATATTTTATTACCTGTTAGTTTAACTTTATCGGACAATGGACGAAATATTTGAAGGCCATTAAAATATATAATATAATGTCTAATAAAACAAATAATTGTATATCTATATTCTATATAGTTTAATACTCTTTATTCAGCATTATAATAAAACATCTTAAATTCTTAAATACGTATATTATTATATTGTAATCACCTTCGTATGTCATTGAATCGATTTTCACACGTAAGGCATACAATCCAAAGGAAAACATTTGTTATGTCATTCTGAGTGAAATTTATTTAAATACTTACCTACTGTGCAGGTGAAGTGTGATTTATGGCTATAATTTATGAGTATAGTTGGAAGTAGGTGATAAAAACAAAGTTACATAAAAATTCTTATCATTAATTTAATCGATATTTTAGATAAGTACGTGATTTATATTATACTCGTATATATTGAGTACACCATATAATATCTACATAATATAGGTATAGACATAATAAAACTGATAAAAAATATATTCAAAGATTCTTCAAACAAAGAAAATCGCGTTAATATAATTTTAAATAATTAATCAAACATTACAGGTCCAGCATATGCTTACTTTTGGCCTTTCGGGTGATAAAAATAAAGGTGATGCATGACATAATCATATATTATTGGATTCGTGACGAAATATAATAATAAACGCAAATTTATAATCGCAACATCTGCAACATTTTAGTGCTCACATCTGCGATATTTTTTTTCAAAGACTACACTTTTTATGACAGTTTTATTTCTCATTTAAGGCCTAGAAAAATCATAAATTAACGATCATATATTTTTTTTTTTCGGCGATGTTGAATTACAGTATTACGTGCATAAAAACATTAAAATTCTATTTTTTATTGTTAATGTTTTCATTTTTATTTAGGAACTATTATTATTTTCATTTAAATCTACCTACCTCTAAAATAATTATTACAATAAAACACAATTCGATGTATCATAATGAATACGTATTCGTTTCATTCGGTATATGACTTTCTAACAGTAGCAAAGTTGTGTTATTATACTGTATAATATGTTATATTATGCTGTGTATAGCACGCGCAACGTACCTATTACATAATCGTATATTATACATGATTATACAAATGCTGTACACTATTTTTCATTTTAAATATTATTTTTACATTACCCACTACTTTATAGTTACTATTCATGCTACTATAACAAATGTACGTAATTTAACTCTTTGCACGCTACCAATATATTGTACCTATTAATTTGTTCGTTTGTACATTTAAAAAACTTATAGGTGGAATATTAGGTATTTTTAAATAGAATATTATATTCGTATGAATTCGCGATTCGCTAACGCCTTTAATGTTTAAATGCACTCGTGTTGTTTATCATATTTATAATATATCCATATATTGTTATTTCCGCTCAGGTCATGATATACTTTTTTACGTATTATACACCAGCGGTTCCCAAACTTTTACGATCACGGTACCCTTAAAAAATATTTATGTTTCGTGGAACCTCAATGTCTTTAATTCCAACTCAACTCCTCCAATTTTTATAAAAAAAAAAACCAAAATCAAAATCAATACTCTACAAAATGTTTTAACGATACTGTTAATGGATTGTTCAATATTAAAATTAGTTCAAAAAACAGTTTTCGATCAAAATTTTAATAATATTTTTTCCAAGTATAATATAAAATAATTTTCTCTATTATCACATCCATCTGGCGGTACCTTTGACATTGTCCCACTGAACCCTATAAGATTCCGCGAAACACACTTTGGGAAACGCTGTTATACACGACTATATTTCAATACATATACGTTGAACACTCGAAAGTTGTGCCTATAGTAGAAAACAAAGCGCTTGACAATACACACACTCTTAATAAAAAAAAATACATACACCACAATAGCTATTCCCCGCAGTGTAGGTATAATATTATTGTTGGTACCTGCACTCATTGTACAACGGCAAACACTTGATATAATCTAGGAATACGAGTGGTTATATAACAATCAGTCTAAAAATAGTCAAAACTTCTCGGCGATAAAAAATTATTACCTGCAAATGACAACAATAATATGTCAACGCTTACACCTTTATAATATAAAATAATATGCATCGTGCCATCATATAAATTATAATCTCTTTACTCGTCGACGACACATTCAAGGCTATACCCATAAAATGTAACAATACTAGCGTAGTACTATAGTAACTATAGTATACCACGTTTTGCTTTATCATATCTTAATTGAGTCCTAATGACAAAAAAAAAAGTGTATCTTTATTCTTCACTCGCAACAAATCTGGTTCTAAGTTTCTTTTGCCCGTCAAACGCAACAAAATTTATAATATTCTGAACGTCCACTTATCATTCGGAACACTATTAGATATTAATTATTGTAATATAGTCAAATGGTTCACTGAAAATCCGAAGACTATCACTATCACCTGATATCTAAAACTTTTTTTTTATTTTTTTTTTATCGAGTTTAAATAACTATGTACCAGATATAACCAAATACTTATGTTCATCGCGATATAACGGTCAGATAAAAATCCCAATTATCTACTAAAATAAATGCATAATAATTATCTGTATTATTTTACGAATAAAGGTAAACATCAAGTCTACATTTAGCTCGTCACAAATTTAACAAATTGAATGAAAACTTTTATTTGGTCGTGATAAATTTCAATCTCACCAAAACCTTTATTAAATAGATATATTATTCCTGAATAAAATGTATTTTTTATCTATCTACCGCATAATAGATTTTAAGTATTCCACATTAAATAGGTAGAAGTAACTATATTAAATTTGAAATCGTTGACAAATCATTGTATAAAAATATGATTATGAGAAAATAATTAGTTATATTGCATATACTCCTAACTCATAAGTTTATACCTTAAAATATTTATTATTTAGTTTAATCTCTTTATGTATGTTCTCGGGGAAGTGAACAAATTAAAAATCTTAGATTTTACTTAAAACTCCACTTATTGGACACCATTTAATCACATATTGTGTAAGACATAAAATGTAACTATAAAACAATAAAACTAACACTATCGTGTAAAATCAATTATCAACATAATTTAAATTTATTAGCCACAAATGCATTTCTTACAACCCGATATTCTTTGTTGATTTTCACGATTTTGTCGAAATCTACCAATAAAATTTCAATTTGATGTACTGTCAAGATGTACTGCGTAATACATTTTAAAGTTTTTGTACTGTCCCAGTGTCCCACAATTCACAAAGTTTTATCAGAATAAAAACACGCATCAACCACTCCCTCGCTGCATTCACAATCTAAAACACATTAGTTTAAATGGTATATGTTAACGATGTAGTGGACTTATTGCTGCGTACTCACATCAAATTGACCTATTTTTTTTTCAAAATGATTTCATTTATAGTAACTAATTTTAAGAGTTTTAGAACAGCTAAATTTGTTTTCATTTGACGTTTGATTTCGTGTGTTTTTATGACATATGTGTATTTTTGTGGCATTTTTATGGCTGCAAAATTAATCAAATACGAGTCACTAAATGTATTTTAACTATGTTAACATTTTTCAATTTATAAAGAAACCTTACATTATACATAAATCTCTATAGTAGATATTAAACTAATATAAAATACTAAAATATATATTATTACCTATAAAATAATTATTAATTTTTTTAATGTTTACAGTGTCAATTTGAATTATTTTTTTATTTTTACTACCTACATTAAATGACGTGTGTTAATGGTTCATAAAAAGTGACAAGTACCTTAATATTTTAGGTAGGTAATAAAATACCTTTGCATTTTATAATCATTATATCTGAAAGTGATTCAACACAATAAATTATTTAATAATTTTCTGGTATACAAATTACAAATGCTAAATTAATATTCTATATTTTTTTGTTGTTGTTTAGATACTTGATTACATTATATTATATAAACTAAGTATACAGTAAATTTATGATTATGGAACTCTTTACACACGCGTATTGTAATGAAATTATGATTCATCGCACCCAAATCCATTTGACAAATTATTTTTCAGTATTTCTTATGGGTTGCCTTTGGTAAACCAAAATATATTTAATAGTTAATTTCATATAATAGTGAAATAAATAAATAAAATATAATACAAAGTTATAACATCATAATGTACATTAAAACAAAACGGTTCATTGGATTTTATATGTTCACAGATGTAATAAAACCCCACAATCGAATGATTCGAATTTACCGCAAATAATACTTAAGCGTTTAAAAAAAATATAAACAACTATCCACATAGGGCATCTGCAGTGAACAATACTAATAATAACAAAACGTATACTGTATTGCGTATGTATGCAGTATACACATGGATACACATCATCCATAAAATGTAATCATAACATGAAAACCGATCGTAAAAACTATTTTTATTTAGTTATTCGGTTGAATTGCTTATAAATTATTCAGATAATTGTTATAATAATAAAATTATATCCGTGAAGTTAATTTTATTTTTATTTATAAATACAGTCCATCCGACCGATTGGTTTCTACAAAAATAGAAAAAAATACGACCTGAAAAAAACATGGAAAAATTAGCCAATAAAGTAAACGACCAATAAAGTGTACAACTTAATTTTATTGATTTTTAGAAAAAATGTAAAAGAACAGTTGGAATCATTATAATAAGTGCAGATAACCTGTTGACATGTCAGATTATTGATACTCGAATTTGTAATTTCAAAAACTACTTACAAGATAGAATAGTAAAAAAACACTGTACAGCATACACACATACGTTCATAAATATTAAAAATCGTGTAAAATTATAATCACGTCATATAGGTACTCCGATATAAATTATAAATTTATATGATTCCTATTTGGTATTTACTTAAATTTTCATTAAAGTACTGCAATAAATAGCTAAGCATATCAACTGTCTGAATTAAATCATCAACGTGAATGCGCAAAGATAGGTACATAATATAATAGGTTAACACTTTTTGCAGTGTACCTGAAAAAGACAAAAATGAAAAAAAATCACTGATAATGTCACTGTGACTTCCTGTCACGTCATCTTTTCATTCACGGAATCGTTGGATCAGAGCAGCGATAACCCACACCGTTTGGACGTATCGTTCGATCGCTGCAGGCGTATTATGACACAACATTGTTGTTGTCAGTTTATCTTTTTTTTTTTAATAACTACCGGCCCTTTACACTACACCATCACGAATGTCATCCGTTTATACCGAAAAAAAACTGATGACGTTGGTTTACGCGTTACTATTTCAAGAACGAAAAATAACCGACGGGAGGATACCTACATACACATGAGCAAAGATAAATAACGACCGCGGTATCCCCGTGGGCTAGAGGCCAGCGTTTTTATAGAATACTCTCTTGTGGCGACGTGTCTTCTCGATAACGAGCGTACGCCGCGCTTCGTCGTACGTTCTCGCGTCAAACAACAAATTATTATGGTAATTCAATGGCTGAACACGACGACGTACAAAAAATCACAACGAAACATAATATACTACACCTATAATATACCAAATTAGTAAAACGGCGTATAAGTAAACAAAAACACACACGGGTACTAATTTTAATACCTACCAAGAAGTTACATAAACATAATATAATATATCGTTGTTATACGTTGTGCGATACGGTTTACAATTAGTGTTGGGCGTGATAATTGTCTTTTTCATTTCTTGTCATGAGTTTACCAAAAAATGTGAATAAAATAAAATTTAAAATTCCAGTATTCTACTACAATTTTCTTTTGCGTGATTTATAGAGAAAATAATGTTGAAAATGTGAAAAAACACATCTCAAGTGAACTCCACGATAGGTTCTATACTTAATCTAATCTATGCTTTACAATACCTAATAATATTATAAACGTGAGAATTACAGTACTGTGATGTGCGGTTATGATATCTTGATACGAGTAGTCAATCATATATAACACGTATTTTAAGTATACTTGCAGAGATGTGGTATAAAGCTTATGTGCGCGCTCACAAAGGACCGTCTCGCTCACACAGTTCTTCTCTCTCTCTCTCTCTCTCTCTGTTACTCACACACTCACTCTTTCTCATGCATGGTACTTAATTGATGTATATGTATATGACCGGTATGGCTGTAAGTATATATTTTATATGTATACATTATTACACACACAATATGATCTGAAAATCTTCACCAACAGAAATTTCAGTAACTTTTTAATAATGTGTTGTTCTGTCGCGATGAAACTATACGTTCCGTTTGAAAGTAGCGTGTCATAGTAGTTTTCCGAAAAATAACAGACACTCATAAGTTTCTGAAAAGTTGTTTATGCACATATCATAAAACAAATATTTATGTAGAGCGATGAGATGACTGGTACATATATAATATGAGAATAACAAAAATATCATACTGAATTCTATTCCTAATTTGTCGTTCTATACGTGAACTACAAATTATACTCCACGTGTAATTAAAAAATTTTGTTCAATTATATATTATACATATTATTATATTATAACAAAAAAGTTCAAATTTGACAGTTAATTAAAAACAAAGAAATCGATATTTATTTTGTCATTGATTTCATTAAATTCTAATCCACAAACAAACGTCATTGATGTGATAAAAATAAATAAACTCCCACTTTAAGTTAAATACTGAGCAATTTAAATGTACACAAACAAAATTATAACAATTGACCAAATGAAAGAGTCTTAATTACCAGTAATTGTGACAACTATAAACCTTTTATGCGCGGGCTGCATGCGTGCGCATTGTGTGCCTGTACACAAGTTAACTGGTCCCAATTAACATTCGGTCAGAAGCACTCTTTTCAAAAAGAACACAATATATGTACTATTTATGTTTGCGTCGTCACGAGCAAATGATGTTTATGGTATTATGATTTCCTAAACTCAAGTTTTAATATGACACTTTATTGCCACTACTCCAATGTTTGACTTATATGTATAGGTACTACGATTTCGCTCATTTTTTTATACAATAATTCATCTCCCATCTTTTACCTGTAAGTGATTAAAATAAGGACAAATAGGTGAGATCCCGATTGAATCCGAAGACATAATTCTAGAAAGATATCTAAACAATAAAAATGCTTTTTTTCTGTAGACTTTCAAACTTTTACAAAGTATTATTATGTGACGATTGATTTATACCTGATATACGTTCAACAGTCAACACTCAACACTATCATTAAGTTTTTAGCGAAAAAAAAACAAGAGTATAAAATAATATTAAATCGTATCGAATACACAGAGAATAACATATTTTATGTATACTAATTACTAATACACACTTAGTAGTTTAGTATACTTCACAAAGTCCACGCTGTGACAAATTGTAAAACACCCGTCCACGTGTGCACAACAACAAAATACCTACTCTGTTCAAACATAATAAGATACATAATATTATCATCTTTAAAAATGTTTATACACATAGATACATATAATATACGTACAACATTTATGTTTTATTTCAATTGATAGGCCAGTACAGCACTGTCAGTTCTAGGGGACTGACTAATTGATTTAAGTTAGATGCATCAAAACAACTTATTGAACACTACGATTCAGCAGACGGTTTTTGACTGTGCGCATATGTAATATATTTTGTATTGTATTTTCGAACAATATTTTATTTTTTACTGCCACCCAGACGTACATCATGTTAGTGTAGCATAAAAAAAATCGTTAAAGTAATAAAAAAAACAAAACATGTAATTTGTTTACAAGTCATAAACCGAGTTGGATACTTGGATGCAATAATTATTATACTCCTTACCATGAAGCAAATAATATACGTTAGGTAGTAACGGACACGCTTGCACTTAGTCGCGCACTACAGTTTCATTACATAAAAATACGCATATTATGTGTCACCGGCTTGTATAGGAGCAGACGAAAATTCACGATTAACTTAATACTGTTATAGTATACTATAAGTATTACATTAAAAATTATCTTACAGCGCTTCAGACGATTGTTTTACCAAAGTTTTCCTCGGATTTTTCAAACTTCTTCACATTCAGATGTCGATTTTAAGGCATGAGAATCGATTCGATGACGGGACGGAAGACAATACAGAAATAAGACGTTTTAGTCATTATAATATGTTATAATATTGCGTGTCGACCTTCGCGGGCTTCGCGACGCTTATCGCAAACTTGACAAAGTGCTATAATACACAGGTATAGTATACGACGACATCGACCCAGTGATGGTATTGTAACATAGATACAGCCAATGTGTATAATATACAGAGTGTTAGTGTTTACTATAAACATTATTGTGAAACGATCAACTCGTTCGTTTTGATCATTATTGCAATCGGCGTTATGTCATAGGTTAAGTATAATAAAAGGCGCAGTACCTATATAATAAAACGTACGATGTACGCGACGGGTGTTTAGCATCAAATCTGCGGGACTATTGCGATTTACAAAGCGCCTGATACATAGTCGCTGTTTTTGTCACTGACACGTGACAGTATATTAATGTCATATTTTTTTTTTATTAAAGTCTCGAGGCATATTACTTTTATCAGTTTAACCGTAATCTAAATTTCCAAGAAAATATCGATAATTTGGTAAACATTTTTTTTTTTTTTTGAATTTTTTGTAGTGTTTGTTAAACGTTACGCGTCAGAATTTAAAGATTTGAGGTCATTTAGGCTTCTCTATTGCACATTATTATTAGGTCCATCTTTTATAATACGAATTACTTGTTTGGAGTCCATACTTTAAAATTTACATAGATTTTATTGAACACGTTCAAAGACACTTTCTTCGAGCCTTTAAATTCAATATTATTATTAAATCGATACCCACAATTATACACGTATAATCATATTTAGATTCCTCCTAAACATATTCAGTCTAGCTTTTTGACGTGCACTATCTGATACCTTGTTTATTTTTAAATTAGTCGATGGACACATTGATGATCCCTATCTATTAAATGTTATCCTTTTTAAAATATCTATTTAAAATAATCTTTCTACCTACTTCCATAGGTAGTTCTATCTCTACATCAGCTATCACACAACACGATTTCTATTCAAATTCTTATAGTTCTATATAATAATACACTCTCCATTAATGTTAATATTTTTCTCTTCATCTTTAGGCTTGATTATTTTATGTATTACTATACACAATATTGTTTCATATTACTTTATTCTTACCAATTTATTGTGCCTTATATGTTAATCCTATAATATTGTTTAAAATTCTTACCGTGTTATCTATACTATTGACCTCCAACCCGTTTAATTAATTTAAATAAATTATAATTATTATTATACATAGATAGGTACCCGCACCCACAATATATTTTAGACTTGAACTTGAACGAACATACGCGTGTTTGATATTCGATCTTCTGAAGGTCCACTCGTTTTCCATTACAGCGGTGGCCGGTGAGCACTTTATCGAGATCACATTAATATTATGCAGACCTTAACTGTTGTGGCACAATCTCGATTCATGGGAAAATGACACGAGTGCGTGAGGCAAAATTC
The DNA here is from genome assembly GCF_020184175.1 of Aphis gossypii. Taxonomy (NCBI): domain Eukaryota; kingdom Metazoa; phylum Arthropoda; class Insecta; order Hemiptera; family Aphididae; genus Aphis; species Aphis gossypii. Next base: position 56,808,335 of record NC_065531.1, on the reverse strand, counting down.
GACATTGGCAGCTTTGAGCTTTGATGGAAACACGCCGAACGATGGCACACGGTACACACAATACAGTTATGATTATCGTGGTCAGCCGTCCAGACATCAATGATTATTTTAGCCATCGCGTCACAATTATTAACGACATTAATTATTAATTATTAACCTTACCGTATATGTAATTTTATTATACAGTCTTAACGCCTAATCGATAATCGATGGTTTTAAGCCACGACGCACGTCAAACATATTATTAGCATCACGACTTGTATGTTGTTACTACAATGTAACAATACATATTATAAATTTAATATTATTATTATTATTATTCTACCCTGTGGTGGTATAATTATAAAATAAATTAATGTTGTGGTAATAAATTATAATCAGCTTAAATGTATTCGATACATTTCATATCTGTTCGGATAAGGATCTTACCGTGCAATACGCGTTAATTTAAATAATTTTAAATCTATAAGGACGTCGATATATTGCTGGTTTTATACTCCAGACTGAGCACATATTACCACACAACTGTACTCCAGACTCCTGTAGTATACTTCAATCGTTTAGCAAGTTTTCTCTATCAGCTGTCTAATATAATGGTCAAAATGAATGTTAGATATTCTTTCATTAATCACAAGTCATTTGAATGTGATATCGACTATCAGTATATACTTAAATTTAAAAACCCTATAGTTTTATTTTTGTCTTATCTTTACTTTTCTTATCCCAATGTATGTCAGTAATTACCACTAAATATGATATGAACCAACTCCGTGTGAACTTGTTAAGATTATGTAAATTGCTAACAATATAGGATTCATAATTTTAGAAGAATTAGTAAACCAGTATATTGTACTAATGTATTATATTATATCAATTGTATATATTTATATATTTATTATATTATTAATATACCTATAAAATTATTATTATTTTGGAATATTATTGTGCTACTTTTTTTTTTAGGTACTTTGCTTTCAAAATATCATTTTTATATTTGTAGACATAAGACCCTGTTTTGAAAATAATAAATAAATATGTTATTATTGTATCGCCATGAACCTTAGAACCTGACGATTATTCATACATAATAAACCAAAAAATATACCTATATGATTTCACAATTATATAAGAATCACAATAATTTATTATTTTCTGTTAGCAAACAACATGACATTGTAATGTCAAATGTTAACAATTAACGATATAGCAATATGATAATAATTTATAAGTATAATATTATTTATAATGATATTTTATACATTAAAAATGCTTATTTATTAATAATATACCTATTACTCAAATTGTTTAATTCATCTTCGGCTGAAATTAATAGTATTTTTTTTAACTAATTTTATTATAGTATTAATGTATTAATATTTTTTAGTTACTATTGTATAATAAATATAGCTAATATTGTGGTTGAGTATAATTTTTCGTCATAATAATTTCAATATAGTTTACTTATGATTAAATTGTGTCATTAATATTACTATATGTTATGGTGCGTCATATGACAATATATAATAAAATACCATCTAAAATGACAACATATTAAAATAATTATCAATATATAACAATGTTTTTCATTAAAAATTACTAGTAATTTGCAAAATAAATGTTGAATTTCAATATTTTTGTTGTAACCAAACTAATAGCATAGTATATAACCTTCACTGAACAATAAATCGATAGGAAAAAGATCATAAAATGTGTGATATGTGATACTAGTATTAGAATAAGTAGTATTATACATTTATTTGGGCCATTTAGTGCTATTTGAAGCAAGAATAATGTTATCGTTTAAGTTTTTGACAGTTTGAATCAGCAAACTAAATTTGTTCACATAGATAGTATTTACAGTGAAATGTATCTTATTACACATTCAGTACACACACTAAACAGTTTGAAATATAAAAGCTTAAGATGCAAATAAAAGAAAATATAATACGAAAAAAGCATAAAATAAATTGTATACTTCAAACTACAAATTTAAGTAAAAAATTAAATCTCTTTCTAAACAAATAGTTTATTAGGATTTTTACTTTGGTTATTTTAATAAAATAAAAGTACCTATACAATAATTTCAAATTTGAAAAATCATTTAAATTAATAAATATATAGTTATAGATTATATTATAGATATTTTAATAAAATGTATAATACTAAATTATTAAGTTATACCTATAAAGTATTTGAAACACTTTTAATTTATTACAAATTTGAACAATATAATAGTATTTTATTATCTTGGGTTTTCATTTAAGTAATGTATAGCTTTAACAATTTATAATCAGGATTTGAAAGTTGACTAAATCTTCGTGGGAAGTTGTTAAAGTTCGATCGAAGGCTCCCCTCTCTCATCATTACTATAGCAAATTACTATCGCTCCAAATAAATTGTAAATTAAAGCTCATTAACTGTTTGTAATTTTAAATTTACTCCCTACTTTTTTAAGTTTACTGTGTCCCCTACTGTTCACATTAATATAGTTAATTTAAAAATTCTAGGAACGATCTTACAATTAAATTTTTTCTAAGCAATTTATCAGAGCGGGTATGTACGCTGCTGCCCAAAATTTAACTTTCTGGATACATTCAAAATGATCGACTTACTAATATGAATTAACTTATAATTACTTATAGTTCAAATACTATATAATAGCTAACATTTTGCTTGGAAAAATTTGGTCATGGTTGGGAGCAACATCACACGCATGTCAATAAGCAATTTCGTAGTCTATAGTCAATACGGGTTTTTTGAATAACTGTTATATATTAACAGTTATTTTTATCAAAATATATATATAATATCCAACAAAAATTCATTTTTTTTAAATTTATTTCATTAGTGGTATTTAAAAAATATTAATTACCATACAATAAGTACGAAACGTACAATTTTAACAATGTCTATAGTAAAATCTAAAACATCAATGCGTTCTCTGTCATTAAATTAACAGTTTTCAATAATACTATACGTTGTTTATCAGTAAATTCTATTGTACTTTATAATTATAGTAGGTATATACATTATACACACAATATATTATACTCTTTCTTATGTACCAATTATTCTTATTGTTTAGCCCACCAGCCAGCATCACCAATACTAAGCCTTAAGCCTCGTAAAAAATCAACTTGAAAATAAAAATATTAATGTATAAAATATAATAATATTATACTCATTTATCTTCAACTGCAATAATTTTATATATACTTCTTTGTGTTTATAAATCATGACATAGAAAATGATAAATATAGTATAGTATAGTTATAATGACGTCCAACAACAGCATCGGATGAACGTGAAGATAATAACAATAATTTACGTTCGATTGTAGATTATGACTTATAGTCAGATCTGGTTTCATATTATAGTAAAATCTGTATAATTCTTTAACAAATAGAAAACCCTTTTCCATGCACCATGTATTATAACTTCAAACTATATAAACAAAAATGAATTATATCTTATTTTAATTGTTTTTATCATTTATATACATACATGTTTTTTTTTAAAGAGTTATGAATTAATGGAGAAGTAAACTACAATACACATAATATTGTATTATTTAAATTTTTTTTTCCAAAATCAAAAAGATATATTGACTTGAAAATATTTAGTAACTCTTATATCTCAAAAATATAGCCTATTAAGCTAGTTATTCTATTTTTTTTTTTTTTTTTTTATGAAAACGAACGAATTTCTTGAAAAACCAAATAAATCCTATGCAAAATACGGTAAGATTTATTCGTGATTCGTGAGTATATATATTATAATATAATAATATAAAACATGTTATAAACATCAGAGTTTGCATTAAGAGGCAGTTCTAACCAATATGCACAGTTTTAAATTAAAATGGACAATTGTAAACACAAAAATCAATTACTTGCCTAAAAACTTGAAATATTTATGAAATTTAATTTAAATGTAAATTCATATTCTAAATAATTTCATTATATTTTTTCAACGTCTATTGTCTAACTAAATAATACATCTTTACTGCTGTCATCTGTGTATATTCCAAATTTCTAACCGTCAACATAAATTTAATTAATCAATAATTATTATGTATTTAAGTATCCATTTCACATCATGTTGATTTTATTGTTATCAATTGGATACTAATTATCAATCGGAACAAGTTTTTAAATCTCAAATTTATCCAATATTTTACAGTGGTAACATATAAGTTAGCTTATATTAAATTAAAGATTAACATATAATCATGAAAATGTTAAAAACAGTATTAACTTTTGAAAATGCAATTGTTAGTTGTTTTAAAATTTCAATTCTTAGTGTACATTTATTTTTATTTTTCAAAAAGACTGCAGGAGATTAGACAATAGATGAATAATTTTGATGATGTGTTATTCAAAGTATAATACAAAAATAAAATCATCAAAAGTAATGAGGCCTCAGAAAAAAAATGTTAGTTTATTACTCTATTATATTATAAAATATATTATTGAAGTATGGAGTGCCAAATTTTTTCAGCCCTATGTTAAAAACTATAATGAGTGGTTTTAAAAATTTCTTACTGTACATTTTAAAATATAGCATAGCTATTAACTATGTTATTATATATTATGACCAGTATGTGATGTAATAATATAATATTTAATTTATGTTTTTATTTGTGAAAATAAGAAATAATTATAATTTCAACCTTAAAATTCAGATCAAATGTTCCAACTAAAGTACAATAATATACTGCTACGAGATAGAAAAAAGAATATCTATACATTCATACGAAGTGAACAACAGAACCCAAAATTTAATGAAAAAAAAACCTTCCACGATAATTATAAATATTAAAGAGCGTATGTAATTAGTGCTAAAAATAACCATAAAAAATGTAATTTTTGCCATGTTTAAAAATTAATTTTGGTAAATGTGCCACAAAAAACTGTAGATGAAATGGCGTTATATAAACTGCGCAATCTTGAACCTATAAATATTTAATTTGTTCCATTTTAAAATAATAAACAAGTATTATTTTTAAAATCTTATTTAGGTATGTGTATTTTAAATTATTCATCAATCAAATTAATTTTTAAATATGTGTATTTCAAGAAAATGAACAAAATGTACATCTAGTAAAATAAAACAAGTAACCTAATTGTAATTATATGTATATATATATAGGTATTATGTACATAGTTTGTATACATATGAGTAATATTTCAGTTAATGATAATTTATAGGTAAATTTTAAAAATCAGGAATTTTATAATTAATTGTCCATTTGTTCGTGTCATTAATAGTCAAAGTTATTTATTCAAGTTTTATGTGCTATACCGGTGAGAGATGGGTAAATTTAATTAATTTAATATTAACCTTTGAAATTGAAAGGATATTGTATATTACAGAATATTATGCCGTTTTATTTTTAGTCGTAATACAGTAACCAAAATGAATATTTAGATGTGGCACTTATGACTTATTACGTATTGTTTTCTTATATTTTTATGCAGATTACACACACGCGCCAAAATGTCAATATCGATGGCATAAATTACAACTACTAAAATTTGCAAAAAATACAATCTTCAGTTTTAAACTACTATCGTTTATACGTCTTTCTTTATGTCAATGGATTTATGTATATCTTACGACGAGCTGCAATTGACAGAAAATAGGACCGAAGCCAAATGATTTTTTACCATCGACTCTGTGACAGAGTTATATGCGTGTATCGAGCTGATATTTAAAAATTATTGCATAATAGATAGTATTATTTAATCTGTATGTATTGAATCGTCGATATGTCATGGTAACATAGGCTGTTGTAATTAAACAGACCCTTACGAGTCCTTCTCCGCCGAGCAATTGGACCTCAAATATTCAAATAGGTATTTTGATTTGAGTGGGTCATAAACCGAAGTATGCAACGTGTAACTTTCATGCGTCTTTGAAAATGATATATTCGTAGTACGCTTAGTTGGGATGTGATACAATCAAGTTCTAAATTGCACAGCATGAACCATTTTTTTCTATAAGACGTATATACGCCTGTATACGCCTGATTTTCTAATAACAATAATTTTTTTATTTACAGATGATAACACTTGCAAATAATCAATAATATTTATTTATACAAAATTAATAGATAATTATTATAATTTCATCACTGAGCAATTATTAATGTTTAGGTTCATACTATATAATATTAATACACTTTTAAAATAACAAAACTCTACCAATATCAGATTGAAAACGGATATCAAACATCTAATGGGTGATAGCATTTGAAGAATTTAATCCATCTGTCCACTTGCCTGTTTTAATTATTTATTACATTGGTAGCTTCTTATTACATTATTATTTCGAATATGATAGTACCTAAAAAGGTATTAACAATTAACCACTCATTAAAAAAAAAATAATGCATTCAAATATTACAATTTAATATTTTGTTACTAATACCACAACAATTTTATTTTATCTACAAATAATTTCATATAGGTACATATGTACAATATGCATCAAGAGACACGTAAATCCTTATAATTATATCATTATTATTATTATTATTATTATTATTGGTTGTGATGTAGATAAATACAACAAATCACTAAATTAGATAATTTTGAGAGTAGATATCGAGTAATATTGCACCAATATGTTTAAATTTATAATCTGGTACTCACTGACTGCAATACAATTATTATCTACTGATCTATATTATATTGTATTATAAAATATATTATACTTACATACATTTTTGTAAATAATTATAGTGATTGGAGACCATAGGTAGACTGTGTATTGATTTCACTATGCTTTGAATCTGCCAAGCGACAGAAACATATAATATTATAATGTTATACCTATATAATTCTCACGCTCGTCGTGGTTCCAGAATTCTCAATATTTTTGAAGTGATAATGGAATTGATCAGTGATTTAGATGATCGGGTTTCAACTAAAAAATGAGAGCTGAAGATATTTGGTCCAAAAGATTGTATTTAATATGAAATAAGAAATGTAATATATCTTACTATAGTAGGTAAATCTTATATTAAAGGTATATATCATGTTATTTATAATCCATAAGTAAACTATAAGTTTGAGGTAGATTATCGACGTTACGTAACTTGTAGATCTACACGATTTTTAACAGAGATAATTTGCTTTGATTTGCAACTTCAATATTTTTTCTAATAGAGAAGTGAGTTTAGTCAATAATTTTAATTTTTAAAAGATAGAAATTTAAAATTCAAAAATAAAAATAAGAAAAAACTATTTTAAAATAAAATCGATTTTCTTATTTTATTTTAACCTGAAAACTAATTAAAATATTAAAAATATTCAAGCATTATTTTTTTTTATAACTATTTAAAGTTAAACATACAATTAATAAAATTTAAAAACACAATGATATTTTCAATAAATTTAGAATTTAGATCAATTGTTTGCTATTAAAATCATGAATCTATTCACGCCATTTTTACTGTAGAATGATCTAGTTAGGAATTGTTCTAAAGATAATTCAGTCTTTATTTTGACTTAAATGTTAATAACAATAATATAATCATAGATTAAAATATTTTGTACAATATTATAATAATTAAGTATTAATAATATAATAAATATGATGACATACTTACTAGTATTTTGACTGACAGATTATTTTCGCTAAAAATTGTTTTTTGTGTGTAGGTAATCATTTATCACCAAAGTACGCTCAAGGCTACACCAATTGTACAGCACAACTGTTGCCTATTTTCCTCTTTTTATTTAATTAGTTTTATTTGTTTAATTAACTTGCAAATGGCATAATACGTCTTTAATAATAATAATTATTAGTGACCTTTAATCAGTTTTAAGTTGTTTAACTTAAACTAATTTATGCGAAAACCCAAGAATTATCAAGATTTTTGTGAACAAAACGAGTGCATATTCGGTCGAAAAGGTTTTCAATGATTGTGTAGGTTTAAACAATATATACATCTTATAAAAACCAACAACGAATGTAATTTATTAGTACCTAGTTGTAAATTGTAATCATACAATACTATTATGTACCTATTGTACCTATATGTATTGCAATATGTATGTATCCTCGTCAATCGTCACAGTCTACTGCATTTACAAGTACCAGCAGTAATACGTACGGACATATTCCATAAATAACATATTATTAAACGATATACCTATATAGGTACTTACGTTTGTTGAAACTTTTTAAACCGTTATCGAATGGGTAGGTACTCTATGAATCCAACTATAGATCTTTGTTCTAGATCATTCTGCCAAATAAAACAATTAATGCGAAAAAAACATATATATAATACAATTTTTTATAATTCACTGTTTATACACCTAATAAACTATATACCTAATTTTATCGAGTTATTTTCAATTTTTACTCGAGACATTAATCTATATAGGTATCTATTCCATACACAAGTGAAATTAAATAATTAATAGCCATAATAAGCAATAATATTAACTATAAATAATAGTATTAACAATTATAATGACATGTATTATGCTCATACAAGATAATTAGATACAGGCGAAAGAGTTAGGACTGACAACCTATGTTTAGTTGGTAAACATTTGTTAATTTTTCGTATTGAGATACTTAATTCATTATTAATATTATTAATTATCATTAGAAATAAAACTAACATAAGTATATATATTATAAATTATTGATTAGATTTTCTGTGGCTTATTACGGTGACTTAATTATCAAAAACTCTATACAATCATATTGTGAAATTTTTATTTAAATTTTAATCAATTACTTTGTCCCGTATATGTATTTAATATATTATTCTATGTGACTATATAAGTACATCGATTTTTATCCCGAATAGCAGTGTAGGAATTAATGTATAATATGTGAGATGTTCTTCTATGTCTCATATATAGTATAGTAATGTAATTTTACCTTCTCATATTTAAATCATTTTTAAGTATCATTAGATCGTTTATTATTTAAAATTTAAGTTTTAACTCAGCACAAAACTATGGTTACTAAAAAGTTTGATATAAAATCTGCCCTGCATAACTTGTAAGCCGGATTTTAAACTTTAACGCTGTAGAAACATAAAATGTTACTCGAACGAATTATGGATGATTGACTAGACTAAAATCATATGAACGTTACGCAATTTTCGACAATTATATTATTTTATATTGTATACACACAAGGAATATGCAAATATTAAATACCACTCTAGGTATTAATTTTTTTTTTTTTTTTGGTTCCTGATTAATAGAAAACTAAATAGACACAACAAGTATGGACCGATGAAAATTATAGATTGGGATTTGTAAAAAAACAAAAAGGACAAGTTCTATGTTACAAACAATTTATAATTTCATGTTAATAAATTGTACACTTATAAATTGTCTGATGTCCTATCGAGATAATTAATACTTATGTATAATTACTCATGCTATGCTATAAATACGTAAAACTCGTTAAAGGATAATGCAAGGACGTGGTCTTTTCAGATCATTTGTATATAAATAATGAATATATAATAAAGTAGGATAAACTTCACTTACTTTTCATCGAAGTATTTAATGATTTTCATGCTATAAATATCGACAAGTCCAAAATATAATCCATTATTACTTTATATAATATACGTATATCGCGTAGTTTCTACAAGAATTCCATGAAACTATCTTTATGTTCTAAAAATCAATATATATTAAAAAACAAAAAAAAACATTTTTAAACTTAAAACGATAATACAGAAAGGATTGAGAACGTACCTACAAAACCATATAATAATTGTATACTCACCTATCGCAAACTACAGACTAAATATGCAGATGCGAGGATAGCACTATGATTCATGAGTTATGACTTACAAATATTTACGTAAATTTTAACTGCTACAGTTTTTAGCATAAAGTTTGAATTCTTATATAATGCTTATCGGGGTTTGTATTTAATAATTCGATATTATTCCTGTTCGTCTGTAAAGTATGGATTATTTACCTGCAGTCATTGCATTAAATATTATATACAAAAAGGTCGAAGGACCTTCACTTCTTAGGTAATAACATACTCGTATAATACGTATACAGGAAGATTCACCAAGCATACACTACCCCATTTTTCCTTTTATAATAATTTTTTCAAATTATAATTCTTGGAAGTTTTATATATACTTAATAGTTAATACCATCTTTTAGAATTATTAAAACTTGTTTGTACTATTTAAGGAGTGTTTAGTAACGATATAGACTTGTATTTTTTTAAATTATAACCACCCTATTCACTATAAATTATTATGTGGATCATTTTTCTGAAAATTTAGATGTAAATACATAATTATAAATTCGATCAAGTAGTTTTTAACTTATTAAAATGTTTTTTAATAACGTTAACAGTCCTTACAATGATTTAACAAAAATGTAAATTACTAAATAAAATGTAATATTAAATCTATCATTCATTATAGTTTGACCATTTTTGCGAAACATAAATTTTGATAGATTAAAAAACTAAATACTAAAATTTTCAAATCACCATATAACCTACATCTCCGTAATTATGAACGTGTTATCCCTGGTATCTACATATAAAATGTCGAACATTTATATCGTAAATAATTCACAGCGAAGAGAGATTCTCGTTCAAAAAATATAAGTTTATATTGTTATCTCAAGAATTAAAAAATTTTGTCTTTTTGGATATATTTAAAAATCAGATTTTGAATAATCGCATAATAGAGGAAAAAACGAATAAGCATGCTTGGTGATCACTCTGTATACAATAGATTTAAAATATAAATAAAACTGCACTTGGTGGATCCGCTGCAGTCGCGTGTAAATAAAAGACGTTGGTATTGGGTATGCCAAATTGCCATGGCACTTAAATCGGGGTCCACCTGAAAACATGTACCTATATACATATATATATATATATATATATATATATATACATGCCATGTAGATCTTCGGACCACTCTCATGTAACATTGTTAGGATTTTACTTCATGTACAGGTATACTGCTGGTAGCACAAAGAACGTATTATTATTGTATTGTATATCAAACCGTGTGCGTGAACGCCCATAATATATATATATTTATAAGTTATAAGATGATATTATATAATATAATGCGTTTATATGTTTATGTGTGTGTGTAAAAAAAATATCTATAGTAATAAACCTGTTTGACAATCCGTTGTCGAAGACTTGTTGAAACACGAAGCGTATATATTATTCTACAGAGTGTACAATGAGATCTTAATGCAATTTCAATGTTAAATATTGTCAAATCTTCGCGACACTCCCCGTGTATGTAATAATGAATAATGACTATAACATAGTTATTAAACAAACAAGTATTGGTGTACGAGTTCTTTGTACTCTATGTGTGTGTAATCTGGTACATATATTATAATATTAAATATATAAATATATTTATATATTTGTGTGCACAATTTGATAGAATGGTATCAAATTATTTAAGATACGTTTCATTTCAAAATATTAAAATGATATTTCACAATATAATTTTATTAGAGTAAGCAACCGATTGTTAGTTCTAAATCGGCTGAACCGTATATACATTGTAAATATTATACACGTATGTATTATAATATATTGGCCTACATTTTACTAATATTTCAGAACATTGGACATTTTATATTAAACTGACACAAAACGTTACACAAAAGTTAACCGCGTCAGTTCTCCACAAACCATCTTTCTCTTAAAAATTGTTCTTTTCCCGATGTTTTTTTACTCGGCTGTGTTGTGGAGCTTCGGAGTAAAATATAAATTTCACTCTGAATTCTAAGTAAATTTTCTTATAACACACAAATGTTGAAATAAGCTGTACTAAAACTAGCATTTAATTTTGCATAAACACTTAAACAACCATTTGTGGTACGATTATAATTATTGTATTTTATATTTTATTAAACGGACACTATTCTACCCTTGATACGTGCCGGACACCGGTCTACTGACAACTAGCAAGCTACAATATGTCATCCGGCGACAACTTTTCGAATACACCGTTGAACTTGAGTTGGGTAACAAAGATAACATCAAGTTAAAATATAACCATAGACCCAACTCATGTTTTCCCAATTATATTATTTTAAAGCAATTATAAAATAAAATATAAATACTATTAAATAATGTAATATATTAATATTATATTATTTACACAATTTATAGTTTATATATTGTTGTATACAATAGTTTACGTTTACGCCAAAATTGTTACGCCTTTCATATACTTAACCTAACCTATAGGTATATTATATTGAAACATTTGAAACACATAAGTCACTATGCCTGCAGACAACTGACAAAATATGCTATGCTGCCGAAATTTATTGTATTAAAATTATTATTTATTATTGCCAGTACTCCCATCTCCATTGTTACACAATATTACGCGAGTTCGTTCGAATATAATATTACCTATACTTCCTGAAAAATTAACGGTAACAGTAAAATTCGTCACAATATTGCGTGTTACGTAATGTTTGCGATATTTTAATATGTAATATAAAATGTAAATCGTGTCTAATCTTCCTTTTTTTTTTTTTGACACCTATATACATACAACTGTACAAATGAGTAATCGAATTTCTAGAAAACTCGATATAACAATAAAATTCACGTTTCCATTTATAACAATTTATTATTATACTAGTTGAATAAAATATTATATTCTACTTTAGAATAAAAAAAATATCATCATATTCTTAATTATTGTAATAACATATACGTACCTATATCGATGGCACATCGGCACACCACAACAACGCAAAACGTTGGACTATTGTTCTATAATGCAGCACACAAGAACCAGTCATTCCCTGTATATTTTATTGGCAGTTATTACAACAAAACTATTAAGTGTTTCCATAGACCATATAATATATGTACAATATACATATATATATGTACAATTTACACTATATCGAAGCTTCTTTTAACTTCGTGCTAACTGTAGTCCTTCATACATTATTTTACAAGCACTTGAGAGAATATATCAAAGTATATGATGAATGATCGATTATATTTTAAATTCTGAGCGGAACAATATAAATTTATTAATTTTTCAATAATGTATGTATATATTTTTTATATTTTTATTTTTGTGTTTTTGTATGTGTGGGTGTGTGTGAAAATGTCTTGTTAATCTTGTTATGGATCAGAAAAATGAATCTTCGAGTTTGAGGGTGGCATTTGATAGATAATAATTAGAACTAGTTAGTGCGTAGACAAAATTCTCAGTATTTTTAAAAATAATTTGAAAGGAAAAAATGGCAGTACTTGTTCAACATTTAATTTAGTTATTAACAAAATTGATTTTGATTTCAACTTGCAGCCTTGTCCGTAGACCAGCTAGATCTACTAACTGAAGATTATAAAGAAAAAAAATAACGTTTTTATATTATCAATGAACAAAGTTTGTTTAGTAAGTATTTTTAAATTATATAAAATGAAATTTTAAGTGCACTACCTTTCGTTGTGTGTTTCTCTATAGCGATGCGGTTAAACCTGTACAAACCGCAGCTAAAATAGAGACCGTTTCTTCAAGTCACGTCGTATAATATAAAACCTCTTGTTTACGATATTTCAAAACCTATGAGATATTTTATTATGTGTATTTTTTTAATTGAGTTTCGCGGAAAAGTGCACCCAATAGTAATATATAAAATATTAGTAATAATAAGTTATAATAATACGCGTTTTATTGATTCCGGGGCGCCCACTGAAAATACGCCTCTGCAGCACCGGGAATATTGGAGTATTTAGTATTTAATAACAACTGACCTTACAATAGTATAATGCTTATATGTGAATATTGTATAGATGTATTATGGATATATTATATAATAGATTGATATTGTGCATCGGGTTTTGTTGAAACTCGACGGTGAAAAAAACACTTTGTTGTACCTTTAATGTGCGCATATGCCATGCATGTAAGAACATAAGGCACAAAAACCGATACACATTATAATACACCATATTATATTAATATTGTGAGCTGGCACAAGTTTAGTAAGCTACACACACACACCGACACAGCATTCTATATACTCCTCAATCGGTCCTATGCCATATTATTAACATATTATTACATTAATTAGATAATAATATAATTTTATTATCAACAGTTTATTCACTATATTTTATTATATAAGACGACTATTTTTTATGCGTCTGCAGTTTATATCTCAACACCTTTGAATGATTTGGATTCAGAGCTCAATATTATTTGTGTTTTATGCGGGAGAAATAAAAAGGCCAGTGAACAAATGTATTGCTGATTATGTTTCTAGAATTTGTTGCTCAACGGTCAGCTTTAATATCGTTATTGATGTCAATTGTTTCTTAATAATTTCCATAATATAATATAATCTAGCTAACGAATATGTGCAAAAAACTACTATTCGACATCTAAAACTCGTTAATATCTCGTGTTAAATTTAATATTTTATAATTAAATACATAATATATTATATTACTTAATATTGATGCGTATACCACAATTTCATTTAATCTGTCATTATACTGTGATCGAAGCGAAATGTAATCTGGTCTTGTTAAGAAAAATTTACTCGTCATGTTGCTATCCAGCTCAACGAGGAGATATACCTATTATAAATTATTATGCTACACTGCGAATGGGCACGATTAACCGAAATCAAAAATGCTGTATTGTGTTATTGACGCAGAACATTAGCTTTCCGCGTGTTATGTACCTATTAGGACTTAGGAAGTATCTATAATTATAATGACAACGTATTCCAGCTATATACCCATTATGTTAATATATTCATTATTCATGATAAATTTTATATTTATCATTAGTCGATATGTATAAAAAGCAGGCGCGAATCCGGGGCGATGGATAAAATTCCGTATAGACTCTGGTGAATTCCAAAATGTCTGTTTTCGATAAAGTAAGATACGCACACGGTCCCTGTGACTGTTATTGATAATAAATATGATCATCGCCCCTCTCCCTATCCCGGAAATATAATATTCTAGATCGAAGTCTGATATAAAGTTTTTATATTGAACCCACTAACAAAAATATGTCCAACCGTGTAGTGCTGTACTAACATATGAGGTATTCTTCTCACTCCTAAGACATCTTAAAAGTAGCCGCAATTACCATGCGATAGAATCGTTTAAGTAATTTGATGAAAATATTATATTATATGAGATTATGGCTGTATTGCGATGTATTGGAAATATTATAGAAAGCAGAAAATTAATGTTTTTCAACTGATAATTTATAGTCATTATTAAATTATTATTATCATTATATAATATTTTTTACAATACCAATATTTATTAAGTAAGTACACTGTACTTATAGTATAATTACTAATTATGTAGGTAACGATTTGTCATACATGTATATTATACGCTTTGTGTTTTATTGTAAAATTAGAATTACATAATGACAGTATACACTCGAAACGCACTATACATCAGTGAGCACCACAAGTTCTCCAATTTTATCTTTATTTAAATACCTAATCAATATCAAATTATTAACACAGAATGGTATATGTTGTATGATGACAAATTATATTTAAGCTTATAGTAGCGAAACCACACAATTTACGTGCATTTTACCCCTTAATTATTTCAAATATGAAATGCTTTCGTTGTTAATGAGGAAGATTAATTATTGCTGAAGAGGTTATTGAAAAGGTTTGGCTTTTCTACTATTTTTAAGGGAAGACTAGGATGGAGTGGACAAGCAATGAGCGTTCATTAAAAACATTACGGTAACTCGTACTTATATACCCATTATAATAATATATAATATATATATATATGAACGTACCTATACGTATGTATAATAATGTTTACGCGACCATGTAGGTACTTAAAGGCTACACCTATAGATCTATATTATAATGATTATTTGGTAAAAATAATTAATATGCGTATAGTATATGTGTACCTATTAATTATTTAATTATACGCACATTTGTTCCGCTTCGTAACGAAATGAAAGTGTATAAAATATATAAATAATAAATATGCCTATTTATGATGTATATTATGAGAGGTATTCGGGTATATTATAATCGAATAGAAGAGCGTTTATTTATTTTTTTTTTTTTTACACTTGAAACCTGATTGTCTGCTCCGGTTGGATCGATGACAATAATGGTGATAATCCGATCATGACGTAACTATAAACACGCGAGCAAGTCATACGCCGACCACTGTACCCATTCCATAATTCTATTGTCCGAGTTATCTATCAAATCGGTCTACCACTGCCAAATCGTAATATTTTAATTATTAATCGTCGCCATTGGACGATTATTTCAAGTTTCGTTTCTATTTAGGTAATTGCGGTAATGTAGATAAATTCGTTCTCAATAAACACAATACGTAGATAGATATAATAATAAAATACAAATAATTTTATTTAATATTTTAATATTGTATCTTTATCTTAATTTTTAAACCTGGATTTCCGATACTTCAAAACTCATCAATAATTTTTTGGCAGTGGGTTTCTATACGTAGGTTTATAATGCTTATAAGAATCCACGACTGATCGTGCAGTACGATTTGTCATTAATTCTATAGACGACGTACCTATACGTGCCACACGTATAATATTGTGCAAGGAATACATTATTATTATTGTTATTACAAACTGCGTTCGATTGCAGTTCAGGTAGAGGTATATAACTGATATTGGTAGATAGTATTAGTATATAATATATACGGCAATACCTGTGTGTTGCTTTATAGCTATACAGGAAGGTGCTACGCGTGGATCAAGAGAATAAATAATGACATTTTCGTAACACTTCAAAACAATAATATAGCGTTAAGCTCGTGAAACAAAATAATATTATGTATAGGTACCTCACCTATACTTGTATATATGTACACATATACCAATGCGTGTAAATTTACACATAAACATGACATATACCTATAGTGTGTGTATATAAGAAACCTTGTAGAAATAGCGATGATGATAATGCATGATGATTACTGCTAATGATATAATATAAAATATAACTTAAAGAACCATAACGGCTTTTGATTTTTAAACATATGACATTACAATGTGTGCATTTTGTATACTATATAATATAGGTACACGATACAAGCAGCTGAGGAAAGTAGGTACTTAGGATTTGTATATTACCTAACCAATTTTGTCATTCGACAATCGACAACGACACGCTTTAAACGATAAACTATTACTGTTCAATACTTTTAATTATTCGGATATATATATATACATGGAAAATGGAATGAATTTATGAATTTAATGGATTATATCATTTTACAATTTCGTACTCTACAGGAAAAAAAATTCAACTGATAATTCGAATGAATTTGCAAATTATTACTAAATTTATTTACCGAATTAAAGTTAGCTAATTTTCTACGGTTATATTAACAAAAAATTTCCAATAAACAATAATTCATAATATACGAGTATAATTAGTATACTTGTAAAACATTCACTTCAATCATTGATAAATTTATAGGTATTTATTTTTAGTAGAAAATTAATTTACAATTATAATACTTGTGATTTGTATAGAACAAATTTGTATTGTTATATTAATTTAAACCATAAAAAAAACAAATATTCTACAATTAAAACATATTATAATAGCTGATTGTGTATTGAAATAATATCGTAATAATAATAATAAAATATTGTTCATTATGTACAACTTTGAACTTAAAAATTGCTTACAATTAATATTAATGTGTGTATTTTTTTTTTATTAAAATATCGTTTTATAGTATTTTATTATTTCATTTATAAAACAACAATAGACGATAAATAATATTTAATTTAAATTCAAGGTTGAGAATATTAGCGAGCCTTTTTTATTTTTGTATAGATAACTCAATTATACAAAAGTTACATAAAAAACGAATTGGCTTATAATTGAATCCCGTCAGAGTTAAATATGAAATCTTTATCAGAAATAAGTATTTTTTTTTCATTCGTACATATTTATGAATAGGTCATTAAAAATAATAATATTTATTTTTAATTTCAATATTTTATGTTGGCACCTGTAACAAATTGATCAAGCAAAACTTATATTGTTGTCTATTTGGCAAGGTCATACTTTATATGTAAAAATGAAATCAAATTCATGAAATTATTTCAAAAATAAAATTGACAATTTCAACTTTTTAAATTTATTTCTAACTTTACCAAATTAAAATAATATTCATATAACTTGACCAGTTTTAACAATATATTGTACAATAGATAATTTAAATTTTTACAATGCTATTCATATAAATAGTTGATCTTAAATTAAACAAGCACAAGTTTCCATTCGACCTGGTTCAATATATTGGAGTTCATTCAATATAACAAACATTTCATAAGGTAGGTATATTATAAATACGAAATTGAAAATCTGAATAATCAAATTTTTTAAATATTTTACTTACCTATAAAGGTGCTGATAATAAAACAACAAAACTAACATTTTTTTCCTCAGCCTAATTTTGTATGAATATATTATTTCATATAAACTATTATATAATCTAAACTTTAACTCAAACTAAAAAAATACAAAAGATATACCCTTTCTTTACTCATCAATTCGTAAACTACATTAACTACAAGTAAATTTCTTCGACAATCTCCCACTCACTTTTAATATTTAAATAATTGTACTGTATGCATTAAGAACCAAGTGCCAACCTAAAAAAAAAAATAAGTAGACAAATTATTACTTTATTTTAAATCAAGTATCAAATTTTGATATTGATTTTCTAAAGTTAAAAATAAAAATAACTGTAAAGAAAAAATACAAATCTATGCAAACCCTACGTTGTACTACCATTATATATAGTGAAGCAAATAGTTAATATTAATTAATATCAATGTAAATGTAAATGCCTGCTATTGACCTATGCTGCTGAAGAATTTAATATCAATAAAAAAGGTACTTTTAGGTTACGTATAAATATATATGTATGTACATACACCTAAATATACGGAGCGTTTTGAATTCACTACAACACATAATATATATTTTCCTTTTATCGGTTGATTTTTTTTTTGTCGTCCTCTTTCGTCTCGGGACGCACGCAACCCAAATTGGAAATCGTGTTCACGCATATAAATATATATTATATTATTATATACATCATACATTTATAGCCAGTGTACAAATGATTCGGGGGTTTTCGATTCTTGAGGATAATAATATTATTCAGGTAGGTCGGCGTATATATAAATCTACATATTATTTTATTGGATAAAATACGGTTTACGGAGCGGTGGAGGTTTTTATTTATTTCTCTCTTTTTTTTTTCATTTTAGTCTTTTACAATCTACATAAAGGACCTAGTTATACATATAACATCTATACAAAACACCTGAACCCGACGATGTATATATAGATCGTCACGATCACACCTGTGAAATTCATATATTACGTGTGGTACAATAACGTGTGTGACAATAGATCCTCGGTTTACAAAACGTAATATATATTATTATGATATTTATTACAGGTTCTACCTATCATTACTATTATATGATCATTACACAACGCAATGTTTTTGACTTAGGACGAAGACTAACCTTTACGAGACGAAAAAATAACATATTAACTTTACATCGATTTGAAATACTATGACTTAATGACGAGCTTCAAAAAGTTATTAAATTTGTTGATATATTTCTGTATGTTGTACTTAAGTTTAGAGATTTTTAATGATTTTATTTAAGCTACACCGAGTACATTTAAGTTCACTATTATATAGTTTTTTTTTTAATAAATGCTTGTGATATACATTTTTTAAAGTAATTTATTATTTTATACCTACCAAAGACTATATATTATTATTATAGTCTTTAAAGATAACGAATATTTAATTTTTCCCACTTTTCCATGTTTGGCGAAAAATGATAATGATCGACTAATAGGTTAGTCACCTTTACGTAATATGTTCACAATATGTTTTATATATACAATTGTATACTACACACTACACAGTAATATGTCGACTAATTGTACTTAAATATTACTAGAACGTACAGCAACTAACAGCTGTGAATATTGTAACTTTGTGTTTGCTATCTAATTTAAGCAGATCCAAGTCCGGTTTTGCATCATAATATTAATAACTCGTAAAACGTAATAAAAAAAAATGTGATAACGAAAAAAATATATTAAAACAGACAATATAGTATACTATACTATTATGATTATATACTTTGTTACTATTTTTGTATAACATTATCGACTGCGAAATTATCTGTAATTGATAAAAAAAAAAAAAAATGTTATATTATTATCAAAACTACATTAATTTACCATAATTTAACATAATTAATTACATTTCAGTTTTTGAGAGAAACAATTAATGGACTATAATTTTTTTTTTTTGTATTTATTAATAACTTTTCTGGTAAAATTGTATTAAAAATAAGCTAAAATAGCTGGTTATAGTAAAAACTAGTAATACTGTTAACTACATCTAATATATGTGTATGAAAAAATTGAGATTACAAAATAAAATATACTGTTCGCGACTAACTACAAAATAGTGATGAGTTGTATGGAAAAAGTGGTATCTGACTTGATGACACTCACTGTTTTCGGTAAATTCAGTAAAGGAGACTTTTAAGCTAAGCAATGTATGTGTTTTGTCGTTTTATGTATATGCTATAATATGCATAATATATAATAATGTGAAAAGTATATAAAACTCAGGCAAACGATGATACCTAATTGAATATGGTACAGCAACAAAAATATTATTAAATATAATAATGATTATTAAATCGATTTTTACGATTGTTAATATTTAAAATATACGACGACCTAACAAAGTGTACCAAACGTGGATACGTGTTCGTGTTGTACAGCAAAAAGGTCATTCGCCTGAAAAAATAAATCGTCGACTTTAATTCATCCCACCCCTTTCACCCATCACCTGTAATAACGCTGGTCAGTCAGTTTGCATGTCACGTGTGTGTCCGCCCGCGATCGTGGTGTTCGTATACAATATATACATAAATCGTGCGCGTTAGTCATTTTAATTACATAGAAAAAAAAAAAAAATGTAAAAATAATTTTAAAAAAATCTTTGGAAACATGACTGCAACTGAGGTCTGAGAGATATAAAGTCTTTTACATTGCACAATAATACAATACTTAATTTTTGATCAGAATCGTAAATAAGCTACTTGTTTTATTTTCTTCTGTGTCAAATATAACAGTCAAATTATTTAGAATAAGATTCTTTTTCAGAACATGAAATTGAAAATACGTACAATAATGTGAAAGACAGTAGATAAACAGTAACAATAAAACAAAATACATTCGATACTTCAAAATAATCGAATTATACCAAAATATAGATAAAAACTGAATTCAAAACGACAAATCCGAAAGAATATTTATACCTTATGAATCCATGACGCAGCTGTATCTAAAATGAGATCAATTATTATAAGACTATAAGCTTTTCAAGTAGATTTAGATTAGACGTTTGGACAATATTGTAACATATTTTGTCCGTAGACAATAGACATAATATAAATATATGTATATTATATTATTACACTTATTCTATACGACTTACAACATTCAACATTAATTGATAAAACTTTGAAATATCTTTGC
Organism: Aphis gossypii; assembly: GCF_020184175.1. Classification (NCBI taxonomy): domain Eukaryota; kingdom Metazoa; phylum Arthropoda; class Insecta; order Hemiptera; family Aphididae; genus Aphis; species Aphis gossypii. The sequence goes on along the minus strand of NC_065531.1, from coordinate 56,786,703 downwards.
TATATTTTGTACGCGCTGACATTGCTTTATAAAATCAAAGCTAATCGTCTAGACCGAAACGAAAAAAATCAATTATGTAGGTAATTATATAATATATGTATAGCTAATAGCTATCTTATGATATATATATATTATAATATATAGTATTATATAGTTGCTAGATCGTCGGTTTTTTTTATCCCTCAAGCTCCAAATATACACACCTATTTATAGCTGCATACGTGCCGACATAACTATTATTATTTATATTATTGCAATAAAATAAAATATCAAAATACATCACTGGAAAAAATACATATAATTGGTTCCAAATCCCGTCGTGGATTATTAAATATATAAATAATATGTGTGTGTGTGTGTGTATATTCACGTATAATATTTATATATATTATATGTATGTATTTGTGTTTGTACCTTTGTAAGAGACGTCACGGCCGAATAATGACCCCTCGTCTGAAACCTTTCGAAAAAGGCACTATACAGAAGGCCGGTGTTCGTTAAAAACGCCATCTTTATCTCTCTTACACACGTACACGTATCACTCTCGCGCATTTACATTTTATATTATAGTCTCTTGGCCATTGAACCTCGAATATACATAATATGCACAGACTCTTTGGATTACACATCTAAACTCGGTGTGTATATATGTGTAATGATCCGCTGTATTATTCAGACTCGCGTAGAGCGATCCATATTTTAAACATTTTTTCATCATCAATTTTTTTTTATTATTATTATAATATGGAAGTATATATGTTCTAGTGTATATATATATATGTGTGTGTGTATTTATAACATTGCAAACTGTAGTTTTATTTTCGTTGTCTATATATATTTCATCTGTCACGATAAAATACGTATAAATAATAAATTGTGTTTTTTTTTTTACACTCCCGTCGAATTATTGAAAAAAACGACTACAGCAATAATGTTGTCGAGTGCTGTAGTTGAATTCGCTACTATAGGCCGCGGGTTTAACTAATGTTCCTTTTACACCGACCGCTGTCCGTAGAAAATAGTATATAAATATACGACACCGTGTTTTCCTATAAGCCTATAACACACGGGAAAAGAAAAATGTGAAAATTCGGCAGGCCACCATTAAACCAACCATTTACAATTTATATATGTATATATACTTAAATGTATATTTCAACGCGACTATTTCGCCGTAGTCCTGTACACCAAATTGCGTAGTTAATGATGGTTTAGCGTTCGATTCGTACGTGTCGTACAGCCTTTATCACAATGTATATACTGTACCAATCTATACAATCCATTGTATATAATAAAGCTGACGCGTTTAAGTCTCATTATCGCAAATATAAGGTTTAGGTACGTGTGTGAACATGTATACGGAATATTATCATAAACGATTGTTCGCACAAATAAACGAGTCTGGTGATTGGATTTATATCACGGTTTGCATATTAGGTATTATTTTATTAAAGAAAACACGTGACCAACAAAATTGCAGATTTGTGTATTTAATAATAATATTATAATTGTAATTACGTTTTTTCGTCACATGTTTATGACGTGCACGCGATATTATAACCGTTGAGATTTCCGGTAATTTAATACCGCTCATATTTAAAATGATTAACCTTTAACTCGCTGCTGTTGTTTAATATAAGTATCTAATAATTATCATATATAAACAAATACATTTGACCCATTCTAATTGTATATGTATATTACTACTATTATAATATGTTTTGAATGATATTAATATAATGTACTTTTTTAAATTATGAGTATACATTTTCGGTTTTATTGTGTGAATTGTATTGAAAGCAAAAAGCAAACAACTCAAATCGAAATTTGAGAGCATATAGAAAATATTGAAAATGGATTGATTCCTTAATATACTTATATTTCCGTTATAGTTTAAATCCACCATCGATTTAAAAAATATCGGATTGTTCGGATCATTTCTTTAATGCCTATACATTTTGGCACGGGTAGGGTGGTACTACACTCGATTTTTCCAAATTGCTTTTGAGATAATGGTAGAACGCAGAAAACTACCGAAAAATAATTATCATGTTCGAACTCGTAGAAGGTTTTTAGTTAAGAGGTCATTTTCTCTGAAACTGTTTGATAAAATTACTTTATGGAAGTATTAATTAATTGCATTTATATTTATTTCTAAAATGTATTATACATATAATGTATGATTTACCAAATACTATATAATATAAATTACTTATATAAATGCAATATAAATAATAATTTTAGAACTAAATATCCTAAAAAAGTTTACAGAAGTTTAAGTGGCTTTTTTAAAAAAATACATATATTAATTATGTATACTTCTTATGTTTATATCCCAATCCATAAGACATTTAAATACTCAAGTTCCTACATATTTTAATTATATTTCCTTTTAATTGTTTTCAATTCAAGCACTAGATATAGGTACAATATTAACAATTAATTTCCACTAACTACAAAATTCATAAATACGGATTAAAATTGAAATGTACAATTAATTTACAGTTTATAATTAATATAGTACACAATATTATATTATACAGCATACAATAATATATACATACATAGGTCGATTTCAATGAAATTTAAGTATGAAAAAATTGAGTACCCATCGATAATATTTGGGTGAGCTAGCTAAATATATACATTTTTTACGGTTTTCGAATACGTGTATATGTATAATATAATATACTAGTATTTAATATGAAATGAAATGTATGTAATGCGAAGGATTACGACCAATTGAATTTCGTCAACCATTATTCATTATCACTCTGTCAACGCAAGCATGCAATCTTCATTATATTTATTTTTCTGAGAACTTCCTCGCAACCATCTTACTATACATAATATTACATTATACATATATTATAAATAAGTTGTAATAATAATATGAGATCAGTCGTTTTCTATAATATAAGACCGATCAATAACCATTCGTTGTCACATTAATTGTCCCGCGAAGAATTGTCAATAATTGAGGATACCTACAGCAGCGAAGGCCCAAAAGCTAGGGATCGATCGATGATGTCTTTTAGTATCATTATAATGCACGCAACTCGACAAAATAATATCTATCTACTTATATTATAAAATATATTATTAATGTATAAAACTATAAACTACTTCAGGAGTTTTTTGTTCGTGACGGATAAACCAATTATATCCGTATTAACGGCATGCCCTGCGGCGTGTTTTATCGTGTAGAATACATGTGAGTGTTATTATTATATTAACTATATGTATGTATTTCAGTAGGTATATACATTAGTAAGTGTTTTAAATGTATAATATTATTATCAATGGCTTCGCATTGACGTCATACAGATTAACCTTTTCTTTTTTTCTTCATATTTTTCTATTTTTTTTTTCTCATCCTCGTCCACTTGACTCGATTTCGAGTGGCTACTTGTTCATTAGTTTCTAACACGGCACAGCTTTGGTTACATAATAAACTCAGTCACAGAAGCTCTCGAGATCTCTGCTAATCATTTTAACTGTTCTCCGTATAGAGGCGGAGTATATGGCCAAATACCTTAATATATAGCCGGTGGAGCACAAGTGAATGTGTCCGGTGTTTTTATTTTACTCTTATTTGTTTCCTCTCGATATTATACGGTATCTAAGACGATTATCGATGAATGTATTTATTTCTATACATAGATATCTAGATATATTATGATAATGAATCAATCGTTTTTTTTTTTTTTCTAACGAATAAATATCAATTCATAGAGAATGAACGACGAATTATATGGTACCTACCGATGGTTTAAATACCTATACAACGGAACCATATAAGTACAATATAGAAACAACTACTATAGATTAAAATTACATTTAATAAAGTGGACGAAGTAAAAGGAATAAGTAGCCATCCCTCCACTTTTTATATTTTCCATATTTCATCCCTCAGTTTAAATTTCGTTATAAATTCTTCTTCTCTACAATGAATTACAGATAATATTCAACTATGCTAAGAATACTTTGATTTCAGATTTGTATACTTAAAAATGTTGAGTCAGCGACAGTACGAGTTTTTTATCTATATTAAATTAAATTTATGTTGTTTAATGTTAAGTGAAAAGTATTTAAAATTAAGACTTTAAGGAAATTTTTTATATAAGAATACTATATATGACTTTATTCTAAGCTAACTTATAAATACTTACTAGTATAATATAATATAGCAAGTATAATGAGTGGGTATTCATATATTAGTAGGTAATATCAAAATCATAGATAAAACACCTATTATTATAGTATTAATGCATTATAGATTATTATACAGCTTTTATTAGTTCTATTATACGATAGCATTAAATAAATAAAATAATTATAGCTCATAATGTGTAATATTGGTAATATTACAATATTAAATAATTGAGAATTTCAGTGACGTCCAAAGGTGCCGCTATAAGACGGTAAACCATTAATTGTAGTCAATATAGATCGTACAAACATGCAATAGCTAATTAAATACAAATTTAAAAACAGTAAATCATTGTTGAAAAAAATATTAAGAATATCTGTAAGAATAAAAAAAAACAAATTAAACAAGCAATAAATACATTAAACTGAAGATAAAAATATGTATACTACAATAAAACGACTGGCTTCGCCAAATTTACTTAAAAACTTCATCAGAGCTAAAATAGTTCATAAGAATCAATGAATTAATAGATAATTGTTTAAAAACTCAGTTACCAGTTGCAGTATGATTTAAATTAGTAAGCTCTAAATAAGGAGATAAAGCATAAGCGCGCATAAGACCAATTATTTGATGAACAACTAATAAACATTTGACCAATAACAATACTAATATTTTTGACAAACCCCAGTCTAATAAAAGACTGCCAAGGTGAAATTCGATGAAATACTAACAAACATCACATACAACAATGACCATATAGATGAATATTATGTTAAAATAGGGCATGTATTATGGAAACGTTATACAATTTTAAAATTTTCTTTACAATATTAAATTTATACTCAGTTACTGAAAAATACCATTATTTATTGGAGCCGGATCGGATCTAATTTTTTTTTTAGGATGCAATAATTGATATAAAATTATTCAATTTAGTTCAAATATTTCGGAGGCCAAGTATCAAAAATCCTTGAATCAAATATTTGGTCAGGTTATGGAAAAATTATTTTTGTTTTTTGTTTTAGCGCAAATTACATTTGCATAGGTCCTTTGAACTTTGAAGTAGATAGAAATTGTTACAATATAAGATAAATTATAGATTTAATATTAATCGTACTTAAGTGTTGGTCTTTGTTGGTTGACTATTTACATAAGTGCTTTATTATAATAAGTATACTGTATAAGTAATATCACCGTATTACAGGTATATACAATGTACATCTAAGTATATGTATAATACGACACACACCGATAAACATCGCGGTCAGTGGGAGAAACAAAATTCATACTGTTATTCATTAATCTTTATTTCACTCTCTACTTGCCAATGTTTTTAATCAATTACAGAAAAAACCAAAACTAATTGTCCTATTACATATATATATATAAGCCTTGTCAAAGTTTGGCATTCTAATTTTAACAGACCGCATTTTACAAACCAATAAATATTTATCTAATGATATTTTTGAGATAAGTTTTTTAAATTATTACACTTCATTAGAGAAGTAAAAATATATAATTCATAATTGTATTTATAGTATATTATACATACCAAACAAAGTATATAGCTTTGACACATAACGTATTTTTCAGTTTTCGTTTACAACAGAATACAGCGGTTTCAAAATGTATTAAGTTGTCAAACTATAGTTTGTCATTAAACACATTTTAGTATTTTACACCTATATTTTATTTCTTATAACCTCAGTGGCGCAACCAGGAGTGGGGTTAAGGGGCTATAACCCCCCCCCCAAAAAAAAAACCGAAACCACAGTACTCCTTCACGTCGGTACACCTAACGATATACTATATATTATATATTGTATATTGTATTAATGTAACCCGACCCCCCCCCCCCCCCCGAAATTTTTTTCTAGTTGCGCTACTATATAACCTATGAAATTATTCTCGAAGCAAATAATTGTTTTGGTATTTACCTCTTCTCCGACGGTTAAAATTAACTTTAAAATATATGTTTTATGTTTTGTACCTATAAGTATTTTTATTTATATTAAGTTTTTACTAACCACAAAAATTAGTAAGTGTATTTGCACAAATATGTTAATGAGAAAAACTGTTCCTCAGGACTCAGAGCCATAATTAGTCAAGACAGTTAATAAACAAATTCGATAAACTATTGTTAAACTAGGGGATACAGATTCAAGGTCATTTTGTTTAATGAAAGATAACATAGTTACAGTAGTTACTATACTCACTGTTTTTTTTTTATTTTTATTTATTATATGCTAGTAGAATATACTTAAAATTACGCACCAAATAATATAGTTACACCTTAATTATCTGTCAAAAATTGTTCAAATTATTTGTTTAAACAAAAGTTATTGTTTGCTCTGGTTGGTTGAATAATATTTGTAGGTAATAAGTAATAAGTATACTATATTACACTGTACTTATCAACAGATATTAATAAACGTAAAATTAAAAAAGGGTGATAGTAGGTAACCGCTTTGCTGTACAGTTGGAAGTGTCGAATGTACCTCGTCATCGAACGTCACTGTAATATATTTGTTATAATGGAATTCAATGATAAATCATTGTCTACAAAAAACGACTCTAAACTATGACAGTTTGTCAGTGTATATTACTAAGTATATATTTTGTGATGTATTAATATTGATTCTAAAAAATTGGTTAGGTTGAATTAATTTTTAAAGAAAACATTGACTTTTTAAGTGTGTACAAAAATATAATAATACGTTAAAATATTCAAGTACTCACGAATATATTTAAATAACAATCGATTGTTGTTTAAATATCTAATTTCGTCCACATTAAAACTTAAAATTCATATAAAAGAAAATGTCCTATATTTTTTTTAGATTTTTTTTTTTGTACAGTATATGAAATTCTTACTACTATGATATTAAATTTTCAAATTTTAGCAACATAAAAATTGAACATTTCATATATTTTGAACTACAAAACAATTTACAAATTCTCGTGGATTTGACGAATTGTATTAAATATAAACTTCAAATTAATATTTTATAAACAGCTATAAAAACAACTTTAAAAGAAATCTTGAATAAAATTTTCAAAAATATTTTTATTAATATTTATAGGAAAAATAACAAATCGATAATTATTAAACATCTCAAAAAGATTTAAAATATTTTTAAAATTACACCGTTTAAAGAAAATATCAATGTAAACGTTTTATAAAAAAATTCAAGTATTTATATGGATATATTTTACTTTTTAATCTCCTAAAATATGAACTAGATCTATTTTTCTACCAGAAAAAAACCTCAATGTTTAAAAATCCAAGTATTTATTTTTTCTATAATAAGACTCAAAACGCAGTTTTGTAAAAATCAATACATTTATCGCTCTGTTCATAATACAAATAAAAGAATTTGTGGCTTACCAAAATGCCACTAGATAATATTATATAGTTATTCGTATTATCATATTTATTGACAATATGTGTAACGGCTTGATAAATAAATCGATGTATTAACCACGTCACGTTGATTTTATATTAGATATCATTCATAACTTCCACTTACAATATAAATTATCTATTTTAATCACTAAAAAAAAAAATTAAACAATCTTTAATTTATCATATTTTAAAATAAATAATAATTACCAATATAGTTACTATTTTTTATAAATTAATAATTTCTTTCTTTTATTTAGTTATATTATTTTATACATTTATTTTTGACACCCTTCAATTGAAACACATTCCTGCCTAGTGATTTAATGATTAATCCGATATAATGTATAATCACCTACAACACATACCGTATCCACGCGTATCGATTTGGTTTTAGAAGCTCTATCATACAACGCTAACTATAAGTAAACTATCACTTACTACTATATGTCTATATAGCTAGTATCATCTAAGACCATATAAAACGCAAAAAATTGAAAACAAATATATACATAACTGCGGAGTTGGAAATAATTTAAATTGCATAGTATATAATAATATAATAATATATAGCAAATGATGGTATTATAATATAATTTATACAATATACATGTACTCGAATAATTAAAATAAAATATAATTACATATAGAAACGGATTTTTTTTTACCTCGATAAATTCGTTCGAAATATTAATATTATATAAAACTATATGCTTATTATTCATAACTATTGATAAACGATAAAAATTGGTAATGTAAATTAATCGTGGCTGTGCATAATTTTATTCTTGATTGAATATCTACTACCTACTATTTAACATGACATAATAGTGGTATTTAAAAAGGTACACTACAAATTAATACTCAAAACGCGAGGATGGTCGATTACGATTTTAATTAAATATGCAAATAGGCTATATTATACTAACATGCTACAAGTCCCTATATACGTTATACTTTAAATAGATTTTCTATGGATGTAGGTAGTATAGTTTGTTTATAATTTATAATGCACCATACATAGAATAAATTGTGAAAATAAACCTTTTTTGTCAACTCATTAATAGACATACTTGTTTATTACTCAAATTCACTGAAAATTATATGATGTAATGATTTAAATGTATAATATAATTATTAAAACGACATAATAGATTTGCAAAGCTGGATGACCCCTAGAGCTTTCCGTCCTGCTGACTTATGACACTGCAGTAATCTAATTATAGATAACCTGACACTTTCAATATATACTTTGTGCATATCTGCACTTTATTATTTTAATTTAAAAAATTAAATAGTTCATTTAAATTTTTTTTATTTATTTATTATACATTCATATTAATATAATATATTATAAATTTATAACATATAATATATATTTCGTATTATAGTAGTATTAGGTATATAGCCTGACAGTTCTTTTTGTGTGGACTTTACAAGATTTTGTTTTTAACTAGTTTTGGTAATTATACCTTTTACGCCTAATCTTACCTTCATCTTCCAATCAAAAGTTATGTGTACAATTTACATTTTACATTTTTAAAGACAACTTTTGCGATATGAGTCTGATTAGTTTGTACTTCTCCACATTACAGTATATGTTACTCATTGTTAATGTGAAATTTAGATTCGAATGCAGTCGTTTATTACAGTTCTACATTTTCACAGAGTGTTATGTTTCATAATCTATATACAACACAGAAATCAAAAGTTCGTAACCACAAAGTGTAATACCTACTAATCACTGAAAGCTAATTTAAAATGTAAGCAACAAATGCGTCACCAAAGGTAACAGATATGATGATCATTATATAACTCAAATTGTTCTTGTTTTTTTTTTATTCTAGAAGATTTATATTCTTAGTTATTAGTTATTTATATTTACAATGAGTTAAATGTTTCTATAAATACGTACACATATTATACAATACGATTGAATGACGTTTGATCACAAGTAGCAGACTGCGTAATATAATAATATATTACAGTCTTATATCGTCACTGTATAGTCTGTAATTCACATTAAAAGCTTATAATCAATATTAACTATATATATAATATGTGTGTGTGTGTGTGTGTGTGTGTGTGTGTGTGTGTGTGTGGAATCCGATAACTACCCCATAGAAGACGGTCTTGTCAAATAACTTCGTAATTAACACAAATCGCTAAAATAGTAATTAAGCATTTGTCTCGAAGGGGCGTCTAACGCGATTCCTGCACACCAATAATGTATAATATGTAAATCGTAGACTAGTTTATAACTATATAAGTATATTCACAATGAATCATGTTAATAATCGATAGTAAAGCGATTTACATCATCAGTCTACGTTTTGCGTTCAAGTGATTTCATTTCCACCTAATATTTGGATCTTATAATTAAAACTATGCAAAATGTACCGCTCATGGAATTAAAACTACACAGTACAATTTAGTGGCGTATACTGCAAGGGAAGGGAAATAGAGGTGATCGATGGATATTTATTTGTGTATGTACCTTTAGTTTTTACTGATTGACTACTAAATTAATCAAACTAAAACTAAAATACAATAAAATTAACAATATTTTTTATTTAAAACACAAAAATTGTTGTAATTAGACAGAGACATAACACCAATAATATTTTATATACTTCAAGATAAGTAATATTATCTTATCTAACTGGATAGTATAAAAATAAAATAAAATTTAATAAATTGTTTTGATATCATAGTAAATACCTATGTGACAATCGCGGTTATGTTATAGTCATAAATACACAATAATATATTATAATCATGAATGATAATAGGTATTTTTATCAATGGTATAACTTTTAATTAGCTGTTACTGTTGACAGAATTTTCATTTTTATCATGACTCGTAAATCGTAATTTAAAATTTAATAATTAAATCCTTATCATTTTACCATTTTATATTTAATAATTTTTAATATATTATTTTATAATTACAAATTACTAGTAACGTTGCTTGCATAATTATTTCTGCTATAATATTAGATTAAAAGAGTTAATTCTGAGAAATTAAATGACACAGAAAAGGATCACCAGTTTGACATTTGTGAATATTCATCGTTATATACCGATTGATGTTGAAAGGTGTTAAAAAAATTGTATATAGAACAAATTTAATAAGAAAAAAATTGGATGTTGTTATTTAATTTCAATTTTAAGCTTAACTATAACTGTTTTTCTATTATTTAGACATTTAGTTGACTAGCTTATAACAATAAATGATCAATAATCATACGACATAGTATAGATAATATCTATAGTGTCATTGAGATCTTATACAATTATTTTTCTATTTTTTTTTCTCTAGGGGACGAAGTATTTACTCTACTAATGGTACAGATGATTATGTTTTACAAAAAAAAAAAACATCACGGCCGAAATTTTTAATAAAAATTAAATGTTTTGTTCATTATTTTATTATTATAAAATAATTTTTTAATACATGAGTTTATTTTATACACGACTTAATAATTCATATAAGCTCAACAGATTGCATTACATTTGAAAACGCTACGCTGCAACGAGTTATTAAAATAGTATTTCCAACAACTCAATAAAATAATAAGAGAGCTAAATGAAAAATGTATTGTATGTTCTTTTGAGTACAATTCTCTTTTAGATTACGGTATAACAGGTAAATCAATAAAAATGTATTATTTTTATGGCACCGATAAAATTATACTATCGTCCTTGTTCTAAATAAGTTTTGAGCTTTTATAGTTCAACTAAAATTATGAAGAATGGTGATGGTTAAGACATCACTTCTATTATTCCCAATGGCAATATCGGTATGGACATACAATGTTTCACCCTAAGCCCTTGAAAAAATTTAAGGCATGACTGGCCTTAGATGATAATTATACATAATACATATATACATCCAGTATTTTGCACCGAAAAATTTACGTAAAATTATATAATGAGTACTAATAAATATAACCAATAAATGATTTTACGTGACCATCGTGCCACAACGGTGATACGAGGTGTGATGATTTTTATTTTATCAAAATACATTATGTCAAACGATCAATCGGAAATTTCCGATTTATCAAATAATTATGTTACACTGCACCACGGTTAATAGGATATTCATGCGAATAAATAAGTAAGTCCACAGGGTAGCCTTAATATATGCTTGTATTATTTATATAATAATAATTATAGGATAATAAATTATATAGCTGTACAGGTATATGTGCAGGTGGACGTTAGCACAGACGTGTACTATATATGTATACATTGGCAGCAATGGACATTCTAGGACTGTCATTAATAAATAACATTTAGTAATATCCGCGGGTTTTGCATAACAGGTTTGGACGATGAATTTATATATAAAGTCAAGTAAGTGTAAAAAATGAAACGAGATGTTTATAGTTTATATAGTTATATATAGATTCATAGCGGCTCGCCATCAGTGGCATTTGCATTTTGTCATAAAACCTAACGACCATTATAATACACATTTAGGTACCTACGCGGAAACGTAAAAAAAAAATCTAGTCTTGAGCAGCACACTACAAATGTAAACAACATTTTACCAATTCATTACGAAGCGCCAGATTAATTGTATTGTCCGCGCGATCAATTCGAAAATCGGTGTCCGGGGGGTCAGACGTTGCACGCACCGGTTTCGTGGAGATTGGAGAGGCTGTATATGTCTAGTATGCCTCGTGTGCATCTGGAAGAAAATTATAATATTAGCTCAGTTAAAGTGTTTCTAGGTTATTGCCCGATGGAAAATAATCGATTACGACGAATCTACTATATTAAACACATATCAATTGTTTGGGAATCCAATAAAAATGTTATTTGTATTCAAGTCGAATCCCAACAGCATAAACAAACATTAAACATGTAACAACCAAATAATTATAATAATGATTTAATATAGTTAAATATAATTAATACCTATTAGTATTTAAAATTTGTTAATGTAAGTACTATGTAAGTATAATAATTATTAGGTTTATTTAATTATGTTTTTTAATATAACGAAAGTAAAAAAACAAAGGCTCAACAAATAAGCTTGAACAAATATGATATTAATAATTATTTTATACTTCACTTATTTAGTATTTTTATTTTCACTTTTTAAGATCCGGAGACTGCATAATAATATACATGATTATGTATAACTAAAAAATATTATAATAATATATGTACAGCCACAAAAGTACACGAATTGCATATATTTATTTAATTAAGTTTGTTATTGTTTATGTTTTAGGTATAAAAAGGTCGTGGTCCATCAAGTCCGCATTTTATAATATTATTCTTTCATATTTTTATTTTTATTTTACTTCTGCAAGTTACGACTGTTCATTAAACACTTATAAGGATTTTATTATCACTATTTTTTACTTTATTGTTTTAAATATATTATTGGCATTTATGTAAATTTATCTACATTTGTGTGATAAATACTCAACAGCTAAACAATAGTCCTGAAGTAAAAACTTATTCAATGCATTTTTAATTATTCACATGTGTAACTATCAAAAATAATGTCAGAATATTTTAAAAATAAGAAAAACATTTTTAAGTAATCCAATTTAAATCTGGAAAGCTAAGTTTTTAAACAGTAATACCTAACCTTGGTTTTTGTATTCGTTAAGCTCTAGGATAATTTCGAGCAAGCCATTAAAAATATTATTATCATTTATTTTTTAATTATTTTGTACTATTCGATCGCGTTTTCAGATATAAAAACAGTACGATGATCGGTCTATAATGAGGACATCATATTTTTAAACACCAATTAAAAATAAATAATTATTTGTCATTACATATAAAAGATGGTAATCAAAAATAATTGAAATCGAGCAAAAATAATATAATAATAGGTAGGTATATATACATAGGTACTATCTATAACTATACTTATTAAAATAAAATGTTGCTTTGTAAATTTTATTATTATTATTAAGATTAATTTTATAAAAAATTGTTATTAACAATCATGATTAGATGATGACTCACGAGAAAGACTTGTAGGCTGTAAACTTCACTATGGAAAATCCATTAATACTTGACGATTTACATTACCTAAAATGAAAAATGTTTAAAGGTTTACTATTGCGTTCGTCACGGAACCATTTTCATATTTTAATAAAATATGTTTAACTAATAAACAACCACTTTAAAAAGCTTTATATTATGACGTACGACTAAATTTTAATATTTAAAAGACAAAGGGATAAGTAGAAAGATAGAACGTAAATTTAATTTCAACGCTAGAAATATATATAATAAGTATAAATATAAATTATATACATATATAATTACTAATCGAGATGATTTTTTGCATTTAGTCTCCATCACAAAAACGAATTTAAATCAACAAGTGTACAAAAACAGATTGTTCAGTCAAAGTAAATAATTTATTAGTGCATAAAAAAAAAAAAAATAAAAATAATGACATAATAAATATTTTAATATGGTAAATTACATAGTAGTTCATGTAAATTATAATTATACCGCTTTTAATCGTTTGTATAAAATAATCAGCCGTGATAAAATAATAGTCTCATATCTCAGTCCAATTATAATAATATAGAAGTATAATATGAGTAATAATATCAATAAATAATAATTATATTGCATTGCAATTAATCTGAAAAGTACAATCAAATCGTATAACCAAACGTGTATAACATGATAAATTATTCATGACACATGCAATTTTGATTTAAAAATCAGTGTCATTAATTAATATAATTTGGAAGACGAAACTAGGTTTGTATTATTGTATCTCTTTTGTTTTCTATATATGAAACTACACGAATCCGTTCTCAACAACCATGGCATCAAGTCGATGTCATTATGGCGACTAGCTAAGTTCACGAACCTATAATTATTTTTCTGAGTAAATACCATTTAAATACCACATAATTCACGAATGTTAAAAAAAAAAAACATAATTAAAAAGGACATTAAAAGTATTTGGGGGAATTAAAATAAAAAATTTTTAAGTTTTTAGAATTGTTTACGTTTGACTTGTGCCCCAATAATATTCAATAATTATCTACCAAAAACTCAACTCTCAAGTTTTAAAATGAAGAATATTTACTTCACTAAAAGGTGTCGATAGACACAAAAAAAAATTTATTTAAAAAACACATCGTTGTATAAAATCATCACATTCGTTGCTCCGATTTAAATATAAATCTAAAATTAGATAATTGATTACAACAATTTTAATTTCAAACGATTTAATTATTTGCTTAGAAAAAATCTGAATAATAAAATAATTCGATTTCAAATAATGTATTATTTAGTGAATTTAAATGTCATAATTTTCCAAATAATTTGCGATCCCCACGAAAAAGAAATTACATATACATATAGTTAAAGGATAGTAATAATCAATGTCACGGTTTTATAGTAGGTAGGTAGGAGATCTATCTCCTACTTAAAAACATCTAAACATAAAATATGAATTAAATAATGACAAAATATCTACTTAACTACGAATGTTATCTGAAATCTGAGCCTCTGAGATTATTTCGTGAATTATGAAAACAAAATATTTTGTTATAATTTATAGCAATGCGAAAAAACGATAAAAACGAAGTAAACAAAACAAGTTGACCGAAAAGATATAGAATGTATCTATATTAAAATATACACTAAAAAAAATACTGAAAGGTTCTATAGACGAGAAGAGAAAGTTAATTAAAATGAAAATAAAACTATTATATTTCATTATTATTATACGTCATAATATAACACCAAAATATAGAATCATAAATTCATGGAATATGACAACTAAAAATAATTTAAAAATTGTCTAAAAACAAAAAAAAAATATACAAAATCGTTTTAAATTTCACTTTTTTGCATCATAAAACAAATTTTTGTCTAACTCAGCTTATTATTTCTTGGTATTTCATAAAAAGATACACAAATCTAAAATATGCTAGTAAATCTGTACCATGATTATATCCTTATATTTCACTATCGAGATCCGAAAAAAATTACAGAACAATAAATTGCTAAAGTAATGCGGAAATATATAATATAATACGTATGTGTACGTGAAATTTGTTCAATTTATCCGAGAAAAAGAAAAACTCTTTTTGGTGAATGACAAATTCTAAATTAGACCTCGTAAACGTATTTCCGTATCTCGAGCGCGCGCGTGCACCTATACCTATATTTAGATAAATTAATTGAGACGTTTTTTTTTACAATTTGTTAAAAATTAAAATAGTAATCTAATTCGGTGGTTATGTAACAAAATGCATATTAGAACACTTAAAAATAAACCAGCTGATAACTGAGTACTTATTACAGCAAACACTCCACAAAATAGGTAATATATATATTTGATTTTAAATATTAAATCGCATGATAATATACGTTTTAAGCCAAAAGATTATTTAAATTTTTTAAGTATATTGTAAGAATATTAAACAAAGTTATCTGCACGTGCAAATTTTGGGCAGAGATTGTCTGTACCGGGAAATCTAATTTTTACTATTTTTTCCGTTTTTTAAACCATTTTATTACGAGAATAGGAGTAAATCGTAGGAATATCCTATGTAACTATTATGTTCAGAAACCATCCCTGTAATTTAGTTTAGGTTTACGATTATTATCGTTATTAATTATTTTTTTATACTGTATAATAATATTATATGGAACAAAGTCGTGAGCTACAACTCTTCAGCCGGTTTAGGACCTCAGTTACCTTTTTCTGCA
Source organism: Aphis gossypii (assembly GCF_020184175.1). Classification (NCBI taxonomy): domain Eukaryota; kingdom Metazoa; phylum Arthropoda; class Insecta; order Hemiptera; family Aphididae; genus Aphis; species Aphis gossypii. Next base: position 56,770,423 of record NC_065531.1, on the reverse strand, counting down.
TATACTACAGTACCTATTAAAAATCATTAAAACCGGTCGTCCCTAGGGCTTCCGACATTTCAAAACGTTAAAATAATTATAAACAAACGTGAAAAGGATCTATATAATTTACGTTGAAATCAAATTATAAAAACAAAAACAAGATAATGTGAGGTATGAAAATGAAAAATTGAAGTGTTAAATAAACTATATTACTCTGCATCTCTGTATATATCTACCGAACTGTTATGTATGTAAAACGGATGAAAAGGAAAAGTACTTAATGTGTACATTTCCTAATATTTCGGCGACTGAGGTCCTAAATATTTCTAAGTAGATAGATTAGATATAAACATAGTACTATTAATCATTATTCATTAAAAATCAACGCACGATACAATATTTTAAAATTTAAAATTATAACATTATATAAATAATTACCGATTGATATTATATAAATACATATATTTTACATATCATAATTATATATTAAGTACGTATGATAATATACCGGATAACATATAATAATATTATACTCAATGCATATATGTATAATATTATAGCTGTAGTTTTCACATAATAATATGATAATATTTTTTCGTCCGTGGACGGTATATAGGTATGACTTTACACTTACCAATCCTATGGTAGTTATTATAATTTATAATGATCAATGATCATAAACGGTTTACAATAATTATTTCTTACGGTTCCTTAATTATACAAGAATTAAAGCTCTTACATATAATCAAAGCGTAAAACAATATAACATTCGTCTGACTAACAACGTGTATCATTTCGATACAGAACACTGCATATAGTGTATACGTGCATGCATGCATGTGCAAAAAATTATAATAAAATATAAGTAATTTTTCAAGTTTTTCTATAAATAAAATATGCTATTCAAGGTAATTTTCCTCTCTAGCAGCTCTCTCCTCTTAGATCTATAAAACGTCATTACTCGTCGCTGTCAACCATCTTAAATATAAAAATTGATATTAGACATAATATACAACGAGCATTATATTACTACTAACAGAACTCGAACGTTTGCCAACGATTGAACGATTGACATAATATTCTAATACCATAGATAGGTACGTTTACAGATTAACAGCAGATTTGGGATATGCGTAATTCGATGTGGGTTTAATGACAATATCGTGTCCAATCCAATAAATAATAGTGTCTACTCGAACAGCTCTCAATCGCACGTTCGCACCGCCGAAGCGCGTAAACGTCGAATCTAAAACGATGTGATTATGTTAATAATATAATACAATTTATCGATAATCGTTGCGGCGCGACGCGACTCCAAACGTCTATGTATGATTTAGGTACGCAAACATATAATTTATAGACCCTGTTGGCTTATAAGTTATAATAAATAATATTATTACTCATTTAATAAGTGAGGGGAGTCTTATCTCAGTGTAAAATACCCATGCGATACCATGTTTTTTATTTTAGACTCAAGTGTTGAACGTCTTTAAAATGGATTACAGAATGGCTAATTGCCTAATCACTATGATTCACTATGATTTTTAATTATTTATTTTAGAAATTCGATGACAATAGTAATAATAGTAATGTGATCGATTTTTTTTTTAAATACCTATCAATGAAAAATAAAAATTAGCGTTTACAAAAATGTCTATGTTATATGCTTATTATAATTTATTAACATCTATGAATGTATATATTTCAAGGTGAACATGATTAACATTATCACAAAATAAACAATGTCCACTGCCGTCATAACAATTACAATATTCTTGATAGGTATAATTAATCACATTAAATAATATATAAATTTATAGAATATAAATTGAAAGCTATTATCAATATTATATATATATTATTATTATTATTTATAATGTCGTTATTAATTTTCTTTTCTATGATAAATAACATGGTTTTAATGTTGATTGATAAAACTAATTGATGAGTTCTTAGTTGAAAAGATAAAATCTTAAAAAAATGACCCCATAAATCGTTTTAAAAATTTTAACTGAATATATATTGTACAGGTTACCCCAACATTTTTCCAAAAATGTACAAATTATTAGTTATACTCTTATACTATTCACAGTATCAGTAATAATGATATCATCAAAAAACCTTTCTTTTTCCACATTATGGTGACTTAAAATCGATTAAGAAATACCATTGAAGAAGTGATCAAATAGTCTTGTTTTAATGAAAATTCCAGTAACAGTTGAAAAAACCATGAACTAATTGCAAATAGTTATCAAAGCTTCAAATTTGTACTCAGTTTCATTTTTCTAAAGATTAATTTTGGATTATTATTATAAAAATTTTAAAATATTAATGGCATATGAGAACAGAGATAATTTAAATATATGTTTAGGTGCGGTGTAGAAAAATATACAGGTAAAGAGTAAACACCCCCGTAATGTTATTCCTATACAGATATACCATGCTATTATACCTATACATAGCTACATATCTACATAATATTTACTATACCCACCTATCAAATGATACAAATAATCAGTAGGTATAAATATATACATATTATCTCCATGTCTTACCTACAGTCAAATTTCTCACACCGCGGCTAACAGTTTGAGAACCACTGTTAAATTATAGTATTTTACATAGGTTAAGGGACCTATATATGCCATGTGTCTAGAGTAATAAACAATTTCACACTGAAATTAGTAATTACATTTAATTATGACACATTTATCAGTCATATAATTACGTATAAAAATATTAGGATCTCAAATTTTTTTATCACCGGATGTGGACATGAATTTATTTGCAGGTATAGAAACATTTATTTTTTTCACCATATTTCCTTTTTTTATATATAAGTTTATGCATTACGTATAGGTATTTATTTATATAGTGCAATACAATAGGTCATACGTCATGCGACAAATCGGACAAACGGAAGTCGCGAATACGTATAAAGCTGTTTATGTTCGGCAACAAATATTATTTTTTCAGAATTGCATTAGATAACGCATGTAATTTATAAGAAATTTGCGAAATTAATAATGATATTAATACCTATATTAAGTATATGATAAAAAATTCGATATTATCAATGATAATATAATATAGCATAATATGTATTATTATTGTTTCCCAGACAATGATTTGCAGCTGCAGTCAAAAAAATTCACAGTATCATAATATATCGTATTATACTTTCGGCTTATTTGTCTTGGCCAAATCTTTAAGAAGCATTTTGTATTTTTTAAAAACCTTATTATGACGGCGTAATGTTGTATAATGATTTTTCCATCTAAAAAATCACAATATTATACAGATTATTTTTATTTACGTTGTTGTTTTTATAATCACCTATATTGTAACAAACTTACATTTTGCCCAAACTAATTTGTGTGTCGGACATACCTCGAAAATTGCTGTTGGTTATGAATATATAAAATGAGTATTTACTGGTTTCTTTAACTGCTCTTAAAATTACAGTTTTTAGTATACTTCGTATTTCATTGTGTAATAAAAACACGTATGTTATACATAAATACATAATTAGTATAACAATTACAAGACGTATTTATAAATTATATTTAAACAACACATATTATCTCAATCTTTCAATACATCACGTATCTTCGTCGTTTTACTTATTTTCTCTGTGATACCTATAATTTTTCTAAAGTACTATTAGAAAAATATACAATTTAATAATTATTCTATAAAAATGTAAATTGTATCGAGTTAAAAACCATGTTAAACTCCTTTTTTATCGTTCTAAGGCATAAAATTGGATAATTATTTCTCAGAAATAAATAAATTAGAATTTTTCTCTCCAGATAACAAATTTGTAGCTTTGTAAATACTTGAGTGGTATTGCAATTAAGTTTCATAGTTTTCGTGTAGTTGACTGAAGCCACGTTTGCTTTAGGTAAGTATAAATTGTGCCGAATTTGTGTACGATAGCATAACACATTTCTGATTCTCATACTTGCCCTCATAACAAAAAAACTTTCGGAACGTAATTAAGAGTTTGGTATGTATTATTTTTGTATTAATGTAAATTTCACACAAAATGAATGTGTTGGTACGTGATCGCGTTAAAAGCGTCGTTATTGTAAATATTCATTATGAGTAGGTAAATTAATATGCCTTCATTTTTTTATTCTACGGACTATATAATTAAGCCTGTGTATAATGTATAAAAATATACATAATATAAAGAGGTACCTACTTATTATAGAGTGTAGGACGTAGTGGGTATATGAGTTTTCATTAAAAACACATTTTGATATACGGTTTTGTTTCTTTACTTCCATTCAAATGTGCAGTAATAATAATAATAATACATGAAAAACATAAATCTGGTGTTCATTGTTTTTTAATAAGTATATGGCGGCTATATTTTTTAAATTAACATTTTCATTAAAATTTGGCTTGAAACATTTTTTTACCATTCTATAGATTTGAATATTTCATATTATAATATTAAATGGACACATTTTTTGTATATTTGTGTAGAATATCACGGGCGTGCGTCTACGTGGTGTTTCGGATTTCGAAGGATAAAAATATAAAACGCACAGTCATCGGATGAATAAAACAAACATTTTTATCTACAAAAAAAGTTTAAAAAAACAATTTAATGTTGCGCATAAAACAACTAACAAAATGATAAACCGATACAAATTATTATAATATATAAACCACGAAGAGGTTTGGCCATACGTGGATAAGACATGGTTAATATTGTAATGGAAAAGAAAAAAACACCATGATGAAACTACAGTCATACCTATATACTTACTTATACACACTTATATTTTTATTTTGTACATGTATAATATTATTTTGTATTTTCGAGTTTCGGAAAACGGCACTTATCTGTTACATGTCTACATCAATTTCAGCCTACTTTCAGACCGAGAACCTTAATGGAATAATGGAATAATGGAATACTATATACAGTTAATTTTTATACACATTGAAGGCACTATAGGTAATCACAATAGTAGAATATCATACGTAGGTTTAAATTTTTAAACTTTACTCAAGTTATCAGGATTCCTTTAAAATTAAAAAACTTTGACGTACATATTTAATATTCATTATAATAAGCGATTTAAGCATACATGTTATACTAGTAGTGGTGTACGTATAGCTTTATTTAGAGAGGGGTACATTTATATACATAAAAAAAAAATTATTTAGGGGGGTTAAACCCCTAACCAAGGCCCCGGTCGGTATGTCACTGATATTATTTATGCTTACATCTTATGTATAAGGTATAACCAATAACCATAGATAATATTATATAAATGAATCATGAATAGATATACATTTAGCATTGTATATTTGTATTCAAATGTGATCGAAGATTATACTAATAACTAATAAGTAAAACCAAAGTTAATACATGCAATCGAAGTTGTGGTACCCTCATCAGTCATCATTGATAATATTGAATCATATTAAATATTAATTAATACAGAATAAAAAATGCTTTAAAACATAATATGACAAATATTATTATATTTTTTACAATATAATAACAAAAAAAGAAATAATATTGAAATTAATTGAATTCAAAATTTGGCAGATAATAAATTTAAAAAATGTTTTTTTTTTTTAATAGACCGTACCCATAAGTTACAATATTATATATAACCATTATTGTAATGAATGTAACGATAATTGGTTTGACGATCACACTATCACAGTACACAGTGTATATTATAGGTGTATGGATGTGCTATCCATTTATATACATAATAATATAGTAATAATAACAATTCTAGTTATTTTAATGTAATTCAAAAATAGTACTCGTAGGAACTTGATACTTTTCGCCTCTTTACGTTAATTAAATTTCTACAAGTCCACGATTACATTTTCAAAATATTTAGATTAATTTTAAACTATTTATACCATGAGCCTAAATTGTTCTATGGTCGGTATTAACATATTATAATTACATAAGTTTAAAACAGATATATAGTAATACTTGCTTACAAAATTAAAATAATTAATATACTATGTGATTTAATTTTTTTGCAAAAATAAGTTCAACCTATACTGTATAATTAATAGAAAAATTAATTTAATTACAAGCCGACAATCCGTCTACGTTCAAAATTGTTTTTCGTATGCACTGATTTATGATTATATTATTATTTTATATCGTATTTTCAAATTCTATGTACATCTATTACAATAACGTACTCAATGATGAGTTACTCTTGACCTCTACAATTATTACTACAAAGCGGCTTCCCAAGTTTTTATTTATATTTTATTATACTACTGTGATTATCGGCTTTTGGAAATACAGGTAAAATAATTTAGAAACTAATAATCGTTAAATCGCCCAAAATTATAATTTCTACTCTGTACAACTGATATCAACCGTTGACACAGCCAATCTTTATATAAATAGATTCAGAGCTCCTGTTTGGCTGTTGTTATTAATCTATTATAATTTATCAATCAATCACATTAGAAATATTGCACAGAGGACAGAGCCAACTTAACATTTAAAATGTTTGATAGAACGTTCTAGAAATTCTATTTTAAATTTAAAGAAAAAAATTAATATTTCTATTGACAATATTTATATACCTATCAAAAACATTAAAAAAAAAAAAAGAAAGAAAAAGATTGCTTCAACAAAGATTTAAATTAGACTATAAAAATAAGTAATAACTATTATAACGAGCGTTGTATTATATTTTGTTTGTTGCATGAGGCTCACACGGGTATGATACATAATAATATACATTATACATACATATAAGTACTTACACTGTGACAATATACTCGTAGATAGGTACTAAGTAGGTATAAATTCACAACTTGTTTGATAGCACACCCCGCTAAAATATTCCTTCATATCGTCTATATCATAGTTCTCCACTAATTATTGACGGTAATTACTTACACATATATTATATATATAAGTAAAAAACGATCAATCAAATGTGAAGAATTATGACATAGGTTGGGTGTATATAGATGCACCGATTTAATGATTATGGGTTTTATACTTTTGTGTGATCATATGCCTATTTTATCATTTCACCTACTAAAATAATAGGTACAGTAGGTACCAAGTAACTACCCATATTTTGTTACAATATTTTTATATTTAAAAACAAAAGCCATCATAGTAATAATATAATAATATACACAATAATAGAATCATTCATTTTAACGCAGTATGCTCTTATGGCATATACACGCGGTACAACGAGTGTTACATTAACAAATTAAATAAATATAAACGGCATTAGTCGTTAAACGCAAAAACAGGAAAATTTATTGAAATTTTATTATTCCAATTATTATTTATTTTACTTTGTAAACGTTATCTCTATAGGTTATAATATTATACGTATATAATGATAGAATATAGATCAGTAGGAATAGTGGTATGAATTCAATCGTTTTGCATATCAGTTTAAATCAGAAAATGAAATAGGTACATATCCGATTTATGGTACAACCATATAAATATTAAAATTTATAATTCAAATATTTTTGCATGTTTATAGTTTATTTATAGCATTTAGACTTTTTTTTATGTTTCGATTGCATATTTATTAAAAACTTTATTTATAAGTCATTGACGGATGCAAATTTCGGACATGTTGTATATTGTTGTAGCTTTAAAGTATACTGTTTGTCTATTATTTAAATTGTAAATTAAGTAAACAAAAACTACAATAAGTTAAGAGATAATTTAAGAAACGATAAGGACTTTATAGACTACATGGGTATATTATTATCTATACTTATATACATTTTTATATGAACTAGCTGTTTCCTGTTAGTTCATGCATCGTGCGCTTTATTATTCATACCATGTAGTCTAAACTCTAAAATTATTAAAAAAAAAAAAAAAACAAGTTAGGAAGGTTCACTTTGTGAGTATACTAAATATTCGTGGTTCTTAAAGGTATTTTAATAAAACGTAATTAAATATAATTCCATATTCCTAAGTAGCCTAACTAAGTAAAGTGCAGACTACTGAAAATAAATAAATGTTTTAATATCAATAACGGTAAGTTGATAATTATTTACAAGTAACTAATGAATAGATAGACAGACGGATTCAACAGCGGTGATATAAGGTGTCTAAACTTATGTTTAGAAACCTAAAATTAATAAAATAAAACCAAAAAAAAAAAAAATAGGTGGCAAAATTTTTGATATTTTTGTTTCTTTCTTAGTGCTATGCCGCTTATGGATGCGAGTACACGATATGCTTCATTTTTAATAGGTAGTAAAAACTTATTAAACGAATGTTACTTAAACATTTTTTATAATGTCCTCTAAAATTTAGTGTAATATAACTTAAGATGTTTTTTCATTTCTGAAACAGTCACGTGCAGCTGTGAAGTTTATGTTTTTCCTGTCAACTGCATGTAATCAAATACAAATTATAATATTAAATTCGTAATTTTATAATTTACAACATACATTTAAAGTGTGTACACAAAATATTATCGATATAAAAACTATATAGATCATAATCATGAGATCATAATAATATTATCTTGTTCCTTTATAGTCTAGACACAATTTCGTATCGAAATGTTACCGATTGTTTTTTAAATATATATATATATTATACATGAAATAATGTGATAACACATACATGGCGATGACAATTACATATATATTATACATTTTTTTTTGTCAAAAACCCATTATGCACTAATCAAATACAATGGCATTGTGGAATGTTAAGCAAATGTGTACTTAAATTTGGTTTAAACTAGTATGAGCGCGTGTGTGTGTGCATGTGTCAATATGCTGCCCGTGGTTAGTCATCCCAAGCCAATTTATTTACACGATATAGTTTGGCAAAAAATCAACTTTTCATTTGTACATCAGTGTAAATTCATTAAAAGCTCAACAAATATACAATGCCAATTTAATTGGTATTTTTCTATCGAAAAGCAAATTTTGAATGTCAATTCTTATGTCATCGAGGACAACCCATCATCAAAATTTTATATTATATAACATTATATTATTATGTTTTTCGTCCTTATAATCTTTACTCCCGCATACAACAGGAATATACAATTTCGAAAACGTATCGTTTGTCCTTCAGAAACATGGATAATACGTATAAATTACTATAATGTGTGTAAACTGTATTATATTACATACATAATATCATATGTAACTGTATAGATTGTTTTAATTATTGATCATTTCTGACTTAATGACACGCTGAAAACGAATTAAATTATTCGTGAATCGTGAGTCAATGTTATACAAATAATCAAATAAAAGAACTACGAGTAAATCATGTTTTTACATCGTGATTTTATTCGACAAATGGACTACGATGACAATTTTCGTTTATGCGTTTATAGGGTTCTTGTCATTTTATACATTTTGTCTCTGCTTTGAATTATATATTATTCCAACCTATGACAAGTCTGTCATATACCTTTGTAAAGTATTGTATCTGAGAACGAATTTATAATTTTTCAAAAATCTATATGCCCCCCCCCCCAACTGTAGTTTCTCATAATAATAAATACATTTTCTTCTTTTTCATTTTATATAACCTACTACATGTTTTATTTTACTGGGTAATGGGTATAAATAAACATAATAAAAATAACAACTAAAACTAAATAGTAAAGTGTGTATTGTAAAAATAATATTTATTGCATAAAGTCGCTAATTTATAAAAATTAGTCATGTTCATTTTGGTATTTATTATATGACATTGTATGGCACCTATGATTAATCGACTTTTAGTTTAAAAAATATATATATATTATTAATTGTATACATTATACATCAGTACAATATACTATATAGTGCATTGTATATTCGATATATCATTATGTATGTGTAAGTAGATAAAACATATTACCATTGATTACGCGCATTGTTTTATTTTTATTACTAGTATCTACTATCTAATAATTTACTAAACAGTAATATAATATTACATTTATCGACTATATCATACATTTTTTATCAGTTAAATTGTCAATCAGCTAACAAGCATCTACGTCATTTTTAATGAATCACTTTCTATACATTATACTTGTTCCTCAATACTAGGTAGGTACAAGGAGTTGCGAATGAATACAATTTTTATAAAATACTTGATTATTTTTTTGATAAATACCTAGTATTATAATTGAAAATTTGAAGAAATAAATAAATAAAATAAATGAGTTTGTACATTTTGTCTTTACCACATACCAGCTTGCAGCTGGTTCCTAACTTCCAAGTAACTAGGTATATTTAATTTTCAGAATTTCATTTGCGTTTATGTCCGGATATCTATGCACAGTACATAGATACGAAATCGCATACAACACAATGATGTTCTGGTCTAATCATTATTACAATAATACTCGTGTTCTTGTCGGAGTCTGACACCATGTTTCGCCGTGGACCATCAAGCGCGTTGCCGCGGTCGTTTCCGATGGAAATTGTTATGTAAAAGGAATTTCTCTAGACACGTGTATAGCTTATATATAATACTTAAATGTTATAAAGTATGTATTTAAAAACGTTTAAAAAATTAAGCAAACAAAAAAGTGTACCGACTGTGTTTACAAAATATGGTTTACTCCACCGAATGAGTAATCATAATAATTGTTGCACCTGTTTAATCTGCACGTATGATTCATCGTATCGGTAACAATGGTCATGCAAAAAACCTGAGTTTTTTACGTACACAATATCTAGATAGTATAGATACAAGTGCATCATCGATCTATTATAGTATTATTGATGTATTGTCGCCCACGCTTTTAAATAACGTGTACTAATTTTAATTTAGGGTTTATTTGTTTGACGTTCAAAAATATAATCACATAATTTAGATTTTAGACCACGAAAAATATTGAATATAGTGCTTGCCGAAGAATTTCCACTAGCCCTATAGGTATGCGAGGGTTATTGTAAATTATTGTGTCCCATTTTTAAGTTTTTTATAGAAATTGCGAAATTGCGGCCGGGTATATGATATAAAATACCTATATATAAAACATTATATGTAAATTACGGGCTGGGTTAATTTAGCATAAATGTAAATTGTGATATAAATATTTTTTATCCATGAGTAAATTAAATCTATAGGGAGTTAGAAATATTTTTGCAAAATCAATATTTTCAGATTTAGGACTGGGAATATCCTCGTAATTAGTTTAGTAAAAATTACTTTGTTATGTTACAGCTTGTTGTTATTGATTAAAAAATGTGTTAAATGAATAGTAAATAAGTAACTATAGTAAAAATGTGCATGATAATTTCCACAAAAAGTCTAAGTGAATAATCAAACATTGTTTGTAATCTATTTTTTCTAGTACTCGCATAGGTACTCGTATAGGTACCTACGTTTGTTTTTCAATCACAGATTATTACTTATTTTAAATTGTTTTACCCAATAAAAATAAACAAAATATTCTAGAGAACAATTTATATTGTTTCAAAATACTCTAACTACAATTTACATAATTATGACTGTGACCTTTTTTGAGACGAAATTTAGATACTTGTTCCGCTTTATCTAACAGAATTTATCTATACAGTGCAGATGCGTGTGGTTGTAATTGAAGCTTAATGAGTACAAAAAAAAAATACAATCCAATTATCGAATGTTTGGTATCCGAAAATCCGTTTCTAAAAGCATTTATAATCATTCAGTGCAGCGTTTTCAACTGCTGCGTAAAACCATGGTCACCCCGCCCTATACCACACCCGGACACAACAACTGTAAAATAAAATGATACAAACCAGCTAATCGAAATCCCGAGCGTTTTTGTCAATACCTGCTAAATAACAAAATCAATTATTTTTTCTAATTTTCAGTATACTATAATAATAATAATAATAAAACAGATTATAGTGTATATTATATCTAAAATTAAAATTAAAACCTCTATCAAAACATGACACATTGCCAATTGACACGATTAATCAAATGTATTTATTTTTCTTCTTTTAAAGCCGGCATGCTGCTCTTTCCATATAGCTTGCCCCGACCGCACGCCACTGCAGAATAGCGCAATAAAGAGATGAGGCACAGATTGCATGAACTTCTGTATCAACGATCGCTTAAAAGTCGGACTCTCTCGACTCCCAATCACCCATAAATTATATAAGCTCTTATCGGGCTGCTGCAACAGAGCGGAAATCAAAGGTCGTAACTCTTGCATAGATAATAATATATTCATGGATAATATAGTATAGGATATCCCTATGCCTAATACACACGAAATATTGTGCTTATAAAGAATATAGGTTACCACATTGATTATGCGTGTTACATTAGTGGCTTATGGTAAAATCATACTTTTTAATATTTTTATCAATGATAATATTATAATATGTTTAAAAAGAAAATATATTTGTTTTTAACGTACACTTCCGACTAAGACGTTTTAATCGTTATGTCAATGTACATAAATTAAATTATTTTTCAAAAAATGATAATACATAATTATTATTTATACTGTATACAATCATCTACTAATTAACAAAACAAAATTGATTTAACTGGAATTATTACATCTATGTTGACGTTTAAGATAGCCACATAAATCATAACCATATGCAACAATTATGAGGTAGGTGCTGTGTCCCACCTATCATCCATTATGTTATTTTTGTACCTATGTATATTGTATATCATATACATAAATTTGTGACGATCAAATCATTTTTCACGTCATTTGGTAGTAACACGTCCTCCTACTACAATATTTAAATTAAAACAGGTAGATATTTCCCACTTATAGTGCCAATCGCTCAAAGTACTCATATATACTTTACACAGTTACTTAAATATTCGGAATGGATTTTTATTTACCCTGTTATCTGCATTTTTTGTCCTAATATAATGGTCTTTCCTGGCATAAATACGCACTATATTATAGAACAGTGGTTCTCAAACTATTTTAGTTGCGAATTAATATTAGGTATATATTATGTAATATAACCAAAAATATGTGAGACATTATAATGTAATTCGAAGTAATTTGATACAATCGTGATCAATTTAATTTCTGTATAGAATCTGTAAAGATTCTCTAAATTATAATATTGTATTATTATTCTTTCGTCGACAGTTATATTCATTAGTTCAGTTCTTTATTTATATGTATACATATTACGACTCACATATCTACAAATGTCAAACACGGTCGGTATATGGTTTATGAAACTTATGCGAATCAGCTGCAACCTAGAACAAATTATATAGGTACCAAATGCACTCGGATTTTATAATGTCGTAGTGAAATTTAAGTTAAAGATACGATTCAGCCAATATGTTTTATTTCCAACGATTTCTTTTACACGGCATATTCAAAGAAACTCTGTAGAAATTTTCGTGTATAATTAACCGTGTTATTCTTACTGAATAAGTATAATAATATGTATCTACGTCGACTTCCGGTCTCGGATAATTATCACGGCATTTTCTAAGTTGTGAATCTTATTTAATTTCATTTTAAAAATTCCATAATAATCTGTTTTAACCGGCCGCCAACAGCACAATATAATATTATACACGTAGACCTTCTGACGCCGCTGCACCAACGCCCACGTCACAACCGAACGCCAAACAGTCGTCTACACGTACGTTATAAACATATATATTATTCATTTGTAATTTAAATCACAATAAAATAATATATATATAAGCCATGATCGCTATCAGTACGATTTAATCTATCCGGTACTCGGCTTTAATTATTTTTTACCGCCAACATTAATGATTCGAAACATCAACAGATGGAATTTTTTTAATTCTGTTGGGACGGCTTTGTGCGTGGCGTTATCACTCATCCTAACATGCGACAATTATTGCTGACATACTTATCACGCACAGCCATTATGACATTCAAAATTTACGTTGAGTCAACAATTTTTCTAATTAAAAACAACAACACCATAAATAAAGTAGAACCTAAACGGAACGGTGTATACCTACTTATATAATATAATATATATCTACTGTTTGTCGGCATACGACGGTTTTATATAATATATTGTGATGAGTGGAAAAAATAAATCATTATAGACCCTAGTCAGCCGTCATTCATATAAGATCTACGTAAAATTGCGTATTATAAATATCAATAATATGATATTATATTGATATTGAATACCTACCTTTCGGTTCCAAGTACTGGAGGTTAAAACGCGATGTCGTTAAAAATTAAAAACTGTCGAGTAAAACACACAAATTGCTGATTTTAGTTCAAAATGACGCGTATTCCCCAGTCAAGACAACAGTGTACAATACTCTTGGATTATATGAACCATATAGTATTATAATATGAAATATAGAAACACATAATATTAAAACGCATTATATAATAGTATGATAATAATAAATATAATATATCACACGCTTATTCATTTGTGTCCTATACTGCAGTTATAGTGTTTGTTTTATTTTCATTAGATTAGATATATAGGCACATGACGATTGACGAGGACAGAAGGGGAAGGCAGATCATGTGTTCGAATGAAATGTGTTTGAAAATATGAATATTCAAATAATAATTTGTTTAAATTAATTATTGATTAAATTTTATTTAAAAAAATTAAATATAAAAAATATCATATTCTTTAATGTATTATTTTTTATATTTTAGAGTTATGGGTACTTTTAATTCGTACATCATGTTGTTTTCTGGAATCTTAAATTTTTTTAGAAATTTTAATGTATACATATTCCCATTGTTCTTTCATTATTCTCTTTTAGTATAATATCTTAAATCACAGTTATAAATTTATATATACTTGGATATCTATAGGTATTTTACAAAGAAGAAATGGTTAATCTATTTTGAGTTAATTTTGAAATAATCTAGAAAGTTTTTGTATTAATGTTGAACAATATTATGTAGGTTATAATCCTAAAAATGTTTTTATTTGAGATATTTATAATATTGATATAATAGTAACGTTTTCGGAGAAAAATTCAATAAACAAAAAGGTAGGTATATAACATACATTTTTGAACACTTGACCCCTTATTGTTGTACAATAAGCAACCGGTGAGCCGCAGGAATCTGAATACTACCGTAAATACCAATGCTAGGTTTGGGTCGCATCTTTTCATCGATTTTGCCCATTATTTTCCCTTCAAAAACCGGAAATATTGTTGTACAATAATGCGATATTATCATGTATTATTGCTATTGCACCTGTACGTAGTGATGTGGTATTTAATAATTTACCATAAACCGACAAAATAAAAACTCGATTTACTTATGGCATATCTGCACAACGCTCATATAACACGTATTCTTGTATTCCTGTAAGACTTGATAGTATATATAATGTATAAATGATATTCGAAACGGCTTGAATATGCTCAAGGTATATAGAATACACACTATACTATATACTTATGTACAGTAATTTATACTTCCGCAGACCTAAAACGGACTTCAGTCCATTGATTTGCAGTATTTACTATTCACACAATATGGCACAAATGGCACGCTGTATATTTCAATCCAGAATCATTACCAAAAATATGTAATATATAAGTTGAAATTTGAGAACGTTTAAAATTTCTAAAGACATTTAGCAATCAATTTTACCCAACATATATAAAATATCAACTGTAAATGGAAAGTTCACAAAAAACACATTACATCCTCAGAACGGCCATATTGGCCATTGTCGGCACTTGGCAAACTTATATTTTGGCATAAACAATAACATACGCGTAGGACAAAAAAATGACTATTAATCGATATATACATAATAATATTATTATAGTCTTGGGAAATCTCCCGCAGTGACTGCGTGAACGCATAATGTTTTTTTTGTGGCAATATGGGCTTTTGGCTCGTTTAAATGCGACACACCACTAAGCCCGGATGTGGAAAAATTGTCGACAAAGAAAAATCCGATTTAAAACACACTCTCTCACTACGATTTTCACTCGATTCACCAACCAAACATCAGGTTAATATTTGGAAAAGTCTAAAATATTTATAGAATATGCGAAAGCCTGAAAAAACGCATAAGTATACGTATAACTTTCAGTATAGCTACGTACTAGACGTATAGACGGCTCAAATTCAAAATTACGGCCACCCTCAACTTTATGCCCATTGAGGCAAAGATAACGAATCGTCCATATATAACAAACCGGTTGATTTGCCTATGCGCTATGACAAGTTAACTCACAACTACAGAAGCTGTAAAATTCATAAGCAACTCCCAAATAACAACAGGCTCACTTCAACACCTTTCCCCAAAATATAAACCTTCACCGACAAGAAGTAAGTCTACAGGAGACCTTTATGTCAGCTACTACCGATAAAATATAATAAATATTACTCTCAAACCACATCTGGTGATTAACTAAATCACACGATTTCATTCTCTAACCAATAAATGGATATTAGCTCAGAACATAATTCTTTCAATGCAGAACTTAAATCCACGATATACCCTATGGCCTATACAATCACTGCTCTTTTCAATCATCATACAATTAATTAAAAACAACAATAATAAATAATCTGCCACAAAACTCTGCTGTTGTACCCCGTGAAAACTGCAATGGCACTCTAATCATATCAATGAACTAATTACAATATTTCACGAAAAAAAATTGATATAGCCCTTATCTGAGAATTTCACCTCACAAATTACTCAATGCTTAATATTCCTGATTATTAACTAATCGCGTTCAATTACCTCAATGGTTAAGTACGGCTTTGCGATTTTTATTTGTACTCTTATTCAATTATATTACCCCAACCTCATCTTTAACTGAATAAAAATTCAAATCTTCAATCTTATACAATCTCTAAAACAAAAATCATTCTCTCTTCTCTATAACTGCTGTCTTTTGCCCTCTAAGATATTACATAAAAACAGAAAACATTTTTTGATTACCTAGACTATAACTTCATAGTAAGATAGGACATAAACGCATAACATTCTTACTGAATCTTTTGTTCCAATCATAATCATTCTTGTGATAACAATCTACTACATAATATATCGTCTGAGATATAAAAAATTCACTTACCCCGCAGATCCAACTTCTTAACACAACTTATTAACTACCGGACATCAACTTTCTTTTTAAACATTCCTGCTCATATACGATCTCCAATTAACGACAAATGAAGGGCAATAACAGTATTGGAATACACTAAATATCACTCATACAAAATCCATCTACCTAATCTAACTACATATTTAAAATGTTTACTCTCTGAATATACTTATAGAAAAGAACTTCGCAAACTATATAGTATCACTCTCCGTCCAAGATGATTCAATCTGGAAGATAAAGCCGCAAAAAATCTCCTAAACAAAAACCTTTTTAAAAAATCCAAAAACATGTGGGCTAATGACTATCTAAAAAAAGCAGAACTTTTTAAGTCCTATTTAGCCAAGTCTTCAAGCCACATAAAAATTATATTAACAACCAAGTATTTTCTAAAGAAATTGAAAATTTTTTTCCGTCGCTTTACAAAGACAACTATCTCCAAAAACATTCCCTCCAACCGAAGTTAAACACTTATCTCTACAGTCCCAATATTAAAGTTTCCAGGATTTTATCTAAGAATATAGAATATAAGTAGGTTTTATCTCCCTAAAAAAAAACCTTTAATGCGTCTAACCTATATTTTTAATACAACATCTATATTGCATATTAACCTTCTCTAAACTCTTTTGCAACTGAATAAGACCGATGATAACTCAATTTTTTCAGTTAATGAAAATCTATTTACCAATTACAATCTCATCATTCTCGTATGGAAATTTGGCCTCAAAGCTGGAAAATTAAAATTAATTCAAGTAAATCAAGGACAATAATTATTTTTTTATTTATTAATTACATTCAACAATACCAAAATTCCAACCTCATTTAACATGAAATACTTCAAAATATATTTTGACAAAATATTAAATTTGACCATCATACCCATAACTCCTAACTCGAGTTAAACTCTTAATAATTTATACATAAATATTTTCTTAGCACAAAATCGAAACTTAATCTCACACTAAGTCTAAAATAAATCTTTACAAAACCTTTTCAAACCCAATTTGGTTGTATAGCAAAAAATCAAACCTAAGAAAAATACAAAAAACCCAAAATAACATTTTCAATTTATTATAATAAAATGCCTTTTTTATGTAACTGCTATCAAATCCTATCACCATAACATAAACCACAATTTACTTTTAACCACCCAAATAGTTTAGCATGAAACAAAACCAAATCAATGACTGGTAATCCGCAAAAAGATTCAGAAGAAAATGGTGTCTAATCTACCGCTCAAGCTTCAATCTAGTTAGCGATTCTCCTATCAAGTTTTCAGTAAAAACCCTCTTGTAATCAATTAAGTTTATTGTACAATATAGATTATTTAAATAAAAGACAACAAATAAAATAAAAAAATTATATATTACTACATATTATAACGACAACCAATTACCCACTACTTTAATTATAACAGCATATAGATAAGCGTCATATTTTATTCACTTTTATCTGAAAGTAAATCTGTCGTAATAAAATATTCTCGTCATTTTCATATCTAAGTTTGCACGTGTTCATATTTTATGAAAATAAAACAACGAACATTTCCTATCTATAATGCATATATTAATATAGTACAAATATCAGTTTAAAAATCTTAAAGAAAAATATTATATACGTTTTTCATTTTTTAAATATTTATATAGGTAAATAATCAATCAATAATTATAAAAGTATTTCTCAATAAAATTATATGTAATACAATATAGTAATAAATTAATAATATTGTAATGTCTTATCTAAATTCATTTGTTTTTTCCTCGTGGAAGCACGTGTCAGAAAATGATTTAATTAATCTGTAGAAGTTTACACGTTTCTTGAAACGTTATAAATTTATGACCTCTTTTTCTTACACAACATTGAATATATTATACCCATGAAACGTATTTATTTATTTATAAGTACGTATATATTCATTTATACATAAATATATATAATATCATTTGATACCAGATGGGTATATTCATGCGTAAAGATTTCATGTTTTCTTATCGGCTTTTGTACAACCTGTTTTCTAAAGTTTGTTTAAGTTACACGCCATCTTCAACGTGAACAGTGAGTTTTAAATGCGTGTGAGGAAAACGAGTGTAGTAATGCCAAATCTGCTGACTAATCACGATCAAGTTTCGGAGATATATATTTTATATTTTTATCCTTTTTACCAGGTCTATATTCGAAAAGTGATAACTAAGTAACCTTCGTGCGGAACATTGCTGCTATACCAACAATGTTAAAAAATCACATATGAAAAAAAGAGACATGATAATATAAATAACCTTTGTCTCGGTATATAATGTACATACTACATAATACCATACTTAAAAACATTTAAAATATAAAAACAATTACAATTAAAAACCATAAATTAATTTTTTTTAATAATTTATTGAATCCGTATTAAAAATAAAATAATTTCTAGCTTTTTTTTTTTGTTTGTTTTTTTTTACAAATATAAGGGCTCCGTCCTTTACCTACCAATGTCGACCAAGGGCATGTATATTCCCATTTCCTCCTTCCCCCAGATCTAACACTAGATTATGTTCGTTGATATGGTTTGTTTTAACACCATCGCCATCATCGTGTTGTTTAATTACAAAAAAATATGCCTTTTTAAATTTTTTTTAACTATTCTAAGGCGGATATTCATATACTATGAACAATATGATATTATATATCATTATTATTAAGTTCGGAAAATCGTGTTAGAAAAATCGTGTGTGAAATACACAATATGTAATGCGGTGAATTGCAGATTACTGCATTGCGTATAACCAACGCGTCGCGTGTACGTACGGCGAATTTAGTTGGACAAAAATGTTCGCGTTAATGACGATACGACGAGCGTTTGTGGTTGCTTGACAGTGCGTGCGTATATAATAACACGTACAGGAAGGAAGGAAGACGGAGAGAGATGTGAAGTAAGACGTACAGTATACATACACCTATGAGTACGGTGGCGGTGACGACGGTCAACGATCTATTATTGCGTAAGAAAAAGTCTTACATAGAAATTTAGAGAAATTTTTTTTTTATTATTATTATGTCGTATTATATTAAATCTAACAACGCTATTATGATATTATGTAGAGCTGATGTGGATCTATTTATGTATATAATATATACATACAGGTTCGACCGGCCGTCATCACATACATCCCCTAATCGCGTGCAAGGCAAAACGGTCGTTTTTTTTTTTTTTTTTTCATCGTCGTCAAAATAATAAATACGCATATAAACCGTGAGAACGACTCAAGACACCAGCTGTTTTTCTCTGTGTATAATATCCGTATTCGCGTCTTATAAAAATATATTCTCTCGTCAATGTATAGTGTGTGTGTGTGTGTTAGAGCGCTCACAAATTTCAATACGACATTGGTTGTGCTGCAGATGGGGTGGATGCTCGAGTGTGTGTGTGTGTTTGTGCAATTTCTTAAGACGGAGTTTCTTCGACCACACCGCTCCGTCATTCCTGTTCACAGCATCATCATCAACATCAGCAGCAATGACGTCGAGTTGGTCGTCGGCGGCAATAAAAAATAATAATACATAATGATGATGATAATAATAATAATAATAACGCAGCGCGAGAACGAACCCGGCCAGACCTATTGTCGCCTCGTGCACACACCTGCTGCTGCCGCCGCCGACGTTGTACACACACACATTATGTATATATTAATATATTATATTATTATAGTGTTGTGCGTGTGTCGGTGTACGAGATGACTCATCGGCGCGCGTTCGACCTTATCATAACATATATATATATATTATATATATGAGTGTAGGTAACTATATATACATATAAATGATACAACAAAAAGAAAATCATAATATTATAACGGCGATTGTGTTAATCGGCACATATTATAGCAGTATACAGTGTTTCATAAGGTGCGTGTGTAATTAAACCCGATGTTAATACTTTAATATAAACCTCCGTGTACCTATATTATACTATATACCTAGATTGTATGTCCTTCTGAGTGAGTGTAGGTATATATTATGTATACAGGGTGATGGTGTTGATGCGTTTTAAATCTCACAACCTCTCGATTATACATAAGTATAACGACGCGAGCCTAAAATATATTTTATTTACCCTACGGATACACCGCGGTATATACACGATGCATTACAGGTGTGTTGTATTTAATGTTGCGAACGGGCTCAAAGCCCGGCGGCTAATAAATCCAAGGATGAAATTTTTAAATTACTTTTTCGTATTAATCACGACCTTTACACGGCTACATCGTAATTTCGTGTAATACGATTTCGTATATACGCGGTGATACGTGCAGTCTAACCCATCGCCAAAACGCGGTAATCAATGTGTGTATATGTGTATACTTCAGTGTACACATATATTACAATGTAGAGTGCTATAGATCTAACTATAGAACATAGAACGTTCTAGAGAACGTTTTTTCTAGTAAATGTCGTTTCTCAGCATAATAATATGTTTTAGTTTTTTTTTAATAATATTGTGTATACTATACATACCGCACACATATAATATTATGATAATCTATTACATTTACTAATATTTATTGTGGATTCAATACATTTTTTTATAATGAATGATGGGTGTTATTTTGTCTATACACAATATTATTATGTTAACAAATATTGACCGTTGACCAATATTCATACTTATAAGAATATTCTATTTTACTACAACACAGTATACCCATGATGTACATTTATATGACATACCTAAAATATTACCTATTTCTTAAAAGAAAAAGAAAATTTTAAAAAAATATTTATAATTTGCTACATATTAAAACCTTGTATGTTTTAATAAGCCCTACATTTTCTATATTTATATGTATTTTAAGTTTTTCTGGAAAAATGGGAAAAAAGGTGTCATAATATTTTACTATAAAAATAAAATATGTAACTATTTTGTCTGTACAAAATCAATAGCGAATATTTGGTGATATATTGACATTACGCTTAAAAATGATTTTATGATTACACATTTACATCAATGACAATTAATATAATATTGCACTTCATTGTATAATAAATAATAATAGGTACAATCAATTGAATGATAAAATAAAACTAAATAACATACGAGAATAAAAAATACACTTCATTGGTGCTAGCCGTTTGAAATTTAGAACAAATATTTTTTGAAAAATAATATCGTTATGAGCAGTTATCATACTTAGATTCGATAAGAATCTGTAGTTTGCTCTTATGCAGTACTAAACTTGCAAATTGCTATGTGTAATAATTGAACATACTATAGATTATAAGACTCAGTTTTATAACATTTGGAACAGATTCAAATTGGCATAAGATAGTTAAAAAATATGATGAATTTTTAACTATGATTTATATTTTAACAAACAAATATAATAGGTACAGGGTACTTAATACTATGTCATTATATATATGAAAAAAAAGTTAAAATAATATACAATTACTTACTAAAAAACAAAAACTTTGTAAAAGTCATATTATTATTATAATACTTCTATTAGTTTTGAACTTCTTTAAAGACTCTAAATTATGTAAAAAAAAAAAAAATAATTTTTAAATATGTTTATAATTAAAAAAACAAGAGTTTTCACTGTTAAAATAATCACTTAGTGTGTTAGTATACATTTGATCTAATTATTTAAATAATCTTTTATTTGTGTGAAAACCATTGATACCTTCGCTTATATTATTATTTATTACCATAATCGCGCTTAAGAATAACTATTATATACTGCTTGGGTATATAGAGAAAAGCGGGTTTTGGGAGCATAGTCGGTTAAGAAAATTTCTTTAAACGTTTGTACTTTACAATAATACGTCCACGACGATAATGGCTCTTTCAATGGTAAAAAAAAAATAATAATAATAATAACAACAGGTATTGATAGAACTGGGCAAATAAGGCGCGTAGCCACGCAAATCGCAACGAAGAAAGAAAGAACTCCTTCCTTGTACAATAACCTATAACCATTTGTACGAGGTACGCGACAACAGTCTATTTAGTATTTACCGTATCAAAAGACATCGACGCGCGCGAGATGCATATAGAAATCGGCTGTCGTTGTTTATTCAACAGACGATACCGGCACACCGACACCGGGTAATGAGTATACATATTATTATACCACCTTTTACCTACATAATATTATTATGTACATTATACACAATACACTGTTATAATAATATATATTATCTACCTATAGATGTGCATTGTGCACACGCACACACCAAAACCGCTGTTGAAGTATCAGACTTAGTTAGCGTCTTCGCAACTATTATTGTGTTTGATAACGTTCTTCTAATAATGTAGAACACTGCAAGTGCACGCACACGACCACTGAACGGGCAAACTAACACCTTTGACCCCTCCCCCCCGAGAGCCGTATAGTCATGATAATATTATGTTATGCAAGCGCGTGCATTATTTAACCTAATATATATATACATATTATTATAATATATAAGTATATAACTAATAAAATATCATATTAGACGTACTGGATGACTTAGCTATACAACCACAGCCAGTAATCGTGGGCTATAGGATTTGGAAGCGCACGGGTACATTAAATAGGCTCCAGAAATGAAAGTTGTAAACAACACAAACAGACCGTTATCTAAATAATAGTAAAAAAAAAAAGTACAAAACATGTTTTGATTTTGCAAAATGTGTTGGCGCCGTAAACCGGTTGCTTGGATGTATCTCGCGCGCGAGTCGTTTCTATTAGAGTGCCATTTCCACGATGATTATTATTATCGTCGTCCGTGTATGTAACGGACTCGCAACGGGATAACGATGAAAAAACAACCTATTTGGTATAAACATATTAATATACATCTTAAATTTTCTATATTATAATACTAAAATAGCCCTCAGACATTGACTGAAGGCCTATTAAAAAAATAAAAACATAATTTATTTGTTTTACTCATTAATAAACGTAATGTTGAACACGGGTTCTTAACTCTTCGCGATTTGTATAATAGTCATGCATAACGTTTTAGAAAAACCATTTAAATTGTACAGGCTAGTCGACTTCGATTTGGAGACGTAAAGAATAAAATATTGAACATTTTATACAACGATATGGGTGTGCAATGTTTTAGTTTACAATAATTGGTTGTCGTCGGTTATGATCAACAATAAAATTTCACGGAGAGCGATGTTGTTTAATTACACGAAACGCTACGGAAAATTACAATTATTATTTAGTACCAGAGCGTGTATAAGTAAACAATCGTTTAACGCAAAATTGTGTCGATGATTATAATATGACTAATATTATAATACAATATTAATAATATGACGCATAGGCACGATGATCGTGCAACACGATATCGTTGACACAGACATAATATTTTGTGTGCCTGGATAGAGTATAATAAGTAATAAATATATATTGGCTTGCCACGTATGACTGCTTTTTAGGTATATCATATCGATGTACGTCTCTGTGTGTGTGTGTGTGTGTGTGTGTGTGTGTTGAATTTATATGATAATAATTGGTGTATAACGAATACACCATACGATATTATAGTAAAAAAATATATTGACGGGATATTTCGCTGCTGTCGTGTTATGCCAAGAGACGTTGTTGTGTCAGAACGTCGTCCTGGAAGAAAATGCGGTAGCCGTTAACTGTTAAGTCTCGAATGAATTGTCACCGTCGTCATATATTGTGTCAGTGTACTGTGACGACCCCGCCGTACAGCCGCGTCCGTTCCGACAGAGGAAAACACTGGTTTAAAAAACAAAAAATAATAATTAAAACTATACAAACAAACTAAACGCGAGTAGAATATTTTAAAATTTGATATAGCGTGTTGGCCATACTCGTAAATAATATTATCATATAGTAGTTGTACTACCTCTCATCTGTACAGGTTATAAGTGCGTAATCATGCACTTGTTATATATACATTATACATATACATATTATATAGTTCTGACGAGGTTCTGATCAATTATCATTAATCATCATTATTTAACCCATTATAACACGTGCAAAAAATCATAATTTCTTATCATCGTCCTTCCAATAGAAAGTAAATATTTTTCTGGGAATAAAAATTACAATCAAGAATTACGAAACCTACGCGAAACGGTTTTTAAACGATTTCCGAAAAATCAAAGTAATTATAACAACATTTTATGACTTTATTGCATGTATTGCTAAACACTTGAACTAAAATTTAATTCAATCGACATCAATTATTGAGTATAAACTTTTTTGGAACCTTGCACCGAATCAAAGCATTAATTTTAGAGGGGTCTTGACCTTTGTTATTATATAATATGAACACGATTATACTAATTAATCGTCTAAATGTTAAGACATCTGCAGTAGTGCTTAATTTTTATAAAGAATAGTTCAATACAATCACTTGTCGAGCTTCATAGAAAACAGTTATATGCTTAAATACAGAGTAATATTATTTGGATTCGACTGCTTCTAACAATTGTTATTTACGTTTTACGCTGTTCAATAATTCAGTGTTATAGGTATTTATGATTCACAAACAATAAGTATTAAATGATACATAGGTACTATAATCGTGATATTATTTTACAATAACTATATTTAGACAACAAAGACAAACATGCATTTTAAAGAAAACGCAATTTTAATCTTGAAAGTAATTTCCTTATTGCCCTTGTCGAATAACCAAACAGCATCGTGGCATCGTCTATCATATAAATAATAGTTGGGAAACAAGTTATTTTATTTTATTAGTTGCAATTGAATTTATCAATAGCTTTTTGTTATCGTATATAAAAAAATAAATATTATAATTAATGTTGAAAATAATTGTATTAATATGATTGCTTTCCATGACTAAAAAATTTCTTGATGGAAAATAAAATAAAAAATGACAATTAATTAATATATAGACCCTAAAATTAGGAATATTTAAAAAATGATTCTAGGTCCTAAATAATCTATAGTAATAAACATTACTATTATTATTATTATTGTTAATATTATTAAATAATGTTTTAGTTGATTTTATTTTATGGTATAGTTTTGAATTAAACGATAAGTCAACGTCGAGGTTTTTCTTGAACCGAGACAAAGCCTAAAAAACGTCTAGAATGTAAATTATAATTATATTTCTATCATCTATTAACTGAGTAATTTAAATTTATGAATTTCACAAAAACATTTTGTGGTCGTATGATTTTTAAGTTTTAACTAAAATATATTTTTATTACTATTCTATACAAGTTATTTCTGGATTTCAGCAACTATAGGTAAATCTAGTAATAATTTTAAAATTCATTATGATAATTATTTGTATTGAAAAAAAAAATTATGTAAAAACTATAAATTGGTATATTGAATTTAAAGCCATTTCCTACATACTGAACGTTATAAAATATCGATCAATAACAGATAGCATTTCAAGGATAATTTTAGTTTTAATTTTCACTCGAACATCTATCCGTTTAATTTTTCAACTATACATTGTTTAATATTTAATTAAAAGTATTTTTTAAAATATCAATACTTCGGACGACACATTTATTACTATTTATAAATATTAGTTAAATATGCTGATTATTTGAAATTATTTTTTATGAAATATAATGAATTACAATAGTCTATCGTTCTATAGTTATCTGTGGTACCTATATTTAATTATTCATATGCAGAAGAATAATCATTCTAAATTCTAAAATAATAATAACAAATCAATTTTATATTTCTTTTCTTAAATCTTAACTGATAATAAAATAAGTACAAGTACTTAACATTTATACATTTTAGACTTTAAACAATAAAAAAAATTACCTATTTCATAGTTTTTAATATCAGTATTATAAAGTGTTTACATAATAATACATAAAATGTAATTAATTACACTCTTCATCGTCATAATACAATTAAAAATTAACACTGTCACTTCTATTGAAAAAATATATGGACATACGTTTAAAATGTATCGGAATTAGGAATTGTTTTAAATCGACCACTCAATAATTAACAAAAAACCAAAATATAATATAGCATAATAAATTATAGGTATTTTATTATTATTATTTTCAAAATAATTTTTAACGAATGTATATATACTTATTTATTTAATTTTGTTTTAAAATATTATTTAATACTCATTAATTACTAGTATTGATGTTGAAATTTTTGAATACATATATATAATATACCAAAGTATAAAAATTATTTATTAATTTCATATTTTTTAGCATGCACATTTATTGCGTTTTATTTCATTATTATATAAGTACCTACTAGGTAAAAGATTTATATTATTATTTACGAATCATATTATCCTCATCGAATCAAACGCTTTTATAGTTATGTAATATAGTTTAAATACTGAAATAATTTATTTTGTAAAAATAAAAAGTAAATAACATTAAACGATTAAATGAAGTCATATAAATTGATTATACAGTCCACATTTTTGTTACACTAAAAATTTAAACAACAAATAATGTTCTACAAAAATTATAAAAGTGAGTTTAAAATTTTGTTGCATTATTAGGTTTTTTAATTGTACTTATTATTTATGCCCTACTTAGAAATAAATACATAACATAGATGTTAATATTGTGTAGGCATATGATCGAACAAAGTATCTTCAATATTCAACCAGACTTGCTAAAGAGTTTTTAATAAATATAATTCAGTGCTGTTTAAATAAAATTATACTTCTAAATTATCTAAATTATAAATACGAGTACAATGTAGTAAGTGACAAAAAGTCAATGCAAACCAAGGCTTTTTAAAAAATTAATATTGTTGACATCTTAAACCAGCGTGTACCTATAGTTAAAATTCGAGTGTAATATCATAATCAAATACTTCCAACCAGTTCATTTCCCGATTTCTCTAGGCCAATACTCTGAAACACGTTAGTTTTGTTGTTTTAATATTTTATTTATTATTATTTTTTAATGTTAATTCTTAAATTATATTATTACAATATTATATAAACCATAAAGTTTTCAAGTGTACCACACACTTCGCATCTACTACAAAAAGAAGATTTTTATGTTTATAATTTAATCATCCGACAACAACAAAAAAGTAGGTAATTGAAATTATAGTGTATAGGTAATATATATTATATACCTATACAATACAATTGGCCAATTATATAATATACTGCTCTTTGTCTATACATGTATTTGTGATACAAGTTCCGTATTACGCTAGTAACGATTGTTGGAACAATAGAATAGAACACACGTGAGAACTAAGTACAAACAAAAAACGCATTTCCAAATCACGTCGATTGCACTTATATGTTGGAAACGCGAAATTGTGTGAGCGCTCGTACAGCTGTTTGACATGATACAATATCCGTACGTCATTACAAGAACGGTTTCGTTACAAAAATTTACAATGTTTGAACGTATACTGTCCAGCTATTTGAATTATAACTTAGAGTATTCAGACGTCATGCATAGTCTTAATAATTGAATAACATTTTCAAAATGTAATTTCACAGTAATTAAGTACCTAGACGTCCTATAGACCTAATGCTAGAGCTTAAAAATTATGAACTATGAATATGCATATCTCGTATATATACACTGTATACCTGGACTGTCAAATCATTTAAAGAAATACAAAGTGATAAAATTCGCAAACATTTGTTTTTTCTTTCTAAATTTTCTTATAAAGAGTTCATAATATACTATTGTCTATTGATGGAACATGGCAACATTTTATAATATTTTGTATTGAAATTTGGCAACGGCTTCGAAAAAATAATAACGCCCGAAAACCGGTCTCGTGGGGCTGCACCCAGATGACCGTCATCATAACAAAGTGTAGCTCCATCCGTAGTTGGAAAGTAACACAAACTGGTTTACGTTAGCTTAGTTGTACAAAACTATAACTATAGGTAGGTACATTTTCAAAAAAGTATTGTAAACCCACGTCGCCTAAAATGTGTGTTTTTTTTTTTTTTTTTTATTAAACCTGTACTTACCAGAGGATCCTTATTATAATACTCGACTGTCATGAAAAAAGGCTTAATCATTTTTATTCACATAAAATGTATAATAGATATTAGACTGCAGTAGTATATATAATTATTCTTACAGTAATATACAGTAATAATATTATGTCTATACAGCAAAGAGATGACAAAAATCTTTAAATAAGGTTTATGGCTTTTAAGACATGACTATTCTGAACGGGTTAACAATTAATATTTTTATTTAAATGAATATCGTGTGGCACCACAGATATCCGTGGCCAGGAGGGGAAAATATGTTATGGATGGCCATGAGAACGAGTTAGTTTTATCGTGAGGTTCTAAGCGTGATCATGAGATGATGATTTCTTTTCTACCTATTATTATCGCCAGACGGTTTGAAAAATTGATTTTTAGAATTAAAAAAGCCGAAGTCTATATGGTGGGTTACGCGTGACCTTCAGTTAAAATAAAATCTATGAAATTATATATATATTTTTTAAATGCTTTGGATATCAAAAGTACTTACGATAGATATTACAGTGTGTAATAATATACTGGAAACCAAAGTAAATATATTGTACAGAGTCATATAAAAAGGTGACTATTTTATTTTAAAATTTATTTTGAGTTGAGTGTTTTTTATTACTGTAGGACTACATCTCTTGTGAACATATTACCTAATGCATATTCTTCTCAGGAACGAAAATAAAGTTCGTTTATCAATAAAAATTAATCATATTTTCGATTGATTCAAGGAAAACTAGTAACTACATCACTACATCAGTGTTAAGGCAGTACATTTTATTATGTTTTTATAACTTTAAAATCATAGAAAAATATTGTTTAATAAAACATATGGACTTTCATCATACGTTTTTATTATATTTTATTAGAGACTCTGAAAAGTTTTAACTTAAAATATTTAGTTTCATTATAAATAACTATAGTCCCAGAGGATATCTACAATTTATATATAATTTAAAATTAAATAAGAAATATTATAGCTCCATTATTTTTTCATTTATAGTTATATGTTTCAATTGTAAATATTTTGTCTATCTATCTTTACTGAGATCATTGTAAAAAGTGTAAATGATGTGTTAAAATTTAATTTAATTAATTATTGCACAAACCAAAAATTATATTGAATGAAGACAGATATATTTGAATACATTCCTGATAAAAAATCATATGGTACCTATTAATATATATATATATATTAAAATATTATTTCATATACTGTTAGAACGATGTAAATAAGTTTATAGCTAGAAATTAGTTGAAACTTTTGAAAAATTTCATGTAATATAGAAAATAATAATATTTAATGGCGAAAAGTTTCAAATTCGTCATTTGATATTTTATGAACCACAATAAAATAACTAAAAAACGTTATTACTTATTTCTCATTTAAAAATCCAATAATCAATAATTTCAGCAACATTTGATCTTCAAATACCTATAAAACAAAATTGTGTAAATATCTATAAGTATTTTTATGTTTTTAAATTGCTTTAATAACAAGTAAATGTGGACAGTAACATCTCTTCACATACATAAAATACAAAATACATCAAATTTGATTATTAAAAACGCAAAGTATATTACATTTATGAAAAGTTACCAAATAGGAACCTATACGAAAATACAAGTACATTTTAATTTCAATTTCATTTAGGAGTTTCGTAGTTTTTAAATGTAAATTTATGTAAATTATTACAAATACGTAACGTAAATACGTTACATAATGCCTACTAAGAGTATTTTTAAACCTTTTATTAAAAACTAAATAATATAAGTTCATCATTCATTTTGATAGCAGAATTTTTTTTAAAAATTAAATGTTTTTCATTTTTTATCTATAAATATATATGTAGGTATATATTTTTCACATATTTATCATTCAACAACAATTTACAATTTTTAATTCATAATATAAATGATTTCAGATTTGTATACAAAGACAAATAATCAAAAAATGCGTATAATTATTGATTAGCAATTGCAGCATTCACGTGGTTGAAAATGTTAAAAAGTATATAATATAGATTATAGATAATTAGACATATTACTATAGTATATTTTAAATTATCAGTCATCACTCATCACTTATCACAGTCATCGCCGCAGAAATATAATCGAACGACCTGACAGCTGGTGGCCGCCCATGCCAATTCTGCTTCATAGATAATATTATATTCTATGCTTGAGAATAGGATTCCTTAAAAAACTATGTGATTGAATAGAACACAAGTTAATATAATTGATTTATGCAGTTTAACCACAACTGCAGACAAATTAAAAGCGTACAATACACCAAAGTATCTGATATTTTTATCATATTTTAATCGATCAATTTCTTAATTTAGTAACATTAATTTTAATTTTATTATATCATTATATTACTAGATATTATACTTACTTTAATTATAAATTTGTAATATTGTAATATTTGTTCTAATGTTATATTCTATATTATTATTATTGCTATTATTTATGAAAATGATAAGCAATTACTTGTATAGTAGTTCTTCTAAAAAAATAAAGAATTGTCTTTTCATTTGTGAGTAATATTCCATTTTATTGATTAGATATTTAGCGTAATATAAAAAATATAAAATTCTCTAGCTCTATAAGATTAGATTATGAGCAGGAAGCTTATAATACATTGTTGAACTGTATGATAGAAAGAAACATAATTACATAATTATCAACATACATAACAAATAAACTAAAAAGTAGAAAATTCTAAGTTAATTATTATTATTTTTTTTTTTTATAGGTTTTTGGCCTGGAGACATCTCGAAAGGATGTAAAAGGAAATGTTTATTTTATTTAATTAAAATGTGCTGAAGTATTTTGAAAATTATTTATAAAATGTCTAAAAAACTGTAGTTTTAATATTTTGTGAATTGATCCCCATAAAAACAAGATCCAATATGCTACCAGAAACCTTTTATTTTGCTGAAAAAGTGTCTTCAGACACGAAAAACAAAAGACACTAAAACACACACACACACAGACGCAAATCAATACATTATTGTGTATAGCCAGTACATTTATAGCTCTACCAGAATCTAAAACAATAAACTACACTCCATATGTTATGTATTTCCGGTATCTATTCTAAAAACTTGTAATATATTTTATTTACTGCTTTGATACATACAAAATATAGGTACACTAAATAATTTAAAACTTTAAACAAATTTCGTATTAACAAACACTTTTGAATATTTTAAATATTATAATACTGTAATAAATAGAACAAAAAAGAGATGATAACTATACCATTAAAATGATCTAAAAATTTCTAAAAATACACTTTTTTATTATTGTTGATCAAATAATTTTGCTTTGCATAAATTATAGCTATTTTATTTAGCAGTATATAGAACCATGAGTAGCATAAATCTTTGTTTGGAACTTCAAAAATGTTTTTATTGCGTGGGTTAGTGTTTGTGTTCAGAGAATTAAATAGTTTATGAAAATGTATATTCCAAAAATTATTTATTCTCACGTAAAACAAATTATATAAAACGTTCAACTTTCAGATAAAATCATGATGTTGACCCTCGAGACGAATTGTATTTTGCACATCATCGATGGCTAGGTGACTACACAAAATATATGTAATATAATATATTATAATAGTATTTTATATTTTTATCGTATGTACCGGTACAGATGTCATGGTCATATAGGCATAGAGGGGTGGAAGGCGGGAGCTCACTGCTACCTAATATTATTTTTATTTTACTATAGAGACAAACAGAAGGCAATAAAAAAAAAACCATATATATTTTTAGAAAGTTCATTAATATTCAAGAACTATACTAAACTAAAATCAAAAATAGGTAGTAGGTATACAAATACGTACTTGAATTACTGTTTACCCGTACCGGGTATACTTTTGAAGAATCAGAATTTTGCTTTAATAATTTATAATAATAACTAATTTACATAGCTGATTTAGATATTCATACATAGTACGTACATATTTGATTTGAAAGATACTTTGGATTGATAATAAATAAATTATACATAATAGCCAACTACAATAGTACATATTATATAGTATAAAATAGACATGAAATATAATTATTTAATATACAAATTAAATGTTAAATAGTTAATTTTAAATACTACGCACAAACGTTTGGTACACAATTTCAAGTTCAAATATTTAAGGGGTTAATCAATCATATATAATGTAGAAAAATGTTTCCATGGAAATGCATTTGCTGAAAGACACAGTGACCGTAAAGAAAAAACAAATAAAAATTCATTCCCATCTAACCTTTAACAATGTCAGAAAATCCCATTAAATTTTCAATCTTTGTGTGTATATGATATATTATTATTATCATCGTTTCTTTAACGTACTGTAATGTTATGAGCAGTTTCACTATAAAAATAATAATGTATATCCCCGACATAAATCGTTTAAATTCGCCCTAAAACAAATTTTCTCCCCGAAGTACCTTATGAAAATGTGAACACATACTGTCGCACTATAGTCACACACATACTCACACACACACACACAAGGTATTATGTATAATATAAATGATTTCATTGTTAGTATGTGCGTAATAAAATCACAAAATATATTATATATACATGTAAGCGGACCATAAGAGTATTTTTACGACCAAAGAATATAATCTGCGACGGCAATAAAATGTTTGTTTATTGTTCGTTTGATAAGAATACGTTAAAATATGCGTACATTGGCGGTTTATCGCGTATTTTTAGGACATTATATTATATTTATATAATAGAGTAGTGTCGTGGACAGATTTTTTTGGTGGGGAGCCCATATGCATCTAAACTGTAGTCTAAACAGAATAATACTACTTATGATATCCTATTGTGTGATCAGAAAAAATTTTAACATTTGGAGTGAGACCCAGCGGTCAGTTTTATATCGTATTATTATTTTACAAATAAATACAGAACAAGGCTCTAAACATAGTTAGGAGAGAGAGTCAAACGATAAAAAATTGATTCGAGAATCAAACTGCAATTTCAGTGGTCTAAAAAAAAATATCTATTATTTCCGATAAACAGATAAATCAAATATATGTATTAATAAACAATACTGTCCTATATATCCATCAAGTTGGCAACGGCACATCAGCACTTAATGCTACAAACTTAAAACACACATCAATAATTTCCTACGTTATACCACGCAATTTCAAAATTTGCAACTTGCTTGTTTTTGCTATACCGGAAA
This sequence comes from Aphis gossypii, assembly GCF_020184175.1. Taxonomy (NCBI): domain Eukaryota; kingdom Metazoa; phylum Arthropoda; class Insecta; order Hemiptera; family Aphididae; genus Aphis; species Aphis gossypii. The sequence goes on along the minus strand of NC_065531.1, from coordinate 56,736,197 downwards.
CAAACATACTATCAATACCGGGCTTTGAGACTTCGTTCAAACGTCTAGAAATAGGTATACAAATTTTATTACGAAATTGCTACAAAATCTTCGGAAATAGACAATTTTCTAGTATCAGAATATTGAAACTGATAACAATTATTGTATCTGTTTTCAATGCGAAAGGTGAACTGAGAGGAAATAATTTTGTGTACATCGAACCTATTTTAAGACTACTTAAACTTAAAAAAGCTTCATTATGATGGTGTTAACTATATATGTTTTCAACGTTTACCACTACCGAATTTCCGCTATGTGGTTGCGATCAGTTCATCAATTTTGTGCACAGAGACACACAGTTTTGTATGATATTGAAGCATTATTTATTTAGATTATATCGGTTATTATATAAGTAGTAAGTACGTGTAGTTTATCACCATTTAACCCCAAACCCGTATTACTGTATATAATGTAAAATCATTATGAAACGTGCAGTGTGTCCAAAACGAACATGAATTTCATTTTACACGTCAAGAGAACATAGTAGAAGAAACCCTCCTTATGCATAATATCCTGTTTCTTGACAAAAAAAAGGTAACAAAAAAGTCAAAAACTAAAATATTATGCATACATAGTATACGTCATTTAGCCTAAAGAAAAACATAAATAGCTACAAATTACAATTTAAAATGTTTACTGAAAAAGAATTTTAGTAGTAACATAGTAACACCCGTGACGTATTTAAAAAGGGGGATACATAGGCAATAGGAGATAAATCTTACCCCTCACATAACATTTTTTTTTTTTACTATTTTGTCACTCACGAAAGATGTATGTTCGTAAATAAGTATTGCAAAACGACGAATGATTGCGTCAATAGCTACAACAATAATTAATGGTCAATGTTGATTCTGAAATATTAACATAATTTTTCTTTATATTTTATACTATTTATTGTTACGTAAAATTAATATAGTCATGTAGACACTGTTATAATTATATAATAACTCACCTAACTTAAGGGGTGAGCAGAAAAGAACCCTATATAGAGTAACCACTAGATAAATTCACATCCCCCCAGGATAAAAACCTAAACACGTCACTGTTTCACCTTCACATAACATTGATGCGACCGTTATGTTTATATGTCATATACTTTTATACAGTTGTATAAACACAAAATCCTGAACAGTTGAAAGTGTACTTTTAGTTTTAATTTTCTGTATACGAGTGTTACATTTGGGAGTGTTTTATATACGGACAGAGCCAGATTTTTTTTTAGAATACGCCACTCCACATGTCGAGAGAAGTATTTATGATTATTTCCACCACCGTTCCTTTAACCCTAAAATTGATAGCTTTCGAAAAACTGACGAGTGAGATATTTTTAGACACCCAATTCCCAAACAACATAACTAGTATAGTTTCACTTAATGAAATTATCCAACGGACTCTTATAAATATATAATGCTTGTACTAATGTAATAAAGTATATTATAACATAATGCATTTATTATAATTACTTGCGTATAAGACCATAAAGTTATAAAAAAGAAAAATGAAATAAAGGTAAAAAGAATTGAAATATTAACAACAGGATAATTTTCATTCTAATAATAATTCTGATCTGCAAATATAGATGTTCAACACTGTACTCGTCAAACAGCCCCTAAAATTAAAACAACACACTTTGTGTAGTACGAAATTTAAAAGAGTGCTTTAAACAATACTTTGTGTTATTTTTTTGTATTAGATTTAGCTGATTTGTGACTATATAAGCGTAGTATACGAAAATTTGGATATTTTATAAGCCAGTCAAACACTCAAGTCAATTGCGTACACAACTATTAAAATACAACCCGCAATAAAAACAAAAACTTATACATTTTACTATTTTAGTATTTTATTTTATAATTTTTCAGATACTGTAAATATTTTGCTACGTTATTAACTATAATTATCTAGGCTCGTCGTCGTTTGCAAATACTGTTATGATTCGTAGTCATGCTGTTCGAAAATTTTCACAGAGGCATTTGATTACGTTTTTCTTTCCGAACGGTACTAAACTCACGTTCGTATTTGTCGACAGTCTCGTTTTTACGTAACTGTCTCGACTTTCGTAAAAAAAAAACGCGTTTTCAAACAATATTACTTGTCATTGTGCAACTGCAACACGCATTCAATGTGATAAGAAACCTAAAAATTGTCGTCGTATAGACTACGTCAATTTGTCTTAATGGACTTCGTTCGCCTGTGGTGTGATTATTATGGCGGGTAGGAGAAGAGTAGACTGGGATAAATACCCGATGCGGTTTTTTTTTGCTCACGCCATTTTCTATCACAATTATAAATAATTTATAATTATTTTTCTATGACAACAATTAATACACTTGAGTCACAGATTAATAATATTTTATATGTCTAATTAAAAAACCTTATTTTATACGAATTTCATAATATTATCTAATAATTAATAGTATTAATACATTTATATGGAACACACACCTACATATTTAGAATTTAGAATTTTAAAATTTCCATAACACGCAATAAAATATGTAAAAAATAAAGTATATGAGATTATCTAACCAGATAATAGTATAAATTTTTAATTTTGTATTAGATCATTTCACTATAATATTAATATAAATTATTAAATAGACTATTTAGAACATAGGAACAATTTTAAATATTATACTTTTATAAAGCAGAGACAACGAGTGCGAATCTAAGCGTTCTCTTAAAAATTTATAATTTTATTTATAAACATAAATTTACTAAACGATAAGCCTGATAAATTATATATTATGTCTGTCGATTGATAACGATTAGCAATATTTTACTACAGAAAACAATTCTAAAACTAAATGATAACTCATGGTAAGAACGCAATACTAAATACTTAAATGCGTTGTTTCCGTATAAATGTATAACACAGCAAATTTGTGTTCTATAGAACCAATTTTATGTTATTAATTAATGTAATATTACAGCGAATTGAACCAGGTATTATTAAACCTAAAGGTAAAGACGTCTGTGCTTAATGTTTGTATATTGTTATTTTTACAATATTATAATTTTTAAACAAGTTAAGAGCATTTTGAATTGCAATAATTAACATTTTTATTTTACTCGTAACTCGTTTAAAAATAAGATAGAAACAATACATAGGACGTCAACCGAATCACACAATGTAAATGTATATAATGTACATTAAAAAAAATGAAAAACTAAAAAGATAACAATAACAGTAAAAATACAGTAAATTTCATCAAATTTTTACCCGGATTTTGGGTAAATTCAAAAAAATATTTGAGTAACCAATTTTTCTACTTGTTAAATATCCAAAATATTTATCTATAATAATATAGTGTACGGTATATAACACTACCTTTAACAGTCATTGTAACACTGACACACTATCGTTATTAAAGTAGTACTATGTAGGTAGTGTACAACGGTTGTACGCGGCATTGACATGAACAAATTATTGGAAATGACACTCGGTGGATATGAGGTTAAGTTAAAATCGTTGGGTTATACATTTTAATAGGTATATACGAATACGATATTTTGAATACATATTATTTATACTATTATAAACGCGCATGCGAAGAGAAAAATCACGAACAAAGAAATCACCACAACAGCTGTTGTGAGTTTACACTGTGAGTTGCGATGGGGTTTTTTTTTTATTATTTGTATTTTTTTTTATTTTTTTTTTTTTTTTGGCACGAATCCATTGACCGTGACTTTAGGCCGATGGAACACGGCCCGAACCAAACCACAACGCGCGGCCGCGCACTTCTACCACCAGCAACGCGATGAAAATATTATAATATTATATCCATGGAAATTGGAAAACGATAATTATTTAATAATATTTTGTAAGATAGAATCCAATACTCCTTCTTTAGAATGTTGTATAGTGATACACACCAATAAGCAAACTTTATAATTAATGACAAAAGTGTATTTATTAAGCTCTATAACATTCACAGCTTTAGCTTTTATGAGAAAATTAGTTGTGGAGGGAATATTATACCTTCAAAGGGATTTTTACACATTTCAGCGATGGCTGAAAAATATAGAAATATTATTAGTTTCATTTTTAAAAATACTAAATAATTACGAAAATTTGTATTATATTCTTATTCTTATTTATTAATTAATTTACAAATAAATAGTATAATATTACATTGAAATGTACAATGTAGCCCACTGAGCTACCTCGTTAAAATAAATTAGTTTGAAAAATTGTAACGGTGTGATAAGCATTAGTTAATTTATTATGACTTTCGATGTATTAGTAAGCATTTGTTAAGAAAGGTGGAAAATGTATTTACACAGAAGAAGAGCATAAAAGAGAAGGAGGTCCTTTGCACTTTTTCCTTTTCCGGTGTACCGACAGACTTCGTGCAGAGATTTATTAAATGGCAAACGGTGAAGCTATAGGGGTTAGCCAATTTTTATAACTGACAGAAATTTAGGTAGATTAGGTTAGGATTATTTTAACTTAAAAAAGCTGCAATTTATTTCAATGTTTTGTTTTCAGTTTTTGTGAAACGATCTCGAGACATGTTACATAAACACGATGTGGATAATACCTTAACCGACACATATAATCCAACATCCAACTGATATTTTGTACTTACTTTATCGTGGATAATACAAATTACAATGTTAAATTAAAATCTAGTATATAATCAAATCGTCGATAGACAGATAATTACATCAACGCAAAAGGAAATTACGAAGGCGCATCATCGGCGATGTTATATTGCAGCCAGTAAGTCATTTTTAACGAGATCAATTATCTCCGATAATACTTTAAAAAAAAACGGTATGCATATAAATTTCACTCGCCGTTTATCTCATCATTATAACATCTAGTAAAGACTATAAACGTACAATATACACACGAGAGATGTGTCCCTAGAAACGAATTTCAAATAGGACTGCGGTGGCGGGTCATCGATCGATGTTACGATGAACGCACGCACGCACATATACATGGTGTAGGTTTAGCAAGCTTGAATATAATTTTTTCTGACGATGAAATTATATATAATATCAGTAAAAATTATATTATGTTATTTGGAGGTGGAAAATAATATTAGTCATCGTCATTATACAATCAAAATCCATACCTATATATTATGCGTTATATTTTTACCATTGTTTAAAATATTAATATCTAACCGTGTTTTTTATAATTTTATCGATATTTTATGTATCTACCAATCATAATATATTATCCATGCGGGAAGGTGTTTTAGATGTCATCAATTATTCAACGTTTTATTTCATAAAATTATAATATTATGTTCTATAATTCACTTATACTTTAGTATAAGTATTCATATTTAATTAGTTAAGATTTATATAAGATAAACATAAACAATAATTACTGCTGACGGTTTTATATATAGTACATAGTTTTTTTACACATTATGTAAAACATCATTTATCAAATATGATATATGAAATTTGTCTTGGGGGGGTAATAAAAATGTGTGGTTTAGTAATATTTCGTATTCCCGTCACTGATGAAAGGAAAAACTTAGAAAAAAGAGAAGACAGCATTATATTATTGTATATTATCAAAACAATCGAAATGAAAAAAAAAGTTTAAAACTCCATTACGGATCGCGCCGTCTAAACCACATTTACATGCAATCCAATTGGACCTAAGTAGTTTTAATATACATATTACATGTTTGCCTGGTTTAATATTGAATGCGTACAGCGTACATACATATACATTATACACGTCTGCGTGCACTGGTACTGTGTTTGTGCTTACATATGGTGGAACGTTTCATAAAAGCCTACATAAATTTTATATAGCACTTCACTTTCAAAAATTGACATGTGCATAATGATTTTCAATATGAGTTCATAAATTAGTATTTACACTAATAAAAACACATTATTTGTATTGAAATTTTGATTTTAATTTGACCGCATTACCACAACCGTATTTTAATTTCATAAAAAAACATTCCTCAAAGCTAGGTCTATTGTATTATAAATTGTAAAATATAGTACATTTAAAAAGTATAATAATCAATAATCTAATTAAAAATTTAAAAAACCGATTTTGAGAAATTGTGAGCTAAATAAATGACACTCTTACTGACATTTCTGTAAACAAATTCTACATTTAAGAATTCTATTACAAAATAAAAACAAAATCATCACTTCAAAAGTCTAGAGCGTCATCTAGATTTAAATGATTAGATAACTCATCAATATTTATTATTTCTTGTTAATTCCGTATGAAATGTTTTGAGCATAAATTCTATCCGATAAGGATTCACAAAAGAAAAAATAATTAAACTAAATTGTAATAATTATTGTAATGCCAGAATCATTAATACTGCCAGTATAAAAGAATACTATAAATTGTGACTAAATCCGAGTTCACTTCCGAGTTTGTTCCGAGTCGGACGATCAATAATCGCAATCATAATGCCGACAAAAAAAGCAACGCGTTCGATTATAAAACACGAATAAACATTCATGCGCGTATGTGGTGTGCACGAAAATTAGCACAATAAACTGTATTGTAATAATTTATAACATCGTATTGTTACCGTGTAATATCACGATCGATGGCTGTTTCTGACGATTGAACTAACGAAGAACGACTAGCACGAGTATAGAAAAATAAGCCTTATCGACAATGATCAACAAAACGGTATTTCTATAAAAAACGATCGAATGAAAAAAACGGCGAAAGTCCAGCGAGCGCTCACAGTAGGTGACCCGTCGGAAGAAAGATATCATAAAATGTTGAGTACATTCGTATACGGTTTATTGTGTATTTGTATCACAAGTATTGTAAATGTGTGTGTGTGTGTGTGACCTGACTCGGTTGCACCGCTGCCAGAGGCCGACGACGACCTGTGCGGTATCGCGATTCTCGCGGCAAGTTGCAACCTGCAAATACGTCCGACTAACACTGTCGGAAATACATATTATTATATTATGATTATTATGTGCATAATAATGTACCTGCGGGCTGCGGCGGCGGCGGCGGCGGCGGGTGAAAGGCGAAAACTTCTCGAGACTAATAAAAAATATAGTAATTCTCATTTCTCGATAATAATATTGTTACGAACGCGTCACTTTGTCGATCAATTTAATCCGAGAAGACGACACGCGCGATCATAATAAAAACGATCACGATATTATTATTATTACTTATTATTATAGGAAGTTATTAATATTATTTTACTACGAGGAATATCTGGTTTAATATGTTGTTATTATTAACGTGTTATTGTCATCGTTGTCGTTGTCGCTGATAATACAACAATACCATCAAAGATTGACAACGAATCACACACGCACAGTCGTAAACTCGGTGCTCTTTTATTTATAGACATACATTCTAATAGCGTACTCTCGTTCTCGCGGACCCGGTCTTATCTGTAGACCATAATGTGATATTGTGTTACGACGTTTGCGGTCGAACAAGAAAAAAGCACCGTTTTAAAAATAATACCGTACTTGTGTGTGAGTGCGTGAAACAAATAATAGCGCTGTGAGCAGAATACGAGGAAAACTGGGTGAAACAACGCGAAACCTAGCCAGCCCCGGTGTGGTACTCACGACGGCGCCCAGCCGCCCAGAGAGAGGAGGAGAAAGAGTCCGCGGACAACGGGGATATTCGTTTGCTCATCAAACTATTTATGGTGTCGACTGTCGGGTTCTCGTACGTCGAAAACGATTTCCTGACCAGTTGTCGGAGGGTGTTTATCGGTCTATCGAGTCAATTTCGAAAGTCAGCGACAATAGAGGAATAAAAAACAAAGTGGAATTTTTGGACGATACCGTAAAGTGTGCCGGTGGACGTCGAACCGTCCGAAATGCCCTCTCGAGTTTATATCGCCACTCGCCGACCGTAAAGTAAAAAAAAAATAAAAAGATCGGTATATCTCCAATAAATGGCGCCAGCGCCGTCATCTGCTGACCGTTGATGTCGTGTACTTAAGTGTTTTATCGTCGTACGCGTAGTGCGCACGGTTCGTCGACAAAATACAATTCTTTATTTCATTCGTTGGCCGAGATACCCGGCAAGCTATTTAAAAACTTGAAACGATTAGGATGGGCTCATTAAACTATGAACTCTCTGCACATTAAAAATCACATCGGCAATAATAATCAGAACGTTATAAATTATTATTATTGTACACACGGCCGTTTTTAGATTTTAATCGTCAAATAGATACGAGTTTAAACAACAACAACACACTGTTATCACAGGATAATATTATTAAAATGTAATTTTACTCCTGCCTATTATTATTTATTTTACGACCTAACTAAGGAATGTGGGCTGTTTAATGTTGTTATTTTTCATTTCTGTAATCCTAATTTAATCGCGCGTTTCAGTACACGGAAAATTATCAGTACATAATTTATTAAAATGCATCTCACGTCCCTGGTGTTAATGATTAGAACCATACTACCAAAATAATTGACGAAAGGCGCACAATATGATCCACAGCAAATTTACAGTCATGTTCTGCGCTCAAATAAGTTTCAAAGATTGAGAAGGAAACTTTCCACTTGTCTGCGTTGTTTAGGGAAGGTTATTAAAATAGGCATTATCACTTGTTACGGTCAGAAAGAAGACCGATCGACCGGTTGTTGGTGAAAAGAAAATATGCCTATTTTTATAATTTTGAAGAAATATAATAAAACAGAAAACTCATGAATGGTAATTTTATTAGTTTTTAATAGTGGGATTAAATATTTATATTGCTACGTGGCCGTTCTGCTGTGGGAGTGTATATCAATATAATACATATTGTATATTGTGAACTGTGTGCGTGTGTATATGTATGTTTATTGTGTGATGGAACATAGTTATTACTTATTATGTATTTAAGTGCGAACTCTTTAATAGTTTATTCTTATCTGTCGAACGGAAAGACACGGACGTACTTATTTATATACATATATTAATATTTATTATCATAATGCATGTAGTTATATATATAAAGGTACTAGGTACACAAACATTACAGAAATTTGAAGAATTGTATTCGGACATGTACAACGATAATAATATCATAATCTATATCATTTTAATTCTAAAATTACATTTTTTAATTGCAACGCTAATATTAACCGACATAATTCAATCCCTAAATGCATAACTATCAGTACTGTAACTTTTTAATTTATCCGTTATTTCTAAAAATCCTCTGGTTTTATTTAATATTTTTAAAATTCTCAATTACTGCAGTCGTATTTAGTATTGTTATTACTTATTATTGTTGTTAAATATATAAAAAAAATCTGAAATTACGTCTTTGAAATAAATACTATATTAATTTAGCTTCCTATTTTTATTTCGCAAATAATTTAAGTAGTGTTTACCTATGTCAATGAATTATGATCAATCATAACAAATTTAAATTAAATTAAAATAAAAATGTAAGTAAAAATAAGCTAATGAATAGTTTTTTTCCAAATGTTTCCTTGTTTTTCACCAAAACGTTTGCAACCTAATTAATTAAATACAAGGAAACACAATACAAGGTTGGTTCGGCTATCGTTTGTTCAGCAAGACGTGCCGTGTTGCACGTAGGACGTAGGTGCGAAAAAAAAAACAAAATACATATTATAGCGCTTTGACTAAATTTTTTCTAAATATAATATTATCTTGACTCGTAGTAAGTATTACACATTAATGGTTATTTTCATTTTAATTTTACTTAGCACTATTTCCTTGTTGTTTCTTATTTGGTAATATAATTTATTTTGTTACAGATGATCGTGTAGGGTGTGTACCGAGTACACACCTGAGTGTACGTCTACACCCGTTCACAGGATAGGCCTGAATAATAATGACAATGTATTCGTATCACATCAATTTTATTAAATGCAGCGCAAAAATATTGTCAAGGACCTGCGGGTTTGTTTTGTCATCATTTTGTTCAGCCCCCGCAGAAATAAAAATGAAATTGTGCCTAAAAGGATAGTCCTTGGGCGAACAAAAATTAATGATTTTTTATTCCGAATGTTTGTTTTCACAATGATAATATGTGTGTGTGTGTATTCACTGGAATATCGTAAGTCAGTAAAAAAAAAAACCTACAAACTCTTATTCGTGGTCGGGGGGGAGAGGAACATGAACCTGTTGTAGCGGGCGAGGACTGGTATTGTCGTCGTCGTCAATCGTCGTTGTTGGTGAGGAACGGCTGGAGCGAGTGGTGATTTGGCGGCCGCCGGATGAATAACGGCCCGGCGACCGGTCGTAACATGTTCGTGGCAGGTCGGTTCGTGCACGTCAACGTCTCGACGGCCCTCCTGCCGTCCGATTTACCAGAGGCTGCGATCTCGGGAGAACTGGTTTCCAGCAACGATTATTATATAGCATTATAATATTTTTGATATCATATCGAGGTCTGTGCAGCGGGTAACAATCACGACGAAATCTGACTGACGCGGTATAGAAAACTCGGTAGTAGGAACAACACTGGAGAACACGTACAACCTCTTTTTCTCTACATTTGCACCGAAATCTCGTAAACCGGCCGAAATGATTAATACGTTTTTTAGTGCACACGCTTACCTATACGTTTGTAAGTTTTTGAGACCAAAATACCTAAGACTACACGCTGCCCAATCGCAGAATCAATTACTGTACTTAAATTTTGATCCTAGACGAACATAATTATACTACACCGGTCATAGGCGCGCGAATATACACACAAACGCAACACACATAATTACGGACCATCGTAATCGGAGACGTTTCAAGGACATTGTGACGAAAGCGGTAGCAAAAGTGGGGAAATTATATTATAGTTAATGTATAGAAAGGTTTTTATGGGTCGATCGCTCGTGTGTGTGTGTGTCGTCCGACAATCTTATTATCGCGTAAGCAGTGTGTGTTGGGTGTATATTAATAATATTAATTCACTTTTATTCAAAACCGTAAAACGGATACCAAGTACTAACGGGTACATCATATTATTATTATCTTTCGGCGTACGCAGTTTACATACTAATACATAATGTACAAGTACAATAATAAAATTGATGAATATTACTCCCATTTCCTACTGTAACACATACGGTCGCCAGTTAGTAGTCACCTTTTCACAGCCGCGGTTCTGGTGGCTCTATTATATCGATTTATATCATCATCACCAAAGTTTGTTACCGAATACCGGGTAGCCAGTAATAGCGGCGTGCGGTCGTAAATTTTATTGTTGGCGAGTTCGATTTGTAGAAAGCGAATAAACGCTCACGCGATGTTCAGCACGGCAAAGCGTTCGTGTGTGTGTAGTTTCACACACACGATTCTCTCGTTCACCGCACGCACTTGGCACACGAGCGAAACAATTATTATCACAATCATTATTGTCGGTCGCCACTGAATAATAATAATAATAATAATAAATATAATCGTCATCTGACGCGAAATTATACTTTCAACCGATTCACGATGTCGTCCTCTGCCGGTTCGCGTGCCCGCGGAGGTGGTTCAACGAACCCGGGGCCCGTGGAAATGGGGTCAATTTTATATTTTATTTTTTTTAACTTCGAAAAATCGAACAAAAACAACATGCTGTTATAGACTATGGTGTGTGCAACAATTAAACTTCGGTGAACCGAGCACACAATTGAATTGAAAATAATAACAATTTTGCATGTTAAAATTTTACGTTTACGAGTTTACTACTTATTGTCGAGGTCCGTTGTTGCGTCAGCGGCTCGTCGTTTCGATGTTCCGGCGGCCAGCGCACAGCTGGTACATATTATAACATCATAATTTTGTCGAACACCAATTATTATTGTAATTGTTATAAATTATGATATAATTTATATTAGATACCGATGATGGAGAAGGAAAAATAATTGTATAACACGGTTTTTTCTTTTGTCAAAATATTTTTTTTTATTTTTCATTTTAAAATTTTATATTTTGCATTAATTTTTTTGTTCATTATCTACTACATAACAAAAGTAAAAAAAATGACAATTGCTATGAAGTGATATGAGACTGGCCTGGGGTGGTGAGGTTGTGCCACAATAAAAAGGGGATTCTTCGTATAAACGAAACAAAAAAAAAAAGTATAATAATATAATATATATATACACACATATATATATATATATATACATATATGTAAAATACAAACAAAAATATATAATCTTTTAGACGCTTTGTTGAGTAGTACTAGTACAATACTACTACTCGAAATCAGCGCAGCATTTTATTATTTTGCTTTTAACACAATTCAAAGGTAAACTTAACTTTAAAAAAAAAAAAAATAAAAAATACTGTTAAGATTACACTTCATGCAGTGCCACTGAGATCAGAAATACATTACAATAACCAAAAAAAAATAAAAATAAAAAAAATAAAAATATATCTTATTACAATGGTTTAGTTATTATTATAGAATTATAAATTATTAATTTTTGGAGGAAAAAACAGGCTGTTATATAAAAAATTCACATCGCACTCGAGCTTAAAGCCTACGAAATTTGAAAATTTACGTTTAAGGAAAAAAGTCAAAATCCGTTATCACAATACATAGGTATTTTTCACTAGCCTATTTAAATTAAAAAATTATTATAAAAACAAATGATTAGTTTTAATGCCAATTCTTATATATTTTTTTTGACTGGATTTTAAAATAAAATATTTTTTTTTTATCTTATTTGCATAAGAAAAATTTTATAAAGACCTCTACTACATTTATTCTTGAAATATATTAATAATAATCTCATTCCGTTCGTCGATACATGTATATATCATGGAAACATATACACATATAGATATACTAAATTATATCACATTTGTGAGATAATCACACAAAATAATAAAAGCTCTTAGGGATTTTTTTTTTTAAATAATTTAAAATCGCTAATAACTATACATAAATATATATATATATATATTAGTATATATAAATGCATAGCATATTGTATTAATTGTATGTGTGATGTCAGTTAGGAACACTTACACTAAGATTAACATATCTTTTTTTCAATATAGATATTTGAACATGAAAGACATCTGGCAAAACAAATAAAAAAAACGCCTGATGAGATGGGATTTTTTTTTGCTTTAGTTAATATATTATATATATATATTTATTTTTTTGGTGCGATCTATTTATAGCCTAAATAAGTTAATATTGGTTAAAATTCTAAACTACTTTAGTTTTATCATTGTCTGGAGGACACACGCGACATCAAACACTCGATAATATAAACATATTTTTATTTCGTTTTGATTAATAATTCCTCACTGATAATATTAGAAATAATATTATATTCGCTTTATATATTATATATATTTTATATCTCTCTCTACCATTCACTTAAAATACGTACATTAATAAAAAAATTATTTTGCACCTAATACACAATATATTTTTTTGTTTTTTTTTTAATTATACTCTATAAAACTCTAATCTATAATAATTTAATCTTAAATGTTTAAATTCTATGAATATAATATATATATATTATATTGTTTATTAAAAATCCTATAAAGAACAACAACTTATACGGGTAAAAAAATAAAATAAAAATAAAAAAGGAAAAAAATATTAATAATAATCATATTATAATCTGGCGACATATATATAATATATATAATATAAATATAATCCAATGTATAAATGTATCGACAAAAATAATAACGAGAACAAAAAACTAAACGTAACATAAAGAACTGATCACAATTGATTTTTTTTTAAACTTACGCACACGGTTTATAACGTATGGAAACAATATATTATACCGTATGCTAGTTTTTTTTTATCTTCATAATTTTACTTATTTAATATATATATAAATATTCACTTCCACACACTCACGAGACCAATATATTATTACAAGTATTATATATTATAAATTGGGGATTTTTTTTTTGTTACTTGATGATAATCGACGACGACAAAGACCGCTACTGGTTGATACGAGTGTTTTTCGTCTTGTAACGCACAGGCTGTTCCGAGGGGATCAGTCTTGGCTCTCTCTCAATCACGGCGACGGCGGTGCTATTAGTGGTACGAGTACTATCGATCGTACTAGTTATGGTTGGATTTTTAGTTGTGGTGGTGATGGTGTTTTGATGAGATACTGATAATGAGAAGGAGGTGGAGGATTTGGCGTTCGTCGGCGCCGGACATCCGGCGCTCTTTATTCTAAAAAAGACCTATATAGCTTCCGTTTTTCTATTGTGAATTCGTGATCGATCACTATAGTGCCGCCGCTTGTAAAATTCCTATACCAGAAGAAAAAAAAAACGAAACTTGTTAAGTCGGAAAATTTACGAGAAAAAAATACTGCGCTGCATCAAACGTTTGATGTGTGGCGGAGCGAGTAAATAAAAAAATGTTAAGTTAAACCATGTTTCGGAAAACTTACCTAATGAATAGTGGAATGAGTGACCACGCATTTCTAGGGTTTTGTTTGAGAGTGAGGAACAACTCAAAAGTGGACACAGTATTGGTGTCGCATTTGATCGTGCCGATTTTCCGGCATTCTTGTTCACCTTCGAAATTCAGGTACAAAGTGCATCCTCTGCGAGGATAGAAAAAATGTATTAGTTTTTTTAATCGATTTAAAAAATAAATAAAATACATCATGAACAAAGAAAAAACAAATTTCCTAATTTATGCTGAGGTCTCGAGTAAATAAGCGAGGGAAGTGTTAAAAATATTTTCAACAAAAAAAAAACGAAACTCACCGGAGACCACAGGGTTCGCTTTCGGCCATTTTGAGAACATCATGAGCTATTCGGTGGAGTAAGTCGGGCGGCAATAGAACTTCGCCGCACGACAGTTGTGCACGTTTAGCGGCCCGAAGTTCTTCTTCAAGTCGTTGGTGTAATGCCATAAACGCGCTGGTTTCCGACTCGATGTCCTCCAACTTCAAGATTCCTGTGTACACATAAAATAACACGGATCTTTAGAATAATGTCAATAAAAAAAATTATATTAATAATATAAAATTATAAAATTTTAAGTATAAAAAATATTAAATGATAAAAAAAAAAAATGTCAAATAAAATAATTTAAGTTGATTTGAATAAAAAAAAAATGTAATGTAAAATGTAATAGGTATTGTGATGTAAAAAAAAATAAAATAATAATTTTCAATAAAAAAAAATAATAAAAAAAAAAGCCAAGTACCGAGAGTGGAATGGACCGGGTACGACGGTTGTATATAGTACGGAGGTACGACTTCCATTTTTTTCGGAATTTTTTCGCGCCTAGCTATTGTAATGACGAATGAAGTAGTGAAAGAATTAATGTTGACTGATTTTCGACGAAGGTTTAAAAGAGAAAATAATAATATATGTAATATTATAATAATCTTCTCGAAAACCGACAATACGACGACTGACGACGAATAATAATTTGCTCGTAAAACGCGACAACGGAGAAATAATAATATTTAAAATATCCGCCTGTCACAACACACTGGCGTTGATATACTCGATCGGAGTTCGTGTATATATGAGCAGCTAAGGAGTGAACCGAATCTGACCGCGGCAGCTAATCGACTGACTGACGACGGTTTACGACGACGACGGCAACGAAACACTACGTGCGGCGGCTGTGGTGTGCGGACTGACGACTGAACTGGCGAGTGGCGGCGGTCGACGGTCGTCCCAGTCCCATCCGCCGGCCGGCTAAACGCGGATCAGCTGTTCGAACAAAGAAACCCCGCGCCCCGCCACAACGCGATCCCCCTACCGGCGGCGGCGGTCGGTCGCACACCAGCCGATTGCAATATTGTGAGAGAGAGTGGGGGACCCCTCGGCTAACCCCCCGCACTGCGCCGCCACCGCCGCTTACCCGACCACCGAAAATCCTACTCTGCGCACGTTGGGGCCCGGAGCCCTAAATAATATACACTCGCACGCACACACGTACACGTATACACACGACCCCCGCTCACCCCGCCCGCCGACGATTACGCTTGTTCTCGGTCCCCCCCGCACCGCCCACCGCTGCATCTATCTGTTCGGTCTTTCGTTCTTTGTCGACGGCGCTTTCTCTCTCTCTCTCTCTCTCACTCGCTCTCTTTGTGTGCGTCTCTCGCCAACTGTGAGCGAGTGTATACGTGTATCTCTCTCGCACGTTCCCTCTCGCACGCTCGCTCTCTCTCTCTCTCTCTCTCTCTCTCTCTCTCTCTCGTCGTTGTCGTTGTCGTCGTCGTTATCCGATTCCGTTCCAAAAACCCGACCGATAGAGATAGGACAACCATCGCCAAGCCGGCCTTTGTTCCGCACGTACGCCATCCGAGTGCGTGTACGTAATTACTTGTGGTAGGGAGGCGATTTTACGGAAATCGTCGTCGCGATTCGGCCTTTGAGCGTCATTATGCGTACGATATTATTACTATATATTATTTTAATATCCTACCGCGGAAACGTATAAAAAAAAACTTTCAACCGCCGTCGTGACGAAAATGGCTTCGGAGATTTTCAGTGTGACGGTCACAGCCGGCCTTGAACGCCGCTACTCTGCACCGTGAAATAAAACGGATTTTTAAATAAATCTCGTGCGGACAATAATATATACGTTGTCCGCTATATTATAATATACTAAAACACGGTTATTATAAGTCCTGTTTCGCCCCAACTCCGCCACACGACAGCTGTCACCCATTAGGACCACGTATCCGATATTTGGGGAAAGTGATCAGTGGGGTTAGTAGGAGGGATCCGGTCGCGTATTTGTATTCGGATTTCGCGTGTGTAAATCTCTTGGTACGTGTTAATCACTCGAAATAATTACAACAACGGACAACGTTACACCGAAAACGTTCACGTCGGCAACGCGGCGATACGAGTGTATACGTGATTGATTGCACGTTGAAAGGTCGTCGGGTATTCAAGAGTTGTAAACGGGAGCCGTCCTGCGAGTGAATCACGCGACAGAGCGTATATTATTATTATGTTTTTAACATATACAGGATAAACGAACAATAAGTATTATATAAACAGTAATATAGGTACTTGGACAAAAGATCGTTGTATTATTTACGGTTTTTTTATTAGGGGGAACGACGGAGGGTGTAATGATTTTAAACATAACCCGAACGGCTGTGCTGTGGCTATAATAGGAATGCTGAAACGTTAATATTATACCGATTAAAATTAAAACTTTCAAAACCTTTATGAAATATGCGGCGAGAAAACAGAACGACTCGATCTAACCGACCGGCGATCATGTACCATTGCGGTATCATAATTTTATATAATTGTTACTACTCGTAGATAGAACAGAGGCTTTAAGCGGCTGTAGTAGTACGGATATTATAATAACGTGTTGTACGATTACGAGAGAAATGGAAAATACGAAATAATTTTATTCTTTTATTTTCCAATTAATAGTCATCAAAATTACTATAACTTCGCGGAGAATAGCAAAATAACAGTCCAAAAAATAGAACATTTAAAACTGAAACAATGCGACTGTGGCCATACTAACAATGACGCATATAATGCATTTTGAACGATCCACCATCTACACATACTCACTAAAGATAAATACCATGACAATAAAACGACTAAAATTACCTACTAACTGTAACTGAATTATATCCCACCTAAATATTATGTTTCATATTTTATTTTGATATTTTATATTTTATAATTCATATTCAACTTGGTTTATTAATTTTTGTTCAATTTTTTGTTTATTAAATGTTACGAAACCATACGAATGTATATAATGTCACGTCGTCGTACATAAGAATATATAATATTATACGTTGTTTAGTTACTATTACAAATTTGCTTGAATATTTCATCATTCGAAATCTGGTATAGGTACAGCTGCTGCACACACCGTGCTATATAATAATAATAATAATAATAATTTTTAATATTATTTATATCGAGCTGTACACTACGTATTCCTATAATATTTTGTGCGGTATACTAATCATTACACGTCCGACGGAATTCCAGGTAGTTTAAGGGGAAATTACTGATTCATCCCTCCAACCGACGATATTCATCTAAGCTATTGCCGCGCCCAAATTTAATGAAGACAGGACACGGTATCGGCCCTTTTGCCAAACCTTTTATCACCAACGCCAGCTCCGCCAACAAAAAAAAAGGTAATAACATCAGCCGCCAGGGGGTAAGAGATATCTAACGGTGCAATATATTGTGAGTTAGGTTATTATCGTCGTCACGCTCCTACGCGCGAACCCCTTCCAACACACCATTTGATTCGCAGTCGAAAATTATCATATTATACTTAACCGCTTCTATCTAGTGTACGGGTGTTGTACGATACCGAACTGTACAGTGCTATAAAAATATTTAAAAGAATGTTATAGCCGTTTAATGCTATCTTTAACTAATGCACAACATAGCAAATTTAATAAATTCGTTTTTTACTTTGTTATTTTTGATACTCGAGTGAATTTATCAAATCAAAGGCACGAATATTAGCGATATTAGGGCCCTAAAAAGCTACTACGACATTTTAATTTTGAAACAAGCTATGGACGTTTAAAAAATTTTAAATTTTAATGAAACCTTGAATTATAATTGCATCTTATACTAAAAATAACAAAATAATAAAACGAATTTGTCTAACTCAAAATTTGCTATGCTATGCGTTAAACAGACGGAAACAACACATGCGGGTGTAACGTTCCTCTTGCACATTAACGCGATGTATATATATATACATTAATATGAATCAATATTAATATTTATCTACATTGTGAACATGTGTACTAATAGCGAGGATCCATCTGTCGTCAATTCTATATGCCATAGTGCAGTATAATATTATAAGGTTGGTAGTTGGCACATAATACATACTATTATAGGTGTTATAACAATAGCCACATAACGATTTCACTTTTCGATAAAGGCTGTTATCAGTTTTACTATTTTAGGCGTTCGATAAATGATTTCAATTTTCACTGTTAAAATCTAATCCGTTTGTACAACTTCGCGTATATTTATGTTTGTTATTAAGCCATGGGTTACGAACATGTAATTTTATATACATTAATGTTTTCAAAATCAGTTTATTGTTCAACACACTGTAAGTATACAATACACGGATATTCTAAATTATATGACAATGCTGTGTAAAAACATGTCTAGTTGAGTACTACTTAGCATCCAAAAAGTATAGTATAATATTATGCAATTGAGAGTACTGAGACAGTTTCTTGAATTTTAAAATCGAAATAATTTGAATGAATTCAGGTTAAGGTATATAGATAATTTACTAAAATGTTTGAACCCAATTTTGTTGTTCAGGGGTTTTTATTACTTTACGATCGATACAAAGAAACAGTTTTATTACGTGGTTCGACGTATGAAAAAAAAAATATGTAGTTGACCCAAGTGGCCAAGTACGTCTCCGTGTATATAATATTTTGAAATATTTATACATATAATGCATGCGTCAAGTAAAGGAAAATAAGGTGTTTAGATGTTTACGACATATGTCCACATAGCAGTCAGTGGCGTTACAGTGCTGGACAAGAAGATAAATGACATCGACCTTACAATATAAAAAATAAACCGTTCGGTTGGTGAAACAGTAAAATAATAAGGAAACTTCAATTCAAAATGAAGAGCAAATAAATAACGAATGTTTTCTTTGAACAATATTACTATACAATATACGCAAAGTACGTGTATTAGGTTACACGTAAATATGAGAATTTAGAATGGCGAACATTTTTAATCTAATTATTCTAATTTCAACCAGATTAAAATACGGAATGTAAAGATCGATATTGTAGAAAAAACTATGAGCCGTTAGCTCCTCTAGTTCACCGTTCATTATAATGTGTGATTATTAATAGACATTCTATTAAATTCTATGTATTATAGAATTAAATAAATGGTTTTTGGAGATAAGGAAAATCATGTCCACATAGTATTAACAACAATAATCTTTGTACCTATATTTTCATGTATTATTTGAGTTTAATATTCTTGGAAATCGTGTATAGTTTGATTTTTTTCTTATCTGACTTAATGTCTATAGCTGCTGTTAAATGCTGAGCCAACAAATTTATACCATTTTGTCCTAGAAGTTTTGGTTATTTTTATCATACTAAAACAGTAATTAATATAATATTATACCATGCAAATATTTATTCTTTAAAAAATACGTGAATATAAAAGAAAAAAGTTATCAGAATATATTTTTAATAGATGTATTTGTATAGTGTTATCTTTATCTTACTAATAATGGTTTGCAATGTTTGCATCACTCGAGCAGCTTATATTTTATTGTATTTTCTGATATAATATTATAATATAAAAACGTTGTAATACAACATTTATGGATAAAACATATTTTATACAATAAAATCTATTAAAATTGACATAATAATTTCACCGCCAAATTGTATAAAAATTAATCCGAACAATAGTTAAGTTTATTAGTTTGTCTTTAGATTGTTTAAAAAGTTAAAATGTACATTTTCTTTCATAGTAATAATAATAATTGCAATTGAAAAACTTTGCACGACTGTCATAGATTTAATTTATGTAAATCTAATGATCTGTCTGATCATATTATATTGAACAATGTCAGATAATCGACACCAACAAACAAAATTAGTTTTATGATTTTGTTAATATTATGTGACATGAATATTAACTAAAACAAAACTGAGACAACGGATGATATTTATAATTATATAAATATATAATGTATATAATATTAAAACTTAAAGATTATAATTATTGACTAGAAATCAAACAAGATCACTCAAAACAAATAAAAAAAAAAAAATCAACTCGATAACTACGATTTCACGAGTAAAACGTATCAACAAATTACATTTTTCTTATATTCAAGGTTCGAATTTTGAACAGTGATCGCGTAATATTAAGAGAATATTAAGAGAACAAAATTGTACGCCTTGTCTTGCAAACACAATAGGCAACGTAACGTACTTTAGCAACGGAAGTGTTGCTCGGCCGGCGAGGAAAGATAAAAATATATTCTCAACGATGAACTCGACGACTCGTTTTTAAGGAGTTCGGTGTAGGCAACTACAAATGGCAGCGTCTTAGATGTTAATATTTTCAAAATCATTGTAAATTACACTCTATCGGAAAAATTAATATTATTATTGAAATTTCGTCAGATGTCAACACATATATAATATTTGTTTACGACCTTCATCTATCACGAGCTCGGGGGTCTTAATATTGTCATTTGTCAATATAGTAAAATCACACATCGCATTTATCATTTTGTAAATACAATAAGCATAATCCATTATTAATGCTAAAAAGTAAATTGTTATTTAATTTAATAAATCATGTATTACAACAATACAATGTATCCATTTTTAAAGTATGGTCAACTTAAATTATAATTTCAAATATATTAAAAGTAAAAATATTGAAATATCCTATACATTGCACATGACATTTACGGTATTGTAATGAGTTTTGTTAACCTAATTTGAACACTGGTTACAAAAAATGAACATGGTTTTTATTATACTATAATTTGCTTAAATTTTATAATACGTGCAAGAGAGATAAGTAATACATAAATCAACACTGGGTTCGAGAGGACATAGTATCCCGCATTTTGTCGTCTACGTCTTGCACTTTAGCATACAACTTTGTTTATTTTAATATCGTTGTAAATGGAAATCACCGAGAATATGAAAATTATACATGTTCTATCGTCAGTTTTTTTTACCAATAATTGAATTGCTTTTCATAACGTGCATTTCATGAACGTTTGTAATTTTGTAATATTATTTTATATTATGTGTACTAGCTGAACGTATAAAATGCCAAAAACGAAACGACGCGACTCAACGCGAGTGATCTTATCTTTAAGTCTTAAAATAGGTAAATGTATTCCAATATCAAAAAACAAAAATAAAACTACACTGATTTTCCCGATTACGAACGCAAATATATTAGTGTATGTAAACTTTATACACAGCGAATGACAGAAGACAAAAAATACCATGTTATAATTCTATAATACATTCTTACAACTTTAAATTCCTTTTGTAGGTATACTTAATATTTTATCCGTTGAACTTTAATCGATATTATTATTATTGAACCGACACTGGCATCACCTTTCTATTTATATCTATTCAAATACTATAGGTATTATGCTATAAAGTTTAGTCCGGTTTCGTTTAAAACCATGTATGGTCAGAATCAATAATGGACTATGGCATTATATATTTATATAATATTGCAGATTGCTGATGCTCATGCTCATGCATTAATATTATTAATTATTTTACAGGACACGGGTACGATAGTTTTGTACGTTACGAGTTGTTGTATATAATAGGTAGTAGGTACACTAAAAAAATACAAAAAAGGATTAGAATGAATAATAGAACTTCTGCGGGTACCTATTAAGCATGCTGCATTGCTGTACATTATTGTCATCGACATGTACGTATATATTATTTATGTATAATATGTTTGTAAGAATTATATTGTTTGTACGCGAAAAATCACCGTTGCAATCGCGAGGACTACACAATGACGCCAAAAACATAATGTATGTACCTACAGCGTGCCAGTTGTGTGGATCGTAAAAAAAAAAAATAATAGTAATAATAACAACGAGAGGGGTGGCATCGTCCAATGATCGATAGATCCCGCGTGTATAACGTGCCGAGGATATCGATATATGCCTGAATAGTATATATATGCATATCCGTACAGCGGGGGACATTGTGTTAAGTGTACCTATACATATATATATATGACATATACATATACAAAGTGTACGAGTTGAATAGTCCTCTTTGTCGACCTCTCCCCCTCCTACACACCACCGCCATAGTAACGGTCCCCTCGCGCCGAGGACATTTGTAAAATAATAAAGAAAAAAATACCGAAAAGGGTTGATGCGTTTTTCCTGACCATTGCGCGCGCGGTTGTCTCCCCCGGTCGATTCGCGTCGGCGTGTGGTCTTCTCACAGGGATTTCTGTGCGCGGATTAGTGTTTCCCATAATATCACATGATAATAGTAATAATAATATATATTATGATGAGAGTATAAAAAATTACCCATACACCGTTTTGTGCATAGTATAATAATGACAATATAATATTATAGACATTATAGTATTATAGGTATATAAGTATATTAATACGGTATGGTACACATACCAGTTGTGTACAGTAGAAAGACGTAAATCTGGTTTCGATCAGACAATGAAAATATTATATTATTGTGTTATTATACACGAGCTGCAACGACGATGTTAAAGAATTATTACTCACTATATATAATGATATGACCGACTATTATACAATGATGTTCAGGCAATGGTTGTGGTGGTGGTGACGGTGAGGGGTGGATTTATGTTGGGGAGGAGGCGAGGGGACCAGCTAAGATTGTTCTCGGCTGGTTTCATGGGTGAAAAAACCTCACGACAATGGTTGTGGGTGTTAACCGGTCATATAATAATAATCGTTCTTCTTTTGCTATACAGGAGCTCGACAACGACGATTACGACATCAGTAGTTTTTCGTTTTCTATTATCTTGAACTCGGTAATAATAATAATAATAATATTGTATTATACGCAATATTAATACATTATATATTATATTTGTACAGCTATATAGTCTAGAAGTCCGTAATCTCGTATGTGTTATAGATTATTGTGAGTGGATTATATCTATTTATATATAATTTATGGTAATTTTAGTTTACTTAAATTCAGAAAAACAAAATATTGTGGTTTTTGTATTTGTTAAATCTGCAAATATAGTCAATTTGCATAAATTATTTAGAAATATTTTATATTTGTATGCAAATTTTGTAAAATTATATGATAGACGTTTCAGTATATACGAGGACAAATACGGCGATACGGATGAGACACCCCGTAAATGGTAAATAGGCGATACCTATATTGGTACAATTGTACATCTAATATACTGAACAGGACATTGTATGCACCTATATGTATATGTAGAATGTAGATGCTATATTGCTATTTAAATTGATTATAAGATGGTAACGAGTTAGGATGTTAAGGTTAACCTACTGAGTTGTGTCTGTATGAGTTAGTATTAGGAATTTATATGTTAGGTAGTTAGGTTACAATCTAATGGCATTATGGCGTATGACGTGTTACATAGCAGTTTTGCATGCAGCTAGAAAACTCATACATAACGTTTAACACAGTAGTATAACTTATTGTCATTATTGGATTATTCAAATTTAACTTTTAAGGATCTATGCACTGCGACGCGCATTTGATATTCATGATGTTTTTGACAGGAATACTTTGAAATGCGCCTGGTGAGCGGCTTATTTTTTATAATATATTCATTGTAGTTCGAACTGGAGCAGTATGTCTCATAAGTCATAACTCAAAAGACAAGTCATAATCAACTTCACTCAGAAAATGCAATAATATAATAATTTAGTCTTGAATTAAATCTATATAATATTGTCTAAGGGCAAATTACAATACGTCCTTGTAGCGGTGGTTAAAAAAGTAATATTCATAAAATTTAAATAATATATATATATGTATATAAATACTAATAAACATACTATATTATTAATACTATGACTATTAACAGTCGAGTGTCGAAATCTTTTTAATTTTTATTCTCACTGTTGCATATTATTGTAGGTACATAAATTAATAAAAGAAATTAAGTATATGTATATACTTCTGTCTGATTTCTTAACCTATAATATGTAAGACTTACTTCTTCAAATCATTCTCAAACACATAATAATAATAATAATAATAATAACAGTATTAAGATTCTTCGCATTTTTAAACGGAAAAATAAATGATACTACTATTAATTTACAAATTCTAACTCTTTTGATGCTTAAAGTAAATTCGAACAACGTTAATTTTATTTTCTGTACGAAATTCATCGTATACCTATGAGGGTGGGTTTTTGCGTCGGCCTTTTCTTGAAGTTTTTTTTTCTTTGGTATATATACCCATTATAGTATAATATATTATTTAAACTTTTGTGAAACCTGAGCCATTATTTTTGGTTTTACTGTATATACATTTATGCGGGACTATCGTCGTATATTATAGGTAACAAAAGGTTTTCGATCCTTTTGTTGGTACCATTATGTTTTATTTCTGGTTTAGATGGATATATAGATAAGAATATAGATGGGTACGCTAAATTAACTCTAAGAGAAAATCGATGTTTATTATTTTTTTTTTTCAATATTATTTAACCTTTACACAACTACCGTTTGTCGATCAACCGACGTTACGTAGGTACTTGTAAACGGACAGCGAAACAAATTAATTGTTTTTGATGCGTGCAATTCCTTATACAGGTTTATTTACGACATAAAAAACAACAGGAGTTTCACAGCATTGCTCCAATGGGCTTTGGAAAATGTTTAACACTCTGCACATACCAACGTTCCGATTCTCTTATTTTCACCGAAGCATTAGCTGACCGATTTTGCAGTAAAAAAACCATTCGACTGAGTTTACATGATAAGTACTATATTGGTAAGCGTATTGTATTTTAAATAATGAAATGTATGAGCACTATATAAATAGTAACGACTTATCATAGGCTTGTGTCTTATCGTAATTGTAAAAAAACCTAAAATGTTTACCCTTTTCTGTTTCGAATACTACAAACGACAACTTTAGATAAATTTTAAGATATAATATTTAGAGAATAGTTGGAAATGATTACCTTAAAATGTATATTTAATAATAAATAAATAATAATAATTGGGTTACACATATGTTGTGGGTAATAAGTTAGTTATAGACAATAATTATTAATTAATGATTATAGTTAATAATAAAATCAAATTACGATTTATGTTATTTTTCAGTGCAATAAACTATGAAACACATTTAAAAATAAATGTTTTCTTTTTTTTTTATCAGTATCAGTAATGTTATTGTTGTTATTGACTTGTAAATAAGCTATTTAGTATTTACAATATTTTAAGTAATCCTTATATTAAAGTATCGCCCATTAACAATAAAAACCTTAAATATTATAAAAAATCACTAACGTCAAAAGTACAACAAATATAGAATTGTGATACTAATAACATTTAAGACCCATATATACATGTATATGTACATGGGTGCTATGAATAAAATGTTCTATTTTTATCGATGAAAGGTTTTGAACCGTTTTCAACTAATAAAACAAATAAAATATGTTTGTTAGTTATCTTGTCAATGATTTTTTACATTATTACCATCGAAACGTACACACTTGATTAAACAGTTACACAGTACAAAAATAGTAATTATGTATTGTATCGAATAATATGTTATTTAAAATAAATTTTATATTTAGATAGACTTTGAAATTGTTATTCTGACACAATTATATATTATATATCTACAAAAAATATCATTCTCCTCAGTCCTTGGTTTAGACTGATTAGAGTAATAGTTTTAACTTTTCAAACACACATTTTACGCGAATGTGCAATAATAGAATCGAATAGCTTATTTTTCATTAAATATTATAATTTATAAGTAAGAACTGAGGCTCGAGTGTATGTAGTCGTAGTGTATACATCGCTGCGATTGTTTGATTTTAAATGCAACTGCAATATTGCAAGGACAAAGCACAATGTGGGAAATGACATTATACAACTAAAACAAAAAATTGAATATTTCAGTTTGTTAATAGCAAAATGTATCGCTCGATCGGTCAGATCGCGCCGTAGGTAATTGCAAATAACGATTCGTTAACTATCTATAGTATACCTACTATAGAATTTTAAAGATAATAAACCGACAAATGTACGAGAATTAAATCGTCACGAACATCTAATTGTAAAAACAGGTACCTATGAGTTTTTTCCTTTCTTCGATCATTGAATGTACAATTTTTTATGTTCCATCATTACGCGTTTAGGTCAAGGAGGCGTTTAAACTTTTATCACGCAATAATCGTCGTATAAAAGTCGTAATGTGCACAATATGGTTGTACTAGACCACATACTTCAATACTTGCCCGAATCATGAAAAACTATTTATAGGTACGTAATTGTTAAATGATATACCATAGCGATATACCTGGCATGATCGTATAGCAGCCATAGAAAATAATTAAATGTGGCACTATTTGTATTTATTCAAACATTGAAAATTATACTTAGTTTGAATTTTGTGTTATAAAAATCAAATTGAACAAGTATAAAAAATATCCAAAAATTAGTTTTTATTTGAGGTAAAAAATCAACTGAATACAATAAGCCGGTGTATAAATAAACTATAGTAATGATAACGTATAAAATTAAAATATGTTTAGTTGATTATGGATAAGGGACATCGTTTTTATACAAGATTAAGCGGGAAATGAATTGCAAAAGTAAAAACATTTAGTGGGAGTCTTTCACCCCGGAATCATGACACCGTTAAGTATAATATGTCATTGTCATGGTTTAAGTGATCATAAGTTCTGTCTTAAAAACTTGACGGTTCTGTTATTTGGTTCTCTGTTGCATTATTTAATGTTTTCAAAAAAATCTATAGGATACTAAAATTAACAAAAATATTTTTTTTTTAGTATTTTCTAATTATTATTTATGTTAAATAATTTTTTAAGTCTTGTTCAAAATAAAACGTCATTAGAAATAAAGGCCGACACCCTTTCCCCGCTGAGAATTGTTTTTCGTGGGTGATGAGTGTACAATTTAACTCGAATTTAACAAATTCACCACAGTTATACCTAATATAATAATGACGAAGAACACCAGAATTCTATGTACCTACTATACGTACTACAGCAGAATGAATTTCCTAAATGTAAATTTATTTTATTTCGTACGGATCAACAATACGCGGTCACCGGTGGCCACGTCGAACAAACAAATAGTCATGTGGCTATTATCGCGATTACGTTGCGTAGGTACGAAAAACAAAAGTGCGTGAACGACCAAAAATGAAAAAAGTTTTCACGTGCAGGTCGCCCGGTCAAAAAGAAGGCGAGAGAAAGGGAAAGTTAGGCGGAAACGCGGTGACGATAATCATAATGTATTATCAATATTACATATATATATTTGAAAAAGCGTGTAGTACGTTATTATATTAAACGTTAAGTCGCGTTTTAGAATTTTCGCATGCACATCATAGTGAAATATTAGCGAGCGATTCGAAGACCGTGCGCGTTTAACACTATCGCCCGAAAGGCTCGGGGCGAAAGCGACACGCGCGCGCTCGGCCGCGAACAAAGGGACGCGTTGCATCGACCCGGCAAATCAATAGTCAACCTTGACAAAGGCGACGCGGTGGAACGCCACACGCACAGGCAAAGGCCACACAGCCAGTCAGCGACCAGCTGGTGTACGTGGACGGGGTGAGGTAGAGGCAGCGGTGGCGGCGGACGCCGGAAAATCGTTACCGGCCGCCGCGGCCATGCGCACTGCCAGTTTCTTTGTCCCGGTGCACTTCATTCATCCGTCCGCCGTTGCCCCGCCGCCGCCACCATCACCACCCCTGATCCATGCTGCAGCTGTGCGGGGCGAGGGGTGACTTTGAGTACACGACAGGGGTAGGGGTGCGTGCCCTTATGTATATATATATATATATACGTGTAAATATATATATATAGTCATAGAGAGGGACAATGACGCCGCTGATTTTTAACGCTTGACATCTATATATATATATATATAAGTACAAATGATCGGGTGGTGAAGAAGAGCGTACGAGTGGTAATGGGGTAGGGGAGGTCGCCCCTCTCACTCTTATTCGCCTCTCCTCATTCCGTTACAGCGGTCGTAGTTTTCGCTTTTATTATTTTTTAGACTCTCGCCCGCCCCCTTGCAGCGCTTGGGGTGAAATCCGATGCGCATATATACACGTAATATACTATACATAATATAACGTATATACCTATATATATACATAAATATATGTCACACGCGAGTGCATATATTATATATATGTATGTATGTACATTGTACATATATAGGATTTAGTTAAATTATAATACCTACGGGCTACATATTTGATGGTTGGCATATATAGCGAGGATTCTTATTGTATACGGCGGTGGTGTTGGTAGGAAGGGTAAAAGCCAACCTCAACAATGAAAAAATTCATCCGCAATTTTTCCGCCCAAGTATGTATATGCATTATGTCATGTATAATATGTACCTAACGGGACTTATTCGCCTGTATATAACTTAAGCTTTGTTCGGGTTTTCCCCAATCTCTCTTGTTGAGTGCTCGCCACTGCCGAGATTTTCTTGATAAAAAAAACACTAAACGCCACCGTCGCAAAAACAATTGGTGTTTTCTTTTTTTCCATAATATACCGTTTTGCTCTGATGTGTTAACTCGGCCTGGTGATGTTTGGTAATAAAAAAAACAAATCGGATTTCAAGTCGGTGTTCAAATTCTTAATGCATAATACATTAATACATGAAAAGAAAACTCACCAGTACCAATTTTTCGAATAATAAGAATTTTATGTATTATGTTGATTTAATGTATATACACATATATAGTTATTAAACTTGGTTGTTTTTATACGTTTAAAGTGCGATTTTTAATAATTTTTATTTCTAGTCTTTGAATTTTGATGTGTATAATACATGATTTATATACGCGTAATGCAAAATGTAATTATTATAATTGTATTTTAGCTGTCGACTAGTCTATGAAAAATTCAAATTGGGCCTTCACTAATACATCGAGTACGAAGCCTGCACATTTTTATTAGTACAAATAATATAGGGTATAGAACTATAGAATGATTAAGGACGATCGGACGATCTGGACGATCAGGCGAAGGGGTGGTGGTGGGAAGAGGGGGCAGCAGAACCGCTATTTATACCCTACTCGAATACGAAATCTAAAATGTGTATGTATTTACCTAAAATCTTAGCATCGCTAAAAACACGATGTAAAAAAAACATTTCCTACGTAGACAATCCACATGCAATAATAAAAATTATAGACATTATACAGTTAAGTATGACATAACACGGGTTACACGCATCCTCCATAAAATCAGATTATAGGTCGTTATAATTGTTTTCGTTCCATCGACTCCATCAGGACAATAATCGTCAACGCATTCGTTTAAAACGATACGAATAATTCAGGACACGATGAATCAGAGCGTTTATATCTATATATATAAGTAACAATGATAGGTACCTATTTACTTTAATGCGTACAATACTCCATTGCATCGTCGTCGTCAGAATTATTCTATAGAATTTTGTTTTTGAAACGTTTATAGTTGGTATATTATACCGACGAATCCCATTATCTGTAATTAATGCGTTTCGGTTTCAATCGAGACAGGATTTTGTTATTCGGCTCATAAGTCGTAGGTGCTAGAGTAGGGTTACTTCGAGCGATGGAAAACGCATAATATTACATCGTATTATAATAATATCACACGATATGGCATAATATTATAATCATACGATAGACTAAAAAAGATATACCGAAGAAATAATTCAGGTGTTACGATCGTTTCGTACGATCGTATGCATTTCATGTTATTGAATTTCCAGACAACTTATACGAAAATTAAAACAAAAATTAATCTTACGAATTGTCGCAAACACACCTTTAAAACAATATTGTCGTTGAAATTTATAGCTCTGCACTATATAATAATAATGATAAATAAACAATAAATTGTACTCTGTTCCTTATAGAGACATTAATTTTTGATAACAAATATTAGTTTAGAAATAGGTATCATATATTATTATTATAGAACAATTTATTTTTAAAATTTATGGTGATGAATTCATTAAAAATATTATACATTAATATAATTTTCGTACTATGATACATTAAATTAGATAAAAACATAAAAATCTGTAACCAACTATATAGAAATCATTATTAATAATTCTTCCTAAAAAATAAAATATTTCCTAATAAAAGAAAATCTGTAAACCGTTCTCAATTAGTACAATTTAATAATTTCATTTCCCGTTATCAAATTAAATTGATAATTTAATTCTTAAATTAATTATACAATACTGAATACATTATACATGGGTATGTATTGACATACAGTAGGTGCAGTCGGTAATAGTAATATCACTGTCGTGTTATTTGTGTACGGTGTACACTATAATTAGTGGATGTAAATACAATTTACTATATATATATATATTATATTAATTATATAATGTAATATATTGACTTAAGTCATTGATTTTATTAGAGGCTAATAAAATCAATGGTGATGGGTACATTGATAGTAAGTTGGCAGTTGGCTATCCAATATACGTTTTCAGTATAGTGTCAACTGTCAATACTCAATACGAGTTTATACTTTGTCTACCATATTCGTGATATAAAATTATAAGTTTTAATAGTGATTAAATGTATCGTTAATTGTAAGTTTTGACGACTGTCTATTTTTACCAATCATGATTTATCAAAAACATAGGACTGCGTAACTTGATTCGGAGGTCTCATAAATATTTATGTAGATATTATTATACAAATTTTATAAACAACTACAGTAATACAGTATAGTTACAGTTTGAATAATTTAATGGTATCAGCATTAAATTAATACACATACCATATATTTGGGATGTTATAATTAATAATTTTCAACTCTATAATTATTGATTATAATAATTAATATGAGCACCAATATAAGATCACTGAAGTTAAAATAAAATGCATTAGGTATCTACTGAATACTATTGTTGATTGCTGATATATATATATATTTATAATATAGGTAGTCATTATTCATTAACACAGACTATTTTATGATCTACTATTGTCGTATACAATGATTATATCTTGTATTAGTTGTTTGATTGTTGGATTGGATTTCATTTAAACGTGTATTATTTATTATTTTAAAATAGAAGTATAAAACTGTTCTAGTTGTGAAGTAATGAGTTTTAACTTCCAATTCTGGCAGGTACCTCCTATACAATCGAGCACAACTGTTCAATTTCGGAGTTTAAAACGGTTATTAAAAACAGCGATAAAGGAAAACGAAATAACGTGATATAAATTGAAAATAAATGACACATTTTTTTTTTGTAGACATTAAATGTGATTTTTCGAAAATGTGTTAGTTTTGAAAATGTAGAAAAATAAATTTAAAAAATGATCAATCAATTGAATTACCGATTTACCGTCTAAAATAATAAAGTATTAGGTATTAACAATCAAATTTAGATGTAGACAAAAAATATTATACATAATAGTAATTTTCTACAGATGTACCTATTATTATATTTTTATTTTTACATTTTATTGTGCTCTTGGGGTTTATTTTCACGTTTTAAAGTGCCTTAGAATAACAATTTTTTCACATGTATATATAATGCTTTACGGCTCTATACAATTATTTTTTATTAAACATTATTTGTAAATAACACAAAATAAAAACTAACAACTTTTTAGTGCTTTTGAACACTAAAAGAAAAATGACCTATACACTTAAATTACTTTTTTTTTATCGCTCTATAGTCTGCTCCATATGAAAACACGAATCGTTGTACAGAACCAAGCCAAGTCAATACTATACGGCAAAAACAAAAAATGGCTAGAAATAATTTTATTTCTAATATATTCTTCACAGGTTCTACGATATAGTATAAGATAGGTTATACGCGCTTATAATATTTGTATTTTATAATATTCTACTATTGATATACCTATACAATCCACGTTATCTTCGCCGCGTCGTTCGGTTGAAACGGTATTAATGACGTTAGCTACCGTATTACCACTTTTATATAGGCAACAGGCATATGATATATTAATACATACCTATATACCTATATATATACATATGTGTGTATTACGTTACATCGTGTACCTATTACCTATCAACCAAAGTACTAACCCATCAAACGCGCGTTATAGGACAATGATTAAGTGCATGTCTGGTGTTTGTGTCCTTGGACATCCATCGGTATTGTGTGTGCGCGCTGTGGCTGCCACTCCGGAGTTCGGAGGGAGAAACACAGGTCGTGAACGCCGGTTGACCGGCGGCGGCGGCGGCGTACGGCGGGGATTTTATGATTAATTATTTGAATTAATATTTTTTTTGTAAATTATTTTTTTCACCGATTCGGCGACAGCGGTGGTTGGGATATTGTTTTACACGATTGGCAATTCGCTTTTTGCACTGCAATACAACTCGTTTGCAGCAATAATTAGTACAATATAATAATATATACCTTTTATAGCTTATATTTTACAAGTACTACGAATTCAAAAACAAATTGTTGTATATTAAAATTATTACTATTGATTATTATTAATTATTAGTGATTTATTTTACTGTTATTAATTTAATACAGTAAGTTAAAATAATTTTCACTATAAACAAAAATCACATGGGTATTATATATTAAAATATAATAAAATCATAATTTTTTTCCTGTCTTGCTTAAGTCATACCCTTATAACTAGAAATCCTACTTCTTTATACTAACGTTGATTGTAGATTGATAAGAAATTAGAATAATTTGAAGTGGAAATATAATGTAGTTATACTTAACTTGGAAAAGTTCTTGTAGTAATCTTATTTGAGTAATGAGTAAGTTACTTTGTTCCTTTTTGAATGCAATTAGGTAATGATTGGCACTACCACCAAAAATATTAATTGTATTTTGTTTTTGCAGTTTGTAGCATTAAACGTTTATTATAAATAGTACATAATTTAGTATTTGAGATTTTTTCCACACAGGGAACAGAATAATACTATACTTCTTTAAGAATAATTCTGCTTATTCGACAGATTAGGTAGTATATTATGTATTGCTAAGTATTCTAAACGATATAACATATTGCTGATAGCAGAATTTATAATTCAGATAAGTGGTTCAATGATAATTGAAACAATTTGAGCCATTATTGGTCACTTCACATTTTTTTTGTCGGAGTTAATATTTATTTAAAAATAAAAAACTTAATGGTGATATTGCGATATTACTCCCCTCGGTTCTTCCCCGACCTTGACCGTAAATCAATACATAGGATATACTACTATAATACTCATAGAGTTTATTTGAATAATATCTTTCAAACAATCCGATTTAGATAAAAAAAAACGAAAGGATGAAATTTCAATTTTTGAATGTGTCGTCTTCGGTTATATACGAATATACGATATATTGTACAAATAAAAATATACGTGTGTTGTATAATCAAAGAAAAAATGAGATGAATATTCATTTTTTATAGAATAATATATTGTATAATATTGTAATATACTTAAACGGTGATCACGGTAGATTTTCGGTATATTATAAAGTAGGTATCATAAATTAATAATAACAACACTCGTAGGTAGGTATACTGAATTGTTGTCTGAATGTAGAGCGATAATAATTACAATAATATATATTATCACACATCAGTGTTCACAATGTAGAATTTTAATGATTTTCTAAATATAATAAAAAGAAAAAAAAAAGAAAACGATTTTTCAGTTGTAAAAATATTTTCATATAGATATCGAACTTATAATAATATTATATACGAGCCAACAGAAGACCCACACTACACACTGTATAGAGTATATAGATACTCACAAGTCAGTGTGTGTGTGTTTGCATTACACATATAATAATATAATATACACATACATAGTTTTGAATTTGACATTGGAATCGGTCGCCTATATGGGTCTTCTTTTATATTCTTTGTAATTTTTTTTTCTCTTTCGTTTGGCATTGTAGGCGGGACCCTAGCCAACTTTCTATCGTGTTCGGCTGGTGCGGCAGCATGGGACTTTACAGAGAAGAATAAGATGACCAATGAAACGATGCATTTATATCTTTTTTCGTGACATCCTTGTATATAACATAATACAACTTCGTGTAGGTAAAGGCCATGTGAAAACCCCACTGTATATACTTAATATATAATCCATTTATATACATAGCTTCCTATTATAGTATAGTAAACTATATATTTTAATCCATTACATATACTATTATATACTGTAAAATACATTGATCTTATTTTTAAACGAATGTGAAATCGCCTCACGCGCCAAAGCCACCAAATCCGAATTCACTGGAGTCAAAAATAGAGGATTTGTGTAGCTGCCAAAAAAAACCACGCAGGGAAGCCTCAAGCCTCCCACCCTTCTTTTGACTAGCGCGCGCCTATAATGTACAAAATATTATATTCATAATCGATATAGAATTATAACATTCATAGAAAGAGCGATTGATTTTCAATCGAAAATTATTGGAGTCAATATCATATATCCATGTTAAAACCGTTATGGAGAAACAACTCACGTTACGCATGCGCGAGTTTTTTCAAAACGAATTTTCCAATGAGGAAAAACAATATATTTCATTGATCACGCGATAGTCAATGGTATATTATTATACTTCACGGTATAGTATGATAAGAGATAAGTATATAATATAATATATTAATATAACCTAACCTATGATAAGTACCTATCTACATGCACTATACCTACACAATAATAACATAAGCAATCATTATTAAAATGATTAAATATAAACAAATTTTCAGTCTAATGGAAAAGCGTACAAATGAAAATATAAAAGTACAATACTACAATTTATACATAGAATTCATATTGATAGCTACTTGAATTGGTTACGTAACATAAGCTTTCATCGCAACCCCCCAATCTTTGTACAGAAAAAAGTTAGCGAAATTGATTTTTGAATCTTAATATAATATAGATGATACCTACAAGTATACATGGATGAATAAATAAAAAATTGTATATTTTTACCTATATAATGCATTGTATCTTGAAGGTGGTTATATTAATGAATCAATAATTTAATTATATTTATTAATTGATACAATAATATAGTTAATATGTATATTAAGGACTTGAGATTTCATCCGAGTTAAAATTAATCTATTTTTCTATTTTTTTTTTTTTACTAACTAAAATAAATAATACAAATACGGCTCAATAATTTATTTTATTTTTTCTATTTTTCAATTCTAGACATATTTTTGATGTTAGCACAAAAAAAATGAAGGTTGCAGATTAAACGACTTTTTAAAAATCGAAATAAATCCTATATCGTTATAAAATTGGTGTTCTTCTTTTGTATGTTGTTTTTAAATCATAAATAAGTATTAAGTACTTAATTTTAGGCTTTGTTTTTTTTTTTTTATACAAATTTGTAAAAAAAATATGTTTCATTTAATATAGTTTTATATTATATAGTGTATTAGTGAAATTGTCATACCGTACAGCAATAGTTCTCAATCTTTTTAGGACCACGACCCAAATTTTTTATTGAAAACTATCGTGATTCGCGACCCATATGATTTCACTTTTACAGGAAGTAGTTCAAAATATCAAAGTTTTTTTATTACCTAATACTATATTACTATTAAGTTTTTAAGTTTGTAATGAATATAATTTTACAAAAGTCTTTTTAATATTTAGGCGAATGCGAAGTGTTGGTTTCCTGCTGTGGTTGATAACAGTACCTTATAATTTATAAAGTTTAAATGTACCTACACAGTACAAAATATCATAAGTATCCTAGAATCTATATAATTAATAAAATTCTCACGGCCCACTAAAAATTGCCTTGCGACCCACCAGTGGGTCGAGACCCATTATTTAAGAAACGCTGCCGTACAGTATTTAATGTTTGTTTGTACTCACATTTTTAGAAATAAAAAGAGATTACTATATATAATAACCGTTTATGGTGATGTAAGTCTGATATTAAGTACAAAACATAATTAATTCATAATTTCAATCGCATATTAAAATTAAACGATAATACTGATTTATGATGTATTTTGTTTATAATAAACTTTAGACATTTTTTTTATAATTTTCTTCTTAGGTCTGGGAAAAATAAAATGTCTTGATATTATTTTTAAAATCTTCTAAAAACATACTTAACCCACAATATTTTGCCAATTATGTTACTATACTAAAATATGATAAAAAAACAAAAACACACACGCTTACCTACGTCCTTAAACAACTAGAAATTAGTATAATAAAACGTTGCAGCATTATGGACTGTATAACGTATGAAACTATTTTTTTCCGATTT
This sequence comes from Aphis gossypii, assembly GCF_020184175.1. Lineage (NCBI taxonomy): Eukaryota > Metazoa > Arthropoda > Insecta > Hemiptera > Aphididae > Aphis > Aphis gossypii. The sequence goes on along the minus strand of NC_065531.1, from coordinate 56,699,181 downwards.
TAAAATATCTCGTCGTACACTCGACATAATATATGTAATCTAACAATATTCAAACAGTTTTTAACAAACACTGTCAACGTTATAAAAATAAATTGTTAAATCACTGAAGACGTAAAAATAACAAACAGCCGAAAAAATAAAACGATCGAAAAATAATTCAACTGAAATTATATACTATATATGAATAAGTACGATAGCTGTGGGATTTATTGGTCAGATACTCAGATGTAATAATATACTTATTTTTGGAAACGAAAAAAAGTAATACAATATTTCGTTATACTTCAGGCACGTTTTACTATACATTGTATGAAAAAAATTTATATTGAGTATAAACGTGTCACATAATATAATCTTGGAAAATGTTACGACCCACTTTCGTAAGAAAAAAAAGTTGTTCAACGGCGAATCAATACTTATCGATGGGTTTCTATTTGCTCTAACGTGTTAAACTATGGCCGATGTATTTACACTCTTCGTCTCCACACCCACGTCGAGACTTAGAAGGGACTCAGGAGGGATTTCAGTCAAATATTTTAAAACCTTGCCAACAACTATTTACTTTTCCGAGTGTTAGGTACAAGTCGGGTATAAAGCAAATAATATATTATACAATAAATATATATATATATTATATAAGAACCTATATGCGTTATAGGTATATATACTCGTGCATGTATATTGTGTAGCGTATATATACGTGTGTTTATACACCGTATAAATATTATACGTCGCGTACAGTTCGGACAAGAAAACAAACGCGTATACAGGCAAAAATAAAGAAAAAGAATAAAAAATGATCGAAAAAATATTTTCTATTATTTGCCGGCTATACATTGTTGCCGGTTTACACGGTTGCGTTTGGAATCGTCTACAATAGGATGGGTGTAATCAGTGTCCACGGATCGAAATACCGCATATAACCATACCAATATTATATTCATATTTTTAGTAGGTACACATTTTCTTAGACTTAAACACTTGTACAACAGTTGCAATGTTGTATACTTAACCTACGTGGCTACATCGATGTAAACGCGAAAAAAAAAAAAAATCAAAATTGTTGATAGTAATGCAAGTATACATACTTGACAGAGATTCAAGGGCATGCGTCAGAATGATATGTGTTTTAAGGACATGCTATTATACTATTATAGTGTAACTATATAACTGTTTTAACTGTGATTTAAAATTAGGACAATATATAGTTTACAAAAGGGAATAAAACGAAAAACGATTTAAAAAAAAAAATCAAATAATAAAGATATGATCAACTAAGATAATATTATATTTGTATAGATCACTGAAAACTTTGGAAAAGAATATCCGAGGTTTGAATTTTATATACTGATTCAATATTCAATGTATAAATGTTAATTTTTGTAGTTATTTTCAATATTCGTAATATGTTTTAAGTTTTATATTTTTTCAACACAATTATTACAGATGTTTTATAAACATATAACATTTGTAGGTATCACACGCTCCGTTACCATTTGGCTTTGTTTTCCGTAATATTTTCCTAAACCGGCTGTTGGCTATACGTCTATATAGTCTATACCTAGGTATAGTAATATTATATATTAAGCTCTGTACGAAGTATACCATATTCAACGAAAGAGAATACAATATTACCATAAGAGCGAATCATCCGGTTCCATGTCGTTTAGCCCTATGCCTCTATGTGTTTTATCTCACTTGAATGCGATACTATTTTTTAAAACGGTTTGTATAAATATTATTCTTTTTTTTTTTTTTAAACCTCATTTAATGTTAACGTATGCTAACATTGCTAACGATGTATTAAACATGGCTATTTTCGAACCCAAATAATACATCTAAATTCTAAATGTCTAATAATTAGGTCTGAAAACGTTGTTTTCATGTATATATAAAATAGTGATTAATTAATAAGTATACCTATATGTATACACAGCTGCCCGCGATGTATAATATTAGTTTTAAATATTATATTAGCGGCGTGAAAAAACGGTATTTCGGTTTCAAGGATTTTCCATTTAAAAGTCGACCCACCGACAATTGTTGGTGGTAATAATGGTGTGAGGGAGAGGGGTAGATGGCGTGTCATCAATTATATTGCTTATGTGTATATATGTGTATAGAGATTATTGTTGGCGCAGTTTCAAAAAATATAATGTACGCCGTGTTGAGCGATTTTTCATTGCAAGTCTTTGTGAGCAAAGTTGTGGTAGTTTAAAGAGTTTTGTACATTTTTTTGTTCATTTGTGTAGCGTGACAAAAACTCACTGGTATATTGTAAACATGTCTATAACGTACGCATGTTATCAATTGATCATTATAATATGTAAATAGTTGTATTAATTGTAAAACAAAAGTATTAATAAAATTATTCAATGAAAAAAAATTTATCGTAACGATATTAAAAGTGAATAGAACGGTTATTTACGACACAGCCTATACGCAACCTAACGCGCTTATAAAATTTATAATATTCTTAAGAAACACGCACATTTATGTTGGAAATATTTTTATTTTGACAGATTTACTTATATTTATTGTAGGCTATTTAGAGGACCCTCGTACGTACGGAAGGCGATTCAGTTCGAAGTGTCCAATCAGACAGAAAAATATACGATAAATACGTGACCTCGAAGCATGGGCCAAAATATGGGGTGAGAGGACGGTCTTACTCTTACACAACATAAAACTACCTAAGATACAACCAAAACGACTTCCTAAATATTAAAAAATCGTACATAAAATGCATATAGATATGATTATTAACTATTTCTAAGGTATATTAATATTATATCGTCCGTCCTAGCATACTTGGCGAAAGGCCACCAGGCAGGATCATATACATTTTCCATACCATTATAAAAATATTGAGTATTAACTGTACACTTTACTACATGTCTCGCGAAAACGTGCGTTAATTGAAAATTACCGGACACTTCAATTGCAGTTGTCGAGCACAGTTACATTAATACGCATGTAATATATTGTAATGTATGTATGGCACTATGGCATATAATTACACATCGCGTGTAATTATCGCTAACTATACTAATGCACAGCAATATCGATCACTCCTAAACTTATACCGACATTTTGAGAATAACTTTCAAGTCACTTATCTTCTCCTCTATAATAAATATTGTACACAAACTATATGAGCGGATCAATTCGGCATGCAGCCCGCGGGTATCTCACCTACGATTTTCCCACGAAATCGGTTTAATATTATATAGTTTAAATACAGTATTACACTTTCGATTCCGCAAATATGTTATAGGTACTTGTGTATCCATTCTCGGAAATTATCTACAGCAGCCCAACCATCTCAGATGAAGATTATCAAAGTTCTGCAGAGATGAATTCGATTTAATTCCACTGAAATATCTCATCCGAAATTGGTATCAAAATGTATTTATAATTAAATATGATTAAATTAGTTACAACGAATGACTTGGGGGACGACATACATCGAAAATCACTGTAGTGAACAACTCTGAATCATTGGTGGGAAAAATAGTTTATAAATTATTTATTTTTAACCACGAAGATTTTGGAATATATCTATATTCAATATACCATATAATACTAGTATATACACAGCTATTGCTGCTGCACGTAGATCATAACAATAATAATATTGTATACATTAATATTAGGTATATGCCTTTCGCCCTGAATGTCCTTCGGTAGCGCACGCCTCTCTACTATATCTTTTTACATATATTATGTTATCATCGTTTCATTGTATACAGTATGTTCCACTTTTAAGTAACACGAAATTATTCTTACAAAAGACCTTGAATTTGAATCGAGTATTTTGGTAAAGGTACGTGTGGTGCTAGTAGGTAATATACATGTTGTGAACGTTTTATTACTCAAAAATGTTGATGATTATTTAATTAATAAATAATAAAATACCTATTAATTTCTTAAATTTTAGTTTAAAATTATAAAATTAATCGTAATGAGGAAAAAATCTATTTAAGTGTACAGGTGTATAATAATCATTAAAGCATGTTAGTTGTTACACACAGTCTACACATTCCTTAAAACCTCAGGGATTTTTCTTATCGAGAACAAATCGTTGTAAGTTACACTGGATCAAATTACAACTTGTTCGCCTTTGATAAATTTGAATTAAGAGCTATACGCGACCAAGATGTAAATTGGTCGAAAATTATGCAAATTGTATAGCACACAACAAAGATCAATAATTTTCTCGAAATGTTTCATTATTTACCAAAAAAAAAAAAAACAATCAACAGTAATTTAACGTTTCTCGTAAAGACAATTTCGTATTATATAATGTTTTAGACGGAACACGCTGTATACGAAGCGGGAGAAGCGCAATTCATGGACGTTACGCCGAATGTAGGCTATTCAGCCACTATATATTATATTATGCATTATACTATTATAGTCACTTGATATTATACCAATTACCTATATAATATACATAATAAATAGGTACTATAATACTGCTACTACTTTATATTATAATATTATATGCATACATAATATATATATATATATAAGGTATATACTACATTATAATACATACCTACTGTATGTGTACAATGTGCAACATACGACTTACACGAGTGCACCACAAATCATTCGCCGCCCGCGAAGATTGTGCTCACCGATAACACTGCACAATCCCAGTCACACGAATACACATTCACCCACAAGCACCCACACATATACACACTTTAGACGTTATATATGCAGTGCAATAATATTATAATAGTCAGCACGCGTGCGATCGCGCGCTCAAAAGGAATAGCGTATTAGTGCTCTCGCGTATATTATTGTTATTGCTTATTATTTCAGTAATATATAGTATAATACGAATTTATGTTCGTACAAATCTTTTCCGTACGATCCTCCGTATAGAGGTACACGTGTAAGCGTTATAATATTGAATGTTATTATAGGTATCGTGCAGTACCTATACGACCGCTCGCGAGGTAGGTATTATTATCGCCGTATCATTTTTTTTTTTTTTTTATTAAAAATGTTTTTCTTTTGCTTTTTATCGATTCTCTGACTACCTACATTATAATCACGTGAAATCATTTAAATATTAATACATATATATATATATTATTATGTATTATGAACGCTCGCACTGGGTCGGAGGAGGATACGAAACCGCGTTGACGCACTTCGCGTCACGGATCGGCGCTGACGGCGGCCGTTAATAATAATATTAATAATTGTCGAAAACAGGTAGGCATCACCTATTTAATACGCGTTGTTTTCGCATGAAATATGCGCTTACATTATTTTATCGTTATTTGAATAATTTGAAATAGCATTTAGGTATTAAGATTGTGTACAACAACTCAAGCGAACACGCGAATTAAAAAAAAAAAAAAATGAAATAACTAGTTGTAGCAGTATCATCAACCATGTGGGTCAAACTAGAGCGAGATGAAAACAAAACAAACGGCAAATATAGGTACGAATGTGCTAAAAAATAATAATAATGTATTATATATACCTAATATAATAAGTAATAACATAAACCGCATATGTATACAAAATAATACTACAATAATAATATACATTATACTAAATTTCAGATGATATTCTCGGTACGGGTTGAGTGTTCCTGCAGTGGTTTTCACGAGTTGTTTTTTTTCGCACCGATCGAGGCGCAAGAGAGATCTACCGCGTTCATATAACTGCCGTGGCGATTTCTATCTCTGCAGTATTTTCAGTACTGACAACTGGTAATTACCGGGCTTACCTACCGACATGTTGAGTTGGACCACTACACGATATTGTACTATTATATAGTAGGTACTACAAACACACATAATATTATGTGTAATAATAATAATAATATATGATCTATAATATATTAATTATGGATACTCAAATGCTGAAATGAACTAAATCGTAATTATACTGTTATACGTATATAAAGTTTAATTATGAATTATTTTTATGTAAATGACACAAGTGCGCATTTAGGACTTTTTCGAGGGAAGGGTTATGACAAATTTTTGATGCAGTCTTAGACAGATTTTTATAAATTAATCTATATTTATTTCTTCTTTTCGTGGTGACATAATACCAAAGCCATCCCTACTCTATGGGATATTATTTTTTCAGATGCATAAATAATAAATAAAGTAATCGTCTTTTATAAATTTCTAAGTACTCGATATCATATAATAATATCACGAAATTTATAGCTTTATTATTGTTATAAAAAAAAAAATTTACTTCAACCATTGGTTAAGTCAAAATTGTACCTACTTGAGCCCTTTTTTTACAATCAATATGTTCATATTGTCACATTTTTTATTAAAGTATAGTGAATTTAATGAATTTAATTTAATTTCTGAAGGGCTAAGTACATCGTAAGTCATATGAATGTCAAATAGTTAATAGAATAAATTTTAATTTTCCGTTTGAATATAATACATAGCTTATATGAATTTATATAGTTCCAATTATCAAATGAAAAACAAGCCTCGGAAAAATGCGTTATTTATCTGAACATATACAGCGTTTCCCAAAGTGGGTGATGAAAGTTACAAGTTTAATTAATTTTTCATTGCATACTTATATACCAATACATTTTTCTTTAAGGGGAGGGGGGCGTCTATAATATATTTTTTTTTAAAGTGGGTGGTAAAGATAAAAAGTTTGGGAACCACTAATATAATAATATATATATATAAACATTAACATCGTGATATAGTCATTACTCATTATAGATATCGATAGTCCAATACGAAGGGGACTTAAATGCAATTGTAATTGTACATGTAATATGTATATAATATTATATATGAGTGTGTATATAAAGGTAAAATATAAAATGACCAAAGAGTAAAGAGTAAGAAATTTGGGCAAAACGTGCAATGTTATCTCATACATAGATCGATAATACAATGGTTTGTTTTTCTGATTTTGTATAGCATTAAAATTGTACCCATCAATTATTGTTAGCAACAACCCACTGTTGTGCACTTTTATAGATATAGGTTCCGCTGTACTAGCCATTCATTCAAGGTTGAATCGTTACGGGTAAATCGTGCGGACGATAAAGATCGGTTCTGGTCGTTCTGGACATAATGGGTCAACCGTCCATCATTCCATGACTACTAGTCGTGTATAAAGAAACAAATGATAAATTAGTAAAAAACAACACTGAACACACTGTTTTTCGGTCATTAATTTCCAGCTGAGTAAACATTATAAGTGTTTTGGAAAACCAAATTTGAATATGCCATTGGAAATGGTTAAAAATTGATGATTGTGTGCGATATGTTATTAAATTCTACTCCCTTTATACAATGTTCAAACCTAACATGGTACGTGTACGGAATACAAAAAACCTATATTTTTTTCATCATAGAATACTGAGATTATATACATGATTGTTTGAGATAATAGGATATATGATAATTATAATACTCATTGTATCCTAATCAGTAATTATATTATATAGACTAGGTATGTATTATATATGACTGTGCTCATCTAGCGTACCTAGGTATAGTGTGTTTGTTTACGTATACACTACATAAAGAGCTTTCGAACAAGGACATAATAGTAAATTTCGGATTTCGGATTAAATAAAAGAACTTTCAATTTGACACCCCTTCCATGATATATGAGTAAAAATATAGCAAATAGAAAAATACTTCATTTTTTAGTTTATAAAATACAATTATTGTAATGTAATCTAATCAAAAAGAGCACCATCTTACAATATTTTTACCTATGGGGGGGGGACACTCTTAAAATTATGATTTTGTTTGACGATTTCTGGGAGTTGTTTCTTTTCAGTACAATATATTAGAATATTATTTACTTTGAACTGATAATTAAAATAACCAAAATACAGAATTGTTACAATATTTTAGAAATTATAAAATTTTCCTACCTAATTAATAGTTATAACAAGTTTCTTTGAGTGAATAAGACTACGTCACAAGTAAATCAGTCAATTATTATTAAAATTTAAAAGAGATTTTTTTCTACATGGGTTACAGATAATGTACAAAAATGTATAGCCTCTAAGAATTAAAAATATAAATTGTCATATACATATAAATGTTTTATATTTATCTATGGTAGTTACATATGTTCCACCATCTATATAAAATATGGTGCCGTTTTAGTAATATATAAAGGTCACACAAATATTATTATCATAATTAATAATAAAACTGGAATATAAGTAGTATAAAATAAGAAAATAATAATAAGAAAAATGTTTTTAAGCTATAGCCACTTATAACTCTCTTAAAATATCAAAATATTAATATAAATTGTATGTAATATTTAGTATTATATATTTTATATAGTGAACTACTCAACTACAGCATCCAATTATCTTAACCTCTAGAGATCACTATTCTCGTATTTATTTTCACTGTCTTATAAACATACAATAATATACAACATAACACATTTGCGTACAATAAAATAATTATGTGTTGTTAGCTTTGATATTAGAGTAAATTGACTTATTATCAAAGTTAAAGGTTAAGAACAAAATATGTGTTTAAAAGATGGATTTTTTCGATATTTTAATTTATAAGTTAGATAAAAGTATTGTAAATATTACAAGTTAAGAATGTTCATTAAAAATTAAGGTATCAAAAAAAGTTAACGTAAAAAAAAAAAAAGAAGAAGTCAACTTTAACAAAATATCAATTTACTCTAATATTAAGGCTAACAACACACAATTGGTTTTACTGAATTTAAATTTTCTGTGTTGTATTATAAGTTTGTAAGACGGAGACAACACACGTAAGGATTGCGTCCTTTTAACAAATCAAAATTCTAGACGTATGCAAAAAAAAATTCTCTTCAAACATTCTTCCATAATTATGTTTTTAAATTGTCGATGATTCGTATTTTTTTCATCAACTTATTCTTTAAGACCACTAGTCAGCTGTATTTTATTTAAATAATATTCTAGTTAATTTTGTGCACTGTAGTTTAGTGTTATCTGGAACAGCTACGTAGTGTAATATCTTTTACAACAAAATGTAATTTCAAGTTGAACCTATGTAATGTATTGTCTAAATATGGCATTATATTTTGACGGTGTATATAAAACTATAATCATTCTCTATAGACTAACATTACAACAGAAAAATAAAAGTACATCCACTGTTATTATACGAAAGATAAAAATTGTATATACCTATTCAATATTTGTTATTATCTAAATGTTTCCAGTTTATTAAAAAAATTTTTACTTGCGTAAACACGCACCATACTTATATTATACTCTAAAAATTAATAAAATGTATAAAAATGATGAAAGAAATATGTAATTTCTTATAGTATCAAAACGGGTTTAATACCTTTTTTTATTTTAACATTACGATGTTGAAATATAACTTTTATTTAATTAATTAATTAAATATTTTAATGATTCAATTTTATTAATGACTTATCATTATTTAATGAATAGGCACTTATTGTTTTTAATATATTGGTTTATAAAATATTATATAACATTATAGTTTTCAGTGATTACTGATTTCTATAATAGCCATAGCATTTCAGATTAAAAATAACAAAATAAATTTAACATTATCTCGAAAATATATTTAAAAAAGGAAAAATTTTAATTTTAGATTAAATATTTATAGATGCATTCATGATTCATGATAAAACGGCGATAAAAAAATTAAGACAAACATTGAATTTAATAAATACATTGTTATTATGAGAGTTCAGTGACATTTTTGACACTATTTCTTCAAGGTTTAACATAAATTAAATGTTTTTAATTTCTTTTATTGTTTTGGATAAAAATTGCAAAATTAATTCTGTAGTTGCTAAAATTGGGATAACTTTGATTTGACAATTATTTCTGTTCTCGAGAGTTATTTGATAAGAATAAATGAAAATGTCATTTTTAATAGTGTTACTGCACTTCGAACAACTATTATTGCGGTTTTAACTTTATTATTATAATGTGTCAACGTATAATAACATGTTATTATAGAAGCTTAAATAACTTAATAATACATTTTTAGTTATAATTTAAATTAAAATTAAGACCAAAAATGAGCCAAGCAAAATATATGAAAAATTTGAAAGAGTAAAAAGAGTTAACTTAATTATTGTTTAATTTTATAAAACCTTAAAATCTATATGAGCAATTTCAATAACGAATCAAACGTATTTTTTTACAATGGGAAGCAATAAGCATTACTGAATACAATAAGCAACGATTACAAATGATGGTTTTATAAGAAACACATACCTAGATAACCAAAAAACAATACTTAGATATAAGACTAAATGGCTAACGTTAATTATTATTTTCAGTGCTGCAGTTGGCTCTGAGGTTATACCTTAAACAAGGGTACCTACCTATATTTGGCGAATATATTTCTGAATTTACAATTTTGTTTTTGGTGTAACGAACAATTACAGCAATAAAATAGTATGGTAAATCTCTATAGATAAAAAATTTTAATTTATTATTGTTTTAATAAAAATATAGGTAATTTAATTTTAATTTATGCTCAAAAAGAAGAAAGTATTGTTCATAAACAATTATGAATTATTTGATATGTCACTGATAATTGAAATTATTTTCGTCTCTATAACAGCACCTAATATTATTTTGTATTAATACATATAATTGTGTTATTTTTCTGTTTAAAATTACCACCCACAAGTTTGTTTGCCAGTACTAAAAAAATACATTTAGATTATCCCTTCATCCCAAAATCGTAATGAATATTATTATCTTATGTGCGCTTTTTGTTGTAATTCAAATGCTGTACTGAATGTAATGGGAAAACTGACCTGCAGCAGTGATTAGCGGCCCCTCCTTGTCAGCGGGTGCCACCAAGGCGTCTTGACTGTGCCACATGCCGGCAATTTTTCTAAAAACGTCCGATAACCGTACGACTTCGCGACGATGACTGCTGCTGGACATGACCGTAGACCGTACAGGAACGTTGTCGGCCAAACACTGCTGATCGCCGGCGGCGGTGGCCTGACAACAACGACCTGCCGGGACGCCGCGCCGTCGCCACTTTCGCCGGGCGGCGGACAGCTGTTGCCTCGTCGTTGGTCGAAAACATATGAGAGAGTAACCAACAGCTGATCAGACAGAACCGCGTCTCTAGTATTATTAAACACGTCTATTCCTTTGTCTCCGTATCCGTCGTGCGGGCCGATTTTTCTGTTTTTTTTCCCTTTTCGACGCGCAAGACCGTCACTTTCACAACCAAATTTTTCAAAGAAAAACAACCCTGAGTTCGAGATATCGTGTATATTGTCGTGTGAGCGTGTAGTACGCAGCTACCGTGTATCTGATTGCAGCCAGGGCCGTATTTCAGTATATATTTGAACATGTTATACTCCAGGGCGACATATTTTTGAAGCTTCGTTCTCTCCCAAAAAAAGCGACTCTTCCACTATCCTATCTTGTATAGTCCCAACTTTTATTTTTCTCAATAGAAACTTGGTATCTTTAATTTATATCATTTGCAATATTTTACACTATTAACACTAAACTTTTTTCTACAGATATTTAAATTTTTAAATGTTGACAAAATTAATTGAAGTATTAATTAATTGATAAGGCGAGCGATAACTAACAAAACTTATTTCTTCAATTCTTCATATCCTGTATTTTAACGTTATTTTTTATACGTCAATATAATAGATTTTTGGTTGAAATATTTTAAGTATAAAAAGTCTAATCAAGAATATATGATGTAAGAAATATCGGTGCCTATAACTAATAGAATATAAAAACTCAAGTGCTCAACAATTATTAATATAACACAGCTGGCAGCTGCGATGACTCATGTAAGGCATATAATATGCATTATATTTCAAAATTTAAATTACGAATTAATTTTTTTCAATACATCAAAAAATTGTTAAAAGAGTTTAAAAAATATTTATCTTAATTTTAAAGCATACAAATTCTATTTGACATTTTGTAAGAAAGTTCGTAAATCACTCTTAAATCTTTATTATCCAAAGACGAAACATTTGAAAATACAAATGAATTTTATACAATATTATTACATTATTTATTTTGTACAGAATGTTACAATACATTTTTAATTTATAAATATGAAATTATAGTACAGAATTGAATAATATATTATTGTAACATCATCTTACACGTTTTTATCTATATTGCAGGTATATCTATAATTTATTACGATATTATGCATTTTGTGGTATGAATTATATTTTCACTGAATTTTAAAATTATCTAAATTTTTTTCTTAATTGACTTCGAAGCACTAAGGTCTAAGGTTATTAGAATATTTTAAAAATTATTTGCATAAAGAACTAACTATTCTTACTATTATGTGCGACTTCGTCATAACAATTTTGTTTTCTCTTTAGTCTTTGCCCATAACTAAGAACGATTTTCATTACATAATACAAATCGACTATTACTTAACTTTTTATTTCATCCATTTTATTTTCGTTTTAATATAAAAACCAATTTGGTTATAACTAAAATTAGTCTTGCAGTATATACTCTTATATCACCTACTGTGTGCCAGTGTATACACAAAAGTATACTTTTGTATATATTTTAATGTATAAGATGGTATACAGATGGTACAGATGTACCTAGTTGGTGCCTATTTTTATATATAACATGTAAATATGTAATAATAATGTGTATTGCATATTCTAAATATCTGAATTATCCGAACATTCAAAAATATCCAAATCAACAATTTAATTAATATTTCATTAAAATACAAAATTATGGAATTATGGGATCATCCGGATTAACGAATTTATTCAAAACAGTTATTATTTCTTGAGACATTCTCTAAAATCAGTCCTGTAGACTGCAGTTTATATTATATATTGATATTAATACGCTATTATTGCTGCGACAGCCTTGTCCCTGTAGTCTTTATATTTGTTATATTATGATTATAATATAATATAATTTATTTTTTGTTATTGTCTTTTAATCCGATTAAAGCAGATTTTTAACTATGTTCAATCGAAGTAGAAAGGTCGACATAATCAGTAACCATCGGAGTTTAGTAAGAGTCTATTATATATATATATATAATTACATGTAAGAAAAAATAAAAACAAAAGTTATATAAGTGGATTTTCAATTATTTCATTCATGTTTTTATACTATTATAATATATATACCTACTTAATATAACTTACTCAGGGATCTTAAATATAAATATATTTATAACATTAGCTATGGATTAAAATTTGTCTTAAAATAATATAAGTGGATTACGACGAAAGACAAATTTTAATCCATAGCTAATGTTATAAATATATTTATATTTAAGATCCCTGAATAAGTATTATATTAAGTAGGTATCTATTTATATTATAATAGTATAAAATCATGAATGAAATAATTGAAATTAAAAAAAAAATGTATTGTCTTTTTCAATTGAGCCAAGTTTTTTAGACTACCAGAAATATATTCATCTTTTGCGCTAGTAAATGTATCACAAATTAATTAGGTATACATCGATCATCGATAGCACCAAGAAGATATATAATTATAAATAGGTACTATAATATTTTTAAATAATTTTATTTTGATTAGATAAACAAAAAAGTATATAATAAATGTATACGTTAACATTTTAAGTCACTATCAAAAACTATAAAAATACTTTTGAAAATTGAATTAAATTAAATTATTAAGTCTTAAATAGGTACAATCAAACATAATATAGAATAATAACAAATAAAATAAATTGTGATTTCAAAAATCGTAAAATATTAAAATATTATTTTTCAATTTCAGTATTATAAATTTATAATATCGGTTCCCTGTAGGCTGTGGTAACCGAATTTCATATGCTTAATCTATTTAGTATAATGTAAAACTAAGTATTATTTCAATGTTCTATTTATGATTTTGGAATAAGGAATACATGGGGACACCTTACTTCAATTAATATTTTAAAACGAAAAAAATATTTAAACTTTAAATGTTTTGGAGTACAGTTTTATAGTTGCTTAAATTCATTTTTAAGACCAAAAAAAAACATTTTTTTATTCTCATGATTATTATATTGTAATTATTTATGGATTTGAACCACTTTCAAATTAATAGGTTTTTTTCATAAATTGTAGACGTATGGATTATGGATTATATCTCGGGGTCATATTATAATTTAATATTTATGTATATCACCGAGTTTCAATAATAATATATCGATCGCTAATAACATTAAATATTATTATGATCATTTTTATTTAAATTGGTTCCTAAAGCTAATAAATAATAATAATAAAGTTATTAATACCTATATAGGTAATAATGTTACAAAGGAAAATGAAACATATTTTATATTCTTGTGTATAAAAAAAGAGTAAATGAAATATTTTAAAATGATAATTCACGATATTAAAACTTGTTATCATCATTAAATATTCTTTAAACGAACTTTTGTCAGTGTATAATGATATTTTCGCCTGACGTTCCATTATTTTATTATATTGTTAGATTTTACTCGGTATAATTTAAATTTTTTTTCTCATTATTTTTGTTATAATATTTTATTTTTGTTCAACAACAAAGTTGATTTTTAAATTAATAATTAACTTTAATATGTAAAATTTATTTTTAAATAATAATAATAATATTTATTATTACCTATAATTATTTTTTTTATCAAACAAATAATACCAATATCAATCTTAATTAATAAGCCATTGTATACAATTAATAGGGATATGGTATTATTAATGATTATAATAAAGTTGAAATCAATAATCTATTGAAGTACAGGTCACATCTTTATGATAGTTATTTGTCTTTGCAGCTTTTGATTTTACGAATTTATTATTGATAAAACCATATTCCTGTTACAAAACGGTATTCTAAAATAACTAGAACTACAATATCTTTCTCTACAGGCGAGAAATATTTACCATGCCTAATCAAACAGGAAAACAAAATTTACGAATACAATTTAAAAGTACTAGTGAATTCGAGTGAAATTAACTTCGTTCGCATGTCAATCACACATATTATTATTGATCACTGATTATTAATCAGTGTGGCGGTCCGATAGGTTTGTTAAAGAACTTACAGTACAGTTATAAATTTAATTGCGGTTAAAATTTATAATGCATAAATAATTGTATCCATATTGTCAGATAATAAATATCTTATTAACTATTGTTTATCGGTTTTATTTATGCATATTATTTATTTGCAAGAGCATCTTATGAAGAAAAAAAAGCAATGATCACACATAATATTAATTAAATGAATGATTCGTCTCGATTTATTTACAATAATACCAAATTCTTTGCCCAATCATTTACGAAAACAAGAACCGTCAATTACACATCAATATCTCATGAAACTTCAGGGTACACTCACTCGATATGAAATTAATTTTATCTATATAGAAGAAACTGTAACATACATAGGTAGGTATAATAAGTGTAACTGTGTAATTATGGTTTCTCATAAAAAATGTATATGGTTGAAAATTACATAATTAGTAGTACTTTAGCAGCGTAGCCTGAAATAGTCTCCAACTCTCAGTTATTTTTAAAATAATCATGATTATTGATTTGTTTTAGCTATTTACTATTTTATTATACTTTTTTTATTTTATAAACAAAAATTACAAATACCTCAATAAAATACGCTAATGAATAACAATAGGTATAGCCAATGTAGCTAAATATAAAATGGTTTTATGATTTTAGATTTTTTTCCAAAATGGATTCCATGGGCACTGGGCACTTATTAGAAACATTTTTCGTTAGATGTTGAACATTATATACTATAAAAATTTAGATGAATTTAAAAAAAAAAATATTAACCATCAAATTCAAATACTAATTAAAAATATAGCCAATATAAACAATAGGTTAATAACTAATTTTTTGGAACCAAAAATATTAAATATATCAAATTATTTATTTATTTGTTTTTATTTTTTTGTTAAACTGACACAGAACACAATTAATAAAACGGTATAATAAAAGTCCAAAAACATTTTTATTATTTTTCTCATGAGTATGCCGTATACCCGATTCCGAATCCGAATTCCCGATTCCGAATCCGTAATAGCAGTTTCCTAATCTGTAATTGCCGATTCCGAATCCGTTAATGCCAATTCCAAATCCGAATACCCGATTCCGAATCCGAATACCCGATTTCGAATCCGAATACCCGATTTCGAATCCGAATTCCGAATTTATATGTTTATATTCTTAATTCTCTCCGGTTAAGTTATAATTAATTTGAACAGCGTTTCGAGACTTTTGAATAATATCGTTATAGTGTCTGGTATAATAAAATAGTTATTGCAGCTTACAGTAGCGTCGTTATAACGTTTTTATTTATTTTTATTTTTTTAAATACCCGTATAATTGGACATAAATTCTAATCTAAGGGTCTTAAAACGTATCGTGCAATTGAGGTCGTTTGTTTCATATAATATATAAGGGTGGATCTACCAAAATTGTGTTTCAAAAGAATCGCATTTCAAATTTATTATACTCAAAAATGTATCACGTTCTACATCAGAATGTACGAGTTTTTGGTATTTTAATTTTAGTAGATAGAACAAAGCAGTTTTTTAATAGATCATAAGACTAGTGGTTTTATTGTCAATTAGCTTCTTTTGACGAATGGAATTTAATTACCTACATATTATTACAATAATTTCAATAAAAAAAATTCTACTCGTTTTCAAGCCATTTAAGTTAAATTATTATTTATTATAATATGTAATGGTAAGTTAACTTTGAAATAGCCTAATTCAATTTTATAAAATAAAATAATAGAATAAAAAACATGCAAATAGTAAGTACGTGTATGATGATATATATAACTATATGATATCTTTCTGATTTTTACATATTCCATGATAATTTACGCGACTACCTATATACTTTTAATTGATAGTAAACAATAAACCATTCGTCACTGGACATGATTAGTTTTTCTATGGTGAAGGTTTAAGTATAATATTGTGTAACTATACATACATGCTATACTCCATATGGATACAATTTTATGTCATAATCTCAAATTTAATTTTTAAGCGTCGGTGTGCATTTATTACTGCATGTGGTACATTTAAAACGAAACAATAGCAACGTTAAATCGTGTAATAATGGCCATAACGATTAGGTACACCTAAATACACACAAAAATACACTCAGCACAGGATATTATTAATAATATTTGAGATAAAATAAAAACGTGTTAATATAAAATAGCGTTAATGACGAATAAATAATAACGATGTAAAATAATTCAATTCGGTATTATTTCTTATTTTTCAATAATTGGTATAAAATTAACTATTCAATTTATTTTTATTTTTAACAAAGTTACAAATTCGAGTCATATTCATACCAGACAAATATTGATAGAAAAAAAAAGATAAAAAATTTCGCTCTGCTGTATAGTTGACTTAAAACTTTTAAGTGTATTTTATCATTACGAAGAATAGGTACAGCGTATTGAATAAGAAAACTTTGTGTTATTTATATAAATAACGGATTGGCGATTGCATACGAAAAACGACTCAAAGCGAAGACGGTCCCTCCGTATTTCAATCTTTGTAATTATATTTTCTACTTTTTTTTTTAGTATTTCGGTAGCCATACTGAATATATCCAGTAAGTTTAATATGTTTCCAAAAATAGTACACAATAATATTATTTATATTTATTATTTACTTAATTTACCTATTAAATCTTAACCACCCCGATAATAAAATACTTGACGTTCGATAAAACTTAGGACTTAGGATCAATATCTAAAATATAAATGGTTATCAGTTTACTATAGACTACACCTCTCCTCCAGTCCTATAGATATTCATTATCATTACACATTTATAAAGTTACTATGATATCAATGTGGTCTTATGAAAACGAGATAAAAGAGATATGCTAAGCCTTTCAACTTAATAATACTGGTTTTCCAATCAATTTGCTTGTATAAAATTGTCTCTATTCCTTGATTCATAAAAAATAATGACATCCACAATGATTTAAAACTTTCAATTCTTTTTAAATCAAACAAATCACACAAACTTTCATTTCATTCAAAAATATTTGTCACTCGTTACATAATAATAAGGCTAATTATTAATTATCATTATAGCAGTATTATGCCTGTTAAACCAATAGTACTTATTAATATGGAATTTTTTTTAGTTATTTTATTACCCAATAGAAGATATATAATATGTTTGGTATTATTATAATGTGCGATCATTGATTTTTACTATTTGATAATATTTTGTTTAATTTTTATTTAATTTTAAAATCAATAACGGGTACATAAATAATTCAATTAAAATTATAAAAAAATGTAATGCCAATGTGTATACAATATTTAATTTGTAAAAAAGGTTTCATTTTTTTTTTTTTTTTTTAATTGAGAAATATGCTTTTGAATAC
This sequence comes from Aphis gossypii, assembly GCF_020184175.1. NCBI lineage: Eukaryota > Metazoa > Arthropoda > Insecta > Hemiptera > Aphididae > Aphis > Aphis gossypii. The sequence goes on along the minus strand of NC_065531.1, from coordinate 56,680,758 downwards.
TTGGGTATTATACTATTGTCTATTATATATAAATTTGTATTGTTTTATACAATTAATGTTTATTGTGTAATTCTAATTGCCTATTTTAACATAATAATTTATAAATACATACAAGTATATATTTATCGATTTACCAATAATGTAGAAGTGTAAGATTTTTAGAAAATATAAAAATGTATTCTTGTTCTTATTATTGTTATTATTATTATAATTACAACTTACAATATCCGTATAGATGCTATACAATCGATTCTCGATAGGCATTGATTTCATTTGTGATTATTAAATCAATGTTATAACTTATAGGTAAATAGTAGGTAATTACTAATAACTATAATTATTTTTTATTGTTCTTAAATTAATTAACTTTGTTATTTTTAAATTTAATTTTAGCAAAATCATTAAATTTGTATTTAAGAAGGTGAAAATAAAAGTGTTATGTACCTACCTACACTCATATGGTGCATTTACGATGCACCAAAAAGTATAATCTTATAGTAACATGCACATTGCACATTTGCACTAAATTGCACATAAATGCTTAATGAATATTATTCGCTATATTAAGTCCAGATAATAAGAATATGATATTTTGTACATAGCGTACACCTAATGTATGAAATAATTCTGTGCTTTCTTACGCATATCCTATATAGCAATAAGTTTGCTGAAGTAGACTGCAATCATTCGACGACACTTTAAACATATGCTAACTATTTTTTATACTTAAGTACTATTGCTTAAATAGTTAATAAAACAGTAACATAATTTATATGTTATATTAATTATACAGTTGTTATAAGGTTTTTATAGCGTATTCCGGAGTTGATTTAAAATTCATCAAAAGTCTGATATACCATGACATTTTTAAAATGTAATCAAGGTATTTAATCTATGGCAGCGTTAGCTAAATTAAGTTAAAATTAGAATAAGTTTGTAGTTTTATGTTAGTGTTTGAGTTCAACTATTGCTAAATTTAAATATATTATATTATGTACTTATATACTGTATAGGTAATTCATATACCTGATATACCTAGTATTTATAATTTATGTATATAGTATATATATATTTATAAAAATTACATAATCGTTGTGCACAATAATGAATTATTAAAGTTTATAATATGTACATAATGTACGTTATTTTGTTTTCACGGGTATGGAAAGAAAAGTAAAATCTTTAGTATCTACTTAATTACAAATTAAACGTTACCTGCATGTTGCATAATCCTGCATGCAAACGCGATCTGTATTATATTGTTGTCCATATTACTGGAAAATCGCATTATGAAGTTTTGAACTAAAGATTGAAAAGGTTACAAAGTGTTAAGTTTATAACTAATTTATTTAATTATCTTGGTAATCAATAGCGTAGGTACACATCATTTGATGTGGCTGTGTTGGTGGTGGGTGGATGGTTACAATCCCCCTAATGTTTTTTACGATATAAAAACGTGAAAATGATTATTACTTTATCCAATAAGAAAACTTAAATTATGATTTTACGTTTTATTTTTATTCATTAATGATAGTTATGACTTATGAGTTTATTATCTTACTTAACTAACAAGAATTTGTGTGTATGTGTGTGTGTGTGTATTTATAAAATTATTAAAATACAATAACGTTAATATTAATATTCATTTATTTTTGATACAAATATTTTTATCTAATGAAAATTAGTTAGGTATAACTAAAAAAAATAATTTGATTTTAGTTAAAATAAAAAAACTTTCTTAAAAATATTTATTTAAGAAATATTTTCTGAGTTTTCAGAGTTTTTAATTATACCTACAATAATTTTATTCAGATTTTAAGTTATTAATATAATTTATTTACTATAATTTAACATAACAATTCAAGTGAAATTTTGTTGTTTGTATAATTTTATTAAGTAATATGGCATACCTACAATGGCTACAATTTATACATGATTAATACATACATTATTAATTAAAATATACCGCCTTGTAGAGATGTTTTGAGTCCACTTAAATTTTTTGAGTATATAAATACACAATTAAGTTAATTTTATTGTGTATAGGATTTTTAATATACCTATCTATATTAATATATTTGGTTTAAACTCTAACTATATTGAATAACACAATTAAATTTTTAACCTATAACTATGATTCGTTGTCGCCATATCTTATTTTGATGTTTAAAAATGTTATGGCTCCAACCAGAAGACCTATATAGTTACGCCTATATTGTATGATGTATCTACGTTAAGCCGATAAATGTTAATGAAACACTAGTTTTATGCTTATAGGTTGCATAAACAAAAATAACATAATTAATATCTTATCTAATTTAACTTGTATCGTGCGCGTGGAATGTTCAGTTTATAATAAATTGTACCACACCTTATTTTATTTTATTTACAAAAGTCAAAAGAATTTTAACATGTGATAAGATAAATTTTTTGATGGGTACCTACAGTTATTAAATCATAATAAACTTTCATTTACCAATTTCATCAATATTCATCATTGATCACAAACTAATGATACTAAAATAAATTATAAATATAGATACCTATTATTCCGCTTATAATAATATCCGAAATTAAATTTTTAGTATTAATATTCCAAATGAAATAGTATAATAAAACATATATGCTGTGCATATATTATACTTATAAGAATACATAAGAACTGTTGTACTTAACAGTACAAGTACAGTACAACATTAACAGAATTATAGAACAAATAAGAATTGTATTTTTAAATTTTAATTCAAAAGGAAAACTGCAATTAATTTTGTACATTTTACAGAAAATGACGACTATACTGAATACTGAATAGCATATTATTATTACAATATATTATTTAAATATGCACAAAAAATCAGTTTAAACTGATGTAATAACCGGATATGCCACCATAATCTTTGTTTGTTTTTTCTTATAAAAATTGGATAATAAAATTGCCTCCGTGTGTATATTTCTATTTCCTAAACTAATATTTTTCACTTGGCTTAATTTGTAAGGAATTCTTAGTTGTTTACTGTAATTTACGGGGTTTTATGGCGTGAAAAAAAGATAAGCTTTTAAAAAAGTACCAATAAAAAAGGTTATGAAATAAAAAATTGTAAGAACAAAAAGAATGATGCAATCGCTATTTTATTCTTGCTTCTCTACATTATTTAAGGGCAGAAAGACATATTATAATATTACTGAAGAAATAATAAATTAGGTCAAGTATTAAACGTATGTGTTATAAATTAAGTTATCTTTTATCATCAAAATATAACTTTATACAATAATGTTTTTAGGTATTTTTTCCTGAAATTTGAAAATGTAAAATCAAGGGATGCCTGCACGATACATATGATTTGCAGTAGACTGCCGATAAATAACGACATTATATTACCTCTCCATACAGGATACAGTTGCATAAAGCAAATACCTGCAATATGCTCTCTTGAAAAGTTAAACAATATGTAAACATACATATAGGTAGCTACACTACTTAAGTAAGTTAGTATAAAATAGTTAGAAGTGTTAACCTAAGTGTAAGGAAGTTTTTTTTTTTGTAACGGTTATTGTTGCAACGAGGTTAATTATTTTTACCTAAAAGTAATATATAATAGCAAATTGAAAACCGTGTAATTAGTGTTATTTGTTTAGACTAGCCTATAGAAAATAAATGTCCATACGTCATAGACCCAAACTCCTCCGGGTTCTTCCTAGCCTATATTATATATATATTTATGTAAAAGAGATGTTTCGATATTTTAAAAAACATACTTATAAATAAAACTTAAAATATACATAAATAATATACACAAACATATGTATTACTTTAACATATATACCTATGTGCTTGGACAACTAACTCCTCTTGTAATGTAGATTTTCAAGTACACAGCATAAACAAAAATAATCAGTTACTAAAAAATATAATAGAATTAGTTGTCATGTTCATAGCTGTTTATGTGTACGAATAAGTCGAATACTCGTATTAATAACAATGATATATATATATATATATATGTATACATACATGAGTGTAAACAATGAAAGCTTTACACTTTGTAAAATCAAACGCTATAGAACAGTTATTAAAATGTTTAATTACGATTATACTCTTAGTTTAAATGGTATAAAACTATAGTAATATAATCCGGTTTACATTGGAAAAAAACGAAACAATAAAAATACAAATAAAGAAATCCATTAAAAACTGCATGATTAAATACATCATATAAAGAACTAATATGAATGAAGTGGGCTATCGATTGAAATAGTATTTGGTATATTTAGGAAAATGATTTAGACTAATATCTAAAATTTTATGATACCCCAAATCACGACCGTCAAAACTTTCAACAAAAATAATATTTTGGAATCTAAAAAATAATAATAACCACTATTGTTAGTGGATTTATGACTAATATAAACTCTCTATGTCTAATATATTTGCATCTATGGATATTATATTTGCATCTATGGCTAATATATTTGCATCTATGGCTAATATATACCCTCTATGGCTAATATATTTGAATCTATGGCTAATATATTTGCATCTATGGCTAATACATACCCTCTATGGCTAATATATATGCATCTATGGCTAATATATACTCTCTATGGCTAATATATTTTCATCTATGGCTAGTGTAAACCCTCTATGGCTAATATATACCCTCTATGGCTAATATATTTGCATCTATGGCTAATATATTTGCATCTATGGCTATTATATTTGCATCTATGGCTAATATATACCCTCTATGGCTAATATATTTGCATCTATGGCTAATATATACCCTCTATGTCTATTATATTTGCATCTATGGCTAATATATTTGCATCTATGGCTAATATATTTGCATCTATGGCTAATATATTTGCATCTATGGCTAATATATACAATCTACGGCTAATATTTTTGCATCTATGGCTAATATATACAATCTACGGCTAATATTTTTGCATCTATGGCTAATATATTTGCATCTATGGCTATTATATTTGCATCTATGGCTAATATATACAATCTACGGCTAATATTTTTGCATCTATGGCTAATATATTTGCATCTATGGCTAGTGTAAACCCTCTATGGCTAATATATACCCTCTATGGCTAATATATACCCTCTATGTCTATTATATTTGCATCTATGGCTAATATATTTGCATCTATGGCTAATATATATGCATCTATGGCTAATACATACCCTCTATGGCTAGTGTAAACCCTCTATGGCTAATATATACCCTCTATGGCTAATATATTTGCATCTATGGCTAGTGTAAACCCTCTATGGCTAATATATACCCTCTATGGCTAATATATTTGCATCTATGGCTAATATATACCCTCTATGTCTATTATATTTGCATCTATGGCTAATATATTTGCATCTATGGCTAATATATACCCTCTATGTCTATTATATTTGCATCTATGGCTAATATATTTGCATCTATGGCTAATATATTTGCATCTATGGCTAATATATACAATCTACGGCTAATATTTTTGCATCTATGGCTAATATATTTGCATCTATGGCTAATATATACAATCTACGGCTAATATTTTTGCATCTATGGCTAATATATTTGCATCTATGGCTAGTGTAAACCCTCTATGGCTAATATATACCCTCTATGGCTAATATATTTGCATCTATGGCTAATATATACCCTCTATGTCTATTATATTTGCATCTATGGCTAATATATTTGCATCTATGGCTAATATATTTGCATCTATGGCTAATATATACAATCTACGGCTAATATTTTTGCATCTATGGCTAATATATTTGCATCTATGGCTATTATATTTGCATCTATGGCTAATATATACAATCTACGGCTAATATTTTTGCATCTATGGCTAATATTTTTGCATCTATGGCTAATATATTTGCATCTATGGCTAATATATACCCTCTATGGCTAATATTTTTGCATCTATGGCTAATATATTTGCATCTATGGCTATTATATTTGCATCTATGGCTAATATATACAATCTACGGCTAATATTTTTGCATCTATGGCTAATATATACCCTCTATGGCTAATATATACCCTCTATGGCTAATATATTTGCATCTATGGCTAATATATACCCTCTATGTCTATTATATTTGCATCTATGGCTAATATATTTGCATCTATGGCTAATATATACAATCTACGGCTAATATTTTTGCATCTATGGCTAATATATTTGCATCTATGGCTAATATATACAATCTACGGCTAATATTTTTGCATCTATGGCTAATATATTTGCATCTATGGCTAATATATACAATCTACGGCTAATATTTTTGCATCTATGGCTAATATATACAATCTACGGCTAATATTTTTGCATCTATGGCTAATATATTTGCATCTATGGCTATTATATTTGCATCTATGGCTAATATATACCCTCTATGTCTAATATATTTGCATCTATGGCTAATATATTTTCATCTATGGCCAGTGTAAACCCTCTATGGCTAATATATTTGCATCTATGGCTAATATATACCCTCTATGGCTAATATATTTGCATCTATGGCTAATATATACCCTCTATGGCTAATATTTTTGCATCTATGGCTAATATATACCCTCTATGACTAATATATTTGCATCTATGGCTAATATATTTGCATCTATGTCTAATATATTTTCATCTATGGCTAGTTTAAACCCTCTATGGCTAATATATTTGCATCTATGGCTATTATATTTTCATCTATGGCTAGTGTAAACCCTCTATGGCTAATATATACCCTCTATGGCTAATATATTTGCATCTATGGCTAATATGTTTGCATCTATGGCTATTATATTTGCATCTATGGATAATATATATGCATCTATGGCTACTACATACCCTCTATGGCTAGTGTAAACCCTCTATGGCTAATATATACCCTCTATGGCTAATATATTTGCATCTATGGCTAATATATACCCTCTATGGCTAATATATTTGCATCTATGGCTAATATATATCCTCTATGGCTAATATATTTGCATCTATAATAATAATTAATTATTCAATTTTGTAATAATAATGATTACATTTAAATTTTCAATTAATATTTAAGTTGATACCTACTCTCTATAAGCAATATCTTGTGGTAAGAGTAGGGAGTCTTAATATACAATAATTATTACAATAATTTATACACAATTTTCCAATACATAATATTTATATAAATGTGAATACAAAATAACCGAAACAAGTCCTAAAAATATAACATATAAAAATAGGTATTATTATAAAGGCTGATATTATACAAGATTTTCAAAGAACTACATATACATATATTTTAATATTTTTTTAAATTTGACATCATTATTGATCAATTTGATATTTATTCGTAGTCGATGAAATAGGTTTATCCCTCTGTTTATATAATAATTACTTACCAATACTAACTAAAAACTAACTAAAAATCATGACTAAGCGCACATCATTACATTTCTAATAACATAACTTATAATAAGATTTGCTCGAGATAAATTTAAAGTTTTCTTACAATTTAAATATTGCAATTACATCAATAACTAAAATTTGTATAATATTATTTTTCTAAAGGCACTAGTTTCCTTATTACCAATGCTATGTAGCTCGTTTACGGTATAATTTTGTCGATTACTATTTACTTCACTTATTTATTATATACTATTATGCAATTAGAACTATCGTTAATTCCTTGTATAATAGTATTATATGTACGTGGTCATACTGCACAAACTTTTGTAGAATATTTTAATTATCAAAATCTAATAATAACTGATTTAAATATTTTACGAATTTCGTGAAGATGCTGTTTTCAGTTTTTCACACATTATTCGGAGGTTTGTTCAAAATGGTAGGTAATGTATTTACCGATAGTAATAATAACAATATTATAATGTGTTTGCTCAACATTCAATATTTAAAGTACAAAACAAATATTATACATGAATTCCACAGGTCAAAACGTTATAAATAGATTTTAAAATATACATAATAACAGGTACGAGGGTATTGTGTGACAGTAGATACTATTAGACACATCGGTAAACGAATTTATTCCATTTAGCCCACGGTTCAATGTGATACGCGTGCTAATATTACAATAATAATAGACAATAATGATGTGTACGGTGTATCTGTGCATAATTAGTTTTATGAATATACGCGTGATAGCTACAGCCAGCGGTGGGACGGTTGGACGAAGAAAAAAAAATTTACAAAAGTCATAATAACCCAACAAATATTATATGCGTACGATGCATGCGTGCGATCAACCACGTACGCGGTATGCGTGCCAACCTTTTATTATTATTATAAATAATATTATAAGTCACGATACGATGACGCGTCACCCGAGTGCTATAACTTCTATAAGTTATAAGCTATTGTCTACAAAAATGAAAAATGCTATAAACTGTCACTGTGGAGTATGGACGATTGACATTATAGGACGAATCGAGCGACAGACGTGAATTTATTCCGGAAACTAATATTTACGTTTACTCGATTTTGTCACTTTGGCATAAAACAGCATACCTACGTTTAATTAATATTTTAAATAAAATAATAATATAATTAAACTAAAAATTGATAAAACGATGGCATTAATGTATACTGCTTAGGTATATATCCATAAATTAAAAATGTAGGCAAGTGGATACAGCTCTATACAGAAGAATAATATTTTTGAATATTAAGAAAATAATTATCATCATTATTTATCGTTTAAATAAGCAATTTCTTTCAAATCAAAACTTAAATTGTGTATAACAAATAACTGCCTTTAAATATTCAACCATTCCCATTTTTGAAAATTAAAGCATTTTATCGACAACTTATCGTGTAACTCGTTAAAAAAAAACACATTTTCTTGTAAAATCAATACATTCATTTTTCCGCTCAAAAACTTATATCATTGAATACCAACAATAATAGGTAAAAATACATTCATTTTTATAAATCAGTTCTAATTCAAATAAATATTATAATTAATTCAAGGACAATAATATTATATAACTATATTAATATTTTAATTTTGAAGTGAAACTAATAAATAATAATTAATTACATTATTATTTACTCAATTTATATTTGATAGCTAATATTGGTAGTCTTTATGATTTACGGGCATTTTCTGGCTACCTATAGCACGTATTTACATTATGTCATTATTGTAGATAAGTAAGTGCGGTAACAAAAATCGAACAAATAAGAATTTATAAACTTACATTTATAATTATATACTAAATTTAAACTTTTAAACCTACTTAACTAATAAGAACAACTATATGTAGGTATGTATTATTAGCGTACTACTTTTTACTAATTAAGACCAATGACGATTATAATGTCAGCTTTAAATGTTTAAGAAAATCATTTATGTTACCATTGATTTTATAATATACAATAATTTTTACAATCCCAGTTAATTTCAAAAAAAATAATTTTATGTTATCAGAAAATTGAAAATGTTTTATTTCTTAATGTATTATTTAATAAATAGATGCCCCGGAGGAAGCAATGCGAAAGCGGTCCCCTCCCGGTCGTCGATTCAATTCAAAAAAAAAAAAAAAAGATAGGTAGACGTTTCTTAACCAGTATAATTAATTAATAGATTGTAGATTAATAGAAACTTGTGAAACTCATTAAAAATAATGGGTGATCTACTTTTTCGCCAAAATTGACCTTTCTGTTTACCGCCAGTACAAAAATATATATTTCCTTTAACCGCCACCACAAATTTCAGTTTCTATATTTTGGTAACCCCTTGGTAATTATTTTTAAAATAACAAAAATAATTAGGTAATAAATTTTTAATTAAATATATGATTTTACAAAAAACAAACGTAACAAATGTATATCGGCATATTTCTCCTCTTTTATACTGGTCAATTAAATTCTGGTTTTTTTTTTATCGTCTTAAAATTTGGTTTCGTGGTGTTTTTTATTCACCGACGCTGCTTATTTTGCAATATATAAGTTCTAAAGATGCAAGTGCTCATAGTTTTGGAGGATAAATACAATCTTCAGAATATATGTTTCAACAAAATAATCAGCAAATTTTTGTAGTCTTTTATTGATCGGATACTCGCTCATAAAGTCGTCGGTGAATAACAATCACTTTGTTTTTTTAATATTTAATTAAAAATTGATTACCTAATTATTTGTGTTATTTTAAAAATTATTACCAAGGGGCTACCAAAATATAGAAACTGAAATTTGTGGTGGCGGTAAAAGAAAATATATATTTTTGTACTGGTGGTAAACGAAAAAGTCGATTTTGGCGGAAAACGATGATTTCCAAAATAATAAGTTGTCTTCATTCAGGTAAAAAAAAAAAAAACAGAATTTAAAAAAGATTATTAATATTAAATGAATATGAGCAAACAACAAAAATAATATATATTATTAAATTAAGTACTTTAACTAATACCTAAAATACCTTATTCGGGCGAGCAACTATTATTGTAACATTATACGTCTATTATACCAAAGAGCTGTCGCCTTACCAGCTTGGATCCGTCAGGACAGCAGTGTAGCAGCGCAGGTCTATCATATTATTATTATTATACATAATATTATATTATATTATTATATTATGTAAAAGAAACCGTTTTGTTCGGTTTCCTTTTAATTATTATTATTATTTCGCGTACGGGCCCGCATTATTTATTATTTGTTCTATATATATATATTTGTATTCATATATTGTTAGATGTCCAGCGTGCAGCATCCGTTGCACTAATTATATTTATTTCGTTTGCTCTAACATTTATATTATTGTATTACTTATACCTAATTTTTTATACCTTGGGGGTACCCTTCTCTATCCCAGCATCCCTCGAATCGTTGCCGTCAACCGCACCAATCGCAGGAGCGGCTTCGGCGCAAACAGCCTTTTCTGTGCAGCAATTAAGGTACTATTAAGTTGTTTTATTCTTATATAAGTTCTTTGAAGGACAAATGATTTTATCAGATCTTCTGGCATGTCATAACATTTTTTCTTAATTAACTTTGTTAGTCTTTTTACAATATTAGTTTCAGAATTAATTTTGTCTTTGTGAAATTTCTTAAAAATGTTTTTAAAAATGTATTGTATTTATTTTTCCTTGGCTGTGACTTATTAAATTTATTATTTATTGTAATTGTATTGGACCAAGTGGTCATTTGTATTATGTTTTATACACATTATATTATATATTATTTATTTGTATTAATTATTATTTGATTATATTGCAAACCAGATAGTTTATTTTGTTATTTTTTATTCCTATTTATTTAATTTTTTATATTATTATACAGTCCACAAATTACTCCTTTTATATAGCTACAAGGCTCGTCAACTATTATTGTGGTCACCTTATGCACCAACACTGTGTATCCATAGACATATAATATAATTCTATTATATGTCTATGTATGTATCAACCTCACAGACTTCTATATAGAAATCTATATTCTATGATCCACCTTGATGTCGGTTACGTAGTGGCTAACAATAAATGATAACATTTGATACCATTATAATATGTCGGTTACGTAGTGGGTCCTGCGGTGGGTATCGATATTAGGAGGCGGCAGTGACGGTAGCAGTGGAACCTAGTATAGGGAGGCGGTTGTTCCAGAACATACATTTTCCACCTACCGACTTTTACATTTTGAATAATTTAATGAACAATAATTTTATTGATATAATAATGACTTCGTTTTGATTTAATTTTCAGAAAGTTGAAATGGAAAATCAAGTGATTAAACATGAAAAAGAGGTTAAAAATATAAAACATCAAATAAATATAATATAAAATGAATTGTTAAAAAAAGAAAATGATGAAAGAGCAATGAATATAGTAAAATATTCAATAGGAACGACAGCCATTCTTTACTACGTTTTTAAAAAAATTACAACTATTTTTATAAAATAAATTAAATTGAATAACTTCTTATCACCTCTTGTTGGGTATCCAGCACATAGTAAAATTCGAAGTACTTAATCCAAAAAAAATGTCCAAAGAAAACATAGATGAAAATATTATTTCTATTCAAAATTTATCAAAATTGTATAATGTTGATGTAGATGAAGTAGATATAGAAGTAGAATACCGTTCATTTTGTTTGGTTTATCATCAAGTATACAATGAAATTGAACCATTAAAACTAAATGAAGTATTAACGTTTATGATATCCCAAGACATGGTTTCTTCTTATCCAAATTTATATACTTTGTATAAAATATTTTATACTCTTCCAGTCAGCGCCCAATCGGATAATATTATGAGTTTAGAGTTACGCCGACACTCACAAAAGGCGCAGTATTGCGACTGTACTGGCAGTCAACAGTTGGCTGGCCCTTACGCGTACAATACTGACCATAATTTTAGCCAGTACTACACCAGTACTGGAAAATCAGCACTGGTAACTTAGTGGCGACCTAGTACTGCCAAATTACGGGCCACTATCAATATACTAGCTAAGGCCAGTTAGGGTTTGTCGTAGTTGTGCCAACTGCCAATGTTATCGCATATCACAGGCCCTAATCGATATGCCAACAAAAACCATTCACTGTTCCTAGTTAATTTTAGGCTTGTTCTAGAGTCTAATACCTGTTTTATAGTTTTAAATGCGACCTACCCCAGGTACTTTGTGCTTTTATTTAATTGTTTTTAAAACAGTGTTTTATGTTTTGCATAGTCTTTATGTCAATGTATCAATGGTGTTACCTACCTATAAAGTATTTTAATAATATAGGCATTTCAAATTAAATAAAAACAATTTTTTTCAAAATCTTATAGATTTGTCTGAGAAAATAAATGTTTCTTAATATTGTTAAATTACTAAATAAGATATGTTAAAATTTCAAACTGACTTGACTATCAGCATGATATTTAATACATATCCAGAAAAGATAAGATTTTATATACAATATTTAATCCTCTGCCAAAACCATTCACTGTGTTGAGTATACTCGTAAAGTCGTAAATAACTTTTATTGTGAACTATATTACGATCTCAATCTTAGGTCATAAATTATAGTTCAATATTATCAATAAAAATTAAAAATTATTTAGATAATATATTGTTTTTTAACTATATGCGTGTAATGTAAACATTTTTAATCATATTTTTATTTTAAATATAAAATTTTTTAAATAAACAACACAATTTTATTATTATACAATAGGTAATTAAACAATTAAGGTCAATAATTTATATAAAATATGAACTAAAAATTATCAATGTCAATAGTTTTGACTCGAATTCCAATATGATTTTACTATAATCAGTATAAACCTATGTGGCAATGTCTTACACTTTTTGAATTTAAAAACAATGTCATACTATAATATTTAATTAACAATATAACGATGTACAAATAAAGAAAGTTGATGCAATAGCTGGGCGGTGTAGAATTTAAGAGTTCGATTTTTAATTTATAATGCTCATATAATATCGTTGTAATACTATTACCTACCTATAAATATGACAAGACGCATGTTATACTCTTAAACGTGACCAATCATTAAATATGCATTTTTCAACGGGATATAAAATATATGTATAATATACATGTACAAATTCGTGTTCAATCGTATTTTAGACAAATCCGTGGTCTGCAGATAATCCTTTTGTATGTATCTAACATCTATGCGCAATTTTTTTGTACTATACACTTAAATAGAATAATAGTTAAAAATTAAAGATAAGTAAAAAAAAAAAAAAACGCGCTAAAACGATGAAAATATGTGTGGAATAATTATGTTCGATGTGTGATTTTCTGGAAATATATTTGAACCTAAGCTAAGTTTTATAATATATAAAACGATTCAGCGTGTAATTATGTATCAGAAATATATAAATTCATAGAGTTGGGTTACCAACGTGTTTGGTAGCTAACGTGTAAACCAAACTACCGATATGGTTTTCATAACGATAGTACAAGATTTGGATTTTTGGTGAATTTTCAAAGCGGACATACAAAAAATAAGAATGTTCTCGAATGAAACATTTCATTATTTGTGTAAAACGATAGTACTCGTCCTTAGAAAATCGTATATAAAATCAGGCACACACTATATAAAATTCCGCACCCTTTACATACACAAATATACAAGCGCGTCCTATGGTTGGGTTGGGTGGGGCGTGGTAAATACGAGTATGAAATATTTAATAAAATGTAATATATAATATATATATGTGTATCTACATAATAATAAAATTTGAAAATAAAACATTATCATTTATCAGAATATAAAAAATGGAATATAGCGGTAGGCCACCAATGCACAATGAGAACGCAGTCTCCGTGATATTTGTAATAGGTTCACCAAACTCGCAGGTATAGTAGCCCGGAGTACTTGCTATAAGCTGTATAAGTTTCAAAAAAAAAAAAATCAAATGCGGCGAAAAAATAACAGTATATTACGGCCCACATTATTTCGGAATAAATAACAAAGACTGTATGTGTCACTCATGCGAATTTAAAGGGATTGGACATTATCAAGTAAATAAACAAGGTGCCGGTTATATAATGTAAGAAGAAGACTGCAGTGAAGAAAGGACGCCCAGAGAAGTTGTTTATACGGGTAATATATGTGGACAAATTTTTGTCTACAAATGTTGGTTGGGGAGACACATTGCGTCCCATATGGATCCGATTCATAAATGTACACATTGCGACAGGGTTTTCAATAGGAAAGATACCCTGAACAGACATGTACGAACTGTCCATGAAAAAATAAAGCATTCGTGTGAAATATGCGATGCTAAATTTACTATTATTATATATAATATATATATATTAATAAACTCATGCCAAAACTAGACACATTAACAGGATTCATAGCGAAGAGGATACCACAATCCATTGTCCAAAATGTCCTTCGACGTTTTCTTGCCAACTAGATCTAAAATACCACGATAACTTAAAGCACACTTTCACGACACCGTATAAATATAAAGAATGCAAATCAAGGATTTGAGACACCTTATTTGCTCCACATTCATGGAAAATCACATGATAAGCAAAGCAACGATCGATAAGTAAGGAATTGTACAGGAATTCAAGTGTAAAATTATTTGTTTCGTGTGTTGTTTTATTTATAAATTATTGTAAGTATCATAATATTTCATAAATAATATTTAATATACGTAAATTATTTTCATATTATTGATTAGAAAATAGAAAAAAAAATGTCAAGGAAAAGTGTAATTGTTTCATGTGTTTATGGATTGGAAAAGTTAAAAAAAAAGTATGGTTTATAAAAGTAATTGAATTATTTTCATGTTTGGAGGTATAAATATAATTTACTTGTTACTTGTACTTTTTGTATAAAAAAAAGAAAAATTTAAAAAAAATGTAATTTATTAATCAAGCAGTGATCCGTGGTGTTTTAATTATTAAATTAGTTATGTAAGCCCCAAGCAGTTAAAAACTTAAAGCACACTTTCACGACACCGTATAAATGTAAGGAATGCAATTAAGAATTTGAGACACCTTATTTGCTCCACATTCGTGGAAAATCAGATGATAAGCAAAGGAACGATCTATAAGTAAAAAATTAAACTTGGGTTTCATTTTAATACATCTAACATCATATTCGAATAGTATATAATGTCAATTTACTGAAATTCGGATGTTATTAACCGTAAATTAATTAATTATTTTATTATATACAGTTTGCCAATAATATTAAAAAATTATTTACTATATAATATAGCATAATTAATACCTTAAATACCTTTAATACGCACAAAGCGTATTTTTATGCTATTCCCCTAAATGAGTCCTGCCAGTTTATTTTTTAAATTATTTCATTTATATTCAAGATTATACATAAGTATATATTTTAAGAGTACGGAAAAACTTAAAATTAATAAACATCTATTTCACGCAAATATATAATATACCTATATGGATTATGGGTATATACTATATATATATTGGTAAAATCATTATTTTTGCTTCATTATATTTGACTCATTAGAGTAACTTTTTGTGGAAAAACTAACATCACGATTTAAAAAACTTTACTTTGAATCGGTGGTTAATATATTATTCACGATGGACTGAATAATCACCAACAAATATAAATCATACGTCGTACATTTCCACAGATAACTGTCAAAAAGCCGTTTAAATATATCAATATTATAGAATGAAAATAACCCCTCTGAATAAGAGGAAAGTGCCCATTAGAGTTGACTGTTTTAATTTTTAATAATATATAGGTACACAATAATTTATGTCTTCGAAAGAAGAACTTTACCTTCTACAAATTATGTACTGCTGTATAAATTGTAATAACCAATAATGTTTTAGAAAAAATTATAAATGTTAGTAAATGTAAGTTCGTAAGCTTTATACTATTTGAAGTAATTTATGCAAAGTAAAAGCAAATACAACGTACGAGTATTATAATTTATACTAAAAAAATGTAATAAATTGGTATAAAATTAGAGAAACGTTATCTGTAAAACTAGCAAGACATTGCATTTATTCTACAATGTAACTAATAATTATACTTATTAAATGGCTATAGTATAATAAAATTGGCTAACCATTCACAAATCACAAATATAAATAAATCATGTTAAGTAATGGGTTTTTTCTTATTAAATATGACTATCTTAAAATTCTTAAATAGTTCTTTAATACACTTTTCTATAATATTTTCGTAATTATATTATTGTTTTTACAATAGGTCCTAAATTTTTCGCTAATATATTTAAATACAACCTTTTGGCAGACTTGGGTAAAATACTTTTTAAAATTATTTTGAATACATATTCCAAATACTTAAAAAAAAAGTATTCAGAATATATATTTGAATACTTCACAAAAAGTATTCCAAATATTTTTCGAATACTTTTTTTAGTAGATTTAGATTTCAATGACAAAAACATATTTTTTTCAATTCATTGTTCATAAATGAATATTATAATAATCTCGTTTTATTTATAATCATATACAAGTGCTAAAACTTCAATGACGAAAAAAGTAATGAAATTATTTTTTAAGTGTGGTGGACGTCTAAAAAGTATTTAGAATACTTGTAAGAAGTAATCAAAATACCGTATTGAATACTTTAAAAAAAAAGTATTCAAAAAGTAATCGGAATACTAACCAAGTCTGTCTTTTGGTATAGTTCACTACATTTAAAAAAGACATTTGATGTAACTATATAAGTACAGGTATATTAAATTATTTATAAATTTTATATTTTTATTAGAATTAAAAATGTCTTTAAGTAGGAAATTAATTTACTATAAATACATTTTAATAAATTCATTTTGTTCCTAATATTTTAACAATTTATATTTTGCATAACGTATAAAAATTTAACAATCATAAATCAGTAATTTTTAAAATCAACTAGCAAGACTAATCTTAAATCAGGGTACTCTTAACATTGAAAGAGATGTTGTCAATTTATTAAAAAATTATAATATAAATTTGTATTAAAATAAAACTTAAGATGTTGATTAATATATTTGTTAATACATAGGTAGATAGAATTATATAAAATATAAAACCTATTATTATACCATTAAATTTAATGGATATAAATGAGTAATACTTGCAGTATGTTTTTGATCAAAATTCTTCTTAGAGATTAATGCAAGTTATGTGACTCATTAAGAAATTAACATCTAATAATCGAGGATTTAGTGTGCTTTTGGATAAAAATGTATTAAAAACCGTCAATCGACATCCAACAAAAATAGAAATAGTTTAGGTATATACAGTGTGTTCGCCAATTTAGGGAACACTGAATTGGTAAACTCACTGTACCTATATAATCTTAAAATTTAAATAAAAATGTCCATGTCGAAAAAAGTTATAATTAAATAAAGTAAAATGCATTATAATGTTGTTATAACAACTGAATTGTGATGAGTTAAAATATGAATTATGTAATAATATACCGAGGGTACAGGGTAGTCAAAACACTAAAGGAACCCATTAAAGATATTTATTATACCTAGCATTATTTTTTCGATTGATTAAATACCTACGCTTTTTTTAATTTAAAGCCGATTGTGTCTAATGCCGTAATCCGTGACATATTTCAGCATCTTTTAATGCAAATATGCTCATGAAATCAACTATAATATGATATTCAAGTTTTGTTGCCTCAATACCTAATATTGGAAAGTTTTAAAATAAAGTTCAACTGCCAAATAATGATTATGCACAATTGTTAATAATACATAAGCTCCAAATATAAATACCTATGTCTAAAATAGGATTATTCGTTAAAGTAACTAAGTTTTATACTTTTGCAGTGTAAATACTGTTAATATATTAATATTAATATTACAATGGTATTAAGTATGTTCAATTATTATTTATTATGTTTTGGATTTTGGATAATAAAAATAAATATTTTAAATGTAGTACCTACTTGTAATCTATTCATGTCCATCAAGTTCTTTCCTCGGTGTCACGGATATTTATGGAAATTCTGTAAGCTATGAAACATTCTGAAATTAAATAAATCGGATTTGCATAATAAAACTTCTAATAATTAATAATGAAATATTTTTACTCATCTGAACATATTATATAGTCATTGTCATACAAAATAACAAAATCGTAAAATTTGTATTCAGCCAAACTCTTTTTATGTTTTTAACCAGAGAGTATAACAATATCCTTAAAGTGAATTGATCTGTTATCATTCTTATAATCTATGTTTAATAGATGAGATAACGAATTTATAATCGATCATCGGATGGTTGTAGTAGTGGACTTCAAGGCTCAATAATAGCATATTTTTATGCATTTTAGAACTTCTAAAAAGAATGTTCTTCATCTGAACGATTTGTAGATACATGGGTGTAAACACGGGGGGATATGAGGGATAATCCCTCATGACTTTTTTTATGTATATTTTGTATTACATTATACTGATAATAGAAAAAATAAAACAATTTTTTTTTACGAAAATTAGCTAGTTTTTTGGGGTAATAATATCGCCCCCGATGAAAACCCCTGTCTACACCACTACAGTGTTAGTATATTAGATAATAACATTATCAAAAGTCAAGATCACCGTTGTTAGAATAAAGTCACAGAAATATTTTTATTACTTCATAAAAGATAACATTTTACATTTCTGATAAATCTAATGTAACATATTATTTGTATTATTTTAGTTTTTAAATACGAGATATATAAATAATTTTAATTTGTGATACTTTACATATCATTATTCTATGACTTTCTCCCTCCGTAAAATTGATTGGCCATTACTAGGTTATTATAAAGGCTATACTATTAAGTGTTAATATAACACAAATCGTATATTATGTTCATAAAATTAAATTTATAAATAGAAACTTAAAACTAGTACGATCATCGTGTTTTTGTTCACGTCGTTAACCCATTATAAATAATGCTTTACAATTAAACCCTAAACATTTTTTTATATAAAATCCTAAATTCACCAGTCATGAATCGCAAAAACAGCAAATATTCTACAAGTTCCAAGCACGGTTTGCTGTAGCATTTCGAGTAACTAGCTTAAGCTTAAGTAAACAGCTTTAGTGTGGCTATTTATCCAGGATTGTTTGGGGTGTTTTATACTTTTATTGAACAAAAATGTAAAAAAAGCCTTTGTTTTTTTTATTGTACACTGTCAATATTTTATCAAACAACATAATAGCATATAATATTATACTCTTGGTACGTCATTCATTCATTCCGTAATAGATGAATAAAAAAATTACCGTTGTCTCACAAAAAAATAAAAAAAAATATCGAGGTGTAAGCGATATTTTTGAAGAGGTTCATCTAGTCGTTTTAGCAGAGTGGCGCTTTTGCCCCTTTCACTTCTCTTATCCATAAAATCATACGGCGGCGGCATAATATGCAGGATACCGCGGATGTCAGCCGTTTCGCGTGTGCCGGCGACGGAGAGCAGCGGTTGCGAATAATATAATATTATGTATAATAATATAAACTAAAACCAATTTCAGTTGTTTGTCCGAGTTCAATTCGCGCAAGTGTTGTACGCGTAGTCAGTAGGGACGGCGGCGGCGCATAGGTCGAGTAATTAAGTTCAATTGACGATCCGCGAGCGCGAGAGTATAATATTATAATTGACGACCGTGGACGGAAATGTCTAATAACAACAATATAAATAGAAAAAACCTACGAATTGTAACGGACATTTTTTTAACGGTAACCTACTCTTCTTCGTGTTATGTTGTAACAAAAAAACAACAATATTAATAGATTATTTAATATATTGATAAGTACACAGTTAAAAATGAATACAATGCTTTTTTTTTATTATTATTATTCAAAAACGACGCAAAATGTCTAAGTAAATAATCTGGTGTTTGATACTTTGATGTCAATCATAATATATGAATTTTAGACTTTTTGGTCACGTGTGTACGGATTAGGTTAATCTAACCCTTGGTTGTCGATAGCGTTACAAGTATAATATGTTAATACAAATACATGGTTTATAAGTATAATACTCGTTAACGGGTGGGGAACATTTATATAAAGTATGGTGGCAGGTTTAAGTAGCACCCGTTGACTTTTTAGACGTTTAAATCATTCCTAAACGACTCATCGAGCGTCCGTTGGTGCGCCGTTGGATCTTCTTGGTGCGGTTGCTGCTGCTGCTGTTGCTGCTGCTGCTGTTGTTGCTGCTGCAGTTGTTGCTGCTGCTGTTGTTGCTGCTGCTGTTGTTGTTGCTGTTGTTGCAGTGGCGGCAGTCCTCCCGCGATCGCCGTCGCGTTAACCATTGGTTCTTGTTGCTGATTGATGATCGTATTTTCGGTTTGCTAATAAACATAAAATCAAACAAATCAAAAATTCAGTAAGTTTTGAAGTCTGGAGAGGCAAAACAGTAAAAAAATTCAAGAATGTCAATTACTATACGAACTAAGTTCGGAGAATATGTATTATTATAATATTACCTATCATAATTACAGTAGAGTTAACTGATTCCGACGTAAACGCGTTAGACATCAAATATATATCAATCTAGTCAATCTATATTATACGGTTATTTAAAAAAGCATAAAAAACATTTATGTTTCCCACGAATTTTATTGGAACATCTGTTATTAATTTATATTTGAGAATGACAACCTTAAGCGAATAATATCAATGTAATATTACATCACAGTTTTTAACATGTCATATTGCATGTGTTGAAATTAATTTAATTTAAATTGATCGTAGTGTGATTGTTTTATCTTAAAAATTATGAATTTATTTATGTATTAAGTAATATTTTTTAAACAAATGATGCAAAAATATTTTATATAGGTACACACTGAGTAATGTATTAAGTTTGAATTATAACTCATAAGATATGTGGTAAATTATATTCAATTTATTAACTTTATAAATGGTGTACACAAACATCATAGTTTATCAATTTATTAATATGAAAATGTTTTACATAAATATAAAATGTAAGTACCGATATCTAAATTAATTTAACACACAGCGCATTTGAAGAAATTGTCCCTCCCATTTTAAGTATATCACAACCACTGCTGAATGCTATATCTACAATTATTTCTAACATATTATATAATAATTTTACATAGTTAAATAAATAAATAATAATAATATTACATCGAATAAACGAATTTATAAATATATACGACCGGACCACCAACTGTCTTTGTTTATTATTACCTACATTAAAAGTTATGGCTGTGGTACCAATAATAATATATTTGGCCAACTATATAATTTCGAATTTGTTTATAAATTATGTAGACGGTAATATTTTTGTGCAAGTGGGCTCCGTACTTATATAATAACAATATGTTGAGTACATCGTACCAATAATATATAAATCATAATATACCAAAATACAAATCAAGCGATTAGAAATGTATACTTCTGAATGTAAGATATTCAAAAAATATACTGCCTAATACATTAAATATATATTTTAAATTATATTTATAACAGCCGGCAAGAGGTACATATGAAATAATAATAATACATACACGAGATATATAAATAGTTTAATAGGTAGTTAAATGTAACGACGCATAAATAAGGCTGGGCGATATAAAAGGCTTACATGTTTTTTTTAAAAAAAAAGCAATACCAAAAATAAAAACCCAACACATGAGCTTCAACGCTTCTACACACCAATAAATATAATAGATGTATAAAAATGTTGTACTATGTGTACATTATTCTAAGGCAATGTGACCTTTTTAAAAGAGAACGCGATATTCACGTAAAAATATAGAACGAAAATAATATTCAGCATTTGTATTTCAAAATAACTTAAATAGTTAAATACACGTCTATTAGTTTATAACGTGGTTGTATACTACTAATATGAATAAGTTGAGAGTTACAGTTAAAAAAAAAAGCTATCATTGTAATGCAATCCCAGCAGAAGTTTATAAAATAATGTATAAAAATGGAAAAAATAAAATGCCTAATACAATATAATTTATCAAAATATTACATATTATCAATAAGGCTAAATATAATAAAAATGTACGTAATTAATTAATAATAATGTAAAATCGGAACCACCCAAAGGCAACAAAATTAAAATAAAACAGTGTTTGTGTTTTTAAAAGTATTTTATAAGTTCTGTTCAATATCGGAAGATTGAGTTTTTGTTCACTATTTCACTACATGAATCCGGCATAACGATTATTATAGTATAATTTAATGAAAAACATATAAATTAACTAAAATAAGAAATATCACAAAAAAATCAACCTCTAGCACTTAATTTAATATTATATACATATATAGAACACAAGCCTGTACTATTCAAGAAACTAATAAAAAGAACAATAATAATAAACGAAAAGCCAATTCAATTAAATTGAATCAATAAAAAAAAACACTCATAACATTATTATTGTATACAGAGTGGGCCATTGGGTTTTCACGTTCCTTCATAAACCGCTAAAAGAAAACACGATTATATACATCCAGCATCAAGTAAATTATTATATAATTAATATATTATGTGATTACTGATTACTTTAGATAGGTACGCTATGTATAAGTTGTGAATGTACGAGTGTCAGTATGAAGATTAAAATTAAACAATAATGGTGATACCGAATAGAAGCCGAAACAATTTTGCAAAAAACTGATAGTTTATGTCTTTTAATTTATTAAATAATACACCTTTGAATATTCAGCAGTAAAATTATAAAATTAAATATTTTTAGATTCTGAGCGAAGAAAAGAATATAATATTGATTTTACAGGTTTTTTTTTTTGTTTCTAAGGCCACTTTTTATAGTAAAAAAAATATTTGAGAATATACAAGTTTGAAGTATATTATTATTTTTTATACACACACGAAATTTTAAAATACAATATTTTCAGTAAAAATTAGTTTATTCAACTATATTACTAATAAGTAATAAAACAAATAGTTAAATAAATTACTTTAATAGCAATACCGGAATATATCGTAATTTTACAAAATATACGTAGTAAAATAGGCTTTACGTTTTTCGTATGCAATGATTTATTATTTAATTATTTACTTAAATACACACATTACAGTGACTTATGCAGTTATGCCTATCAATGCAAAGTACACTCGACATTTACTGTACAACAAAGCGGTTACCTATACTTTTCTTCTTCTTTGTTTATATTTAAATATTAAAATGTAACCCTATTAATTAATGTTGATGTCAATGTGTTCTAAAAATCATGAATATAATAAATTATAATTAATTAATCGTAAACAAGTACCTATATGTACTAAGTACTTAATACAATTAGTAAGTCAGACAAGTAAAAGATATATCATATATCTATATAGTCGATAAGGTTAAGAACGGTCAATGAAAATTTGTTAGATATGTTATTCGTATATTCTAAATAGCGGTTCTGAAAAAGATTTTAATGTACCAAAAATTCTTTAATTTTGTAGTTTAGTCAATTGTAATGATTTCCGATTGATATAGTACCTATACTTTACTGATAAGTGATAAGGATTTTTATAACAGATATTAACTGCTAAATGGTTAACATCTAAGACTTTGGGTTGTAGGTACTAGGTACTTGATAAAAAGTGAAATTACAGTTCTTTTTTTGGCGTGATTAATAATTTAATAATTATCTATTATGCGACCTAGATCTTTTAAAAGCTGAGGCGAGTGTCTTGCAGATATAGCTTTAAAGTGCATTCTTTGGAGACTTCATACATTATATTCGAAGGTACATTAAGAACTTTAAATTATTGATAGATTCGGAGCACACTCAAGAAACTCCCATAATAGTATTGTATATACCTAATATACCCAGGGCCTGATTAAGGAGTTGGTCACCAGTAGGCTAGGGTTAGCAAAAATTCTACATTCGTAAAAAAAAAATTTTTGTGGCGCCCCCAATATAACGTTGACCAATTGGCGCCCTAGGCTGTAGCCTACTAAGCCTATTGGTTAATCAGGCCCTGAATATACCAGTCTATATTAAAATCATTCAAGATTTTATAGAGGTTCTTATTCTGTAAAACTAGGATTAGCACACTCAGAAATTCGTAGAACTAACAAAAATGACAATTTTTTCAATAATATTTTTTGTTATTTAAGTCATATGGGTATCTTGATTTATATACTATTCAGTAAGTATGATTATATTATTTTATATATTAATTTCTACGTTTATTATAAAATCCTACTATAGAACAGAATGGTTATTCATAATATTATGTAAATGAATAGTTTATATTTGTACAGAAGAAACGAGTAAGTTTGTACCGAGTAGTATGCGAGGTATAAAGTAAGCCGCGATCGTCACGCGCCAAGCGGCTGTTTTTCGTCAGGGTTACTCCGCCTATTCTTACTATTTTACCGCCTATAAAGTAGTTTCAAACGACGTAATGTAGATTTTTTTTATTTAATAATGATAAAATACAAATAGCACAAATAATACATAAAATACAATTTTTTAATTTATCATATTATCTTCATCATCGTCTTCGTCATTAGAACTGTCGTCAGGATTCATTGTGATTAAAATAGGCTCTAAAATTTTGTCTCTTAAATCTTCTTTCACCAAATCGTGTTCTTGAATTTTATTGCAGTATTTTCCATATTTTGCCCAATCTTCTGCTGTTACTGCATCTAAAGCAATATTTACTAATACTTCTACATCTTCCATTTTGAAGTTTTCCGCGACTTTACCCTTAACTTGCTCCCAGATTAATGCCATTGGATTATATTGGCAGTGGTAAGGAGGAAGTCTTACCACTTCATGGCCCATTTGAAGTGCAATTTTGTCCAATTTATATTTTTTTTCTTTTGGCATCGCCAATTTGACTTTTTCCCGTAGTTCGCTTAATGTCTCTATTGGAGAAAAGTCTATAGATTTGTCTTTTAACCATTTTTGAACATCTGCCTTTCGAGTATTTTCCTTAGGATATTCTTCTGTTAAAGTAGAATGGTAGGCATTGTCCATCACAATTATACACGGTTCTTTTAAATTGCTCAACATATCTACAAACCATTTATGAAAAATGGTCGTGTTCATTTTAGAATGATAGTCTGCCTGCGATCCCGACTTGCAACGAAAAACCA
This sequence comes from Aphis gossypii, assembly GCF_020184175.1. NCBI lineage: Eukaryota > Metazoa > Arthropoda > Insecta > Hemiptera > Aphididae > Aphis > Aphis gossypii. Next base: position 56,655,201 of record NC_065531.1, on the reverse strand, counting down.
GTTTTGAATTTTTTATGAAACCAAATGAAGGCGACCCAGCATGACACACAATAAGCCGACCGTCCTTTTTAATGGGTTCTTTTAATCCTTCGGTGTTGTCGGAGTTTTGCCATATGTGCCCTCGCGTATTATTTTGGTTAATCCATGTTTTGTTTAAGTAAACTATTGGCCTTGGGTCGTTATTACGTCTGAACTCGTGCATTTTTCTCAAAAATTTAACCCGAGAACAAATAATATCATTTCGTTCCATTAAAAATGTACGTCCATCATTACATTTTTTGTATTTGAAATTTAAATCACGCAAAATATGTTGCAAGGACGATTGTGAACCCGAATAATTAATTTTTTCACGTAACGCTTCCAATATTTTTGCATTTGTTGGGTATTGACCATTATCATAAAAACTATGAACTGTTTTTCTAACAACTTCATTGTCAACATCGTCTAAGTTGGTCATACGTTTGGCACGTTTATAACTTTTCCTTGGAGATTTAAATGAAGACGGTTCGGCACCTAGTTGATTTTCACCCACAGATAATTTTTTCCCTTCAGCGCAAACTCGTTTAACACAAGCAAGACTTACGCCACACGCTTCAGCAGTCATTTCACGAGTTTTACGAAAAAAATTACTAATTTCTGGCTTACCTTTATCACCAGACAATGTTTTGAAATAATTATAAACATGAAAAATTACTTTTTTCGTTTGAGATTGTGTGTCTTGAAATGCCATTTTAAAAATATTTTTATATACGAGTAATTATTAAAGAAATAATTAAAATATCACAAACATTCAAACTTTAAAAGCGCGCACTTTAAAAACCAACCATGTAAGAACACGGGAAATATGATTCCAAACGTATATAATTAGTGAATAATAACACGTGTAAACTCGTATCACGAATGCCGAATGACTAACCAAACGTTGACAAGATATTGTGGTATACAACAGCTACAGCTATATGAAAAGAAATTGGTCTCCAAAATACAATGAATAGCACAATAAATTACCGCCTGCCGTTTTTAAAATGCACGCCAGCTGTTTCCATTGCTTTCAAACGTAGAACCCCTGAAACCAGGAAAAATGACCGCTTGGCGCGTGACGATCGCGGCTCACTTTTCGTCTCGCGTACTATTATACTTACATCATATATGGCTAAATTTATTGCTCAACTGCTCAAAAACTGATGAAACCTATAGTGCTTTTTTTAGCTAGCATAACATCTAAAAATGTAACAATAACAACATTCGATATAACATCCATTTTATATTGTAAAACTAAATGGAATGAATACAAGAGTAGATCCATAAATCAGCGAATAGTTTGCTCTACAGATTCAAATAATATTCAGGGTTTCATTTGCACAAACCTTACTGAAATACATACATTTCTGTATACCTTATACAACAGACTGCAGTATTACAGTGATAAGCATATTGACACACGTATATATTATGAATTATATGTGACTGTATAATTCACGGCCGAGTAAATAATTATAATATATTATGTTGTACTGTCATACTGCGTATTATCATATTAAGATATCACGGGGGTGTTTATTTGGCAATAACAGTTTCTATATAATAAACTAAATAATAAATACAAATGTACAAATGTATAATATAGTATATATTATGTATTTATGTGCATTGTGCATATAATACAATATTATTATAAACATTAACACGTACACAAAATTTAATATTTACGTATGATAGTGTCTTGTATAATATTCTTAAGAAGAAGGGGCCCAAGATTAATTGTTAATTGCTAAGATAAACTCACTTCTTTCTATTGAAAATCCGATCACCACATAAAAGTTAAAACCATATAGGTACAGTTACATGTATTTATTACAATTTACATATTAAGTTTGAGCGAATTTTATTTAGACTTGTTATTACTTATTAGTTATTATTATTATTTTTTATTTATTAATTTTTGTGTATTCGGGACGATTGCGGCGCGAAACAAAGATATTATAAACTGATGTCTCATATATATTGTGTATTTAATAAATATGATATAAATATTATTTATAATGATTTCAAATCATTAACTCACAGTTAAATATAATATTATAATTAAACTATAACAATTTAAAATCACATAAATAAATCCGGTAAAATTTAAATGAAAACTTGTCACGTAATATATACTAACGCATCTGAACAAATTCGGAGTGAAAAAAAAATAGTTGGTAGAAAACAATTGGAGGAGGCCTTTTATAAATTGTAATTCACTATGATCTTGTTTTGTGTGTGTATAAATAAATAAATATTAATATTCAAAACTACCATTTTTAATTCGCATATTTCGGCGTTTCAATATTTGTTCGTTTTTATTTTTTACTAGTTTAATAATCGACCTAATAAAGAAACTAATATATTATAAAATAAATTATTCACAAATCAAAACTACTGGTTTATCTTAAAGTTTTTATTTTACTTATAAATCATAAACATTATTCAATTTGCTATTAATCATATTATAATATATCGTTTTAACAGTTCTAATTTTTTTCAGAGTTTATGGTTTTTTTTTTTAACTCGTTACTCATAATTAGTCACCAGCCATCGTTAACATATCGTCAACATCGCTATAAATATATATAATTAATTATAAATTAAATCTTTTAATAAAAAATGAATATTCAAAAGCATTTTATTAATTGATAACTTAAGTAATAATTTAATTTTGTTATAAATAATTGTGTATAATATATGAATTGTACGAATCGAAAATGTCTATTTGTTTAAAATACATTGAAATATTATTTAACTTATACGATTTTGAGTAATTTTCCGTTCTACTGTAAAGATCAATGAATAATAAAATCAAATATGAAACGACGCGAAAGGGGCAATATTTAACGTAGTTTAAATAAAATTAAATAAACCAAAAACCTACCTAGAAAAACTAACAAAATATTCTACGTATTACGAAGGCATGAATAGCTATTTCGACACATACCGGGGGAGAATCATCAAAACATGAGAATTGGCTATTGTTTTTAACATGTTCAATTATAGGGAAAATGCATGCTCCCACATTGTAATATTTAAAATCGAATTTTCCAAAAGTAAAATGTAAACATAAAAATGGTATGATAACACTATTACTATATTTTACTATACTTTTATTACGCCTTCATTTATACCATTTTTACGCATTGCCTATACAGTATACATCAATTATAATATGACTGCGTCTGCGTCGGATGTTTTTCTACAATCGTCCCACAAATTAAAAACTGTTTCGTTACTCGTTAGTATATAATGTATAAAATTATATAAAAGTAGGTAAAACAATACAAACTAATTAGTAATCACCCCCAAACACCAAACAAGCAGGCTATAATTATAAGGCTCCTATATTTTTTACGTACTTACCAATTCCTATAGTAAAAATTATAATAATAAGAGACTACTAAAAAAATTACTCAAACGCTACACGGCTATTTTTTTAAACAGCAAACCGTCGTTCTTCCAAAATATACCTATTAACTTTTATAAATAATACTAATTTCGGAAAATTTAAGATAGATACTTATACATACAATTTTAACATTTTAAATAATTTATAATTCTTACACTTGTATTTGTCGGTGAAACCAATATAAACTTGATTTTTAAATGTTTATCTACATTTATAAATCAAACATTTAAAGTAGAAAACTTAACGTTAACACTAAACATAATAAATATTAAATGAATAATTTTTACTTTATATTTTCTATTAATAACTAATAAGCTTATAGATGAATGAATAGTGCACGAATTTAATGATGAATGAAAGAACTTTGTCATATCACTTCATTTATTTTAAATGTACCTAAATATCTGTGTAAAAAAACAGGCAAGGACAAAAAGCTATTAGGTATACTATACCAGTGCAAATTTCGATCAATACTAATTAAGGAAAAAATAATTATATATCTACATACATATACTTATTTGAACACTATACATAATAATAATTTAGTATATTATTTATTAAATTATGTGGTCTGTACATTTTCTACGTCATGCCAATATTTACGATTTGTGACTGCCATATTTGACTATGACTACATATTTTACCTCAAAATAATAAAATAAAATAGTGGTCAAATACGTATCACTCTGCTGTTCATCAGGTGTTAAATGAATTAGTATTACGAGTGTTTAAAGTTGAATTCAATATCAATATATATATCTACAAATAGCGATTCTGAGCAGAAACACTCTGATATAGCCTATGTCACTATAAGTATAATATTTCATGATATGTTTTTTTGAAGTAACTAAAATAATATATAAATTATATATATTTATAATTTATACCATATTGTCATATTTTTTTTATTAACTTTTGAGTTAATACCACCTTACTGTAAAAGCACGTACATAAGTCCATGCTATACACATAATATAGGTATTAATAATAGGTAAAGATAATATATATTAAAATTAATCTATATATATTTTTTAAACGTTATTTCGTATAATTAATACTATACAATATAAAAGTTTTAAGAAAACCATCTAAATTCTAAAGTATAAACTAGATTTAATTTGTCATCCAAAAAGTTGAAAATTTAAGCTTTTTTGGACTAATTATTGTGTACACAGATAACAAAAAAAATAACAACCGCATCTTTGTAAAATCAATATCTACATTCATCCTTCTACTCAGAATTTTAAATGAACAAGTTATTATATTAAATTTTATCTTTATATTAACTGGCAACTGCTTAACGTCATATAAGGATTCTGTGGGTCAACGAAAATTTGTTTTTCCAATTTTTCACCTCAATCACTTTTATAAACAAAATGTTTGTCAAAAATGCATTTGTGACAAAAAAAAAATAATAATTAATTCCCAATGGTGTTTATTTTACAGCTAAAAATACCTACAACGATAATGTTTATAAGCGTGACGATGAAAAAATATAATTTTAATTTTAGATTGTAAGATGTACTTTCGATTATCTTACACGACTTATTTTAATTACATTATTTTGCATTATTATAATTATTATCATAGAATATATAGACACCACAGCATAAAATAAAATAAAATAATTTAAAACCTATAAGCAAAACTGTTTGAAATACCATAAGACTTAAAAAAATATGTATTTTTTAATATATTAAAAAAAACAATTATTTGCTTTTAACTATTATTGAACAATATTGTACAATACCTACCTATTTAAATTTTAAATAAATTATTCCAAGAAATTTAAAAATAGTGTTAAACTATGACGTATAATGTATTTTACATTTTTAACACGGTTAATAGTTTTATACTATATTTTAAGAGCAAATATGAATAAATTCATTATTATCTAAATGAAAAAATAAGGATGAGCATTGAGCATGCTTGATGAATCACCTTGTATATACGCAGTAGTTAGTACACTATTGTACACGATTAATTCAACTATTGCTGAGACGAAATGTATATATGTAAATGTAAATGTATAATAAAAGGGGTTTTGTGCCTTTCTACTAAATAATTATGTAACCACCTGAATAGGAATTAAAACTAAGAAAATAGAGACTCTAATTCCGTTAAATGAAGAAACAAGATTTGCTTGACATTAACATTTTTTTCAAAACTTGGCTATCGTAAACGTTACGCGGTATATAATTATTTATACATAAAAATATATATTTATCAACTTACCCAAATCCCATGCATTTCTAGTAAACGCCTGTACGATTCCAACTCATTCTCTTTCATTTGATAAGCTTGTATGAGCGACATGTGATTTTCCTGGAGTCTAAACAACTGAAGCATAACAGACAGGGATTAACAACGCTAATTTAGTATCATTCCACGATACATTATTATTCGCGATTACATTGAGTTAGAAATATCAAAATCAATTTCAAGCCATACACACTTCGGTTTTTATACGATCCGTGTCATCTCGGAAATCGTTAGCCAGTCTGCATAATTCTTCGATCCGGTTTGTCTTCTCAGAAAGTTCGTTTTTAAGACTATCCACAGTGGTATTGAGCTCTTCGATTAGCTTTTGATTGGTCACTAATTTTTCACTATCATCCTGTCCGGGAAGTGTATTCAGAGCTCTCATGATCATTCCTGCGTATACATACACAAGTTTATGGGATAATATTATACAGATTTGATGGCCGATAAACTATATAACAAATTAACAAATGACATGGCTTACATTATTCGTTAAGTGAATTTATAAACCATAATATTAACGAATATTCTACTGTATTCAAATACCGATTACATATACATAATAGCGCGATTCAGCAAGCGTGCGCATCCTTTACTTTTTTTTTATAAACAATACAATTATTCAAAATCTGATTTTTGAAATTAAAAAAAAATAATTTCATACTACAACAGCAAACTCTTTTGGAGATAAAAGTATCTCGAAATTTTTAAAACTAAGTCTAAAGTATATTTTGCAATTTGGACAAGTATCTATCGTTCTACTGTTAGTAGGTATTGAGTAGGTAACTGTAATAGATGTGTTATATTTGAATTCAATTATATTTTACCATTGACCATTGTATACGAAAAATAACTGAGCGGAGATTGTCAGCCTATATCATATCACTAAGTACATTTCTTGTATATGTATTTTGATACTGCTATTAAAGTTACTTATTTTACATTTTTACTATTATTATTACGACATATTGATTTAAATGTTGACAAAAACATAAGGATGTTTAGGCCCGGTCCAACCTGTCAAGAATAATAACTGAACTTGACCGGGCTGCAAATTTTCAATCTGCCCATACCTTTAGAGCTTACTTGGTGAATCAGTCTGTATAGTGTATATTTAGGTACGTATTTCGAATGCATTAATTATGTGGCATATAGATAACATAAATTGCAAGTTATTTATTAGTGATCGCAAAATATAATAATACATATACTGTTATTATCATAAATATTTTCGCAAGCATCGTTTACAATTTATTTTAAACCGTCAATATCAAAAACAAAAAAATTGTATAGTATCATATTTCAGCCATGTACAGGTGTTATACATATTATACTATTATAATGTATAGTACCTATGTAAGTACGCACCTTCGAGCATTTTAAACAACTTGCAAAACTCGTAATCTAATAATAGACTGTTAGAGTTTTGGGCCATCGGCTGCGGGTGTTTGCTGGCTCTGGTATACGATTCGTTTCGAGAGACATCGTTTAATTTGTCCACGAACGTTTCAACGCCTATCCGTTTGGTAATCAAATGTCTGAGACTGTCCTGAGAATTAAAAAGAATGAAACGTTGTCAGCCTGCAAAATTTTAGTGCGTTAATACATAAAAAAATTGTAAATTTACTTTTTTGAAATTTTCCACTGTGTCAGGATTGAACGCTAAACATATCCCCATAACAAATGTGCTTAGGCCACTGACGATTTCTTCGATTTCTTCATTCTCTAGACGATTTGTCTGTACATAAGACGTAGGTGATATGCAGTGCACAAAAAAACGTGTAATTAAATAAAAGTGAATCAGGTTGCAAACATTATAAAAGTTCTAAGGCTCTAATATCTTTTATAATTTATCTATTTTATGATCTAATTTCCCATGATTCTTTGATATATAGTGAAACATCTAATTACCGGCTACTAACGATCGCCGAAATTTTTTCCGGAATTTAGAATGGTGAAGGGAGAGAAAATGAAAGAAAAAAATTGACAATATCAATAAAAATATATTATACATATTAAAAAAAAAATATATATATATATATATATAGTAGCCGCTCCTATATGATCATCTGACATAGGATGGAATTTTTCAAGAAACAAAACAACACTTGCCGATAATCATCGAGTTTTTTTATTTAAAAATAACAGCATATGATTTTCCAGTGCTATATTGAAACATAAGATTTTAATTTTAATTTTAAAATTTCATTTGTGATTCTTATTTTATTTATTATTTTTAAGTGCATTTTTCTTATTTTTAGAGAATTTAAAACTAACCAAATAATAATAATATATTATACTCTATCTAGCGAGAGAATACATTACAGCCTGGCCAAAATCAGTCGACTCTGAGAATTTTCAGATTAATAGCACTTCCACTGAAAGCGGTTCAACAATGGCTAAAAAGATCGGACAGGGACGAGCAAACTAGGTTTACTCTCGTGCTATACTATACACTGTATAGTATACAGTAAAGGTCATACAGTAATTTAAAAGACATTAAACGCGACAAAAAATTTTAAAAATGTCACGTGTAATGTCCATAATAGTTTATACAGTTCAATTGGATTGAAATCGAAAATACGAGTAATAAACATTAACACACACTATCATTATTATGACTAGGACTCGATTTTTAAAGCATATGCTTCTTTTTTTATACATGAGATAGAAATCTAATTTTTACACATAAATTCGTTTCACTTCATTCTGTTTCCAAATAAACCAATTTATTTTGGCTTTTTTATGTAAATGCTTTTTTTTTTGCTTTTTATTGTTTTTTTAATTATTCTAGCTGTAAAAAGAAAAAAAAATAAGAAAATAAGAAATGTAAAAACCCAGAATGCGAGTATTGGATTATTATTGTTTTCGTTATCGGCTTGTTTATTAAATATATTTAACGTATAGACTATAGATATAAAATATTATCGATCTACATATAGCCTGCAGTCAGTATGCCTATAAGATCGATATCGATCGTTTCAAAATTTAAGGCTTAGTGTTGTAATTTGAAACCTCTGGTATGAAGTATGCACCGATCACTTCAGTAGATGTAAAGAGTTTGTTTCTTACGTATAAAAATATTCTGTCGGACAATAGTAGTTTCACTACTGAAAATCTAGGTACCTAAATACATGGTAGTTACTTCTTTTTTTTATTTAAATTCATTTTTCAAATTTTTTTTATTCATTTTCATAACTAGTTCATGTTAATTTTTGATCATGCTTTTTTTTGCTTTTTTTTAAATAATATGCTTTCTTTTTAATTTTTAAAGCAATCGTGTGCTTTTTTAGTTGCTTAATATGCTTTAAAATCCGAGCCCTAATTATGGCATTTTACTAATAACTGGTGGTCGTAATGGTCGTAAAAAATATATATAAATTATAAATAAAATATTATACATACATTTTACATAGTATACTACACAGAGGGATTATTTTAACAGTAAATAAGTATAATAACAGTATATCTCATTTATATATTTTTTCATAGGTACCTATATTATAGTTTTAATGGGTAGTATACCTTTAATTTTGAAAAAATAAAAAAATTATGATCTTAATTTTTTTAACAATAATATGCATAAATTTATCATTAAGTTTTAGGGCAGTAATGAAGTCAATCTTCAATATTGAGGATGATTTATATTAAATATAGTAAATAGCATCAAAATGGATTTAATTTTTAGATTTTTATAGACATCTAATATTTTCTAGTTTTCCTAGTTTTTTTTTTTTATTGGAACATTAATTAAAATTGCATCTTAATTAAATCTAATTGTATTTTATTTTTTAGTTAATAATTTTGAAAATATAATACAAGACTATATTTTATTTTCCTTATAAAAATTTAAAAATACAAAAAAGTACAACTTTTATTCATATGTGTTTGAATTCAATTTTTAGCAAAATAAGGTAAATTTCCAAATTATTTTGTAGTTATATATTTTTTTCAAATCTTACATAAATATTTAATTATAAACTTTAATATATTAAAAACAAAAATTCTAATAAGTTATTTTTACAGAAATTTAAAAATATTATAATGAATATTTTTTTCAAACTAATTTGTATACAACAAAAATGAGAAATGCTCTAATGATTTTAATCATTGTATTATTATTCTAAAAATATAAATCATAAGAACTTTAAACAAATATAGTATTTGAGTATTATTATTTTATGTATAGTCATAGTGTTATACCATATAATAATTTTCATATTTAGAATAACTTAATATAACAAAACTAGTATCATAAAAAATTTGATGTTTTTGGTAAGATACCAAAAAATATAGTTAAAAGATTTGAAAACATTCACTAGAATTGTTTTTCAAATGTGCATTGATTAACCATTAAAAATACAAAGTCTATATTAAGTTTTCTATTAGTATATGTTGAACTAATTTTTGCCAATAACATTGCATTCATATATAATTAAATATTTTCTTTTATAAGTATTAATATTATACATTATTTTTATTATCTTATAATGTATTAGTCAATATCAGATGCTGTATAATGATATGAATATGTTAGGTAAGGTTCATAATATAAAAAGCTAAAATAAGTCTCAAAATATTTTGAAAATGATATTTTCCTATGCATATTCTTTTAATTAAAATAACAAAAATTGTAGAAAGATAAATTTTCATTATACCTATGTTTGAACATCAAATTTTGTCAATATTTAAACATTGAAAAATATTAAAAACTAATATAGCTTTACATTGAACTTTTATACAAAAACCACTAAGAAGTTAACTTTAAACTTATAAGAAATGTTGTACTGTATTTTTAAGGCTTCTATGTAAAGTCCTCCAAAGTAATAATAGATTCGATTTTATACTACCCACAATGATGAAGATTGAAACATTTTTACTGTTCAAAATACAATAAGACTTAAAAAAATGAACAAATGTAAAAAACTGTTATTATTGTATAAATATAACCTATATATTCATTACCCTGCACAGAATCTAAAGTTTAATTAAATATGAACCATACAGGGATTTTAACTTTTTAGTAATAACTTAATTTTTTGCAACAAACATAGAAAATAATTATGAATAAATAATAAATACAAACCTGAGTTATAAAGTATGGTATACCGGTGTTAATTTTTAAGAAACTTTCAACAGCCAGTGAACAATGAGCAAACCAAGTCGATAAAAACATCAAGTAGCCAATTTTAAACTGTGCTTTATCATTCTAAAAACAATATTAATTGAGTATTCATTTTTAAATATTTTAACTGTTACAATCAAAGAAAATACATACTGTTTGGATAGAACTAACTATCTGTTGCAGTAATGTCGGGGGGTTATTATCACTGGATGACAACTTGACATTTAGTAACTTTTCCTTACCCTCTGGATTATCAATAAGAGCATGTGAAAGCACCACTGCTGAAAACCAGCTGTTTAACGGTTCCTTGTTAAACAAACCTCGACAAAGAAGATTGCTGATGCAAGTTTCAGTTACTGTATAAACCATACAAAGAAAAAGAGATAGTGAGAGAGATATAATTTAGTAAGTAAAAATAATCAAAACAGTAGCAACAAGTAACACATTATATATTATATGATACCTTCTTTTTCTAATGGTAATAGTTTTTGAACAATTTTCATTTTTCCAAAATCATTTCTGTATAGGTAACACTGGAAAACGTACAAAACCGCACAGCGCATATCAAATGGTTGTTTGTCACTTAACATTGTACATAACAATAATAACAGAATATCCCTAAAAAAAAAAATACATAATAATGAAATTACTTCTATATTCATCAGACATTTATTAATTAGTACAGATATAAGACTATACTTTGGAGGACTTTCAAAGGACTTTACTGATTCAAGAAATAATTGATTATCGTTGTGTCCTCGTATAAGTTCTGCTACAGTATATATGGCTTCAGTCAATGGATTACGGGGTACACCATTAGCAATCAACAAGTCACATATTGCTTTTAGGATTCCAGATGTGTTCATGGCTTGTTGGCATGAAGAAGTAGCTTGAGCTGGGTTAGTTGGTGATACCAGTGTACGTATAATTTGAAGAACCGAATGCACATTATTTATTCTCTGAATAGGCCACTCATCAACAGTAGGTAATTGTAAAAGGGGCAATATTCGTGATATGAAATTACCTAAACAAAACAAGTTTATGAATTACTAATAAGTAATAAATTTTAATTACTGTTGGATAACTGACCTTCTTTGAAGAAATTTTGTGTAGAAATATTGTTTCTTAATAAAGTTAACATTAAATTTAGACAATCTTGAACAACAATTCCTCCATCTGCATTGCCTTCTTCTTGTATAACATCAAATAATCGATCAAAAGCATTTTCAAAAGCTAATATCTTTTGAATATTTGCATTGCTTTTTGTCAGTAATGTTAGCAAAAGAACAGACTAAAACAAATTGTTATGGGTACATATAAATAAATTATTTGTTATTCAATTTTTTATTACAATTTGAAAATAAACTATTGCTAAAAATCTTTTTTTGTTTTATCTATAAAAATTATTTTTAATATAATAATAGGTACCTATTTATTGTATACTAACAAATTATACTTTTTTTTATTATTATTAAAATATAATTACAATCTATAGTCTATTCTAAATAAGAAACACCCATGGCGGCGGTCAGGTTCCCCCACCTAGTAGTTGTTCGACTGCGCCACGACGGCAAAGTTCGAATAGTGAAGCTATACCCATACACAGAAGTCAGCTGCCGCGGGTGTTTCTTAATATTGGAATAGACTATATACACATTAAATATAATAAGTAATTTTTATAAAAGTTTATATATACATAGCAAGACTAACAGATTTGGAGAGCACTCGGTAGTGCCACACAACAGATTAAATTAAAGATCTCTAAGCCAGGGTCGTTTAAGACGTCAGGGTGTTTTCGGAGATAGGTAGGTGTTTTATTAGTTAATTTTTGTGATGGATTAACTTAGAGTGAAAAGAGACATAGTATGATTTAGTTAGTTGAGAGAGCGATGGAATATTTAGATCTTTGTAGAGATTGTTTTATTCTTGATGAACCATGGACAAGGGACAATTTGCCGCAGACAGATTGACTAGAAAACCTGAATCGTTCTCGTGTTGGATGGTTTAGCAGAACCCCATATTTGGATGCTGTGAGACCAAACAAGTCTGATAATTTATTTGTATATAAGTAGTTTATTACTGATTGCTGTCTTAGATCATAGAAGTGGGCGGAGCAGGTGGAGTATGGAGCTGACTGTTTTTCTTTTGTTTTTAAGATGTTGGGCCCATTATGGGCCCATGTGGGGCGTCTATTAAATGTCAAGCCTAGGTATTTTATTGTTAGGGGAATGGAAATTTGGTTATTATTGAGCAATACAGGAAGCAGTCTCTTGGTCTTAGAGAGAAAGTGATAAAGGATGATTTTAATTCATTAATATTTATTTTCCAAAAGTTTGACCATAATCAAATAGAGTTAAGACGACTTTGTAGCCATTGAAACACTATCAGGTCATTATTGGAGGTAAGATTATCGTGTCGTCTGCATAATTGAGCAGTGTTATATGTGGAGAAGTTGGAGTGTCATGGAAGAAAAATAGAGTACAGGAAGGAAGCTATGTCACTTCTTTGAGTGACTCCAGCTAAAATTGGGAAATTTACAGAATAGCTGTTATTGATGCAGATAAAGAAAGTGCGATTTTCAAGGTACGACTTAATAAGAAGGTAATAGGAGACAGGTAGAAATTTTTTGAGTTTGAACTCAGTTTGAAGAGAAGTTCTTCATTTTATACCCTATCGAAGGCCTGAGCCGTGTCAAGGAGTAAAGCCACACAGTAAAGTTTTGATTCCATGCATGTAGAGATTAAGTCAATAGTATGTCAACTTCAGTTGGTATATGGTGTAGTGCTTGAACTTAAATCCAAACTGGTGGTTTGAAATGATATTAGATTTATCTAATAGTGGTAATAGCTTTTTGAGGAGTATTTTTAAAAATATCTTAGTTAATGTGGGGAGGAGAGAGATTGGTCTAAAAGAGGATGAGATACCAGGAAGTTTGTTAGGTTTTGGGATTAAGATTATGTTTGAGTACTTCCAGGCTGTTGGGAAGTAAGATAAACAAAGAATAGAATTGAAAATAAATGCTAGCAGAATGATAGATATGTCTGGGCGGTTTTGGACAGTTAAGTTGCTTATTAGGTTGTAACCAGAGGCTTTTTTTGTTGGGAGTTAGTGGATATATTGGATTTCTCCTGGGATAGTTTAAATAAGTTTTAAATAAACTTGTTAAAAGGCAATTTTGTAAAATAAAATGTAGCCAAACACTTGTTTATTTATTTGTTAAAAATAAAGGGTCTGTAATGAAAATGAAATATAGTAGTCATAATAAAACTTACATTATTTCGGATTACTTCCCGGCTGTCACTCAACATGTCAATTAGTTTTGAAACTCCCATTGGGCTAACCAAAATCATTTCTTGTACGTCCTTAGCCCTATTATTAACAAGATTTAATTTTATCAATTTAATAGAATAATTTAAAAACTTCAAACAGTTTTTATTTTTGTGATAAAACAGTTACAATTAAAAATTAAAAAAAAGTGTGTACATTAAATAAAATGTCGTTGGTATTTTTTTTTTTTAACTAAGTACTCTTTTCTTTAGTTTTAATGCATTTTTATGTCTTTTTCGTTTTTATGGTAGCAAACAATTCTTGTAAGATATGTATGCTTTATAATTTTTAAGTTTTAACCCACTCATAAAACTAGTAATTTAACAATTGAAACTATGAATGTTTATAACTAAAAAAAAAATAAATATTATTTCAATATTTTATATTAATATATTTATAAATTAATACTTTTCTAAAAAATACCCTGTTTCAGATTACAAAATCAAAAATTATAAGTTGTTAAATGATATAAAGAAAATAATACTTAGATTTTTTTTTATAATAAATATTTTAATATAAATAATAATCATTTAATATTTTTATTATAATTATTAAAAATACAGATTAACATCACCAAAAGTAAAAATTTTAATTTATTTATCTAAATAATTTTAAATATTAATGGAAGTTTTGTAACATTTATTTTATTTATTCTAAAAGCATAGATTTTAGTGGGTTAAGTCATCAATATTCATAGGCGCCCATAAGTAAAATTTTAGGGGGGGTCAAAATAAAAAATTCTCAAATGTAAAGACAATTATATTATATTATGGTAATATTTATTGAGTTACAAGTTTTTAATATTTTTTGTCCAGGGGGGGGGCAAGTGCCCCCCTTGCCCCTCCCAATGGGCGCCCATGTCAATATTTATTAGTTATTAGATTATTAAGATTTAATAATTACTTGACTCTCACTTCTATATCAATGAGAACTATTTTATAAGAATAAGACTCATAATAACAATAATAACATATTTTTAATTTTAAGCTGGATAAAATTTTAAAAAAATTTTACTTTACAAAAATAAACAATAAGTTTATAATAGGTATACATGTATATAACAAATTTAGAAATATACAATATTGTAATTTATATTAATTAGAATATATTTATTTAAAATTAAATGCAGTTGTAAGCATTACATTTCCTTTATTTTTAACTTACTTATTTGTTAACAACAGTAAGAGTAACTGAAGAGCTGGCCACCGCACATGAAAATCAAATTCCTCTAGGTAATCCAAAACCAAGCCAACATTTTCTTTTTTTTTTATGAATATTTCTGTGAAACGTTCACCTAGTTTATTTGAATCTTTTGCAGTTACATCGGGAATTTCTGTAAAGAAAAATAATTTTACTTATTTATTAAATAATTAGGAAAAAATAAAATGTTTATATTCATATTTAAAAAATAATAAAAAATCATAATAAAATCATATGTACTTAGAAAATTGCACTCAATAAAGTTTAAATAAGTACAGTGGAGCCTTGATAAGTCGAAATTTAAGAGAAATGCAATTTTTTCGACTTACTGAGGTTTACGAGTTACCAAGGTTTTAGAAAAAAAATTCGACTTAAAGAATTTTTAAAATATATGTATGTATTAAAGTTTTTAAGTACATAAGATTAGATAAAATTACCGCACACGCGTAATCGATCGATTGCAACTAGCAATACCAATACAAATGAGAAAATAATAAACAAGAAAAAATTAGAAAAAATCATCATTATCAAGAAAATATCCGTCATTATCCGTCTATATTCGGACCACAATATGTTTGAGTTATCTATAGTTATTTTTTCAAGTAATCAAGGTTTTTGCAAGGGAACAAAATTTTTTTTTATCGAGATTCCACTGTATATCATATAGTTCTAGTTTCTGAAAAATATAATAGATATTCAACTTGATTAGTTGTACTCTCCCTTTTTTAATGTATCATGTAATTGAGCAGAACAACAAGATTCAATATCAACTCTAAAAACGGTTTCTAATAGTGAATATGATTTAATTGTTAACATGAGTGGTGTATAATATTAAATAATTGTTAGTAATATTCAAATAAAAAATAAATTATTATACACAACCAGCTTTCAATTTTCAATAAAATCAATTTTGTTTTTTTTTGTTCAAAAATGAATAATCATATCATTCCTATCTACTAAATTTTTTATAAAAGATTTATACTAGAATTTTTTAAAAATGTAATTTAAGGTTCCTTCTGAATTAGTATTACAGGAATTAAATGTATCAAAAAACAATAATATTAAATTAATGATACCTAAATTGATTTTTTAAATTTTCACTCTATTGAGTCTTTTTGTAATTTTATTATAAGATATTATATTATTATCAGTAATTTAAATTAATATTTCTATTTAAATTTGTTATTATTGTAATATTATTTTTCTACTTTTTTCCTTTTGATTCCTTGTAATTTGTATACAGTTATATTTTACCTTACCTATTTTATTATGCATATTATACAACTTGTATATGTATTTAAGACACAAATATAAAACATGCTTACTATTTAGTCTATTACTTTTAATACAAATAGTATTTTTTTAAATAATAAATCTATTGAATAGGTAACCTATCAATAATTAATAACAGGAGTCTCCAAAGTTTTTTATTCAAGGGCCACAAAAAATATCATCATCTCTTAGCGAGCCAAAAGTTTATACACATACATTATAAGTTATAACACATTAACACATACAATTTTTAATTTTTAAATGTTAGATATATCATCTTGTATATTTATTATCCTATAAGGGCCGCGGGCTGGTTAAAATTTGTTCGAGAGCTGTATCCGGCCCGCAGGCCGTAGTTAGGAGATCCTTGATTAATAATATAATATATATAGGTATATATAAATTGTTACAAATTAATAAAGATTAATTTGGTAATTTATAAATAATTATATAGTATATAGATATTAAATATAATAAAATGTATAATAAATATGATTTCAAATCTAACTTTTGAACTAACTATGTAACTATTCATGGATACTAAAATGAGTAAAATGTATGGTTGAAGCAGAAAAAATACAACTACTAGGAAGTGCAAGTGATCAAAATCAAAATTATGTAAAAAATAATCAGAGAATAATAACACCTAAATTATGTTACATGCTGAATACTTAAGTGGACACTATACCCATAAGTGTTGTCTTTGAGTCTTACCAACTACTATGACATACTAAATTTGTGTTCAACAGTTACAATAACATGTATTAGGTAACCTTTAATAATAAAGTGAATTAACCCCCATTATCAAACTTCAAGGTAAGAACATATATGTAAATGTACATGAACTTTTGTGATATTTTAATTTTTAAGCAAGTAATGAGTACCTATGTAAAGTATTAAATTTAAAAATTCTTATAACTTTCTTCTAAATTAAAATTCCTATAGTAAATATCTATCTGAAAACATAAATACCTAATACTTTTAACTTTAAGTTTCATAATAGGTTAATTCACTTTATTAATAAAGGTTAATACTCTAAATCGGAACTGCTGAATACAAATTTGGTATATTGTACGATTGTAAAATGGAGACATTGTGATATATGGGTGTGGCATTGTCTTAATAGAGATATAATAACTAATAACCTTTAACATAATTTTGATATTTTACCTTCTTCTTCATAAATCTCATTATGCATAATGAGTCTTAATGTGTCCAAAGCATAGCTAGCTATTTCAGCATCAGCACGGTCTTGCTGCAACACTTGACACAGGGCATCCATTCCTTTCGCACCCACTTCAATACGATATTTTCGTGATAGAGCTTTAAGTGCCCTGCACGCATCACGTCTGTCTGCCAGCAACGTGGAATGTTGAACTCGATCTACCAATCGTTCAACCTATGGGCAAGTCAAAATATAGCCAGTTAAAGCAAAAAACAAGAAACAAATAAAAACACATACAAATATTATGCATAATATTTAAATTGCATAAAATATACAAGTGATATGTGTTAATTAATTGTGACATAATAGACTTGAAATAACATACAATATCAGCACCGGACGGTTGGTCTTCGACATCGGGTGTACCGAGCACCGTTTTTAAGCCACTTTTGAAATATTCCATCGATATAGACAATCTTCCAGGCGTTTGTTAAATTAAAAAAGAAAAAAAACAGTACAAAAACATTTTTCCTCTCGATATTTAACGAACGATTGAATACCAATTGAGGGTAGTGGTAAACTAGTAGGCGGAAAAATAATATAAAACAATTAAAATATAAATAATATTATAATAATGATAATATTATAATTTATTATACAGTAGTAAATTATTATTAGTTTGTTTTCATTTACACAGTTATCAACGACGGACACGACGGCGTAGATAATAAATTTTTAACTCTTATCACGGCCACGTGCTAACGTAAAAAAATGTCAGCTCACATATTCTCAAAGGAGTTATGAAATTAATTTTGTATTATCAAATGAAAAAAATGATAATGTTATCTTGAAAAACGGAGACGGTCCTATAATATCTTGTAATGATAATAATCTATAACAACAATAATAATACAATAAATGAATACTTGAATTTTGGATTTTCAAACGTAACCGCGGCGTGGATTATTAAAATATTTTACTCTGTGTCTGGTCTGCTGTGTATCGGACCAGCGCAATAATGGATAAAACTATGGAGAGAAAATTTTTAAAGACCACTGTGGCCGGAATTTTGATGGAAATCGGGTTTCAAGCTACAGAACCAGCCGCCTTGGAGACTCTCGTCGAAATGCTTTATAGTGGTCAGTAAATTTTATAACTATTTGTTGATATTCCTTAACTAATTTTACAGTTCAACAGAAAGGGTATTGACAGATTTATGATTGAAATTATAGATACCTTCTAAGTTGGAAAAAATATAAAAGATTTCTCATACAAAATTTATTTATAAGCTGTGACATTTCAAACATAAAATAAATTTATTCATTTTTATTGAAACTGTATCTAAATATTCTGATTAAACTACTTGAAAAATTTGTTACTGCATTTGGTTTTTATTTAGAAATGTCACATTTTTTAATGGCTAATTAGTTATACATTACTTATATTTTTTATAGTACTTACTATTTAGTGGCTGAAATTTTATGAATCGAGCAATATTAAAATTTGATAAATAAAATCATGAAATTATTTAGTAATCTATACCAAAATAACTACTTATTAATTCCAAATTACCAGTAATTGTGGTAGGTATTGCTTCTAAACATTACTTGAAATTATACATTAATATGTATACATATAATATTCTATATTTATTTTTAATAATATTTCAATATTATTCATCATATTTTATCAAATTATAAACTAAAAAAAAAAAGTTCAGGGCCTCGGTCGTATTCATGACCCTGGCCAGGCCGACAATGCTATTAATACAGAGTTACTAAAATATATAGGTAAAGAATGATTAGCCACACTTGAATTACATTTATATGAAATAAAAAAAATAAAAGTTTTGATGCTACTGATCCTAGTGAAAATATTTTATATTTTCAATGGTCATTTATATTTTATATGATATATATTTAAATATTTTTATTCAATTATAGTACTATCTCAAATGGGAAATAGTAGTCGTCGTTATGCAGAAATAGCTGGGCGTCTTGAACCTCTCGGGGCCGATGTTATGATGGGTCTAATTGATATGGGTTTGTTCAAAAACGCATCCAGTCTATTAGCTTATGCTAAAAGGTCAAATCGAGCTGTTCTCCCTAGCCCTATACCGTCTGTACAGCCCCGCCAAACAAGTAACCTACAAGCAGGAACTAGACTACCACATCCATCATACATGCCAAGTTATATGCCTGCTTTCCCAGATCCTCATGCATACATAAGAACACCAGTAAGAACACAAGTTCTATACTAATATACAACACATATCCATTTTTGTAATACATTATTTCTTTACAGACACATAAACAACCAGTTACTGAATATGAAGCAATCCGTGAAAAATCTGCAATTCAAAAACATGAACTTGAAAAATCGTTAATAAAGTTTTTAATTAAAACTGGCCCTACTGAAAGTTTATTTTTGAACCAAGAAAATGATTGCTTTGCATGTAAGTATCAATAGTGTCTTATATTATATTATAAAATTCTCCTTTACAACTTTTATAATAGGTATTTTTAATTATTAAACGCCATCTAGAAAATTTATTACTAGAAGTACATAACCATGTTTTTATGATATATTTTTATAATTTTTTTTCAATTTTGTTCACTAGTCACTCTTAATAAGTACAAGAATATCTGAAATCATTTAAACTCTGATCACATTTAAAATATTATATTTTACCAATTCTATTAGGTACACATTTTTATAATATTATAATAAAATATGTAAAACAATACAACCTGCATAATAATGTGGTATAATAAGTAGTTTTGATGATAATTATAAGTGTAATATTAATGGTATGAATTTGAAGTTACCTTTTGGTTACCTATACTAATTTATACTTAGTATTATAAAGATTGTTAATCACAAATTATTGAGAAGTGCAGCATATTATTATTTGACGACCTGTATGAGGTTTATGCTTGACAGTTGCTATGAAGTAATAGGCTTGGCCGTTTACGTCTATGGGGTTGGCTCCTTCAAGTCCATAGCCAGGGGGGGTTTAGGGTTCAACCCCTCCCCAAAATTTTTTTTGAAATAAGACTGAATAGTTAGAATTTCATATTTTATTACATAATATAACAAATTTATACATTACTCCCCCCCCAAATATTTTTCTGGCTACGGCCTTGGGCTCCTTACGTAATGAATGTTGATGAAATTGACATTTTTGATTAACTTAAGTGTTTTGTTTAAAAAGATATTATCAGAACTACTTTCTGTTTTATAGCTGACCCGTTCCCACCTCACTGCTAATAAAAATAATTTATATAAATTATTATTTTTGAATTGCTTATGCATGCTATGTCTATTGTCTAAATATATTTTAGTATAAGCTATTATATCAATAATAGTATTAATAGATATTTACTATACATTGATACTTAAACGTCTTGTCTTAAACATTTAATTTTTACATTAATATATTATATCTATATGGTTAATAAAAATTATGAATAGTTTTGCTGATAGTGTTTATTATTCGATCACCTATAATTTTTTTTTCAAAACCAAATAAATTACTCTATTAGCAATCCAGAAAAAAAACAAATGAAAGAGCTTTCAATAATAAATGTTTTATATTATAGTGATAGCAAACAAGCCACAACAACCTGCATACATCTCAGCATTGTTGCCTCAAGATCAAGTATTTGATGAGGATCCTGATGAAACTGAAATACCAGCATCTAGTAAAAAAACTAAGTTCAAAAAAGATATTCAGATCAGAGAAGAATTTGATGAAAATGAAGAACAAGAAAATGAAAATGATGATGAAGACGAAGTAAACAACGGTGATGAAACTGAATCAAAACCAGAAGAGCCCATTGACAACCCTTTCTTGAGACCTGTTAAATATCCAGCTGCTCCTTAAAATTGTTCTATTGATCTTATTGCAATTTTCAAATACATTAGAAAATAATTTTGATTCTAAAAATATATTTTTAAAACCAAATATGTGATAAAGCCTAGACCATTGTACATTTTGTTACATATCACTGTTATTTTAAGTAAAATATTTTGTCCCATAATTATAATCAATGTCTTGTAAATATGTATTTAATTTTATACCAAATGGCAAGGCTGGTATACGAAATAAGAATTAAAGTTAAGTTACTTTTAAGTAATTTATAAAATAAATTGCTTTTTTTCTAAAGTTATTGTATAACTTAAAATTGTAAAATATAGAGTAATTATTTTTTTTAACTATTTTATTTATATAAATTGCATGTGTAATATCCCATCCTTTTGTGCAGGTCATGCCAGGTTTGGTACAAACTAGTTTTTCCTTGTTTGTAATTAAGAGATTATCTACTATGTATGGACTTTTTTTCCATTCTATATAATAGGTCTATGTCTAAGTTATAGCAAGTATTAAATAAAGCTGTAAAGCCGTATAAATTTATAAAATCCAAGAAAAATGTTGGTTGGAACTTGAAATTTAAATGTTCCAATGTAATATTTATTTACAAATTTACAATAATGGTTATTGCTTGTACTGAACTGATTGAAAATAATATTTAAAATTTTTAATGTTATTGCTATAAATATACCAGAGTAGTGACATACATCGGATGTAAAACATCAATAAAATGAAGCATAAACAAATTATTATATAAAAAATAAGAAATTGAGTTTTCCGAGCGATCAGGTGCTGTACAAATTCCAGAAACAGTCGTGCAAATTCATGCAAATTACGTGCTAAATATTGGCGTAGAAAAATGTGGAAATTTTGAAATTGACAAGGTTGGGGAAATGTATGTCATTGTATTTATTATATTATTAATATTCAATCATTATAATAATGTATTCTTATGTCTTATTATATTATTGTTAATACCACCCTACCAAACCGTGTAGATACTGAATGGTATAAATAGGTAATATCTTTACATTTATCAACATATATAAAAATATTGTTGTGTACCTATAGAAATATGCATAAACATAATTCAAGTAAATGTTGTTCATGAATGTAATTCAATTATAACAAAATTATTAGCATTGTTACCAGTCAATTAAATATTATATCCAAATTTAAACCTTGAATGTACTTATATAAAAAAGAGTGATCAATAAGTGAGTAACGCTTTGCTCTATAGTAATTAGTAGATCACTATAATGGATGTATTAAATTTGAATCCTATGATAGGTATCATTGTATATGAAAAACGATTCTGAACGGAGATGATTTGTCAGCCGAGGCCCAATATGGTTGGTGAAAAAGGGAGCTTATGTTGTAATGACCTGAATACACTAAAATTTAAATTCTTTTATAATTATTGTTAGCCAAATTTATTGAAAATCTTGTATTAAATTTTCAACTCTTAGCTACTTATACAATAAATTTTATGAATTATAATATGTAGGTACCTACAACTTACAAGATAATTTGTAAATATTTATGATTTTGATGAATTTTTGTCAATATTTGAACTTCAAATGATAATAAAAAAAATTGTGCCTATACATTCTTATAATTTTTGAATCACTATAAGAATAAACTACGAAGAACTTTGTAATAATTTTCAAATATTTTGACTCGACCAAAAAAATTTTATCGATATTTATAAAAAAAAACTAAACAAAAACGAATATTTTAATTTTTAAATGCCTATAAATAGCATTAAAATAATCAAAATATTTTGAAAATTAAATCATGTAAAGGCAATGCCAATCTTATTAACTGATGAAATTTTTAAGTATATACAACTTATACTTTATGAATAACAACAAATACTTAAAATCGATTATGGATAAATCGTTATCGTTACGCAATTTTGTAAATATTTAAAATTTAAACGCTCATAACATTTTTCTATTATAACGCTTCGAGTTTTCTCAATAGCTATATGAAGGAAAACTTAGTGTTGATTTTTTTAACCTTAAATATAAACACAAAAAATTGTATGAATTTTCAACTACAAAATTACTTGCAAAATCTTGCGATTTTGACATATATCGCAAAAGTTTGAACTATAAATGCTTATAAAAATAAATTGTGACTAACGATTTTTGATTATTTAAAACTATTATAAACAACTCATAAGGAACCTTAGATTAAATTTTCAAGTTTTTTGGACACCCAACATTTTTTTATCGACATTTAAAAAAAAAAATCGAAAATTTCAGTTGTCTAAAAATAGCTCAAAAAAAGTTAAAATATTTTGAAAGTTTAACTATACCTATAGATAACATACAGATAACATATTATATATATCATGATAAGAAAATTCTAATTTATACATTTAGTGAAAATTTTAAGTATCTACGGTTAGGTTAGGTTTCCCTTAGTTATTTTTTTTGTTTTTAAAAGCTATTTTGTAAAGTACCAACTGAATTTTTTTTATTAATGAATAAATGACCCATCACACTCTCCTCTCAAAAGTCAAAAGTATCAACTATGTTAATCTTGCTACTAAATATCACAAACAAAGCATTAGGTACAAGGAACTTGTTAGTTAATAGTTATTAACTACTACCTTAAAATATGATAAACACATAGTATAACACATCATTGTAAAATTAATACTAAAAAAAAAAATGAAAAGGTAAATAGGTAATTAATATGTAAAAATATTTATGAAGTGGGTTTTGTGGGTGAATAGTGGATAGTAGATACCATACACATAATATTGTAACTTATAAGTTATAAAACTTATAACTGGTTTAACTTATAAGTTTTAAGTGCCTAAATATCTTATCAATATTCAATATGATTATGATGGTCGATGAATATACGGGCGACTTAATAATAATAAGATAAATTAATGATCTAAATTCTCAATCAGAAATTCTTAATACCTACCTACTCATCATATTTGTTTGGTTTTGTGATGACTAGGATTTGGATAGTTGGATGGCGGTAACATCACAGGATAGATTAAATTAAATTTACTTTGTGGTAACGTTGTCAAAGATACCGCTGTAAGGTTATCAAGTCATTGCGAACTCTTTGACCCGTGATAAGAGCGTTAAAAACGTGAACTTTCCAAGATAGTGTGATATGTTTTGTTTACATAGCTGTGTCCGAAGTGGTTTCGTTATAGTATAATAACAAATAATAATAATATTATTATTAATTGTGGGTGGCGTAGGTATCAATGTTATTATTATTCGCATCGTTTGTTCGGGTTTAAAAACATTTTATTCTAACCCGTGTGATTATAATATGATAGGGGCATTTATTTTGACATCGTCCAGTTTTTCGTTAAAATCGCGCTGCGTTCATTTTGTTTTCGAAGTATCGTTTATCGTTTTACCGAAATACGTAAGTAGGACATCATGAGGCGTAGACTATCATCGTTATTTGTTAATGATTATTGAACGGTAGTCCTAGTACTCTTTTCGTTTCGTTGTGCGAGTTATACAAGTTATATACAAATATCATATTTTACGTGAACGAAAATATAATATATAAATAGTTATTATGGTTAAAAACGAAGAAATGCATTACATCGATTCGGATGACCAAGAAGAAAGTGTAGGTGGAAAAAAGATCTCTGACAACAAGTGAGTTATATCATTAAATTAAAATATTACTTCAATTCTTCGTGTGTTTAAAATTGATCAGTGACGATAATATCAGCTTTAAATTATATTGCATAAAAATAAAATTCTTAATAGGAAGTACCAGTAAATAGTGAATTTTTCTCACTAAAATACGGAACAAATATCATGTATTGATGTTCAAACACCAATAACTTGTTTACTTATATCCTATTGACTTTTATTATAATTCATAACTTTTAGTACCATCCACTTAAAAGAGGTTTTGCATTCACAATATTTGTATAATATAGTGATCGGTGCTTATGATATTTATACAGGAAATAATAATTTAGAATGATATATACATATATATATATGTATGTTAACTAAAATGGGTAAAATAGTTAGGTACTGTTATTTTATGTTCATTTAATAATTTGTTGTTTGTTGTAAAATCATAGTAGATTTTTATGAATGAATCTTCTATAAACACTTTTTTATAAATAGGTATGGTATTTTTATGTTTCTTCTTATTCAATTAACTTATTTTTAACCTACTTAAAACTTCCTATTCTAAACATATATTTTATTACATAATGTTATATCATATAAATTAACTTAAGTTACATTAATGACAAAATGCTTATCCCTATTAATTATTCATATATGCAAAATTGTAGATTAAATTGTTTAAATTACCTAGGTATATCAAATTATTATATTGTTATAATAAATAAGAATAGTAAAATCATGAAACCTTATATAACCTTATAATATTATAACCTTTATGACAATAAAATCAAATATATAAATATGTTTACCATGAGATTATTAAGAATAATATTGACTACTAACATAGTAAATATCACTTGTCAGTACCTAGTTTAAAATGACGTGAAGGCCTCTAGTTTATACTGGCATCAACTGACCTAAATAGGCAAAGAATAATATCAATATAAATGATATATTGTTTTATTGTTTTCTTGTTGATAACAAATAATTTGTATATCACTATTCATTGTGTGTGTCAATAACAAGGATGTTATCTTGTAGATTTTAATTATAATTGTTGAGATAAATACAAATTCATAATATATTATATCAATTATACTTAAATGGGCATTTATGATTATAAGTATTTTCTTTTACATACCTATGTATATACCTATACATTGATTTAATTATAATCTTGTGTAATTTATCATTGAAATAATAACTATTTAATTGTCCAAGTATTTGAGAAAAATTTTTTAAAGCATTTAAAAATCAATAGGTTAAAATATTTCTTTTTATTCATAAGTCATACATTTAAAACATAACATCAGCAATCAATATTGACAAGATTTAAAATTATGTTTTTACCTACACATATCTATAGTATCCTATTTAGATTAAGAAAATACTCAGACCAGCCTTATAAATGATAAACTCTGTATGAATGAAGGATAAGCATTGTCTAACCAGTATAAACATAAGCTGGTTCTGTACAATTATGTTCTTAATCTAAATCGAGATCTAAATAAAGTATTATTATAGTTCATTATAGATTTTAGATTATTTTGCTAATTAAATAAACCTGTTATATTTTTCATAATTAAAATTTTTCCTGTAAATTTTATAAATTAAACTACCTAAATAATAATTCATTATGTTTAGTGTAGGTATGTATACCTACCTTAATAATACAAGGTTTTTTTTTAAAATTGTTACTTTACTTGTATTTGTTTCTCTAGACTCTAATCTAAGGATTTCCAGCTTTTTTTACTTAGCAACAAAGTTGGTCCTTTTTAAGATTTTCACAACATATACATAGAAATTGAGATAGAAATTAATATACTTATATTTTTATTAAATATGCATTGTAAGATAAAATTTTTCTGGACAATTACAATAAATGCAAATATTCAATTATTCTATATTAATATAAAATTGTATTCTGAAATATATTTAATACACATACAAAGGTCAAAAACAAGTACATGACACATCTGAAGAATTACACAGCTGTTGGTAATAGTGGGATATAAATGGTGGAAGAGGTGATTGTTTGCACTTAAAAAATACAAATGATCAATGTTTAAAATGGTTAATCTTTTTATATAAGAAGAAAATAAAATTTTTATTTAGCAATAGTTGGTATTTGTGTTATGTTAAAACGGAATCAAAAGCATAAATAATTTTTTATATATTCACACACTACTGTTACTGTCGTTTATAACAATATATATTGCCACTATCATCTTAATTTGATTAAAAAGGATTTTCTTAATTTCTTTATTAAAATTTTTAAATTTTTAAGTAGTAAATACTATATTTCAGTTATAATAACAGTAACAACTAATAATAGTGTCTCAAAACCTATATTTTTTAATTTTAATTTATAGCTTAAATTTTTAATATAATCAATAAAAAAAGTATGAAAGTCATAAAAACCAAGTGTTTCTCAATTGATATACAATAGTAGAGCCTCGATAGTCCGGATTACCGGAGGTTTTTCAAGATAACTTACACAAATGACTAGGATTTTTATTTTTAATTCTACCCCCTTATTTTATTCATTTCACTTTAAATTACAAAAATAATAAATAACTTTAACATTATGAATTACAAAAATAATTTTTTTAATAATAGAACCTAGCCACTAATTTTTTTTTTTGAATTTTTCTGAACTAACTACAAAATGTATTTAAGAACAAATGGGCTTATGCTGTCTGGATTATCAGGGGTATCAGATTATCAAGGCTCTACTGTACCTAGTTTATTGACTTAACTTAAAAATATTTTTGGCCAAGCAAAAATTACCAGCAGATATGGTGGTATTGCATTGTGTTTATATATTAATATAGTATAATATAAATTATATTATGTATAATATGTAATATACATTAATCTGAGTTAACTCAAACATATAAATCAACAATAAAAAACAGAAGTATTTTTTAAATAGATTTTAGTTAACTCAAATATCTATAAATACTAAAAGAATGTCTACACAAAATATTTTATTTATATCTACACATTATATCAAACTATTAAATCAGAAAAATTAAAATATTTAGTAAGGAAGGATTAATGTTGTGTCATACATTCACTTTTTTCAATATTTAAACCATTAGTATTAATGTATTGTTTATAATAAAAATTTAATCAGTATTGGTAACTTTTAAAAACTAAAAAGAAATATAAGTATTTATATTATATAATTATTATATAATATATACCTAAGGTTTTCTTAATGTGAACAGAGAGCTCAAAGATAAATTTATATTTACTTGTGGTACGTATATAGTATATACCCAGTGGTGTAGCAGCATTATAAACAATATTTGGTTTTAAAAAATATTATATCAACATATTTTTAACGTGTTACTATGGAAAAATATTAATTAATATAATTGTATTAATATTTCGTTTTACTTTTATTATTAAATTCAATAGAACTATATTTTGATACATTGTGCGATTTTGAATGAAAATCATTTTTTTTTAAATTCAACATGTTCAATGACTTGCAATAAATTTGGTTAGTTATTTGAAACAAAAACTTAATGACAATTTATTTTTATCTTAACACATTTGTGAGAATGATATAAAAAATCAACTTCTATACAAATTTTACATATGTATAAAAACTAAAACTCATGATTAATTTGCTTGATATTTATTTTCTGAATTCTCTACTTACATCCACATAGGCATAAATAAAGGTAGGGACATTGAATAAAATATGTGTGAAAGAATTATTGTATAATTTTTAATAGTTTTTCATTTGATATTAGCGAGACCATTTTTTAGGATTTTATAATATCAGAAAAGCTTCGTAAAAATTCAGTCATCTGATTCCCCCTCCCCTAATTTAAAATACTATTTGTGTCTATCAACATCCAAAATGTTTGTATTATATTATTTTTTATCGCAAATTAATTAAATTTTGGGCCGATCTTATAATGTCCGGTTAAGTGTTCATTAACGCTTAACCGGTGGTTAGCGAATTTTATTATTCGTGGGTATTAGCGTTAGCGGAAACTTAACTGGACATTTGTAAAGACGACCTTTGGGTACATTTACAAATTTTTTTTATACATTACAATAATGTATCTGTTATTATTTTGGTATTACAGATTACCAATTAAGAATAAAATATGAATTTTCTAGCTAATGTAAATAACCATTTAATAGTTAATATTTTTTTTTTTGCATATACGATTCTGTAACGTATTATAAATTATAATGTTGGTTTGACAGTCAAGAATTATGTTTATGTTCTGTTTGTAGCTGAAAGTGAATGAAGTAGGTAGTAATAATCTACATTCCAAACGGTTCAGAATGTTAGGTATTTGATATTTGATGTTGGTCAAGGGTCGAAGTCAAACAGATTTGTCGTCATCTTCTCGTTCAGTACATATTTACTACATTTTAATCATATGTCAATGTGTGTTTTTTTACGTCCACAAAAGATCCATTGTTCTTTTTATTCTGCTTGTTCGCATCCGTTTGGCAACCCGGCCAAGATCCTGGAGACGCTCTCGCTGGAACGACTATTAATAAACGCTATATATTTGACAGTCTCGCGTCCCTGTTCATTCGGTTTACACGCAAAACTGCGTTTCACAGTGTCGCATAGTTGAGTGCTATATTATTAAATTATTCCATCATATCGTTATAACATACATCGTTTATACTATAATTTGATTTTTATTGTTATATTATTATTTGACTTTTGACTGTCTAAAGTTTATTTTTAAGATTATTATTCAGCTTGAAGGTAATAGATAAAACACTTAAAAAAAAACCAATCCAACGGCGTAAATATTTACTCAACAGTGTCGCGTCTTAATAATAATGTATACATGTATTTTATCGAGTCGATTGCTTGCACTACTATAATATCAACCACAGTATTACTCAGCCTACGTCGGCTTACATTTGCTATAAACCCATCGGATAACTACGACTCGACTCGCGTAACAGCACGCGTGGTCCCGAAAACTGCGTCGCGATTTATAATTTATTGTGCGCCCTCCGATTGCGTAATATCATTATTATTTCTGAATATTGTCATTGTCATCGTTTCCGCTTGCATATAATATACTTCATATTAATATAATAATATGAAAACGATCGAATTCTTTCACATGCGCGGTGAGTCCGGCTCAGACGGTTGGTCAATCAATTAAAGTCCGTCGGGTGAGAAGAAAATATGATCTATAACCCGCGATGAATTGAATAATTGAACATAAAACATACGATCCAATAAAACGGTTATATTCTTAATATTTTATTACCGCATCGATCACGTTGTGTTTCACTCGCGTTATCATGTCGTTCGCGCACAATCGCGACAAGAGGCGATCCGTGTCGCCGTCGTTTTCGTGGAAATATAGCACTGTCGACTACCATCATGGGTCTATCCCAGTTCGCAGCAGGACAAGGAAACCACAACGGTGCTCCAGCGTCGTGGATGCGACAACTTCCGTTGCTCCCAGACAGTTGTTGGCGGCGCCGGACTGCGCGACGGCGCTGTTAATCTATCGGAAAATGTGCGCGTGTCACTTGCTAGAATGCCCGAAGTAAGCGTATAAGTGTATATAAGACAAAAGTCCATACCTGGCCTATCTGCATCAGTCCTGCGCACTACTATATATATATATATATAGTGCAATATTTTGCAGGGCCGGTCATCGATGGCTAGTATTTTATACAGTAGTAATAAAAAGTATCACCACTGTAGGTGGAAGGGAGGGGGCGTATAAGGCATTTCCGTTGGTCATGTATAGTAATCGTAGACGCCAAAGCTCGGGTACAACCTACGTTGTCTTGTGTATAATATATATGTACTTATTGTAACTTACACATGACACGCAGTTTTAATGGCTTGTTCGTTTATTCCTTTTGACGGATAACCTATCTTATTAATTATTTATTACTTTTTTTTCTATTCCTATTTATTTCTAAATATACTGTAGAATTGTATAGTCATTTTTTTCAATTTATAATTATAAATTATTTAATATGATGATAATAAAATAAATAAATAAACAAAATAATATATATTGATAATATAACTCTGTTAATATTTATAAATATTCGAGTAAACTAAAATCTATTTAAAAATAATTCTGTTTTTTATCGTTGATTTATTTGTTTGGGCTAACTTAGATTAATGTATATTATATATTATACATTATACCTATTATATTACGATTATAATGATATATAAACAATGCACTACCACCATATCCACTGGGTGCTGATAATTTTATCTATTAATAATATATATTTTATATATTTAATATAATTATTATTTTTTTAATTATTTCTCTTTATTATTTTATATTTATTACTGCAGTTATCAGACGATCTACAGCTTATAAACCTATTTAGATACCTTATTTTAATTACTTACGTCCAACGATGAGGTAGAAGTTTCATCAATTTCACATATGATTTATATTATATTAAATAAACGTTTTGTGTCCATGATATGAGCTTTAAGTATAAACTTTGTCTTCAGTTTAATTATTTTGATAAGGTTTAAGGCTAAAACATACATTTTTTCATATTCATTGAGAATTTTCGTTTAACTTCAGCTTAAGAAATTAAACAATTTCCTATACTTGTACTTCAATAGTTTAAGAAACAAAAAATAATGGGAACAATAAAATATGTAGTGTGTTATACTCCAATAAAAATATTTGTTAAGACATTCATTATTTTAGCTACAGTTGACCTCATCCTTTTTTGTTTATCGTTGTATACTCATTGCATGTTTGTTCAGCAAATGAGGTAATCTAGCTGTCATATTTATTTGATGATAACATTTTGCGCGATTGTGATGTTATAGGTAAAACTTGAAATAAACTAAGTAGGGTACAAAATACTAAAATTATGTTGAAATTGTTTTATTACGTTTAGGTATATCTATATAATTTCCATATTCAGCTTTTTTTAATCATTAAAACTTCAATCAGTACTCTGTATTACCTATATATTTTTTTTTTAAAACAAGAAGAGTTAGTTCAGATAAAAAAAGTTTCCACATTACGATGTCGTAAAAGCATATCTATATGTATATATAGATTATAGACGTAATAATTATATATTATACCCATTATGTGTTTTATTTTAAGTGTAAAAAATGTTTAATTTTTAAAAATAATTTTTATTTAAATTAATTGGGCAACATTTTCCCACATTATATTATGTCAGCCAAGTATTCAAACAAAAAAATTTAACTAACAGTGTTTGGTTAAAAAAAATGTATAGTTATACAAAAAAAATCATTAGAGATTGAACAGTGAGTCAGTGAACACTTGTCAAGACTGTGACTATAGACTGACTATAGACTAATAAATTGTATGAATTTTGTAATCTGTAGCAGATGCGTATTTATTATACATAATTATACTAATAAATTCTCTAATTTGTGTTCGTTGTTATAAGTATGTTGTATCTAATATTATATTTTCCCGCTCAAACAAAATATGCGTGTTATGCTGTTAAAAATAAAAATAATTAGGTACATTAGTAATTAAATTATTCGTAATTTTAATTATTTAGTTACACACAAAACATCGAATATAGTAAAACAAATAAAGGTAATAAAATATTGAAGAATACATATTATATATTATAATTATATGCTGTCGTCTCATTAATTTTATTTTAAACAGAGATAAAGTTAAATCATTTAACACAAATAAATCTACCGCTGAACAATATAAGTATTTAATTAAAAAAAAACTTATATATATTTATTTGTTCGTTTTAATCATTTTACAAGTTACAATAGTTAGGTTAACCTATAAGCTAATAAGCTATAACCAAAAAAGAAAGCTCATCAATTTATTTTAAAATGAATCGTGTTTGGGTGTATGGGGTAAAAAGGTTGGGAAACACTGAATTAACAGTAGGTATATGTATAATATAAATATTTAATTAAAAGTATATTTTAGTATAATATTATTATTATTATAAGCTTATTTTTTCTTATGAGTTATAACCATCTTAGTTCATATTATTTCTTTATAATGATTTTACGAATTGCTGTAGAATTATATCTTGAAGGAAATAGTTTGTTTTGTATTATGGTAGAATGTAATATAATTGTATATAATACTTTTAAATAATTTTGTAATATTTCTTATAGGAGTAAAAGTTCTAGTCGGTCGTCAACGCCGCCTCCATCATTCACGGAATGCCAGCAACGGCCCGACGGGGAACACGAGGAAGGGTCAGAAATGTTCGAAGAGCCTGTGGAGGAAATAGTAAGTACTTTGCCACATGTCCATATAATATGTAAATGACGTTATCGCATGGCTGTTTTGACATTTTGCGCGTGTAATGTAACATTAACCTAATTGGATTGATAGCTGTCTGTTGTATAGCGAATACGCCTCTCAGTTATGTCATTGTACCCGAGGGAATAAAATGACATGTTATTAGTTAGTGCATATCATTTTCATAAGGGGCTTCGTAAATTTAGTCTGACCAGACTAGTGTTGCAATTCACATTAAGTTTTGTATACGTTTGTTCAGTATTCCTTGAGTCTTGTTGAAATGGTTATTGTCTGTGATTCGTAAATATAATTAAATACAAATTCGTAATGGGGTTATTTAAAAAACTCATGTGGCCAAGCACGAGTCAGCCTTTAAATTATGTTCCATCCCCGTCTGTGTGTTCGTCTAGTCGAAAGCGAAGTAGAAGAGACTCTGTGTCATCGTCTAGTAGAAGGCATAGGCGTAAAAAGGTCAGTTTTGTTTTATTTGATTTTGATATATATTACTAATGTGTAATGCTTTATAAAAACCTAAATTACTTTTTCTCATACACATTTAACAAATGTTTTGTAAGACTGATTATCTATTTTTTTGTAAATATTATCCGTATCACTTATTTTTTAAAACGATTTAATATTTTATGATTTTTTAATCAAATTTTGATGGAATATACCTATTACTTCGTTTAATATTCTAAGCCAATACGTGATTTTAATATTCTGGAAATGCTAACATGAACCTAACCGATTTAACAACTTATGTGTTTTTCATTTTCATAATTGATTTCAGTGATTTGGTTTCAAAACGCTTAGAATATATTGAATATAATTAAATTATAAATATAGTTTATACCTACCTATAAATTATATTAATTTAAATTCTATAAATTGTCAAAAATAGTTTCAATTTAAAAATAAATGTCTCCCAAATCTTAAAAAGCCCTTAAACAATATTCATGTGATTAACTATATGTGTGTATGAACCTGCTCAATACATCTTTCTTGATTTTTCCTAAAAAGTTGAATTATACTTTTAAAAATATTGAGGAACTATGGCCCCTAAGAATATTGCCCATTTACACCACTATCTTATCTTACAATACCTACTGACTATACCTCTATGCTATGGTTCTTAAAATAAACTTATTAGACAACTGATTATATTATATATATAATAGGTTAGGTTAGGTTTCATGTGATCCAGAAAATTTGAATAAACATTTTAATATTGGTATCCATTATGGTTTATGGTGTATATAGTGTAGGTATGCACAAATAAAATATAATTATGGTGGCGTAGTAATCCTACAAAAGTGTATATAGAATGTTATTTAAATAGTGAAATTTATATTGTATTGACAAAATAAACTTTTGTATACAAATTCAAATTATGCGTGATGTATATTAGTTTAAAATATACAAAAAAAAAGGGTAATAAATCTAATTTTTTAACTAAATCTCAATGTAAAATTGACGGTGGATCTTAGATTTCTAAGGTTAAAGCTTGAAATTAGAGTATTATTAGGTATTAAGGTACCTTCTAAGTATAAAAATATATTGTTTTTAAACTTCACTTTTTATTGTCTTTTATACTACAAAAGTAAAAACACTTACGCCCGATTATTATTCGTATACACAATACTGTATACACCGATGCAGTATATGTCGCATGTTTCCAGGCGTTTATTCTAATTGTATAAAAATAATTTATATCGATTACATAATACTATTTATTTACGACAGAGAATCGAAAATATTATATTATTATCAGTCGCATTATAGTATTCTTATAATAACATTTTACATAAATAATACCGATCAAGGATGCTTGTGGACCAAAAATATTGTTTGTATTAAATTACGCACCCTCATAACACATACCTACACACGCTTAACACTTGTACCAGGACTAAAATAAAATAATAGTTGGTAGTTGCTACTATTTATTATGATTTTTATTGATTTTCTATACAAAATCTTAATATTATTATTTTTGAATATATATTTTTTGAAAAATTCAATTATTTTACTGTAATCATAATTGTTTATGTACGTATATTAGAATTTGTATCATAAATATAACTATTAAACTTGCAATTAATTTTGGAATAATTGTAACTTTTTGATTATGCGCGTGTTAATTGATTTAGTTAATGGTAACAGGATTGAAAGTGTTTGAAATGAATTCCAGAATAGCAAACAGTATAGATTTGATGGTTATTGATTTGTCGTCTAAAATGCATTAAAACAATATATTATCTTCTATTGTTACTTGTAAATCATATGTTTTTAATTTGTCGTTCAAATTAATTTCTTAGTAATCGCTAAAAATTTAAATAATATATAGAACCATCATACTAACAGTTTTAACGTTTAAAATGTTATTTTTATTTTGTATATGTGAAAAAGTAGCGAGTAACCGGTTTATATATACTGCTTTAAAAGCGGTTTAAAATGTATAATCCATTGCCAATGCTGCTAGCACTCACTTGCAATGTTTTCGTTGATATTAAATAGAATTTATGTAATTTTTTATTTTTATTCTGCTTAAAAAGTAAATAAATTATTGCACATGATGCACATTTATACTTCAGATAATAACTCGAGTACTTTAATATGTTTTAGACTTTTATATTGTATATATATTCAACTTATAAATATAATAATTATAGTACAACTTATGTCTTACGCATAATAACTGTGACGACTTGTTCGTGAAATGAGTAGATGAAAAAAATAATGCAAGTCTCAAATTCGTTTAGGGTATAAATTGCAGAATAACATATAATATGTATAATGCTTTTGCTATTTTTTTTTCATTATAAACGTTTATGAACCTCGGTTACCAGCGTACACCACTATAGTTACCACTCCGGTCTCTCGCAACGACATCATATAATATGATCTAGCGTGTACTTTTCTTTTATCCAACACCCGTAAATAATGGCATAATCAAGTTGATTTTTCCAGTCGAAAAACGTAGTGTCTATAACGAGTGAAATCAATACTCGTATCATGCAATATATATCATAAACAAAAAAATATAATGTTACATCGAAAAACGTTGGTGTTTGATATTCGTATTATATAAAATTTTATTTTTTGTTTTTTATATAGAGGGTGGTAATATATAATGTTAATAGATTTTTATACGTATAGTACTTTACTGGTATAGTGTATACTATATATACCCATTAACAGCCTACATTCATGAATTTCGTACCACATGATTGCTCTTATTTATTCAGTAGCCGAATTAGGTTTGTCGAACCCTTCCAGAATGGACGTCATAGGCTGGTAAAATATGTAGTAAAATTCGATTCCGGGAATAATTTACAAAGCCGATCACCTAGAGTTCAAGTATGACCCTTACAAAAAAAAAAGGAAATGATTTACCTACATCGTAACCTTGCAAGGACAGAGGTGTAAAAAATTATGTCATTCATCTATCAAGTATCATGTGATTCAATATGTGTACTTAAGTATATTATAATATTTAATCAAATTCATAAGAACTTAGAACTCATCTGTATAGTTAAAAATATACATTAGACATGTTATTTACAGCATTGCGCTGAACTGAAGTATGACGTTGTACGTCCCGTTGCCTGACTTTTATGGCGAGTAATGTAGTTTTCCAGGTTTTCCTTGATATAAATCGTGTTTGAATGCGTATTCGAAGAGTTATATATAGGCACATATTATTACTTCTATAAACCCTGTGTCAGTTCCATAATAATTACGATTTCCGATCAAAACTCAGTTTCTCTGCCGAGTTAGTCGTTTCTGTCTTATTCGTATAATCGTATACCATATACTCTTGATTAGACAAAACCAATTAGTTTATTTTTTAGGTATATTTTAATATAAAATTATGTGGATAGTTCTGCATGTACACACTATTACTATTATCCCTAAATTTTAAGTCGTAATCTCTTGTCATTATTCTATAACCTAACCACTGTAGTCCGTAAATATGCATATACACTGTAGGTAGGTATATATTATCATAATAGGTACTCATCGAGGAACGAACGACTAGTTCGTTGTTTTTGTACACAGCATCTTTGTTGTATTTTGTTTTTATCTTTATACGGTTTTCAAAAAGTTTTTCATTGATAACTATAGGAGGGAGACAAACAAAATTGTTACGATGAGTATACTACCGCTATTCCGAAGAAAAATTATAGACAAAAAAAGAAAAAGAACAACAACAATAACAGAGATAGCCAGAGGACCAGAGTCTGTTCAGTAATAGTAATAATATTGTATAAAAAACTGACGTAATACCCCGTCGGTGGGTCGGAGAGGACGGGCGCTCACATTATTATTGTTATTATTTCGTGATCGTCGTTAATGTTTGTTCGGTCCGAGCGCGTAATGGACCGTTGTCGTCATTCGTCGTATAGTAATAGGCAGGCAAGTGCACCGCGCAGGTACCTATAATATAATATAACATCGTCGTCGTGGCCGGAAAGTGGTGCCGCGGCACTGCATTCCTCGCTCCCCGGACGGTGTGGGGCGGAGCGAGCTATAGCGAAAGACCTTGAATGTTCACGCAGACAACCTTCACGTCGGAACCGGACCCTGTGGTACGCACGTTGTCCGGCGAGAGCGCGCGCGCACCCGTTCAAAACTGGTAGTGGGGGGGTTAACGGCGGCGCGCAGTCACTGACTCCGGCCGCATCCCCCGCCCGACGGTCGGTGTACGTCTCCCCGTCATGTCGCTTTCTTCCTTCCCCGTTGGAAATCTGACGATACGCACGTATACTTACCTGCCGCTTTTTTTTTTTTTTGTCACTTTACAGTGATACATCAAAATAATATATATTTTTTCCATCGAAGATTACCCATCGAAATTTTCAACTTCAAACCCGTTTGATCCGTAGCGCAAGAATCGGTGTCGCTCCCAAAAATTGTTAAAAATAAGAATCCGATTCGCACTTTATCGGTTGGAATGATAATGGTGGTTGAGGCATTTTCCCCGAATCACCACAAACGCACACACCGTCAAGCAAAACTCGATTTCCCGTCGCAGTTTGCGTATTTCATTTCTTACGTGGATATTATAATTTTTCGTACATAAAATTCAATAATATTATAGCCTAAAGCGGATTTCGTACAATACGATAATATAATATAGTTTATAATATCATTATTCATTATTGTGTGGTACACCGTACACGTTTACGAACGAGCGTGATACCGTCGCACGCACGCGCAGTACTGTTGGTACTTAAACGCAGTCACCGCCGTCGTAGCCTCCTCGTAAGTCGTAACCACTGTTGTGTGTGTGTGCGTGCGTTCCCGCCGTGAACGTGTGCGTGTGCGCGCATACCTGTTGCTGTACGCGCCGCATTCCGTAACCGTTCAGCCACCGGATCGGTCGTCGGCTATCGCCGTTACCACCACCGTGCGTTTAAAAAATTCAAAAAAAACCGACGAATACGCCGCGTTTACGTTTCGTTATCGTTTTGTTTTTTTTTTTTATCTGATTACGTCTCTCTGCCTCTTTCGGCGTTTACAACTATATCTGTACGACAAGTTCGTCCGTCTCAGTCGTTTGATAGTGCGCGACCGTAACCGTCGTTTTCGTACTTGTATCATATTTTCATACATAAAAACCGTTCCGTCTTTATATCCAAAATTGAGCGTTTGTGCGCGTCCGGTGTGTTCCTCGACCCCCGAGGATGCTATAACGGGTCGGAGACGTCTTGTAGCGTGGATATGGACCATAGGGAATACGGGGAGCGCGTGTCGCCGCCGTTGCCTCAACAGCAGCAGCAGCAGCAGCAACTACAACAACTACAACCACCTCATCAACAACATCAGCAACAGCAACACCAGCAGCAGCAACACCAGCAGCATCAGCAACAACCGCTTCCGCCCCCCGCCAATCACACTGATCAGGTATATACCTCGCTCCCAGAGTTTTCTTCGTTGTAATAATTATCGTCTCCCTTACTCGTGTTTCCGGGAAATATAGTGATGTATAT
This sequence comes from Aphis gossypii, assembly GCF_020184175.1. Lineage (NCBI taxonomy): Eukaryota > Metazoa > Arthropoda > Insecta > Hemiptera > Aphididae > Aphis > Aphis gossypii. The sequence goes on along the minus strand of NC_065531.1, from coordinate 56,615,633 downwards.
AGGTAGATATGAAATGGCCTGGATATTGTTCCAAGGATCATCCTCTGGTCTCTCGTCATGGTTGCGGATGCTTGAGTCCAATGCTCGTCTATTGTCTTAAAAAGTATGCACAGTCTATGTATACAAATTGTTGTTTGGCGTTGTATTCTGACTGTTTAGTGAATCGTGATTGTAATGATTGTATTGATTTTCGATTCAGCTTCTAAACTATAGAATAGGTATATTTTAAAATCGATTTTTTTTTTTTTTTAACTGATTATTGCCCAGAATTTCTGTAGTTCTTAAAAGCGGATTCAAATTCCACTTATTATTTATTATATTATTTATTTATTATTATTATCCACAATTATTATAAAACATGTTTTTAAATATAGTTAAGTAGTTAGAGTATCGAATCTTTCTTTTAAAAATTTTCCTTTATAAACTATATAATTATATAGTTATTTGCCATTTGGATCGCTTACATTATATTTATTCACCAACAATTAGTATTGAATAAACAATATCAATTTTTATAATTTATCCTATTGTTTTCTTATAAATGTGTGCGTGTGTCAACATAGATTTTAGATTATTGTATTTGAATTAATTGGCGTTATCTAACTTATTAAATTTCCTCGTTAACCAATAATAATGATGAATGTTTACGTACTTAGGTTTTACTTGTAACGATCAAATTATGATTACATCGTTTCATAATATAACTGTTGTACATTATTGTTCGTGCGACGTGCCATAATTTATTAGATATAATTGAGCGTAGGAGAACGATATGACGTACATATAACTGTGATTCACGTACATATCCGAATTTCATTCCTTTCGTAATAGAATCCAAATGCCGAGTGAAGTAATGTCGATAATATACTACTCATGTCTACTATAATATTATATGCACAGGTGCTTTTGGATGTTATATAGGTATATAGGTGTTATGTACGACCTAATTGTTTAGGTGATATCTTAAATCCGAGTGAGTCCTAGTAACGCCCCGTCCGAGCACATAATAATATATACGTTTGGATAACACGTATATTATACACCTGTTGTTGGCCGACCATAGCCCGAGGGTAGTAAATTAATTACACCCCGTCTAAAAAATACATACGAACAGGTTTATACTATATATAAAGAAGACTTCATCGTATATCATTGTGTGTTATATTATTCTTCACTCACCGTGGGGCACTCGAATCCGTGTGCGTACTAATGCTCTCGGACGAATTATACCTTTGTATTTACGTGTGTATGTATTGACCCTGTCGGTTGGGGTCGTGTTATAACTTACCTATTATACTTGTTGTTAGGGTGAACTCGTACGAGCGTGATTTATATATCGATCGTTTTTGAGGATAATATACACAATATTTCACGCGTGGTAAGGACAAATTTCTTGGAATTCGTCCTAATCGTATGCGTAATATACTCGGTATGCCCGCGCTGGTCGACGAATACGCGAATACCTAACCGATAGGTTCCGATTTCTTTGGCACCAAGTCAAAGTCGCGAACATTGTGTATAATAATATATCTAATATATTAATAATAAAATGACGTTTACTTACAATTATAATACTTAGCTACATGGGTAAATACTTATGGCACATAAACTTAATCGAAATGGACAATATCGCCACTTTCAATGTATATATTTATATGCATAGCCGTACTGTTAAAAATCGTCAACATAGAATAATATGCCTACTGACACTTAGTGGCCTTCTAGTGTACCTAACCTGCCCCCCCCCCCTGGAACCACTTGAAATAATTTACTTGTACTACATAGTAAACAATCCGATATTTCATGAGACTAAATTAATTTATGCCTGTGGCGGACAGCTTTGTTCCAACAATTGTATAATCCATATTATATTGTATAATTGCTATTATTCGGTCACGAATATTTTTTAACTACCTATGTAAATTGCTATATTAGATAATTTGGGCATTGTTATTGTTAATTAAAATAAAATAATGAACAGTGATATATTATATAGGTAACCGCGATGACAAACTATTATGGTTCACAGAATAAAATCATATACGAACTACCACGTGTTTTCCAAATCACACACACTTGCTAGTTGCTATTCAGTACAATTTTTACGTTGATAATGATAATGTAGTTATTTAAGGAAATTACGTTTTTGTTGCTTCTCAATATGATTAAAACGTATAGAAAATATTTCGTGAGTACAGATAAGTTGCTTAAAGTTGGTTTTTGAGATTTTTGTTCCCTGATAAAAAATAAAGATTTGTTCTATTTTTTTCTTTACTTAACCTGCATCCAAGACCACCTCGTTTTTTCGTCGCATCGTCATCGTCAATATTTTATTAGTGATATAATAGTACGCTTGCCTTCACCGTTATCGTGATTAGTGGTCCAAATAAGAAAATATAAACATAGTCTTCAATCCTCTATGTATTATATCATAAAGATCTCACAGTTGTTTCGTTAGACATAATCGATGATACTATATTATATTCGCTATTTGCGATTCAGGATATATTGTATTGCAATTTCAAACAGTAATATTAATAAATATATCAAACCACTGGTGATAGTCGTTATGTTTAGCATCTACTATGTATAATTATTTACTATTAATGTCATAGAAACTAGAAATGCTCACAAAATATGTCGCTCGTATATAATAATAAATATAAATATATATTCGACATTGTAGCCGTCCAATGTTTAATGAAAGAAGCGACTAGTCGACGAGCGACGACGGGGGATACTATAATAGACCAGTTTTGTTTTTACGTGTGCACAACCTGTCGCAGAGCATGCGAACTATCCAATTCCACCTGCATTGGTCGACGAATCAAGTCACATACAGCATAAACGCTGCATACATACCTTTGCTATTTTATAACCGATTTTTTTTAACAATGTTAATACTTTAGTTTTATACCAGTTACGTTTCTCGCAAACTGACGTTCTTGTACTAGACAATCGTTTTCTTTGGATTCACATTTCTTTTTTCTTTTTAATTTACAACAAGTAGATAGTTCTAATATATTTTTTTAATCTATGTGATAATATTGCGATCCTCATCTTCCTTAGTCTTTTTTTTTTTTTTTTGGAAAATTTGAAATGGCTGTGCAATTTTATATTCTGTGGTGATTTATTATTATCGATGGTTTAGTCATACTCTAATGAGTTACAGTCATAATTGTTGTCGGGCCGTTTGATTATATAATACTGCATTATGTGCAGAAAACATCCTACGCACATAGAATTTTTATAACAACTATACTTGATACTTGAAGATGTCATATATCTGTTTGGTACCCATAATATGTATTACTAATAATAGGTTATTAATTAATAATTATATTCTTATTTTATCGTAAGTATAAATCGATATACTCGGTTGAAATAAATGTGGAAAAGCATTTATGGGCGATATGTTCAAATTTCAAAATATGCTTACTGTTGAGTCTTGTGTGTATGCTGTATAGTGATATTTAAGTGTTTAAATTAAAATAGTTTTTTAAAAAATGACCAAAATCGTGTAGGTGTATTATACCATCGGTGTTGCCAACTATTGCTTTTATATTCTGAGTTAACCAATCAATTGATTTTATTATATTTATATATATATATATATATATATATTTTGTTTATTATACCGTAAAATAACTTAAAAAGTTCTCTACTGTATCTTTGTGTAGACTGAAGTGAACTTGAGTAAAAATTCTAGTTTAATTTTTAAATTATCAGTGTTTTCGGGAATATTTTAAAAATCAGAATACAATTTTGTAGAAGTTTATTCAAATCCATTTATGTACAAATTCTTAATCATTTTTGATTCAATTAATCGTCGCTTTTCGAATACAATGATTTATAACTATTTGATAGTTAATGTAAAAAACATGAAAAACTATTGTTTAATTTCAGTTGCATACAGCACTATTTAAATCATTCTAACCAATAAACCGACCCGAAAGTCTTGTTTTTAGATAACAACGTAAACCTTTTGTTTTCTAGAAAGTGCTTTAGTAGTAAATATCTATAATACGATGTCTGTTAGTTTTCTAGAGTGCTGACTTACATACGATATTAAATAATGCTTTAATTTTTTACGTACCATTTAACATTTGTATTGAATATTAACATGACGTAATGTCCAGTGGCTGTTATAATGAACCTAAAAAACGATGTCTTATAGTCGATCTTATCTCGTCCATAATTTTTTTTTCATTTTACTGAAGTAATTTATGAAACAAACGGTGCAATTTGTTTTTGTGTTTCACTTATCTAAAACACGTATGGTGATTTTTTTCGAAGATTGTAAGTATGCGCCGTGACAAATGTATATCGTGTATACCGTCATCATACGATCACGATTATACCTTCCGCTTTTTAAGTAGGTTAAACGTATTGCGGACACGATGGTATATTTATATGTATATCATCTATACCATAATGGGACGACAATATAATATGTTTATATATTTCTACGAGATTTACTAGTTTTATTTGGTTACTAGGTCGAACGGAAGGAATGTATTATAATAGTCATTAGGTAGTTGTTTTGTATTTTTTGTACGTTCTTGTAATAACCACGAATGACTTAAGCAAAAAAGTAGACTCGCAGAGTTGTCACAGGTCTAACAGTAGTTTTTTCATCAATTTAATGAAACACATAGTTTATATATTTATACTCACAATATATATCTACTTATGTGACAGTGTACACACTCATAAACTCTATGGTGTTTTTTTTAAAAACAATATGCTTTTTTTTACGACGGTTGCTTTGGAAATATGATCCATAATTTTTAATTCCATTTATTATAATAATACCTATATAAACATGCATGTAATTGCATATTTTTTCTCACATTCGACCTATATTTTTATATTGTCGATTTGTTTAGTGACGTTAATATATTATATCTACTAAGAAAATAAGTCCACACTAAATATGAATCCGGATACATCGATCAATTAATACCCAAAACGACGAAACTATTGTGAGTTTAATAGATACTTAGGACTTGTGATTTCGTACTTTAACGTTCATTCATCAGTTTGCAAATAATTACTGTCTCGTATAATAAGTACCTATAATAATGAATAAAGTATTCAACAATTATACCTAATATCGTTTAGCTCATCCATGCCTCTATCGCAACAGAATAATATTATTATGTATTATTATTAAAATATATATGTGTTAACTGTTAATAATTATAGATATGCTAAGTATGCAAAGCTTCGAATGATGTTTGTAATTATTTATTTAATGTATTTCTGTTGATAAAAACCACACCTACTTTCTGTTATCCAACAGAAGATATCTTCCAGACGTGAGATTTTCACAATTTAAATTTTAAATCGATCTGATACGGAGATGCCATAATTGATTTTTACGGCGAGTTCCTATTCCATAATACGTTTGAATCGGTAAATTCGTTGTTAATCTTAATTAATGTCTACCTAAATAATTCGATCTCAATACGATGTGTATATTTTCATATTGAAACCTTTATAATATATATGTGCATTATATGTTTATGTCTATCACTCCGCGATCCATTCGTCCTCAACCTCTTACCCTTTCTTTAAAAAACTCATAGACGCTTTGTGTTTAAATGCATCAAGGTACCTATATAATATGCTGCACCAATATTGTATTTAATATGTATAATAATATTATTATATATTCACGTGTGCAATAAAAATTGCCACCAGCCAATTTCAGCAAGCAATGTCGCTTTCATTTTGTCCCCAGGGCACCTTGGTGACCCTGTTTTTCGTAATATAATATGTTAACTACACCCTTTTATATGTATTGTAGTGCATATAATATTTATGTTTATACAGCTTAGATCGATGTAATATTGTTAAATTGTGACTTATGTAACCAATTGGAATTTTTACTTGTTATATGGATGTATACATATAGTTGACATAAAAAAAAAATCAGTTTTTAATTCGGAATATATCTGCGATTGCGTTAACGATAAGCTACTTTCCCACCCCCACCACTGTAACAAGTGATGATATTTTCACAGTTATCGTGTGTCATTTTAATCATGCGCTTTACAAATTTAGTGGGAATTCTGTGCATTCAATTCTCAGTGTAATCCCCTCTAATTTTTAAATGTGAAGGCGTCAACGACTGCTGACCCCTGCAATTTCTTATATTATGTGTACAATGTACATAATTTAATAACTTTATATACACACTCAGTATTATACATGCATGATGCATGTATTATTATCGTTAATGCAAAGTAATACAATTTACAAGTAATAAGCCTTCGCCGAAAAATGTGTTATAAGGAGGGGGAGGGTATTTTGCATTAGCTCTATCAATTTTTATTTTTTACGATTAGGCAGGAAAATAAATTGTTGTGTATGTGCACAAAAAAAACCACATTCCTTGTGGTTATCTCATCTCGAGTGCTCGCGCGAGCTCCGCAGTATGTATATTATAATACTACTATATAATATATATTCTATATATGTATAAATACAGTAGGACTCCCTGTTTTGCTGTTCGGAAACCAGTTCCCAAGGACGCGCACGCTTACTACTTTCATTTAATTATTAAAAACGTACGTACCACACACACACGTACTTCACAATATATTATACATAAATATAAATTGTACAGAGTTGTGTATAATATACATATTATGCTTGTGTAGAAAGCACTAGCTGCAGTTGTACTTACTACTTAGGCATCTATATGATATATATGTATATAGGTGTTGGTCAGTTTGTCACTGACTTGCCGCTTGCACCGTCACTGAAGTGGTATGATTTAGGTATATTATATTCTTGATGATACACACACAGCGCTCCCCATCATAGGACGAGACGGCGATGACGATTATTACGATGAACTCAATGAGGCATTGAAACCCGACGGCTCAAATCGAAACACACGTGTGTATATTATAATTAAAATGACTGATTAGTATAGTATATAATATATTATATATATATATATACATATAGTAGCTCACTCTCTCCGGCTTTCTCTTGAAATCTAAACCTGTTGCCCTATACAATACCTATACTTTTCATACTACCTGGCTATTGGATTCATCAGTTTTTATAGAAAAAAATATATCCTTGCGATCATAATATACTATTTTATTATTGTTATTTTTAAGGACTAAGGCTATAATATTATGTATACTGTTATAGTATATTATACTATATAGTATTATACGTTGAGTGTATTCGGTACGTCAGTTCGACAACAATTTCACACAATACAGTTATTGTTTTCGTCCCGTCAACAATAAACGCGTTTAATCATAATCTTATTATTTACTTTAATAATAATACACACACGCAATATACGCACGGTATATAATATAATATTATGCTTAAACAAGACCGCGCCTATATCATTATATTATTTATTATATTTTATAATAATATCGAGTACTCTATTAGAATGTTCTTTAAGTGAAACGACCATAACCAGTCATGTGTATTATACGCTTAAAAACAAAAACCTCATGTACGTATAAATACACGATATTTACTAAGAACAATGATCAAGTTAATATTCTCATTCACGATATAATAAACATAAAAGCTCTAATGCTCTTTAGGCTAATTATATTTCTCCCCTTAAAAATAATTGTTGAATTCGTTGTATTGTAATAATATTTGACTATATTAAAATTTAAAATTTAATTTGAAAAATTCAATGGTTTAACGGTATTTATGTATAGCCCTCATAAATCATAATATAAATAATAAATATAATAAATTATACTTAGACAAAACTTTGCTTAAAATGATAAAAAAAAGTCTTTGTCGTTATTGTGTTTTTTGGAAGGGGGAAATAAATTGTTCGTAAAGTAGTAAAAACGTTTTATTGTGAAACAATCAGGACTCCTATGTACCGAACACTAAATCTTTTTAGTTTTTAACTTATTCATTATAATATTTTTGTGGCGAATTTTCCGGGTATGCTCAACATACGCCGCATGCTTATGTCATCAATAACATACTATGTATTTCAAAAAATCGTAATGTACGACAAAAATTTCGTCTATTTATGTTATACTTATCTGATGTGTTTATCTTGGTCTTAACATTTATTGACAGAGCATATTGTGATAACCATGTGCGCAATGTGCGCTATAATACCTACAACGCTTGTTAATTGTTATCGCTGTGAAAAATCGGTTATTCCGAGACCAGCTACTCACTGTGAAGTCGCAATATTAACCACCCAAGGTCAGGCCCAGCTCAAGGAGTAGACGATAGGCCCACACCTAGGGCGGCATTTAACATTTTTCTATTATAGGTAGATAAAAAAAATATTTGATTCAGCATGTAAGGGGCTCAAGTTTGCCTGGGTGTATTAAATACTTGAGTCAGTCCTACTCAATCGTATCCTCATCGTGTTGCGCTTCGTTAATGATTTATTAATTTATATTTATTTATAAATAAACACAAATTTGTCTATTATTTATTAATTATAAATTGAATAGAACTATAATACATTATGATTTATGATAAATAAGCATGCCCATACTTTGGAGTCAGCATTCGCCACTGATAATAATATTATTTATACATAGTTATTTGTTTTAAACACGTATTCTGTATTAAAAGTATTCAATAATAATAATAATGCATTAATGCCTCCTCACGGCACCAAGATATTGGTAGTCAATTATTCAAACAATGAGCCCGAATAAGGCTGGCCCGTCACCCGTAGTGGAAGATTCGATACCCCCCTCCCCTTCATACATACTGCCACTTGCCCCCGAGCACAACAATACCCGTCGAAATGTTAACTATGTGGTGCATTATAATGATATTAACATGACGTGTATGTCGTAATAATAATAATAATATACAGTATTTACGAGTACTATAAAGTAATGTATACACGACGCCATGTACTTACACGATTTTATGTGTTTTTGGTTTTTTTCCGTATTCGTTCTCGTTTAAATAATAATTTAAAATTCTATACGTATCTGACGAAAATATACAATCCAAAGCCGTCGTCATCTTTATATGCTAATGACCGCAAGAATATGATATATGTCTATGTTATAGTATGTATCATAGTGAATTGGTATATATCATAATATATGTATAGGTGCTGTTGTCTGCACGATTTTAACCACGAAACAATCGTTTACGGTATTTTTTCATTACAATATATATTATTTATATTCGATGTTTAACAGTGTATAAATTTTGCGCACACTGCATTAAGACGGCGACAGCAGTGGTGTACACAGTAGCGGTCAAAACAGTTAAAAAATTCTTTTTTATCTAAAAATATCTAAATAATAAATACCTAAATTTTTTATTTTTCAAATATTGTTCGTCAGCTCACATTTTTTGTTCAAATTCGTCTAACATACTATCATGATAATAATAATAATAATAATAATATGTATAATGGGGCTCATCGGATTCGTTCCTACGCGTAATTTACCACATAATATATGTACATAAGTATACAACTATACAATACAATATATAATTTATAAATTATTTTTATTGTATTACCTATAAAAGCTATGAGTTTACAAATATATAGAACCACCGATTTTGTTAAATACAATTTTTTTTCTTTGCATCGTGGGGTGTAAGATAATATAATATTATTATTATTATACAGTATGCGTTCGACTATAATATTTATCACATTGCAGCAGTCACGGTCAGCCGCGGTAAGACTTGTCGTATAAGAATATAAAAAAGTATAATATACTTACACTATAGTCTATTCCCTTACCCCTCGTGGGAATTATCGAAATCCATTTGTGGCCGTTGGTCCGATAGGTATTAGATATATGCTTACAAATTGATTTCATTGTGAATATATATATCCATTATACATACCTATAATACATGTTTATATTTTAATAGTGTTATATATCTCAGTGGCCGTGAAACACAACTCATAATAATATTCATATCTGTATAATATGTATTATATAAATTATAAACTTCTACAACTGGGGTTTGTCAATATGTGAGACAACTACTATAGTAAAACTGACGATATTAATATTATTGTATTATGTTTTTGATATAGATGAAAAATGGGTGGGTCTGATGAAGTGGGAAATCGCAATCAAAGGGGATAGATTTATAACGTAAAGTACACTATTATAATATAATATTTATAAAAATGCTCATACTTATGAATAAACTACCGCTTATTTTCAATAAGCCGAATTAGAATAAAAAGTTATTTGTAATACGATAATATAATATTTACGAAAAAAGTTAGCTGTACCATAAGGTATAAATCAATAGTATTATCAATCTCAAAATCGTTTCAAACATTCTATTTTCTGTATTTCTTATTTTTTTAGTTTATTATAATAGTATATACTATATTATTGTATGTCATAATTACCATAAGTTATGATTAAGACATACCAAATGCGTTTATTATAGAACTGATTTTGTGTTGTTATCTTTAACATTAAAATGCATTGATCTATGATTAAACTTAAAGTAACAAACATTATATGTTATTTCTTGTCGTTTTTTTACGATACTTTAATTTTTAATCGAGTTATAAAATTATAAAAATTCTTTTAATTTGCTTAAAAATTAATATAAACTCAGTCACTCTAAAGTTCTTATACAATACACTTGGTACAAAAAAGTGATCTATCATTGTACACCATATTTTTGATATTATAATGAGATCCTATTTAAATGTGTTTTTACACATCTATTATCCAGCTCATTTCTATAATCATACAAATTGATTTTAATGCTTGTCGATGTAAAATCTATATAAAACCGATTTCGATGGCAGGGTGTTGTTTAAGGAATAGAAATGTGTAAAATTGACACGTTTTCTCGTTGGACAGAGTAGTTTTAGTTTTTTTTAGTTTCGTCCTTAGGTTTTGGGTTTTCCATATTTTAATCCTCCCTCACGTTTTGAAAAATAGTGTTCATGCTTATTAACTTGGGATACATACAACGAATAACTTTATAGTTCTCCACTATATTATTCTTTTTCAATGTTGAATATGTAGTCATATAATTATAATTATCTATTTATAAAATATGTATAAATCGCCATGCCTTTCAGACTAGTTTCTATGTAGATTTTTGATTTAGCTCTATATGGTGGTGTTTTTCTAAAAAAAGGTCCCAGTTAAACTGATCATGCAGCCTTGAGTCTACAATCTTTATAAAGCTACTTCTTTTGTATATATTTTGATTAGTATTACGAATAAGTTTTATTATAACGGAAATTTTAATTTTTAGCACTTATCATACACAGTAAAACCGTGAATAATTTAAACATATTTGCTTGTTAATATTACAAATATGTAATATATTATTTTTCTTAGTTTTGTTTCGCACATGTGAATAGATATCAGAGTATGTCACTGTATGTGATAAATGATGATGTAATAATATTATACACCTACTTTTTTCGAAAACTTAGCTGAATTAAATGCTAAATAAAATAAGAAATCTGAATGGAGAAGAATCTACTATAATTATTATAATTTATGAATTTATAATACAATAATAATATTATTAAGACCGGATTAGGGATTTTCGCCTAGAACTAAATCATTGCTTCATTGTAAAAATATTATGTACAACCAGTTTTTGACAGGTGGCTTAGAAAGTAAAGATGTTTGAAATTATTTTTAATTAATTTGTTTATCGCGTAATAATTATTTATATTATCTTCTTTACACGCGTGTTGTTTGTAAAGAATTTTTTTTCCTATTAGTCAAAGTGTTTTTATTATTTGACCGCAAAACTCGTCACACATATTATATTTAAAAAAATCAATGTATATACAATTTTTATTTTTATATATTCCTCTCAACTTGTTTATGTGTGTCGCGTTGTTACACACAAACATTTAAAAACCGTTAAAAAATTTCCGACCGTCGTCCTGCTTCGTAGCATTATCAACTTAATAATTTTTACATTTTCTTCGTTGAAACATGTTGATTTTGACTACGTGTTATTTTGACAAATTATATATACAGCAATGCTATGTAAATTATTGTGTCAAAAACTGTGATGATTTTCGTTTTTGTTTATCGTGACCAAGCCAAAGGTCAAAACTCCGTGTATTGATACAACATTTTATGTAATATACTATTACTAAGAATTCCATTTTATGAAACCGGTCGATAAATATAATAGTTTACATCGAAAACTATAATATAATACGTATCCATGTACATTCATTACCGTCGATTCGAATTCGTTTAAAACGTATTTTTTACGAATTGATTTCTGTTATACGCGCGGCGTGCTTATAATAATTATTGAATATAATATTGATATTAGTTCATCAACCTTAACGAATATGCGTCGTCTTCGCGTGATTACATATTATAAATTATGATATGATACTAAGTGATTACGATTATTATTTATTTTTATTATTATTTCATTTTGTTGATTAAATATAAAACTACAAAATCTTGTTTTATAAACACCTACGTAATCACCAATGTTGTCGAAATAAAAATCGAGACATCTGGCATTCACAGTACGTAAATTATATTAGGTGTATGTTATGTTATTATATGTAATATGTCAAATAAAATTTATTCAATTTTATATGCAAGCACGGAGATATTATAAAAATAGTATGTGTGCGAGTGATAGAAAATATAAATCATTACCTTATTAATTAAACCGTCGTTTTGCATATGCGATTCCCGACAAAAACGAGGTGTGTTATTTGTGGTAATATGTATTTAGAAATAATAATAATATTAACGAAACCAGATCATCGTGTGTTCCGGTTATTAAAATACCACCGTAACCGATTTTTTTATTGCACTAAATAATCTGATTCTTGTAATATTTTTACGTTTTTAAACAGTTTCTTCGGGTTTGTTTACCGGCATTTGTAGTAAATTATCAAGTCAGTGATTAATTTTATTGTCATGGACGGACAAACTAATAACAATAATAATTATTATTATTACATACACACACATGTCCACGAACAGCGAAAATTGAGTTTTTATTCTACCCAACCCCAATGTTTGTTTGCGTCATACATACATTATTTCATATATTTTATATATATATATACACTAGAAGTCAAGAATAGTTTATAAATCATTATCATTCTTATATATATATACGTTTAATTATTATCATTGTATAGCTTTAAAACTACTCGTTTTTTATAACTTAGTCTGATAGCCAAATATTCTTATTTTTTTCCATTCTCGACCCGTATATAATACATTAACCTATATGCCATATATCATAATACGTATTTATATATATATATATTAATATGATATAGTGACCACATCGCCGCCCCTGCAGTTGTAGGTGACATGTAAGTATAAAATATAAATGGTACTGTACAACTGTGTGTGAAAATATTCGCGTCTGATACTTTATTTTTATTTAAATGTTATTTTATTTTTAATTCTTTGACGGTACTCTCAAGTAATACAAATATATAATCAGTATATAAATATAATGTGTCTGCGATGAAATTTTCGTGTAGACCTTCCAAAAATAAATCCCAGCGACACATATAACATGTAAATGTTTGTATTCAATTTTCACCATAATTGACCAAACACATATAAAACATGTATAATTTGTAGTTTGTACCAACGTTTTTGAACTGCGTTTGTAATTTACATCAAAATTCAAATCGATTATTCTTTCAATAGTACGTGCACGTGTGCACGCGCACGTTTTGTTAGTAGAGTATAAAATATTGAAATATGACGAGGAGTTAATCACACTGAATATTCCATTTTAAATTCTGAGCTGTTTTCACTAGCCTAATCACACCGTAGTCTGTACTACGGTACGCTAGTATTGACCTTAAAGCTACCAAATAACAATTATGTTCAAAAATCATATACAATATATCATATTATTGTAATAATTAATAATATAATAAATATTATTGATGTTAAAAATCAATAAATTTAGTATCGTATGTTAAAATTCGATTGCGACAGATTGGTCGTCAAACTTTGTATTTCCAGATAAGGTGGCAAACTGTTACGATGTCAACGCTAGTACTGACAAAGTAATTAAATACATAATTTAATATTATTGTTTATCAGTAGCATCCTCAAATCCATCATCTTCTTCCCACCACCATGCACAGTCGAGTGCTGTAGTGCTAATATATATAATTGTGATTAGTGATGTATTAAATATATAAACAACTTTATTAAATAAGATATAAAATGGACCGTTCACCATTTGAGTTGCCAATTGGACACAGTTTTAGTAAGATTAAAATTTAATTACATAAAAACTAATATTATTTAGACGAGAGAAATATGTCTCCTCTTGAAAATAATTGTTGTATTCGTTATAATACTATTTGATAGTTAAAAAAAAATTCATTATTGTCAACGGGTACACTCTAAAAAATGATGAATAGGTACATGGATTCGGCTAACGATGTAGGTACCTGTTCATAGCCGACAATAGTTCTATGGTTGTTGAAACTTATACTCCCCAGAATGTATTTGTTACGTATATTTTACGTATTTATATTTTGTAGGTTTGTTCTTAAGATCAATGCGAACGATTTTCAGAAGTACACTTTGTGATATTTTTACTTTTAAGTTTGATAATAATTGATAAATTAACTCTTCTGCGAAAGTTAACGAGATAGTCGGATTGCACTTGAGTTGAAATAAAGTAATGGTCGAACTGCACTTGGGACTCAAAAAAAGAATTGCAATAAAAATATCATGCAAGGGATTAAACGTTTTTCGATATCAGAACTACAGATAAAGTTATTCAATTTTGAAAAAAACATAAAAACAATGAATTTTAAATCTATAAGAAGTTTTTTTGTAGTTCTGATATCGAAAATAAATATAAACGATGTTGCAGTGTTGCACAGTCCCAAATATCTTTTACCTAGAGTAAAAATGTAGTTGCTTAACTTGGACTATAGCCGAGTGGTCCTTGCCCGCGTGAAACGGTTTTTAATATGTTGTACGTTTGTAGGACAGAAACAACGCATGCGGGTGAAGCGTCCTCTAAACAGCATAACTGATTCAGGGAGATGGTATTTTGCGTCACATCTAAAAATGAATTTTGGTAATTTACGGTACGACAGAAAATTAAATAGGATAATATGTTATCTGCACCACACTTTTAACTTCAATTGTTGGAATTTACCAGCTGATAATTTACTAATATTGCATCAGCTATACGATAATACCGACACATGCCTAATCTAGATTAATTTAATCTAAAAAAAATATTTGAAGACTATAGACATAAGAAAATTGATAGAAAAATTTAAGTTTCGTCCTAGGTTACAAGTATGAAAAAAAGTCGGGTAAGCTAGTTTTTATTTAAGTATTATAATTTATAGGTATATGTTATTTTAGGCATATAAAACATAAAGATCATTATAGGAAAAACAATGTATTGGAAAATAACTTATATACATTTATTTATAAATTTATAATTTTAATATGACGGATTTTTATATATTTTTTTTCTTATTTAATTTTTTAATATTTTTTGAAATAATTTTTAGTAATTTTTAAATGAACTTGATTGATTAATGATTAATTAAAAATACAATATAGTAATCTATATAAAAAAAAAAATGTTAAGTTATTTTAAAGTTGCTCAAATTACAAATTGAATAAGATGAGTAATGGTGAAAATTATACAATTTTTCGAAGGCACAAGATTATTGCTCAAATTACATAATGCTCTTTAATTTAGTTTTATGTGACGCGCGAACTACAACTTTGAAAAATAGTGCAAATTACCAAAATTAATTTTTAGATGTGGCACAAATTACATACGCCCTTGATTCAGGATTTCGTTGAACACAAATTTGCTATATTTTACGTTAGTTAAATGGATACCACACATGCGTGTAAGACTATTAATTTTATGATATTACTATGTAATTTCGTAGTGTTTGTTGAACTTTAGTAATTTAGCGATCGTGTCGTATTATGTGTTTGTGTTCGCTGGATACGTTTTTATAATTTTATGTATGCTGAAAAATGAAGATTTTATATCCGTTCTGATATTAATTATATATTTATATTTATAAATATACGGTAGAAATCTAGGTTATATTATTAGTTTATTGCTGTCTAATGTCTATACTTATTGCCCCAGGTAGACGATTGACAGTTTTGAATTGTAATTATATACCTATATATTTTTTTTCAATGAATTGGCGTTAATTACTACAAGTATAATAATATCCTATAATATATAGGATAGGGAATCATTTTTTATTTGTATAAAATTCGTATGTATAAACTAAATTATTGTTATTATATACTCTTTTCTATAAGTAGGTATAGGATTATAAGATATACTTATAATAACAATTGAACATTTTAAGAAAAATATCTTTTTTTTTTATAGGTCACATACTTAGTATAAATATACATATATTGCTTATCAATTGAGAATGCATTATGCGTCAGTGTTAGATATTTTATCAAACGAGGATGTTTAGGAAGAGCAACCTACTTGTAAGTAGGTAGTGGATCTGCATCATGTGTAAACGCACATACAACTTTTTATACGAACGTTACGTAGTTGTAACGATATCATTTTAATTGAATATTATTGTTAGGTTTTTATTATTATTTTTTTAATTCGCCGAACATAATTAACCATCTGAAAGTTAATAATGTTTGCTTCTGTCCAATGTGTATCTATATATTGTCCTAACTGACTGATTCATCGCCTAGCCTAAACCACTGAAGCTATTAGGATGAAATTTGATCTGTAGTTTTGTTTCATGATATAGAGGCCCACTGAGAAAGGATTTTCCAAAATTAAACCTCCAGAGAGGTGAAAAGGGGTTTAAAAATTGATAATTCGATCAACGCACAACTCTAACCCAAATGTTATAATATAATAACCCGTATTTTCCCAAATACATGCCATAAGGTTAAACGATGTAAAAATCAAAAACAAACTTCTTGGTTAGGTTTTTTTTTTTGAAACAGCATAGGTACATACTTAATAATTATTATCATTAAAATTGTATATAGTTTTAAGACAGAGTAAATCTATTGGCATTATTTAATTTCTGGCAATGCCGTACTAGTTCAGCTAGTAATACATATATATATATATACCTAAACATATTATACTATATTTATACAAATTATGAAGTATATTGTATTCATCATAATAAAATTATTAGCGCTGAGATTTTAATATATAACCGCGCTTTACAAAATTAATAATTGTTATTGTTAATTACCTATAATATATATTTCACTCGTTATTTTAATATATTTATATTATATGTATATAATATACATTTAAAATGTTGTTACAATTAATATTTATATTTCAAAAGTAATGGTTGCTTATGAAGTGCGTCAAAAGTAATTATTATCCTCTACTCTTCCTCTATAGTCCACCCACTTCAATACTAAACCTATATGTTATTGTTACGTTCATTATATAATAATTGTTATTTATTTATATTATTAATGGATATCATGTACCATAGATATATTCATATATTAAAGAATTAATACTTAATATTTATTTTTTTTTATTTGCTGCAGAATGGAGATCGCATCGTCTGGGAGTTTCATCAAGTCACTCTGAACCGTGTTCCCGGCTACGGGTTTGGAATTGCGGTTAGCGGTGGCCGAGACAATCCTCATTTTGCCAATGGTGACCCTTCAATAGCCGTGTCTGATGTATTGAAGTCCGGTCCTGCCGAAGGAAAGCTTATGTGAGTGTTTTATATTATTACTGAAACTATCATTATGGCGTATAACGTGAATCAATCGCCTTCTACAATATAATATAGATTCATCCTTGAATCTGGCAGACGCTGATTTTTGTTTTAATATTTACAGGGTTAACGATAGAATAATGACCGCCAATGGCGTGTCACTAGACAACGTCGAATACGGTACGGCTGTTGCCGTGCTGAGGGAATGTGGCGAGAACGTAACATTGTCGCTGAGACGTCGTCTAGTGTTGCCCTCAAACACGCCACACACGCTGCGTATTCATCTAAATAAGACCAGGAAAAAAGACGGTAATTATTCGAATTTTTAGACCGATTATACGTTTGTAGTTCATGAATTGGAGAGTTATAATATTAATGTAGTACATTTTTCTTTAAAATTTATTTATTTTTTAATTATATGTAATAGATATGGTAAATTCAAACCTTAAAAAATACTTAGTATTTACCAAAGATTTATAATATTATTTACTATAGTTTATACCTAATTAATCTATGTATAAGAGAAGATTTCAGTTATTCCAAATTCATGCGCTGAACTTGTATATTATCTTGAAAGCGTATAGTATTAATTTATATAACCGATAGTCGATACATATATGTGTATGAACATAATATTACTTTTAGTATTGAATGTATTTTATTCCGTTTAGATTTCGGAATCGTTTTGGGCAGCAGGATATTCATCAAAGAGGGGACGAAAGGTGGCGACAACAGCGTCCAGGAAGGTGACGTGTTGTTAAAGATCAACAATCATTCAGTGGTGGACGGCATGACTCTGAAAGAAGCTAGGAGATTGATCGAATCAGCCAAAGACAAACTAAGTTTGACCGTGCGCCGAGAAGGGAGTGCCAACGGACATGTCTTACAATATTCCGGCTCATCCGAACCGACATCTCTGCACACAAAAGGTATATTAAGGCGAAACGTTGGGTTTGTTCTATAGGTACTCTATAGTTAATAATATAGAGTCTATAGTGTTTTATAATATTAAAATACTAATACAATCTCGTCTAAAGGATGCTAATTAGTTAGATGGGACTATGAGAGGGTGTCTAATATTTTGACTTGATTTGAAAAAATTAAAACATTCAATATTAACATTATTATCTTTTTGTTTCATTTTTGTTATTTAGAAAACAACAACTACATGGACGGCATTAACGGATCAGCTTATCCGTCACAAAACTTGTACGTACAGCCACCCAGCAGGAGCATGTTGGAAGAAGCCAAAAGTAATTTAGCACCTCGTGGACGGTCCCGTAATCCGCTGTTGGATTCCGTTTCTTTGAGTCAATTGGACAGGCCCACATCTGCCATGGACAACAACACGTCTGGTATAAAAAAATAATCTACATACTATACAACGTATTATTGTTATACCCTGTGCTTTTAATTTGTCGTCATAGTGCAGAACACATTTTCTTCCCTAAACCTTTATGTGACCTTTAACGGGAAATTGAAAATTTATAAATTGTGTAATTAATTTGATCGACTATTAATACTAAAAATATTTAAAATTTCATAAATTATTTAGTATGTTTATTGTAAACGATGTTTTTTGTACTTAGACTTTCAAGTTTATTATTATAACAATTAATACGTTTTAAAAGTAGTTATAAGATTATAATATATAATTTGTGCCTACATGGGGTGCCCAGATTGCTTAATGTTATGCTTTATACGGTATTTTTTTTTTAGCTAATAATTTACATAACGGTGATCTTGGACCTACATACAACCATGGTCGTAGTAGAAGTGGTGCTGAAGATCATTCAGAACCTCCGCGACCGCCGCCACCGAGACCCGAAGGTACAAATAATAAAAAATACGATATCATAAATAATGTTTCTTTTTTATTTAAGTTTGGCAATTAGGGTTATTCACTGCTATAGAAAAATGTAAATTATAAAATTAAATCGAATATTGTTTTTACATTGTGTTTAAATATCCGAGTTTTTCGATATTTGAACTTTAAAATTTGTCTTATAATATCATTAGTGCTTACATATTTTCTTGAATTTTGGATTTTAAAAAGAACTACCCGTCATAGCTTTATTAATTTTTCCATTTTTAATTTATTTTTAATTATAAAATTTAAATTTATTTGCATATTTTTGTTTTGACAAATTTTGTCCATTTGAGCTTCAAGCGCTTGTCAAATACAATTATATACAATTATATAATTATGTATTTTTAATATTCCTAAAATTATTATAGAAAATGTATGAAATCGAGGAAAAAAGTATTTTTATTGCCTTAACAAAGCGACGGCAGACAAAATAATAGTAATAATAACAATAATAGTATAAAATCAAAAGGTTATAGGTACATAAAATAATATCAATGGACAATTGCCCGAGTTCTAAATCGATATTTTCTCATCATAGTATTTACAGATAGTGGAAAATTATTCAATATTATTGAAATTGCGGGAAATCAGTTTATAACTTATTTCAATCTTAATCGATAAATATAAAAACTAAAATTCAATAATAGTTTTTGTATTGACAAATAACAATAATTACTTTCGACATTTTCTAGAAAACACTTAAATTTTCACTAAAAAATGAGTGTGGTTAAAATTATAAAAAAAAGTTTTTTAAATGTCAAAAAATCTAAATATCCAAAATTCCAAGAAAATGAATTAAACAAATTTCGTATTTTTAATCTATATAGTCAATGTTATGAAACAAAATTAATCAAAAAATTTATGCAAATGTGTACAAACCTGTGGTATACTTAGTATCATACATCAACCAAAGCATTGAAATATGATAATTTTATAAACAAGTTTAATCACTTAAATGCTCTAAAAAATAGAGGTATAAATTATCAAATCATTTTAATACCAATATTAGTTATAAATATATATGTTTAAGTTACAAAAAAAAAAAAAAAAATTCAAAATATATTAAATAAGTGTACATAATATTGTATAGTATTATCTGTTTTTAATTTTTTATCTTAAATTTATGTGCATTTATTGTTTGCCAATAATATGTAAAATAAAAAACAATTGGAAATTTTTGAGTATATCCCTGATTACAACTAAAAAACACTCTTTTAAGTATTATTTTTATTATTATTTTACAGATTATTACAGCACGACTAGACAGTTTTATGAAGATACATTACCTCAAAAATCAAAACATTTAAAGTTAGTTATTAATTATAAAATCAGTATTGATGAGCAATTAAATTAATTTTGAATTTTAATAACAGGCCTGATCCTCGGTTTATTACATTCCAAAAAGAAGGGTCAGTTGGCATTCGATTGACAGGTGGTAACGAAGTCGGTATATTTGTCACTGCCGTACAACCAGGAAGTCCTGCATTCACCCAAGGTCTGCAACCAGGTGACAAGATATTAAAAGTGAACGATATGGATATGAAAGGTGTGACTCGTGAAGAAGCCGTGCTATTTTTATTGAGTCTTCAAGATCAAATACATCTTATCGTTCAACACAGACGCGATCAATATGAACAAATTATGAACAATCAACGAGGCGATTCATTCCATATCAAGTAATTAATAACCAGGTTCAAATAAATGATTCAACAGTTTTTTTAATATGATTTTGTAAAACTCCATAGGACTCATTTTGACTATGAGCAACCGAACAAAGGTGAAATGAGCTTCTGCAAAGGTGATGTGTTCCATGTAATGGACACATTGCATAATGGTGTAGTCGGTTCCTGGCAAGTATTCCGTATTGGGAGAAACAATCAAGAAGTTCAAAAGGGTATAATACCGAATAAGGCTAGAGCTGAAGAACTAGCTACAGCACAGTTTAACGCTACTAAGAAAGAAATGAATGCTTCAGAAAGTAAAGGGGGTTTCTTTAGACGCCGAAAACACAATCATCGCAGATCAAAATCATTGAGCAAGGTAATAATATCATAAACATTATTCTATAAGAAAATATATTTATTGGCTTTTTATTTTAGGAAAATTGGGATGATGTGGTATTTGGGGATAGTATAAGCAAGTTTCCAGCCTATGAAAAAGTGGTGTTGAGTCATACAGGGTTTGTACGACCAGTCGTATTGTTTGGACCGATATCAGATATTGCTCGAGAAAAACTTACTAAAGATTTTCCTGACAAATTCTTATCTCCTCGTAAGTATTAACATTTTTTATATCTACATTTTGACATAATTTTCAATTATAGTTAATGAAATTGGTTTGGTTTATTAGAACTTGAAAACAATACTACTGACGGTAGCAAGAAAATCAGTGGTATAATACGGTTAAGTGCTATTCGTGATATTATGGACCGAGGGAAACATGCCTTGTTAGATGTCACTCCAAATGCTGTAGACCGTTTAAACTATGCTCAATTTTATCCTATAGTCATCATGTTGCGAGCTGATAACAAACAAGTGATTAAAGAACTACGTACTGGATTACCAAAGTAATGAATATTTAACTATTTTGTGTGTATATTTTTACTAATAATTAATTATGATATTTTATAGAACTGCACATAAAAGTAGTAAAAAGCTATTGGAACAATGTCAAAAATTAGAAAAAGTTTGGTCACATGTATTTACTTCATCTCTTACTTTAAATGGAGGAGATGCTTGGTATCGCAAGCTTCGAGAACTAATCGATAAACACCAGAGTTCTCCAACTTGGGTCAGCGAGACAAAGGTATTGTTATTATCATATAAATGATACACATATTTAAAAAAAAATAGTATTCTAAACCTATAAATATATTATTATTTATAGACTGTAGACTTCTTATCGGATCTTTATTTACTTCCCATGTCATATCCATTTTGTGATCCTTATGTTATTTCTAGTGATACTGATTATGCTAGAAAACCAAATGACTTTTTTGGTTACATATGAAATTCTGATTAACTACTTGTGTGTCCTTTTGTTGTTTATAATACTATAATATATTGCACGATTAACAGTTTATTTGTAATTTAACGATCTAAAATTTGATCTTAAATAACAAAAATTATTTTTTAATAAATATTATTATACTACGTAATAATTAACTTTTATTTTAAAATATATTATTTACTCTAGATTTAGTTGCTTATAATTATGTCTAATAAATTACCAAAGAAATTCTTAATTTTTGTTACTTTTGATCTAATAATAAATATTACAAAAATGTTTCTATTCCTATTTTCTATTTAAATTTTTATTCAATTTTAGTTGTTTTAGATATTTGATAATTTTGTTAGATAACTTTAAGTCGTCATAATATTATGTCCTTTATTAACTTTATTTAATTTGTGTTTGTAAATTAACTAATTTATGTATTGTGAGTTACTAACATGTTGTTTTGTGTATGTGGCATGCATTATGTGTTCAGCCTGAAGAAAACCTGTCTGATGATTTGTTATTCCCGATGACCTCCTTACGTTTGTCATATGCATCATCTCCTGAAAGTGATATGGAGACTAGTAACACAACATTAGCGTCCCCAACTTCCACTGCAGCAGCCAGTCCTTCTGCAATTGGTTCAAGGCTAGTGAAAAGTTCAAGTGATCCAAGCATTACAACTCAAGATGATTCAGCCATTCCTAATTATAATCCACCTCCACCATACTCACCATCAGTGTTTAAACAAGTATGAACTATTTATTAAGTTATAAGAAAAAAAAATCTATTAAAATTAGAAATTAACTTAAAAGTCCTTTTTTATTTGAAGAAAATCATATTTTTTATTCCTCACATTTAGTAAAAAAAAAAATTATTTATTATATAAACCTAATATGAATCAATTAATTTAAATAGGCAAGTTATGAGCCTCCTCAAACATTACGTATGGCTGGTCCACCTACTCACACAACATTAATGGTAAATGGTAATGGTCCTCCAGATCTACCACCTCGCGTTGATAGAAACACAAAACCAATGCATGGAAACCGTACTAATGGTCAAAGATCAGCCACAGATAGATTATTTAGTCCAAACGGTATGGAAGATATACCCAATTATATAAATGCAACACCCCATCACCAAAGGACCCACACAAGCACTAGTAAACAAGTATGTTATAATAAAATCTTGTAAAGATATTATAATTTAGTTAATTATAAAAAAAATGTACATTTATCTTTTAGTTGTATGATATGCACAATAGCTATGACAGTGTATCGTCATATGATAGTTATGGTGTACGCATGAATGGGGGCAGCAATGGTAGTGCTAACCTCACAACAACTTTGTGTTCAAACTCACAAGACGATCTTAAGGCAGGCAGTAATAACACTTTAGGTAGACATCATGATCCTTATAGATTTACTAGGTCAACTCAACAACCAGTTGACACAAAAATATCAGATTATCCAAAATACAGGTCAGTAAATTCAATTTATTTTTTTTAATTTTAAGAAAATACCTTCAAATTTTATTTCTGATTTATAGGGAAATTTCAAAATTAAAAACTTTACAGTTTTATAGAAGCTTGAATGTTATTGATCCAATAAATGATATATCTTTTTCTTATGAAAGATATATTGTATAGCTTTGATATAATTCATTTTTCCTAGTAGTTTATTGTAGTTTATTAATTTTAGTAATTTTTTGTCATAAGTAGTGTTGTTTACTTATTTAGCATTTTGTTTGTTTGTAGACCTCCAGGTGGTACTTCTGGAGGTATGATTGAGTATGCGACTAGTAAACCCCTTCCATTACCAAAATCACCTCCACAACAACAACCCTATAAACCTATACCACCTCCAAAACCTAAAAACTACCGACCACCAGTACAGCAGCAGCAGCAGCAACAACAACAACAGCAGCAGCAACAACAGCAACATCAACAGCAATATTATCAACCACCTCCTGCTGGTTTCCAGCACTCAAAATCATTCAGCATGGCAGATAGCACATATTCATCACATATGTCCAATGGGGTGAGTATTTTTGATAATAGTTGTTTTTGATGAATCATTTATTTTTGACAACTTTTAATATTTTTAATTTAAAACCATTATACATAGATGCCATCATCACCTAGCAAGTATTCATCTGAATCAACTGACGTAAATACTGCTGATTCAGGTCACGGTAGTAGCTTAGATAGAGGTTATGATCGACGAGGTGGTAACGGACAACAGCCTTCTCAACAGATGGACCGTAGCCATGTATACTACAAACACCATAGAGATCCAAATACACTAGATTTAACACAACATCGTGACCAACGAGGTAGTGCATTTGAATTATACAAGAAACCATCAGTAGCTGGTGACCATAGAATGTCAAATGGAGGCGACTATAGAATGTCAAATGGTGATCACAGAATGTCCAATGGTGGTGATCACAGAATGTCGAACGGTGGTGGACACTACAATGTAGATGCGCTTCGGTGACAACGACAGTATCCGGTCAGGTTTTAAAAGTTGATTGACCGGGTTCAAATTGAGCATACACGCTTACCTAAATTTTATCTCATCGAAAATTTTATTTTATTATATAAATTTAAAATATTTATAAGATGTTCATAAATTTGTTTTTTCAATTGATGGACTGATTGACAGTAATTTATTTTTATTTTATTTTTTTGTTAAGTCTTATCTATATTATTTTTAATTTAATCATATTTTACTGATAAGGAAATTCAGTTTGTTATTATTATTACAATTATAAATCATAATTGTTGTCATCCATCAAGAGTAATTTAATGAACAAAAATTGATGTATTTTATGTATAAAATTTGACTTTAATATTAACAAAAGTCTGAAAATTTAAGCATGCACTGAATGTACTAACAGTGCCATTTGGTTGAACAAATTAAAAAATTGTCGGCCAATTTACGTGGCCAAGTTAATAATATTTATTACTACTATATACTACGACTATAAGATCAAATTTTTAAAATATATTTCTATACATTTATTTTTTGTTAAAAGTTATTAAAATGTTCAAATGTTTGTGCCTTATTTGTATTTCTTGCCTTTCTTATGTATAAAAAAAGTTAGGTACACAAAATATAAACTATTACAAAGTATAAACTATTTTACTTCTCAAAAGAGTGGAAGATAAAAAATATATATGATATTTTTGTGATTTTATACTATTACGGTTTTATTTTATATTTATATTCTTTATGTTTTAAATTACAAGTATGCTTTAAATGATGTTATTACGTTATTATTATTATTTAATATATGAATACTTTTAATAGTTTCTATTTAACTTTAGTTTTTATCTGTATAAGATTTTTTTTATTTTTACTGTGTTAAAATATGCTTCAACTATTAATTAATATAAATACTTATGTAATTATGTTATTAGAGTAATTAAATATTTTTTTGATTGAAATTATTTCAGTAATTTTTATTGGGATTAAAAAACAATGTTGTATACAGTGGAAACAAATTGATAAATGTTTTACTCTTACCTTTTTTTCCATTATTTCCATAAAGAAAATAGTTTCTCAATTATATTATAACACCTATTATTATACCTATGTCATAAAAGTAACGATCATTGTTGCTTTACTGAACATACACCCATTTTTTACTATTTTCAAATTTTAAACATTCAATACGGCATACTTGCATAGTTGATTACTTTATTATAACTGAATTAATTTCTCTGGCCCAAGAATATAGAAAATATTACAATTTTTTTATAAAATTAATTTTCATGTATTTGCTAGACTATTTTTGTAATTTTACATATTTTGCATAAAATAAAAATATTACCATGAAGGAGAACGTTTCTCCAGCCCTGCCAAACATAACTGTTTAGGTTTATCGATTTTATTCTTTTTCCAATTTTTAGCACGTAATAAATATGAATTTCCATGACCACATTCGAAATTCGCACGGCACTTCCCTTCCCAATAAATCGGTTAAACGTATTTCGCATTTTCCCAGAGAAGTGTACGTATTACAAGTTGCAACTACAAATTACAATTAACCACCTACTGAATTAGTGAGCAGCAGATGAGCTAACTGTAATATTTTTCGTTAGTCGTTCGTTCTGTGGTATACTATAGCCGTTTAGTCACTTATATAATTTATTTATCGTTGATTCGTACCATTCATACTATATAAATTTACCTATCATCTATTATATATGATATTTACCGCATAAACTTACCTACATAATCTATAAGTGTATTTTCACGAAGGTAACAAAAGCAATTGGTTTGCCGACTGTTTTCTGATGCGACGTTTGCTTATAAACGATGATGCAAAGATATTTGTATTAAAAATATATTATTAGAGGTGCTAGAAACACTAAACCGTTGAAAAGTCGGTTATTTTTTTTAGTCAGTGACATATTTACGAGGAGGGGGCCAAGGGTACTGGACCCTCACAGAACCAAAAAAAGGATTACTGAAATACTTATCTAAATATATACACAATACACATATTATATTAATTTTATATTACACTATAATATACTTAACGTAGATGATGGTTATAAAATACTATTAAAAAAACACGTTGTAAGTGTACAAAATTATTTAGGTATAACTTATTTTCACACACAGTTATAAATAGCTGCTATAGATACAAATCTATAATTCTTGAAACATTCTTATCACATGAAACTTAACACAAACGCTCACAGTCTGTTTTATTCAATTATTATTTATTACTATACAGCTATTTCTAGTTTACTCGGATTTTAATTTAATTTAAATTGTCTACAAGGTAGCAACAACTCACTTACTAGGTACCGTCAGCAATTTCTTTTGTTATCGTTAGTGTAAGTACTGTAAACCATACAATAGGTATCAACCGTATACCTAGTATTAAGCACTTACCTGGTTATAGACATACCATGTATGAACCACATACCTGGTATTAACCACATTCCATGTTACAAGCATATACCTTGTATAAACTACATACCGGGTTACAAACACATACCGAGTAAAAACCACGTATCTGTTATTAATCATATTCATATAAAGGCGGGTTCACAACTTCCCGTGTCGTGTAAAATCCTTTTTTCTGATTGATTTACCAAAATGTGATAATAAAATATGTTCGTGTCGACCAACACGATACCGCGATTACCGCGAAGTTGAATTAATTCAACTTTTGATCGTGCTGGTTACAATGTTCACGACTTGGTATATATAAATATATAAATATTGTATTTACTATTCTAAAAAAACCCGCGTAAAATTTGATAACCGTGGTACCATGATAACATGGTAGAATTTATGGTTATCAGGTTGGTATCGTCCTGATTCGGGAACGAATTTATATTACAATTTCACACGACACGACACGACACGAGAAGTTGTGAACCCGCCTTAACTCAGTTACCTGGTTACAACCATACACCTTCTAGAAATCATATACCTGGTATTAACCACATAGGTATAAGGTATGTACCTTGTATAAACGATATACCAGGTATCAACCATATACCTAGTATTAATCACTTACCTGGTCACAAAAACATACCGAGAATTAAGGCGACTTCACACTCCTTCGTGACCGTGATTTGCTGAAAAAAATTATCTGTAAATTCTCAAAATTATATTTATTTTTTTTGTGGTGAAATTGGGGAGACTGGTAACTTGGTAACTGACGTGATCTGTAGTGACTGATTTCTTGTTATCACAATCGCCTATCAGTTATTTAAATTTTTTTATAACCAGTAACCACATAATTGTAAACATTTGATTTGAGTATATTTGAGTATAATTGGATTCTACTTTCTGGTATTTGCAATATGACATGGTATTTACTTATGACCATTGTGGTTAACCGCTTAGTAACCACAAGATTCAACCAATCACAACGCTGAATTTTTACCGGAAATTACGGTTCACAGTTCCCGGAGCAGTGTGAAGTCACCTTTAAGGCGGGTTTCCACTACATACGTGTACGTGCACGTGCATAAAACTACTTTTCTGTGATTGGTTGGTATACATGGTAAGCTTTTGGTATACTAGAAAGTTTATACGTTCTTACTACACGTACAACCACGATACCATGAAGTAGTATTTTCATTCATTGTCGCCGTTTCGATGTGATCAACCGTGATTATTGATATATTATTTGTCCGTTGACTCCGAAGTTGTGTACATCACATTCACATTAATACACCTCTTAAGTCTTTACTCCCAGCGGAGACTTTCTATATATTTAATGTGTTAATGTTTATATAGTAATCATAGCGATTATAATCAAATAAATCTATTTTACACATATTGTCTATGCAGAGCTCAAACAAATCTCGTTACTAGGTATAGGTACATTGTAATAATAATTTTCCCAAAAATAATTCCTTCCTATAATAATATTATAGCAGAGTAGATCAATAGTTTCCTTAAACACTAAGGACTTGGTAGTTGGTACTTTGTATTCATAATATGAAATGTGTATGAATAGATTATCTGTTTATAATTACACACAATACACACCACGTAATATATTTAACTTAGGTATAAACCATTAAAGCAATAAGTTCTTTATTAGGTTCTAAACTAAACAATTCTAGATTTAGAGAAAGGGGATTGTTAAAATATTAATTAAATTTTCAGTTTATTACTCGACTGTACGATAACCAATTGTACAGCATAAATGGGGCAAAAATTCAATAAATAAAAATATTTTTAAGTTTTTTTTGTTGTAGGCATAATTAAAAAAATTATATTATAATATCTTTTTAACAGGGTTATAAGGTTAAAACTTAAGATAAAATGATTGTAAATAGGAAATAGACATTATACAGCATTATATAATAATAATTAATAACAATTAACAATATATAATACACATACATATTATATTAAAATCTCGCGCGTTCAATTATTATTTTTATAATAGGTATATATTTATTATATAGTTTATTGCACTTAAAAAACATATTATCTAGTGCCTAGTACCTACTTAAAGTCTTATAATATTATCTATGTATACAATATACTTATATAATAATTTATAGGTAATATATATACAAGTATACAACAACTAGGGCATTTCAAATTGTAAGTGACAAAAATGTTAAAATGTTGATTAAATTGAGTTATTTTGCAATAACTAACAAATTTGTCACATTCACAAAAAATTGAAAAGCTATACCTATTATGCTATCTTAGATTTTTAAACACTATAGTGTATAATATATTACATGCCAAAGTCGAAATCGAATAAACTAGTAAATATAAATTATATAAACTAATAAATTACAATAAAAATATAATATTACCAGTTATTATGTGCATTTTAAAAATAAAAAGTTGTTACATTAAATTATAAAAATACGACAAAAATATATTTTTGAGGTGCTTACATACCATTATGATTAATAATTATAATATAACATTATAACGATATAGTTATTATCCTTCCACCCGTATTATTAGTTATTATACCAATAAGTGAAGGCTAACTATATATCTTTGACATAAGAAATACGATAACAACGATGTATTGACTACGTGTAGTCATTTACAATAATCGTAATAAAATTTGACGTTAAATATCACTATGGTTTTGTCAAAATATTGTAGTAAATTCGCATTTTACACAAACATTTTTGAAGATTTGTTCGATTTTAGATATTGCTTGTAGTTATAACTTATAAATACATTTTATGTTAAATAACATTAATGTTAGCCTGTTGATCATTAGGTATTTAATCTATGATGCTATATTTATTTATTTATTGTATATTGCAATGCACCGATACACTGACATCGAGAAATAAAAATATGATTAAATTCTATCAATATAAAATAATAATTATTTGTTTATTTAAATAAAACAAAATAATATATTAGTGTAGCTTAGAATTTAGAGAAGTAAATACGTACCTATGTATATAGTAAGTAATAAGTATATTAAATTATACATACACTAAATTTGATTAAAATATATACAACTATTATTCGTTTGCTTATGAATTATAGATAAGCTGTAAGAGATCAATTAATATTATAAATTATAGTTATTAATGTGTGGGGAAACAAAATTATTATTATTTTATACTACGGCGAGAATTTACTTAAACACTGAGCAGTTAACTAGTATTGGCTATTTGGACAATTCGAAAGTTTTGAATAAAATGTCATCTTCTATATTATATTTTCCATTTATTTTTATTATCAACATCAATTATTTCCAACATATCCAATGTATTATTATGGTTGTCTCAACATTATAACGCAATATGTTTATAATTTATTATTAAGTTTTATACTTCAATATTAACATTTTTATAATTATTTTTCTTATGTACGTATACTGTAATTTAAATTTTGTTTTAGTATGAAATATTAAGATTTTTCAGTCAAGGCTTATTATTATGATTAATTGTTGTATAACCGAGTAATTGCTAATATATATACATGTAATACATGATATTACTTTCAAATTTTTATAATAAATAATAAATTCAATTCATGTATTAAGTAGAAATTGGAAAATACATATCACAAGTTTAAAACAAAAAGTAATACTTAAATAATTATTTCTACTTTAAGCTGTATTGCAGTCAATTTTTTTGAAGTTTAAATTGAAGTATAGATATAATAGGTAATATAGTATTATAGTACTAAAATATTTTGAAATTCCAGCAAATCATGACATTTGAAATATCTATACTTAAAATAGAAACTACATTCTTTGCTAAGAATTATTTATAATAGTAGGTAGTTTAACTATAAAAAAAATCAAGTAAACAGTAATTAGAAAAGTATTATGAAATTTTTTATGAATAAGGTCTCCTAACTTAACCTTACCATTTAGTGATTTTTCTTAATGTGAACATTTTTTATTTAATTTTTGAAATTTATTTTTAACGTGTTGAAAAAGGCCAGACTCGGGATCTTATACCTTCTCCTTCCTAAATCGATCTTTGTCATCGAAACTCGTTTATATTATGTTTGATCGGTCTTAAAACACTTTTATCGATTCACAACATTAAAATACATAGAAGTACTTGAAATAGCTGGTCCTAAGACATCAGAGGTCAAAAAATAATAAAACACATATCATTTGGTGTACGCTTACTAAACGTATACAGAGTATAAATAGTCAATAAAGGTATTATCGGACGAAAACGCCAGCCGCCCAGTAACCGACCCCGTCGCTGGCCGTGGCGGTGGTGACCGTGTCGACCACCAGTGCTGGGTGATGTTGATGGTCGACGGTTTGCTGCTGTTGCAATTGCTGCTGCTGCTGTTGCTGCTGTTGTTGTTGTTGTTGTTGCTGCTGTTGCTGTTGTTGCTGCTGGTGGTGAAGTTGGTGGTGATGGTGATGATGTTGAAGGTGGTGTTGGTGCGGGTGACGGTCGATCGTCGTCATCTCCGGCCTCTGATGTTGGTGATGATGATGGCGTCTACCGTCCGCAGCCTGCACCGCGGCAGTCGACTTGCAGTCTCTGCCCGCAGCTTCCGTCTTGACGCCACCACCGCAGTCGGCCGACGAGGACGAGGACGACGAGGACGACGACAGCGACGGCGACGACGTCGGCGAAGTGGTCGTCGCGTTCGCCGGCGTCGCAGTCGTGGCGGCGACGATCGCGACCGACTTGTCGCCGCCGCCGTCGTACGCGCAACCGTACGCGGACCGACCGCCGTCGACGTCGGCCCCGACCGCGGTCGGCGGCGGACCGGCACCGTACGCCGACGACGAAGTCGCACCGGCCGCCGAGGTGTGCATGTTGGCCGCCGCGGTGGCAGCGGCCGCAGCGGCGGCGGCAGCCGCGGCCGCCGCAGCCGCGTACCTGGTGGCCAGCTGCTGGTGGTGATGGTGGTGATGATGGTGGTGCAGATGGTGGTGATGGCCCGCGGTCGGGGCGCCGACGGTGCCGTGCCCGCCGCCTGCAGCAGACGTATCGGATACTGCAGCGTAATCGTACGTGGCCGCCATGTTGAAGAGCGCCTCGGGGTCGCAAACAAATTTGTAAACGTACCGTTCGCCTGGCAAACAATTAAAGAGAGGCAACCGTCACTACGAGCGAGCAAACACACAAACACCGTGCGTGGCGGGTGTGTGCACAAACGATATGTATACATAATAATAATAATATATAATGCGTGAGCGCTGTCTTTTTGCCGCCTCTCTACGATGTACGCTGCCTCCCCGCGAGTAACACAATATAGGTAGGTAATAATATAATGTTATTATTATATATGTAATTATTATGTTTGTCCAAACGAACTACAGACGAACGTATACAGTGTACACAGTGTACACACACGCCGCGGGCGACCGACGATCGCGAGCTTACACGCGTATACAAAAATATTATTTTTTATTATTATTACGATGGCGTATACGTGTGTGTACAGTGTGTACCTAAACACGTCAATAATTGTTATATATTTTATTGGAAAACGGTTTGTTTTCTGTCGGCAAAACGAAACGATGAGATTTTCTATACATATCGCATGGTGCGCAGATTAAACATCTAAACGCCGTCGACGTCTCTGACACTGCACTGCTGCAGCAGCAGTGAATACAAATACAGAATTTCACATATTATCTCCTTACATCTCGGCTACATCCTAACTAGATCGATGTATAAGTACCTAATACCCGTTTAGCAACTGTTCTGCGGTCAAAATATATTTAGCACAACTCACGTTTTCAAAATAATTTAGTTTAGGTTTTCGATGTTTTATATTGTGCTCTGCATTTATAGTAGTACGATTCTTACGTTTGTATTATTGGTATCGTGTTTGAGTTGTACGTTTAGTAGTAATTATTTTATTTATTTTGAAAAAACCTAATTGAAATAAAAAGTAATAAAATCGTCGCAGACACTTTGCAGTTTTCATCAGGATTACGCGAAATACAATTATTTATTATAAATTGATTTGTTGTTTTAATTTCCGTCAGTGATTTCTTTTCGAAACTTAAGTCTTCGGGTAAAAACTATATGATATATACTTATATATACATCAGTGTTTATATAATATATATAGTACCTATTTGTTGCTTAATAAACGTCTATATAAATGTGTATAATCTATATCACTGAGTGTTTGGTGATTGAGGAAGTTTGAAGATGGCGGTTATATAATGAAATATATTATTATTGATAATGTAGGTTGTAAGAATTTTGAGTTCATAGAAATCACCGTCAACAACATCCGACTGCACACAAGGAAATTAATGAAATTTCTAACTTAAAAATAAGTATATTAAAAAAATATACACACACCAATACACCAGGCCTATATATTATAACATATTGAGATTCAGTTGGCTATATTTTCTACACATACACTCACAAAATATACGTGGAAATTTTTTTCGGAAAACTTATAAAATTCTAACTTCTATTAAGTGCAGAGATAGAGGGCTCGACTCTTTGTTACTGCGCTACCTTTGTAAGTTTTCATCAAATATTAAATGAACTAGACGTTTGTATTTGTTCTATTGTACAATAAATAATTATATCTATAAGTACTCGACCGAGTCTCTCTCAACTCGCATTCTGCAAACGCTCTGCTAACTACATACCATTATTATCTTCTTATTACCTACCCCAGTTATAATTTTTCTCTCTTTATTTCAATCACAGTGTCGACTGTCGAGTGATATGGATCGCAAAATCTCTCTTTGACTTGGATATAATATGTACTTCGAAAACGATATATTATATAAATTGTAGTGGCTCGTTAATCCATCAGAACTGAATTTGACACCACGTGTGTAGCATTATAGTCGAAGGGTCAACGCTGTTGTATATAAGTGTATACATAGTCAGTAGCCACCCACTATCCACGTGGGCGTATAGTTAGATAATTTTTCTTCAGGGATGTGGCTATTATGGTTGTTTATAAACATTTTTGTAACTTAGATAATTTTGTATTTGTTTGAGAAACTGATCCCCGATTTCATTTCCTATAGTATAGAGTGGTAATGCGCTGCTACAAATTCATGAGTCTTATCATTATATTTTTCAATAATATAATATCAGTTAACTTTATACTAATAAAGTAATAACGATAATGTTTCTTTTAGAAATACGAGTAATTTGGAAATTTCGAAGTGTCAATAATCAGTATCATAAAAATAGCGAATACAAATATAATAATACGAGAGTTATTATAAGTGTATTCACATTTTTTTTTACTTTGATAAATGACTATTATTTTAATACAGTGGACCACTACTATTAATTATCATGCAACACCACTTATAATAAGAAATAAACTTAAGTACGAAATCAAGTATGAATTTTAGTTTAAATATTTTTTAAACTTTATTTGCACTAATTAGTATTTTTCATGTTGTCCACCATAAAATAATGGTTCAATGTTACCTGAGTAGTGAGTGTGCTAGTAAATGACGGTCAAAATTTTTTAAATAATTAATTATACTGTCTAAAAATATTAAGCTTTTTACATAATGGCTAGGCAATGTACTCGTATAAGATACCTGAATTTTTCACATTCTTGTGAAGCTATAACATCTATATTGTATAAAAAAAAATTCAAGGAAACTAAAGTTTGCCACAATCGCACTATATCTCCGCCATAAGTAAGTTTACACTTACGGTATACAATACTCTATACATACAATCTCATCGTTTTATTTTTAAAATTTGTAATAAATCTCACCAACGTCCAACATATTAATATTTGTATTTACTCACCAGCTACTTTCTGCATAATTCCCTTTTCGTAATAATACCTGAGCGATCTGCTCAATTTGTCATAGTTCATTGCTGGTCTGTTCTTCTGTAATCCCCATCGTCTGGCTACCTACAATCGTGTAAAATTCGATAAATTGTATAAACAAATGAATAAAATACGACTATATTCGTTTATACAAATATTGTATTAACAATAAAATAAACAATTTTTTTTGTATAATGTCAACAACTCTAGTACTCTACACTTATAATTCACAGGCATTAAATTAAAGGTAAACTAATCTCTAATAATGAAATAGTTTTTTTTTTTTAAAACGAACGAATAATGTTATTTTTATCCACAATATAAATTAGGTATTCATAATATTATAACGAATCTTTTAAATGTCCAATTTTATACAATTACTATGTGGTAATAATTAAATTGTAACACTCTATAAAAATGTAGTGATTATTTTATTTTTGTTCTCTCGTGGCCGTGTAGAATGTATAAAAAAAAACTTTTTTATTTATATATTTATTATTTACTTATACACTGTGTAAATCGTGTAATATTGTATTTTTTTTTTATAAAGTGTCCGTGTTAATTATATTATATAATATTATTTTATAGTACTTACCTCTTCTGGTTCGACAAGCTTAAACTCCATTCCCCTTCCGGTCCATACGATACACGATGCGTTATTTGGGTCGTCTAGTAAAGTGACTAGAAACTGCCATAGTTGTAATGCGCCCCTGCGCTGGGGTTGTGTGGGCACGGCTATTCCGGTGTACCCTGTTCCATTACCCTCGTGGCCTAAAGATGCTATCGTCTTTGATTCTGGAACTTCCCCTGTATACATGAGCACAATAATAACAACAATATTATTAGTTATTATAAGTAATGGTGTACATATAGACACAAATAAATATCTACACACATCATTGTAAAATCAATACATTCCTCATTAATCTAAAACAGATTTTGACTAACATTGATACATATTCGTATATTATTATGTCATTCAAATTTGTAAAGTAAACATTTTATTCTATTTATTATTTGAAAAATATCTGTCCATATTCTATGTGGGTAGCAACGTCTCTTTTCCTCCTATGTAACCTTACCATTGATTATATTATTATTATATCAAGTCTTTATGCAACGGCGCTCACAAGGAGAAAAGATAACTTCTATTGATTGTAATACTTTTTTCTAGTTTTTATCTTTTACAATATAATTTCAGATTTGATATTCAATTAATCAGAAAACACACACTGTTAATTCTTACCGTCCTGATGATCCTTGCTAATTGTTATCGTTGGTTGTAGAGGCGGAGGCGGTGGCGTGAGCGGGGGTGGAAGAGCTGGTTGTATGTGCATATGCGTCGAGTGATGGTAGTTGAATACGTCGGACGTGCTCAAAAACAACGGTGAACCACCTGCTAATCATCAGCCAGTAGAAATTATGATCAATTTCATGACATAATCATTATTATTTATTAATATGGGTATCTATCTGAATAATTATTAAAATACTAAAATAAAATAATTAGTAGGGGGTATATTATACTGCACGTATTTATTTTATTATTTTTCCGTATCATCGGATTTTTGTCGATTAATTATTATTAATGATCTCGACAATTGTTGTTTTTCGTTTAATTAGAATCATGAAAACACGATTAATCTTAATGTTTCATAAGTTTGCTTTGCATATTTATATTCATAAAGCAGCAGATTAAGAATACGGCAAAGATTTTACATTTTTATAAGCATAATCCGCAAAAAAAATTAACATTAAATAATATAAAAACTATCTATTTATTCTTTAATTAACTAGCTAAATGAGCTATTAGCTATACATATTACATATGTGTTATTATATTTTATATTTTAACCATACGATAGTGATGTGTTGGTAAGTCTTTTGTATTTATAAAGCATTTTTGTTAAACCTTTAATTTTCGATAATTTTCTCATATAATAATTTTACGATATAAATTAATCAGTTATACACTTATACGAAATATTTGACCCGTTTAATGTATGCGTCCTTTCAACTTTGTTTTTCAATATTTCACTACTCTTTTTACACCCATTAGACATTTAGAAATTGTGCAGTTGTACCTTATTGCATAATTAACGGGACTATTATTAAAATTGTATCGAATTGTTTTATGTTTATTGTTTACATGTAAAAAGCATGTAAAAATATTACAATTAAGTATACAAAAGATATGTTTGAGCTTATAACACCTATTTAGGGTCATGTCATAATAATAAATTATTTATATGAGTTACATGTATATAAATTATATTTTTTATCTTAACTTATTAAAAATCGAGGAAGATAAAAGAAAAACAATAATTTTTTCCTCCACAAGGAGTAGTTTATCTTTCGGGCCCGATTCAAAAGATTCATTAGGGTGGAAAGGAAACTTGGTTCATTAATGGTATTAATGTATTATATAGTTAATAGATGTGTATACAGAGTAATTTACCAAACATGCTCACCCCTATTTTTCATTAAATAATAAATTAATATTCAAATTCTGATTTTTTTTTAATTTTTAAATATAATAAAAGAACATAATATTTTGAAATTTTTGAGATTTTTTTTATTTCTAAAGGGCTAATTCAAAAAAAAATATTTACTAGGTAATATTTTACTGTATAAAAAAGAGAGGTGGTTTTTATTTAAAACAAAAGTTTGTATCTTCATAGGATACTTATTCATTATAAGGTACAAAAAATCTCAGGAATTTAAAAATATGACTTTAAAGTACATCCAAAATGTCCAAAAATCAGAGTTTGAATAATTACGTTATTGAAGGAGAAAAAGGAGGTAGACATGCTTGATGGATGAATCGTACTGTATATTATATAAAACAATATTATGTACCTACAACAGAATATCATAATAAATGTGTAATTAAGAACCACTTTAAAAAAAATCCGAGTTGTTTCATTGACAAATGACAACATATTATATTATAAACAAACATATTATAGTTGCTGCAGGTAGATTTAGTTTTATTGTAATTGACGATAAACGTAAAAAAAAACGTAATAATATATTTTGTAGGAAATTTTGAATAATTATGTTTAATCTGTCATTATGTGTAATAGAGAACGCCACCTTAATAAATAAAGTAATATATAAGTAACAATTTTGGATATTACTATATAAATTAGCTATAAACAATCTATAATATATATAGTGGTAAACTAATACTAGGTATAAAACAATAATTGTTCTTGATCTTTAGTTTGTTTTTCTATTCAGCGTTTTACTTTTTTTTTAATAACTTTAATATTTAAATGTTCATGTCCCCAGTTAAAAATTGCTACAGTGATCGCATATATTATATTATTCACAGGTTCTTTATAGAATTGGTAGTATACGTCATCATATTATAAGATTGATACAATACTACAATCTACGACTATTATATTAGACGCCATGTCATTTACTTATTTTTTTTTTAATTTACTTATCAATAATATAAATATATTATATTACAGAATATAACTTTTTGTATCTAGATAATAAATTTATAAAAATCAAGTTAAACCTTAGTATTCACTAACAATAAACAATTTTTAAATGATATATATTTATATGTAGCCCACGACATTAAATTAAGTAGGTACTAGTAAATTATGAGAAAATATTAACTATGGGTTACGGATTTATTATGATAAACCGTTCTTAAGATTCTTAAAATTCATCTGTAATTTTATCATGAGCCGTCTCGCTGATCGCCGTTGCCTTTATAATAATATAATATGTCATATATATTATCACTGATAATGTTATAAAAACGTTTAACCGTTTTTATTCAGGAAGCAACAAGTTAAAAATGCCTAAATTGGTAAACACGAAAAAAATATTTTCTAAATATTTTACGTGGTGCACATATTTAAATATAATAAATTATAAACGAATCCATTTATTTTAATTATTCAATGAATATTAAATTTAAACTTTCATTAATCTCATTTTTGTATACGCTCACATAAACCGTCTTTTATATTGTTCTTCCATTAATTAAAAATGTATTGTTATACGTAGACTGTTATATTAGATTTAAAATTGTATTTTTGTTGTAATCTTTCATATACATTATAAAGTTAGACCGTAAATCGTCTTTGATTCGGCTGGGTTATATTTGTCTTAGTTTATGGTAGCCTTGGTATAATACTTGTGAAGTTTAGAATTCTATACTATATTATGTGCAAATATAATTGTTAGTTATTAATTTATTACCTATGATAGATAGTTGCAAATATTTATAGATAATAATACGTTTTAATTTTACTTTTTTGAAACTGATACTAACATACTGATAATACATAATAGTGAATTGAAAATTTAATTATTACATTTTTTTCTTGTCATCGGTCAAAATTGTTCAATAAATATGGCTTATTTTTTATACCATACAATAAGGTATTAATTTTAAATATTGGCTGTTAATAATATATTATATGTGTATAAAATCATTAATTTAATTTAAATTAGTAAGTTAATTATTGTAGAGTAATATAAATTTAACTTTAAACTTTTTCGAATCGTTATCTATCTTTCCTAGGATCCTATATGCTCGTATATAGGTAACCTATAAAGGTTATTGTTATTAAATATATATTTAATGTTTATTATTACTAATATATATTGCCATGTACAGATACGTAAATACGTAATACATAGTTAAACATTTTTCAAATAAAATACTGTTAACATTTATAAGTGTTCGCTGTTAAAAGAATAACCTTATACAACATATATACCGTCTCTTAGCACAGACGGTACATTATTATATAATATAATATAATATATACCTATATATGTACTGCATCTAAGCACCGCGTTGACTAAACGTGGATTTCGTTTGCCAGCTATTAGCAACAATACGAGTAACAATGGGATTTGTAATATTTTTTACAACTCCCGACGGGCATCGTCACTGGCTTTTTTTCTCCCTTCTTTGGTTTACTCAAAAAGCGCACGCTCGGTAGTTCGCTAAAAGGTTGCCGTTACATTATTTAAAACCCGAACGTTAATCCCGAACGGGAGAGTGTGCGTACGATACACATACCCACATTATATATAGGGACCTATATAAATGGATGTATAATACCTGTCAATTTCGTAGATTTTAAAAGTAAAACAACAAAAGGCGAAAAGAAAAACCTAGATCTTGATAATAGACCATATATCTATATATTAGCATATATCTATGATCTATTATCAGTCGAAGGGACTGTATAATATTATATTACAATGATATTATTGTACATATATTTTTTATTAAAAACGTTTCAATTTTCCCAAAGTCCCGATACATACTTAATATAGATTTAATTTAAGTGTACCTTCCAAGAACTATATATGTTATTTGATTTATACATTTTCATTTTAATCAAAATTTCTTTTTAATATTTAGATACTTAACAGTTACTTTTTTTCCAAATATAAACCGATAGCGCCGTGTGAAATGCCACATACATACTTTTATTTTATTTTTCTTACCTATTATATAAGATAATTCCATAACACTACTGTAATAGTGTAATATATTACATATATTATGATATATCATACATGTATAAACTACGTTAACACGACGTCAATACGTATTTTTAAGCAATAAATAATGCATGATTTAATAACAATCGAAGGGTCGTGGTGACGGTCCTTCATGGTGGAGGCGATTAGTCGAGGACGAAAATGTTTGTCTCGCAGTGTGCAGACGTTTTGTGTCTACACAAGTTCGTTAATCTTTAATATTTTTGCCCGCTTATACTAATTATTATTATTATTTATTATAGTTTACTATAGAGGTATATACAGTGACGCCTATGTAAGGTTGGGGGGGGGGTGTTGAAGTACTCGGCCAACCTTAATCCTTTATTGGATATTTAACACTATAACATAAAAATTTTAAACTTCTTTTATAAAACATATATCTAGATTAGAATATGTATATTTTTAATATTAGTCCCTTTCCTATCTCTATATACGTTACTTTTTATAGTGTGTATTATATTATATAATATATGTATGTACTGTTCAAAGAAGTACAAAACACTAAATAGTAACTTTTTATGCAGCAAACGGGCGAGCAAAACCTACAATGCTGGCACTGTTTTAGTATACCTATATAATATATATTAGTATATTGATAACTTGAGATCAAAAATTGTAGAAGTTACATATCTTTTTATTTAATCTCAATTTATATTTTAAGCTATAAATGTATTCTACGCAAAGACAAGTTTATAAACTATAATTTTAAATACATATTATTGAATATATCTTCAATTTTAGAAAAAAAAGTCATTATTTTATATTTTTCTTAAGATTTGTTGAAAGCATTGACTCGTGCAAATATTTCTTACTCTAAATACTGAAAATTTCTTGAAAAGTATACACGTTCACGCTGGACACGCTG
Organism: Aphis gossypii; assembly: GCF_020184175.1. Classification (NCBI taxonomy): domain Eukaryota; kingdom Metazoa; phylum Arthropoda; class Insecta; order Hemiptera; family Aphididae; genus Aphis; species Aphis gossypii. The sequence goes on along the minus strand of NC_065531.1, from coordinate 56,573,898 downwards.
TTTAATAATGAATAAGTATACTTTGATGAAACTAAATACGATTGATGTATAGTTAATGTATAATAATGCATTGATGATTCTCATAATATGGATGTTTAAAAAAAATAAAAAAAATAACAGGATAAAAAATATGGATGTCTGTTCAGAAAATAACTATTAAGTTTTTAAATTATAGTATTTTTAAATAATATGATAAATAGCCATGTCATATCCGTCATAAATTAGTTCACAATTCGAGATATTTTGATGACAATTTGTCCGCGTACTTTAGTACACAACAATTGAGATACACATATAAGCGTCGTATTTAATATTTAGAATTATTAATTTTTTATAAATGCTTGACATTTTTGTCTGCATATTTTATTGAATTTAATTTTTAACTTTAAAATAATAATAACTTTATGTAAGTACATGGTAGTTGCTAGTATATTTATTACATAGCATACAATATATACTCGTATATAATAATATATAATAAAGAATAATATATGATATGTATTAAGTACATTTTATACACGGTCCATGACTATCGAGATGTCCTGTAGAATATACGTACTATTATATAAACCCCTGTATCTGACTGTTGAGAGTTTTGTGCATGCGAAAAACGATTAGACGCGCTACCGCTGCGCTATACTTTATATAATGCGATATACTTATGTATATACACACACATAACAATATACAGTCATTAGACGCGCGTCCAGCTAGCCCCGAAGCCCCCAAAATGTGTCTACCACGCATAAATCATTTCGATGTCAACTTGTCTTGACGGGATTGGTTATAAACACCGCCGCCATCGCCGTTTATTTTTTATTATATTATATTATTATTATTATTGCAATTGACCGCGTATTGCTTACCAAAAAGTTTGCTTGGTCGTGTATGGTTGTATGTTTCGAGTCGAATGGAATTTTCCAAATATCTCGGTGTCTATATATAATAATAATAATAAAATTTAGATAGGTATACAACCTTTTTCTTACGGCTCGCGGCTGCATATATTATATCCTATGGGCGTTATATTAAAGTCTAAAGTTAAGTAGGTACTATATATTAAATATTATATTGTCAATTTTTCCTGAATTCTACAGCATAAGAATAAAAATTAAATTTGTCTTTTAATAAATACTTAGGTTTTTTTAGCTTTTAGCTTTTGTAATCGAATTAATGTTTTGAAAATTCAAATCCTAACACTTTAAACGTTGAATTTCATTGCGTATCGTGTGATGAAAATGGAATTTAAAACCATCAATAAGCGTAACTCTTTAAATTTTTCGTCATACACCATATATAATATATATGCTATACTATATAATCAAATTCATATTCTTAATATATATATATTATATAACACCCAACTGAATTCCAGGTGAGGTTTACTTGTTTATTATCTTTTGCATTAAACGCGTGACAACTAAAAATTGTAATCATACTCCCGAGCATAATATACCAAAAGATAATATAATACAGATTTTTTTATTGATGACCCTATGTGGCTACGTCATAGTCAACGCTTGTTGATCAATATCTATACAGTTTATTATATATAGGTACACAAGACTTAAACATTTTATATTGACAACGCAATATTTTTTTTAATTTAATTTTGTTTTTTTTTCGACGAAACTCGAGAGTAAAGGAAAAAAATTATTTTAGGTGAAAATTGAAACGCTTGTTTTCGTTGAATATCGGCAGCAAGTCGGTATAATAATATATGTATAATGTATATATTATATTATAGCGGTGTGCTAGCAATACGTGTCCGGAATGTTTTTTTTTTTTTTTAGGATTTACATCTGATGACACGACCACCAACGCCACCGCCTATATATCATATTCTAACTCCCACGACTTCAGTACCACCCTCGAGTATCTTATTTATATTCAATTAGTTTTTAGATTTTCGTCATTGTTATAATAACACGCATATCGACATGACAATCCGTGACAAGCATTTTTATCAGCCTTTTCGCGTTTCTAATACATTAAGTATGCATGCGCATTTATAATGTATACATACATAATATATTATATTGTTATCGCTGTAAATAAAAATTGCAAAAGAAAATTAAAACTACAAAACAAAACACATTGTGTTTTCAAATAATTTTAATGGAAAACTATACGATAACTTGGTATGTTCTCAAAAATATTGTTATTTGTTGATGATATTAATTTTTAATAAATATCGTATTTTATTTAATACTTGTGTATTGTTTATAAAAGTCAATACATTTGTTTCATTTTTTTTTATTTTTCGAGTGGTAAAACAAATAAATAATGGTTATGGTTTACATAGTTAGTAATTAATAATCACAAAAGAATAGATATTTCTTTACTGTTGGGAAGTTTATTCTTTTTTGTTATTTCCATATCGTTGTTTGTATTAGATTTCTATTGCTATATATTTTAACTTTAACATCAGTTTTATTTAATTTTGTAGTACGGGACATTTTTACTTATTGTTCTCGTCAAACAGACTTAAACATAAAATATTATATAAGATTTATTATAAGAACATAAGGTGTACCAGACTTAATATCTTTAAATATTATTTAAATATGTCGATACTGTAAATATACAATGCAATTTTCAATATCGGTATTTGCAGTTTACTTGCCTTGTGTCGAGTATCTTGTGGTATTATCGTTGGCGTCCTGTCCGTAATAAGACTTGGCGTCAGGGTCTTTCTTGTGCGTCATTACCGCAGCAGGTGGATCGTAATAATCATAATATAGGTTTCTAGTAGCGAGACTTCTAAAAAACGTTCAAATCAAAGTTATGTACTATATTATATATAACGTAATATAATATTTACTATAGATACACTCATTATTTAGAAAATTAGTCAATTTTTTGAAACTGATCTCTTTGGAGTGTATAATATATTATAATATTATGTATAAAATATAAAGTATAGGAAATATACATGCAGTTCTAATATTATATTGCATCTTTATTTTTCTAGCATTGTATTTTCTTGTTGAATAATAAAAATATACTTTCGACTCTTGAACGGCAATCTATATATTTTATTATAAAATTTTTCGCGAAATATTTTATGAAAACGTTGATACGTAATGTATATAAAATATAGGTATCAAAATTATTAATGTCTTATGATTTATGAACAACAACCTAACCTATATAATATGAATGCAGCACAAGTTTCATGTTCGAGACGTAACGATAGATTTTAATAAAACTCATAAATGTTATTGTTGTATAATATAATAATGCGGTGGCATGTTTATTCTGTAGCGTCTATATATACACGCCGTCCGTGCGGTCCACCAGTCCCTCCGTATGTGCGGTGTATATTATACACGATACACCGTAGTAGTAACTGTAGAAAGAGGATTACTGCACTCTTCTGAGAGGTTCGCGGGACGGTGTAGGTTTTAAATAATCTTTTGAATGAAAAGCCAACAGACGAGAAGCCCGTAAATAATTATCAGGTTAATAATTTAAGGGAATGGAAAGGGTCCTGCAAGTAGCTTACGACGAGAGACCGTTTAACCCTTTGTATTAAAAATTGAAATACACGCACGGTGGTGGGGGGGGCACCCTATTTATGGTCTTAATTATTTCGAACAATGTATAAACTGCACCGTGAAGATGTATAATATTGTTTATATTGATGACATAAAAATTAGTTATTCCTCGACCGACGATTAATAAGAACTGTTCCGCGAATATAATTTGTTTCTACGTAGTTTTACGTTATGCACATTACCTATATATATATTATATATAATATTAAAACTTACAATATAAAATGTATATTTAATATAAATATATTATAGTTATATACCTGCAATCACAAATTATTACTCTTTTAATCGTCTTTTTAGACCTATTTTGACCGTATTGTGACGTATCAGTTTTGGAGCAATTTTTTTAGAACAAAAAACTTTATGCTGTATCGATTGAGATTTGAGAACATCAAAATTTATAATTATAATATATTTTTGCAAGAAATAATAATTATTATTTTCTTTACCTTTTTGACGAACACTACAAAAAATTAATATCATGAAATATACATTATATATTTTCATAAGTTACCTGAAATTGGTTGGTGAGTGCGGGTAGTAATGATCAGTGAAGTACCGTGTAGACCTACCGCAACAATCCGCAGGTGATCTCAACTCACTTTTCATAGAATTTTGTTGGTACACTACAGCTGCGCGGTCTAAAAACAAATGTTTAAACACATAACATATTATAATAAGTTTTTTATAAGACTCAAATGAAATCTGACAGTCAACCTATTTCAGAAAATCAGAAGTAGAGCGACAGCAGTTTAATATGTTTTAATCGAGATCTATATACGTAATTGTATAGAAATATATTTTATACATAAACTTTTAAGCATATATTTTTTACTTGAGCACTGCATACTACTACAATATACACGCAATTTTATGTTTATAATATATTATTGAAAAATATTAATTTTTAAAATTTTATTCCCACAACTTTTGAAAATGTCAATAATATATTGACCTATGGGCTATGACATATTATGTATTTAAATAAGCTTGTTGGACTATTTTCAAAATTCACAGGACTTTTATTCTAAACACACTTATATTAAATGAACTTTGAACTTTAAATTCTATAAATTTGGAAAGTTTATTTAATCTTTATCCAGCAACTGCTTAGACTTGTCGTTATATTCTATAATTGTATTTAAGTATTAATTTTACAATTATTATGTTTATTGTTTAGTACAATAAAATTAATTTCAAATAATTAATAATGAAATAGCAGTAATAGCACGAATATTTAAGGCAACCCTACAAAATGCTTGTCCAATTATAATTACCTATATAGGTACATACTATATCAGGAGTAGCCAACTTTTATAGACTTCTAATCGACTTCAAAGTTTTTTTTTTAGGTCGTTACGACAGATCAATCAAAAAAATGTTGTTAATATTTATATAAGTACATTTCTTTTTTTTAGAATATCATCATGATCGACTTATTGGCCACCCCTGTAGGTACTATATTATATACTCCAGTGCTTATTTGATCAACAAATACTTATAATGAATTAGCTAAAATTTAATTTATATAGGTAAGTATATTGCAATAATTAGAAAAAATATTTTGGTTAAGAACATATTAAAATTAAAAATTAATATTTTCATTCAAAAAAAAAAAAAAATAAAAACTTAAGAACGTATGGGTATAAATGGTATTATATATTTTTTTTAAATGTTGTGTTGAAATTATCCAATTATGTTGAAAAAATATTATCAACAATGTTAATACATTTTGAGATAACGAATGTTTACTGTACAAAAAATTGAACGTATCACTCACTATGTTTTTACACCGAGATTTCAATATTTGAAAGCCCTCCCCGCTAAACAGCTGCCCGCATATCATTATGTATACATAATGTTAAATGTGTATACGTTTTCCGACCCATAAATCTGACCTCGTGATTTACAGAGGGTGTTTATCTATGTATAATTCGGTTGATTTTTCAATAGGGACGATCGTCTATATAATATACGTTATAATATATATCCCTTCGTTAACCCCAACAAATACTAATAAGTACCATTTACTGTCCATAGTTCTATACTATACATGAAGCAAACGTGGACGTGTAAATAAGTACACTGTATAGTGTATACAGTATACACGTTTCATCATATCAAAATTATCCGTGCAAGAGATAATCTTTTGATACGCTTTCATTATGATTCACTTCAGCAGACCATAATATATTAATACGTATAATGTATTATGTTTATCGAATCGTATTGTTTTTTCTTGTCGACAATACTGAAAACCGTACTAAATTAATAAATTCATATTATCCGTTACGAGTAAAATAATAAATGATTATATTTTAGTCTTGTATTAATTTCAACATTATTATATCACTCTGTAATATAGATACTTTAAAATTCAAATTCTCATTAAAAAACAACAAGTGTTGTAAAATTTTCTAAAAATTATTCAAATGATTGCTGTTTTGGATACTAAATTATTAACCGGACTTACTAAAATACTCGTTACAATGATGGATGAGCTCATAGGGAAAAAAGGATATTCCCTTTGGGCCCTCATCTATGTTTATGTCGGTGGGCCCCTTGTGGATCTACATATTCATTTAATATTTTTTGTAGAATAAAATAAATTCACTAAATAGATATAATATTTAAAATTAACAATCTGATAATACCATGACTAGTCAAATTTTCTTTCGAATCTTTAACATACTTGATAAATTAATCCATTTATAATAAATTTTTTTTGTTAAAATATCGAAATATCCGACCGACCACAAATACTGCATGGTCATATGCCAAGACGAAATGAAAGTTTGTCAGGAATGGTTGAATATTTATAATATATTTGTTATTTTTTAATATCTACATGTATTATTTTTGTTATCCACTTATTCATTGACTAGTATCGTATTTATTAACGATTAATGACTGATTTCATTATGCAAATGGTCTACCAAGCACCTGTGTGTCATTTCCTTTTATGTTAATCATTCGTTTATTGTTTTTATATTATTTGTGATCTATATTCTAAGATAATATTTCTACATTTGCGTGTTTAAAATACAATTCTGATTGTATATTTAACTATCAACTAGTAACTCGGTATTTATAATGAATATATTATTTAATATTATATTCTAATCTATAATAGGGTAGATGACTTGTAGAATTTTCATATTTTTTTACTCAATCATAAAAATAGGAGATTAACAAATACATTTTATGCTAAGACAAGCTATACTAGGTAGTTTTATAACTTTATTTTTCATATAAATCCATATTTTGAGGATTTTTATTTGAAGGGGGGCATATCTCTTCTATTTTATATTTTTGGAAACATTTTTTAATCAATAATTTTATCAATATTTTTTACATCAATGTTTTTACTTTTGTTATCAATGAGGGAGGAAACGCATATGAATATGTATATTCTCCGTACGGCGAATTGGGTAGGCGTAAGCTATGCGCTCGAGTACTTCTTTCATTGAATATATACAATCAAAATTGTTAGATTTTAATTTAATTTTAATTTTTATCATAATATGGTTATTGATTAAACTCAATTTTTTGAATATTTTTGCAAGGATTCTATAAGGGATTAAGGATTCCTAATCAAATTAAATTCCCATTAATAAATTTTATTTATAGATAGAGTACTGCACAAAATATGATCAATAATTAGCTGTATACTAAAGCGTTGTAACTAAATAATATAAATTGAATACTTACAATACAAAAATAAACTTGTTATTAATTTTAAAATGCATATTTTGAGCGTTCAAGTGCATATTAATTGATGAATTTAAAGCTACAAGTCCTCTACCCTAATAATGAATTTATTTATATTTAATAAATACCTTTGTCATAACTTACAAGACCTTTTAAAAAGCGTTATAGTTATACTCGTGTTTATTAAGAAAAGGTTATTGATGGTAATTCATTTCAATTAAATAATATTAATATCAAAAAATATCAAAATCCAAAACATCTAAATATTTCTATTATGTATACAATACGGCAAAGTGGACATCATAGTTATTTACTATTAGATAATCGTGATATATTTTCATACGTATATAGTACGTTTACCTTAAATATAATAAGTGTATATATATAATATATATTTTGAGAGGCATTATATTATTTCCGTTTTCTCGTAAGATATTATTATGTATCGACATACACGTCATATACTTGCATGTGATGTGATCAAAGTACCCTTTAATCGAAATTCAAAGTACAATAATAAAAAATACAAAATAAAATTTAAAACGTTTTACCCCCCGCTAAACCGTTCCACTTAGTATGTTCTCAGCGAGATACCGCAGTGTCGTCGTCGAAGTCATTCCTTATATATTTCAAAGACAATCTGCGCCGTGGTTGTCACCATACGACGATGTATATCTATGTATTATATACATATACATACGGCGTGTATAATATATAAATATGCTGTGGTATAACAATGTGTCATGTTTTGTATTCTACTTGTATATTGTATATATTGTATATATACCTATATTATATTTTGTCCCTTGAAGTAATCAGAGTCAAAATCAGAATTCTTCTGGGCAAACAAAGTAAACATAAACTTATAGGTATATTCCACTCATTTTATTATACAATACTTATTGACACTTTCGCAAACTAAGATAAATTAAGCCAACGTATTTTTAATAATTGTATACTAAAATATTATATAATATAACATACACGTATAGCAAAATAACAGGTACAGATTAAAGATTCTTACTTATAATACAATTTACGCTTCATTATCATTAATAAATCAACATTTTTAATTTACTAAAATGTTTTTATTTTTTAGAAAAACAAAAATCAAATCAGAGTCCACCTATTTTTAAAAAAACTACCTACAGCTAGGGCACTAAATTTTCTTAGCAAACTAGGTACTTATATAGTTATAGAATTAATAGTAAATTAGGTAACTAACTATAGTTTAAGTTACAACTTATAAGTTATAACACTTTATGTTTGCTGTGGACAGTCATATTAAATTTTGCACAAATCATATTTTTTAAATTTCGTTTAGCTGTGAGACGACCTTTTAATAATTATTATATAATAGGTATCATGTTTGTCTCTGTACAATACAAGAGAGTCTCAAAGTCTTATTAATTCTTAACTACCTATATGAATTAGATAAACACAAATGCGATCAAGCACGTGTCAGAGTTTGTCTACCGATTGATCAATACATACTATACTTATTGTCAGCTACCTAGATAATAAGCGCTAGTGGACTTCTCCGAAAGAATATAGTGTCAACACAATAATAGCTGATAGGCACATAAACTACCAATGATACATGATATCGAGGGACCCTTACGCTTTTATTACTAATTAAAACGTGAAAGAATAAAATACATAAAATACATACTTAGTTATAGTTTCTTTATAAACTTAGTACTTATACCTACATTATAATTTCACATATCAGTAATGTATTATATTTTAAGAGATATATAATTAAGACACTGCTGCAGCCGTCATAAATTTTATTATTTTATGTGTGTATATTGTGTGTATATAGATACTGATAAGTAATAAGTATAAGTATAAAATATTTATGATATATATACTCTTACCTTCTTGGTTCCAGTTTTCTAACATTTGGCTAATAGGTTTACTTGACAAATGCAAGTATACGTTTTCTGTGTAAATATATATTTTAAACGTGTTAATCGAAAATATTTCAGTTTATAAGGCATTAAATAATATATCTCAATATGGCATATCACCCCTTACCAGTTTGTTGGGGCATATCATATACTCCGTTTCTCTTATCGATTTCTATTTCACCATTTTCGATTGCTCCTGTATACGATGGATTTCGGTTGTTAAACTGGAAAAAAAATATTGTTTATATTATGCTTTAATTTGAGTTAATTTATTAATATATATACATCATACCCATACTAAATCCATACTTATAAAACGTGATTTGTCTAGTTTATTAAATTTATACTTTATTATAATAACCTATACTTAATTAGGTATATATAATATGTATGTTAGATAATTACTTAGATACAAGATATTGTATTCTATACATAAAGTATATACGAGTAGAACGTATGTCCATGAAGATTTATTAATTAATATAATTTAAACTTTAAAATGTTGCGAGAGCACAGTATAATATAACTATATAAGCCCAGTCCAGCTACGCGATTACACATCATTAAATTAATTCATTTTCACGAAACTATAGTACTATACGTATATAATATTAATATAACAAACATATGATGTGACATGCATAATTATAGATATATACATTTATCTACATTATTATATGATTTAACAAAATCTGACTCCGTTAAGGCAGTGGTGTCGAAGGTTTTAAAATGTGATCAGGCAATTTTAAAACTTCGTGATCTCATTATCCATTGGAGTAAAAAAATATATAATCGATTTTGAGGGAGGTGGTATCAAATATATATTTACTCATAATGAAGTTATATGATGTTAATATAAAGTAGCCTACAACATGGACTTCGGTGCCACTGCGTTAAGGTAATTAAAAACTCAAAAATATTTGTACAAAATGTCGAGCTTTTAATATTATAGTTAGTTTGGTTATTTACTAGAATATACTCTGGATAATACACAATATTATGATCAGTAAAAATTTTAAGAAACGAATTTCGACACAAAAAATATGACACGGTTGGGTTCTTGTTTTACTTTGGCTAAATTTAAACGCAAATACATTCTGTGCTAAACCCATAATTCATTTTTGCAACTGTAGATTATTGTAAGTTGTAATTTATAACTTTTACGGTAAAGCAATATGTAACGTTGACGATTTGCATTTTATCACAAAAATTATGATTAAATGTGATTCGAAAACGCGTGACGCAGCCCACGACTACCGGAAACTCTACAACGCGCCGTCCGGAAATGAACGCAAATGACTGGGAAACCGCGCTGTGGCAAAATCGCATTAACGGAGAGTGTATTTGTGTGTAGTCGTATGGTTGCTGTATGTCTTTGGAGTTAAATCTTCTAACTATGGTGATGGCGACGTCTTCTAATTCGGTTTGCACTATACGATTTGGCTTTTGAAAAGTCATTTATTTTTCCCAACTATCCTTCCTCCTCGTCTTGGCATCGGTTCATTTGGTCTCACAAGTGCGTCTTATAATAATAATAAAGTGACTAATAATAACTCAGACGTCGCAAAATACGGGGTCGGTGGTTAGGCGGGAAACTGTTTCCATGGTGCATTTCCGCTACCTTCAGATTTGCACTGCATTTGAAATATTATTTAAAAACTCTTATTTTTGTTTTTAACGTCTCAATCGATTATTTTTCGTTTTTTGTCAAATTAGATATCCTGTACCATAATGATTTTTATTCCCCGGGTGATGTATGTATGTACATAATATGTGTTATTCGTAATCGAGCTCGTTCAAATTTACGTTTATAAAGGTCGTACAACAGTATATAAAATCGGCTATATTTTCTGTCTTATATAAATGTTAAGATTTAAGATGTATAAGTACATACCTATATATAACATATTATAGATTGAAGGTATCTGGTATATTATACGTACGTAATGCCTATATAATATATGAAAATTGATGTTTCATGATTGAGATAATTACATGAAAATATAGCTAAAAACAATAAAACGAGTGCTTGCGAAGACTAATTTAATCAATATGTTCTTACACAAACTTTTTATTAAAATTATAAAATTTTATAAAATTGTTATTTGTTGTGTCTTAAATTATTTGAAAAAAAACCATACTTAAACTATTCTCAATAATTTTGAATAAAATACATAGAACATAGATTATGATACTTTAATTTTAACCGTATACGTTCAACCACAGCGGACTTGAAAGTTTATTACTCCATGTGTCACTACGTAGACAAAAGGCAACTGATTTTACTGTTGCGCCCTTTTCAGATAGTGACAACATAGTAAGGAATTATATAAACATGGTACGTATATATATAGTAAAATACAATGTTTTTTCCATAACGAACACAATTTACGGGTTTAGAATAAACCACAATGACGAAATATGTATAAGGGGTGCTGAGATAGGCGTCGATAATGAAAATGACTTATACGAATAACTATGTACGATCGTTGCACATTATTAATACATTTTGAGTATAATACAAGCGCAATATATCATCAGATTCCCTTGGAAAAATATAATATATATAATGACCCCTGTTGCAATGACATAACTGAACGTTTTGTGTCCCCCTTTACCTAAGCGTGACTAAAAAAAACAAAATTATTTCTGCACTTGATGTTTTACATAAGTACTTAAGTACCCATAGGCCATAGGCCATAATAATTATTATTTTTGCAAAAGTATAATTATTTTAAGTATTGTGTAATTTTTTGTAATTTATAAATTATACCAATACTTTTAATTTTTGGACCTTATATTTAGGTGCATTATACAGCTTAGTGGATATTAAAGTACCAATTTAAAGTATATACATATTATATGCATATCTATATTATAGTATTATACTGCAATAATAGTAAAATGCATCTCGAACATTTTAGATGACGTTATAAATATTTCTTACCGTTTTACTAACATATACATTATACATACATACCACATTTTTGTTTACAAATACTAAGTACCTAGGTGAAAACCATAGACTTCTTGTAGGTGATACTCATAACAGTCATAACACATGTATCTATAGGTTAAGTTAGGTTAGTTAAGTTAGTACTCATACTATGTTTAGCCATTATATTATATGACCTAGGTTATGTTAGGTATTGTTAAGAGTTATTTTGACGATATCGAAATTATATCTAATATAATCTGATATAAATTCCACATGATACTGCTTGCATACAAGTTTATACAAATGTTATAAATATAAACATAGTGAAACATAATTTTTATTTTTAGTTTTAACATGATACCTATACTATGTACAATTAATTACTTTTTACACTATTATTTATTTTTTTTATTGTGAGTAAAGGAGCTTATTTTAAGTTTGTATAGATGCTCTTATTTTAGTTTATACATTAAAAAATCAAAACACCTTAACTATAAAAACTTTAAGTATACATATTTCAAATAAATTAATTTAAATTACTAAATTTTTCTTAGCCTTATCTCCTTTATCAAAACTATATAAATAATATTGATTAAATGGAGTATTTTTCTGATTACTTACATACATAAAAATATATTTTGTCATTCAAAAAAGCAAGAAACTGAAAAAGTTATAACTATAAAAAATTGTAAAAATTATAACATTTTTTATTTCAACAACGTTGTTTTGCAACGATCAAAATATGTAAAAAATAATGTATCAAAAAAGCTAAAACTTATCTAAATAATAAGATAATACATTGAAACGTATCCCCTTGTACCTATATTATAATTTAATAACCATACAGATCATTATAATATATTATAAGCGCGATTTGTGAATCACAAGTAGTTAAAAATACTGTATTTGTTTAAGTACAAAAGAATTGCAACAAAAAAGTATTGGATTCTCATCCTCATATGATGCAAAATGAAATAAAAACCATCATTAATTTAATAATATTATAGATATTACTTATATTCGTTATTGACCTTATTGTACATGTGAAAAATGTCATTATATTTCTATAATTTTTGTAAAAAATCATCATTGATTGAATATTATAATATTATCATGAGATTATCCGATTAAGTTATGTACTATGTAGTATGTGGGTACTTACAGATGATAGTATCTTCGGATGATCTACCGATTCGTCCTGCACCTGTTGTTCGCGTGGACTGTTGATCATAATTTATTCGAATAAACAATAAAAGTAAAAACAAAAATTAAAATTAAAATACCTATGTTAAGTTATAATATAGATTTAGATATAGCAAATAAATTAACAATCGAAACGAAAACAGTTGCTCTTAGTCTTCCGTGAGCAGTGTTTTTGGTATATTTTCCGATCAAAACAATATCGACGCTAGGTGACAAGAGTTAAGAAATCTGATCGTAATTTCTTTTCAACAAGATTATTATTTTTATCGTCACACACAAAAATGTTATAATATAGACGACGTGCATTTATGGAGGTATTGCAACTTTGACGACAAAACGGAACGAAAATCGAAAACGGCAACGAAAAACACGCGTGGTCCGGTAGTAATACTGACGTGCGTTGGCGAGTAGCGTTTTCGTACGATCTAATCACGCAAGTCCTCGGCGAAACGCTGATCCCGGCGGGGGGCGGGACCGGATCCCAGGAAAGGCGTCCAGCCTTCGACCAATCGAACGGCGAGCGCCGTTTATATATATATACATTATATAGCTATAACACAGCTTTGAGCTTTCTATTTACTCATTTTTGATTTTACTGTAAGACCAAAGTTCCAGCGAGGTATGAGAAGAGTGAGAGTAGATTCGTTTTTTTATCAACACCTGTGAACACTCAACAACCCGCGAATCGCGGATGTGTAGCATTACCAAATACATAATATTATTTATAACGCGCATATAAGTCAAGTAGATATAGGTTTTAGTATTGTCTTTATTGTTATTGTCATTTGTACAACTATTTTTTTTCCGGGGTGGGATTTGACATTTAAATTTACCTGATATTAAGTTTTTAATAAAAATGAATCTTTATAGTTGGTTTCAATATACAAGGTTGTATACAAATATACAAGTCTTCAGTCGTCGATGTTTGAATTTATTTCATGACAATTTAAACATATCATGAATCAATAGTGTCTCTCAAACAGTCGAACCTGTATAATGTCATACAAGATATCGATATATTGTTAATATTTATTAAATATATAGTAAAGTTACTACTGGCTTACTAGTTAATGGTTATAACGAAAAAAAATGATGGCGTAAGCTGCGTCTTTTACTTGTTAAAATGTATTTGATCGACCGGCATGCACAGGATGTGTGCTGCACGTCGACACAACAATGCGAACAAACATCGTAATATATTATGTTAGTTCAGCTTGCATAAATATATTTTGTTGAAAACTTAAAATAATATTCTGGTATTTTTTTTTTTGTGCGTCGGTGTATTAAAAGATTAATCGATATTAATAGTAAATAAAAAGAACACAATCTCAACAATATGATACACGTCGAATTATAAAACCTTATTATAACTATAGGCTAAAAGAATAAAATATTTTAAAGTAGGTACATAAATAGTTGTTTAAAAAATTAGATAAATACCTAGGTGCCTGTATAAATTATAAATTATTTGTGTATAAACCGTATTTATACAAGGTACAACACTAAAATTTAACAACAAAATAATTTTAATATATTAAAAGTTTAAAAAATGGTTTGTAAAGAAAAAATGTTATCAAAACTTCAATAACAAAAAAGATAAATTAGTATGCACTGCTGTATATACCTGTACAGAAGATGTTGCGTGGGTCACATGTAATGAATATGTTAAATTTAAATTCAATGATAAATAATACACTAAAAATGAACTGTCACTCTATTATTATACTAATCTAACCTAACCGAGCCGCTAGGTTGATTTAATTTTCTCTAAAAACATCACATTTATTATATATGATTAATATTTAATTATTATAATTGTATATATTATATACTTTATACTGTATTATTTATAATTTATATTATTGTTATTAACTTTTGAGCTAATACCAACACCTTACCATAAATCGTTACACCTTGCCGGTTTGTGGTATAAATAGGTAATATACATACCTAAAAATAAATTAATACTGAAAATGCCATTGAGTGTAGTAAAAATCATAATATACACAAAAGTTTTTAAGTCCACACGTATAATATATCGTTATTTTTCGTTAAAATATGTTATTTCGTTTATATTTAAACTTCAAATATCACAATAACACCAAATTTACGTTCACTAATGAACAAAATAATAATTAATAAGATCGTTAATATATTATAATATTTATATTTAATAGAAGATTCATTTGTATATTATATACATGAATATTTTCGTAGTCGATGCATCCACCTGCATGCGCTATTAATACTACCTATGTAGGTGTTATATGTATAGATGTATATGAATACATATCAAGAAATATTTGAAACATCGTATACACTATGAATTGTAAATACAACACCGAGAATGTAAAAATATATTAAATTAATAAAATATATACCTATTATAATATTAGCTTGATTAGAAGTGTATTACTTTAATTTTTTTTTTTAATTATCAATTATCATTCATTTTTCTTACTAAGTAAAACCTGAAGATATAATAAACAAACTAAATAAAAATTCAAGCAGACATAAAATAATTTAATATACATTATATATATTTTTCTTAATAAGAATTAGGGTTGGGATTTTAATGTCTTAAAAATCTCAAAAAATGCACTATAAAAATGTATTTAAATTATACTTATTATAGCTTAAAAATTGGGAAAAAAATTTAATTTTAATTTTTATGTTTATAGTATTGTTTCTATAGTATTTGTTATTTATTTAGTTCTGAACGTACTAATAATTGATTACTAATTCAGTAATTCTTATCGAAGTCTAGCTATGATAAAATTCTTATCGATAATAACTTGTGCTGTATAGTTTGCAGTTTAGCATTTTGCCGAAAGTCTCTTGTTAATCCCAAAAATTTTTGTTTATTTTATCAATTAATGAATAAATTGTGATAAATGCTCTAAAAACTAAGATAATGCACTAAAATCCTCAAGAAATGCATTTTAAGTTAATTTTATCAAGAAATGCAAAAAAAACACTTTCAATCAATATCACTCAGAACACATCTTATACTTACGGTCTACGGAACAACGTTTTAAAACACCAGAAAAAAAATGCCTTTGCATCAAAATCCCAGCCCTAATCATAATGAATCAATTTTAAATTTTAAAAACAATATTTATATTAGTATAAAATAATATGGTTCAATATAAAAAAAAAGCATGGACAAGTGAGTACCGCTCTATTGTACATTAGGTGCTGTGTGAATCACTATTATACATGGTAGCATAGAATTAAGTTGGGGAATTTGCCCCCCCCCCGGTTTTTCAAAAATATTTTTTAAATTGAATGTTTTAAGATAAATTAATATTTACCATATAAAAAATCGTAACATTGCCCCCTCCTAGAAAAATTTCTGCGGGCGCCTATGCATGGTAGGTAGTGTTAATTTTGAATCCAATAATAAGTATTATTGTATATACCTACGAAAAACGATTCTGAACGGAGATGATTTATCAGCCTAGGATTGTAGGATATAATTTATAAAATATATTATATTTTAAATTGGGTAATGAAAAATGTGGTTTATGTTTTAATGACCTGAATACCCAAAAATTAAATCATGTACAGAAAATACCAATTTAAACATAAAACAACTGATGTATGTTTCAAGTTTCTACGACTAGTAATTTTTAAGTATGGAAAAAATCTAAAATTATTTAATAGAAAATCGTTATTTTACGAGTGAATTTTGGATTTCGTAAAAATTTAAACTTAAGATAAATTTTTATAATTATTTTAAGCCAAACTTTTGAAAAATCTTGTATTACATTTTCAAGTCTTAGCTACTTATACAAAATTTTGTATACATTTTTACGAGCATTTTTATAACTACAAATATATTTGCAAATATTCATGATTTTGACGAACTTTGTCAATATTTGAATTTTGAACTTCAAACGCTAATAAAAAAAAATTGTGCCTATATGTATATAGGTATGTATTCTTATAATTTTTGAATCACTGTTATACTAACTTATAACTTATAAGAAACCTTATATTAAATTTTCAAATTTTTTGGCCATCCAAATTTTTTTATTAACACTTCGAAAAAAAAATACTTAGAAAAAACGAAAATATCACTTATCTATAAATAGCTCAAAAAAAGCCAAAATATTTTGAAAATTTAACTGTGTAAACGCTAATACCTATTAATTTAAACATTTGGTGAAAAATTCAAGTATTTACAGTGATTCGTTAAGTAACTGATTTTGCTTAAAAATTCCCGTTTAACCGTCACTTTTTTTTTGTTTTCCCGATTCTTTTGAAAACTGTTGGAAAATTTTTACTTTTGTCCCGTATAATGCACCAAGGATATTCATTTTTCCATCGGAAACCACCCCTAAAGTTTAAAATTGAAGCATTATTTCGACAAGTTATGTTGTACACAGAAACAAAAACAAAAAAAAAAAACACATCATTGTAAAATCAATACTAATAATTCATCGTTTAAAGATTTGAAGTAACGAGTGTATGATGTTATAAATGTTTTCATTTGTGACTTTTATTTTTGATTAGTTGACTAATACTCCAATAATATAAATATTACTTTTTTAAATAATTATGTATTATAAGTATAAGTAACCTAAATAATAATAATTAATTTTGCTACCAACATCATTCATTCTGCATTAGTTCAATACATATCAATTTAAAATTTTAAACACGCATTGATAGACTAATAAGTAATAGGAGTGAAAATGTATGTTTATTTTCGATAAACTTATACATTTTATATTTTTATCAAATTAAGTTGGTAAATGTTAAAAATACTTTAAATACTGGTGTTAACACTGTTGTGAATTATTCCAAATAATATTTTTTGAATATCGGCATATATATATGTACAAATGTACAATATACTATTATCGAACCAAATTATCAAAATATTCAATAATTCAAAACAAATTCTATGTTAAATAGAAAGTTTTGCAGTAATTGCTTTTTAAAAATATTAAAATATTGTGAGCTAAGTACGTATGCATTTAGTTCAAAATAATAAGTAAAGTATAGTCACTATGATCAAGTGGCTACTGGTTATATATTTAGATTAGATTCTAGAATACTAGATCAATATCATCGGATATAAAAATATGATATTAAAATTTATTATTTAATAACTTATTAAGTATTAACATACAAAAATTAGGCAGGTTATAAAATCATATAAATGATTTATGATAAACGAAATCCTTACTATATCAATGTATTACTATTACTATGGTAGGTAATTATGTTTGCATTACATAATAGGTATTAATAGTTTTGATAATTTCAAATGTTCAACTTACATAAAAAATATGTTATTAATAAAATAAGAATATCTTAACTTAAATAGGTAATAATTTAATTTAATTACTTATATCTACATAATTTCACAACCATATTATTATTAAAATTTAAAAGGTATTTATCTAATTAATTTTTTTTCTTTTGTATAGTAGGTATAACCTAACCTAACCTTGCTTTATTATTTATTCGTATTTAAATTTAAGAACTGTGTAAATAAATAAGTATAAAATTAAGTTCACTATTTATTTTCAATGTTTTCATGTTATTAATTTCAAAATAATAATTATCATAACTTTATGAGTAGGTATTTAATTATTCATTAATTCATTACTTACCTATTTCGTTCTAAATGCTATTATTTGTTATATAAGATTTTTAAATAATTTTAAAAAGTATTTTACTGGAAGCATAGACTACTTGAAATAAAATAATAATTATTGGGATTTTGTGTATTTTTTGTATTGCACACAACACGATATAAAACACGGTATTAGTGGTCTTACCTATTACTATTATTCAAACTCTTTTCTTAGAAGATAGAGAGAAACTATACTCGTTTGTGACATCCTCACGTTCGAGAAACCTGGTCACCAGACGAACAATGAGCGTCTTATCAGCTGCTGTCCGGCGTTATGCGTGATAATGATAATTAATATAAATAATGATAAGTGTGAAGCGTCAAGTAAATACATTAAACAAAATAATATGATTATAACGTATTGTGACTTGTGACTAGTTGTGAGTTGTGACTTGTGTTTCATGTCATGCAAGTCGCTCTGACGCTCTCAAACTTTTCTAAAAAATGTTTTGATTTTACGTGACTATTTTTGTTTGTTCCGGAACAAGAAACTGTTGATCAGTCGAGTGTTTGAAGCTACCATTCCTCTATAATTTGTAGTTACTAGTTTTTTGAGTTCCTGAAACCGGACAAAATGGTTAACTTCGACGAACGTAATAACGGTAAGATAAACTTTTAATTACAATATTTTAGGCAAATGCTACTAGTATAATATTTGTAATCATTAATCAAACCCATTGTGGCTTGTATCACGATGATTGTGTGTATTAATTGTTTTGTGTTCGATTTTGATTTTTCAGATGCCAGTGATTCAGAGTCTGTATCCAGTTCATCATCAGCAAACAGTAGTAACCAATCATCGAAATCTGCTTCTCCGGCTCGAGCTAATTCTCCGTCGGGATCAGAACCAGCTTCACCAGCTTCTCCAGTATCTCCTATATCACCAGTTTCTCCTGCATCACCTGCTTCTGCTGCATCAAGATCTCGTTCTAGGAGTGTATCTGGTTCAGGGCGATCAGCATCTCCATCTAAAAGCCCTTCTAAATCCCCAGCTGGATCTCGTTCCCCATCACCAGGTAGTAGGGCTTCTAGTGCGGCATCAGCTGCATCTGCAGCATCAGGCCGTTCAGCTACTCCTGCTGGCTCAGTAACATCTAATCAGTCAGTGGCAAGTGCCAAAAGTGACTCATCTCGTGCAAGCCGTTCTACCAACCGTAGTAGAGCTTCATCTAAAAGTAACAAATCAAAATCAAGTTCTGCGAGTCCAAAGAGTGTTGCATCGAAAAAATCACACTCTTCATCCCCAGAAATAAAAAAAAGTCAGCAAGGTGATTCTGATGATAGTGATGGTTCTATGATTGGTAGGAAAAAACGACAACCAATGAGAAAAAATTCTAGCGTATCTGGCAATGAATCATCTGATAAAGAAGAAACAACAAAAAAAAGTGGCTCAGAAGCTTCAGAAAAATGTAAGTTTAAATTAGTTAATAAATTCAATACATTTTTTGTTACTTATTGTTTTTTGTGTAACCTTTTATAGCCCCTAAAAAAAATGACCTATTCGGTGAAGCTGATGATATTAGTTCTGATGACGACCAACCCAAGACACCCAGACCAATGAGTGATGATGACATCGATCGGGATAAAAGTGATAAAAGTGATAATGATGACAATAAAAGTGACCGCGGTGGAGATGATGATGGTGATAATGATAATGATAAGACAGAAGAAAAAGAAAAAGAAGTTGAAGAACCAATTCCAGAAAGACGGATAGCTGTTGAGATACCAAAAATATCTGTAGACCTTGGAAGTGATTTACATTTTGTAAAATTACCCAACTTTTTATCTGTTGAAACTAGACCATATGATAGAGAAACATATGAAGATGAAATTGATGAAGAAGAAACTTTAGACGAAGAAGGTCGAGCAAGGTATGTAGATAAAAACATCTTTATTCTTATTATTTTACTATTGTATGATACAATTGAATGGGTTATTTACTACATTAAGTACATAATAAAATTGATGGTAGTTATATTGCAATTTGAATTTTTTTTTAAAATTCATAAAAAAAAACTAATTATTTATAAACTGGTTACTTTACTTAAAAGTATTTAGTGAATAAGTGAATGTGATAATAACACTATTATTACTTTTTATTATGTACATACTTATTATTATGGAAAATATAAAATTCTTTTTTTCCGGCTAATGACTATTGTTGAAGCCGAAATAAAAAAATCTATTCCAGTAGCAATTTGTAGGCAATATAACACTCAAGTATATCAAATTTCAGGTTAGGTTAGTGTATTAGGTTAATCAAACCATTGAATGTTTTAATATATAATTTGTTTGTAAAAACTATTTTAGTATATTTTTTTTAGAGTAAAATTGAAGGTAGAGAATACTATAAGATGGCGTGAAGTTTTTGACAACGATGGAAATGTAGTAAAAGAAAGCAATACTAGAGTAATTAAATGGTCTGATGGTAGTATGTCATTGCATTTGGGTTCAGAAATTTTTGACGTTTACAAACAGCCTTTGGTGGTAATTTTTTTAATTTAATTATATAATTATTTTATTTAAAAAAAATAGTTACTTAAATTTAACTTTACATTATTATTTTATTATGTATATTATGTCATATGTAATGTGCATATTAAAAAATATATATTCTTTGAATATGATGTTATATATTATTGATTAATAGTGAAATAATATTTGTAGGGTGACCATAATCATTTATTTATTCGCCAAGGAACTGGTTTACAAGGTCAAGCAGTATTTCGTACAAAATTGTCATTCAGACCTCACTCAACAGAATCATTCACCCATCGTAAAATTACTTTGTCTTTGGCTGATAGATCACAAAAATCTTCTGGCATTAAAGTATTGTCTCAAGTTGGAGCTGATCCTGATGCTAATAGATACGAAAAAATTAAAGTTAGCATCATTTAATATTTATGTTAATTAATTTACTTTTATAAAAAAATATGAACACATTAATATGTATGTTGTTTTTCTTTAATTTTGTTTTTCAACAACTAAATTACTATTAATATTAAAGTAGTAGAAAATAATTTATCTTTTTAATTCCTATTATAGAGAGAAGAAGAAAAGTTACGTCAATCAATGCGTAAAGAAACAAAAGTAAAAAGAGCTAGAGAACGTGGAGCAAATAGTAATCTCAGTTCCTCATATTTAGAACCTGAAAGGGAAGATGGATCTGATGATGAAAATGCCATATCCCTGTCTGCTATCAAAAACAAATTCAACAAAAAATCTGTTTCTAAAAGTGAGTTTTCTCGCTAATGACTGAATTTATATTGTTTTATTTTTTATATATTATTAATACATTTTTGTTTCTTTACAGTTGACAAAAGTAATATATATTCGTCTGAAGACGACAGTTCAGACATGGATACCAAAAAGAAAAGACAATCCAAAATAGTGTCGGATTCTGAAGAAGACGATGATTTATAATTTTTATAAAATAATTTATTTTCTTTTATTTTTTGACTGTTAAACATACTGATTGATATGTGTAAACAATAAATATAATGTATAAAGTTATTACAAGTTCATCATATTTTATATGGTAGTGAAATCAGAAATAAGTTTTTATTGATTTTTCTTACAACAATACTCAGAATTAGCACACATATTTAAACACCAATTTTATTATTTAAATTATTCAAACTTTAAAATATGTAGGAAAAAATATCTGTTAATAATAATAAGTTTATTTTGCCAATATACAATTTATAGTTTAACAAAAACACAAAGTACATAAGAAAAGTAGTAATTTATAACAAAGTAAAATAGTACGATATAATAACAATTAAGGTTAAATTATATTGGCTCACTTCTAAAAATCTAAAAGCTTGAGCTAAGATTGCTAAGATGTGATAGTTTCTATTTAACATTATAATATGTAAACAAAATGACTTAGAATTTTATAACAACACATAAGCTAATTAAATAAGAAAAATAAAAATAAATAAAGAAAAGGAAGGATTTATAAATCATAATTAAGTGTTACATTATCAAACTGATAAAGCTTAATATATAATTGTCATGAGTTAAAATTATTAAAGTTAAAAAGATTTAATAAATTTAATTTAAGACATGACAATGTATATTTGTATATAGACTCTGAAAGATTACAGTCTTATAAAATTTAATATTAATATAAATTAATATTAGAATGACAGTTATTTCTAGTATTATAATTATGCTCTATGGTATTCAAGCAATGTCTGCATTTATATTAATAGGTATATTTAAAGGAGTCAAATAATTTGTGTAGGTACTATCCTAAAAAGGCAATTCATAGTAAACTAAAGATTGAACTAGCAACATAAGTATAATTCTCAGATGTTTAATATCAAAAACATATTTTAAAGTTATAAAATAATTTCCTAATTGTACTTACCAATTTATCTACATGATAATTCCATTTTAGTTTTCATCAAATATCAACCACAAAATTTTAATATGATTTACTCTTTGAATATGTTGTCATTTACAGGATACAATTTTATTTTTACAATTTAAAAAATGTGGACATGTGAAAAGATCATGTGCGGTTTTGAAATTAGATCTGAGATTAAATAATATATTATAATCAGACTTTTTTAGGTAAAATTCTAAAAAAAATATTTTTATATCAACTCTGAAAGTCTGAACACTATCTAATGAAAGACTAACCTCATCAAATATGACTTCAATACTTTTATTATTAAAAAACATAGCAATATCATCAGCAAAACTATAAATATAGCCTTTTATAGAAACATTAAGAAGACTATTAACATAAATATTGCCTATTGGTTGTTGAGCCTAAAGATGATAAAGGGCCAAAGACAGAACCTTGTGGAACACCAATCGAAATATTATTTACATTACTACATTCACCATAATAAGATAATAATATGTGTTAATGTTTACTATAGGTACTTCTTTACAAAAAAAAGGCACCAACGAGTGACTGATTTTCATCATCCAACAATACGCTTCTTCCTGATACTTACAGTACAGGAAATGATCAGTGGCAGGCGAAAATAAGATCTGGTTTCTTTTCTTTTGGAATGAGTATAGTTAGTTATGCCCTTATGCTGAATTATATTATGTATGAAAAATTGATTTATTTAGTTGAATAAACTTTATGTACCACTATATCACAGGTCACTAAAACATGTTTATGGGACATTATTAGCTTACCATTTATTTATTAAATGTTTGATGATTACAACCTGACATTCATATTGTAGTCAGTTTAATTATTTAAATATTTTATATTATAACTAACATAATGAATAATCAAATATTTAAATAGTACTTGAATTATAGGCGAGCGTTCTTTTTTAAAAAATATTTCAGCATAGGTATCTCTTGTGATTATACCTTTATCAAAACAACATTTAAACTTTCAAGTAGTAACTAGTAAGTACACACATTTTTAGTACACTTTTGCATTTCCTATCAAAATTATTTCCCAATTTAAATACTGTATTAAAATAAAAAGTAATATAATCAAATCATGTAGGTACATCTGAATAGTAATAATAGTAGTAGACACTAGCAGTAGTAGTTTTTTATTCATTTGTTATTTTAAAAGGTATCTATTTTAATAATTTAAAATCTTAGAATTTAAGAATTATTGTTATAATGTTATCTAACATACCAATCAATTATGGTTTAGATAGTTTAAATTATCTACATAATGTCTTATAAATTATAATTACTATTTTTTTCTTAATGTAATAGACTTTCCTTCATTTTTATATATGTAATTTAAATTTTAATTGATTCCAATTACAACTTTTTTAACCTTTTTAATTTACTATCATTCTTATAAAAATAAAGTAGAAAAAAATTAATAATATGTTAATATTATGACATTATGTTCATATTGTTCAATTACAACATAATGTATTGTTTGGTATTATACTTCTATTGTAAATTTACTTACAACTAATAACCTCACCAATAGTACCTATTACTTATACTGTTACTGTAAGTATTTGCGAAGTATGAATATCATAATATTACAAATAATTTCTTAGTACATAGTTATGTAGATATTTAATTTAAAATTTGAAGTACCTATCCAATAAATAATTCTAGAAATTATTTTAGTATTTTTATTCATTTCAAATTATTAGTGTTGAAATATCTAGGTATCTACTATTGTCTATTAGTACCTATTTATTGTTATTATTTGGCTATTTCATATTTGCCTACGATTAATTTCAACAATTCCATAATACATTTTATAAAACTATAAGTCAGTAAATACAGTGAGTGTAACTACATATGTATAATATATTATAAGGAGTCCCCGGGCCTATTCATCAGAAGATAATTTTGAAAAGTGAAATTTAGACAATTAATGATGATGATATAATAAGTATATGTACCCGATACCTATATTATATAACGTTAAATAATGTTTAGATAAAGAAGAATGATTATTGGATTCTATTAATTAAGTAAATAATGGTTATATTATTACAAATTGACACTAGGTAGGTAGGTACATTACAAGTCAATAGTTCAGTTGTTTAGAATAAATCGTCGAAAAATTAATTACTTAAGCACGGATTATATGTGTATTATTATGCATTTAATAATTACTTATGAGTTATACATCAAACATTGTTTCCATAGTCGTTCATAATACATTTTTTTATAGGATAATAATAATAGGTGCCTAACCTATTAGGTAGCAGTGTGGAACTCACAAGAGTGTTAAAATTAAATATACTAAATTGGTAGGTAGGTATTACATTTTGGTGGAAGTAAGTTTCTACACGATAAAAAAAAAGGTAAATGTGTAGTGTGTTAGTTCGGTAACACTCGAAAATGGTTTTAAGTTTGGAATTTAAAAAACTTAGCTAGTGAGTAATGAATATTAAACGATGGACTTGTACAAAAAAAATATGTTCAGCTTATTTAAAAACCAACGAAAAGAATCATTACATAGAACAATTATTGTTACCATAACTATAATAATTTTTAATTATTACTGGAGAATCAATCTATTAACTAAAATATTATAATTATTTATTAACATTTAGGTAATCTTAATTGACATTAAATCAATCGATATTAACTCAATTTACTCAGTTTATTTAATTTATAAATATTTCCTAAAATATGTGAGGATATAGGTACCTAAACCTATTAACTATAGTTATTAGAGGGCGATTTAAATACAAGAGGATCATTACCTATATAAAATAGAAGGCAATTTGAGTAATCTTTTTAAAAATATTTCACGGGAGACAATTCATGAGCGGCAATGAGCGCCCGTCAGTTCCTACACGCGGCCACGCGAGAATACATTTTAATATAATAATTCATTATTAGAAAAAAAATATGGTAGGTACTAAATTTTACATAATATTATTAGCTACCCTTCGACTTTTTTAGGACTACCTTATTCCACGGCAGGAAAATATATTGAATAATTAAATAATATTTTATCTACAACAATAATTATGTACTAATTTAATTTTTTTAAGTAAACATCTTCAGAACTGATTAAATATACAATATAATATAGCCATATAGGTATGTGGCGTAAGTCAATGGTACGTACCTTTTATTTTATCGTGGAGGAACTTTCATATTTTATTTTTAAATTCATGTAAAAATTTACACATCACCTACTACTCTCATTTAGGAATTTCAGAAGTTGGTACTAAATACTAATATAAATCCTATCTGCACCAAACGATCCCGACAGGGCTATAGGTCTATAGAGAATGGAAATGTGATAATATTATAATAATGAATAAGAATAATAAGTTATCGGTAGAAATGATTTGTAGACATTACGATTATAGGAATCAATGAATTATATATTTATACTATGAAGAAGAAAAGAGCACCAACTGAATATTCTCAAATACCCGTTATACAACAATGTATAAAAAAGTAATCACGACTTACGAGCTGTTATACGAAGAATGGTTCAAAACTTTAATATTTATACATGTTTATGTAACCACAGACAATAGACAATGGATTAGTAACTACCAAAAGAATAATAATGTAATATCTATATATTATGATAAGTAAATTCTATTTACACAGATTTCACGTACCTACACCGCCCATCTATAAAATCTGTATATTATTAATTATTATACCTATTGTACATTGTGTGATTATTAAATCATAGCCTGTAGGTAGCAGTAGATACTAGATAGGTATAATGGTGTACTAGTTACCATAATATAATCTCATACGCAGGATTTCGTAAGACCAAAACGTCCAAAACATTACATACCTACTCATTAAAGATACCTACATCACATGTTTACATTATTATTGTGGTGTGCTATGCATAGTTGATTGTAATTTGTAGCATGCCATATGTAATATGTCGTATTGCTGGAGTATATTTTTAAAAAAAAAAATTATTATTATTTTCTAATTTTTTTAACCGGTGTGGTGGTGTGTAAATAAAGTTTATACCTACTCATATTTAATTATTCTAAATAATATGACCAATTTAAGGGTTAAACCTCTACAATTCCATGTCCCCCCTACAATCGCCGGGTCTTATAATAATTTGAATTTGTTCTTTCTAAATTGGTATAAATTTATAATGCATAGAGAACAGAAATGCCAAAAAAATAATATAGGTACTGAGTACTGACGTAGTATACTATGTCTACTGTGGTCTGTGGCAGTCACTAGTCAGTAGACAATCATTCTCGGTTGATATTTTAAAAACCCCGGGTAGAAAATATGTATGTATAATACATATTGCATAGTGTTTTCCGAACAAAAAACTTAATGTTCAAATATTCAATACGATATTATTATAGTTATATTAATGAATATTTGTTATTCAATGTCGTATTTACGATGGGGGAGTGATTTATATTTGGGCATACGTATACAATATATACTATACATAGACGTAAAAAACTTTGCTATTAAATAAATAGAAATGTTGTACTTCACACTATTTTTTTGTAATACAATGCTAAGCAGATTATTGGTTATAAAAAGTTGAAAAAATTTTAATTTTAATTTATTATTATTTGTTAATTATTTTAGAGCTAAAGTAACAAGATATTAGTAGTAGAAATTAAATTAATTTTATAAAAGTATTTTATTGCACTTAAAATTATCTATTTTGTTTGTTTATAAATGTCAGATCCAGTGTTAAATAGAGATTTGTTTTTGGTCATCGACCCTCAAAAAAAAAAATCGTATATTACACCACAGACACGAATTGTACGGATGGCCGTGGTGTAATTCCGTCGTGTGGAATAAATTGTGAGTAGTTTATTTTTATTATATACACGTTTTCATAGAAATAGTGGAAACCTATATATATGAGGTGAAATGAAAATTTAAATTATATTTATTATTTGTATATATACATAGGCCACAGGCAATAGGCGTATTGCCCCTAATACTTTTATCCTTCTGTAAATAAACTATTAAGTTTTTGTCCGTACAACGACAAGATTAATGATGACGTGTAATGTGTATTTGTGTATAATACCGCCAGACGCATCGTCAAATCGCGTAAAACTACTATAATATGGGTTATGGGTACTATAATTAATAGTCACTATAGTCAGTATTCATTCTACCTGCAGTACTTATAATTTAATGACGTGCGATGAATACGTTGTAAAATGTATTTATATTTCATTTATTTGCTTTTTTGTACCGTCTAAAAGATGATGAATAATTTCTCCTAAACTCGCTTGTACCTATATGTATATGTATATTATATAGAACTACTGCCACCTGTATATTATTTTTTCAAGATTCGTAAGTCGTCCAAAATTTAAGTGCTGAATTTTCTTCGCCCATAAAAGTATATTTAATAGTAGCCATTTTAACGGAGAGCAGCCGACATCCGTTTATGGAGTGATAGTAAAATATTAATATTTGAACTTGAATACATAGCAGTACAGCACTAATAAGTGTCTAAGACCTAAGTAATAAGTACCTATATACAATTTTTCGTAAAAAAATTTACCAAAAATATTATTTTGGAACAGCTGACAATTTTAAACTGTTGTTTTTTCTATAAACCATTTACCTGTCTTACCTAATATTATGCATTGTATAGTACTTTCTAATTATATAATAAATAATTTCGTTCGATGAGTAACCAACGGTTCAAGAATCGATTGATCTGGACACCCATTAATTCTTTGGTATATGTGCATGTTAAAGTGTAAATGACACAAAAATTATATTATTATTATTATAAACTATATTATACTCCTAAGAAGTACGTACGTTTTGGTATTACGTTATTAACGTAGGTAGATATAGGTATATAATATATTAATATTATATTGTATATAATAGTCAAAAACTAAAGCGTATGTACACAGTACAGCTTTCGAGATCTCGAATCTTGTACACATATATTATACATATACCTAATATGGATGAAAAGGTCGTCGTCCTCGCTCTTCTCTTCGTCATCATTATCTCTAAAAACCCGTGGCACTGTCCGGGAGACATTTATTCACGTAGGTATATACTATATAGCTATTATAATATGCCTGTACTGAATAGCTATGTATTACACGAGACGGATATAGGTTGCAATATCTTAAGCCACCAAGGCACCAAGTATAATAGTTATTTTTGCTTTATCTACGGCAAGCTATTTTTAATTGTTTTATTAGTATTACATTTTTTTATAAATTATAATATTATCATAGACGAAATTAGATATTATTCTTAACATAATAAGTCAAAATATTTTATAATTGCCCTCTTCTAAGTTCTAATTAGCAAATTTAGCAATTGGAATTAGCAATTTAAATTTGTATATTTTTAATGTCATAGAAGAACTAACTTATACTTGTATAATTATTCTGGACTAATGTTTTTGTATAAATATTTAATATACTTAGAAATTTTTATATTATAGTCATACTGCCACTGTATACACAAGCTTTCATTGAATTCAAAAAAAATATACTAATAATGATTAATTATGTATGATTACATGCCACAGCCTATTTTCAGTGAGAATCATAGTAAAAAAATTACCCAAACAAACAGCAGTTATACTCTATATCTATTGATCATCCTTAGCAGTCGTTTTACGGGAAAGCATTTACAAACCAGGCTTAAAACTACATTTTGTATAACAAATTATATAAATTAAAATTAAGTAGGTAGTTATAATAGTTATATATAGGTTCCGACTACCGATGAAAATATGTAAATGTAATAAATTATCACAAATTGTAATTAACATCTCTAAAATCACAGAATAGAATTCATCTGTTCTGTGGTAAAACTAATAAAACCCATCAACGCCTTTATTATAAACATTTTATTCCAATATAAAGATTAGAGACGTATAAGACAATATTATACTGAAGTACGAATACGCATTTTGATTACAGACAACGAGATGGCGCTGTATGGTGGTCACCGCCACCCCGCCGCCTACCGTGACAGAGCGCGTCTTTGGTGTACAACAGCACGGTCGTCGACCATCATAATTCATCACCCGATCACCCCGCTGAATGCAGTCTATGACAGTATGACTGTGCCCGCAGTCTTGCCTAGTCGTTCGGCCTGTTGTGATTTTTAAGCGGTTGTTTGGTTATTATTGTCGTTTTACTTTCCGTCACCGGGTTTTCTTAGTTTTAATTTCCTAATTTGTTTATTGCGCACAACCAATCTATAAAACACGGTTTTGTGTCTCCGATAATGTGAAACGGCCTCAAGCCAACCAAGACAAACCTCTGTGAGGTTCAGCAAAGAAAAAACTTGTTTCGGTATGTACAAAAAAAAAAGAAGTAATTTACAATAATATGTATTATTATTACCTGATATCAGTGATATCTACTGTCTATATTGTTTCGTGGGTATGTCTAGTTGTTCGCAAGTGATTTTTGTTTATTTCTTCAACTTAAGCGGTCTCCCAACGCTTTTTAATTATGTAATATCATAGAAGGTATACAGGAAGATTTTTTTTGATATCATTAAATTCTTCGTTTTTTTAAAAAAATTTACTTTACTATGAATTTATTTTTAAAAATCTAAGACAAGTACTATCATACTTTGATTTTTATATTTATATTTCATTATTTTTTTATGCATATATATCAATACCTATTAAAGTATTACTTTTTAAAACCTATTTGTTTGACATTGCTTATCAATATTGAAATACCATTATGACAAGATGTTTTGGAATTGATAATATAGGTTACCATTTAAAAATCAAAAGTTGACTTGTATTTTCATCAACTTTTACTATAAGTAGTGTTTAAAAAAAAGTGATACTTGAAGAAATTATTATAATAATTATAATTATAATTATTATAATTATTATTATTATTATTATTATTATAGTGTTGGTTGTTAAAAGAATCACTCTGTATATTTATATGATTGTATCATTTATGTTTTTATTATTGAATAATGGAATTGCAATGTTATGGAGTCAGTAATATGTCTGTAATAGTATAGTCGATCGAAAGACTTGTAGAATAATCAATGACTAACCGATGGCTTTTCTTTTCCTCTAATTATACCTACCTATACTGATGTTATTAGGATTAGACGAACTCTTGTTTCAATATCATAGCTATGTTAATCATGCTTTGTGTTAAACATGTTGTTATAAATATTAGTAACTCTTATCTGCTTACAATATTTTGTGTTTTTTAAATATACATCAAAAACTTATAACAGAATATCGTTCACCTAATATTTTCCAAATAAATAAATGTATATTTAAATACATTAATACTGATATGTTATTAAAAAAATGTGTTGACCGTGTTTAGTTTACCTGTTTCAAGCTTATTCCGTGTCCATATCATCACAAAAAAATCTAAAATGTCTTTTTTTTAACTACCTATTTATAAATTATTCCATTTAAAGTTTCAAAGTTCAACTGTAATGATGATATTAAAGTTTTAATACATATTTTTAGCTTATTATATATTTCTACTTAAGTTATTTAGTAAGTGTATTATCTTGTATTATTATTTTAAAAGGCTATATTTGTTATTCATTTATACTTGTAGACAGACAATACTAGATAGTTTATTCAATAAATTCATATTGCCTACAAGACAATATGAATATTTTAATTGTTATCTATGTATTACCTAATATATTATTAGGTACCTATAATATTGAATTATTATTAATATTTTTTATATTACTTATGTGTCACCTACTTATATACAAATTACTTAATTTAATATATATCTACTAAGTAATCAAAAATATCTCTAGGTTTAAAATATAAAGTATATGCACTTCTTATGTATAGCACTAATAATTATTATTATACCTACAATTCTATTTAGTTTTAAAATGAAAAAAATATATACGTTTATAGTTCAACATGTGAGAAAATTGAATTTTAAAAGTGTAGCTTTTAAACCAGGTATAATACTTTTCCCAATAAAAGAGTTTGTGTTATATTAGTTATACGCAGAGTTATAGCCTATAGGTACCTTTTGTTTAGCTTATAATGTACTTTTTTAGAAATTATGTTTAAATATTTTATTTATTTAGATATTAGGTAAACTATCAAGTACCTAATTGTTCAACCTTTCTACTTCTTATAGAAATAATATCTGAGCATGACCTTAGGTCATATTATTAATATTAGGTATTATGTTTTTCCAACTTATAGTTTTATTTTTAATAATTTAAGTCATATTCTATACCATTTGGTGTTTAGTGAAAAAATTGTAGTCCCCCTCCCTCATATGATTGATAAATTTGAATCATGCAAGTAAGAGAATATTGTATACTATGATAAATGTCATTGTTACTTATATATTTGATAGGTAGGTACTTCTGATTGCCACTGATATGATTTTAACCATATTTTGAGCTTAAGTGATAATTTAAAGTTGTCTATTTTTTTTATTTATTTATTTTAAAGTACCTATATATTAGTTAAGTTTATTATTGATAATTAATAACTTTGTCTTAACCAAATTGATATGCCTTTAGATAAACGCCCCTTTGTCATTCTCTTAACATAACCTTGTAGGTATTTAAATGGAGTAGATGCAGGTAACTTTTTTTAAATAATTATTTTAATCATTTATGAACTATTGTTCCATACTAAATTACACTAAATACCTGACTTAATATCTAATTGATTGTAGTAAAACTTTTAAAAATAAGTACCTAATTTATATTTTTACATTATTATTTAGGAAATTAGGCTAGTAAAGAAAAACATTTTTTAGAAACCTGATATATTTTTGCTTATTTGAATACATAGCTTAATAAATAAAAATTGTAATATCGGTGTAAATAAAATTACCTAAAGCTTTTCTAAATATCTGTTCGTTTTAGAATTTTTATAGATTATACAAGGAAGTATTAAAATTAAATACATCATTGTTTTATGATTATTATTGTAGTTACTTACTTGGGTCTTGGATAAGCATTAAGTGTTCTATATTTATACAAGGTACACGAGAAGAAGAAAGATAATTATTAATAAATATTGACGTGTAGGTATGTGTTACTAAGAACTTTTAATATTTAAATATTTAAATATTGGATTAATGGAATGTAAAGTAGGTACTTGAAATAATATTAAGATTGTAAAACCAATCAGGATTTATTAAGTTTAGTAAAATGTATGAATATGTTTAACCCAAAATGTTACGTTATTAAAATATATTTTAGGGAGTTGTTTGGGAGTGTTTATGAACATAATATACCTATTAATTATTTTTTTCTAGAAGAAAAGATATTTATTTTTTTGTTCGGGATGTTTCTATCTTGGTTCTGTAAATATAAAGCTGTAAAATGAGTAATTATTAAATAAGGAATGATAAAAAAAAAAAAAATTGATAAATTTATTTCTCTGTAAAATGTTTTATTAATATTATTATTGATTATACTCTTATAGTTTTATACTTAAAGTCCTAGTGGCTAGTATATTATAAATAATGTTTGTATTTATATTCTCTTAAAATCCTTTAAATATGATGTTTTGTCATTAAATTTTTTTTAAAATAGGCAATATATTCTTATAAAATTCTGTAAAAAAAAAATATTTAAATTATTCAGTTTAAATGTATTCAATTTACCTATTTTGCTTACAATAAAAATAATTAGTGTGTAAATAGTATATACAAATAATATGTAGTATAATAATTAATTATTTTCTTCGAAAAAAATATTTACAAAAATAAAAATATTGTTTTTTATTCTCTAATGAATCTAATATATTGAATATTATCTAACCCACAAATAAATTGCTTTTTTATGCAAAATTAAATCGTTTCTATGATTCTATGACTTCTATGTTTTATTAGTTGTAAATTTATCTTGCTCCCAATGCTCTCATTCGACTGCATACACTAGAAATTAGTAATATGTAAAATCATAAAAATCTAATCTCTAATGATAAACTTAATTCTAATATTGTATAAACAATGTAATGACTAATGAATCAATGGCAAGCTGATCCCTTAAATACTGTTTAGTGGTCCACTAAATTTCAGAACTTTAACTTATTAAATTAATCATTTTTTAATGTGTCCCAGCATTTATTGAATTCACTTAACAGTTAACATAACTTATAAGTTATGGTAACTGTATATTTAAATGTTTTTTAGTTATTGTAAGGAATTTAATATTCTATATTAACTTTCTTTATTTATTATATTTTAAATTTTAAATTTTGAGCTATTTTAAGGAAACAGATAAACATCGATTGAATATAAATAAATTTCACAGTAACTATTCTCATTTTCCGCCAAGACTCGACCCAGTTTTGGTTTTATTGATGGCAAAAAAACAAGTCTCGACTATATATACTTTATGTCACCATGTACTAATGTTTGTGGCATTCTCAGTATTATCCATTAGAACTGGTTAACGTTATTAACAATCGTTTTTATTGAAACATAATGTACAATGATTGGTTTGCCTTAGCCTATGTGTTTGACCCGTTCAAATGATGAGGCCTTGACCTCCTAGGTCATGGAGCTAAAACGAGTAGTTTTTGTGGTATGGCCGATTTTGTTTTTACGTTTTCATAATTTTTATTCATACATTCATATGTTTTCCTATACTACGTATAATAGCAACCTTGATAAAACGTGTTCCTGATATCAGAAATATTGTGACAATTAATGATAGGTCTAGTCAGTAACACAAATTATATTAAATGTTGATGTTTCTCGGTTAAAGAACAAATTAATATACTAGTCCCAGTTGCAAAAATTATTTATTATAAAATAATAATATTTGTTTTATTTATATCTAAATACCTATATGCAGTAATATAACTTTATTTTTGTCTTATTATCGGTGTATCTTTTGTAGTATTGTATTCCAGAATAAAATTCAGTTGTTTTTTTCGTAATATACTAATGTCTGTTGTTGATATTTGGCCACATTTAATTCGGTAAATAATTAGGTATCACGATTCACGATTAGATTTTATTGACAGCCATAATCTATAAATTTTGATTACATTTAATTGAATTTGCAGTTTAAGGTATGATGTGTGTACTTTGTATAGTTGGAGATTTTATTACTGACGTACAACGTAGTCGTAATATTATGTTCGTTTATAATTTCAAACATTTTAATAATTTATTATTTTCATGAGGATCTTTTATTTATATAAAATATCTTATTATAATCGTTATAATTTATCTTGCTTCTAAACCATCAATTTGCTGTAAATTAGTTGTTTTTATAGTTTATTATGTAATAAACGAGGTAATAAATAATACAAATAACAGATCACATAGGCGGTCAATGGTATTAGGCCTATTAGGGGGAAGTTTTCGGGGGTTTCTTCTCTCTTGAAATTTAAATACCCCCTCCCCTAATTTAATCGTATCTATACACCATATACTTAAATAATAATCGTGGTGTGATCTATTTTATCTTGGATTATGCTTCCCTCCTCCTCCTCCTTTTTCTCAAAAAAAAAAAAATAATAATAATTGTCCGCTTGTATAAGTGAGCGAAGCGAGATGAAAAGCGAATACCTGGGCTCTGAATCCTATCTTTTAAATATAATAAAATAATATACTAATGTGTTGTACCGAAATCTATATGCGATGTTTTTGGTATATTATGGAAAATAATTATACAATAAAATCACACGTGTTGAACAATTAGATAAGTGATAATATTACTTTTATGGAAGTTCATTTATACGGACTTGCTATCCATCTTATAATTCATTATTTAGAACCATTTTGTTACTCACTTAGTTCTATTAATCTTACATTTTATCATACTTTATTAATTTCAATTGTAAAGTATGATTTATTAATGTTTTGTTCATTATTCAATACTTGAACATCTTATACACAGATACACTAAAATACAAGTATAAAATCATAATTTGATATATCATGTTTTTTTTTAATTAAAAACGTTTTGTATTCATACGTAATAGTACCTACCTATTTTGATAAAGCTATTAAATATCAGTTACATCATATGGATATGGAATACGATATATTTATATAATTACTGTATATTTTTCTGTTTTCATAACTTCATTATACTTACAGTGTAGATACACAATAATTTGTTTTTAATTTTGTTCAAATTCTATATTTTTAAATTGTTTATTTTTTTATTATTATTAATTTAAATTAAATAATCATTTATTTTATTTTTATAAATTTTATTTATCATTATTTTTTTATATTTGAAACATATTATTTATTCAATTGCGTTTTACTAAAAAATTTAAACATTTTTAGATATCTGCCTACTTCTTAATTATCAGTATTTGCTAATTTATATTAAAATAATAGTTTTACGCAGTTATTTAACTTTGTCAAAAGTACATTTCTAGTTCGTAGTTGGTATTTTGTATGTACTTTATAATAAATATAGATTTGTTATTTTTTAAATTTACATAATAGATATTGCAATGTTGACTCGTCATACATAATAATTCAGTACCTATTTAGTAAATTAAATTTCAAGTCATTTTTAAGGCATTAATGCAATTTGTTTAAGTCCGTGAACTGTAAAGAATAATACACTTGTTTGTTATTATTCTATTTGTATATTGATTTCTTATGTGTTATATCTTATATGCATGCGTTTTCTAAGCATTTAAAGCCTGAAATAATTCTTGGCCAATGATCATTTTGTGTTGAATAATATTAAGATTAAACCTAAATCGTAAAATGACAACTTCAAAATTATACTCTCCTCTGAGAATCTAAAACTGTTTTGATGTAAATTATAATATAATATGTTAGGTTTTGGCACTCACCTATGCTATTATAATGTTTTATCATGTATATTAACATTTTGAAGTATACATATAAAACTCAAATAAATTTTAATGTCCCTATTGCTGACACGTTTTCATGTTTTATTTTTAGTTCCTATAACGCTTTGTCGATAGTTCAAATACCTATCTACGTCCGATTATGTGATCAAAATAATTCAATTTGATATTTCATAAAAAATAAATACTTAGCAATATTGAAAAATGTCTAGACTATATTATAGATTTTATAGCTATAGTTTGTTAATAAATTAAACTTTTAACAAAAATACAAATTATTAAACATTATTTCAAAATAAAATTATTCATTCCATGTAGTATAGAATATTTACGAATAAAGTTATAATTTATTATGTCAAATAAGTTGGTAGATAAATAATTATTTCAAGATTTTGTAGTAATAGGTATTCTAATTTGTGATAATCAATGTTCAAGAATTTATATATTTTTATTTTGTATACTGCCTATAAGTATTTATCAATAATAAATAATAATTAATAGGTTATAGGTTAGTTATTTTTTAGAAACATTTAATGTTTAATATCAATGATAATATCATAAAGACATTTTAATTAGTTTCAAACTGTTGTTTAATAGTATCTTGTGTGCTATAATAATGCATTTAAATTCAGTTTTTCATTCCAGGGATTATACAATAACAAGACGTACGTATTATCATAAAATTATTATAATATTTTAATATTTTTTATTATTTTGCAGTTATATTCTATAATCAATTATATTTAAGTTATTTTGTGAAATTCAGTACCTATGTAAAATTAATATCCTGCATTTTAACTAGGCTTTTTTATGAAGTACATCCTTTATGGTTGAAGGACACTACTTTGTACGGTCACCCAGAAAAACTTTAAACCGCGGACAGTTCGTATTATTTTAGGTAGAAAAAAATATTTACATATCACATAATTTGTTATTACAAAACACAGATAGTTAACAGACATTAATAATAATAATAATAATAATGTTCATGATAATAATTTGTGCTATGTACACTGTACAGGCTTCGTGAATTTTTAAAATATTCACGGTCAATAAATTATAAATCATAATATATCAGTTTAAAAATTAGAAGTATGGTAAATTATTTTAAGTAATTGTGTATTTGTTATTATTTTATTTACATGCTATATACAGTCTTCGTAAATTGTTTTTTCTTATATTATTGTTTAAATAACTAGAACATTCATTCGATTGCTAAGATCGCAAAATACTCCAAAAACTTGGATTAGCTGATCCAATTAATTTACTTAATCAACTATACCATCCTTCGCTAATTATTTTTCCTATGTGAATTATTAATCATATTTTGCTATTTTGGTGTCTGATATTCTAAATTTTAAAAAGGAACCTAGGTTATAGGTATACTCTTCTTTCCACTAATGTATTATGCTGAATCAAAATAAAATAATAGGGAAGTAGAAAACAGATCTTGAGTCTTTAACTATTTAAATACTTATTAGTTATTAGTTATTTCATTAAGTATTTCTTCAACTGGAAAAACCCCGATTTATTTATACCATACAAATTGTCCGCGGTATGCAACTCAATCCATAGATAATACTAAGTGTCCGTTTACAATCCTTTATACGGTGGTGAAATTAAAATTAAAATTTTTTTGAAAGAGCGATGACCAGCTAGGAGGATCAGTTAAAATGTCCATGATTTCATCCCGGTTTTAATAAAACAATATTATGTTCATAATGTAGATAAGTAACAAAATATATTAAGCATATTTTTGTTTATAATAATTAAATCATTTCAAATTCTATACTTAATTTTAATCATTTAATATTTTTCTTATGTAAAAGTTTAATACATCGATTTTATACTAATTTATTTATTAAAATGAACTACTGCTCGTCGCTCTCATTCGTTATCAACGTATAATATTTTTAAGCAGAGACATACAGTTGATAAAATGTAATTTTTATATTATAATGTTAATTTAGGTATTCAATATCTACCATTTTATAACGATAACATTTCTACATTTTGTTCTCTTATTGACAAAACTAATAATATGATATGAAATCTGAAAACATTTTAAAATTTGTTATACAATTTACTAAAGATCCTAAATTTGATTCTTACGAGTTTATGTAAAAAGAATCCTGAAAGTATAACCCTTTGCTGTATATAGTATCTTTTTGAGTGTATCTCGTCATTGACAATGATGTGATCAATTTTAATTCAATGATAAATCATTACATATGTATGATTCTGAACAGTGACGATTCGGTTAATTTCTATTAAAAATATTATGTAAGGATGTTATTAACTTCAGTCAATACCGACTTACCGTATAGATCAGTGATATACTGATGTCCAACCTTTTTTTTTCGGCGGGCTTTACTTTAGTAAACAATTATCTTTGAGTTGGTCACCAAGTATAAAAGTACGAATAATCTTAGTCTTAATCTAATAATAAAGGTTTGTTACACATAGCAAGTATACAATATACATATTACATATAGGTACATATTAAAATTATTTTCTTATATTTTATTGACTATTAAAAAAATTACAGAGTGTGGTACACATTAGTTTAATTAGTACTCCTAAACTAAAAATTGTGTGAATAGCTTTGTGCCTAAGTCTCAAGATTCTAAGGATTGTTATACAGGTACAAGGCTTAAAAAAAATTAAAGTAGGGAATTATTTCGAATAATCGTGATCTACGATTGATAAACAGTACAAGTTTTATTATTTGAGAAATAGTACTTGCAACTTGCAAGTAATGTCATTATGGTTATATTTCCATGTGTATGCTGCTAATTATGAAAATTTCATTAAATATAAAATTGTCAAATTTCAATATTTTAATAAAATTATTTATTTATTTTTTTTAATAATAAATGTTATATTTACGTAAATTATTGACTGTTTTATTTAATATTATAAAAATATGTTAAATTTTTATATTGACTAAAAACATACGAAATAAATTTTTAAATGAGAGTTAGGTACAGTATGATATTTAAATATAGTAATATGTAAATTATGGTACTTAATTCATTAATATTTGGTTAAAAAAACACTTTCACGTTTTTATGAAATATTTTACCGTAAACATTCACATTAGTACACATTAGCACTTTGAAAGTTCCCTTTATTGAATCCATCGTATTAAAAATCGTTTTAAAATAATTATTCACACATTAAAAATCAAAATACACTAATGTGAATTTATTAGGTTATTTGTATAACTTGGTTAGAAATTTTTCATATTATATAATCTTATATACCAACAGTGGTTAACACTAACAAAGTACGAAGATATTGTAAATACTACAGTGTTAAAGAAATGAGTGAACCTATGGTAAATTTTTATAAATGATGTATAAACAAATTAAACTAGATCATTTTCTTCAAATAGGTATATAAACTATTTATTGTTTAATGGGCTTTCATTTATCACTAATTATTACTCATATTAATTTCATGTTAACATTATATGTAATAAGAAGCAATACATTTTATTTTTAATTGCCTTGTAGCAATCAGCAGCAGCTTATTTAAATATTTTTCATAAAATTAATCAAGATATTCTTACTATGTTGATATTGATTCATGTGACCTATTAGACATTAGTATATTAAAGTAAAATAATTTGATTATTTAAAGCTATAAAATACCTTATTAGATAAAATTGTATTTAAGTTATACTGGCACGTATCACACATTCACACATTAGAATAGAATATAGAACCTAATGTTCTAGTGAAAGGGATTTTTGTTTAATATATAAGTATATTCAATTTATTATTCAAAATATTTATTTGATCATCTAGTATTTTATTTTTACTCTTTGTAAAATAATGATTTTATTTAACCTATTGGTTTTCTGCATCTATTAATAATTTATAGTTTGCTTAGTAAAAAAAAAATATATATCATCTATACCTTTTGATGAAACAATTCTGTTGAATATTTTTTATTTTTGTCATCAGAGTACTTGACGTTGGTATGTTTAATAATTTTAATATTTTTTTGTAATTTGATTTAAGTACATTATTCTTACTGAAAACTGATTATGATGCTGTGATTGTCTTCATCTGCTTCGTCGGCGGTCGGGCCATGTACAGTCGTATATATATGCGTTACTCCCGTAATACCACGTGTTCAATAAACATATTTTATTGCATACACATGTGCAGGACTTATTGAAATTTTCACTCTCTTCTTAGATAAAACGTTGTTGACCCTTAGAATATAGTAGGTAGTTGAATTTTCTAAAAACTTCAAGTATACATTAGT
This sequence comes from Aphis gossypii, assembly GCF_020184175.1. Classification (NCBI taxonomy): domain Eukaryota; kingdom Metazoa; phylum Arthropoda; class Insecta; order Hemiptera; family Aphididae; genus Aphis; species Aphis gossypii. Next base: position 56,532,419 of record NC_065531.1, on the reverse strand, counting down.
TTTAATGTACAATAAATCATTAAATATATAGCGAATAATATTTGATAATCATTGAATAATAGGCATAATTATATTTTTACAAATACAGCCTTGCGTTGTATCACGTGGCATATTGTTTCGTATCAGCTGCTGTGTGGACCAAAAATATCATCACGTAACGAGGTTTTAACATTATTTTATTAACCGTAGTAAATTCAATTCGACATTGTTACCAAGTACTGTGTTTGTGTGTGTGTGTGTGTGTGTGTACAGGCGTATATATAGATACACAGTATACTAAATTGTCAAACAAATATTAGAATTTATAAGAACTCCTTTTTCCCAGCATATTTATTAGTATTTGAAAAACCTATCGACATTTCCATTATACTATATTTTGCAGATTAGAAATATCCATTGAAATAATGAGATCTAAGAAGCGTACCTAAATGAGTAATTTACTCTATAAGTATTAAGTATATCATGTATAGTTTATTGAATATTTTAATAATAATATAAATTTGGTTAAAAACATTTTTTGTGTAAATGTTAAATTCGTGTTCACGGATTATTAATCAATGTTTTCATTTGGGTTATCTGGTACATGTACATGAAATACGCATATACGCATCAAGTTAAAATAACTATTCCCGTTTATATTATTAGTTGAAAAATTGATAAAAAATAAATCCGGTATTGATATTTATTTTATTATATTAGAACTCGAATATCTAAGTATAAATTACATTTTTTTACGACCCTTAGATTTTTGGCAATAGCATGGTAAGAGAAAGTAAAACATAAATGATGCTTTTAAATTATTATATTGTGAGTCGTGTTGTAAACAAGGCAACATAAAAAAGACAATAGGCATGTTTTAAAAGAAGAGAGAAAAATGTATCTAGATAGAGTAGTAATAGTCGTGAGTAAAAAACCGGTTCATTTTGCCGGGTCATACTTATGTCAAGGGTACAGACACAGAAATTAACGTGTTATTGTACCATATCCTGTTCCGTTTTTTACGATTTATTATTATACTTACTTTCTTTTTTATTTTCTTCCAATAATTTTTGTTTTTGTAGTTCGTTCTATCCGATAATTTTACGATTTGTGAATTACCTATGTATGTGTAAATGTTATTAATTAGTTTAATCTATTAATTATTTGAAATTTAATTTTTATTTGTATATTAATGTTCTATGACATACACTATGATCTATGAGCTCCATGAGAAATTCGCGATTGTGTACTGTTAAGTCACAGATCATAAATGGTTTGCACTTCGACCCAAATTAGATATATTTATTAAAAAGTATAGTATTAGAAAAAAAATAGTTCACGATTTGTAATAATTGTATTTCCCTAGACCACATGCCATGTGGTTATCGAACCACATTCTTATACAAGTACAAGAGTTCAATGATAAAATAAAAGATGATAATAATAAAAGCAATTTTATAGGTTTTATTTATCGTTATAAATAATTGAATAATATTGTTTATATTAATTATTATTTAGATTATATTATTGTTTATTAATAATTTAATTTGCATTTCGTGTATAACTGTAGTATACTATTAACATTGATTATAGAATAGACTATTCTATAATAAATGCTATTAATGATATATAAATGTATAAATATATAATATAGATACGTTCTATTTTCAAAATTCAAATTCATTTATGTTATTAGAATCCTATTACTGATCTTACATTGTATATAAAATAAACGGATTTATTATCTCCACTTTTAAAAGAGTTAATTATATTTATGCTGTCAATGAATATATGGTAATAGTGTGTTCTATACATTGACGAGTTGATAGAGTGGAATGCATATTGTAGTATTCCCACAACAATTCTATTCCTTTAAAAAAATATACATATAACTATATAAGGTTGGTTACAGATGATTATGTATAATTTTATAAATTATAACCATGCTTGTATTTTTCTAATTTTGTTCTTTAATATTTATTTTTATTTTATTTTATTACATTTGTTGACATTTTATAGTGAATGAACGCTCTTAACTCTAAAGTAGTATCATCTACGACATACGTTTCATTCAATTAAAAACTTCAATTGTATTATGTGTATTGAATTGTTTTGTTGGACGCGTTAATAAGCTTCTAATTATTAGTTTGTTCGTGTCTGTAAATTGAGATTTCGTTTTAATTGTTATCATTGGTTAATGTTTCGAATAACACAGGGTCATTAAATTATAAGTGATACCCAAGATATACTAATGTCTTTAACATAAATATTCGTACCGTGAGTAGGTGACTTCACTAATTCAAAACATTATGTAATAATTATTTTTATTATTTTCGTTAGTTTTATTAGATTATTATAATTTCTTATCTATTTATACCTATGGTATTTACGGAAGACAAAGTCGGAATAATGGTCAATAATATTTTACACGTAGTCTGAGATCATTAACGTCAAATTTAATTACCAATGTTTTTATCCACAGTATTTAAATTCTAAAACTATATTCTCATAACAATCCTTGTGTGTGACAAACGTTACCAAGGTATTATAATATAGTTCAATCACATATTATGTGTCACATCGAGAATACATACAAATATAGATACGATATCGGATATATACTATATAGTTTGTTATTACTTATTATTATTCATTATTCACTATGTTATTATTATTTATGCATCATCATTTTTAAGTATAATTATTATTATTATTCGAAGGAACTGAACAATGAATTTATGAAAGAATGATATAGGTTACAAGTCTTTATTTTATGAGTACATACTTCATTGTTTACATTATTTTACCATAATATCACAGGATTTTTTTTTTTAATCGTGTTAAAAGTATTTACGTAGATAATAAACTAGATATTAAAAAATTAATCACTAGGTATCAATTATAAAATATGGCAGTTTAGTAAAATATACTTATTACTTATACATAGATATATATTATTTTTTCCTAATTAACTGTAGTATAGAATTTGAAATTCGATAAAAATTAATATTTTCCCTCAGAAAAGTTTAAGAAAAATTTTCGTAGTTATTGTTGATGTTAAACTAAACAGTATTTTTAATGTGGTTACTGTATAGATTTTCCTTGTACACATGTTTTTCTTGTCTTTCTCAAAAAAAAATATTATTTTGATATTTTAGAATAATTTATAAAACACATATTATTAATATTATTCATTTTATTTTATGGCGTATACTTAATTTTAATATTTTCTATTTTACTATTAGAACATTATTTTAAACTCGAATTTCACAAAAAAAGTAAAATTGTTTTAAATTCATAGTGTCATAATTTTTTTACTCGCATTTTTTTCTGCATTTCCTTTTTTCAATTAAAATATTGGAAGTGGTTTTGTGTCACACATTTAAAATCTTCAATAAGTTTATGTGTCGGTTGTTAAACTTATACGTAAATCAGAAAATCACTGCAGCCACTAGTCCTGCACTTTTACAGTGCGTGACTCATCTGCCGTAAAACGCTTTTACTACATCTTTACGTTTCCTGTTTATCGCCCACGCGGCAAGTCCTAGTCGGACGATTAGTTCCTCCTTTCAGATATACCCCGTGTCTTATACCATTGTCTCTTATATAGGTACGTTTATTGTTATTATGCATGTGGTGACGACGACGATGACAAAACAAAACAGTCATTAATCAGACTAAAAGACTGAAAAACACGTTTTTTTCGTCTGCTTTTCAGACACGTATAGTAGGTATCCCTGTATTGTATTATACTTTCACTTATCCAGGCGCGCACTTTGTATTTCAAATCACTCGATGATAATAATAACAATTGTCGGTTGTCGTATGTATAACACAACATTATATGCGCATGTTTGTTTATTACGTGTTCAACGCGCGTCTTGTATATTGTATATTATTTTTTTTTACCTGCAGGGCTACGGAATAATTTCCAATCGTTGGCCCCTCTGGTGAGCTCTCGTTGTTATCTAATTCGTTAAAAAAAATAATACATACGTTCTATAATACACAGAGTGATAGCAAATTATTATAATAATGTATTTATCGTCATAGATTTAGCGTACCCGTTCTCCGCCGCCATTACACGACTCGTTTGTCCCGTTACAGTACTGCTGGCCCCCGCACATATATGATGTATACGTACATCATAGTTGCGAATAGCGCGTAATATTATTATATATGCTATAGGTACACCGTTCGTATATATAATAATAATGTAATATAACTAATATATTATACAGTATACACGTGATGTACGCCAATGCCGCAGCTACCACCTCCTGCTCGCGTTTAACGAAGAGCTCTATCTTCCTTGAGAATAAATAGTGTCCACCATTGTGCTCTTGGTCGTGAAGTTCAACAACCAGGTACCAATACACACATATATATATATATATATATATGGGTGTATACTGTATACCGTATGTATTATATATGGTACCTAGCCTATGCGTATGATAATAATAATAGTTTGATGTTAGTGTATAGTGGTATTCTATATCATTGGAAGGTTCGCGCTGTCGTTTTATGTAGGTATTTAAAAATTATTATGTTATGTAGTCCGTTGTTCTGTTTCTTTGGATGGTTTATCTGAACATGTTTTTAATGCACCTCATATAAGTATATAAAAAATAAACGTTGACGTCTGAATTTCTGTCCAACTATTGCGATATAAAATTGCATATTATTTATTAGTATATAAACAAAAAAATTCACTGATTTTTATCTCTTTAATCAAGCAATATCAGTGGAAAAACATAAGGAATTTTTCGATGTATTTTTTTTTTGTTTTAAACGCTCATATGAATCTTTTGTGTTCTTGTTTCATTTATTTTAGGTACTCTTTATTGGTAAAAATTGTTAGATATCTACGAGCTGAACATATTTCAACTCAAACCACACTATATGTCTATTGTCTATACGTACAGCGTTAAGGACTTTTAAAATATATACTATTTTACATTTGTAAATATTATTATCGGTGTTTTTAAAATGCACAAAAGCAAGTTTAAATACTTAAAACTGTACAACATTTTTAGTTTATGGTAAATACTAAATGAATTATTCTGTATAATTATTAAATAAATTGAATCTCAAAACGCGCTTCTCATTTATATGTGTTTGGGGTCTCAGAGTTGGTCGTTACCGGCTGGTATAATATGTACACACGAACGAATGTCGTATCTACATCATTATTATTATTATTCATGTGAAATATTATCTTGTGTTGCAATATGAATTTGGTTTTCGCTAGTATTAATAGGTATAGTAGGTATACCTATGTACTCCGTGTACAACTGTGTAGTTAGTGTATTGTTATAATAATGTATACCTAGTATTTATGATTATATAATACATATATCTATATATATATATATTATATATATTTATATTAAATTTATTATATATATTATTTTTATTTTTATTATTTTTATATTTTTTTATATTATTATTATTATTATTATTATTATTATTATTATTATTTTAAAGAAAAGAGGCTTCAACATCTGAGGTGACTAGCCTCGTGTATGTGTTACATTTAGAGCCGTGTCGTTAAGATTTAGCGCCCAGGGCAAAATTAAAAATATTAGCCCTCTAATATTCTAAAAAAAAATTTGGCGCCCCCTTTAAACAGTTTAAACTATGCGCCTGATGCACATAACCCCTAGGCCCCCCACGGCCCGGCTCTGTTTACATTTATAAATAAAATTAAAAAATACAAGTTTTAACATTTAGATATTTACAAATATTATACAAATTGGTTATTAGAGATAGTTTATAAAATTGATTTTTGTAAAAAAGTTAAAAATTAGTATAAAATGTTTTTCGTTGAGAGCTTCTTCTATCTGCTGGTATTGATGGAGTGTTTCGAATGCTTTGGGAATCTGGACAGTCTTGAATGATATGCTGGATGATTAAGTCTTGTTGGAATTTATTGCATATTTGTGTTGAGTGTTTACTAATTAGAAATGAATGGGTCAAAAAAAAATATTTGAACTATCACTCTGGTTAGAATGACTTCTTGACGTCTGTTAAGGTTTTGAGGAATGTGCCACTTTTTGGTACATTTTTTTATGTTTTTCAGTTTGTTAGAAGCCGGGACGGAATCCCAATAATTCTACCATTCCATGTTTATTTTTTATTTTATGGATATTTTAATATCGTTAGCTGGTATGTCTTTTATTGTTGGATGTAAAATAGTTTTGGTAGCTGTAATAAACATTTGTTAAAACCTGAAGTCTGTTAAAACAAGTTTTATTTATTATATTTCATTAGTTTATCAGATGAAAAGCCCAATGATAACAATATTTAATGTATTATAAAAATAACATAGTTATAACACTAGTTTTTATCAAAACTAATTTTGATAAGTTAAAACTAGAACTAACAGGATCAAGAGCCTTGACGTTGAAACTAGTTATTACCTACTTTTTTGTTTGTTGTAACTTGTATTGGCTGGGTAAACTATCGTGACATTTAAAATACATAGTATCTTATTTTTTGTTTTAAAAATTACCTAGCAATTTGTTGTGCATGATTTTTCTGCAAGTGTATCTCGTAAAACTTTGCCCTGATCCCGTCAATTTTTTTGGTGCGGCTACCTACGTGTAACAGGGAAAGATTATTAGATACTTAAAACCTGATTCATATAATAATGATTAATGAACAACTCTAAGCAAGAAATAAACTTAGACCTGAAACAATTTTTACTTTTAAATACCTTACCTAAGAATGTATTTTATTTTATTTGATAAAATATATAAGATAATAACGTGTATACAATAAAGTTTTACTAGAATTCCACCTTTATTAATGATTCTTTATGAATCATTGTTCTCAGCATCACTCGAATTAGATTGAAAAGATCGATTGTGTCTTTGCGCTCAAAGATTGTCTACTACAGATAAAAATAGCCTTTTAAATAGCTCGATACTTGCAGCTACTTCACCTATTATATGAATATTGTATTATTATTATTATTAAGTAAATTAAGTATTGAAATAATTAAATATTAATTATTACGTATCTTTATTGGGGTTTGAATGAAAATCAATTTTGACAAAATTAAGTTTTGATAATTAGATTTGATGGATTTTGGGTTTTAACTTAAACATAAATATTTTTTTATAGGAATTTTTTGTTGGCACTGTTACTGTTACGGCCGACGGGAGGACCTCCAAATAACACTGTACAACCATGTCGGCAGGATACCGATCGGGAAACATGCCTGGTGAAGTCTTGTTTCAGTGGTTCTCTTGCTGTGTAAACCAACGTACCCAACAGGTAATTATTGAAACGATAGGTTTTATCGCTTATTAGAAATTGAATACTTATATGTTGACTATGTCAGTTAATAAAAATTGTGTTCTAAAAACGTTATTTTCTGTATTGTAGTAAACCGACATAGTCACTTTACTAGTACATACAGTTATTTTACTATTAATTATGGTTAACACATATTAAAGTGATATATTGACTTGTTGTTTACGCATAGGGTTATGTATAGGAACATGTTTTCAACGTACGAAATAATAGTACAACACTAAATCATAATTGTGACAGATTGTTATCCCAATATAATTTCGGTTTCCTTGATCCACCACTTCCATTCTTTACCGTGCAATCGTCCAGCGGAGACTTAGTATATATACAGGTCTTTACACGCTTTACGATTAAAATTAGTCTATCATCCCAGATCACCGGACTTAGCTTAGTCGTTGGGCCGTGCCCTAACAACGCCGCTTGTACTCTGAGTCTAGATCCTGCAAGTATTAAATTAACTAATTTCTCGGGCAAGAGTCATTACTCATTATACTCTGTCCACAAATTTAATAAGTATTTTTAAACATTATATTTTGTATTCACATAATAAACTATCTTTTACTAACCCCTAACTGCTGTTGTGTTCAACTTATTACTTATCCCGAGCTCCATCTACTTACGTATGACCGACAAGCGTTCCAGAAAAATATTTTTATATATATGTATGACGCGGGCAGTACAAGCACCCGAGGTCACTACAGCTGCTCTCTACAGTATGTACCGCACAGTGTTCGATAACTATTTTTGAAGAAAACAGTCTCTGTTAGTTTTAGTTAAACTTATGCAGTTATATTATAATTATATTCATTAGCTCATAATTCATATTGCTTATTAGTACTAAATAGCTAATTGGTACTAAAGATATTATTTTATAAAAAAAAAGTACATTATACTTTTTCCAAATTATCTAACTGTAAAAAGTACCAAATATTTCTCAGGTATGCAGTTTAGAGTTTATATTATATACTTTGAATTTCATTAATATTCACACCAATGGCACCAACTATTTATTTTAATTGAAGAATTTCTCTTCATATAGCACTATATAGTGAAATTTGAATAAAATTTTTCCAATAAAAAATAAAAATCACGATAAAATGTATGCAAATGTATGTGCCACAAATTTTTTTCCGAAATCCTCAGTAACTCTGAATATAAAATTTAAAAAAAAATCAAAGCTAATATCACTGGTTATATGTTTGTATGTAAAAGTGTTGTGAATAAACCTGTTTCACGGCTCGTCAACGAATATTCTTTACATAATTTATTTGTGTTCCTAGCTATATTATACTAAGCAAGTTGTTTAAATGTTATAAGTTATAATATATACAAATATGCAATTTTATATTAATATCTAATTAAATAATGGTTAGATATTAAAAATATTTATTATAATATCATATATGTTACCTACATTTCATAATTAATTTTAAACGTTCGGTCAATTTAATAATTATTATTAAATATTATGATTTATTATAACATGACGCGTGTGATGTGCTTGTTTACCAATGTACAAAACAAACGAGTACCTACACCAGTACATAGTATACTCTTTACATTCTTGATATGTGATATACTTGTTAATGAGTAATGACCTAGTACAAAATATTAATATAAAACATTTTATTGACTTATGATGTCAAACATATTATTGATAATCAACATAATAAACACGTGTAACGTGTATCAATTTATTTCTTTGCTTTAATACGATATTTTCGTGTGCCTCTAGGGCAAACGCCACGTAAGTCGAGTACGCATTGACCGATCCATGATTGGAGCACCCACAAATTTTCGACATACCGGTCACATAGGTTCGTCCGATGTCGAAATGGGATCGTCCAGATTGCACGCCATCCATGGGCAGATGCAGTCCAAAGGTGGTTATGAAGCTACCATTGAAGTAATTATTATTTTATTTTTATTTGCGTTTAAGACTTTTTTAATCCAAGTATTTCGATGGCGACAACTACAATGCGTATTAGTTATTAAGATTTCTTTACAATTTCGCAGAATTTTGTTATATATGACTATATGACTATAATTATTATTTATCGTTTAACGATTTCGAATTCGCCGAAGTGAATTTTAATTATAAAATAACGAACTATATCGATACTTTTTTGACGAGACAAAACAACGATTATAAAACATAAATAAGACAATACGACAAAACCATAATTACATTATTATTTTGAAATATTGTTTGTACATTCATCAGTAGTGTAAAATAAGTAGATTAAAATAAATAACCGAACGCATTTTTTTAATTATCTAATAATTTTGGTTTGTCTGTAAATAATTAACAAATTTATAATAATAAAAATTCTGTCCGTAAATATATTGAAATTTATATTGTATACGTATTATTATTGATAGTTCATTTCAGATTCTTCACAAACGGAAAACTATTTTAGTTTTAAAATGTGTTTCGCATTATTTGTTTTGTAAAATGTTAACAATAATATATTTGACTCAACTTTTGTCGTTATCGAGGACACAACATACGTGATGTACTGATGTCTCTTAACGAATATACAATTGATCGTTTTTGTCAAAGTGTAAACCGTTTGTTTATTTACAGGCTAATTAACTTGCCAGAAATCAATCGAAAAGAGAACTGTGATCGAAAAACTCTCTTCGTGTATGGAACTCAATTTTAGAACTGTTATTCCATATTTATTTCTTACTACAGCCACCTGTGTTTGGAGGAGATCCGTCGTCATAGTTATAGACTAGTGTTTATACATTCTTTATTATTATAATAAGTAACTATTATTTTTTACTTTATTTTTAAAATTTTATTTAATTCATCAAGTATAGTCATGGCCGTGACTTTTAGTTCGCGACAGATCAACTTGATACGTGTCTTATACTAGTCTGGTTTTATTTATTTAAATGTTTTTACTTATTTTTTTTTTATTTATATAAAATAAGTTTTGAAATTAGTCGTAATGTTTTAGTAATCTCTCTTTAGTCTTTATATACACGCTAATTTTTTTTTTTTTTTGTATGTTAAAATATTATGGGTTAATATTGTTGCCTCTGTATAATAATAATAATAATAATATATGATGATGATGATTGATGATGATGAGAATCAAAACGATTATATAATAATTAAAATTGCCATACCCATATTGGATTACCTCGAAAACATCGATAAACCTACAAGAATCTTAATTATAACTACAAATAGAGGTTTTTTAGTTTTTACCATATTATATATTATATTATACTGTGTACAAGAAGAAAATACATTTTGCTATTTTTAACATTACTATACGTACAAATATCAGATATTTTGTACCGTTCGTATTGCCTAAAAGTATATAAGAATTGATACTTTGTGTTTAACTACTTACAATTTAAGCTAGTTTTAAGGTCTGTTTAATCAGACATTTATATTGCATTTAAATTACCGTACATATGTACTAGTTTTAGATGTTCGAAAATATTAACACGTACACTGACTATATATTGTGAGCTCAAAGTGTGTAAGTGTGTTCTTATTGTCCAATTTTATACATTTAAAGTACGTTTATATGTTCATATTTCAAAACAATACTGCTTAAGCGTATTTTATAATAATATGTAACCTATTTGTAACGCACAATAAACTATACAATTTTTATATTTGCATTATATTTATTATGTAATAACAATTGACAATCCATATATTAATATTATTTTCTGTAAGACAAATTTTACGTTTAAGGTGTATTTCAAATGATTGAAAATTTATGTTCAACGTTTGATAAATAGTATGTATATTATACCTACTCTTTAAAAAATGTTTTCACAATATTCTGGAAACATTATATTATAGTTTTCTGATTTTGCACAAAACCGTCTAAAAATATATTTTTGTAAATTATAAATGTAAGCTACAAACTTTAAGTTCAGTTCTACCAAGATAAATAATGTCGTTTATAATCATTTAATTATTTATGCATTGTATTGCATTAGTTGTTGGTTAAATATATTTAATTTTGCTCCTATTTAGTAAAATATAAACGTCCATTCGAAATGCCTTTGCATACATAAATTGTAATTTTCTTAACATTGTTTAATGTTTATATTTTATTTAGGTATTATTATAATTAATTCATTACGGGTTGTTAAATCAGAAAATAATATATTTATCCTTATTTATTTATCGTGTTCAGTTGTTAGAACATATAGCTGTTCTATGATTCTGTCTGTACTTTTAAATTACAACTTTATTATACTATTGTAGACTAATGTCTATTATGTTTATTATTTACCTGGCGTATTATATAATAATTAATAATTATTTGTATGACTGTGTAAAATGTGGACATAATATTTATTATCACTTTTGATAATAAATTTAAAGCGAATCATCCTTAGTGAACAAACAATGAATAGTAATATTGTTACTTGTAAAATCATCAACAGCAATCGCCCTTTTCAACTTATGTTTACTTTAAATGAATCATCATCGTTGAATCATGGTAAATTAACCGTGGAAATTACTGATAAACATTATGTTCCACTAATGGGCCTCTGTGTAGCCGAATTAAAAACATAATTGTTATTTATACAATTGTGCTTCATAGCTTTTTTCAAAGCTAATTTTTTTTTATTAAGCTAAAGCTAAAGTATACGAACAACTACCACTATGTCTGCAGTCACGCAGGAAAACGACTTGAGCAATATAAAATATCTGCAAGGGCGATAAATAATGCCTTTCTTTGAGATTATGATGATTTCCCATCTGCACATATGCCAACGCGACTCGGAGTAACTCCATGTGATACAGCGGACATCGGTGGTACCCGATACCACTGATAAAGGTAAGAATAAGGATATATATATATTATTTCGGTGGGTATCAACGCGACGATGGTATCTGCTCCGCACATGCACAAAACATGACAAAATCAACATCAGCTTAGAAACTTTAGACTTTAGAGTAACGAGCAGAGCCGTGTTAAGGGGGGACAAAGGGGGCAATTGCCCCCGGGTGCCTTAATTTTGTAAAAGTAAGGGGGCGCCTGTATTTGCGATTAATATGCTACCTATGGCCCAAAATGAAATTTTGCCCCGGGGCGCTGAATTACTTGACACGGCTCTGGTAACGAGACAAAAATGTTTGTTTATTTTGAGTCCTTTAATATACCATATTCTTAATGACACTTTTTGACTTATTTGACGACACGCTTCTTGAGAAAAATTGGTCTAGGTACAATTACAAAACTAAAATGATGGAGTGGTATAAAATATGCATATTATACCAATTTTATAAATTTTAATATTACATTCAACATTTTAGTCAACAATAATTGGTTATAGATCGAAAAAACTTGATTTGGTATTAGAAATAGATTTTGAGTAATTTGCCAGAGGGTGAAAGATAAAAAATATTACACCCCCCGTACTTACATGCAACCATTTATAGCCAAATTACAGAACAAAATTAATAGCCATGATGTATTGATATTAAATACCAAATACCCGATTTCGTTAAGAAAACTTTAGATTTTCATTAATTAAGGTAATTAAATATTGTAATAGTTTACAAGGTCAAAAACATTACTAAACACTAGTAGCCAAGTTGATTGTTATAATTATTTTTTTGATGATATTATAAATTAACTCGATAATTATCGTATAATAATATTATATAGTAAATGGATATCGGCAAGATATAAATAACAGTTTTTGACATATTTTGAGTGCTCATGATCGGTGCGAGTCATGCAAAAACGAAAAAATGGAAATAAATGTGGCTAATATTACTAGGTATTATATTACTATTATCAAGTTCAGGGACAAATGCAAATTTAAAAACAAAATTTTTGTTATTTCTTCGTTTAATAGGCACATTGAAAAAAATACAAATAATTTGTTTCGATTATGGTTCTTTCTGGTACAAAAAAAAACGATTGTAAAATTAAAAGTATAATTTAATTTTAATTTTTATAGATTTTTATGTAATTATATAAAAATATCAAATTTTATTCTCAGCTTTTATGTAGAATGCTTACTTCTGGAAATAACAGTATACGAAAAGAGATTATTGGTAGATGATATTTTAAATCCGCAATATATTTAGGAAAATATGAAATTAAAAGCCAAATTATATAGTAACAAATTTAAACGTGTATGTAAAATTGTAAACAATTTAATATTATATTATAAAATTACTACTATTATTATATTATCATATGTTATAATCTTAGATATTAATATATTATATAGAGTTTTATACTCGTATTATTTTGTACAATTTGACGATTCATCACGTACTTCTCATTTTCATATCAAATATATTTATTATATATTATATATAAATTGTAAGTAAATTCTAATATCTATTATATATATTTAATTATTTAATTAATAATCTTATAAAATTAAAGTATTTTAATGTCATCGGTAATTAATTGTGTTCAAACCGTTTATAATATGTTATCAATACATAAATAATTTGTAATTGATAGGTATGTACTTACTAATTAAAAATAAATACAGTATTTGACTGCTTTATATAAACAATTCATATAATCATAGGGAATAGGGATTGACTTATTGTTTAAATTATTTTTTATTACCGAATTATGTTGTACACTAATATTACTATAGTCGCTTTTTTAAATAGGTAGGCCATAATTTATTTGAATTTACCTAATATTGATTTAAATTTTATATTTTGTTGCTTAACGTTAACAATTTTTTTTTATCATCAATTTTTTTTCAAGTTTAAAAAGTAATATTATTCAAAGTTTTTTTAAACGATTTATAATAATTACATGTGATATGAGGTTTTTAACTTGTGCGGTGCGCAAAATAATGATAAATTGTAAAATATAAAATTCCATATCGGTTTTATACTTTTATGGAGAAAATACCTACCTAAAACAAATATTTTGTCACCAATTTAATTGTTTTTATATTGATTATTTAATTACAGTGAATTCCGCCTAATGTGGGCATTGGTTAATATAAATTATAGGCATCCGCATGCGTGTAATGTGGGTAAAATGGTTTAATTCCAATTCCAACGTATACTATTATACTAATAAGGTTAAAAAAAACTGCATAATATGGGCGCGACATGATTCGATTTATGTGGGCAATAATTATTAAAGAGTTAGAATATATTGTTTATCTATTTAAAAATGACTAATGATTGGGTTTTGTCATATCTACTAGATTGTGATTATCAAAAGTAATACGAGCTATTACAAACCAGCTATTGTACCTTCCACATCTAAATAGTATTTTATTTAGTATGTTGTATGTAATATTCATTACTATTTTATATTTTTATTATGTATAAATTAATTAATTTTTTTAATTTTATTCATTTTATAACAATTACCTATAAACTTCTAATTTTTCTGAACAAAACCACGTTTCTTTATTTCCACTTCTCCTTCTCGTTAGTAGTAGAGACTAGATTTTTCACCAAATAATTTCGAAAAATTCTTTAAGCCAACTGCGTTCCAGATTTTTTATAAATATTTATTGTCTATTTGATATGCATTTTTAAATTTTTTAAGAATTTCAAAAATTTCAAATGAAAATCTAATCAATTTAAAAAAAATCAAAAATTTGAATGTAGTGGTTTAGAAAAACTTTTCAAGTTTATTCTGGTTAAAAAATCATTTCTGAAGCAAATATGAAGTACGAAAACATGTTTTTACGGTCGAATCTTATCACTAGAAAGGCACCAGATCAGTATTTTTTAAATACAAATACTTAAATACTTATCATTCGTTTCAAACATATAAAAACATACACTACTATTCAAGTGGTTCACCCAATTATAATAATATCAAACTTTTAATAATATATTTTTTTATTTTTTATTCTAAGCGGAACAATGAATGTATAGATTTATATATATATTTTTTTTATATATTATCACCTTTTCGAGTATTAAGTACCTATGTATAATATAACAACAATAATATGTGCATTGTGGAATAATTTTAAAAGACTGAAGACTTTTTTTAAATAGTCAATCACACAATTTATTGAAAAATGTTCAAAAAATAGGATGATTAAACATATGGACTCCTGACAAGAATTTGTAAAATAAATAAAACTGTATACAAAAAATATGAATAATGAGCTAAACATTTATTAGATGATATTAAAATTCTAGTATTATATCAGATCTTAAATTATGTTTACTCACCTTTACTCTTGTTAATTATCTGTATGACATTGTAACATATTTTTATAATATTAGCTGTAAATTTAAAGAATTTTTATTTTGTAACCTCAACGTGATGTATTTTAAAATTTATTATTATATATAATGACTAAGTATAAAGTATGTTTATTTTGATAATAACACAATGAAAATATAACAACAATAACAATTAATTTATATACCTAATATAAAAAGTCCTAAATGAGTTGATAATTAGATAATAAAAAATATATTTTATATTTATAACATGAATATAATATTATATTAAATTATACTTTATTCTTTTTTAATTGTGGATCCAATAGGTTTTCCTGTGATCTTGTTTATAAATTTATGATAAATTTCATCGTCTTCATTCTCACAGAACTCTATAATGTAGCTCATCATTTTTTCCTGTAAAATACAATTTAGTCAGTATGGTATAATATGTACATGTAATCAATACATTTACTTCGATTTTGGAGTCCATCGCTGTTTTGTTCTTTTTTGACAACTTCCAGAGATTGACTGCTAACGTGGCCATTTGGATTTCGTTCAAGTCTGCTCTAACAACAAAGTGCAGGAGTAATTCGAATGCCAATTTTGTCTGTAAAATAATTCACAAGGGTCTTCAGTCATAAGATATTATTATTGTTATTTTATTTTCAAACATACTTGGCTATTTGGTTTATCTACTAGACTATACAACCGTTCAAGTATATTGTCCAACACCACGGTACAAATTGAGTCTACATCAGCCACAAACTGTGGTTCACGACCATACAAAACATCATTGGAGTCCACTGTTGAGACATTATACACATTATTAACATAAAAGTTAGTAATAATTAATTAATAATAATAAATAAAAAATGTTGTAAATTTACAAACGCAATTTTCTTTTTAGGGGTGGGAGGGGAAGGAAAGGCAGAAAACTTCTCAACCTATGCATGCATCCATTTTATAATGAAATATTTGTACGTATTGAAAACTGTTAAACTAATAAAAAGATACCTAGCCTATAATAATTCTCAACAAAATACTAAAATAATTAGTCCATCTGCAAACGCAAAATGTAAAATATGCATCATTATTACTAATTTACTACTAAGTGTCACAACTATACAGACATACAAGTAATTGTTTTAATAGGGAAAACTTAATTTTGGGACAACGTTGAAATCAACTATAGGTTTTCTGATTATTTTCTCTGGGTCCACCTTTGTCTAAGCACCAATATTATATTATTAAAATAATAATTATATTAATTATTATGGTATAATAAAACTCCATACCTTATAATTTATTAATAATCACGAGTAATTTATATTTTTATATATTATATGTATGTACTTGCCATCGGGTATTCTGTAAGGATATGTGTCCAAAGTTGCAGTGGCTAATATGTCCAGTACATACAAATAGAGTATGTGCGGTTGCATAGGATCGGTCCATGAATATTGTCTTATAACTCTGATCAGCAACTTCACTTGATGTAATACTTCAAGATCAGGACAGTCCTATAGCAAACATCATTGTGCATACATAATATGTTAATAAATTTATATTTTACTAGCCACAGTGTATAACGTGGGATATGTGTACTACCGGCACGACGAGTAAAATCGACAACATTTGCTTAATGTATGACACGAGTATGGGTTCCGCATCGATGATAAGCCCATCCACTTCCAACGTCGCCGGAAAATCACTGACCACCATTGATGCTGCTTTAAGACAAGCGTCCGCTGAAATTTGAATCAGACCAATGATGATCAATTTATACATTATTGTTGATGACACATCACTACACCATCATAGGTTTTAATTATCAAAGATTTTTAATTATTATTATTAATTATTGATTATAACCAGTGCTTGATTTGGAAAAAACTAGAAGAGGGATGAAAAAATGTGCATACCTAAATACTTAAATATTTTATTAATTAGGATATAATTATATATTTTGTATGGAGTACACATAAATATTTTTTTTTAATAAGAAGGCTACCGTCCCTTTTCAATTCAAGCACTGCATATTATAATCAATGATTGAGTTTTATAGATTATAGATACATCTATAATTTAAAATTGATAAATTTCAATATACATATATAGAATTTTTCAATAGGTAGATATAATAATAAAAATCAAGATGAAGTAAAACAACAAAATTTTACTAAAAATAATGCATATTATTAATCATACATTTATATTCCATAGGTAGTCCATGATTTATTTTAAGCTTTATTTATTTTAACTCTTTTAAGTGTTAGATTTATGTTGATCCACCTACGACCTACCCATTTATAATTGAGCATATAACAATATTAGTCATTAGATAAAATATTAACATCGTTCATGAAAGAAAAAAACTAAAGAAGCATAAAACTATAGTACCTTCCCAAATTAACACCTATGGATACACATAATACGTATATAATTAACGATCCGTACCTTGTCCTAGACATCCATTCAACAGTGAAGTCTGTCCGGTTAAGATATATAGTTGAAGTTTGACAAGTGGTGAAGTTATCGATGGAATGGTAATGTAACAGTACGCGGAACAGGCACGAGCAAAAGAGTTCTTAACCAGAGCCCTCGAGTTCGATACTGACAGGACCATAAGTTTGTTGACACACTAAATTATTATCACATAAGCACGTTATAAAGTGTTTTGGTTTTAACTATTTGAAATCTTTGACAGACCTTATTCTAATAGACAGTGGAATTTGGAAAATTCCAATAATGCAGTTACAATTAATTGTATTATAACAGCATATTATTCCATTATTTTAAATTTTAGCATTTTACTGTTTGCATTCTATATAATATAATAATGATTAAAAAAATTACTAATAAGTATATTTCTCAATTTTAAAAATAACTAATAATACTCATGAACATCCAATTTTATGCAATAGGAAAATTAAGGCCCCTTCTATAAGAATAAGGCCCAGTATACTTATTATGGTATGAGGAGAAATGATGTCTCACCTGCACAAGTGCAGACTGCACGTAGTCTAACCTAATGAAAGCTCCCCTAGCTTCCATATAAAAATTCAAATATTTTTCTAAATCATTGCCATAATCAACGCGGAATATAAAACAGGCTATCAAGCGGCTAATTTGACGCACTTCATCTTCAACGGTCAACGAGCTGTAAACAATACAACAGAAGTGGTTATGAATTGGATATGTTAGCCCTGTTGATCATGAACTACGCACTCTACAGAATCGTGTAAAATCTTGCACATGTACATCAGACAGTCGTTGATCACGGGGTCACTGGATTCAACATTCTCACCTCGTGTCCGATATGCTTCTAATACGATCTTGCACCTCATCGATTTGTTCGTGTCCGATCCAAACATGTCCAAATATGGCAACAAATAGTTCTAGACGCACACATTAAAAGTTTTTGATCTATATACTTTATTTTTCTTCAATTTGGATGATGAAAAACTCACCATATGGAATGTATCCTCAAAATCCTCTATGTAATTCAGTAGATGTTGCAAGATGTTGTGAAGTTGTGTATGAAATCTTTCTATTCCGACGCGATTGCTCAAGTGTCTAGTTATATCATCCATAAAGACGCTTATTTCTTTATTCTTAAAGTAATAAATATAATTTATCATTAATTAATGTTTTAGTATTTGCCAAGATTACCTTGTACCTACGTAAAACAGATACATTGAAAAATAAAAAGTTTAAAAAAAATAACTAGCTTTTGATAATATGAACTAAAATTCAGAAAACCTATAATAAAAAAGCAATAATTTAATAATAAGTACTACCCCATAAGTAAATTATAACAAGTATATTGTTTAAAACTAATAACTAAGTTGCTTGAAATGCATTTTCAAATTATTTATTATTTTATCTAATTCTCTTGATCATTGTCAAAATTGGAATCAATACAGCCACAAATAATAATAATAATAACAAAAATAAATTGAAATAATCCTATAGTTTTAATTTTTCAAAAATAATTTCTTAATTGAGTGAGTTTTAACAATAAAAAATCTAAAACATATTACAATACATGGAACATTGATGCATACAATTTGTATTATGTATAAGTATTATTATCAAACTTATAAATCAGTTATTGTCAGTTGTTCAATATCTGAAGCATTTATGACAAAGCATGATTTGTTAAGGAAATTAAAAAGTAAGTGAAAAGTTTTTATTACAATATAGTAAAGAGTTAAAAGTATTTTATTAATTTATTAAAGTTGACCAAGCATTATCAAGATCAACTAATGTTTCTGAGATAGTGTTAAATTAAAACAAAAAATTTTTTCTATAGACTTATTATTTATTTATTTTTTTATTGCAAAATTGTTAAGCAGTTTGGCTATACATAATATATGGATTCAATTTCATTCAAGTTATATGAGGTTTTTTTTATGCAATTATGTTTAAGAAAACTGATATTGACTAAAGCGCAAATAATGATGAAGATGATAAAAACTAGTTATTTTTTGAAACTTAAATTACAATATTAAATAAAACTGTATTTTTTTTTTTTTGAAATTGATTAAAAAAGAATGCTTATTATTAGCTAAAAATTAAAATATTATCACTGACAAAATTTTTTAAATCAAAGAATTCAATTTTTAATTGTTATGATTTAAAATATATTATGTCTCAATAGATATTTTAGTATTATGCATTGAAGTCTTTTTAGTTCTTTGTAGTGGTGCCTACTGCTTATCATTATGTATAAGTATTGTGGATGGTGGATGACATCTGGTAACACTCACCCAATAATAGTACAAAAAAAGGCATGCATCATTGTAAAATAAATACATTCATCACTTCTATTAGAATCCAAAAGTATTTCAATAACATTTTTTAATTGCTATAATAGAAATGTTTAATGAAATTGGTTAACTGTAATGAATATTCACCTTAAAATGTTTTACAATAAAGTATATCCATGCTTCAGCACATGCCATAAACCTTTCGGAGTCTTTAACTTTATTCACCATTGTCCATGCTTCTCTAAAAACATTGGAAGCATTTGGTACCAAATGGCCTCTTAAACTCATACCAAGATTTTGTATGACTAAAGTTTGTGGAAAAACTAAAATATAAAATTTATAAAAACAAAATTAATGGTTATGTAAAAGTAGCTATAAAATACTCCCCCCTCGGAGATGGTAATATTTATAAAACTTACCACAACGGTGAAAGACAGTAAAAATATTCCTGCCACCGCTGCAGTATGACAGACCTTAACTCATATTAAAGCAGTTAAAAAAAAATAATTAAAATAATTGAAACAAACCATCATATTCCCATTTAGCAATTAAATTAATAAGATATTCTGCTTTCATTGAGAGATAATTCCCAGGAAATGTGATTGCTATAGTGTTGATTAGAAGGCCACTGAAAATAAATATACAATAATAATAATAATATGTAAATGACAACAATTAGTTAAGTATAAGATATACATTTTAAAACAACATACTTGAGGTTTTGTAAGGTACACCACCTAACAATCTCATCGAGACTATGTGGATCTTTACCAGCACTTAATCCCTTTACTATCCACTCTAATGCTGGGCACAAAAGTTGAAGAAATTTATCCATATTCATATTTTGATTTTGAATATCTTTACATACAAATCTATTGTTTAACTTAAAAAAAACCACATTCAATTAGCTTTAGTAAAATTTAACAAATTTACCTCATAAAAATTTAAGATAGTTTACCTGCTTATATGTTAATAAGATATCTTTGAAGCTTTCTTCAAAATAATTTATACTTAGATTTGTCAAAACACCAATTCTGCACAAATAACATCTTGCATACCACGCAACTAATGGATTACCAATACCTCTTACCATTTTTATAAGTCTTAAAAGAGCAACATTTTGTTCACTACAAAATACAATTTTGTATAAAATCAATAAAATCATTATTATAAATTTGTGATAAAAATTTAATATACTAACGCTGGTTTGATGAAACGATAACTGCGTAGAATAGCTGCTTCAATATATAGTCTAGGTATAAGCTCACGGATGGATGCAATTTTAAAAAACCAATTTTGACAAGTTTCCTTAGCTGCATCTGACACCATGTCCGGAGTGAATTTATCTGGAAGTTTTGTTACGCGACCACTAAAATATAAAATTTTAGTATATAGTTTATTGTCTTAATTCTATCTATATATATGTATACAGGATGATTCACTGATGAGTTTTAAGAGAATGTTATAGCCGCATGTGTTATCACATTGTTATGAGCATTTTTAAATTTTAATACTTTACATAATTGTCAAGATGAACTGTGTGGATTATAATAACATAAAATAGATTCTACTGGTATGAAATTTGTTTTTTTATATTTGTAAACCAGAAACAAAACATGCAGGTATACAGGTATGCAGGGCATACCTAAAATTCTAAATTGTAATTTTTGGCCCGCTTGGCCACATCACAAAAAAATAAAAATTATATTTATATTATTATATTAAAATAATAAATTAACATGTAAATATTATGATAGTTGAAAATTGATTGATTGACGTCTTTATAATCACAATACAACTGTTGTATGATAATAACTAGTAACCACAAATTTTACTGATTTATTTTGTACATATCTATTGTGTTGCTTTATATTGTTAATTGCTTTTATTTAATTTGACTGTTGAAGTTTCAATTTATATTAAATTTAGATATTTATAGGTTTTTCACTGCTTACTGCTTGTATTATGTCATTTTACTTTATTTTAACTGTGTTAATAATTATTATTATACTACTACAATATTAATGTCAAATATGTCAAGAAAAAAAATAGTGGCCTGCTCAATATTTATGTGTACCAAAAAAAAAATTGAAATGACGCCCCTGCAGGTATGATATCCTCTTAATCTCCCGAATGTTTTACTATAATAATGAATTGTATACAACTTTTGAATTTTTAAATTTTAAATAAAACTTAAGGACTGTATTTTAAATTATTTATACATTTTATACCATAAATACAACCACTTTTTCTTTAAGTGAACCAACCTTTTCTTATTGTAAGTTAATAAGCATATAATTTCTTTAAAACTTCTAATAATAGTTTCTTGAGATATTATTAAAATGTATTTGTATAATATCCTATGAGATACCAATAAAGGTCTTTAAAAATTGTTCTAACAATTTTTATAAATTATAAGCTGTTAATAGATGTAACATAATATTAATAAAATATTCAAATTATTAAAGGCCTCATATTTTCTAAACACATTATAATTGTATTATCCTTAGCACACAACATTAAGTAACTTAAAAACTAATAGTTTAAATTTTTATTTTGATACATCAATATTTTGAAATAGTCAAGTTAACAATTAACAGGAAAATTGATGATTTTAACCCGAAAAAAGAATTTGGTATCACCACAAAAACTTATTTAATTGTATTGAAAATCTAAGTATTTTAAAATATGGTCTTAAAGTATACTTAAAATTTCAAAAATTAGAATTTGAATAATTTCATTATTATATGAAAAATGGAAGTATATATAACTAATAAATACGTCATACTCAATTATTTCTGATTTAGATTGAAGTCTCTTGAATACTAGATCTCCAAATAAGTCTAATAAATCTGTTACCAATACAAATTTACTAGGATAAAATTGCAATGGTGAAGTGTAGCTCAAAATCTTGGTACACTGAAAAAATATTTATCCATGAGTGGACAGTTTTAAATTGTTTACAACATACTGAGAACAACTAAAACTAATAAATACCTGTATAACTATTTTCAATGCTTTCACTCTTTGTTCATTATTCCATGCTTCTATAATTTCTTTTCCCAAATTGTCCATATGTGTCACAAATTCTTGTTGTGTTAAGTCATAGAGTTCTTTTTCTGAATACTCCATCTGATCATCAAATTCTTCTAGTTCTTCTAGACGTGATCGTATTGTAGCACTCTGAAGGCTTTTTGAAACTGAAGTAATAATAATATTTATATTACTGATAAATTGGTAATATTATTATCAACAAATACATCAATATTAACAGTTTATACTTACATGCATGAAATGAGAGCTTTTCAGAAGTTGTATAACTGTTTAAAATACCCTGTTTAAAAGTAGACCAAGGTTGAATGTCATCCAAACAACCATTATCTATTTCATCAAAATCAGTGGGAATTAATTGGGCAGGTCGACTGAGTGGATCATCCCCATAAGTAATATTAGATGATAATGGATCATTAACAAGTACATTTTTACATTTCATACTGGTTATCTAAAAGCATATTAAATTGTTAATAATATGTAAATGGTCAAAACTAAGAAAATTCATTTTTGAATATTTTAACTGGAGTAAAAATAAAAATGAACAACAGCTGTAATTAATTGAGTAAAAGTATGAATAATTATAAATTAGAAAAGTTATCTATTTGAACCTAAAAATATTTTTTAGTTAATATAGTTGATAAATAATTCTTGTTTTTAATTTTTAATCTAGTTTACTCATTTTTTAATTAGTCAAAAATCAAAACATAAAGATGAGAAAATATAAAATTTTTATTTTTTTTATACTTATTTTGAGTCAATCAGACTCATACATCACTAATACTATTTCAATAATTTGTAAATGAATTTAATAGTTATACACACATAATTTGAATTTCAAACAAAAACAATTATTTATGTTCCTAATTGAGTACACGTATTAAATAAGTAACAACATAAAATTAGGTACATACTTCAGTTGAACTTTTCAATGGATGATTTTCACCACATTTTTCTAGTGTACATTTTTGCTTACGCTTGTGGTTAATAATTGGTTTACTGTACCTGATAAGTTAAAAACATTAAGTAACAAAATATGTATTGATTAATATTTATATTCAATTTATAACATATTAACATCACAAGCTACTGTTAATTAATACATTAATCTCGCTCACCAATTCCACTCATAAGTACGTGCCGAAGACGATGACATATTGGCGATTTAAAACCTGACTTTTCACCTATCACAAAATCCAACGAAAGACAGCATTCATTTCATTGTAATCCGCGAAACGAGTAAAACAAATCGTAACTGTGTTTAAAATATAATTATTCATAATAGGTATATTAATATAAATAAATAAATGATGAAAACATAATTTTCTTAAATAGGTACTTGTTTAATGTTATTATCTCACTTGTAAGTCGTAACTCTTAAGTTCTGTCACAAACTCACAATGTCACAAATTATATTATGAAAAGTTTTCGTTAAACTTGTGGTTACGTCAGAGTCACTATCATTTGTCTTTATCAGTATATCGACTGTTATCATTTAAAAAAGCGGGATAATAGTTGATAACAGACATACTAACAATGTGAAATTAAATAAGCAAAATAAATAAATAATAATTTATTTTCGATGCATATTTGTAAATCCAATAGACTTTATACTAAAGTAAAAAGTTTAAGGTCTATGATATAATATCCTTAATAATATAATAGCACGTTTTAACATAGATACCAAAAGCAAACGGTTTACTAAACATCGTTTTAGCGATAATTTTATGTTAAAACTAGAAATTGTTTAATAATATATTTAAATTTATATTAAACCGACTTCTTCAGCGCTTTAGAGTTTCTGATATCGTTTTAGATAATATATTTTTAGTACAACTATTCTTTTTAGTTCTTCCCTGAACGTTTTAACGATAAAACATCTTTATATATATGTCAAATCAGTAAACATTTAGAAGTTAGCAAACTATTTGCTTTGGTTATCTCTACGTGAAAGCATGTTTAATGGTAGACACACGTCACGCAATATAGTATTATAATATATTTAGATATACAATATACATTCTATAGCCGTGTGTAATAATATGTATGTAACATTTTTGTTATTGATTTTAAAAAGCTTGAAAATTCAATGTAAGATTTTTTAAATTGTTCATTCCTCGATAAATTAATAAGGTAATACATAAAAATATTCACATTCAATATAAAGTTCATTTCAACCTTATAAGGTTAAACTATTAAGTATACTTTATAATCTGAGATAATATTATTAATTATTATGAATTTTAAATTTCTTTTATTCGTAAATTTACTTTTTATTATTTGAATTTATATATAATTTAATATTTATTCATTATTTGAAACTGTGTTTTTCTTTATTATATCACTTTTTGTTAACGTGAATTATCAAAGCAAACGTTCATTATCATCATTTACTATCTAATATAACTTATAAGTAATACACTAATAACTAATGACTAGTAAATAATACAAATATTTTATACTTGATACCTACTTGTAAAATAATGGTACACTAAAATAATAAAATTGGCTTTGACTTGTAAATAAAAATATAACTAATTGTTTTTTTCAAATTTTCCGATAATCATAAAAATATTAAAAATCATGATCACAAATCACAATATCATAGCTTAGCGACATCACGGCGGTTTGTGTAGGCAATTTAGCTACACCTTTGTGGCCCCATCTCATATCGCATATTATTTTTCGGAACTTATTTAGTTAATAAAATTTGAGTGTACCTAAAATTTAAGGTATATATTTTTGCTAAAGATACTATTTAATTTTTTAAACTTATTTTTGCAAAATGTTAAGTCACCTTCGATTGATTTAAAAAAAAGAAATAACAACAAACGCTAACACGCTGTATATTATAACTACACTAAAACTTTTAAATGTGATGCTTTGTTATTGAATCCTCTTGGCTTTATAAACTTTTTTTTAAGAATATTTTTAATTTATTAATGTTACTTTAAGTAATTTATTTTTCTATATTTTATTAATATGGATCGCAAAGGTATCAAAATGTATCTAACTTTTACTTTAAAACATTACATTTATAAATTTATTATAGTTATTATCAATTACTAAATTATGACATGACGTAGAGTATTGCTATTAAATTGAAAATAACTACGATGCAACATACTATATAATTACTAACGATCATTTTGACTGTTGTAACAATAATTAATAAGTACCATTGTTTAATAATTTCAAACAATTTGGTTTTTATAGAAAAAAAGAATAAACTATTTTGTGTATCAACATTCAATAAATGTTAATAAATAGCCAGTAATTTTTAAAATTACATATGATTTCTATATAGAAAATTCTTGTAAAAACTATTCGTGAAATATTGTTAACTGCATAAATATATAAATTGCAGTTAATATCTTTAATAATCTGATTATGCCAATATTCAATGACAATTTATTATTATATTATTATTATGGAATAAAGAATAATATTGTATATAGTTAACAATTATGATAATACCATTTCTAGTAGACGATAGTAGTATCGAAGCTGATTGAAGGTAATAATAATTATTTTTATAGAATATATATGGCCGATAAGTAAATAGTAAATATGAATTCATGTATTTTACAGTTCCAACAAATTATTAATAAATATTATCCTTATTCTTTCATGAGTCTGATGGACTTAACAGTTTATATTATAGTTAATTATATGTATTTCATTTGCATAAATTACTATTTATTATTTAGAAATATAAATTTATCAAAAACTAATAGTCTTTGTAGTTTATAATATGCAATATATTATACCACTTATCATTACACTACCATATAAATAGGCACACCACTAGATAGCTTTTACAGGAATGCGATGAATCAAGCACATTTTGTACATACAAATTACGATTTAAAAAATATTGTGATATTTTGTTAATTTTAGGTAATTAATACTAAATTACATTTTTTTACTTTTTTTAACTATTCTAATTATACAAGTAATTAAATCTATAAAACATAATCATTTACCAGATAAAGATTAAACCTTAAAAAACCTTAAATTATTTAAATTTTTATAATTCAAAATTATCGTTATTAATTTTTATACAACGTATTTTATGGATTATTTAAATGGCGTATGAAAATTAACTTGCTTTTATGGTATAGTTAACTTTGTTTAGAAATATTTTGTCATTTTATTTTATTTTAGTTACCAAACGCTATGAAAGATCGATACCGAATACACAGTTTTCTTGAACAAAGAAAAAATGCAAGCAGTTCTTTCAAACGTTGTCGTTATAAATTGTATCTTTACTAATTGCTTACTTCGAAGATAGGTATTAAATATTAATTATCAATAGATCAAATTGTTAACAGAAGATCGTCGACAATTACAATATCCTGTTAAAATATAGAACTGTTTGATCAAGTCGATTTACTGAGGACTAATAACAATTTTGATGCTGGCATACTGCATAATATATTTTTACTTACTATTTACTAACCAATAAGGAAATAATTATCCATTAAAATATTGATGATAATTTGGTCTATTATAACATTTATAGCGAAAAATAATTATTTTTAATTTTATATTATTGATTCCATTTATTATAGGCACCTATTTGACTTTGATTCTGATTTTTTTTGTTTTTGTATTGCGTTTAAATTAACCTACGCCTAAATGTATGTAATTGAATCAAATTTTAAACTTTATAGTTGGTACAACACAATTATAGATTCATAATGAAAAATCATGGCTGAGCAATAACAAATAAGTACCGGTTTTCTATCATTTTTCTGAAATTTTTATTTTAATATTATATAATATTTTTCTAAATTAAACTTACCAATATTTTTATTTCTAAATTATTCTTTTCTAAGTATAAGTTATAACGCTTAATCGTTAAATATTTGTTTGAATTCTTTTTTTTTTTTTGAATCGTAATACTTTTCCAAAATTGACAAGTCTTGCAATCAGTAACGCGTCAGCTTATAAAACTGTTAAGTTCGCGTTAATTCGCAATTGCGATTAATATTGAGTGTAGCTAGTCTTAGAGACTATATACTGTTATCTGCAGCAGTGAACAGATAGGCCCCAAGCCCTCAAGTACACGATAGATTGGAAATTCGATGATTATGTGTTAGTACTGGAACAAATGATAAAAAACGTAAATGCACATGAAAAATGTAAATTTAAACTCATTTACATAATATAATGTATATTGTCAAGGCGTTCACGAATACGGCAGTGGCAGGTCAATGCCGCGTGGTATATACGGTCGGGGGGCCAGGCGGGGTTGAATTGTGGAAGTATATATGGCGAGCGGGTACGAGTTCAAATGTCGGTCGACCAACTGCCATTGACCCAATACAATAAACACGACGCGGCTCAGGTCTTAGACCCCGTGGCGCATGTTTTGGATGAGCGAACGACCGACCGCAGACATATAAGTTATAATAGAGACTGTGCCACCGAGAGACTGCGGATGACAATGATAACCATAATTTGTATAATTGTATTATTGAATATTGATTATTTGACGAATGATGAACGATGACCATAGAAAGGTAAATGACGACGGTGCTGCGTTCGATAGAGACACAAATATACAATTAAGAGAGACTTAAAATAATCATAATAATAATTAGACACAATATAGAACGAATTTTATGACCATCGATTATCATGATTATGTACCGTGGTATGACCGTACTTCTGCAAGATACCACTCAAACCGGTGTGACAAAAAAGCGCATTATATAGGATACTAGGATACTTCTTGCAGCACTATGATATTATTATGGTCTAATAATTTAATAATAATATGAATATGGATACAAGTACATTTTTTACGCTGGTTTGGACTAACAAGTAACAAATATCAAGATATATAACATACCTAATATAGTTATCTGTCCTATATCATCATTAAAGTCCACTGTCATACGCCCATACCTACGTATAATTTTATATACTACACTGTTGTTGCCGGGTTGCATAAAATATTTATTATCAATTTAATGATACATCACATTTTAAGAAATCAATCATGGATTGATCATGGTTTACTGATCATTTTTCATACAACCCACTATATATTATAAATACCTATATGTGCTACTGTGCTGCCATACTCAGTCATAGTGACATTAATTGTCAGGTAAGCAATAGTTCCTCTGTGCTTATAGTTAGAGAAATATACATAATTTATAAAATATAAATTTAGAATTACACAAAATGTAAACATTTTTGCTTTATGTACAATGACTAACTTCAATTAACATAACCATTATTTATTTTTAATACAACTGTATTCTGTATATTAGGGTTTGCGCTAGGAAAATTTTAGAACTGCACGAGTACCTGTATACACATTTTGACATGAGAGAATACTATCTCCCCCCAACTAACCTAGCTAATTTACCGTTTTCAAATTTTATAACATGAGCATCAAGATAAAATATATATCTAGTTAAATTAAATATACCTTGTACTACGCCACTACAAGATAATCTATAGCTCTGGATCTGAAACAAAATATTCACCTATAAGTATTTTTATACTTCAAACAAAACTCAAAAATATCTTACTTGGAAAATCGAGTACAAATAATATAAAAATAGCCGGAATTTTAAACGACAAATTTAAAAATGTAAAAGGTCTACCCTAAGCGGAAGCGCAATAACAAATAACTTATAGGCTGGTATTAATATACATCATAGAAAACATATAATATAATATATTAATATATATATTTTACAATCCACATTGGTTCATGATTGTATTCTAATATTATGATAATACAATTTTATTATGTATTATGAATTATAACTTTAATACAAATTGTTTTAGTATAGTATTATAGTGTAAGTATTAGTTATTTTTTTACAATGCTAAAATAGGTATCTAGCAGTAAGTACTGCACAATTAGCATTTTAGAACTGCACATTAGCGCGAACCCTGTTCTGTATGCAAATATAACTTATAACTTATAAGGACATCTGTCTAGTGTCTAGTTATTTATAATAATATGTATTTATCGATATTGGATTTTATACGTCGTATGATAGGGCACAGAATAAAAATTTCATATTTTATTCCGTGGCATGACCTTATCGCAAACCACTATGATACGCGTTATCATGTCGGCGAAACAGGACCGTGATTTTATTATTACTATCATTATTTATCATCATCGTGTTCTATATTTTGTCATCATCATTGTTATTTGTTGTAGCTGTACGGCCGTACGGGTATCGCTATTCACCACTCGGGCACACACCAGTCGTCACTCGTCACTCGGTCACTCGATAGTCGTTAGATCCATTCTAATACTCTATTGCATTCAATCTAAATTTTTAAAACCGCTCGAATGACATAATATTTTGTAAGTCCAACACAATACGTACGATAAAGAAGCTTGTACAGCCGGCTGACATGAGAAAATCGTAACTAATTCATTTTATAGATATTGTGTTCGTAAGTTTTGAAATTTCTTGTTTTCATCTCCCTTCTCCCTCACCTCGACAACACCCCCACTCAACGAATATTTTTATCTTTCTCCTTCGCCGCCCGTCTGGTCGGACAAGAAAGAACAACAGATACAGAATTTAAGTAGGCAGAACGTGCAATAGGTGTAAACGTTTTACGCAGAGAAAATTTGAACAGGTTATGCGAGAGAGACAGAAACGAAAAAAAAATCAAAACATAACAGACGAATTTGGTTTACCGACGCGATTACGTACATCGGTAACACTTGATGCGGCACGCACAGCGACCGACCCGCCGTCGCTAATTTACTGGCGTCCGAGTTTATAGTAATAAAAAACAATAGTTCAGTCGAATTAGCGACAGGAGCAGCGCATAAAATTTGAAATTCAAATGCTGATTTCAGTGTCAAGTTGAAGGCGTCAACGAATCCGTTTCAATCTTTTTCTCGTGAGTACTGAGTGTCTCGTAAATATTATCAGTTTAAGTTAAATTGGGTTTAACTGATCGTCATTATTTTATTAGTGGGGATAGGTATACAACTTAAAACCATATAAAACAAAGAGTAGGTATTTGATTGATGTTTGGTGACCAGTAAGTGATTCCATTTGGTTTTTAAGAGTTCTATCTTCCTGACAGTTCCAACTGTTTTTATGTTAAATATTGTTCAATGAAAACCTAAATATTAGCATCATAGGTCATTTTTTGGGATATCGATGAACTATCTACACTGTCCAAGTACCTAATGTGCCGCTCTTTGAATGTTGATTCTTTTTAAGGTTGTTACATTTTATTTTCTTGCTGTATAATTGAGTCCCTTGTTTAATCTTGTTCAAATTATATTCAACTTTGTTTTAATATTTGTTAATGTAGGTATCTGCTTTTTGATTGTAATTGTTTCTTTTCTTATTTATTTATAATTTTCTTTGACAATTTTAATGTGATCTTATACTGATTAGTTTTTATGTAATTGCTGCATTATAAAAATATTTTAAAACAGTTGTTACAGTGTAACCTTTCAACTTTAACTAGGATATTTTATCATGATTCGTTTATTAATTAACATTTTTATACCTTAGTCTTGTTATTTCATTATTGAACAGAAATTTTTCCAAATAATTGCATTCACATCACTAATAATAATTTAAATCTGTAAAGTATACCTTGATTGTTTAATAAAAAACAGATTTTATTTTTAGAATAATTGTATGTAGAACTTTCAAAAGAAATAGTTTTATATTAGTGAATACAACTTATCTAAGTTAAATATACAAAATATTGATCTAATGTGGTTTTTGTTTGCTTTATTTTATTTTATTTAGATATTATTACAACTTTAATCACTATGCCTCCATACAATTCTGTTAAAAGTCTACAATGTTTAGCACTAGAACAGGTATGCAAATACACATTAAGCATAACTGACAATATGAAAGAAGATGTAAATGGATCTCGAGAATATTTTATCAATAATGTACATGCTTGGGCTAGAACCAATATTCTGAATTATACTAAAATTCTCTTGTAAGTCAATATTTAAATTAATTATTTAGCTTGTATATTAAGTAGTAGTAAGAACTATGTTGTAATAAATACTTAACAAGGAATTTTATTATACAAAGTTTTAAGTTAGATAACTCTTGTACTGGGTTGTATGAACTATAATTATTAAACATTTAATGAATCAATAGTGAGCTAATAGTCACTTAAATCCGCACTTAAACATAATTTAGAAATTTTAATTTTATTGAATCATTAAATTAATCAATTTTTTATACAACCCTATTTATTTTTTAGCTTTTTACACTATATTTCATAATAAATATAATTTATAAAACTATAAAATTTATAAAGATTATGCACTATATT
The DNA here is from genome assembly GCF_020184175.1 of Aphis gossypii. Taxonomy (NCBI): domain Eukaryota; kingdom Metazoa; phylum Arthropoda; class Insecta; order Hemiptera; family Aphididae; genus Aphis; species Aphis gossypii. The sequence continues at coordinate 56,499,803 of NC_065531.1, read as the reverse complement.
ATTATTATTATTATTATTTATTTATTATATATTATATTAATTTTAGGGATGATGGTGAAAAAGACCATGAAATATGGGATAAACTCAACTTTGTAATGATTGACACAAATCCTTATATAAAAATATTAAACGCTAAACTTAATATGTGGTTAATAATATTAAATGCTATGTTGGACATTGGAGTTGCTCGATTACCACCTTTGTTTCTTCTTGGAGGAATGGAATTAGGATTTCAAGAGTTTGTTTCTATATTGAATCGTAACAATACTCATCTCAAAGAACTGTCTGTAACTTTTCAAGTAATGATTCATTGAGACATAATATGTATTTTGAACATTGATATCTGATTGTCTTATATTTTTTTGCAGATGTCAAGTAAAAATAATTACACTCCTGTTGTATATGCTTCAATGTATAACCTTCAGAAAACATTTCATGAAGGTTTAGCATCAAAACTTGTTCATCTAAAACTTGGTGCTATTTGTGATAATGCAATATTGAAAACTATTGGTGAACATGCCTTGTGTTTAAAACATTTAGATGTATCTGGTTCATGGAATGTCGATGAAGCTGGCATTAAACAACTATTGTTTAAAGTAAAAAAAAATTTATAACCAATCATACGTTATAAAGTTTAATGTGGATAATATATCTTTAGAAAGATGTGTATGTGGAAACAATTAATGTATCAAACGATATGCTATGTAAAAATCTTAGCCATATGTATGATAATAAGTCATTATTGAATAACTGCTGTTTTACTTTGGAAGAATTGCGGATTCAGGATACAAATACAGAAGACGCTAGTTTATTGATGATAATTGCATGTGTGAAAAGCCTAAAAGCCTTAGGCGGTTTCCTCTACTTTAGGTAAGATAAAATAACAACCATTAATATTTTTTAATATTAAAAGAAAAACATTTGGTTTTAGGAATATTGGTGATGCTTTGGTAACTGTATGGGAGAACTCTCCCAAGCCACGAATATTCCAGTTGACCGAGTTATATGATATGCAGTTGACAGGCAAAAAAATAGCCGCACTAAAGGAATGTCTACCATATTTAAAAAAGCTGTATACTCGACTGTCATGTGTTTGTACACCTGAAGATTTTGCAGATCCAGAACAGGGATCAATGTTTTGGGGACGTGTACAAACACTAACCATTGATCTTGATTACATGATGAATTTTCATTTTATAAATTTTGTGTTTAATTATGGCCGCAACTTATCTGAACTCACCATTCTTGATCAGGTAGACATCAACAAATATATATATATGTCATATGTCTTAATAAAACGCTAACATATAATTTTAGTTATTACTATATATTTTATAGATTAGTAAGATGATTTTATTTCTAGGAAGCTGATATAGATGTGGCAAAACTCCTAGCAAGTTGTCCAAATCTATTAGTGCTTAAAGGATTTTTACATATTTTTGAAACGCCTGTCGGAAAATTTTCCAAATTGAAGTCAATCGAATTACACATGCCTACCGTTGAAACAATTAATTGGTTTTTTGAAAACTGCCCTTGCTTAGAAGAAGCCAAGGTATGTTTTTGCTATTAAAATAAATTATATGAAATAATAGTATATGTGTTCAACTACAGTACAATAGTATAGCATATTCACCAATAACTTAAAAATAATAGCTCAGAGTTTTTCTGAAGGAAGGTTATACATTAAAGAGTACACTATTAGAGTATAATTACTTTAACTTGAAATCTGAAAAAAAACATTAGGCAATCAGATATCAATGTTCAAAATACATTTGTCCCAATTAATCCTCACTTGAAACGTCACAGACAGTTCTTTGAGATGAGTATTGTTACAGTTTAATGTAAAAACAAACTCTTGGAGTTCTAATTCCATTTCTCCATGAAGAAACAAAGGGGGTTATCGAACAACTACAATGTCCAACATGGTATTTAATATTATTAACCACATACTAAGTTTAACACTTAATAGTTTTGTATATTGATTTGAGTTGATCATTACACGGTTTAGTTCACTCCATATTTCATTGTTTTTTCACCATTATCCCTAAAATTAATATAATATTTAATTAATAAACAATAATAATATAGTTCATGATCTAGTTTTATAAATTATATTTATTATGAAATATAGTGTAAAAAGCTAAAAGATAAATCGGGGTTGCATAAAAAATTGATAAATTTAATGAAGCAATCATTAGCCACATAATTAAGTTTAAGGAAGTGTTTACTCACTATTGAATCATTAAATGTTTAGTGGTTGTTAATGTAACACAGCATCAACATTATCAAACTTAAAATTTGGATTCTTTAACTTTAGAATCCAAGATAGATTTATATCTATATTATAAAATATATACTATATTTAGATTAGAATTTATCATTACTTAATACAAAATCTGAAATTTTAAAATTTAATTTTCAGTTATATAGTGATTCGAGACATCTTTACTGGAATACACAAGTTTTTGAGAGACCACCATTAATCATGTGCAATAATCTTAAAAGATTGGAGATTTCGTTCAACGATGAACATCCAATTGTAAGTTATAACTTTAAAATAATCTTCAGTGTATTAAAGTATATGATTCTATTAATTAATTTATAGACTAACCATCAGACAGTTATAAAATTCATTGAAAAATGTTCAAAACTTCAACATTTAGGACGACTGGATAAATGGAACTTGGACAAGAAATTTGTAAAACAAGTAAAATTATACATAAAAAAGATGAACTATGAGCTTAATATTTACTAGATGATAATTTACAAATTTGTTGAAAAGACTGATGTTTTAGATCTAATATTATGTTAACTTTCTTTTTCTCTTGTTAACTCTGTATGATATTATAAGGTATTTTTGTACTAGCTGTACATTTAAAAACTATAAGTATGTATTTTTAATTTCACTGTGATGTATTTTAATATTAATGGTTTAACGATTTAGTATCAATGTATGTTTTTATAACAACACATTGAATAATAACAATAAGCTTTTATATTATATAAACTCTAGACAAATTTTTGTTTAAAAATAAAATAAAAATATTATATAATGTAATGTGTATGTAATAGTAATATAAAATGTAATTTATCATATTATCTATTGTATAATTGGAGATCTGATACGAGGTTCCTGTGATTTTGTGTGTAAACTTATAATAAATTGCATTGTTTTTGTTTTCACCAAACTGTTAAATGTAAGTTATCATTTTTTGACAGTTTCACTCCATATTTCTAAGAATATTTTTGATTTTTTATATTAGAATAAGTAATTTATTTTTCTATGAATAGTTAAGATTATAATCCAATAGTATCAATTTCTTTAACATTTAAACACCTGAAATGTTTATTGAAAAAAAAATATACTTGTATTAAATTGCCAGGATTTTTGTTCAAGTCATGAAATTGTTATAACAAAAAAAAAAAATTAAAATTCTAAATGTTTGATTTAGTAGATATAGTTTATTCAATCTTTTAAACATATGAATATGCTTTTATTCTTGCTTGGAAGTTGGGGTCTCAACTGATGAATGATTGTGCTACATGATAATATACCTGAGTGATTGAGTCTGTTAGTTATTTTATACCATAAAACTTGTAAAAGGCAGACTATTAGTAATCGAAAACAATTTTATTTCCCACAATATCTGCATTATATTTTGAATTACAGCTAGGTACTGACTTTCCAATTAATTTGAATCAGTACTAATATAGTATGTATCTATATGTAACTATCAGATCTCATAAATTTGAATTGAATTTTTCCTCACATTCTTCACAGTCATCTGTTTTGCCATGTATTTTACGTTCATGACATCTTAGATTGGATAATTCGTAAAAAGTACTGCCACAGAAATTACATTGAGAATCTCCACCATGTGTATTCAAGTGAGTTTTCAACAATACACAAGTAGCAACCTGTAAGAATTAAGTGTTAAATAAATGTTATTATTAGTTATTAAAGTTATGCAAATTTTACCTAAGCTGGACACAAATGACATTTGAATGGTTTATCTTCACTATGAGTAATTATGTGATTTTTGAATGTATTAGAATGACTACATTTTTTATTGCAAATATCGCATTCATAATTTTTTCCCCCGCCATGGGTCCATTGGTGAGCTACCTACTATGATACTTAGATGAGATGTTGGTATTATATATTCATATTTTTAAATTTTGTACCAGTTAGTTGGCAGTCATCTATTGTAAAACAAAATACCTATTTCATTAATTATATGATAGTAATTTATTTATTAATTTTGCTTTAAGCATTAAGCAATATACCTAACAATAATTTTGTTTAGAGGAAAATGGCTCTATATGAATGTTTATTTAATGCAATAAATATAAAATCAGGTATTAAAATAAAATAATGGTTGTTGGTTCAAAAGAAGAAGACATTGTTGAAATGAAGACTTTGGTGGATTGTAAATTGTTCTATCTAAAAGAGAAAAAATGTAAAAGCAAATCGACAAATTTTATTATTGCATTTATCAGTTTACTTATAATATTAAAAAATTACTAAAATTGTTGATTTTTTCCAACTGGGAGAAAATTGAAAGTACAATTTAAAGTAGAGAAAAACATAAAAAAATATTAATACTTGGGTTATTAAGGTTATTTGGGAATATCATCGATTATAATAAAATAATTTAATAAATTATTGCAATAATGTATTATTATAGCACGAAACATTCATGATTCATGAATTACAAACTAAATTTATAATATTGTATAATAAAATTTAAAAGATACATGAATAATATTATACAATTACAGATATTAACACGATATTAACGTGATAATTGATAAAGTGATAAGATGTACCTTTATTAATGTAGGTAATTCGAATTTCTTTCAAATATTAAGATCTAAGATATTATCATCAGATTACCAGATCATCTATTTCTGTTGAAAACTTAAAAAAAATATTTATTGTTAAATAAATTTATCTTAAAGATTTTTGTTTGATACATATCAACGTGTTTTAAAATGTCTACAGAAATTACATATTAATGAGAATTAAGCAATCCCAATGAAGATAAACGAGAAAAATTTATCAGCATATTCGACATCGACGTCACCCGTGGACAAAGAAGGATGGCTTTGCAAACGAGGAGAACTCAATAAAGGCTACCAGAAAAGATGGTTTGTTCTTAAAGGAAACTTGCTTTTCTATTTCGACCGGAAAAGTGATAAGGAGCCGCTCGGTGTTGTCATATTGGAAGGATGTAGCATTGGTATATTATATTAATTTATTACTATTAACTGTATTGTTATTAAATGCATTTGTTATTCCAATTGTTCTTCAGAGTTGGCTGAAAATGACGACCAGTTCAGTTTTAAAATCATTTTTCACGGTCCTAATAATAGGAGCTATATATTAGGAGCCGATAGCCAGGAGTCAATGGAACAGTGGATGAAATCATTGGCTTGTGCCAGTTATGATTACATGAAATTTATGGTGGCTGATTTACAAAGGCAACTTAAAGAATTAGAAGGTATTTTAATATTAATTAATGTTGCACCTAAGTCAGAAGGGTGGATAGTACCCACCCTTAACCACTCTAAGTGGACTGTCCTCCACATTCCTGGGTTACGGTCTTATATGCAATGTAACCAAATTATCTTGGTAAACAGAGTATTAAAATTAACTTAATATATAGTTTAGTAGTTATGCACTTAAAAAGCAAAAATTTACATTAATATTTTTGATATCACATAGTTAATTCATGATTAATCCATAGTAATAAATATAATGAGCAATGCCACAATTACTGAGTATGTAAGTTGTGTAGTACGTAGTATATGTGTTGTCTTTTAAATTTTATAATTTTATAATTCACTTAAAGGTACCTACCTATTGTCAATTTACCGTGTCTTTATTAATCATATAAACATATAAAGGAATATTATTTTTGATAATAATAGTAGTTTACAGTTGTTTTTCTAAGACACAATAGTATCTAAATGATAAAATTATTTATCATAATAGTGAGTTTTTAACCACAAATTTCGATTATTTTCAATATTATGGTTATTGTTACTACACATCCATTTATCTTTTAAGTATCTATAAACTCCTTATTTTTATTATTGAAAATTAGATATTATTAATTATTATCATAATGAAATCACTGAAGAAATAAAATAGAAACCTAATTGATTTAATTTGTAAATACTAATAAGATTGCAAACAATTTTGAATTAAAATATCGTTTTTAAAAGGAAACGTAATTTTACTTTTATTAACTTCATGATTTTTAATAGTTATATAGTTTCTAGAAATGTTGTAAAAAAACAATTTTTGTTCTGCTGATACTTCCTTATTATTTGGAGGAATATTAATGAAATTGAAATATAAATGTAATAAAAAATCTTTTTTCATAGTTCAGTAAATTAAAGATTCTTTGAATTTAAGATAACTTTAAAAATGTGTGATTACTTTATTACCCATATCAAAAAGATAGTCACTTTTTCACTTTTTAATAAAAAATAATTAATAATAGTTCTGTATATTATGATGTATCATATATATAGTTAAGAAGTTAATTTATAAATTATAATGACTTGGTGATTGTCGGTTAAAGAATTCTTGTTATACTCTTGCATAGAGGCCTAAACATGAAGTTGCGGCACTGCTAATAAGGCTAAAAAGGATGCAAATGCAGCATAGTTCAAACCTTAAAAATTATCATTATATTAATAGTATCTGATAATAATTTAATAATATGTTTTTTTACATCTGTATAGAATCCCCTGTTCGAGTAACTCTTCAAGTACCAAATACTCAAACATCACAAAAAAAAGAATCTAGTGGACAATCATCACCACAGCCACCTCCAAGAGGTCGTAATAATCCTTTCAATAAGCCAATCAATAGTCATCAATCTCCTCAGCGTAAAGATGTAGTTTCATTTCGAAAGACATTCAAAGAGCTGCACAATCAGCTTGGCAGACCTATACTTAGAGACAGGAACGAATGGAGGTTTGGATTGATGAAACAAGAATTAAACACTCAAGAACCACTTATTACATTATGATATGTTCTATCATTTTTGTTGTATAATGTTATTTTATGTTTATACTATAATTTTATTTATTTGGGATTTTTTGTGTTAAACTTTATGGCTCTATACGTAACCAAATCTTTATTTACTACAATATACAGTTTATTTTTTATTCATATTTGCTGGTTTTGTATTACATCAAAACACAAGGTTGTATACTACAGTATTACTTAAACCATAAATATTAATATTGCATGGTAAATTTAATAACAGAAAATTTTAATTGTTTTACATATTTTTTTCACAGTAATATCATACATTTAAAATTAATGTATTCACATCTACTTATCAATTATTATTTGTCTATCCCACAACAAGATAAGAAATAGGATTTATTAATATTTAATATAATTTACAGTCTTCACTGTATTTAAACTAACTTAATCTAAGGGTGGGGGGTTTTAAATACAGAATTTAAATTATTAAGTAGTGATACTATAAAAGTTAATAATATTATTGTTGTTTTACTGTTTACAAATTTATTTAAATCAATAACATTATTAAATAATTTATGTATTATACAAATTAAATTTATCAACCTTCATTTTTAAAAAATAAAAAAACATAATCTCAAAGTTGAAATAAAACAAAAAGGAAAATAGCCTAACTCCGAAAATTATGATTTTTAATAAGAAATAATTCTAACTCCATTTTGAAATGTTCTATTTGAGTTTATTATTATTAAAAAAAAAAATAGGTTTTAATTAATGTTTTTAAATTAGAGAAACGTATTTTGTTTCTCCTGAAAAGTTATCATTATGGAGTTAGAACAATATTGCAAGTTAGGTCAACAATATGTATTTAAAATTCTTATTTTTCGATGTTTATTATTGATATCAATGCACTGTTTAATAAACTATTGTATACAATTAATTTTACCAGTATTTTTAACAGTCATAATCGGAATCAATTGAAAACATTTTTAAAATTAATTTTTGGTTAAAGTTAAAATTTAGATATCTATTTGAAGTTGTTTTAATTATAATGCTAATTGTTTGACAAAATGTAAGTGTTTAATATTATTATTATATATTAGTATAGGTATTACTATAATAATATTCTAATTCTGTTATTTAAAAAGTTAAGAGTTTTGATGGAATTATAAATTTAAGAGCATTGTTTTTTTATTATTGGTGATACAATGCTCTTTATTCAATATTTATTAATCTTTTTTTGATGGGTTTATTTCGATATTTGATTGACATCTATGATAATTTAATCACGGCAGTTTATTTGTTTGTTATGTAGGTACCTACTGATATACTTATAGGTATATCTTATAGTTTTAAATAAAGGTAATTAAGTGTACCTACTTAAATACAAGTCCCCGTATAATTGAAACACCTATTTGTTATTATTAAGTTATAATAATCTATTATTATCTACAATTGTTTTTGATGGAATTAGGTAGCCAAAATCTTATTATAAAAAGAACAAAGGTTAGGTTAAGTTAAGTTTAAAAGAGTTAGATAATTTTAGCAGTTTGCAGTGTTTGCACATTCAGCTAGCTATTTTCACAATTTTAAAATTTAAGGAAAATACATACTTTACTTACTAATATCACTATTTAATATTATCTATAGGTATTTATTAACTATTAACAAAGGATTGTATATTTGTAGTTTGTACGAGTCTATATTATAATACAATATTATAATAATATCATTATATTTTTAAAATGAACAAATTGTTTTAAATGATAAAAATCATTTAACTTTTATTCTGCACAGTAATAATATTACAATGTGGTACATAAGAATATTTGGAAAAACCTAATATCTATAATAAGTCAAAGTAAAAATAAAAAAATTCAAAAATTTTAAATACCCATAAATAGCTTAATATATATATTTTTTTGTTCTAAATATTTTGAAAATTACATTGACTAGGCTTGGAAAGTGTTACCTACCTATTCTATAAGTACCCAGTACCTATTTCAAGTTTTTGTGATTAACACTATGATTTAAGTAGGTACATCAAAATAATTAAAATTATTTGATTAAAAACCGTTATTTTCGCATGATTATGTAGATACCTATTCAATTTTATTTAAATATAAAACCCATACGAGCATAAAAAATATAACTATGGACTTAGTAGTGTTGTGTATAACGATGGTATTTTAATTGTAATTTGTATTTGCTTAAGGATTTTCATCTGTGGACTGTGATGCACGGATGATGTATCCATGATCCATCATAAGTCTTTATTATCAATGCCAATAGTACACGGACATAAAAAAAACAAACGCTTTATTATAAAATGACTAAAATTAATACGATAATACATTCATCAGTCCGCTCAGAATTTAAAATATCTAATATAAAAAATATATATATTTTTATATCAATATTAAATATTTAAGTAGTCTTACATAATAGGTATATTTAGAAAATTACTCGTATACTGTATAGCCATTTAGGTAGTGTAATAAAATACAATTAGAATATTTTTTATGGATTTTACTACCTATATTATTACCTATATTATTTTATTTAGAGAATATTTTTATTTCGATGGTAGGTATGCTGCCATTGGTCGTTGTATGTAGGTACCTAACCTAACCTAACCTGATGGGCGTAGGTATAAACATTGATTATAATATAGTCAATTATATTATAATCAATGGTATAAATTAAAGGTAAAACAATTATTTTAAAATAAATTTTGTTGATAAAACCTAATGTATATGGTATATCTATCTAGAGTCTAAACTAAAACCCCCTCCGAAAATATTTCCTACCTATGCTATGTCTATGTTGTATGTTAGTTTTTTATTTCTTCGATAATCTTTTGTTACTCAATTCGTTTCGGTGATTGTAAATTTAACCCGAGCTGTGAAACAAAATTACTTATGTAAACTGCATCTATTTTTTTTTTATAGTGTGTTAACATCATCACCGTTTACAAATAAAATTAATAAATGGTATGCATAATATCTTGCATAGGTAAATCATATAATGGATATGAATAGGTATAAATATTACATTTTTGTGGACTACCGTCGTTTGATAGGTACTGTCTTGTTATAAATAATTGTAAAATTAACTTTAATTAACGAAAAGTATTGAAATGTATTTAGGACATAATTAATATAAATAATTGAAGATTACATACCAATTTGCTAATTAATAATTATAAAAATATTAAAGCAAAAGGATGAATAATAAAATATTGTTGATACATATTGGTTGATTGACGTTTCACCGTTTTTATATTTTACCAAACTAATTTCTCATTTATTTATTCATTTCATTTATTTTTTTTCAGAATTCTGAACTTGGTTCGTGGTACCTACCTAGTTCATTTTAGGTATATTAAATAATCTTAATCAAGTTGACAACCTGGGCGCAGTTTATATATTATGACTCCATGTTGTTTTTATCAGCAGATAATAATAAATATTAAATTTGACCTTTTTAATTCTTTATGTTCTTTCGTATTCCTAATTAATTTTGTTGGTTTTGTATTGTGCTATTATACCTACTAATCATCAATTAATCATATTACACCTGCACTATAAGAACACACATTACTGTAGTAAACTATAGTGTAGATTTCACATGTAAATAGTATGTATAGTGTATACATATACATAGTTTTAATATAACATAAAATTGTTTCACAATATTTGTAATAACTAATAATATTATAATTACACCGATAATACAACATTATGATTAATATATAAGTGTGTAAATATTATTGCGATATAATATTAAAACAATAATAATGTATATAATAATAATAATTATATGTATAAAAAAATCAACACTTAATTGTCTATAGGTACTGTAATTAAATACATATATAATAAACATAACGAAGAAATTAAGTCACAAACGCAAACGAATAAATACCATTTAATGAAATTATTTATTTCTTATTTGGGTACAAAGTGCATTCTATATATGTTAGTTGATTGTATTGGTTTGTGGTTATATAATATAAGAGTGTAATAAGTAACGTAAATTAGCTCATAAAAACGACTTCATAATATTCCTAATACATACTTTTTAATTTGTGTCATTAACATTTTTACAACGTTACAATTACAATAACAATATTAATGTTATACTATGCATATTTATGTACTATTGTTATTGACAGTAAAAACAATAAAATATATAATAAATTAATGATTAATACACGCATACATATTACATATAGATTTATGTGTTTATATATAATTAGGAACCAGCTAACTCACAATAATAGTGGTTGCCTATTATATTTAAAAAAAAATGTAATATATTGTGACGGGGGTACGACGTTGATATTTCTCAATTACCTATATTGATATATTTACCTATAATATGTTAGTACCTAATACAGATTATATTCTGCAGGTCTTGGTTGCTCGCGGCTACAACAGAAACTCCATTTGGTTGGTCGTCAATCGAATTTGTTGTACAAAATATCAATGCATTGTACTCATACATGCATAGCACAACAATCGTATAATCATCATTATTATTATGTCTGTAAAAAATATCGCGATCGTCGCGTTTCTAGTGTCGACTGCGGTCATCGTGACGCTGTCAAAGCTGTGCTCGGGCGATGAAGACGACCAGAATCAGATATTTTACGCTATCGCCGATGACGACAATAATATTAGGATTCGACACACGGAAGACGGCAGATTCGTCGGTAAAGCTAGTTACACTCGGAGTTTAAACGTCACAGGGTGAGTGTGAAAAAAAGTAATTTTTTCTCCACATGGTGATATTATATATATGTACTATGCAGGACTGATTGAAATGTTATAACAAATACATTTAAGAAGTATTTATATAATATCTATTCGAGACAAATTTTAGGTAGGTTATAGTTTTATCAATTAGTAAATTATATTAACTCTGAACTCAGATATAAGGGTTTATTTTTTTCATACTTTTCTTAATTTTAAATTTTTAAACACCAGCAAATTATTCTTTGAGGGTTTCAATAACTAAATTTAAATTACTTACAAAACAGTTATTTATTAGGTATTAGGTAGTTTGGTAGTTAATTATTAATAGCTAATTTCTAACGTATTTTTACAGTAGGTAGGTACCTAGATAGTTACTATATGGAATTTGTTTGTTTTCATACTTTTATATATTATTAAAATATTATATAGGTTTGATTTAAATTTAAAATAATCACTGAGATTTAAGCATTTTATTAATAAAAGTCTTATAATTTTAAATTAATTAAAATTATTATGTACTTATCTTTGTATCAATATTGTATACTCGTATCATGTAAATGTTGCAATTCAAAAACATTATTTGTTCATAATAAAATATTATGAAACTACTATTCTTGAGGCCAGTAGGGCCTAGACTCTGGTTGATCACCGTATTGCTTGTGACTTAATCTTCCTTCAGAGTCTCATGTATAGTAAAATTGATTCTCTTTCTCTCCTCCAACTCATTAGCTTTAGAGTTTCTACCTAACCTACCCGTATGGCCGTATCATAACTTCAATCGGTGTAAGAAGAAGCTAGGTCATTTTTGACACCTCCTTTGCCTATTCTAATTAATTATGTTCTCTTAACCCATTTAATTATTGTTTTTTTCTTTTAACTTATATTTTTATCTTGTATCCTTAATCCTTATGTATATTATTGCTTACTGTAAAACTAAATATTATACTATATTTTAAATGGGTTTCGTCATGTTTATAAAAATAAAATAAAATTAGTACCTATCAGACTACGGTCATTATAAGCAGCAACATATTATGTAAAACTAAAAAGATAAGATTTTATTAGCAATCATCTGTTTTTACAACAATTCCAAATATTTTAAATCAAAAATTACTAAATAGTTATAACTACTGACTAATTTTGAGAAAATATTTTCTTGTGGTCCAGTGAAAATGTTTTAAAAACTTTACTCTTTTTCCCCAAAATTAAATTCTTTATTGTATAATATTATGTGGATAATCACTGACTAAAAATACATCTGAAAATTTTAGCTTCTGGAATGGTACGCGTCTGCAAGATATATTTAGACAGGTTATAGGTAGTAAAAATAATGAAAATGTTCGTTTTTCAGATGGGATTACCTAGAAATACTTACATCTATTAAAGTAGATGACGCAACCCAAGCCTATACTGCTGGTTTGTTGGAAGGATACGTCACCGCTGACTTAATTAACATGTATTGGCAAAATATTTTTCAAAACTTCTGTGATGGTCGAGCTGATCTATGCGTAAAACTGGACAAATATTTGCAGACAAATAAAAATTGGATTATGTCTCAAGTGACAGAGAAAAATGAATTGGACGCGTATTGGCATCAAGTTTGTACTATAAAATAATAATATAATTCTTACTACTCCCTATAAGTTACAAGACGTTATCGATTTTTAACGTGGAACACTATAGCTATCACTATATATGTGTACAATGGGTCTCATGTTTAAAGGTTGGCCTCATATACAAGCAACTCGACGGGTTATACGATGGATATAAACTGAATACAAAAGAAGGAATGCAGTCTTTGACATGGGAAAATTTTTTGTGAGCATATATTCTTTTGATTTCTGTCATTGATCTTTATAATTTAATATTTATTATAATGTTTTATTATTTTACTGTGTTTAAAAACGAAATTGTTATCGTTTTGAAGTTGGATGAACATTCAAAAAGATTTATTTAATTTATGCGATGTTTTTAATTCTTCGCACCCTCATAAAAAACAGTTTGGGGCTGGATCGTGTTCAGTTCTTATAAAATTACTACCTGGATCTAAAGAGTTGATCTTTTCTCACGTAACTGAGAATCGGTACCTATACATTTTATTATATTATACTGTTAAATATATAATATGTATTATTATTTTTTTAGATCTTTATGATTACAATAATACAATACCTATAATATTATTAAACGTATATTGTATAGGTACGAAACAATGTTGAGGATACAAAAGCGATATCGTCTTAATTACAAGGAAAGTAAATCGTCGTACCAGCTAGTTTTAGGCCACGACATAACATTTAGTTCATATCCCGGTTGTCTATACTCGATGGACGATTTTTACTTGATTTCTTCAGGTTTAGCAGTCACCGAAACCACTATTTCAGTTTACAATCCACAGCTATGGGCCTATGTTCAGCCAATTGGGCAGGTTAGAAATAAATAATAATTAATTTAGATATTATATGTACAGGGTTTCAGAATTATTATACACTTTACATTTTCAAATCTTCCATTTCTCATGTCACAAATAATAAAATGTATAATGTATTTAATTATTTAATTATTTTAAATACGTTGGTAAAATTCATACTAAAATGTACAAACGCTCGATAACAAAGATAACAAATATATTATTTTTTATTTAAACTGATTCGTAACAATTTGTGATACATCAAATATATAACGACTAAATAATATATAAATATTACAAACCATGCGCAGCTCGAACTACAGTAATTTATTAGATATATGGTTATTATACTTATATAATTATGTAGATAGGTAGATATATAGTATAAAATCACTACTGTTGTAACAAAAAAACGCTTTTATACCTACTGAGTATATCTATAATATATTATCTGAATCTGAAACATACGTAGTATTAGTAGTATTACGTATCAGTTTTATAAATCAAAATTAGTTAGAAAATGTTTATCAGAATTTATATTCTTAATCATATATACAAGTCAGTGGTATCAAGTGATATGAATTCAGGTCAAAACTATTTCCCCTCATTGAAAAAAATATATTACATTATTTTAAATGCCTCTTAAATAAGGTCCCTAATTCCTACTAAATAATAACTTATTCAGCATAACATAAATTTACTAGCTTCATATAAAACTGAATTGTAATAATTAATTTGTTTATTTTCAAGTAAAGTTTATTATACCTACTTATAAACAAAAAATAAGTCAACACTAAAGTAATATTTTTCATCACCTTCCTTAATACATTTCCAAGGTATGCCATTGATACAAGGTGTATTTATTATATACACGAGATTTTTCCAATGATTGATGATAAAATGGATTAATAAATAAGTAAATAATATTAATTTTGATTTGAGTTTCTTTTAAATGTTTTAAACATACCATAGTATACAATTATACATATTATATTAGATTCTGTACGAAGTGATGAATGTATTGATTTTACAATGATGTGTGTTTTTTTGTGTCTATGTACATCATAACTTGTCGAAATAATGCTCCAATTCAAGACTTCAGGGTTGACATACTGGACCTACTATTGTTAAATAATTTAAAAAAAATAAAAAGTATAGATTTTTTTAAGCTTAAATCTGAAATTAATATTTTGAAGCACAAAAAAACATTTTATTGATTTTTAGGGTATAAATTATAACCTATGTCCTATTCAAAAGTATTTATTATAAAATTGTTTCAATTAAATACTATGAATCAATTTATACTAACTTTAGAGGGTCATAAACTTAAAGTTATAAATCAATTTAATATGTATAAAATAAAGGACTCTATTATACTAATGTACTTAGGACAAATTGAAATGTTCAGTTAAAACAAAAATCCTTATATACATAGTGCTGTAGATAAATATCGAAAACCACATGAATAAAAATGCGTTAAAAACTGTACTACCTATTGCCGAATATGTATTATTATAAAATTTACATTATATTCATCAATTTTATGACGAAGATGATGGTTTTCATTCGGGTGATGGTAGCGAATCGTCTTGCATCCGACGGATTGGCCTGGACGAAATTATTTAAGCAACATAACAGTGGCACTTATAACAGTCAATGGCTGGTGATAAATTATTCGCTGTTTCGACCAGGTCGCAAATTACCTCGGAGAGGGTTGCTTTACGTATTGGAACAAATACCCGGACTGGTC
Source organism: Aphis gossypii (assembly GCF_020184175.1). NCBI lineage: Eukaryota > Metazoa > Arthropoda > Insecta > Hemiptera > Aphididae > Aphis > Aphis gossypii. The sequence goes on along the minus strand of NC_065531.1, from coordinate 56,483,877 downwards.
GAGACGTGTGACGTGACTGAACCGTTTACGAACCAGACGTACTGGGCTAGCTACAACGTGCCATTCTTACAGATGATATCCAAAGCCAGCGGTCAAGATGATATGGTGAAGCGATATGGAAATTGGTAAGATGAATGTGTTTTGCAGCAATTGATGTTACGATAACGATGTATAAGTACGTGTTATGTATTAATATTCTCATAATTTTACTATAAAATCTCATCCATACGTATGAGTATTTGGCAAACATACGAGGAAGTGAAGAAATTCATCACAATGTATAATCATAGATTTCCTCTCCTTATTTCCATAATAATATTTTGCTGATTATTCCTTATTAAAAAAAAATTCTTAAACTATAAATCTGTACAAATCAGTAGGTAAAAGTATAAAATGTGCTAATTTGTAAATTGATAATAAAATTGAAAAAATTAGTTTAAACGATTCATGCCTAAATGTAATTTAAATTTAAGCATAATTAAAAACATAAACTTGATAAATACAAATTATAAAAAGATAAAATATAATATATTTTTTAGTTTTAAAATGAGTTATAAAATTTTTAAAGTTTTAATATTTTACATAGCTATAATAACTCACTTGAAAAAATAAAATATCGATAAAAGCCTATGCGATGCCTTAAATAATGTTCTTACCTTTAAGTTTGATAATAAGTAAATTTACTCTAATATTAAAGCTGAAAATTCCGCTGAACGCAAAGTTGTGTTTTACGTTAGTAAGACGGAAACAACACATGCGAGTATGATGTCCTGTTAACTTTATTGGCTGCCATTTTTTATTTTTTCTTATATCAAATAGGTTTTCATACCAAGACACTCCTCGGGCTCGTATATTCGCTAGGGATCATGTCGATGTGACGGACGTGCCGAGTATGCTGCGCCTAATGCGATCTAATGATTTCAGAAATGATCCAGAGTCCAGGTGCGACTCTTGTGTTCCCCCGTATTCGGCTGAAAACGCCATTTCGTCCAGGTAAACAACCACGCTCTTGCATTGAAGCTTAATAATAATTGCAAATTATGCACCTAAGTTATATTCTGTTGGTACATTATGATACGGGGTTTTTTATGACAAATTTTTTCTAATTGCCTACGAAATATTGAATTCCGCTGTTAATTATTTATTATTACAATATAATTAATAATTAATTAAATTAATTAATATTAGACATTTTTAATTAAAGTCCATCTCTCGTCGCTGACTAGCAATTTGGTTTTACTACTACCCTCTTGCGGATGCTCTTGATTTTCCATGTAAACACATTAACTAGAATATATATATTCTTAACCTATGGTAACTACGATTTTCATTAGGGTTGTCTGGTTTTGCAGGAATGATTTAAATGACAAAGACGGAGTGTACCCATTTGAAGCACTTGGCTATTCTAATCGGGGTGCTATAGATGCAAAAGTAACGAGTTACATAACCTTCAAGAGGCTAAAATTTTTGGCTGTTTCCGGGCCAACTTGGGGCACAGGAGGACATCTTGGTGGATTCTGTTGGAGCAAATCACACGCGGCCAACGTTAGCCATGTTGGACTACCTGACTGTTGGAATTTCAAACCTAAATTACATAAGTGGCAGTGGCAAAACTAGAGCTTAAGTCTTAGGAGGAATTATAACCTAGGTTAGATAATTAGGTAAGGTTAACGCTGTAACTGTAAACTACGAATTCATGCTAATGAATAAAGATGAAAAACAGTTTTAAGGTGAGAATGAATAATTTGATTTTTAAGGGATACATGTTTTGTTTTTGGAAGCAGGAAGGGGTATAAACCTGATCACTTTTACTTAATAGGTGATTTAAGATGACTTCGTGATTTAACTGTTTATAACGCGTATCTATATATTTAATAATTTTACGTAAAAGCGTCAACAAGAAATACTGGCAATTAGGAGGTATTTTGGAGTCAAAGAGCTAAGACAGCTGAAACAGATCTAATTATAAAAATTACGCATACAATCATAGAAATTATATTTAAAAAATAAAAAATGTTATAAAAATAGTTATATAGTAGGTAATAATACGAATCAATATTCATGTATATCCACAATAATAACAATGTCATTAAAAAATACATATTGTCATATTTATGGAAAGTGAATTAATTAGTTATACTTCTAACACTATTACCTATAGCCATCTGCACCAAACTATAGTTTTTAATGTGTATATGTATTAGGTATATGCTATACATGTTTTATTTTTTTATTGTTGTATAAATTAAGTTTTTTTCCATCGATAAAGAAATAACAATATGTTATTACATATATTATAACATAAGTAATAATATGTATATTATGTGCCTATAATTTTTAGAATTCCACATTATTATTTTTATTTTTCATAATCTTGTCGTTTTTCAATTATGTTATTGGTGTCTATATTTTATCGAATTTATCATACCTATACAGTATACATATAATAATATATTTTATACATTTATATCGAAATTATATTTGATAAGAAGATGACCTCTCATTTTTTAAAAGTATTTTTAAAATAACTATTTACCTACCAAAAATTATCTACTTAAAATGTGTACAAAGTGTCAAATTGAAACTAAACAAAATAACATTCTAAAGTATTTATCGTAACAAATTTATGATTCCCTTAATTTTTATAAATAAAGTTTGTTATAAAAATTTACAAACTACAATGTTTGTTCACATTTTATATTCCACATTTAAACAATATAAAAAAAATAACAATAATAATTTTATGTAAATTGTAAAAAAAATATATTTTCATTTTTCATATAAAATATAATGTATAATCACTATAATCTTTGTGCATATAAAATATATATTTAAATATATAACTCTCAAACTTAAATGTATAATTAAGGTATGTTTAATTACCTATAATAATTAGTGATCTTGTATTTTAAAATGGCACTTATACAATTATACCGAGTTAGCGCAAATAAAATATTGTGTACATACCAATACTTAATAGTTAATATTTACACAGTTACACAACTGTGTATGATAAATCTAATATTAATTAATTTATAGTTAAGTTTATACTTTAATACTTATATTGTTAAAAAAAGTTTGAAAATTTGGATATTAAAATATGGTCTCATTATTTATTAGTATCAAAAGTACGAGTATAAAATGTTTTTTTTTTCATTAAACTTCTTTTTTTTTTTAATTTAACAGTCATTATTAATAATAATTACTTGTAATTCATTGCACAATGCTAAATAATTGAGTATAATTTAAATTTTATTATATAGTATTAGGTACCTACTTATCGGAATGTTTTTGCTGAATTAACAAATTAATAAAACAATGTATGAGATATATGTACCTATTAGTACCTAGATATGCACTATCAAATAATATTGTGTATATATATTATATATGATTGTATCTGTATGTACGCAACAAATTATAGGGTTATTATAGCTATATTGTTTAAATATTTAAATAGCTTAGGTTTTTGTGCATTAAATAAAAATATATCAAAATTATTTAAAAAACTACAATTTTCTTCACATTTTTTTGAATTTTCAAACATTTTTTCGTTTAATGTTTAAACCGTATTTATTTATAGTTTTTTTTTTTTAACATAAGAATATAAAAATATAAAATTAAGTACTTATTGAAAAATAATATTTTTTCAATTATTTGTTTTATTTTAGAAATAATTTATAGTTACTTTACAATATCATATTTGGTACAATTTATATTTGATCCCAATAGCTTATCTAATAACATTATACTCATTTATATAACTACTAATTTAATTATCGAATGGATCAAAAGTCATTGGTTTATACGAGAGTCGTTAATTTCTAATTTACAACGCATTTGTTTAGTATCAATAGAACAATGTTGTCAATAAGATGTATACTTCTCTCATTGTTGTCCGTTTGGGCGTTACAATGTTCAGCTTTAATAAAAAACCAAACACTGGTAGCGGTGAAAAAGGACAACAATCGAATAACTATTCAGCCTAAACTCTATATCGTTAAGCCCAAAGAGATAATTATCGCCAAAGCTAAATATGTAGACAGGATCAACAGTACTGGGTATGTATACATTGCAGTAGATATTTAATAAAAATTTAAAACGAATTTATTAATTAAAAATGTCTCTGACGAAATTCTTATGAATTCTTTCATAACAATAGTCGAAAATATAATTTACATTTTTTTTTTTTTTGATTTGATAAATTCTTAATAGTTACTAAAGATCTTAGGCTTTTTTTTGTATTCTGTTAAATAAATGTAATATTTATTTATTTTATGGATTTTTGAATTTTTAGGATATTTTAATTTCAATTTAAGCATAATGCTCAGCATTTTTATGCATTTCAACAATAACTATACATTTTTAAATTCTATAAATGCCATTAGTCCATTTCATAATAATATATAATAATAAAAAAGCGGGCAAGTGGGTACCGTTTTGCTGTACATTAGGGGGTGGGGTGGACCTCGGACTAGGGTAGGTTAAATTTGAATGCAATGATAGGTATCATCATATATACGAAAAACGATTCTGAACGAAGATGATTTGTCAGCCTAGGATATAATTTCTAGTGGTTGGTGAAAAAGGTGGTTTATGTTTTAATGGCCTGAATACACCAAAATTTAAGTTCTTTTATAATTATTGTAAGCTAAACTTATGAAAAATCTTGTATTAAATTTTCAACTCTTAGCTACCTATACAAACATTTTTATGAATTATACCTACAAAATAATTTGAAAAATATTCATAATTTTGACGAATTTTCGTCAAAATTTGAACTTCAAATGCTAATAAAAAAAAATTGTGCCTATGTATTCTTATAATTTTTTAATCACTATAAGAATAACTTATTAGGAACTTTGTATTAAATTTTCAAATATTTTGATTGGGCCAAAAACATTTTATTGACACTTCAAAAAAAAAAATTTCGGTTGTCATTAAATAGCTCAAAAAAAAGTCAAAATATTTTGAAAATTAAATCATGTAAAGAAAATGCAAATCTAAATAACTGGTAAGATTTTCAAGTATCTACGACTTATACTTTTTGAATAACAACAAATATTTAAAATCGTTCGAGGATAAATCGTTATCGTTACGCGATTTCGTAAAAATTTAAAATTCAAACGCACTTAAAATTTTTTCTATAATGATGCTTCGAGTTTTCTCTATAGCTACTTGAAGAAAAACCTATGGAAAACTTAGTGTTGTATTTTTAATCCTTAGTTATAAACAAAAAACATTTTATGATTTTTCAACTTCAAAATTACTTGCAAATTTTCGCGTTTTCGACAGATTTCGTAAAAATTTGAACTATAAACGCTTATAAAAAAAATTGTGACTAACGATTTTTAATTTTTTTAGCTACAATAAGAACAACTCATAAGGTACCTTGTATTAAATTTTCAAGTTTTTTTGGTCATCCAAAAATTTTTACCGACACTTCAAAAAAAAATTCAGTTGTTTATAAATAATTCAAAAAAAGTCAAAATTTATTGAAAATTTAACTGTATATAGATAACACTAACATAAACATTTAGTGAAAATTTCAAGTATTTATAGTGATTAGTTTTTGAATTACAACCATATAAAAAAATTGATTCGGTCAAAAACTGGTTTTGCGTAAGAATTCCCGTTTTTCCGTAATTTTTTTTTTTGTTTTTCTCGATTTTTTTGAAAATTGTTAGAAAATGTTTACTTTTTGCATGTATAATGCACCAAGGATATTCACTTTTCCATCGGAAACCACCCCCGAAGTTTGAAATTGAAGCATTATTTCGACTAGTTATGCTGTACACAGACACACAAAAAAAAAACATACATCATTGTAAAATCAATACATTCATCACTTCGTTCAGAATCTAAAATATGCACCAATATCATTACATACATATATAAGTATATATCATAGAATATGTTACTTAAGTCCTAAAGGCCCGTCGTAACGGTCTAAAATAAAGGAATACAACAAAAAAGTCAATATTTTTTAATGTAATTCCATAGAAAAATTCAAAACACTATTTTTCTTGGAATTATTTTTTTTAAAACTATTAAATAGGTACCTAAATATTTTGAAAATTTTTTTTTTTTAAAGTTTATTAAACAAAAAATTTTCCATATCACAGGTGGTTGGTTAGGTTTTTGTTTTTCGAATTTAACTATATAATAACAAACTGAATCAAACTCGATTTGTAATGTCAACTTTTTAATAAAAATCACTAAAAATATCTACTTCATTGTTGAAATTGTAACAAAATTAACGAAACATCCAAAAGATCGAAACACAAACTTTAGTAAATATAATTAACTGTTGGTTATAAAAACTACAACTTAGCTAGTATTATAAATAATGGGGTGCATTTTAAAGTCTAACTTCTGTAAAAATTAAAAATAATTAAATTTTTAAAAATGTGGTATTTACTGAATTTATTTATTAATTTTAATCATAAATATAAATATTTGTAATTAAAAATATGATTAAAATTATAAATTGTTTACTAATCATAACTTTGCCTGACTGCCATGACATAGTTAGAGTATTTTTTCTCGGATTAAAATTATTTTACTACAACAGGTGAACTAAAATGTACAAAAAATATTATTTTCAGATTATTATGATTGTTTAAGGGTGCCTACAGTTTTTTTAAAAATCAAATAAATTTTAAACTGTTCTAAAATCCCTATTGTTCTGTACTTTCGAATAATTTCATTTTCTAAAAATTCACATTAACAGAAATGTCGTGACAAAACCGTAACAAAATTTAACATACCTAGTATATTTAAATTAGGACACTAGATAAAATTTTTAAATTTAAAATATTTCAATAAAATCTATATTTTATATAAATAAGACAAATTAAAAAAAAGTAATTTTATAACTATCATTAATACATATTATAATAATTTCTAAAAAGTTTATAACTTTGTAAAACATTATTTTCATGTAATTTGATGTCATTCCAAAACTTCATCTTTGAAAAAAATATAATTTTTACAAATTTTTATTTTTTTAAATTCTACAATATAATATATATTTATAATTTCATAATTCAAAGTAGAATATTTTTTAGCTAATAACTTTTTTAGGTATTTTAATTCATAGAATTTTGAACGCGTAAAAAAAGTTATAACAGTATTTCAAGTTTATTAATTGATCGTCGAACGGAATTGTAGTGGAACAATATTTTACGAAACTATGCCTCTATAGTCTATACACTTTATAGAATTTTATAGTATAGAATCAGATTGGTTTTAGTAGCATTTTGTTCAATGAAAGTTTATTTTTAATATTTATTTAAAATTAGAGATTGAAGAAATCAGTGATTGTTAAGTAATATTCTTTGTACGTGTAAGTAATACGAGCCCAAATGTGGCATTTGCCATTATTATATCAGCCTTTTGATTTAATCTCAATGGGTACAAAACAAGTCACGATAATAATGAATTTTCATATGAAATTTAGAACAAAAAAAATTTTTTTTAATTTATATTTAACTCGTTTTTTCATTCAGTAGAAAAAAGTAAATTACACTTTTAGAGGAAAAATAAATCACTTACATTATGTGTCTTCAGTCTAGCATATTATGAGAATACTGAGTTTCACTAATATTCCTATAAGTACTGTAATTTATTTCAAGGTTTGGAAAACTCATTTTAACAAAAATAAATTAAAGTACCTACCTATATTTTTATTTTTACATGGTATAATGGGTTCACATTTTGATAAATATTGTTGTAAATTAATTGAAACAAACTTGTAGATGGGGTTATTTAGAGATTAGGACTTCACAAAAAGCTAGAGACGAAGATCAAGCTTATGGTGCCGGGTATTTGGAAGGAACGTTAACCGCTGATCTCATATATAGCCATTGGTTTAACACAGCTAAAGACTATTGCACCGACCGTTCGGAGGTCTGTGAACAATTAAAAGATTACATGACGACCAATAAAGACTGGATTAAATCGAAATCAAATGAGTCCGACCCATACTGGTACCAGGTATTTTACTCTTTTTATTACCGTTCGGTTTTACATTACATTTTACGCGATTATTACAGTACCTATATATAATATTATATAGATCGGACTGTATTACAAACAACTTGATGGGTTGTACGACGGATACATGCGAGGCAAGTCACCCGATACGCCCGACTTGACTTGGGATGATTTATAGTGAGATTATTGTTATTTTCATACGTTATAAATTAAAATATAAGTAGGTAGTAAGACGATGCGAAAGTTTTTCTTAAATCATATTATATTTGTAGAAATATTTTAAAATTATTTCGTTATGTGTGTGTGTGTGTGTGTATTGTTATAGCTGGTTAAACGCTCTCGACGATTTGGGCGACTTATCTATTGCTCTAGATCCATCAGAATCTAGGCACCGTGTCCCTGGAAATGGATCATGTTCGGCCCTTATCAAACTGCTGCCAGGAAACAAAGACATGCTTGTATCGCATGTGACGTGGAGCGGGTAAACACAACGGCACTTATAACTTATAACTGACCATCATAGTTTAATAAAACCGTATTGTTAATTTGTATTAAGGTGTATCTGGAGGATTAGATAATTCAAATGATTTTGGTTTTAATTAACAATACTGTCAAATCTTCTAGATATACAATATACAAATTAAAATCTATACATGATGTTTAACGTAGATATACAAATTGCATAAAACGTATACATATGTTAATGTTATAAGAGTAGGTATAAGACATAATATTTTATCATTGAAAAACCTCTTTCACTCTGCAGATACGAAACAATGTTGAGAATACAGAAAAGGTATAGTCTGCGTTATAGGAAGAGCAAAACGTCCGACAAACTAATACGTGGGTTCGACATGTCGTTCAGTTCGTTCCCGGGTGGTATTCAATCCGGAGATGATTTTTACCTGATATCTTCTGGTTTGACCACTATGGAGACTACTATCGAAAATTATAACAATTCCTTGTGGTCTAACGTGAAACCGGTCGGTCAGGTATATATGTTTATAAATATGTATTATACTATTATGTTATATGTATATCCAAATAATGTTTTATGTCTTAAATCCTTTTTTGAGGCTGTTTTAAAGTTTTGTGGTAAAGAGATACTCATAATTCAGATCGGTAGCTTATCGCTTATTATTAGTAAATCAGTGGCCATTGTGTGCTATATAGGTAAGAAGTTTGCAAGCTCTAATATTGTAAAGTATAAAAATATACCTACTACGAACATAATGTACACATTACTAAGTATACCAATAATTATGAATAGGCGTTTATAATATGGGTAATATAATATAATACCTATTACTATTATGAGTGTTTTTATTTTGCTATCGGAGTTCATTTAGAGTGACTTTGATAATATCTTGCACATCATTTGAAAATAAATTTAAGATGCTTTCCATTATACTATAAACTCTGAATAGGTTATGCTTGCAGTCAAGTAGGTAAAATTACTTTAAATCTTATTTGTTTATTCGTACTATTTATCTGATGTAACTCTCTCTTGTAAGTAGTTTGTACTTTATACCTAAATCTCTCTTGTTTACAATTTGTAATATAATAATATAATATATTTATTTCGAATTACTGAATTAAACTGATATTAATCATTTTAGTACATGCTATAATAATTACTGAATAATTGATGAGAGTTTGAATATTTACAAAAGTACTGAAAACTTATTATGACGTATTGATATTTATAGTTTTAATATAATATTAAATAAAAAAAAAAAAAAATGTTAAGTGTAAAAATGGTTGCTTAAAGTAAATTATAGTAACTACTCTAGTAACTTTCAAGATAAATTTGAAATTGTTTTCAATAATTTTATCAGATAACTTAATTTTTCAGTTGGCAAAATAATTTAAGAAATGTAGACAAAAATAATAAAATAATTAATACTTATGAGGTGTAGGCGGTGTAGCACATTATTAATTTGTTATTATTTATTCACACTAGGAATAAGTAAGGAACTTAATAGTTACTATGTATACAGACGTCATGGAAAATTGCCTATTTTAAACCCCTTAAAATCGTCCAATATCGAATTTCTTTAAATATTCATAATGAGGATACTACATCCGCATTTTTTGTCTTGATCGTATAAATAATGATTTTCGACCTAGAGGGGGACTTAGGGAAGCGTGACAAAATTTTATTTTACATTATCTTCCATAACTTAGAATCACTATATCTTATGTATAATATATAAATAAATATAAACATAATTTAATCGTATTATAGTGAGAGGGAGTGACATTATAAAATAGCGTGAAAGGGGGTATGTACCTCAAAAGGTTGAGAACCCTTATAATAGAGAGTATTGTGTAGTAGATATACGATATTTACAGTGATGATTATAATTTACAACATAGATTTTGGAATTTGTGCGCGCAATGGTCGCGAACCGCCTGGCTACCAATCCAACTGACTGGGTGGACATATTCAAGCTCCACAATAGCGGCACGTACAACAATCAGTGGATGATCGTCAACTACGCTGCCTTCCAACCGGGAAGTCCGTTGCCGTCCAGAGATGTACTTCACGTCCTCGAGCAGATGCCCGGTCATGTGATGCACGATGATTTCACCGGCCATTTAATCAATCAGACGTATTGGGCAAGCTATAATGTGCCATATTTTCCTTTTATATTCAACATTAGTGGAAACAACGATATGGAACAACGTTACGGCTTGTGGTAAATAAAAATTTATGTTATACGTCAACAATATGTTAATACTCAATATAACAAGTATTCAATAAGTTTGTAAGCTTTTAATAATTACTGTATATACATATTTTAATATCTACATGGAGCAACAACAGATAGGACATCACCCTAGCGCGTCCCGTTATCTTTATGGTACTTTTTTAATACATAGCCTCTATGCGTCAACAATAATATTGCTATTAATGTTCATAGGTATATCCCAAGTACGCGATCGTAGTGTTACCGCTGATAATAGGTACATACCTATACTAAAATGGTACCTATAATATTACCTTGTGTTAGTTTTTATTTGCACTATGGTTCAAAATCCATATCTCATACGCAAGTATCTAATATTACTTAAAAATAAAATCTTGGAAGTACAAACAATTCAAGTATACGTAAAAAATTTGATTTAAACTTCTAATTATATAATAGTATCTAAAAAAATTGGGTAATATAAAAAATACTAAATTGAACGAATCTCTAGATTAGATTATGTTAAAATTATGGCATTGCAAAATTAACTCAAAATAAATATAAAATATAAAAATATAAAAATAATAAAATATTATAATAATAATATTATTATTATAGTATACACTCACCCGACATTTTAAACATGTTTATAAGTCAAAATAATTAAATAAATAATAATAACCAAATATTGTTGAGATGTAAGCCAGTTGTAACCTCCTATTATGGTTTATTATGGGTAATTCTAAATGAACTGGGACACATTCGATCTACGTTAAAATAATATGATTTTTTTTTCTTGGTTGCATTTGAAACATAAATAAAGGTCATTTCGGGACGCACTCGGAAAATTATCAACACATAACACTTTTTAACGAGTAAATTTATATTGTGAAATATTTAATATTCTCATTAATTATATCATACCTATTATCGTTTATTAGTCTCAATTGATGTAATGATAATTTACAAACTTATTGAATACTCTGTATAACAATATAATAATTAATAATAGGACAATTATATGTACATAATACATATTATTATGATATGCCTATTTTATTTGCTTGTCATGTATAGAATATTTTTTTGGAATTAAGACCAAACAGATAACTGGGACTAATGGGAATATGACAGTAGAGTATATTATAATGGAACGATAGTATATCGATTCTCTTTCGGTTGTTTAGCAGTGTTGTTTTCAAAAATAATTCATCATTTTTGTGTGTATCTATAATTTGTTATGATCAACGTAATAATAACAAGATATCACCTAATATCAGGCTGTTTTAGTATTTTTTCAAAACCAACTAGTTTAAATTTATTAAATACTTATTATAGGTACTTAAATAGAAATATTGAATCAAAATTCCAAGCAATCATAGATAAATTTTCAAATGGAAAAAAAATCGAAATAATTACTTAAAAAAAATATTTTTCTCTTTTGATTATATAAGAAAATAAGATAAAATTATTCTTAGAGATTAATCTATCATTGCAAAAATTGTTGTTTACTTATGTGAGTATGTGTGTGTCATGTTTGAAACCCCTCATGGTATTTTGAGGTAAATTACAATTTATAATTTACGGTTGCCCTCCCTTATTGACTGAGCTTCAGAAAAACCACTGAGCTATGATTTAAAAATAATAGTAGAAAATGAATTCTATTATCAGTATCAATGTTAACTATTGTTACATATTATACAGGTAGTTTTATAAATATTTTGTAAAAATATTCCAAATGGCGAATACCTAAATTTAGTAGTAAGCATCTTAGCATCTAGCATAGAAGTAATATTACATCAATTTTTATTTTATGTTGAGTCATAGCAGTATAGTATTCTATTTTTGTTACGTATACTTTAATACTAAAATATATATTATATGTATGACACTGGACTCCTGTATAGTGTATATTTTCTTGATTGAGAAACAGAAAATTTAATTTTTAATGATAGTATAATAACATATCAGCACGATTTACGGTTAAAGGTTCTCATACTCGGACTCGCCTCGGGCTCGTATTTTTGCCAGAGATCACACAAAGATTCATTGTAGCAATTGTATGTTGCATCTGATGCGATCCAATAATTTTACACAAGATCCAGAATCCCGGTGCAACTGCAGTCCACCATATTCGGCAGAAAACGCGATATCTGCCAGGTATTTGATGGTTGAATGAAAAAGTTTTACTTCTGTGATTATATAGTTACAAGGCTTTTCGTATAATAATAACGGTTGTGTGAAATTTTTTTTTTGTCAGAAACGATTTGAATCCCGCGAACGGTACGTACCCCATTGAAGCGTTGGGTCATCGGTCGCACGGAGCCACCGATGTTAAAGTTACTTCGAGCCAGCTATTCCAACAGTTGCAATTCAAAGCGGTTTCTGGCCCCACTCAAGGTAGTAACAATAGTTTAGGACCTTTTTGTTGGAGTAAATCGGATTTTAACGATAAAGTCAGTCATCTTGGTCAACCCGACTGTTTTAATTTTAAACCAGTATTACATCAATGGTCTTTATAAAATATGTAAGTATAGATATAACGAGTGGTTGTTATCTATATCTATTAATAAAAAGTTATATATTTTAAATATACTTTATATGAAGTCTTAAAATTGTATAAATAAAATTCTAGGATTAAATATTATAATAGGTATAATGTATGATTTTCAGGTTACTAAATAATTATTTTAATGATAATATTAATATTTTGACAAATGTTCGTATTTTTTTGTTTCCCTGGTTATTTTAAAATGTATTAAGAATTTTAAATATTGACCTACCAAAAATTTCAACTAAATCCAATTTTCTAAAATAATAGACCTCTCTCAAAGTATATTTTTTCAAATAATATAATTTAAATAGGTAATTTAAAATCAATATATATATATTATAGTATACAGACTATACAGAAAACAATTTTGTAAATTTAATTTTCGAACAAATTAAAAATTGTTTTAATCAATTGTAGAGGGAGTTCTACTTCACGGTTAGTGTGTTACACATTATTTTGTACTATATTTTTTTCTAATTCTATGCAACCTCGATATACTTTTTGAATTCCTATACTACATAAACAAGGTATGATATTACATTAATCGATCACGTTTTTCTTTATTATATTATATAATATACCTATTATACATATAATATACTCGAGCCGGATACAACGATGGCGGCAAATGCGGCGCTCGAGTCAACTGCATCCATGCAACTGACTTCGGGACCGGGTCTTGGCCGCCGCGGCCCTCCCGACAACGGCCCGCGGTCAGAAGTTTGCCGGCAACTCGAACGTCATTGGTCGGGCGGCGTTACGTCGACCGCGCCCTGTTGCAAGTCGCGGTGCACCACGCGCGGGTTAAGTAAACAACTATTTATGAAATAATATTATGATGTACTTACACCAGTTTAATGTGTGTTTGTGTGTTATCTTTTTTGCTTACGTGGAAACGATATCTAATCGACGAACAGAATTTATTTGTGCACTACTCACGTAATCAGACTGTTTTTAGAATGGTATTTTAATAGAATGGTGTTTTTTGGTAGGTATACTATTTTTTCCCTAAAAGATCACGAACGTGGATTGACGAAGACGAAAACAACAACAATAACTATTTACTACACTGAAGTTGAGATATTCTATTTATCTATTATTTAAGTATTTTAAGTAGGCACATATTATATTAGTACTTTTAGTCCGAAATTAAAACAAAATTAGTCTTATTTTCTCTTCTCTACTGTATACTGATATGGTTTTTTATATCAGATATTACTACCAGCACATATATATATATATATTATATTTAAATACAAGTATACATACATTAACGTGTGTCAGATGAAGGTTTAATTCATTTTGACTAAATGGCCAAAATTATATTTGCAATATTATCATTTATCACGCATGCCTGCAGGCTGCTTGTTCTGAACGGTGAACCTATCTACATTTGCATCTATTCGAGTAGCAGCGATAGCGTTAGTGCGTTACCTGCTGCAATACTACATATATTTTATCAGCACGCCAAAAGCAGCTGGCACAGCACTTGCAATACATATCGAGCTCAAGGGCTATAGGTAACTGACACCTGTTGTCGGTACCATACTCGGCTATGCCTACTCTTATATGCATAGATTACAATTTTGACTGATTTGCATTTTGGAATATTTTTAAATATAAATAAAATCGACGAAAAAGTATTTAAATGTATTTCCATTGTATGATTTAGTAAATTACTAATACTAATATACAATAATTAGCAATAATACAATTCCCCATTTCTCAACTCAAGTTGCATATTTAGCTTACATAAGGTAGCTTAATCAACTCTGTAACTTATTATAATATCTAATCTATAATATATGTTGGAATTTTCTAATAATAATTATACATATAGGTTAACTGCAGGTATATAGCATTATAGCCATATGGGCAATAAAAATTAATCTTATTTCATGTAATTGTTCACGTTTATAATAATACTTAATACTTTTATAAACACTAGAATAAATAGAAATTATGTACCTATTCATAATAATAATATTTTGATATATAGAATCTAATAAAAAATAAGTTAATTATAACTTCACAAAGTGAGTTATATAATTTAAACATGTTATGTATTAAAAATTTAATGATCTTAGGATAAAGTTAAAAATATTCACTATCGAGGGACGAAAATCCAATTTTTTTTTTACTTAGGTAGATGAAAGTTACAGCTTGCAGAACGTCTTTTCGTCTCGGGTATGATTTTATGTTTCGTCATTAGAAATATTCACTTCTCAACTTCCCGTGTCGTCTTTTTGTTAACTCAAAAATAGATATTAACAATGACTGTATTGATGATATTTTTTCTGCGTGGACATCTATAATTTTTTGTTTTTTGACGTTAATAGTTCAAAAATAAAATTATGTTTTATCTTAGAAATATATGCATATAACAATTAATAGAGTATAATTTTTTATATTTTGTTACGTGTGTCAGTAATATGTATACATTGTATACATAATAAAATATAAATGATTATGGTTTATTTATCGCTATATTTACTGTACCACACAGCGACAGTATACATATTATATTTATGAGATAAAACATATTTTGATTTCATGAAGTATTGACGTCAAAAGATTAAAACAAAAAATTGTATACATATATAATACATATTATACGTACTTAATATAATTATATCGTTACCCACAGTATTTTTGTCGATGAATAATGACATGGAATATGTGTGTGTTATAAGAGTGGTAAAGTTAAAAGGTATCAATCGAGTAGTCTATTTCATATTATTTAATATTTTGCAAAAGTTTTTAATTTTAATAAGAACATAATGTAATAAATAAAATTGAAAATCAATATGCATTATTATTTTTTATATAATTCAAAAACCAATAAAAACCTCGAGACTTAAAGTGATTTATATAACTAACTACATACACACAGTAACGATATAAACGGTAATATAATAATATTAATAAATGCTGTCGTTTGAAATAGTGTTAGAAAAACGTAATACTGCACGTTTCATAAATGTTGATACTTTATACCTACATTATAATCTTTAATGTATAATACGCTCGATACTCGTTTCACACGTACCCACACCTGTACACAAAATCCTTGTTTGGCCTACTCAGATCAGTGAATTTTATTGCCAATCTTTTTTCCACCATAATATAATGCACAGTATTGTGTTCTCGATAGCTCTGAAAATGATAAATAATCAAAATTCAACTATACAAAACTGATGATCATTAATATTATACAAAATGACTATATTAATACATAACATAATATTATCGCAATAAACGTCCTTTAAAAGTTTTGATAATTGATAAGGGTAGCTGTATGCCTGTATGGTGTATAGGTCCATAAAATCTCATAAATTGACAATTTTAGTTTTAGATAAATTTAAAATTAAAGCTGAAGAACGTATACTTAACAGTTTTAAGTGACATTTGGTTGAAAATTCATTTTTTTTTTCATTTATTCCTCGTGAAATTGATTTTGTTTCTAAGCTTTAAATAGTAAGTACTAACAAAATTGATATTTGCTATATTACCTAACCATATCGCCACAATGTATTATAGCCAATAGCCATTTATTATTACATATAAAGGAGAATATTATAATACTATAATAATATCATAAAATTAAAACAAGTGTATGCCCACGTTATCGTTATAATTAATAATTTATTGCGAAGATACTAACTTTTTTTATGATTATCAAACATCAAATGATTGACTTTAACTGCTAAAAAAAATATTTGAAGTATTATAGATTTTAAATTATTTCTATGTATAGAATATAGATATATAATATAAAAAAAAAAAAATGTATATGATAATAATCAAAAAATGAGTTGAGCCATACATATACGTATACGTATATCAATTTGTTGTAATAACAATTGGCATATTATAAAGGAAGTGTTTTAAAACAATAAAATAATTATTTAATTATTAACTATGATGATCTTATATGTATTTGTTTTGTCTTTGAGTGAATGTCAAATGCAATTACCTTCCACATTATTACCTTGAGTGTATTTGATGATTGTGATTATGGCATTATGTTAATATTATACAATGTATAATATACATCCAATATACATATATCTATTGCACATATACCTATTTGTTATTTTATGCATAGCTCATTAAAATAATTCCGTTAACTTGTCAAAGAAATAACACGTAAGTAAAACATACGTTATTATGATTATATTATATATTAAATAGCATACCTATACATACGACTATACGAGTACACCAGCCAGAGTTACTGCACGAAATCAACAGTGTTTGATGTAGGTACTTACAATGTATGATGGTCGACATGTAAATATATAACATCATAATACTAATTATTATGCGGTGGTTGTTCTATCAAACGGATCCAAAATATTGATAAACTGGTATAGGTACGTACTACACCACCTATATCTACTAAAATATTAAATTTTCACTGGTGTTTGCTTGGCAATTTTAAATTTTGAACGGAATGATGTTTGAAATTGATGTGTTTTAGTTAATATTCTGTACATAAAATAAGAGCGTTTCATTGTACAATATGTTAATATAGGTATACAATATAATATTCTAGAATAGCTAATACCTACAACAAACATTTGGTATAATTTAATATTATTATTATATTAAATACGACGTTATAATTATAAAATACACAATCCCAAATATATATATATATATAAATTACAGACTCACCCATAAAAACAGTGTTACGTTGAACAATACTTGAGTTTAAAGTTTAAAGTGTAACAAATATTGATCAATTTAATGATACACGATACATTCAATAGTTATTTTATTCAAACTTATGTTATTATCCAAACAATTTATACGTCACAAATATGGATTTTACTCATTGCTGTTAGTTTGATATAGTTAACTTATATAATATAACCTGTCAAAATAATTATTATTATTTTCTGCATGTTAACAAATTCTTTCATTAATTTATATTTTTCACAAAAGGTACTCCTCTGCAAAATCGTTTTTTTTTTAAATACATGTTTATATAATTTAATAAACCACTTTAATACAATCATTTTATATAGGTATTCAAGCACGTTAAATATATTTAAATAGGTATACCGTATACATGTAAATTAACTGATCAGTCTAGTTATATTTCAGTCTCAGTTTTGATTCTTATAAAATACAAAATGTAGGTTATAATTATTTGAAAGAAATAAGTTCATAAATCATAATTCAAGTATGCTATTAAAACACATACTCGTACATTTTCATCAGCTTTATTCTTTCTAAATGTATATTTGACCATTTTTTTTTTTGCAAATAGTTTTTGTATCATAAGTGTCATTTTGTGCAATTTTGGTTCTAAAAATAATAAAAATTAAAATAGTAAAAATATTCTACAATTATTGTGATTACTGATTAGTTATATTAGTGAATAGTTATTGTTATAGTCATTAGTCACTGTGTTTCATTACGTGTAAATCTCAATCAAATTAGAGCTCATAATAATATTCAATGTTGGTTAAAATTCAAATTTTCTTGATTTTCTACTGTCAGGCATTATTTGTAGCTAACACGTCAAAACAATCTAATATTAGACAACACAATAATATAAGGTTGTTATTTTTAAGTAAATATTGAAATATCTATGAAGATACATGTGTTAACAAAACCTTATTTTTAAAAAAATGTTCAGTTTAAGATCGTTGTTTATAATTAACACTGCCGTTTTAATTATTTTAAAATATGCTCGAAAATTAACAACACGGAACACTTTTTCATTTCTTCTCTGCAGTATATGTTTTTAAACCAAAAATGAGTTAGTTATGTTAGGTAAAAATAATATAATGAAACTGAAAAAGAAATATAATATAAGTAAGTGTATAACCTTGCAGATTATGGCTTCGCGGCTATAAGCATAAAAACGATATTCATATACATGTAATAATATATGGATGGATATTGGATACGTATAAATTATTACTTCTTAGTTTTTACCCCATTATTTAATTAATCATTAACTGAATGATTTCTTTTACATTTTTTTATTTATGAAATACTTTTCTTACGTATTTAATAAAATTTAATATTAATTAAAAAATACTATACTAATTTTGTTTTAATAGTTAGCCGTATTTTTATTTTATTTTTTCCTATGAATTATAATAATAATGAAGCAGTTTCATAAATATTAATTAATTAAAAAAAACTTCCTTATTAGTTATTTAGATAGGTAATATAATATATTATATACTAAAAATAATAAAAATACAAAATCGGTATCATTTAATCTTAGATATGAATTAATATTATTTTTAATAATTATTATTTATTAAGTAATAACATTGATTGTAATTACTAGTGTTTAAAATCAAAAATATTATGGTAAAATTATGTACATATACTGTAAAATAAAATTCAGTTCAACCAATTCTTATATACTGTCCTCTCATTAACTTTTTTATATAGCATATAAATATTTGATAAATAACCATATCTATAAATCCTATTGCTCAATAATTTTTAGTACTAGTATAAATTATAATTAACTAAAATTCCTAGTCCTCCACCTTTCCGTTTTTTTTATCTTTGGTTTATAATATATATTTTTTAATTTTTTAGCAAATAAGTTATTACATTTATTTTTAATTTTCAATTTAGTGATAAAAATAGTGAAGTATTACTTTCAAAAGTAAATAGTCATTAGTAATAAGATGATGGGTGATTTTTTTAATCTTATAGATATTCATATAATTATTAAGCATTAGTAAGAATATAATACAAAATAAACTATTATATAAATACATTATTTATAGAGAGTATATACTATTAGACACTAAGTAAATGATGAAATATTGTTTTACTGTATGTATAAGTCATAAGAACTAATTTCGTTATCTATTCAACGTTATACTACAGCAGGAAAGATTAAATGATGGCTTAGCGCCATGATGTGTGTTTGAATTACACCATAGATATAGAAGGAATATATAGTTATAATTTACTAACTTACTAAGCAAGAAGAAAAAGCCAGATTTTATTTTGTAGTTTTTATCTGTAAATTTGATTTTAATTGTGTGTAAAGTAATTAAAACTATGCATATTTTAAAATCGTACACAACTCTGAACCTTTTTTTTTACAAACTACATAGGTTTTAAGATAAAAAAAAAAAAAATTAAGTATGCACATTACTATAATAGCAACCAGGATTATATACATTGACTGGTTGTTGGGGAGCAGGGAGTGTTCAATCGTTATGCTGCACCATGATATTTTTGGCGCCAGTCTGCAGATAGCAGTGTTGTTATTTTAAATTGAACACGTTGATAAATCGTCAGATTAAAAAAAACAATTTCCATCAAAGTTCGATGCATTACTATATTAGTACAACAAAATTATCCATACTTGTTTTTACTCGTATGAGAAGATATTTTTGTGTCCACATTTGGTATGCTAAAAATAATTTATAATGGTATTCACAGGGAAATATATTTTAATAAGTATAGAATCTCTTAAACAAATCGTAATGCATTAAATAATGATTAAATTTTATTGTATAGGTAGTATAGTCCGTTACCCGTAAGTAATAATAAGAGATTAATATCGTTTAATGCAAAGCCACTTGCCCACAAACATTTCTTTTACTATCCCACATTTAAAATATTATAATTCTTTTTATGTAATTAATGGAATATGGATGTATTTCTACAACTGTTTTTGTAATTTTTAAACGCTTTTAGATTGTGCGTAAAATTAAAATTTCCTGTTGGAACATTTCTCCAAACAAAGTTTTACGGGGAATTTTTAACTTTACACACAGGTAATCTATAAAAGCGTACAAATTATGAAAATAGTCTAGTGTGTTTGTAGAGGAGGAGAAAAAAGAGAAATACATACGTTGCAATATAGTCCGACAGCAATTTTGATTGGAATTAATGTTTTTCTCCTCATCGTGTAGATAGGTATTATTCTTATATAACATTATATTAAATCGTCTAGAATTGTATTAAAATAAGAGTGAATAATATGTATAGTAACATAGTGGACGTACACATCAAAGTGTTATTGATGACTACTGCTGTATAAATGAAGACACTACCACCTTTAGTTTAACTTAAACACCATTTTAACTAACTATAAATTGTATTGATAAATTGCATTATTTCTTAGATCTGTCACGAGGTTAGGTTAACTAAATTGATACAATGCAAAAATGGCTTTATGATTAGAATGAATTTAATTTTTCTATGATACAGAAATCATTTTTTAATTGTTTTATTAAACAACGATATAATAAAAATAATATATTCTATACTCATACTTACAGAATATACGAATATTTGTATAAAAATTGAAATATTGTGAAAAAAGCCAATGTAGGTAATGAATTAATGAATGATCTTAACATTATGTTAAAAGTTTAATAATGTGTCAATTCAATTTATTATAAATGATTATGAAAACGTATAATTTATAAGTGTTTATAGTGTTACTTATACAGCATAATTTATACTGTACTAGTATTTCACAACGAAAATCTTTGAGGAGTTCAAATCTTTTAAAACAATACACATATAGGTTTATACTAGGAACGCTGTACGAACTGGACTACTCAAATTTATTGAAGGGCCAGTTTTACAAACTTAAAAGATTCTGTAGGCAGAATAATTATATTGTATTCGAATGAGTTTCTATGTTTTTTTTAGCTACAATATGGATAATACAGGTTGTCAGTAAATTCTCTTGCCAATATCTGACTTATATGCAATAAAAGACTCTTCCTAATATATGGCCTACTTAAATGATTCGCCCACTACCCGAGACCGTTCGATATACATATGGTAGCTATATAAATATACTGTAATATTGCTAACAAATTTCGTGCTTATATTCAATATGTACGATAGTAATATAATATTTTTCATTTATTTCTATTATTAAACTTATTCTCTAAGGAGATTATGGACCTTATTGAAAATATTTGTGTGGGTGCCCGTAATATGTATACTATGGAACTTTTTCGCTGTACAGCACTTGTACGATAGGTATATTATATTATACATAATATGTACAGTATACAATTTCTACATAAGCCCATTCCATCATACAATTGTATTATATACATAGTATTCGTGTGTATATAGGGCAGTATTACAATAGTTATATAACTTCTATATTAAACATCAATGTGTGTATTACTACTGTTCCAGTACGAAACGTCGACCTAAATCAGCTGACATTTAGTCTTTCGTTAAAATAAAATACACAGGAGTTCGTTACAGCGAAAAGAAACCCTGACGTAGACCATATTATTATAATACTATGTTATACGCGTTTACCCGTATTATAGGCTCGGGTATTATATGGTAGTATATATTATACTAATTTATATTTGACTTTTAAACACATAATATAATATACACATATAGTATATTATACTGTGGTCTGTATTATACTAATACAAAGAAAAGTTAAGGTCCTATTTTTTTTTTCATTTTTCGTGTTATATGCATTTTTAGTACAGTAAATAAATAAACTATCATGCATATGTGCATTGCTTACGTTTTTAACCAATTACCTATTCATATTTTATTAAAATATAATATTATTATTAAACATAACCTAGCTTTGAAAATATGAACCATTAGATTTACAAAATATTAAATATTTTTTAATTTTTGTCTTTAAATTTTTACATAAAAAAATATGTCCATCGTTTAAAGAGAAAATACTGTTAGTAATGACTGTAATAGAGTTTATAAATATTTGATTTGTTTTTAAACATTTTCATATGCCACATTTCTATTAACCATAATAGTAATATAATCTGTAACCTGAAATAACAACCATTAAGAAATAAAAAAATTTTATTTTTATAAGCCAAAACAAAATTCATGTATGAGTTACTTTAAAGCAAACTAAAGCATATTAAAAAATAAGCTAAAGATACGCTTCCATTTAATTGATTCTATATTTATAGGAGTTTATATTTAATACAATTTCATATTTAAACTATAAATTAAGTGCCTAATCATAACAATATTCATATTTAATTATAATTCAAAAATATTATTCGGAGGGACATACAACTTTTATGTACTATATTATATTTCATATACACATTGATATTTTCAAATCCAATACAATACAAAATTATTTCAACCTAGTATATTACCGAAAAATCAAAATACCTAATCAAAAAACTTAATATAACATCTACTCAGTGATTATAGACCCTCTCCGCTCAGAATCGTTTTTCATATTAAATAATGTATATCATTGAATTTAAATGTATTTAACACATCCATTAGTGACTCACTCGACACCTATCGTAAAGCAAGGTAGTACCCACTTGCTCACCTTTGTATGTATAATGTATGTATTTTTATATGTTATATAGCCTATAGGTAAATCATATAATAATAAAAAAAGTTCTTGGATATTCTAGATGTATAATCATTTGCTCAAATTTAAAATAGTTAGTATACTTAGTATTAACTATTAAGTAATAGTACCATTAGTACCTATATATTATTTTTAGAAAATATTATGATTTATGATTTATGAGGGGGTTGTCATTCTAAAAAAATTGGAACATTTAATCCTATGTCCGAGACTCCGAGATCGAATCGAATAGAAATAAATTCAAATGAAATAAATACCTAATACAATATAATATAGTATAATGCCGATCTTTTGTACCTCTGCGGAGGCCGACGTCTAGACACTATACCAACAATACGTCGGTTTATACATACAATATTATGCTTATAGTCATATATATGAACGGTTTAATCAGCAAATATATATATATATATATATATAAAGTATAATATTATTAGAATAAACTATAAAATAAAATTATATAAGATTCGAATGTCTTCCGCGCGAATGGTTGACTACGTTATACTATAATAATAGTAAATACAAAAAACCTAACAATAGGTACTTTTGAGCTCATATAATATATATTATACTAAAATAATTAAAATTATAGTAAGCACTATTCAGTAGTTAATCATAGACAAAAAAGAAAATTACGATTTCTTTTAGCACGTGTCTTTGGCGCGTGTAGCTCATCATAAAAATTTTACACGACCGGGTCAATTGGTATACGTTTGTAATATAACTCTTACTCACGTTTTACTTTTTTACTTCTGACTTTGCACAAAATTTTAATAGTATTAGGTATGATGTGAAAAAAATATTATTTAAAGTTGATTAGTATGGTAAATGTGAAATTTACACGTGTGGATATACTACATTTATTTCATATTATTATAGTATTTTATAATATTGATATATATGTAATTGTAATATAAATTATAATTAAATATAATCGTATCACTATAGATGTATTTTATCGAAAGTTCAACTACCTATACTTACATTTAAAAATCTAATAACTCGGTTTAAAGCTAAAAATTTAAATTAATATATTTATATTTCAGCAAATATTTAAAATGTGACATAAATTAATTCATTATTTGTCTTATAATTAAATATTTAAACAAAAATAAGTAGCTGTAACTAAAAGTGTTTAACTTTTCACTTACAAAACAATATTTTTAGGCAAATATATGCCTAGGTTTTAGAATTCTATGGACCAACAATCTTGAAAATTTAACACCAAGTATCTCATAAGATGTTATAGATTTTTAAAAATATTAAAGAGACATTGGTAGATTTTTATTTATAAGCATCAAACAACACAAAGTTGAAATTTTGATAACATACGTCAAAACCAAAAAAAAAAAATTGCAAATCATTCTATAGCTAAAAATTTATAATATATATATATGTTCAATTCTTATACTTAAGTATTGAACATTTAGCACAAAGATTCTCATAAGCGTAATTCATACGATAACCAAACAATTTCAAAAATATATTAATCTAAAATTTAAATAATTTTTATTACACAATCTGTTCAAATAAGTAGTAAAATATAAATGAATGTATAATGAGAGAAAATAAAGACATGTTAAAATGAAAAAGCCTCCCAGTGAAATAACTTAAAAGGTCAAAAATATATATTTACATTTTTTTAATGCATATTTTTAGTTCAGATTTAGATAAAATTATATATTTAAACGAAGAATATTACTTTAAGTTATTTGTTGTAATTTAAAAATATTATTCGTGGGCACTTAAAGTTTTAAAATATTTTATTATTTTTTATACACGCGCAATAATATTTTAAAATCCAATGTTTTCAGCAAAAATTAATTCAACCTACCGTATTAGTGTATTACTAATCTTAAAATAAATTTTACTCTTATAATAGTATAAAGCAAGTATAAGCAATATAATACCTATCATAAATATGTATACAACATCTATATATTTGTATTATATTAATGACCGTTTGGACTGTAATATTATAATAAATTATCCATGTATAATATAATAATATGTATTTCATTAAATATTTTTAACTCTTAGCTATGTAAAACAACATAACATTTATAAAATAATTGATGTGAATAAAATTATTAACCTGTTAATATTTAAAACTAATAAGATAAATACATTTTTATTTGATTTGAAAATTAATAATTTACACTATAACCTAATTAAATAATTAATCTTTGTTTATTGTAGTTTATTTGATTTGAGTATCATATTTATTCGTTAAAATTCCATTCAAACGTACCCACTTATATTGATCAATAAAGTTCAATATATTATTAAGTACTTTCATACATATTATTATTAATCACATGTGTTACGTGTGGTTATTATTATATCAATTCAACACTGTTATAAATTATAATATCTTACTATACATCACTTGTACGATATTTCACACATTAATTTAAAAACTGAGGATATACTATTATTTAGACGTAAGACTGTGAAGTCATTAATATTATATATTTTATAGTACCTATTACTATTTAGTATTTATGTTGCAGCTGTTTCGTTAAATGGTCCTTAACTCGCTGTAGCAACTGGTCGCAATTTATTTTATACATTTTTTTACTAACAGATGACATAAAACACATGGTTTAGTAAGCATAAAAATATAAAACATAATCAACCTCACCGTATCATTGTGTATTAATAGCACGTGTATATGCCAATTTATGTATATTGAAAATGTACTAATAATATGAATTGCATTATTGTTAAATTACGAATGATGATTGTATAGTTTAAACCTTTAAACCAACCGGCTTGTAATACGAGTTATATTACTTCTCAGTTCTCACTTAATATTTACTAATATATTTTAATAAGATAAACAATAAAATTATAACAAGACAATCGTAATAAAAGAAAATTATTTTGTCATGAAAGAGGACGTCAACTACTGTCTGATAAAATGATATTTAAAATATAGAGCAATATTATTTCAATTTTAAAAATCACATCACTACTGCAGAACCATATAATTAATTTTTATCCGAATAACGAAACTCTATTTGTTTAAAACTAGTCGGTCCAATTTTCGTAAAAACGGCCATGTATAATAAATCAATGATTTTATTTACTATTATAACAGCTTATTTTTTATCGATTTTTCCCGAAAATATATATTATCATTAAATTTCAAAATTAACAAATCTTTTTCCAATATCTGTTTCAACTATATTTATTTCATAATAATGGAAAGTTATAATTTTCAATAAATATTGAGGTATATACCTAAATAAGTTCCCAATTGATGAAAATTGAAAATATACGAAATTCCGAACATTGAGTATTAACTTCTATAAGTATTTGCAAAAATAAAAAAATAAACTGTAGGTAGGTATATTTATTATCGTTTTATTAAAACAGAAAACAATTTAACAACATTCAAGAATTAAGGTAATACTGATTATCTAGCACAATAATGGCATTAAGACTTAAGAGGATATTAGTGCACTATTTTTTTTCTCAAACCTTGTGCTGTTAGCTTTAATATTTGAGTGAATTGACCTATTAACAAACTTAAAGTTAAGAATATTATCTGTGTTCGTACGTTGGTTTTACTACGATATACTTCAATTTTAATGGTAGAAATGAGCATTTTTAAATTGTCATTTTACATATTCATAACTAGCATAAAGATTGGAATATCGGAAAAGTTAAACGTAAAAAAAATAGATAATGTTCGTGAATTTAAGTTTGATATAGGTGAATTCAATTTAATTCTAAAACTTAAAATACAAAGTTGCTTCTTATGATCGAAAAATCGCCTTGTCGGTCGTCGTAGGTCAAAGAGAAAATTCAAAATAGTAAGGTAACATCCTATTAATACTGTTAAGAAAATAAGAAGATATACCTACACGAGTATATATGTATAAATAGAATATTTTAATAAAATTCGATGACTACTTTGTAAGATTTTTACAGTCAAATTATATATTTGTATAAATATTAAATAAGTACGCGATCATTGTGTTTAGGCATAAAACAAACAAACAATTTATAATATAAACAATCAAAAATTATATATTATATTATGTACAGTGTACACTGTACACTATAGTCAATAATATTAAACACTCGTAACTATGTTAACATTTTTCTTATTAAAATATTAATTAATATACTTTCATTGTTTCGTGAATATTATCATTATTATTAATTGTCATATCGTTAATCTTCTTTTAATAAATATCTCATTTATTGCATGTTGTATTATGCTGAATTATTAATTAGGAATTTGTTATATGAATAAATATCACGTATTTTCAGTCTAAACTTCCTTTGATGTTTTCGATGCACTTTTAAAATTGAAAACTTTAATTTTCTTTAAAAATGTTGTGTTAAAACCACTACTTCAATGTTTAAGGTACTAAATGATAAAATATAAATTTTACCTACTTTATATAATATTTATTTTATGGTTATTTTACTTGTAAATTCTTCCTTACTTACTTATGAAAATAAAATCATAGAATATGATACATCATGGCGTTAACAAAAAATAGCAAGTACACCACATGCCTACCTAAATAAAAATTATAATTAAATATTTCTTATTACAAAGAAATTATTCATACAATGAATATTACGAACTTTATCCGCTTAATCAATGACATAATGGTAATTAGTCGTTCAAGTTAAGTTAGCTTGAATCTGTTTTTACTATACATAATGTACATATATATTTACACCTATTGCACTTGTATAGAGTGTGTGAATGTATGGTGTATACATAACGTTTTCACACGTGCGTGTACATCGTATAATGTGTTGTATACATTATTTATTATATTATAATACATACAATTGCGTTGTCTTTAATTATTAATTACTTATAACAGTTATAACAATAGTTTTACAAGTATGATAAAGTTTGTTTATAAACGGTTGAAAACCTGTAATACTACTTAATCTCAGCATTTAAAGCGTATTTAACTACATTATCTCAACTTAACAAAGGATCTTAATAAAAAAAATTAGTATTGATTACCTAATTTGAAAATCATCGTATTGTAAAATGTATAATTTCATCCTACATAATTATCTTAAATGTTATGAGTAAAATAAAAAAAATTAACATAATAAATATTTAATCGTAATTTTTTTTTATCGTAGTATGAAAAAACATAATGAAAAATCCCCATTCGGTATCATAGCTTTAAATGCAAGTGGCCTATAGTATCTCTCCATAGAACTTCAAGTGCTATATAATTATTGATAATTAATTTGAAGTATACGCATATATAATATATATGTATATATACATGTATATTATAATATACGAAATAATAGTAGACAATAACTATCAATATTTTAACTGAATTAAGTACGATTGTCATAAATTTTCTTAATGTAATACAGTACCCCTGTATTAATTGACCACCTATATTTTAAATACACAAAATAAGAGAGATATTTCCCTTTTAATTAATTCCAACTTAAGTATAAAATATAACATGGTTACGCATTTTAGACATTGGACATAATATTCAAATAACGGAGTATCTAAGTTTTATTACAATGCGATAGTATAACTGTAAACATATACCAGCGATGAAGGTCCAGAGTTGGTGCGGTTTTTTTTTTTTGGCATTTTTGAACTACCTTCAAAAAAACCAGAAAACTAAAAAAATTTACATTTGAGCACACTAAAAATACTGGATTATTGAAAATATAACTAAATATTAAACAAATATTTATTTGTATTTTTGTATCGGTTATCTGAAGTGGAAATGCTAGTTAAACAATGATATTACGGATTACGTGAATTACGATGTAAGATTTGTATCGAATACGGAAAAACTAAAATATTTAAAATTTAAACGGCGGTTTATTGATTTATATCGGTATTAACCATAGTATTATAATACCTACTGTCAACCCTAGTATTAACTAAAAAACTTTATGCGTAACTATATTTATATAATATCAGCGATCGGCTTCTTTTTTTTTTAATCGGAGTAAACACTTTTTCTGTACATAATATGTCGAATTTATGGGGTGAGAGGATAGTTTTTTTTTTTTGAAAATGTTAATTCAGTTGTGATCACATCCTTTTTAAATTCATATCACACATTTCCATTATTAAATTACAGAACACTATAAAACAACCAAAAAGAGTTGTGCTATTTTTATTTAAGTCTGCACTGACCACAGTTAGAGTATTACTGTATTGATTATGAAATAAAGTTATGTAATGAATAGTGCAATAAATGTATTATAATCATATAATATTATAGTATTCTACAAATATTATTAAATACACTCGATATTATCTACCTACTATTGTATTATATTTGGCATTATGTAATAAACTTATATTCAGACGAGCATATTCGGGTTCTAATGGAGACCACTAAATATAATAATTGGATGGCACACACAGTACAGCTGGTGGTCAAACACGCTGCAGGGGTTCGAAACATGGACGTACGCGTACACCCCTCACATAGTTATCGTATTGTATACGTGCACGTGGATACACACTGTCTTGCATCGACACTATATTC
This sequence comes from Aphis gossypii, assembly GCF_020184175.1. Taxonomy (NCBI): domain Eukaryota; kingdom Metazoa; phylum Arthropoda; class Insecta; order Hemiptera; family Aphididae; genus Aphis; species Aphis gossypii. Next base: position 56,453,748 of record NC_065531.1, on the reverse strand, counting down.
AACTGTATATAACTACACTCGGATATCGCGCGTACAATAATATACTCGACAGCGTATATTTACAATATAACTTACCTATACTAACGTATGCTGCATTGTATACGTCTATATGTGTATAATGTATGTAACAAACCGTATACTCGAAGGGTGATTTTAGGGGTTAAACCTTCCAAACCTGTTAAAAAATGCATATATATATATATTACTACTAAAGTAATAATTTATATTGTATTAGATAATATCATACATTATATCGAAAACAAATTTAATACCTCACCAAAATTTGTATAAATAACGGTTGTGGTAGTCGCGGAACTATTATAGCTGTTATATACATAACAAGTTTGCATGTGTTTAACTATTCACTCCTGTATATAATAATATTATACACTCGTCGTCCGAGTATTATACACACACATGATATCATGACGATCACGCGTAACATAGAAAACAGGATTAATTCTCCGACACCTCGTCTGCAGTGAGTATTCTATAAAATTATGTAGGTGAGTATAAATTAAATTTTATATAAGCGTGCGTGTCTTTAAAAATCCATTGACACAATGATAACCCGGGGGGCAAAATTGGTTTTACACGTGCTGCACCTATATATACATATAGTCATATACATGTACCTATACCATGGTGTGTGGTACACGCACATGTGATATCAAGACGAGACTATTGTATAGGTAATATGCAATTGTACCTATAGTATATTACAATATATAATGTTCATATAGTTCAATAGGCGAACCCGAACGCACATGGAGCTAGTATATATAGATTGATTGACCTAGAGAAGTGATCGTTAGTGTGTATGTGTGTGTTGTACTCTTCATACAGCACACACACACACACTCGCACATACAAGGCGATATATTCGATTCTCTCTTAGTCACGTGTATGGAAATGTCTTATATATATTAATAGACGTACGAGCGATACACAAAAAGCGTACACACGCGCTTGCGCGAGATACGGGTTCACAGGGGTTCATCCCGGTAGGTCGTTCAACCCGACACAACACGGACGTTTCCGCACCAAGAAAACACTATAAGACAGAGTTCAGTCGTCGTCGTCGCCCTCTTGTAAGGGTATTAGCGTGATCGGATCATTGGGGCCGTGAGAATTTGACGACCATGATGGATACTATGCTGTCACAGTGCCTCGACTATGGCGATAGTCTCAAGGGTGCCAAGTATATGCTCGATAGCTCCAACTCTCACAGCTAGGTTAACTAGTGGAATTGGTACCGGGCCGATTGGTTTGTATATTCAAACAAAATATATAATTACGGTTATAAAACTGACATGTATATGCGTGGTCCAATTGTTTTTTTGATACCTATATAATTTATATACCTATCAGCTATCAAACCGATTATTTTGACTGGATCACATAATATAAAATACGCTTGCACCCCTGTCCATAAATACCAAGCAACGGAATTGACGCAGTGTTCCTATATACGTTACTACGAGGTGGTGGCGTATGTCCCGATAAGCGTAGGACGTCGTGGACAAATAAAATGATGAGCTGTAATATCCTAAATAGCATGCTGCTGCCGTTGCGGACCGCGATCGACTTGAAACGTTACTATGGAATAAAAGGACAGCACCTATCGAGAAGGGTATAAATATACAATGGCGTGACGACTGACAATTATAATAATAATAATAATAAAAAACAATAATATATAATTATTAATCGCGTGATCGCCATTTTGGTCACCATTGACCGCGCGCGTAACCCTATATAGAGGGGTCCCGTCTGCTGCGGTCCAGACACAGTCAGCGATGGCGGCGGTGGCGACGACGGCGCGGCGGCTTGCGAGCGCGCAGCCAGGCCTCTCTCTCCTCAGTCGTCCGAACACCAGCTAAGCAGCACCGACTCCTCCGACCGGCTGCCCACCCGGTTGCCCGCGTACGGACTTCACGCACACGCTCGCTGTGCCGCGCGTCGTCGTCGTCTTCCGTCCGCATATTCTTCGTATCTATTTTTATGTTTCCATTGCTCTCTTCACCGACATCGATACACAACGCAACGCATAGTATTATAATTTGTGTTTGATACATAATTTCCATTAATGTTAAATACCTATCGCAGGTACCACCAAACATATATACATATATAGAAGTGTACAACCCTTGGTGGGTTGTATAGGTATTTCCTATTCGTTTCGGTTTCATTTCTTTTTCCTCGTCGCCCAAATACGTTTTGAATGAAGAACGCACGTCAAGACAGTATATCTCATTACCAGAGATTTCTCGAAGTCACAGGTAAATGCTACAAAATACAAATACCTATATGGCTTTATGCAATAATACAATAGATATTAAATATCACAAATACATATATAATATAAATGTACAATTTTATTATAAGTACTTATGCCGGGTTAAATGAAAAGTGTATGAATTTATTTTAATTGTTCACTAAAATTTAATGGAACAATCGTAGACTGCTAAATAACGTATATTAGCTCACTATATTGATTCATTAAATGTTTAGTGATTGTTCATATAACAAGGCAATAATACGCAGGTATAATGCGATTATCGTACCGCACTACCGGTAAACCTATTATATATATATTAGGTACATGTAGTTTACTATGTATAGTCATATTTCAGTTGTAGACTGTAGTACTTATATATTATGTAGATAATTTGACAATTCTCGACGAATTGAAACGTTGAAGAAGCTGTGATGAGGTGGTAAAATCTCGCACGTGCAGTATCATATAGTGTAATATATATATATCATCGTAATATTATAATGAGTGTATAGGTAATATGTAGTGTATTGTGTACGCGATAACAGCTGGTCGAGAAATTAGGTTTTTAGAGCGCGCATACTCACACACATACACATGATACGCTTATATTTGCACACACGAATCTCCGCTGTCCTCGGTACGACCAGTGTTAAAAAAAAATTTGCCAAAACGCGTATCACACACGTGGCCGTTGCGGTTGGTCGGACACGGACGGTTCACCGATTTTGGGCTGCAAAAAAGTTTCATTATTATACTCGTATGTTTTATTATTATTATTCCTGCACAAGGTTCGCACGATGGGTATCAGGCGTGTATTATATATGCCCATGTCATTATTACAATACCTAATACCTATATATAGGTAGAATATGGTATGTTTAATATATATACAAATATAGTCGTGTAGGAACCTTAAATTTCATTGTGCGGATTGTAGTTTATATTATATGTGTTAAACGCCACCAACATTCAGGTAGTTGATGTGAAATTCGTGATCAGAAATATGATTTGAGATTGGTTCAGTGATAGTATATATATTTGGTTTAATTGAGACCGACGACGAGTGTTCTAATTTTCATATGACGAGAATAATATTCATGAACGCATTACGATTGATAACGATTGAAAGAAGGTATTCAAGGTAGGTCCCCGTATATCCGTGGTTTTAGACACCTATATCGCCTAACAAGAAAGTTGTAGAAAATATATTCATATAATGTTCATGTAAATTAAATGTAAACAGAAATAACTAAAAAGATTGCAAATTTTTTTTCTATTTAACAACAATAACTGACTATATTATTATGGAATCAAAAATAACATTATCGTAGATAAAAATAATACCAATTCGATTATAAGATATCTGCACATAAATAATATAGGTAGATAGAAAATGATAATAATAATTAATAAGAAATTGCATGTACGGCTTACATATTTATAATAATAATATTTATACGAATAATTAAATATTAGAAATTTTCTTCCACGTTAGTTTAAAATTATTATTATATAATTTATTATGAAAATAGCAGATTTAGGTACATACAATTATAGATATATGTACATAATTTTACATAAATATACTGTTACGTCAAATATGGTAGGTAATTTAATACAATTTACCATACACATTTTGTAGAACTTCTTTCAATATCATTATTTAATTCGTTCTTCATATAGAAAAATATAATCAGATATTATTGTACGAATATTTACTTTAGTTCTAAAATTAAAGTATAATTGTTCATTATAAATTGCAATAGTAATTAATTCAAATTTTCTATAACATAAATTGTTTTCTGTATTAGTCTACCTGACCTAAAGCATCATTACTAAATTATTATTATTATTTGTTATGATTATTATTATACATATTTATATATAATATATATATAATTTATTACCTATGTATAATATTCTGTACTTAAAGCCTTCCAGACATAAACTCAAATAAATAATAAAATATATATACATTTATATTAGGTATATTAGTTATAATATAACATATACAAAGAAATCTATAACTATAAAATAAATTCCTATCTAAAAAACTAAATTTATTTTAAAGATTTCTCATATAAAAAATACATTTATCTAATTTTGAACAACTAGATTGGGTATTATTTTTTCATAAAAAACTTAGTCAATACGTATTTAAGTACCTACTAATAATAGATTAAATGTAACTTATCGATCAGAGATAATTTAACTATTTTTAAATTCTGACGACGAAAAATATTAAAAAAAAAAAATAATAACGGACACTTATACATCCACAATATAGTGTTGTCATCATCAGTACCGAAACAAAGATAAATGCCTTGTGTTATTCATTTGATAGTTATATTGCCAAAAATATTGCTGTACTTGTATTTTTTTAAAATTTTTTTCATGACTACGATTTTAATACATTATTTTTATTATTCGTGAACAACTAAGTTTTCAAGCGTGTTCAAACAAAATCTAGACAGTGTGTTTTATAATAATAATAATAAATAAAATACAGTATATTATATTATTTATATTTAATAAATTTTATGATTCCAATGAAATTAGCTACATACATTATAGTACACACCGATTAGTGATGACTGAAAACTTTAAATTTACTATAAAATAACATTAACATGCGAGAACTTTTGTATCAATTGATTTTAACTTAAGTTAGTATATTTTTAAATATGCAGCATCATTAGAAATTAAAATAATAGATAATGAAAATAATAAGTATCTATTATTTATCAATAGTATTTTTTTTTTATGTAGGTATATATATATATAAACATTATAAACATCACTATTGATATTTTACATCAGCGTCTTTAATAAGTGAAACGTACAATAGTATAAATGTATTATGTGATTTTATGCAAGAAATTTATAATATTTTTTTAATAAGCAAATAGATTTCAATATTTTTTGATCCTTTCTCTCGATTCGTTCTGCAGAAATTCTATGGTTCTTCAGCTTCTATCCTTTTACAATATTTTTACTTTCAACCTAGATAGCTAATTATAATTGTAACATAATATTATATTATATTCCAACTATTCTTACATTTACATATTTTTATATAAAACCATTAATATAAATAACAGTGATAGAAAAAACATTATTATTTATTATGCAACTTATTAAAATTTTAATCATAATGTAAAACAATTGTTCTATAAATATAAAGCACTTTTTATTATTTTTACCACAAAGGGTGAAGTATCAAAATTTTTTTTCTGAAATATAAATAACATTGTAAAATTTGTCAATCTAAACTTTACAAAATGTTATAGGTAATAATAATGTTTACAATAAATTAGTAAAATAATTAGCAAGCCGGTGAAGTTGCCAGAATTAATTTTTGGCACTGCAACACAATTATACCTACTCGTTTTTTAACTGCAAAAACCGCAACACAATTTCGCTCAATGAAATGTAAATGTCGTCCTTTTAAATAATTTTTGTTTCAAAATATTACATGCTTAGTATTGATAACAAAAGTAAATTATTTAATTTGTTAAAAATTGTTTCATAATATTATATTATGACATTAGTACACTCAATACACTACCTATTTAAAAACATTAGTACATAAAACGCTTATATACGCTTATAATTCATATTAAATAACCAGTTAGAATGTTATATCTAGTTTACAGGATATCGCTATATTATCAGTCTTGAAAATGTATCTTTTTTTTATAAATATTAAGAAAATATTAATGTTTTATATGCCATACATTAATATTTTTAAATAGTGTAACTATTGGAAAATTATTGAAAGGATGACACCTATATTAATTTATGAAGCGCAATCATGTTTTATTCAATATTTTATTTAAAAAGATAAAACGGGAATATTAGTGTTACAGTCTATTTTGGCACGTGCAATATATATATTGGACAAAAATGCTTCTTCTATCTTTAAACTATAATTATAAACATTTTCAATATAATTTAGAGTACAAGTAAGAAACAAAATATGGTCAAGTGGCCGACCGGTAACTACATTAATCAATACCTATTGTTTTATTTAATAAATTTAATTTGGTTGAAATAAATTATGTAAATATTCTTTTTCAATAATTACCTACTATCATAGTTAAACTGTGTTAATAAATTGTATTGAAGTCAGTCATATATTTAAATTTAATTTTGTGTTGTTAAACAAACTGAAATAACCATTTTAGCATGAACTATTGGTAATTCGTAAATAAACTATCATTGTAATAAAATATAATAGAACGATGTTTATACTAAAGCCATTTTTAATAAAATACCATACAAATAGCCTTTACAAATAATAAACTACATTTTCATATGTGTCTAGCACATTAAAATTATACTTACAACCTTAAAAACATACACTGTGTAACAGTTAGTTCTTAAACGTACAGATGTGTGTTAATTATAAATTGAAGTAAAACAAATAAAAATATACATTATTTTGACTATCAAGAAATTATTGTTTCCTCTTAAAGCAATTTAGAAGTGCATATTATGAAAAAATCAAAAAATACATAGCGTTTTAAAATAATATTTTTATGTGCCTATAGCACAGTTGAAATCAATATATAGGCATGGCCTAAAAAAAATCGCATGCAAATACAGATAATTGCACTCGCATGATAAATTCAACATTTTTCGAATAGGGTGGTCTCGTTGTCAGTCGTGGCATACTGGCACCATAAAATAACAAGATCAAAAAAAAAAAAAAACCGTGTAGGTACGACCACCCACTTTAAAGATTTATCAAAATAACACGATAAGTGTAAAATCTTCTACATAATTCATCTATTTTAATTAATTATTTTTTGTTAAATATAATGCTGGAACAGACATTAATGTATTAATCGTATGTGATTTGAATCAAATATGTAGGTACTATACATTTAAAGAAAGACGTTTAATAAACATTAGTACCTACGCTATAATGACATACACAAATAATAAAATAACTTATTGATAAAATATTTTCTACTACCATAATAACTACCTACTAAAATTTTAAATGCTAAATTTGACTTTTCTTAAACGATCGTAAAACACGCATATTATTATTGTTCTGATTTCTTTGTGTTATATATAATGTAATAGTATACTATGGCTTAGAGTTGATATATAGTGATATATTGTTGTTTGAAAAATCTAATCTACTCTATAAGATTAATTTTAATATTTATGTACTCATATTAAAGCTACATATTAAAATATTAAACTATACATAATTATTATCCGTATATTATATGATACATCATACGTAATGTGTATTGTGTTATATTATATACTCATATCAATTACATACGAAATATTTTGTCGATTTTGTACTCCTATATAATATAACATTGAATTATATAAAACATTATCATCATAATGAATTGATGAAGTGATAAAATACTAAATTTTTCAACTTTGAAGGTGGTTATGGATAGGAAATTGGATCTAATTTGATTAATTAGTATTTTTTTATAATCGTGAAAAATTAAAAATAAATTAAGGAAAAACAGGAATTTTTACGCATATCTAATTTTTAAACTAATTAGTTTTGATTTTTTATTATGTAATTCGAAAACAAATAACTCTAGATACTTAAAATTTTGGGTAAATGTCTGTATAACCTGCATTTTCTATCAAAGATAAAGTTATTAAAATATTTTAACTTTTTAAAAGCATCATACATTTTATATATATTTTTTTAAATTTGTTTTATAATTATCGACTAAAAATTATTCACGAGGTACTCCTATAGAAATACTTGAACATTTATTACAAAGTTCTACATAACTTGTCAATTTTCTCAATTAAAAAAATATAGAAAAATCTATAGTCCCACTATGTTTTGTTAAAATCATTTAAAGTTATAGAATTGCAAAAATTAGAAAACTTTTTTTGTAGTTAGAAATTTATAAAAAAAAATTTATTTACCTAAGATTTGAAATTTTAATACAAGATTTCTTTACACCTTTTTCGACCTAGCTATTTATAAAAAAAAAGTTGTACCGGAAAGTTAAATTTATTTTTAATGAACATTTCAAGTTCAAATTTTTTTTGTAGACATTTTAATTTCGAATTCGGACGAAGTTAGTTATCAATAAATTTAAAGTTATATGTATTACTATTATATATTTAATATTACCTATGTAATAACATTTTTGATTTATTTTAAGATATTATCTATTTATACTATGAACCTATTTTTATTGTTTTAAAGTATTTACAAAAATATTTTATACAATTTTGAGTTAAATTAGTTGATATATTAATATGGTATAAATATGTCTATATTATTATAATAATAAAATGTAATAATAATAATGCTATCAACCTACTGGAATACTAAAAGTAAAATAAATGGTTTTTAATACACATATTCATAAAACATTCCTACCTTTAAAGCTTAATGCTTACAAAAGAAAATAATTTATAGTTTTTATTATATTATATATTTATTTAAAACCAATAATAATAGTTTTCTATAAAGATTGATAATTTTTAATTTAAAAGTAGTTAAAAGAAACGTTTTACTTTTTTTGTAAAACACGAAAATTTACTTAAAACTCATAGTCTGTTAAAGCGTTTATTAGTATTTAACTTAAATATTATTATGAATTGACCATTTATTGACAATAGTTATGTTTAAGCTAGTTAAAAACATTATTTGTGTTCTCTCGTTAGTATTTATTATATTTTAATTTTTAAGCAAATTAAGAGTGTTTTTACAAATTTAAATGTTTTCATAAGTCACACAACTGATTTAAAAAATTAAGATATTGTATAAAAACAACAAGAAACTATAGATAATATTCCTAAAGTTTGATATTAAATCAATTAACTATAGTATTTAATTTTAAAACACAAAATTTAGAATGCTAAACGCAAATTTGCTATGTTGTCCGCATATTTATTTATTTATTGGAATATTAAACGGACCCAATTACATGAATTAATTATTGTTATTATTATACAAGACATTCGAAAAGATTTTTATCAATAAAAATAATTTATTTATTAAACAGAAACAAAAAACAATTATATTGTAAATATGTCAATATATAAGTATAGACTATAGATGATAGATTAGCTAAAATATGATTTTTAAATGCGTAAAATGCTAAGCGTCTTCAATGAGTAACTTCTTATGTAATACCTCTCGTTCTGTTATTTCTCTTATCACATAAACTTATTGTGCTTTAGGTGTATAGATTGTTTATTTCTAATAAAATAAAACAAAACTGGTAAAATGAAATAGAATAAAACAGTTCATCGTTGTAATTATTTACATTTTTCATGAAAAAAGGGTGTGTTTGGTGTTTGAACTGTTTGAAGCATAATTATAGTAGGTAGTTTGAAATTTTAAATAAAAAAGCTTAGTTGATCGGATTAGCTGAGTAAACTTTGAAAGATAGAAGGGTTAAGAAGTTATGATAATCACTGATCTAAAAGTTAAATATAAATCAATCATACTGCGCTTTTCAAAGGATTCAAGATTTAACTGATTTAAGTAATAAAGACAGATATAGGCACCAAACCCCAAATGTGCAAAAATTACATCATTTGCGCTAAAATGTGTAGGACATAAGCTCTAATCTAATACCTACTGATTTACATATTGTATGTTTTAAAAATTAAATTAAAGAAATTTAATAATAAGTCAAGTCAGTTAAAAAATTTAAAGATAATAATATAACATTTGTTCTACTAAACCATACTCATATAGAAGTTACGTTTACTAGACAGAGATAATATGATGATTTGGCGTCTCCTTAATATACGTTACTGTATGTATAGTAAAAGGTAGGTAACCCACACACGGCTAAACATAGAGTTATGAAGTATAAATAAAAAAAAAATAACGTTGACAATGTTGACATTTTGACAAACATATTATTATAAATTTAAATTACAACTAAAATACATATTATATTAAATAAAGAACTCATTATTTTTAGCACAAGGGTAATATATATTTTACACTGCCCACATCATTAGTATCGAGGTATTAGCATCGATCAATCAATATCTATATTTGTTTTTTATAAATCCAATTATTGAATATTGTCATATGTTATTATTTTGCAATACTTTTGTGATGATTCTACTGTACTGCACCTCTATCCAACACTCTTATAGGTATATTATTGAAAAATCACGACATCGGTCATCTTAAGGAAATGTATTTAAAGGCAAAAAATGTAACAGCGCATAGACACGTTAAAAAATAATATACTACATGTTATTATTTCATGTGAGCGTAATATGACATTTTACGGACAGTTAAATACCAAAAAAACAATAGTAAAAACACTAAAAAAAAACCATATCTTTATGTTTGTTTTCTACAGAATAATCATATTAATGTGACATTATAAACGTTATCCATTGAATGGGTGCTGGGTTTACACATACGACTATATTATAATACACAAAATTATATAATTACATGTACACACCATTACACCCATTGCACACACATATATTGTATGCGTGGTACATTATTAGTTTAGTGCGCGTCGACCTTCAAATACTAATTTTGTGTTGTAGCCTATAGGCACTTATATATTATATAGTCCTATTTATTCTATGTATATACAGTGGCCATATAGTAAGTAGGTATCTCATATATACCTATATACCTACGCAATAGCTCGATGCGTTTTTCGATCAAAACGTAGTTATGTATTATATATACTACAGCCTTGCATTACTCGAAAACAATATATGGGTACAGGACAAAATATCCATCACATCTAAAATGAGATTCATCGACTCATCATGTACCTAGCCGAGGCGGAGTGAGATAGTTTTGCGATAAATATGGCGTACATAATTTATTTACGTGTATATAGTGTTTCTCGGTCGGATATTTTGTTTTGCTTTTATTATATAGAGGATAAATGGTAATATATTACCAAGCGCCAGTCGATGATATAATGAAAAAAAAATAGGTATTGAATGTCTGACAGTCGATGACTTGGAAAATTTTGTGAAAATATTCGTACGTTCGACCTTGATATTATATGAGTGATTTATTTTTTGCGATATTCTTAAAATATTGTATCTTAGAATGTGATGAGTAATCGATCAGATTCTAATTAAATAATACCTGCAGTATTAGATGATATGGTTATATAATTTACAATCATGCGTTATTTGTGTTGTTTCTCGGAAATCAACAACAGTCACTTTAAAGCTTAAACTCTATTGTGAATATATTATATTACTTAGATAAAACGCTGTCAATATTGTTTATTCATATATGCTATGGTATTGTGCGATTTGATGCTTCTTTTCATTTTGTAAAAAAAACCTGACCTATTGTGTCTGTATTACACCGCACGGTTAATCTTCTGTTGAACTTGAACGAATTAAAATTATCTTTCTTTGATGCGCCACACTGCTGTTATATAGAAATATGGTATTTAAAATTATTAATGTGTTCTGTGTACATAAACTTTCGCAAGCAATGATAACGGTAATTAAATAGATATATAATAAAATACAATCGGTAATATCTCATTATATCTACAACGTTATAAAATATTAATAAATTAGGGTTAAGTTGCAAATGCTCAGTCTATTTTTGTACGTGATTTATCTTATTTTAATGTGCAATATAATATACACGCTTTATAATATCCATGAACATATTGTAATACATACCTATAACTATATAATAGCTATAATGGTTTTGTCTGTAAAACAACTATATTATAAAAGTATATAAGCTTGAACGGTATTTTAATTTATACAGTCGATACCCAGTTGTATAGGCATTGGTGCAAATCCCAGAGGTGCTAGGGTGCTTAGCACCCCCTATTATTTTTCACTGTATTCCTTTATAGGTACCTAGTACCTATGCCTACTATAATTATTAATAGCACCCCCAAGATTTAATAAGGATTTGCGCCAATGAGTCTGTAGGTATATCAATTATTAACTAACGATCATTTAATTTTTGAAAAATACTTTCTATGAAACACGTTTTACCTAACCTATCAAACGTATTTCAGACTTCAGTAGATTACAAACGACTAAATTATACTATTGAGTATTGATTTTACTACATCATACCTACTATATTTAAGTGTACAGCGTGTATACAATTTAACACAAAAACACTGTATAAAAATTTATTTTCTTTTTCAAGAAATTTATATTCTTCAGTTTGCGTTTTACATATCCCTGTCGACAATATGCTCGGATCGTTCAGCGTAAACAAATAACACTAATTTTACATATTCTTATTATGTAGACTGCAGAACATATATACGTACACGGCACTCATATAGACGAGTAAATCGCAATAATTTCGCATTTTATTCATGATATATAAATTTACTGCGACTTAAAGCTTTAGGTAAAAAGAGTTTCATGTCCCTGATCTATAACCCGAGAAATCGTGCATTTATATAACCGCGTTTACTGGGTTTTGAATTGCATGGTTAAGTACTTGGTTTTTGAAATACTAAAATCGTGCAGACAGTATTAGTGTTTAAAATGTTTTAAAAATACACACACTCACTCACACACACATACACATAAAAAAATTGTAAAACAAAAAAACCTACAGTGTATTATATTGTATGACATCGGTGTCAAAACTCGGCACAATTTCAAACATACGTGCAGGATGCATCACAATAGTTAATTAAATATTTAAATCGTTTATATTTTATACTTAACATAATCACATAATGTTTTTAAATTAATAGGTTACTAATTACTAGCAGTTACATTGTGTTATAACAATAATCATCATTCATTCCGTATAATTCGAATGTTTCGTATTATTATTTTTTTTTTTTTTGTATTTTTTGTATTTTTTTTTTTTTGTTATAAAGTGGTTCCAAAAAAATACGAAATAGATAATATTATGCATTTATATACCTAGTTAATGGTTAATATGCATTATACAGTGTTAAAATATCCAGCATATTTTCGATAATATATTGCATTTAAAAATATACCTATAAATATTCTCAAATAAAATCAGCACATGGTTAAAGATTCTTGACTTTATTTAATTTTATCATAAACGTATGGTGCCTTTGCAGTTGCAGGTTCAACATCGTACATTTTTTAAGTCTATATATTTTTAGAAATGTAATTAATACAAAATATGCTAAATAATACCTTGACCTTAAACTTATACAAAGGACTTGATGTATTTAAACTTGATGACCTATATAGTTACGTACATTACATAGTTATATACAATCTTACATTTAAGATGTAATATAAGTGTGTAACCATGATATAGTATCACGTACCAGGCTAAACAGACAAAATATATTTTCTACACTTTATTTCTGTAAAAAAAAAAGTTATCATTATTCAAATATTATAATCAGGTAGAAAGTACACGAGAAACTCGGTTAACTTATTTACTCATCGTGTACCGGATATAGTATATACTTATAAGTAACTATGCGTAATAGTTAACACTATCAGTCAATAATAAGTTATCATTATTATTTTAATCAAAAAGCATTTTTTTTAAAATATTAATCATTTTTTTTTTATCGATGTTCATTTTAATAATAAATGAATATGTTTTCCAATAAATTTAGTTACTGATTCCGATATGGTGTCATACGCCTGTTCTCGACTGCACACTTGTCTTTATATCGGCTTCAATATTATAGATATTATTATATTATTTATTATACTCTCTGTATGTATACCTAATACCTATATACGTGGTAATCGTAAACGGGATATGTAGACATTGTAGTTAGATTATTTGAAATCAATTACCAATGTTTATGTCACGTTTACGACTCCCGCGTAAATATACATAGACAGAAATTTCACGTATCCAATTTTTATAGAAAAAAAAAAATAAAAATAAAAATGCAATAACAAACAACGTGAAATGCAATATTAAAAGGAGAACACGTGATATAAACCAAATTCGATTATATTATATAAGTACCACGTGTATTTCGTAAATGTACCATTACGTCGTATACTCAAGAGTTTCGTATAAAAATGTATGATACATTTTATACATATGTACTTACAAATAGATAACAGTTACCTCCTTCTACGTACAATATTATAATACCTATTTGTATCCATTGCATGCAAATATTAAATCTGCAGTTTAGATAATTATAATAATTAAATAACGCATCAAGCACACACACACACATAGTCACACACTTACTCAGACGCGTGTACATACATGCATAATCGTCGTATTACTATCAGTGTCGAAGTTTATTCATCGCGGTCGACCAATATAAAAGTCCAATGCCGAACCAATTCTCAGTCAGTACTGCGCCGGTTAACGCGAAACACGACGACTGCACGATCGACGGCTAGTTCGCCCACCACACACGTGCTAATTTTTTTTATTATTTCTGTGTTTTTTTTTTCGTTTTTTTTTTTCTCACGTTCTAGTCGCGGATCGCCGCTCGCGATTTACGAAATCTCAGAAAACGTACATGCATGGTTTACTTTGAACCGAATTCACACAAAAAACCATCCTATAGAGTTATGTACAGAGCCCTCTACTTTTTATTCTGTCGAGATTCCGGTAAGCCATTTATAATTAACAGCGTTAAAAATAGCTGTGTTATAATATTTCTGTTATTACAGTATAAAATCAAATTAATTTAATATGTAGAGTGTATATTATGTATAACCGACCTACATACAATTCTATTCTATTCTATTCTAATACTTACTTCTGTATACATTTTAAAACTTAGCAAACTTAACATTGAAATAGTTAACGAAAACTATAATGTATGTAAGGACCCTATAAATTGGCATCACAAGTTTTTAAAAATGTGAAAATAAATATATTTTTTTTTAAGAATAAGCAAACTTAAAATGTCTTTAATAATAATTGTGGCTTTTTATTACAATTAGAATTTTGTAAAAATGTGTTGAATATGAAAATAATATGTTATATTGTTAGAAAAAAAGGTTATTGACAATTACATGTTCCGAAAATTTCTCAAATTTCTGCCGTTACTTAATATATAATATAATGCAAATATTTTGTATTTTTGTAATGTATATTATGTGGTTACAGAAATCCATTAAAACGATACCTGTATATAAATTATAATAATTAATTATCAATAGGTATTAGGTACACACCCATAATACAGTGCACCAAATTCAAAAACATTTTTATTTGCGACATAGATTGCAATAAAACGCCTATAAGATAATAAGCTTATTTATTATGTCATACAAAGTTGTTGAAATATTCAGTGAAATATTTTATCGGACAAATTTAAGAAAACTATTTTATTTCAATTTAACTACCTACATAAATAAATAAATCAGTATAATATATTTTTCATTATATTTTCAATCTTATTACACATATAA
The DNA here is from genome assembly GCF_020184175.1 of Aphis gossypii. Lineage (NCBI taxonomy): Eukaryota > Metazoa > Arthropoda > Insecta > Hemiptera > Aphididae > Aphis > Aphis gossypii. The sequence continues at coordinate 56,438,120 of NC_065531.1, read as the reverse complement.
ATAAAATCTTATATAAATCTTATACATATAAATAAAATGTAAACATGTAAACTTATTTACAAAAAAAAACGTCTTTAATACGTTTGCATAAAACATCTAAAATTAAAAATGTTCTGTGTACATAATATAGATCAATATATGCGCATAATGTATCTTGCTTAATCACGAACATATATTATGTACAAAAATATAAATATTGTTCCTGTTGTCTCCAATCACCGTAATGCATCTGCAGCAATAGAAAAAAAAATCAATAAAATACATGAACACAAAAAAATGTCTCAGCTATATTAATTATTATCGTATATATATTATATAACCACGTAGGTATAGTTATAATAAAATAAAATTACTTTATTGTATTGCACGCGGATATAACCTATACTTCGGTGATCTATAGAATTATATAGGTTTGGCCGTTGTGTCCGTCGTAGTGTACCTCAGTCCTACATATAAGTATCAAATATTATCATTATATACGAGACGTGTCATATTAATTATACGTCAGAATGGTGTTAAAAACACACTACACAATAAAATCACCGTATAACGTAGTCGGTTTTTATAAGCGATTTGAAACAAAACCATAATGCAAATTGTTATTATTGCTATTGTTGTTCTTATTGACACGCGCTTTCATGTTTTCAGCTGAGTGTAATATCTATATAAGGCACTTCTTTTAAATTTTTATTGTATATATAATAAACTGTAAAAAATCTTATTTATGTATTGTATGTTTTATAATAATATTATGTAGGTATATTATTATTACAACAAAGAAAAGCATGTAGTGTTTTTCTACGAGAAAAAGGATGAAATTTAACTATATATATTTAATAAAATCAATAAACAATAATTTGAAACGTTCCGAAACCTGAAAATAAGTCCAAATTTGATTAACATCTAAGATATCATTTTATTATTTTATTTTATTTGAATGAAGAAAGTGTAGCATTGTTTGGAAAAACTAAAACCACATAGGTACAAAAATGTTCCTACTTCATATTTACAACCATTTTCTATATTATTAAATAGTATAACGATCGAAAGTCAAATTAAAGAGAAAAATAGAAACATTTAACTTTTTTAATTCATAAAATTATGATAAATAATTTAAATGATACATATTAGAAAATTTACTTGGTTTTTTATTTTTATTTTATAGCCTATACTCTACTCCATACTCATTATTCATCAAACATAGAAAGCGTGTTATAATTTTGTGAGTATAGGATATGAGTTATGACTTAATGACTAAGACTAAACAGACTATCTATAAACGGATATGCTATAAAATACATTATATAATCACAGTAAATGGTTTCATCTCTAAGAAATAAATAATAATAATAATAAACCAGATTCTTTGAAGTGTAACAATCTGTATAACAATTATTATTCAAATTATATGCATGTGGAAGGGAGAGTACATTAATTATAATTATTCCGTTTAATTTTCGGGTCATTTGAATTTAAAAACGGTATATCTTTTAAATGGAAGAATACACTTTAGTATTTTACTGGGACAAATATTTTTTGAATACTTTTGGGACATTGTTAATATTATATGTAATACATATACTTTTTCCCAAGAATTTTAGAAAATAAAATTTAATACTATTATAGAAAAAAAAATTGTCACAATAATAAATATTTATGTTAAGTATACATTTCAATACTGTTATAAGTAGAATATATTATATCGTCCAAATATTTTGTGATGTAAAATAAGTATTTTATTTGTCTTGTAAGTATTCATATCTAAACATGCCTAAATACTGCAGGTTGTAAAAAATTTAAATGGAGTAATTATTTAATTAATTAAATGCGGACTTTTGAAATTTAGATACTAAGAGGAAAGTAACAGGAAGTAAAGTATGCCAAAAGTAGGTTGTCAACAATAAAGTATAAAATAAATATGGTCTCGTGTGATTTTTTACAACTACAGCAATGCTACGATTGACGAATTTCTAATTGTTTAGTATAAAATATAATATATAGATAAATAATAATACACGATATGTATTTGTTTGATATAAGTTTAGAGTATATTTGTAGTTATACATTATTAATTAATTTGCCATATTTACAATCAAATAATGTTTACAATGACACCATCATTGCATTCAAATTTACCACACCCATTATTATAGTGACCTTTTCTACGTCCGAGATCCACTGGATACTTAGGTACTGTACAGCACAGCGTTACCCATCGCCCCTTTTTTATATTTAATCATATACTATTTTGGATTGCATGGTATAATAATACCATATTATATACACACATTTATTTATAATATACATATGTTTTTTAAATATAGGTACGTATGGTTGCATAGTTACTAATTTACCGTAATTATTTGCATTTATATTGTATTCAAAAAATGTTGCAACAGGAACTGTTATATAAAAAAAAATAAAAATAAAACGCATCACACTTAACAAAAACCCGGAAAATTCTAATTCGTTGATGCAAATGCATTCATTAATAATTAGGAAAAAAGACCACATAAAATTATACTCACAGTGTAATTTATTATTAAATCTTTTAACAATATAAATACGTCAAGTTGAGATAATTAAGTTATACTAGGTAATTATAACTTAAAAGTGTTAAAACGAATTAATTATTTATTTAAGTTTCAATTTTTATGTATCGAAACTAGCAGAAAAATATCTTAGGAATATAATTTGTAATAAATACTTATATATTGATTAAAATTAATTAGAAATAAAAAATAATAGCAATAAAAGTACGGATTTTTGAAAAATATTTTGTAACGAATTTAAATTATGTAAAAATATATTTTTCAAGATACAAATGTTTACTGCAATTATAAGAATTGCTCAGTGAAGCATATTACTATGTCTTTGGTACATAATATTATACATCATTCTTAAAGGCATTGTGTTCTTACGATTATAAAAATAGATGATAAATAGGTGAATATTAAAGTCATTTTTATAATTCATATCACTTTATAATTTTCTAGATTCTATTAAAATCTATTGTTTAGACTATTAGAATTTCGTTTTATTATGTATTACTACTTCAGCCCGATTATCATTAAATCATTATGACTAAGTAGATAACGCGTAAGAGTTTTCTTGGCATAAGTCAGCTAAAAATTTCAAAATTGTAAACTCCATAACTAAGATTTAAGCGACAAAAAATTTAAAATTTAAGCAATTATAAACACACTAGCTATATTGTGTGTGTGTGGAACATAATACTTATCAATTTTAAAACGCGGTACTACAATTTTCAAGGAAAACCTACTATAGTGAAAAATTTAAGACCTATATCGGTATAATATTATAAGTCAACTCATTTATCTTCAATTGCATACGGCTTCATAAATATCTTAAAAACTATTGGCTTGACAACAACTATTTTTATTAATATATATATGTATGTATTATATTATAAGTGTTATTTAAATAGATACGTAGGTAATTACTTAAAATCTAAAAAATGTTAATTAAACAAATTGAAACTTTTTTTATATTTATGAAGTTATCACCTATTTGAGAACATTAATGAACTTGGTGCGTGCGTCATCATAGGTACATTGAAAAACCAATGAATTACTACGATATTATTATTATTATTCCCAATAACCACAAAAATTATGTAGATTGTTTGTCTAAATCGCAAAGGTCGTAACTCTATTTTTTTTAGTTTAATATATTTGTGATTAAAAGAAAAAAACACATACATAGTATAATAAAATTGTACATTAATTTAGTAATTTTATCCTCCATTCAATTTATAATACATAATATAAGGAAATTATTCGAACTCCAATTTATGATATGACAATCAAAAAGTCATATCTCCGATACAATATCTATTTTATAATGTTTTTTTATTAAATTACATTTTTCATATTTTTGTAATAGTTTAATTATTAATAAATATTATATTATACACGGAATATTTTTAATAAAAGACATTATTTTAAAACAATTTCTGTCAATTTTTGTTCTAAAAACAAATTTTTATTTTTCAAATAGGTAGAGCTAAAAATATGACTTACGCCGCCTTAGTCGTCATAGTACTTTAATAGTTTTATCTAAATAATTATCTGATTAAACTGTAACACTAGTATAGGTCCCTGATATTATATAAATCGATGAGGTTTTCTAGAAAAAAAAACCATTTCAGTTTCAATTTATATAGAATTAAAATTAAAAAATAAATGCACCATATTATATGTTTGTATTTACATAGATAAAAAAAACTTAAAAAAATAAATAATGTTACAATACTATTAAAACAATTATCACATAATATGATATGGAAAACCATATTAAAAAAAATTCAGATTGACTGAAGAGTTACAAAACAAGTTACTTAACAATAATATAACCACCCTATAGAATTCTTTGTACAATTTAATTCCTACATTAATAATGAATGATTAATGACCAATTATAAATAAACATACACAGCATACAACTGTCATATGTGTGTTTCGTCCTGCAGGATGAATTAGATAATTAACAGCAAGTATGATGGCGTTCTCCGAAGATCTTTTTTTTGTTTCAACATGACTGTTTATTATTATATATTTATACATAATATTTATTACTACTATTATATATGTATATTTTAAACAATGCTTTTATAATATTTTTCATTGACGACATTTAAATTGTTTACTTATTGAATGAAAACGTACATTTTTAGTTAAGTTAAATGCAAAATTATTCTGGAGTACTTTAGAACATAACTTTACACGAGTTAATTAGTAAAATTAGGTAGGTACTTATAATATTACTTACTGGCATTTTTAAAGTTTTAACGAGCAAAGTGACGGACTAACATACAGTCAAGTGTGCTGCTTTACTCTGCTCATCTAAACTTTAAATTTAAATTATAACTAACTTATACATCGAGGTTATGCATCAAACATTAGATTGTCCTATAATAAATATTGTGATTTAGAATATGATATTAAAAATTAACGTTCTTTCAAAAATAAAAATTTAATAGGTAACGATATAACAAATTGTAATAAAAAAATGTTTTCGTAAGAAAAGTTTGACATTTTTTAGTCAATGATTGTAGAAATTTAAATGAATCATCTTGTACAACAATAATTATACACTAATACTCTGTATATAATGTATAGTTATAAGTACCTACTAGAACTTATATAATAGTCATTAGGTATATAATCGATTAATGACGTGATTATAATTTTTAGGCAATTAGACCACGTGATTTGATTTGAATGTGTAATTCGTTTACAGTTAAACATAATTAATATTCCAATTAATCAAATTCAATACCTATTATAGGTACACAACGTCTTAATCATTTTTGCAAATATATATAGTAATTTTATACCCACTTCAACAAAAAAATTTCCACGGAGAATCCGTATGTTTTATAGAAAGTTTCACGTGTCTTAGTATAATGTTATGTTTTACGCTCGTTAGAGTAGGTTTTAGATTTCGCAAAGTTATCGATACTTTTTTAAAAGTTGTAATCAATACACTATTATTGTAGAGATGACTTGTATAGCAACAGCTGTAAATAATAATCGAATAATACGAAGAAACGGAAACCATTTCTCGACTATAAGACATGCGAAGGTAATTAAAGAAATGTTTACCACTCGAACACTAAAGTATACGTCTTATTGAATGACACAATATTCTATATTTAGTGAAAATTGCATGTAAAAATGTTGTAATCATTGGCGTTATACTAGAGAGAGCCGTGCCCCGTGCGTTTATGTATTTACGCTAATAATGTCTTTACATATATTTATAAATAAGGTGTACCTATACAGTCATGCTGATATATATAAACAGCTCTGCCGTCAGAACTTTCAAATAATTATGTACCTACAGTAATTTATGAAAAATAAATAAACAACGAAAAACGGTTTTAACGTCTCACTTTGTTATATATTATAATTATTGAACTGTTTAAGAATTTATCAGAATGTTTTTATTCATAAACTTTAAGTTATGATCGAATTTAGATATACATAAAATATAACCTTATACACCCTATACATAAAGTCCCTAAATTAGAAAAGGAATTAAATTACAAATAAAAACGAAAAAATAACATAAAATCAACAATAAAAATCCAATGTTTGGCACATGACAATAAAAAGACAATCTGTTGTCCTTGGGACTCTCGGAACGAACTTGCAATATATTTACACGCGTCTCCCCTGTGGGCTACAATAATAATCTTAAATAACTCACTTGGAATTGTAGCAATTTTTTTTACGCATAAACACCTTATTGCAAAACTTCTAATGACTGCTATACAATATTTAATATTTGACATTGAGTATTGATCGGCAGTCGTTTTTGAATCAGTTACAAAAAACATTTATTATAATTTATCATATATTAATACACATATAATATGTTGTGATTCTAGTAATTTTCACATAATAATATGCGTTACTAATTACTACATGTGATTAAACAATTTATTAAAAATTTATATCATGTGTTTTGGAAAGAAATCCTAAATTCCTAAATTCTAACTCTCTTGCACTTTGTTTCTCATAAAAAAAATAAAAAAATAAAGTAACTGGATAGTTTTTTGAGGATTAATATTATGGAAAGAAAAAATCTTCTCGGTTTCGGCATTCAATGTTCATTGCTAATTGGTCATTAAATAATTGAAGATCAAGAATATAAAATTAACTAATCGCACCTAACTAAATTGTAATCTGTATATTATATAGATACTGTACAAAATCAAATTGTTATTAATTTACTACACACATTATACGCACATAATATATGTTTTGTTTTTGTTATACAAGAATACGGAAATAAGAAAATAAGTAGGTACTTATAGAAGTATATTAAAACATATTATACATACATAGAATGACGTAACCTTGTATATTTGTATAGTAATTATTTATTATAACCTATATCTATAATATATTGTGTTAGAAAACTAATGAATCGAAATCATATATTTTAGTTAAGTCGGTTTCACTCGATAAAAATTGCGTCATACTGGTTTATAATAAAAGAATAAAAATGTATTCACCGTTTTATACAGCCCGGCTTCAAACCTTTAATAATTATGATTCAATCATTCAAATATGTTTTTATATACCTATTTATTATGAATAGCTACAAATCAATTAGCAATATTCGATACATTGTTTAGTTTTTGAAATATAAAAACAGTGGTCTTAATTTAAAAATCAAGTGTTACAAATGTAAACAAACATATGCTGTACTCATAAAGTCATAAATAAATAAAATTCAATGAAACACAATGAAATATTCTCAATAACAAAATGTAAATAATAAATAATAATTAAATGCCAATCGAAGTTCTTGTTGCAAAAATAATTAGATACAGCTATTTTACCGAATAGATTTATAGACCATAATATTTGAAGTATAAATCCGTTATATATTATAAATATATTCTATGTACTCTGTACGAGTTTAATGTTTATACTAAGTGTGGATGTGCCATGCGTGTATTCTACATACCTAATGCATCGTATCACACACAGCCATAAGCAAAACGATATTTCGGGAGTCAGAAAATATGTTATATCCATTCAAACAATTGAATTATTTATAAACTAAACGAAAATGTTAACGGTTTTTCACGGTCTATGCAACATTACATATATAATTATCATTTATCATACAAGTTTAAAACGACACGTTGGCATTCGACTTGTTTAAACAAAAAGGGTTAGAACATATTTTCGTACCTACCTACATATGAATATGTTATTGTTATTTATTTTATTTTTTTTAAGAATTGTATACACCATAAATGAACTATGTGTCTATATAGACTATATCTAATATACATATATAATAAATAAGAACTAAGATAATAATAACACGCGCTATAAGCTATCATATACATGTATAATGTATAACTACAGTCTACGACTGTGTGAATAAATTTGATTATATTTACAATTATTTCAATATAAATCAATTAGGTGGGTTTTAGGCAGGGGCGCTGGTCAGGTTAGGTCCTTTTGGGGAGAGGTGAGCAAGGTGTCTTTTGGCGAACCTCTTTTTTTTATGTACCATAATATGGCCTGTGATTTCAAGTTACAAGGCTTCAAATTGCCTTGGTTGGTAAATTGATGATCTGAATTTAAATCATTAATTTCATAATATAAATAAATTTGATTGTATAAATGGCATAATAAAATATATTGATTATATAAGCTTCAAGTAGGTATCAACACTATTTTAAATGTAATAAACTAATAAAATTAGAATTTTAACTAAAATTGTAAACTCAAAGTAGCCTGCCAAAAAAAAAATTATTTGGCCTGTCATAAATGTTGGCACCCACGCCCCTTAAGACCTGAAACGGTGCCCCTGTCTTAGGTTCTTAATAATATCAGATTACAGGTTAGTATAGATTATTATTTAATACTTATATATTTATACTTCTGCAATTATAAATTATAACATGTACATTTGGGTTTAAAACAAATACATACTTATCTAATTTCGAAAACTCTTATAGTGTTATAAGTATAGGTTTAATTGGTTTAAATATTAAATAGCAATAACGATCAATTTTAAATTTTAAATAATAACCATATATAATACTGCATACTAGATTGTTAATTAAAATTTGAAAGGTAGGAACCTAAAGAGACATTTGCTTCATAATTAAGTTTTTTACAGTATAACAATAATATTTTCCAACATATTATAATTAAAACAGAACAATTTCTAAAGTTGTCGATTTATTTAAGAAAAGTTGTAATCAGAACAACCAAGTATAAGATCTATCAAAGTCTTACATTTATATTTTATTTTGTCTCTCCAATGGTTCAATTTATGGATACAAAAAAAACCTTGGTGCCTACAACTGCAGCCTTGTATTACAAAGGGCTAGTATTATATGATATATAAATTTGTATTTCATGAATTATTAAAATGAGATAGTAACTGATAATGCGAATTATTCTAATATAAAACTCAATGCACATTGTTGAATGACGAATTAATGGTCCATTGATTATAATAATTGAATGATTAAATTTTGAATTTTAAAACGTTTTACATTGCAGCTCACTCAACTCACTCATTTATATTATACTATTATATTATTGATATTATTAAAATAAACATTAGGTACATTTAGTTTTTTAACCTTCAGGTACCTACTTTGTTTATACATTATGTCATTATAAATTTATAAATCGTAATAAGAAAGAACCTAATCTAACTAGAAGAGTTCATATCAGCTAATTGTCGTTAGATTATTTTATGCACGTGTATTCTGTTTAGGATTATCTCTTGAAGTCTTAACATTTCTTATGAAAATTATATCTTTAAGAATATACTTATGATAATTATGATTAGTATTTAGTGGTATACATTATACAAGCTAAAAATTCATTCTGATCATTAATAACCTAAGATATTTGAAGGTAGGTAATTTTTTAAAAATAAAATATGAGTAATATGACGTACGTAATATTATTATTTTATTTCAAAAAGTGAATTGGTAATAATTTTCTACCAAAGGTATCAAATTAAATTCAGTTTGTAAAATCGCACTTAATTGTTGATACCTTTGTATTTTCTAAATTAAAATTTAATAATTAATTGAAATAATAACCAATATTATAGATATTATAACTTAAGAAGACATTACCTAATACACAAATATTACGATTACAACAATCCATTTTTTTATTGGCATTTTTAAAATGAAATTGAAGTAAATAACTTTTAAAATTTAATTATAAAATTATTATTTTTATCATCTCAGAAACTTTTATTGATATTTTAATTACAAGCTAAGCTATAAACATTTTAAAATACATACCTACATATTTTTTGTAAATTTTAAAATGATTATAATTGGTTTTGAAATTAAAATATTGAAATAAAAGCCTTTGAAATGCCCTTGATAATAATCTTACCTTTAAATGTTATGATAAGTCAATTTACTTTAATTTTAAAAATAACAGAGTAAAATCAATTATTGTAAACACTGAATGTAAAGTTGTATTTAGAATATAATATTTTATGTTTGTAAGATGGAGAAACACTTGCGGCTATAGCGTCTTGTTAATAATCAAACACTATTATCATTACTATTAATTTATTAAAGATAAAATAAGACTTATATTTTATTATTATTCTACTTCAAAACGGGAATAGATAATTTTTTCCATCTACATAATCTATATGAAGTATTAAAAATAGGAAATCGGACTATATTATACGTATTCACATTGTATTTTAATTTTCAACACATTATAATATATATTATATTTAAATCAGAGAAAATATACTTCAATTTAAAATATTTAAATATATTTATTCTAACTAAAATGTTTAAGTTTGTCAGTTTTATTTATTGTGAAAAAGTTGAAACTTGATGTCAATGCAGTGCTTAGAAATAAGACGCAAATATTATATTTTTGAAAATACAAAAATAAGTAATGATAATAATGTATAAAACTAAAACATATCGACCTCGTTAAGGTCATAGACACCACATGGAACAAGAAACTCATCAAGGTCCTCTAGTTTGTTACTCGCATAAGTGCGTATTCCGTTTTAATATATTATGTGAAAAATGTCCAGGTTGATATATATGTAGGTATATACATATAATATGTAGGTGACTTATTACCTAAATATATATATATATCTAAAATACACGCAAAATATAAAAATGTATTGTATTTACCGTCTTACCATTAATGATGAATATAAGAATGGGTGTATAGATAAATATTAAAATATTATTATCATTATTATATTTTAAGATATTATTATGGTTGGCGATAGCCGTAGATCATAGTGTAGTAAATAATTCAAAGTTTAAAACTCAGTAAATAAGTATTATATATACTTAAGAAATTGAGGTAAAAATAATCGAATTCTTAAAATTCTTAAAAAAAATTTTTATTTCTATTGAGTAAAACCATAGGTAGGTGATCATTGAGTAGGCTTACAACACCGTTCTCGTATTACAATAAGAATATTTTTAACGAACAAACTAAAATTGAAAATTTTAACAAAAACTTCTATAACTAAAATCTTTTCGTCAATCTTTTAATGCATTAGAACCACTATTAACTTACAATTTTAATTAAAAACATATTAGTGAAGGGGGACAGCAACTTAACGTACACGGTATAATAAACGCCAGTTCAATATACCAGTTACGCACTTAAATACTTAAATAGTTAAATAATCATTCAGACCAGCTATAATAACGTCCCAATATTGTTGAACTGATCTATATACATTTGATTTAACACATTACTATTGTAACAGAGTCGCTTTTAACAATAGGTTCTTGTATGTTAAAATATAATATGTACTCGGAAACGTACTGTGTAATATGTTCTAGTATTATAAATAATAAATATGTACAATAATTAAACAATAGTAAAACTATTATAATAGTTAGAAATAAATTAAAAAAATAATTAGTTTCTTAAAACTGCTACTGATTAAAATTATATTCAATACTGAAAAATTTAAATTTATATTTTCTGAACTATGAATAATCATTTATTGTCTATATTTATTTTTAGTGTAAGTTAAACTGTAGTCGATCATTTTTACAATAGGTACTTTGTTTATATCTAACTATTGTAACAAAGCACTGAGTCCATATATATTCTGTAATATATATAAATAAAATGATTTATTTATATATGTATGTATTTTTTTTTTAAGGAGTCATCCAAATATCTTACCAAAGACGGCTAATTCTAGTGATCTAAGCTTATAACAGTTGTCGGTCCGGATCGTCGTTTCCTATTTCGATGGGTTGAGACGAACACTAACGAGTTTCCAGAGCCTGAAAACCTATCTATAATAGTTGGTTCAAAGGCCGAAGGAGACATATCTTGGAGATTTTTGAAGAAAGAAAATTGACTTATTCTTGTCAGATCGCAAGGTTTGAACTTGAGCCAAATTTAAAAAGAATAATTTAATTTGGCAATCGAATATAATTTTATTACCCGAAGAAATAGACTTTTATTTCTACCATAGATACAGAAATGTTGAAAGTAGTAGGAGCATCATGGGCTCAAACACAACTGTCATGGTGTTTGATTATTGCAATCACTTTGTTGGGTTTGTTAGCATTTTATTTCGGAGGATCGATCAGGTAAAATTTTGATGTTTATCAACTGTTTCATAAATATTTGACTATTATTATGTATTTGTTCAGAAATGAATATGATGGTAAATATGCCGCAACAGCGTTTTGGAGCAAAGAATTTGGAATGAGAATTGATTTCTGTGGTCAAAATAACGACCCGCTTAAAGTAAGAAAAGGGGTGGCAAGAGCTTATTACAGACCGGATTTATCTGAAAACGGGTAACAACACATTTCACGTCCATAACTATTAATAACTCGGTAATATATATTCATATGTGTATTTTATATAACTAAATTTAGATGGGCAGTTTTAGAAATTGAGACTCAGGCGGAATACCCGGATATCGTACAAGCTAAGGCTGCTGGGTATTTGGAAGGCAGTTTGACGTGGCGTATGATTTATTGGCACTGGAAGAATACAGTAGAAAACACATGTATCGGGAGAAAGGCCTTCTGCGATCGAATAAGAAAATATTTGGAAGAAAATTCTATCGAAATCAAACAAACGGCTAGAAGGCGAGGCGAATCAGATCCATTTTGGCACCAAGTAATAAATGAAAAAAAAAACACAAAATTGTTTTTAAAAAAATATATATTTTAAACTTTATTTACGCCTAGGTAAATATGTTTTACATGCAATTGAGAGCATTGGAGGATGGTTGGAGATTTGGAGTAAAAAGAAGCAGACAAGACATTGATATACCATCGGTAGACTTCTTGTAAGTCTATTTTATTTTTATCATACTAAACTGAGAAATTTTCACCCATAATATTATAATACGCACATTTATTGTTTGTACAATTTGAGTGCCATGAGTGTTATTAAATAATTCATACATAGGCATTCATATAATAATATTTTAATCAGTTAAATTCTTATAAATCATTATTGATATAGGTACCTACTAAATATTATTATATCAATTTAGCTATAATATCATTTTTAGCTTTACTATTCGAAATAGTTCAACATTACATACCAATTGAATAGATCACAATGAGTTATACAGTTTGGCATATCAAACAAATAAATGAATACCAAATATAATATTATATTCAAGACATTGATATAAAGTTTAATTTCACATGAAAAATGCAATTTATTGTTCTCAGATGGATGAACATTATGCCGGATTTAAAAAACTTCGAACAAAAATTTAACGCATCAAAAGATTTTAACCCTGATAAGCCACCGGTATCTGCTACATTAGTAAAAATTGTCGGCACTAACCCAATTGACTTTGTTTTAGCTCAATCTGCTTCTGGATAGTAAGTACACGTTAATACCTATTTAGTACTTATACATTTCAATAATTTAATGGGCAATTGTTAAAATAAAATTATAACATTGATGTTTGTAGTTATGGGTCAATGTTACGCATACAGAAACGCTATAATTTCGGCTTTCATGAAACGGAAAGCGAAGACAGTGCACTCGTTAATGGAAAGATAATCGAGTTCACCTCATATCCTGGATCAATTTATTCTCAAGACGATTTTTATAAAGTCACCAGGAAAGGTTCTAAACCGGAAACTACTGTTGTAGGGACAGAATTACAAAATAACAACCGACAGCTCTGGGAAAAGATTATGAAAAAAGATCAAGTATTTAAACATTCGCAGTGATTAATAATACAATACCTATTAAATTTTTGAGTATAAAAATGTGTATTAAACAGGTCCTGTTGGGAGCTAGAATCATGGCAGCCAATCGTTTAGCGAGTAACAGTAAGAAATGGTACGAAGTGTTCTCGAGAAACAACAGCGGCACTGGAAACAAACAATGGCTGATCATCAGCACGAATAGCACATCAATTGCATTTGGAGTCATCGAACAAATGCCGGGCATTGTTAGCTACGAAGAACAATCAAAAAAACTTTTGTCCACCGGCTATTGGATCAGCAATAGTAGTCCAAGTCTCAAGGTCAGTTGCTTAAAAATCACCCTCACGTAATTAGGTCGTACACTATGGACTATGGTGAATGTCTTTTCTAGGTTTCACGCTAGCGCGATCGGTCTAAAAAGTACGCTAACCCTTCGGCATACAATTCCAAAGAAGATTTGGCACGAGTACGCGCACATTTAGACATCAAGACGAATGTGCACTACCCAGAGCCATAAAAAAAACCCCAAATATTGCATCTGCAGGTTAAATGTTTCGCACTAGTCACTACGACACCATATATGCAAATAATATATATAACCACATATCTTGGTATAATTTATACAATTAGGTTAATGTAACGGCTAGTTTTCGCTTTCTAAAGATCTATAGAAATATCATTGAACAACTGAATTAAAAATGTTTAATTTTCCTTACAAAACTACATATTATACTGATAAATGATATAATAGTATAGTCAGTATAGATATATCTAAATCAATGTAAGACACTAATTATTTAAAAAAAATATTAATGGTTTTGAAAATATATTTTTTACATTATTTTACAATAAGTGTTTACTATTTTTAGTGAAAAAATTTATAAAAATTTTAGTGAAATTTTCTCATTTCAAAACAGAATATTTTTCACAGTATTTCAATACATAAAAATCGAATTTTGGACAAATAGTTCGTAAGATATATTATTAACGTTTAATTGGAATAACGGAGTGTCAAATGATACAGAGGTACCCCGCAAAACAGTGGCGCAACTAGGGGAGAGGTCAAGGAGTTGTACTCTCCCGTAATTTCTCCAAGGCCACAGTACTCCTTCACGTCGGTACACCTTGACGATATATATTGTGTCAATGTAACCCAACCCCCGAAATTTTTTTCTAGTTGCGCCACTGCCGCAAAATGTTTGTCCACTACTCAGTAACTACCTAGGTACTTATCCAAAATTGGATTTTTATAGATAAAAATATTCGTTATAATATTATGCTTTGGAAATGAAATTTCAAATGTATAATATGATTGTCTTTCAAAAAGTGAAAATTTAAAAACTAATAACGATAAAAAATGTAATGTTTTTCAAAAACGTTAATGTATTTTTTGAAATAATGAGTGTCGCGTTTCATTTATCACTTCGTCTCTAGTCTCTACATAACACGATTTAAATAACTTTAAAAACTATACTGACTATAATTTAAAAAATGTAAGATACACATTTTGCTGTCAACATTTCACTATCTATATAATATTAAACGTTTAATATCAACATATCGGTTGAAAATTTTCAGGACGTCGAACGTTTATAGGTACTTACAGCTATTACCTACATAAGTACCTACCTAGCTCAATATATTTTCGGAAACTCCTGAGATCCGCTAAAAAAAGAAACATAAATATCAGGCCTCTGCACACCTATATATATTATTAT
The DNA here is from genome assembly GCF_020184175.1 of Aphis gossypii. Classification (NCBI taxonomy): domain Eukaryota; kingdom Metazoa; phylum Arthropoda; class Insecta; order Hemiptera; family Aphididae; genus Aphis; species Aphis gossypii. The sequence goes on along the minus strand of NC_065531.1, from coordinate 56,422,661 downwards.
ACCTATACTTAATATGTTGGTACTCGGTGTCTGATTTGCGCGATAAATTATATTTTTATTTTTTGTTAAATCTTCCCTCGTGCGGTTTGCAGGAAACGGTTTACATGTCGGGAGCGGACGTACGGGACGCCGATCACCCGGTGACGAACATACTGCGCAACGGACAGAGGAACGTCACCGACATCGGGACGCTGGTGGAGCTGATGCGAGGCACCGAGATGTCGCTGATCGGTCGGACCGACTTGTTGGGCGTCAAGACCAACGCCATGTTCCGGCGGTTCGCCAACCAGTCGTTCGTGGAACAGCTGATCGCGGCCAACCGGCTCCGGTCGGCCGACGGCACGGCGCCGTTGAAAGACGACCGGACCACGATCGTCACGAATCGGCTACCGTCGTCCGCCGGGTCGGACGACAAGTCGGACGAGACAGACAAGTGCTTCACGGGAACCGTAGACCTTAAGATCACGTCGGCGTACACCAACGGTTACTATGCGGCCTCCGGGCCGCCGTTCACCGTGGACCGCGCCGAGGTCGAACCGTTCCGGTGGTCCGAGAGCCCGATCAGGCACCTGCCTCATTACGGGCACCCGGACGTCTGGGACTACGACGTGGAGGGCGTCGAATGGGTTTGGATCTGATGAACGCGCGAAGACGTCGCACGCGATACATACGCAATTTACAATAATAATATTATAATATAAGTAAACGATAAAATGATATTATAATATACATTATATAATAATAGAGTACTGTGCTGCCCGTCTCGGCGTGTGTGCACTACAAAATATTTTACGAATACGGTGCAATACGGACACGACCTTTTACGATGAACCTTTTTTAAGGCGTTTTATTTGCATATACAGACAGATAATATATCGCAGTGCAGACGACTCGCGAGTTTATGTCATTTATGATATGTATCGCCTGCTATAAAAAAAAAAAAACAAAAAAAAAAAAAAAAAAAATTGCACCATACTCACACAAACTCACATCCTCGTTTTGTCCTATATATCTATAACTTATAAGCCTACTATATATAATATACCTATATACTATAAAATATATTTTAATATGTGATATCTACCTACTATATATACTATATATAGACGATAGTTTAATTAATATAATATATATATATATAAATCTCAATAGAACAGAATTACCTATCGATACCATATATGGCCATTGCGAGTGAAATCAAATTACCAAAACTCGTACTCCTATTTCATATATATATAAGTATTATAAATTATGTACTGCGAGTTGCAGCGAAATATAACAATAATAATAAATAACTTATTCGCCGCCATTGTAGTACTTTATCATTATTGCACGATTTTATTCGATATACTATATTACCTATTATACATATATATATATATATATATTATAAACTCGTCTTCCAAAATCATTACAATTATTATCATTTTTTTTAGTACCTATATAGACTATTTATTTCTTTATTTCCTATTTCTCAATAAACTTATACTATGTATTTTTATTTCAAATTTACGATGCGAAATTTCTTATTTTGTAACATTCAATGTGATGTAATTTTAAATAAAGATTAATTTAAATCGAATTTAACAGTGTGTGATTTATTATTTTAACCCATCTTATAAATTATTGTCTGAGAAACATTGGTAAATAGACACATCAGTAGGTATTCATTATCACATTAAGTTGGTAACAATCAACGATTGATTAATATCAATATGAAGTTGTTATAAATGACAATAATAGTAATATTGATGACATAAATTACGACGTAAATCACGTTGTTTAATTACACTAGGTATTTGGCAAAAAATAAATAAATCTCAATAGTCAATACTTTTATTGTTTTATTACATATATTTTATTATAATACTCCTATAAGCATTCAAGCATTTCAACTTGGACACAATTCAATTTTATAAATATTATACCTATAGAAAAATTTAGGATAATAATAAATTCCTAAGTAAATATAATATTTTCTTGATATTATATGGGCACCTATAACTTCAGCTAGGGTCGCGCGCTGGATTTCACAATGGGAGGGGATTGAAATAAAATGTACAAAATAATTTATCATTATAAGTAAGATTATAAAATATTTAATATAATCGATTAAAAATGAAAACACAATTTATATATTTTTGATAATAGGGGGTTCAACGACTCCTTCATCTTTGGTAAATAATATGTTGATTGTTGATTGGAAAAAAGTTCTTATTTTCCATCATGAATTCCTTACAAAAACAACAATAACGATAACTATAATTAAATTGTTCTAAATATATAAATTAAAATAAAACGTTGTGGAATATTTTATCGCATTATCAAACCTTAACTATTTAAATTCAAAATTTTAAATTTTAATAAACAATTTTAAATCTTTCGAGATTTTTAATATTATAACATAAAAACATATTTAACGAAATTTTAACCAATAAAATTTTTTTTTAATGTTTTCCCTTCCAAAATTAGTACCTACCTGATTATTGCCTTGAAATGCATCCTCTATGAAATAAAATCAGAACATACTTATGGACACTGAGTACTACAACCAGCCGTGACGTTATTAACTAGGCAAACTTCAAGAGCCCAAGTATCACACTAAATAAAGGGTCTCTAACTTTAATTTTTACGCTTGTAAACAAAATTCAGGATTGATAAACTGTCGATCAAAAGAAAATTGTAATATATTTTATTGATATTAATACTAATGATAGTCATATAAATATACAATCAAATAAGTAAAGAAAAACAAATTAATTCTTAAAATCCTTAAAAACTCTGCTGATAACTTAAATTTATGTAATATAAGGTAATTATAACAACAACAAAAGAATAATTCTAGAAGAACAATTTAATGATTTTTTAGTTATCATGAAATTTAATAAATAAGGTGAATACGATTACCTCTTGACTGTCATTTTCCCAGTCACCCGCAAACTTAGGATGAGAAAGGACGTAATATTATTAAATCACATTTTTGTTAATTGCAGATTAATAAGGAAAGTTAAGAGAGGACTGTCATTGATTTAAATTCATCCAAATATTTAATAATCTGGCATTGTTATTTATAAATATAGAATTTTGGTTATTTAAATGAATGATGTTTAAAAAATAAATGAAACGATACTCACACTGAGCGAGACATCATCTTGTAATAATGGAAAAAATTTTGGTGTTTTCACTTTTCAGTACCTACCTAATCAGTTATTCGTTGATTGCCATAGATAATTGATTTAAATATAATCAAGAATAATTTATTCAACGACCCTGTGGAACACGGTGCAACGAACGTAATTCCCTTAAAAGTCGGAAATGATATGAACATACAATTATCGGGTTGGGGTACGATACCCCATAGGTACGTCGGACACGCTTATTAAAGTGGGGTTCGATATCATAGGTCTCGTCAAAAAGAATGACCGAAACCGACGCACTTTGGGGCATAACGAGAACCTATTGCTCTGAAAAGGGTTATTTTATAATTACCCCTTGAAACACTTGTCGGAGTCAATTGCCAGTTGACGTTTGAGCGACAAGCATATGATACCGCGAACGTTTTTGCAATATACTTAGGAACGATTATCGTGACGATACGTCGAGAACGTTCATCGGGAGTCCATAAATGATCCCGATAACCGATTAGCTCGGTACGTCGACGCAATAGCAGTCAGCTGTGCAGAATTTTAGAGTTTAGACTAGAGAGCCTATATAGGCTCTCTAGTGTAGACCATCGCAAGGCCGCAGCATCATATCACGGCCAGTAGGTGACGATGTGACATCACTGACATTCACGAATCACGATGAAACAGCGGCAATGGCTGTCTAATCCCGTACTAGTCCGTGATGTTGGACCAAAACTTCTTTCGTTAGTGTTTTCTAGTCATGGCGTACTGTTACGGTTGATTGTCTTCGTCCGGTCGCACGTATCCTTACTGACTCGTCGTATCGTCCGAATCTCGTTTCTTCAATTCCTTTAGTTATGGCGGTAAGTTGTTGTTAACGGTTTTAAGGGGGAAAGTAGACCGACTAATTTCTACTACTGCTTCTTGGTAGAACGGCTTTCGTCCATTAACTATTCTAGGATGGTAGACTTTACTAGTAGCAAAATGCCAGGATGTTAATATTGGATTTAGTGGGTTGAATTTTAGTTGGTTGTCCAAAGCTTTGCTCTAGGTCGTAATCTGTGCCTCGAAACATGCGATAAAAGTTTTACCTACTTGACCTATGGGCTATGTTTCTTAGATGATTATATTGAAACGTCGATGTTTGGTAAATTCTAAAGGTAGAACATTGCTAGGATGCAGTTTTTAGTCATTTCCACATGTTTTTTCAACGATTTTTTAACTGATAAGCCTTTTAATATGGCCGACCATATTTTATGGCAACTATAAGTATGGTGACCAAATGTACTTTTTTTTTGATGCTGTATCTTTAACAATATTGCAAAGTACATGACACTATACTCTTTTCCTTTTATAGATTTTGAACAAAGTGATGAATGTGTTTTTAATTAATTTTATGGGCTATTACATGTTTGTAATCTTATATAATTTGTTTATAATCTAATAATTGATGGTTCGGCCTAATGCATTCTGATCAGTAGTAGCATACTTTATTTAATTTTTTACCTGTTTATATGTAAGATACATATTAATAAAGCTTTATACTTATTTTCTTAAATTGTATACTTGTTATTTTTACGTTAAAAAAAAGTCGGTCAAGTAGATACCGCTCTGCTGCAGTAAAGTAGGTCATTATAATCGATGTATTAAATTTGAATTCAATAAGAGGTATCATTTTATACAAAAAACAATTCTGATCGAAGATGATTTGTCAGCCTAAAGGACATAATTTCCAGTGGTTGGTGAAAAAGGAGGTTATTATTTTAATGATCTGAATACACCAAAATCTAAGTTTTTTTATAATTACCGTAAGCTTAACTTATGGAAAATTTTATATTAAGTTTTCAACTATTAGCTACTAATACAAAATTTTTATGAAGTATAAATACAAAATAATTTGCATGTATTCATGATTTTGACGAATTTTTGTCAATATTTGAACTTCAAATGCTAATAAAAAAAATTGTGCCTATATACTCTTATAAATTATGAATCACTATAAGAATAGCTTATTAGGAATTTGATATTAAATTTTTAAATATTTTCACTCGGACAAAAAAATTTTATAGCATAAAATAAGCGAAATATTTTGAAAATTAATATTAAGAAAATTCCAATCTAAATACCTGGTGAAATTTTCAAGTATCTATGACTTAGACTTTTTGAATTATAACAAATATTTTATTCGTTTGGAGATGAATCATTATCGTTATGCGATTTCGTAAACATTTAAAATTCAAACGCACATAACATTTTTCCTATTATGATGTTTTGAGTTTTCTCTATAGCTATTGAAGGAAAATTTATGAAAAACATAGTGTTGAATTTTTTAACTTTAGATATAAACAAATATTTTATGATTTTTCAACAACAAAGTTACTTGCAAATTTTCGTGATAGGTATTGACATATTTCGTAAACATTTGAACTATAAAAACCTTATAACAAAAAATTGTGACTAATGATTTTTGAGTTTTTTAACTACAATAAGAGCAATTCATAAGGAACCTTGTATTAAATTTTCAAGTTTTTTTGGCCATCCAAAATTTTTTTATCGATACTTCAGAAAAAAAATCAGAATAATCTAAAATTTCAGTAGTCTATAAATAGCTCAACAAAATGTCAAACTATTTTAAAAATTTAGCCATGTATTAATATCGGTAATATAACCATGTGGTGAAAATTTTAAGTATTTTCAGTGATTATTTTTTGAGTTATAACCATATAAAAAATCGATTTTTTTAAAACTGTTGGAAAATGTTTACTTTTGACATATATAATGCACCAAGAATATTCACTTTACCATCGGAAACCACCCCTAAGTTTAAAATTCGAGTAGTTAGGCTGTACAGACATAAAAAAAAAACAAAAAACACACATTATTGCAAATCAATTCTTTTATCACTTCATTCAGAATTAAAAATAATTTAAATACTTATACTTCAGTTTGAGTTTACATAATTTCAAAAATTTTTCATCATAAAGAACCACACCAAATGAGTTTATATTATAATTTCAAATAATTAATTTTAAAATAAAATAATAATAATAATAAAAATAAAATAATTTTTATAGATGACTTTGACGTGAGGTTATGGGTAGAATAATATACACATTGGGCAATTACAATAGAGAAGCCAAGTTTTAAAATGTACTTTTTTACGATTTTTATATCTGGTCACCATAGGTATATAATCAGTGTATTTCCTTAAAGAGTTTAATCTATTCTGTGGTGTCACTAAGTAGGGGATTTGCCAGAAATAAAAATGATAATAATCATAACAATTTGGAAATATATACCTGAATTTCTGGTTCAACCAATCTTTAGAGACGCCTCAACAGTATTAGAAAAAGAAATTCAATCAAAAGTAAAAAATTGATTGGTGATTTTAAATTTTAAAATACAAAATGAGTCTCAGACACAAAATTTGAAGAAAAATAATTCGAAAATTACATTGAACAGTTTTAAAAATAATTAACAATTTAGTTCTGTCTTGACTCATGAAGCTATGAAAGCCCAAAATTATGACCAATCAATATCTACTTTTGTTTGTTTTAATTTTTTGGTAGAAGAAAAAGTAGCAATTCAAATCAATTTGATCTCAAAATATTTATAAATACAATAAAGTAGTAATATAAATAATACAGCTATAATAATAATAAAAAAAAGAATATAATCTTTTAATGTAAAAAAAAAAAAATGAGAGAAGACAGCAACTGATCTTTAATGTTGAGTATGATACACATGGATATTTCTTACTGATTAACAGAAGTGAAAAAACTTATAAAGAATTGTTACTATTTTAATAGGGTACAGAAATAAATTCATCCTCTTCTCTCTCTGCCAAATAGTTTTCTTATTCAGGTCTGGACATCGCTTTAGCTTGTGCTCGGACACGTTTGTCATATTCAACACGATTTTGGCTAAAAAAAATACGATAAAATTAATAAATTACTATTAGCATCTCAATTTAACTTAAAATTAGCTTTAATATTAGAATGAATTCTTTTATTGTCTATATTAAGAGCATTATCTGTGTTTATAGGTAACCTTTTATTATAATGTTTAAATTTTATGCAAATTTTCAATTAAAAATATTTACAAACTGCAAAAAAATAGGTCATATATGAATTAATTCACTCAAATATAAATGCAAATAACACAAAATTAGTTATTTGTTATAAAAGGTTATTTGTTTGTAAGATGGAGACAATATTTCATGTAGATATAACTTTCTTTGTTATGATACATGTCCATAAATGTCATGATTTCAAAGGTCAAATATTTGAAAGTAGAAAGTTAGAAAAAATATTTATTTGAATAGGCATATGTATTCAAAAAGTTGTATAAACAAAATAATATATTAATTATCATTATTTTATTTTGTAACATATATGTTTACAATGTACTCAATTAATATAATTTATCCAAAGTAATTAAGATAATAGATAGTATGATGTTGCTTATAAGTTAGATAGGCTACGATAGTGTGGTCTAATATTTAACAAGTGATTACATATTCTGTACACTGAGAGAATGTTACTCTTTCACGCATACAAATGATTGGGCTCTGCGGTTCCGTACCCAAATTTCTCCCACTCCACCACCTTATCACCATAAAGCGGCGATGGTGGCGGGACGCATTAACGGTAGTCAGTGTTTTGGAGAGTTTAGTGGTGAAAATTAGCAAGAATGGACGAATTTTGGTTGCCGCCCAGAAGCATTTTCTCTCGGTGGCCGGACTATAAAGTTTAGTTTGTTGAGAATTTGTTATTATGTTTTATGTAATTTATCTTTTTATCTTTATTTTAATAAAATTAATTACAAAGTCTTAAGTGTAAATATTTTTTTATATATATTTAATAAAAATTAATAACTAAAAAAGAAAAAGCTATGATCAAAACGTTTTTTAATCGGACATGTTCAACTAAATGTAGAACAAAAATGAGTTCTGTTATAACATAACATTTGAAGTTAAATCAACTTACATTTTATCATTCAGATAAAAATCATATTACAAATCAAATTAAAATTTTATACACTTTATTCAGGGCTTTAAAAATATACTATCATATAAAATTTTATAACTGAGACAGAATCTAAGATTAAAATGTTAATAATCAAATAAAATCAAAATAAAGGTCATCAAATAAAGATGAAAAAATATGGTGTGGAATGAAATTTCATACAGAAAGGCGACCAGGAAGGTATTATTGTATTCTATTTTTAATACATGGTATCGCTTTTTAAATTAAATTAATTGTTTTGTAAATACAACTCTTCGAACACATACCTATTTGAACAAATAACTTTTTAACACTTGTCATTTGAAAATATGACCATTAAAAACATGACCTGCTCCCGACTTATCTTAAGTCACTTAAATGAGTCTAATACTTTATAGTTAATACTACTTAAGTTTAATTTTTAATTTAATGTTTAAATATTGTTACCAATAAATAGTGTAGGCTTCTGCCTGGGCAGGATCTTTGATATTGGGCTCATTCAAAAGGTCTTGTATTCCCAACAATATCTGCTTAATAGTAATAGCTGGACGCCAATCTTTTTCTTCATCCAATAATGATAAGCACACCGTACCTAATTTTTAATCATGAATAATCATTATTGATATTTAGTTAATTTAAAAATGATATTATAGATGAATATAATGAATATAGCTTATACTTACCAGACGGATACACATTAGGGTGGAACAATGGTGGCTCAAATTTGCACTTAGGTGGACTGGATGGATAATCATCTTTGAAGATCATACGTAAAAAGTACATTCCATTTTCCCATGCAGTCTAATAATAAAAACATCAATATAAAAAAGTATTTAAAATGTATTACTTTTTTATACAAACATCAGACATTATATTTTAAGATTCTAAGCAAAGCAATAAATTTATTGGATTTTAAAATTAGGGTTGAATAATATAATTTTTTTGTTTTTTGACTGATTTTTATAAGACCATGTAGTTGTTATGTCCTTGGTTATTTACATAAAATTTTATCACAGTAAAATAATTTATAATCCAATGCTTATTCCATCAAAAATATACTATTAAATTTAGGTTCATAGATTTTTTTTGAAGAGAAAAAATATCAAGAGCGTGTTGTTGTCTGAAAACATTTAATATTTTAAAAAAATGTGTGCGTGTATCAAGTACGCGGGGATGAAGTGAACCTTTTTTCAGTCATGCGACTGATATTAGATGTTTATTTGAATAAAATAAAAAAAATATTTGTCTATATTTGAACTTCATTCATATAAAAAAAAAAATTGTGCATAATATATAGAATAATATGGTATTTTATAATTTTCAAATCACTATAAGACAACTCAAAACAAAGTTATATTACATTTTCAAGTATTTTGACTTAGCTAAAAAATGTTTGTTGACATTTATAAAAAAAAGAAATACAAATATTTCAAATGCCTAAAAAAAGCCTTAAAATAAGCAAAACATTTTTAAATTAAAATTATGTAAACAAAGAAAATGCCATTCTAAACAACTAATGAAAGTTTTAGATACCTACAACTTATACTTTTCTAATAATAATAAATATTTAAAACCGTTAGAGAACAAATTGCTATTCGTAAAAATTTAAAATTCAGACGTTGATAACATTTTTCCTAAAATAACACTAGAGTTTTCTTCTAAGTTATTAGAAGGAAAATTGATTTTAATTTACAAATATTAAATTTATTTTATTAATACTTACATTCTTTCTGCCAGGTATATAGCATTCCCAAACCATGAGGTTCAATGAACCATCTGGATTTTTGCCTGGTTTAGCAACAAAACCCTTAACAAAAAAAAAAAAAAAACGTTCAAATCATAAAAAAAAATTTTCGAGGAATTCTTTAATTTATATATTTTAAAGTAGTAAGTATGTAGTACTTACAAATGGATGATCTTTCCTCCATCCTTTACGTTCCTCCGACAATCGAGTTATTGCAATACCAGACATTTTCCTGTAAGTAATAATATAATCCAGAATATAATTTTAAGTACACACATTATTGTTTAGAAATAACAAAAATGTCAACATTTGTAAATGACCCTAGACTTTTCAAAATTTAAATGTTTTTAAAAAATAAGACACAGGGCCGCCTTACCCTGGAAAATATTGTCTACGAAGACAACATCTGCGGGTATGATGTCCTCTACAGGCTAGGATCAGACTATGCGTTTTGTCAGTTGCCAACCAACTGGAGCCAAACCACAACCCTCAAAATAAAATAGGTTTAAATATAAAACGCATTATTGGGGACAGACTAACCTAACCGAATTACAGATCTGTATAAAACCGTCGGGACACAACCACAACATGTTGCGGTCGAACCAACAAAAGCATAGTGTGATCCTACCCTAAGCGTTTTAAGATATAGTTAAGTGATATACCAGCAAAACATACCAAAACGTTTTAAACTAACTTTGAGATGAATTGGAACATAATTACTCTTAATCAATGTATTAAGTACCTACCTAAATAGATATTATTTAAAAATGCTATAACTAATTTATAAATTAAAACATAGTAAAAGACTTGACATAAGAACACAGTTAATGATCAAATATTTAAGTTAATAATTAAGTTTTTAAGACAGTTGAACACAAATTTACTGTTACATGTTAAGACTAATAAAATATACATAGACTTTACATCTTCTTAACTTAACCTATATCTACAGAACATACACAAGTTGAAAAACAACAAGTGCTTAAATCCATTGCCAAGGGGTTCAAAAACAAGTTAAAAGTTAATTAAAAAGAATTCAATAAGCCATCAAATGTCAAGCCTACAATTAATACCAACTTAAAAATATATCATATCTACTTTAAGGCTGGAGCTATACATGGCGTTTTCCGCCGCGTTTCTGAAATGCGTCGGTTTACATAGGAGTAGGTATACACGATAGACGTAATACGCCGCGTTTTAATCCGCGGCGGAAAACGCCTGTCGAGTGTCGGCTTGTGTTTTGGCGGGTGAACGCCGAAGTAATAAAAATGCAGCGTATAGTTATAGGTATCCGATATAAACCAACGCATATTCAATTCGACGGAAAACTACACGGAATACGCAGCGTTCGAAAAACACCGTATATAGCCTTGGCCTAAGAAAACAAAATCGCAGTTTGAGTAATAAAACATCAAAAATACATTTAATATAATACATATAATCAATGTGTGGTGGAAAACCCAACGTGCATTTTTTAGTCGGAGATGTTTGGCTAAGCCCGCATAGGGTAATCATTTAGTTCAATACATCGCTCCGACATTATATATATATATCGCACGTACCTCAACAGGATATTACAACAAAATACATACAACCACAACAATGAGGGCGATGAGTTATTCAAGGAATGCAAATAAAAAAGATCGAACGAAAAGAACGCTGAAAAAGGTGTTACGGTTAGACGTGAACACCCTGCCGCGCAACAACCACGTTAAATGAGCGTGAATGAGCGACACTTACGGATACTTAAGGTGTTACTGCAAACGATGTGTTTTTCTTCGCAAAATTGACAGCCGCGCACAAGCAGCCTATGTAAATCCGAAACGATCAAAAGACGACGGCGTTGAGCCCGCGACAGATTTCGGTTATCAAACCGTTTATGGAGATCTAGACAGTCGGTATGAACGAGGAACGCTGAACGGACAACAAAAACATAAGAGGACGGCGGATTACGCTTCTACCAGACGAACGTCAACGAGAAGTAAAAAAAGGGGGAATAGTATGAGATATGAATAAAGAAAAGGAGTGGGGCGGTAGACAAACAATAATACGGAACGCGCAGTCCGGGTGATACCAGTGTGACTACTTTGTGGGATATTATGATCAACAGTTGCCAACTTGAATGACGCCGAATTTGCAAGCAAATTTGCAAGCAATTATTTTAATTATTTTTTACTTGTCAAGTTGAAAATATAACAAAGGCAAAACAATTATCACGTCCCAAAATATATTCTACATTATCTAAGTACACTCCGGCCCACGAGAGAGCACTACTCCTTTGCGCATACAAAATTTAGGCGGCCAGTGTTTTGGAGGGTTTAGGGGTGGAAATGCGCGAGAACGGACGAAATTTGGTAGCCGCCGCCAAGAAGTGGTCTCTTATGGACCGGAGTATAGTTCTATCGATTCCATTATTTCAATCTCGTGACACAAAATCAATAGAAACATTAAAAATCAATACTGTATATTTTAAATATTATAATTTGATTGTCGAAAATCTGGCAACGTGGTAATAAAAGAATGCCGCGCCGTTGCCAAATCCAAAGGACAAACAAAGAAACAGGTTTGCCAATAACAGCTTGATGTATTAGTAAAATACAGTGTAGGTACTTAAATTTTCGACATTTTATATAAAAAAAACCGTTATAGTACGCTTCACGAAAACGTGCGGATGACCGCCGCGCGCCCAGCAGCCATTTTTCGTTAGTGGTATCCAAACTGTTCCAAAATGTATACTGTATAGTACCTGTCCTGTCAAATCAGTGGCACGCACTAGTAATAGAGATCAAATATTGAGGCCCATTGGTTTTTAGAAAAATCGACACGCCCAAAACGACGTCAGCGCTCGGAGTGTTTCGGTTCACGTCGGCACTCGTCGTCAGTCGAGAATTCGAGATTCTCTAATACATTCTCTCGTGGAATGGACTGTAGAAAACTAGAAACAGTAAAAACTACTCAAATGTCTCAAACTAGAGAGCCTAAATAATAAGAGAGTGGCCAGGTGATAGCAGCCATTTTTCGTCCAAACATTATTAGTATATTCACAGAATTCTGTGGTATAATATCTATGATTTGAACATAGAGTTCTTACCCTATAGATTTGAATCATACCTTAGTATATCTTCAATCGTGATTTGAATATTTTGGACGAAAAATGGTGCCCATGATCAGAATAACAGTCAAACAACAGAAAACGTTCTGCTAGTTGGCCACTCTCTTATTATATAGGTTCTCAAGTAAAAACTATATAGAAAGCGAAAAGCCTCGCAAGAAAGTAGACATAACTCGTAAGGAAAAAGGCCTCAGTCGGGGCCTAACTAGGCACAACTTAGACATTAGGCAATGTTTACACTATAAAACATAGATGATATAATAATATTAGTATTGTTTACAATCTAAATTCTACAGATAAAATTTAATAGGTGTAAGAATCTAAGATTTGGCGTAGCAACTATAAATACACTTAAGTACCTAACCCAAAATAAAATGAATCAAGCCCATAATCTAACATTAAATATGTACTACTTTAAATTATAATAATTATACGTTTTTTTAAATCCACTCAAATGGAAAAAAATTTGCTTTTTTTGATGGTTACATGATAATATGAAGGGTAATATTCCATAACACGAACTATCACATACTATTGCAGACATAGATAATAGAAGAATTCTTCTATTATCTATGATTACAGAGAACTTTTTGTGATAATTAGTTTTTTGTTATCATTTAACCATGATCTTCTCCATTGATAATTGATTGTTAAAATAAACAAACTTTGTCTGAATTAATTTTTAATCAATACAAATTCTATCATTTTTTAAAAGACAACAATTGACAAAAAAATATTATAATACATTTTGTGCAAACCATACTATTTTTATAAAAAAGTTTGTTATACATGAAATTGGAGAAAAACATATTTATTTAATTTATTTTACTTCTTTCCAAATTCATCCATCAAGTGTTTTGCTCTAAAATAAGAAAAATAAAATTTTTAAGTGATTACTTTATTACTTTATTACGTACATTTCTTTAAACATGCTTTTCTATAAAAAAATAAAAAATAAAATATACAATAAAACTTAAAAACATTAATCAAATTAATTAAATATTTAATTCTTATTTTTATTGAAACACAAAATCTTTGTTTTCAAATAATAATAAAATATCAAGCAATTAAAATGTTAAATAACTTAAAATAACAAAATGAACGATTTTATATCATAAATTACAAAATACTCAAAAATCACAAAATTATTTTTTTAAATAAAACATTCATACATCATCTTCATTGTAGTCAATATTACTATTATCATCTATTATAATTTCCTTAGGACACTACATCCAGGAATATTCAAATCAATCTTTTGTTAAGAGAAAATTAAGATTGTTAGTAACTAACAATTTTTCTTCCTGCAATGTCAGCTTGGTGTTAACTTCTGTTTTTCATAAATTGAATGGATGTAAGTCCCTCATTTATTAGTTTTATTTCCTGTTAATCAGGTGCTAGCATATTTTCTTACATTGCCCACAAACAATTAAACACTGTACACAATGCCAAAATTATAAACTTTGACTGTAACATATACATTATTTGATGAGAATATTGAAATCATATTAACTGCAGTAATAATTTAGACTATAACCCATTTTACAAAATTAGTGTATTTTATTAAAACAATAATCATTATTAATTGAGCATTTACAGTGATATAATAAAATTAAAAATTAAAATTAGAATTTTGAGTATTATTTTAAATTAAGAGTTATGTATTTTAAAATTTAATTTGAAGCCCATAGTCTTCAAATCCAATCTGAAATTTTTTAACTACATATAAGTTCTAAGATTTGTAGCTATTCACTTATTAAATTGAAGTCTTAAGTTAACTTCTGCAAGGTATTCTAAAAGCACTTTAATAAAATTATAAATTTATGGTTGTGGTTTATAAAATTGATTTTTAAAATAATGGTAATATGATCATGATTTATGAATTACGACTCATTCGTAATCTTAGTTTCGTTTCAAGGTGACTCAGCCCACATGTGCAGTCAATATTTGCTGTCATTTTTAATAAACTTTACTTAACTATAATCAGAATATGTTAATATCTCATAATTGTAAAAAGTATTAAAAAACAGTTCATATGTATCCAGAACTTCAGTGGAAGGCATAAAAGCCAATTAAAAAAAAAAAAGAGTGATCAAGAAAGTAATGCTCTGCTGTATATTAGGTCACTATTAAAATGGATGTATTCAATTTAAATCCAATGATAGATATCATTGTATACGAAAAACGATTCTGAACAGAGATGATTTGTCAGCCTAGGATATAATTTCCAGTGGTTGGTGAAAAAGGGGGTTTATCGATTTATTTATTTATTTTATAATCAACGCCAGATGGCTTTTATAAAATTATACAGTTAGGAAATCTGAAAAATTAATTGATAGGAGCAAAAAGAAAGAAAGAGAGATAGAAATAAAACAACATGGTATAAATACATTTAACAAAGTTTTGTTTTTTTTTTTTTTAAATGTGAGCCTGCGTACTAGAATCCGCTAAATATGATTTAATAGTCTATATGATTATTTGCATTATGCATCATCCTTAAAAGTGAGGCATATCTGGAGAAGTTAGATTTATTGGTGGATTTATAAAAATTACATTGAAGCATAATGTTACTAGTGCCTTCAAGAAGCCTTGGGGCATCAACTCGACTTTCGATCAGACGCTGAATAAAAGTAATACCAAAATTATCTCACCTAACTGAAAGAGGAACAAGCCTCAGTGCTTGACTTACTGGCCCATAATCATATGGTTGATGAAGTTTGTTGAGGCAATAACCACCAAAGCGCTTAAAACTATTTTGTATACGATCAATCCAACAAATGTTAACTGTGGTAGATGGTGACCAAACAACAGACCCATATTCAATAATCAAACGGACTAAAGCATTATAGGGAGCTAGAAGACAATTGGCAGAACTGAAATTGATTGAGTGACGTCTTATAAATCCAAAAACACGAAAAGCTTTGTTGGTCATTTAATCAATATGAGGGCTAAAATTAAGGGAAGGTACAAAAAAAATGCCTAAATCATGGACCTGGCTAACACGTTAAATATATATTCCTCCTAACCTATAGTCAAAAGATATCACTGGCTTAGAGTGATAGAAAGTCATAACTTTACATTTAGAGATGTTAAGAGATAAATTAAACGTATTACATCAATTGATGAATTTATCAAGAGAGTTTTGGCGAGTGAGGCAATCATTATTTGAGGTAATGGTGTGCAAAATTTTAGAATCATCAGCAAAAAGTAGAAGACGACAAGGAAAAACAGCTAAGCACATAATATTGATGAAAATATTGAATAGGGGACCTAAATGGCTATCTTGTGGAACTCCGGATGATGCGTGGAAGAGATCAGATGACTTCCCGAAGAGGCTGACAAATTGTCGACGCTCACCAAGTTAGGAACTAAACCATGATAAAAGTGGCTCACCAACACCAAGTCTGTTGAGGATATAAAGAAGTGCATTGTGGTCAATAAAGTAGAACACTTTAGAAAAGTCTGTATATATCATATCAACTTGATTACCCAATTCAAACACTGCGTGAAGGTAAGATACAAAGACTAAATGACTGGTCAGAGTCGAGTGCCCTGGAAAGAACCCGTGTTGGTCAATTGATAAGGTGGTTAAGAACACACATCATTGTAAAATCAATAAATTCATTACTTCGTTCAGAATCTAAAATTAACTAATGTGAAATTGTTAATTCATTTTATCGTATTGAATTAGTTTTAATTTTCCAATTTGTCTATACCAAATTTGTATGAAGTGAAACCAGCAATATTTAATTTGCAGTGCATTCAAAACCTAGTTGAAACCTAGTTTGAATAATTGAAGTACATCAACAAAATATATCTCTGCTTACCATTAATCGCTGTTGTCTGTACTTAAGATTATTATACACAATGTACAGCATGAATTTTTTTATTTATATAAGTTAGTATAAATGACTTTTCTGATATTATAAATAAGACATTAATATCATAATAATAAATATTATAATATCATTTAACACATTGACTACTATATGACCAACAGCAGTCATAAAGTAGGTTTTTGTTTTAAGCCAAGCATATTTTTCAATGCCTTCCAAATTTTTTTATAATATGTATTTGAAAAACATTTTTAAAATATCAAAAAAGTTATGATAATTCCTACTATTCCTTATTCTAATGCACTATTGAAGCGCCATAGAAAAGTTAATAATATAAAACCAAATTCATTTATGGTCGCCGGCGGTCACAAATGTATACAATTTGAGAATTACAGATAACCGCCGACGGTCATATGGCAGTCAACATGTTAATAATTATTTTAAATTAAAAGATGGTATGAAAATTATCAAATAAGTATATAATATTAAAGTATATAACAGATAAAAAATATTTTCATTAAAATTGAATGAGTTCAAATTTATATTTTAAAATAAATTGTATGCAATTGTAAATGAATGATTATTACATTATAAATTAAATTATAAAATTAAAGCCATAAAATATATTGTTTTAATTACTTCTTTTAACAAATAAATCTTACTTTAGTATTATTTTCATCATTGAAGTTTAAAAGTTTACTTTTGAAGAAATTCAATTTATCATAATTTTTTAGTTAAAATTAGTAAGTTTAATTATTACATTATTTTTATAGAAATATTCATTATTCAATATTCCATAGAGTACAAATTTCATTATTGTTATATAAGTCAGTGCTGGCAGGATATAAGACAATTTAAAGCAATTGTTACATGTCTAATATAGGTGGGTATAATTGTAACACTTCAATTCTATAACTTTCATGACAAATAATTATTATCAATAAAATCTAATTTATTATAATATAATTTTGATGTAATAAAGAGAATGGTCGATGGTGAAAATATTAAAAATATACAATTTGCTTCAAAGACTCATAAAGTTTGAGCCGCCACTGATATAACTATATAAGTAATATAATAATAATATTATAAATAGTTGAATAATGTGTCTAGTTTATTTATAAATGCAACATAACGTGCATATAGTATTCTTCATCTAATATTATAAGGACTAAGGACTTCATGCCCTAAAAAACTAAAATAAGCATGCATTCATACCTTAATAAATCACTAATTAACTATTAAAATAGGTAAGCATTTTAAACATAAATTTCATAGTATTTAAAACTTAACCTTTTTTATTTTAATATCTAAATAATATTTTCAATATTTTCATAATTATAATTTATAATAGTTTTTTTTAAATATCAAGAATTGTGTGCAATGTATTAATAACTAATAAGAAACAATGAGGATAACACAAACACTAATTTTATATAAATAAAGCTATCAATATAATATCTCGGGTCTAGGAAATCTATTTAAAACTACGTTTTTTTATAAAAGTATAAAATATTTATAAAACTAAAACCTCTATATTAAAAATAGTAAAATATGTAAAATATGAAACTATACATTTTGAAAATAATCTTGTAATGCTATGAAACAAATTTCTATATTGCATAGCTGTGATTTGAATGATAATTGGAAAACAAGAAAACTCTTAGAAATCCCTAGCCTTAATAATAAATTATATTAAATAGTATGCATAATATTAACAAAATGAATATAATATACTCGTATGGACACAAATATTTTAAAGATTTATTAATATTATTGATACTAAGTTGAATTTAACATTTAACATTATATCATTCCTGATAAGTACAATAACTTCATAACTTTAAATATTAGACTAAGCAGTATAATAGTTAACATTTAAATTTTTCAAATAATTAATGAATTCTTAATAAAAACATGAATATAACTTATTATGACGTATTCACGCTATCAAGAATTTTGTAACCATGAATTAACTTATTCTGTAAATTATATTAATATTCATCAGAACTTCTTATTTTTGAAACTATATTCTTTAACACAACTACACTACACTTTACAACTTTGTATAACTCATTTCAAATAAATAGATAAGCTGGCGAGTTTTGAACAATTATATTTTACTACAATTATTATAGACATTATAAACAAATCATTTATTAACTACTAATATAGTATGTCACACTACAGTTCATAAGCTTCTCAAAATGAGAATAATTATAATTTTTTTGGGTCATATTGGGAATAAAAGTAATAGAAGCCTTAATCATAAATGTTAACTTTAAGGTACCTATGCATGAATTTTTGAATAGTATTTGATAATAAAATATTAACTTAAATAGGTAATAAATTATTTGATATCTAAATTGTAAATAAAAAAGGAGCAAGAAGATAAATTTCTGATACTTGATATTTAACAGAACTATTTTTATAATTGTGAACATAACAATAATAATATCTAAGAATACTAGTAACATATTTCAATTTGTGTGGATTCTAACTATTTTTTTATTTCATTTTTTTTTTAAATTGATACAATAATAAAGCATTTTGCAAACTGTCAACAATTATTAAACATGATTCTAAAATTGATTTTGAGTTCTTATCGCAGAATTAATTTAGATAAAATTAATTTAACTCTTATTTTGTTCAAGCAAAACATATTTTAAAAACTTAGTTTACTAAACTAGCATTTAGTAAGGAAATAAGATTGAAAACATTAAAAATTACCTATCATAATCAAAACCAGTCAATATTATATTTGATTGATATGGTTTATGTTGGTCTCAAACTCTCTATCCTTAGTACCCATTCTTACTAAAAAATTATATAATTATCAACTATAAATAATTACAATTATGAATTGTATGAAATATTAAAGATTAAAACTCTAAGTGAATACATAAAATTAAACTTATAAATTTTTACGAATAAAAAATTACCTAGTTTGTTATTTATAACAATATTATGAAGTATAACTTAAATGAACCTTTATAAAATAATCAAAATCATTAATCATTAATAATTTACTAACCTTTAATCACCAAAAACTGCTATCTATTTTAATTTATAAGTATACAATTAAAAAAAAATTAAAATTGTTAATAACACTAATGTGTAAAATAGTGGTAAAACATCTATAAAAATTTAATAAATACACATAAAATGACGACGATAAACATTTATACTACAGAGACAAGATCTGGAAAACAATCAAAACACGGAATCACACGGAAAAAATACAAAAATAAGGAATAGTTAGAATAAGATTACTCTACTACAGTACTACAGAGTACAGAAATACCGAAATTCGAAAATGCTTTTAATTTTATTCTTAAATTTTGATCTCTTATCAACATCTAATGATAATAATTTACGACCATATATTATTTAAGTAGGTATACTTAGAGAGAGCCTATATAGGCTCTCTAGGTCACTGAACTGTATACCTGTACACCTAGTGCTCTAGGTATACTAACTATACTGTGACGTATTTTCCCTAAAAATTTACATTATTCGGTTCAAATATTATAACTACAGCGCGATCTGCTAGCGTTGTAAAACAATATCGTTATTGAAAAAAACTTTAAGGTATAAAATCATTGTTCGCTAGATGACACTAAATATATCTGATCAATTTATAGTTTATACATATTATATTAATTAATCAATGATTTATAATTCAGGGATGTCAAAACTTTTTTTGATCACCATCTACTAAAAATATACTTCTCCATTGAGGATCGACTTCCATAATTTTTTTTTTTATTATTTAATAACTATAATTATTGAGAAACATATAGAACGCGTGGGAGGGGGCGCACACAACACGGGAAATTATCGCTGAGGAACAACAATCTCTAAGAAAATATTTACTTGGAATATTTTTATCTTAGGAAAGTATTGTTGGGGAAAATATTAAACAGGAATTGTCCGAGATCGACCGGTCAATCGCGATCGACTGTTTGGCCACCCCTGATTTATATGAATAGAATAGTAAGTTCCAGCGATGAATGAAATGGAGTACAACTAGTACAAGTAGTATTGTACAGGGTATAACCGTCAAACAAAATATTGTAACTGCCAGAAATTAAAATAATACACCCGAAATTGTTCTACCATTCACTAAACTACTAAAGAAATTGGGCAAGACGAGACAATTAACAAGTAAATACTCATAAAATATAGAAATAGCAAACTTATATGATATACATACCTATCAACATTCAACCTATCATTAAATTATTATATTAATATTGGTTAGAAGGTAGGGCCCTATACAAAATGTAAAAAAAATTGTAAGTCAATGTCCAATAGGTAGTTAAAATGTCGTGAAACACCCTAAAAAATAGATGTTTAAACACATTTTTGTAATATTTAATATTTTAATTGCCAATTTTCGACTAATACGTAGTTTAATCTAAATTTAACCATACGTTTTTATTAAAATAAAACAATTACAGGAACCGTTAATCATCAAAAATTAAAAATGTGTAAGTGGAAGTAGTGAAACCAATTTCAAATGTTCTGAGAAACTATGACACTTATTAATGCACGAATGTATGATAGATGATATATACTTAACTAATAAAGTAGTTAAACAAAAAAGATAATATTATAGGTAAGTGAGCTGATACTCCATATAAAAATATTTAAATGTATTAATATCTACCTTCGATACACGATATTAATATAGGTAAGTATAATAGATATTATAACTAGTGTTGGCCAACGATATATTTTTAATTATCGATGTCGTCTTTATTTTTTCAATACCATATCGCGATGTTAAAAAAATCTCGATATCTATATTGATTTGCGTATATTCATAATAATTAATATTATTAATTATATGTATATTATTACTACTACTAATTATTAATAATAATTTATTATGTATTAAAATTTAAATATAAATAAATAATACAAATAATATGAATAAGTGTAAATATAAATGTAGAAAATTAGGTTGTAATAAAAATGTTCACTCACAAATATAAATTTAATAACAAATTAAAATGATTACGGCGTATCACAGCGAGCAAACAATCAAAACCATTTTAGATTCTGAACGAAGTGATGAATGTATTGATTTTACAATGATGTGTGTTTTTTTTTTTTGTTTTGTTTTTGTGTCTGTGTACAGCATAACTAGTCGAAATAATGCTCCAATTTCAAACTATGGGGGTGGTTTCCGATGTAAAAGTGAATATCCTTGGTGCATTATAGAAGTAAAAAGTTAAAATTTTCCAACAGTTTTCAAAAAAATCGAGAAAAACAAAAAAAAAATGACGGAAAAACGGCAATTTTTACGCAAAACCAGTTTTCGACCAAATCGATTTTTTTTTTATGGTTGTAATTCAAAAACTAATCACTGAAAATACTTGAAATTTTCACCAAATGTTAATGTCAGTGGTATCCGTACATAGTTAAATTTTCAAAAAATTTTGAGTTTTTTTGAGTTATTTATAGACCACTGAAATTTTCGATTTTTTTGAGAAATTTTTTTTAAAGTGTCGATAAAAAATTTTTGGATGACCAAAAAGTTTTGAAAATTTAATACAAGGTTCCTTATGAGTTGTTTTTATTGTAGCTAAAAAAAATTAAAAATCGTTAGTCACAATTTTTTTTTATAAGAGTTAATAGTTCAAATTTTTACGAAATCTGTCGAAAACGCGAAAATTTGCAAGTAATTTTGAAATTGAAAAACCATAAAATTTTTTTCTTTTATAACTAAGTTTTGAAAATTTGGTACAAGGTTCTCCATACATTTTTCTTCAAATATCTGTAAAAAAAACTCTACCGGATTCAGACGAAAAATTTTTATGAGTGTTTGAAATTTAAATTTTTACAAAACCGCGTTAAATAACGGTTTAGCCTCAAACGATTTTTGATATTTGTTATAATTCAAAAAGTATAAGTCGTAGATACTTGAAAATTTTACCAGTTATTAAGATTCTCGTTTTCTTTACGTGATTTAATTTTCAAAATATTTTGACTTTTTTTGAGCTATTTATAGACAACTGATATTTTCAATTTTTCTGAAAATTATTTTTTTATGTGTCGATAAAATCTTTTTGGCGCTATCAAAATACTTGGAAATTTAATGCAAAGTTCCTCATAAGTTATTATTATAGTGATTAAAAAATTATAAGAATACATAGGCACAATTTTTTTTTTTTAGCATTTAAAGTTCAAATTTTGACAAAAATTCGTCAAAATTATGAATATTTGCAAATTATTTTGTAGGTATAATTCATAAAAATGTTTGTATAGGTAGCTAAGAGTTGAAAATTTAATACAAGATTTTTCATAAGTTTAGCTTACAATAATTATAAAAGAACTTAAATTTTGGTGTATTCAGGCCATTAAAACATAAACCACCTTTTTCACCAACAACTGGAAATTATATCCTAGGCTGACAAATCATCTTCGTTCAGAATCGTTTTTCGTATACAATGATAACTATCATTGGATTCAAATTTAACACTCCTATAATATATAATAATGATCCATACGGCACCTAATGTACAGCAGAGCGGTACTCACTTGCCCGCTTTTTATTTATTTAAATATAAATGATATTTACAATCTGTATTTTACATCACAATAAGCAAATTGGATAATTTTAAATCAAAACCATAGAATAGATATTTAACATAGTTTAATATCAATGATCAAAACTGAATTTTTAATTTAGATTGAATTGTTTAGTGTGGTCAAGGTGTATTGATATCAATACACCTTGGGTATGGTGAACTATTTCTTTGAAATTTAACACAATATGCCATCATAATTTATTATCTAGAAGATAAAAGTAATAAAAATGAGCCCAGATTAAACATCTCGATATTGCGATATTTTCAATAATTATTTTTAGATTATCGAAATTATTAAGAAAATATCCACGATATCGGTATCGTATCGAATTATCAATATCATTGGCCAACACCAATATTAACTTTATACTTTAGTAGGTGCCTACTACTTATACAGTATAGTGTAGTGAGTAGTTACTGCATGTGAGAAGTATGCGGATTGTTGATTTTATTGGATGAATGATAATATTCAAAACAATTATTTAATCGTCAAGCTTCATTTTTCGGAGAAAATGTTAATAAATTGAATAATTTTGTATTCACGATAAATTCTAATTTTCTTATTAAGACATTAAAATCTATCATTATCTAGATTCTAGACGACGCCATCTTATTTACTAAAATACGGGAATGTACTAGGTATTCATTTTATCTGTCCCGTTGTCTCAGTAACTTTTCTGGACATAATAATGTCCTGTTTTTTAAAAGTTTCTATCTCGTTTTTAAACTGCATCCACAAAAAAATAAATTATACATTATAATATTTTTGTAATTTTAATTTCTTCATAATACCTATTTTATTTGTATTTTATAAAGTATAAATAATTTTACGTTTTTATTTTTGCAGTGTTTTATGATCTTATAATATATATAAATTATAATTATACATTCATATTCAAATATTTAATCTCTTGAGACTCTTGAAGAATTTCGTGAAATTATAAAGATTGAACATAAAACTATTCTCGAGAATTTGAAATTTTGAAAACTCGCTGTTTGACGTTAAATCCACCTTTAACTTGATTAATAGATAGTGTGTTTGATGGGTTGAAGTCATATTTTGGATGTCAAAAGGAATGTTAGTAAATAGTAACTTTAAAAAAGAACAATAGTTTGGCGCATTGTGATAATAATTTAGGATAATGTACTAATATCACAAAAATCATAGGATTGTTGTGAAATATACAGAAATATACAGTCATTCAATGAAAGTTAAAAAAAAATAAGATACAGCAAAGTCCTAAGTGTTTCAAGAATTGCTTGCGTATACACTCGTATATACTCATTACGACTACCTACATCACTATTATCTAAAACTATAATCATATCTTTATTGTTCAGTACCTACTTTATAAAATAAAATATTTATTTTAGATTCAAAAAACAAAATCTATATTTAAGTCGTAATCAGTTGGTATAAAAGAAAATATGTGAAATATTAAGGTATAGATACTTTAAATTATGCAATATGTAATAAAACTACAAGAAAATAAATAGTATATTACAACATTAGACAGTACTGCAGTAGTAATATTATATTGTTAGTAATTTAAGCATATTATATTATTAAAAAAATTAAAAACTAAAAAGTAATACATTTCAAAATAATTGTGTAGATATATAATTATACTATTGTATTGTTTGAGATAAGTCATGCGCGGTGCACTCATAAGTGTATTACACTATTACTTTAATGTGCTCAACCAATACAAAACAATTTGAAAAATATATCTTAATGAAATATAGGTAAAGGGCAGATACTAAATAATATAACATATTGTCATAATATTATTTGATGAAAGGTGACATATGGTACATATACATTGTACAAATGGTGACAATATAGACTTATTTACAATGTAATACATTGAGGTGTCAACTCATTATTTTGAAATGTTAACTTTTATATAATTTTATATAATATTATTATTATACAAAACTACATTTTTCAATTTTTGAAGAAAAAAAATTATATTTTTTAATTTTTATTGACAATTTATTAACAACATACTTTTTTATGTTGGTATACCTATCGAAATTTTAATTTCTCTGAAATATATTCTACTTCAGTATAGGTACTATGAATAAAAAATGTACCTATTGGCTGTATTATTTAGTCATTTAAATTTAAAAAACAACAATTTTGAAAAATAATAATAATAAAAGAATTGTAAGAATATATTATATTTTAAATTATATTATTATTAAAAATATTAAAATTGTAATGAATATTGAAACTTAAATCGATCATTTTATTTTTATATAAAGGTCACATACCTATATGGCTATATATACATATACTATTCAGCATAAATTATTATTATGTAATAATATATATAGGTATTTTATGTAATATCTAGCTAATATAGGTACATATTCTTACAGATTGGTGTTAAATATAATAAGAACCATAGCGACAAAGCTAGATTAAAGAAGGTGAGATACTTCCTTCAGGCAAATAATCATAATATAAATATATAATACTTATACAAAGGAATGCAAATATTAGTAAAGCACCAGGTATTTAATCCGGAGGCCAAGACAAAGTGGACCTGATAGCTGACACTGAGCAACTAGATTATTAATTAAGTATTATATGTAAATATATAGTATATAATATTACAATTACAGTCAAACAACTCAAACAAGTATAATATTGGAATACCTATTCTTTTTATAAGTATCATGGTTATTGACCAGTGGTGAAGCGTTATACAGGAGATAATATGACTAATATAAGTCATTTTATTTTGGTGCTTATTTTTGTTTTATTTCATTGGTATCTATAATTTTTATGTAAAATATATAATAATATTACATTTTTAAGTGTATATCAAAATACTGCCATATTTTTTAAATAATCGAGTCTTAAAACCAAGTTATAAAAAAAAATTTTTATTTAACTCAAATGCGCCCCTTATATTACTGCGCCCATGTCGCCAACCTCTAGTTACGGCACTGAATATATATATAAACATATAAATTTGTCAAAATTATTTTTTTAAAGTTTTCTTAGAATTAATTTAGTTGCAGGCCGCGCGCGAATCGGCAGTGTCTGAATTAGTCAGCGAGGCGAGTGAATTCAGTAAACATCCAAATATACAGTTTACAAATAATTGTGAAAAAATGTAGTCGAAAATTCGAAATACTGATTTTTTTCATTCTGTTAGACGTGGAAATATTGGAAAAATTTAAGCTATTTATATGAAACATAATATATCACAGTTCAGATTTTGTTTTACTATATTTTTATGTAAAAAATATTAATAATATAATATCGTTATTAATTTTCGTTATCTAATATGTTATTGTAATTTATAATTGGTTTAAAATTAACAGTTTGTTCATTTTGGTGTTGTATTACTTAATATATTGTTTAAACAATAAATAATAATATTGTAAATTGTAATAACAATTTTTTTCAACGTCTTCCTTATTTAAAGACTCTCTATTTCGACTTATTCAATTTTAAACATTTCAGAAATTCTTCCCTTTTAGTCCTCATATTAATTTGGTTAAAATGATACATAGGTACATAATTGTTTCAATTAGATATTAAAAATTATGATGTATAAGTATAAACGATATTTTCTGCGTATAATTAAACCAGTTACCGACGAAATAAATTTGTTAGAATTTTACAATAGCTTACAGCCTATAGTCTTAGTCAAATTATTATTATTAGGTATTTATTATTTTGAGAGCATCTAATTCAATTCTAATAATTGTTTAGAGTAGGTTCCACCAATGTTTGGCATCCATTTCCTGGTCGATATAGACGATCTTATTATACTTTTGGATTCTGTCCAAAAAAACTAAGAATCGCAAACATATATAATTTAATAATACAATATTACAATACATAATATACATTTCTCGATATGTATAAACTTATAATAATCTAAAAACTACGTCGTAATTATATCCGAATAAAAAGGTGCCATTAATATTTACAATAACTGATAACCGTCTTCCAATAATGTGCGTGAGACTAGCTCACCTTGCGTGTAATCAGCTAATCGAGGTCAGGGAATTAATTGATCTTTGAGAGAAGGTCCATACATATAGGTAGCCACAAATTAATTGTAGAATAGTAAATTATGTTATAGTTTACATATTATGTTCTATAATGCAGGTCATGAATTGCGATGAATGATGATGTTCAAAATAATTTGTCGACGAATTTTTGGAGACCCATTCCTTGACTAAAATATACGACCTTACGGCAATACGACGATTGGTTTGAATTCTGTTTCTCGCTAGCGAATAAATTATACCTACTGATGTTTTTAAAATTAATATATACATTATCAGAAAAACTAAACCAAGGATACTCAAGAATAAAAATCCTATATTATTTTTATTAAATCATAGCTCAATTCTATAGATAATATTTTTTTACTGCTAATTGCTATTGTTATATTGTAATAATAAAACGTCTTGGTTTATGCTTGAATCGGGTGGCTGTATTGTGGTCAACAGTTCTCACCCATTGTTTTTTGAACGAAAAAAAGGTCTATGCATGCATACTTAGTACCTATGGGTTATCGCTTTCTAAACAAAAATTACAAATTACAAATTTTCTAAAATAAATTCATATGTTACATAATAATACCAGAATATACCCTATACTTACCAACATGAATACTTAATAATAATTAAAAAAACTTCTATAATAATCTAAGGTAAACCAAAAGAAATTTTCACTTCAAAATTAGCGAAAAAATATTCAAACCTAAACCAAAACCAACTAATTAACCAATTCATCTTAAAAGACCATAAAGACCATACAGCTTTTAAACAAAATATGTATTTCTTTTATTATCCAATATTGAATAGGTATATAATTATTTATAATTTATCACTAGAACGACATCTTCCAATGATACATCATACATATTTTAATAACATTAAGTATGTTGACACAATAGTTTAAATAAATAATAATAATTAATATTGTTGTTGATATATATTATACACACAACTCGTATAATGTAATCACTAGTCAAATGATAGTGACAAGTGCCGCACTTATACGTATATCTAATTGTAATTAGATCATATTATGTTATTAACATAATAGTATAACTAACACTACGTTTTCACTGTCCGGATATTTAAATATGATATCATACATTTTAACAATCTAATATTATGATTCTATGAATGAAACGTTTAAAATGGTCGTCGGGCGGGAAGTTTGGCGGGTTCGTGTCCGTCCAATTGGTAACACTACCATAGCCGGCCGGCGACGTAGTTTCTACGAGCCGCGCTTAAGTGCTTAACAGTAATTTACCGGCCGGTAAATTATCGCATGACTTTTGGCAACACTTGTTACGGTCGGCCGAATGATTGAAACGCGCACAAGTGAACTGTGCACAAAACATGTCCGTCTGTCAGTGAAACACGCTTTTTGCGGTGCGTGTGTGTGTATTATATATTTGTACGTTTATTGTTTATTTGTTTGACCAACGCACATGAGAGCGTCTTCCTGCTGCTGTTAACGCAATTTCTGCTATACCATCGTCGTGTGGATGCGCCTGACGCAATAAACGCGGCAAAGATAGTCGGCGAACTTCAACCGACACCGACAAGCCAATCGCACGAAACGTGACGAACTAATCTTCAGGTTAGTAGTACGAGCGATGAAGTGTCGCGACTGAGTGGAGTGATTGATACTCTATACGATCATATTATTGTACGTATATGGTATTGTTATTATTATATGTACGTTGGGGAACGGGGACTTGACCGACGCGTCTTGGTGACGACGAGGAGATGATGGCGAAAAGAACATGGAATATTACACGACCCGGCGTTTCGGATTTGTGGGTCGTCCGGCAGCCGGTGCCGGCCTATGCGTTCATAGCCATTTTGGCCGGCAATAAACGTAGTCCCTGAAAATCCAATACCCTAACTGTTTACTACTGACAGTTTGTGATGGTCTTCATACAGTTAATCGATTCGTAATACTTTCGTTTTCTTTTTACAGTTTTTCAGACCCTCATCAGTTATTGTCTAATTTGAGTACTTCTGAAATAAAATACGTATGTATGAGTATCGTGTTCACCCATCGGCAATATCACATTAATCTTCAAATGAATAATACTTGATTGTATACTGGGTGCGATCACTCTATAGTTTCTGACAAACAATAGCAAGTCTGCTGTTTAAGTGTGTTGTCTTTCTTCTTATAGGATTATTGATTCCTTCCTCGGCGATCTCTATAATTCACCTCATTTTCAAATATAAAAAAGTATAAATATATATATCATGTATATTAACAATAAATAATATGTAATTTCTGTTGTGATTTTTCTTTGTGTACACTATATATAAAATATTTCATATTATCCAATTTTAAGCTATTAGTCTGTTACAGTGATTACTGATTTGTGATTCCTTAAAAAATTATATTTTTATACAAATCTGCTATATTTTATCATTAGGTGACTTTTAAGCTAGTACTAATTCTGCAATTCTATTAAATATATTTATATTTAAAATTTTGTACATAAAAAAGTAATTAAGTTACCTAAATAACATTCAATTTTGAAGATGATACATTATAATTCTAAACCTAACCTATTATTTCTAAGTATCTATCCGAATATAATATACTAATATGAATTATGTTATAATTTCACAAATATAACATTATATCTAGTGTTTTGGAAATTAATTAACCCACTGCTATTCACAAGTTATATCTTACAAGTCAACAATCCACAGGTAATGTAATAACCTACACATATTTATTATTTATGTGTAGCTTATATTTAACCAAGGTTTGTATGATAAATATTATTTTCATCAGATGTTTTATAAGTACCACATTGGAGAATAATAATCAATTTTCTTTAAAAACTAAATTAAAAAAAATATAAATATTATGTTATAATTATTTTTATTTGTAAATTATGTGTTTAATCTTATCTTAAATCATCTCAATATAAAATTATTCTGATTAGAGAAGGTATGTAACTAAGTTTCTAAAGATAATTCATGTTTCATAGGTATGAAATATATTACACTAATTTTCGTAAAGAAATTGTATTATCTCGTCAAAATGGGCACAAAGGTTTTTCGTTTTATTATTATCAACTACAGTAGAAAAATAATTGATAATATTTCATATAATTTAAATTATGCTTAGGTATATCCAACATTACATATTTTTAACATATTATGTATTAAATTATCGAAAATTTAACAAATCATAAAGCAAAATATTGGTCAATACTTAAAATAAAAAATAATGTCCATAAATATATCTAACATAAAGTAGGTAGTCTTAACATTTTTGTTTGTAGAAAATACATTTTTAATTATTACCTAGTAATCAAAGTTTCTATGATAATTTTTTTTAATTCCAACAATACAACAGAAATTTTTATTTAAGTATATTCCATTTTGTCATAGTAGTTTTTTTAATTTCAGTAACTTGCCAATTAAGAAACCTTTAGATGAATCTTGTCTTAAGTTTTCAAGTCTATCAATATTGTTAAAAATTTAATATAATTTTACAGTTATTTGTTTTTGAATCACAAAAAAATATTGGTGGTGTGTAAATACTCCGGATTTAACTTACATTTTTTTATAATTTAGTTTTCCCAATTATGATAAAAAGTTCCTAAAATTTTTTTTTTTTTCCCTATAAGTTTCTACAAGGTTTAATTTATTATCAGAAATCACTTTCGAAGTTAAAGATTTAAGCACACAAAAAAAACATAAATTTTTGTAAAATTAATTCATTGCTTTATTTAGAATCTAAAAAAAGGTTGGCTTGTTATGTTAGTAAATACAAATAAACTAATTATAGTTTGTTGTGTTTACAATATACAGATGTTTCATAGCATTAATATAATGTTACCTTTATTCTACCTATTTTTAATATTTATTCTATTAAGAATGCTTTAAATGAAGGTATAATTCTTATCGAAGATATTGTATTTTAGTTCTTATTTATTTTGACTGATTTGTCATTTTTATATCCCAAATATATGATATAAGTTAAGAAAAATTGAGGGGTGTGCATAATATATTAAGGTTTGACCTAACCAGGTGTTTTAACAGGTGTTTCTGTAAAAATACTTACTAGTACCTGTATTTCATATATTATATCTCAACGTGATTTCTTTTTACTAATGCTTTTGGTGATCGTATCCAGTTTTTATATTATTTTATTATAAGGGTTTCATATTCCATGTTGTGTGGTCCTTTGAATGTATATTACGCTAAGGATGCATTTTTTTTTATTTCTAATTATAAATCGCGCAGAAGTCTGGTCTCTCTACTGATAATTAACTTATAAAGATATATATTAAATCAAATTCAAATAAACCATTTGGCGGTGAGTTTCAAGTAAAAAATTTAAAACATACAAAATTGAAAATACGAAATTATTACCATGATTATATACAAATAATGTGATTTACGCATACTATACAAATCTATTAAATATTTGACATTTTTATATTTACGTATTTATGTAAAACATTACGGTGTATATATTCGTCCCATATATATCTAAGTTATTCTTGGTTATTTTAATGAAAATATTAAAAACATACATGTACTATTGAGTTTTATAAAAATTAATTTAATTACATTGACGCTAAAATATATATTAATATTACGTCCCTACTATCATATTTATAAATTAAACCATACAGCTTCAGTTATCTATTTTTAATTCTTGAATTTTTGTTAGGTACTCCTATCTAAAAGGCAGAACCGAGTGGTTGACAATTTACACCATCCTTAACTAAGCGTTTAAAATTTCAACTCTACAGTAAGTAGATGGTGGTTTTTATTGATTTGATGAATAACACATGTTTGATTGATGGTTGTTTATTTATGCATGAGCACTTCAATATTATTTTATTAAAATTCTAAATTACAAATACAATTGTAGCTGATATTTTACTTGGTCGTATTGTTGCTTAAATCGTATTATTTATAAGCTATAGTTCTTTGTTTTGAGTTAAAATTATAATTTTAATTTTCATATTAACGATGTGTTATTGTTTGTACCTCTAGAAAAATATTATTATGCACGTTTTTTTTATTTGTTTAATCATAATATTATATTCGAACAAGCTTGTACTACAAAATTGTGTGCATTATATTTATTTCCGTTTTGTTTTGGTATATTATTTGTTTATTGAAACATACGATTTTTTTTTAAAAAAAAAAAACATTTTTTCTTTTAATTTCAATTTAGGTATAAAATAAATAAATTATCTTAACTTATTTATTATTTTTATTGAACTTAGATTAAAGTGCAATAAAAAAAATACTGCTCTAAATACTAGATTATTATATCTATAGATTTTTCGAAGGTCAAAATGAATTATTAATTTCGATGGCTCAAAAAGGTTTGAGATACCTATAGGTTTGAAAAAATAAGTTTATATGATTTATATGCATATACGATAAAACCATAATACGAGTCGTAATACAAGTTTTTACTAAAAATGTTTTAAATAAGTATGATGCCTATTAATTAACGAATAGTATCACGTTATAAAAATTAACTGTATAAAATTAACACTTAATTAATATTCAAATTATAATTATTATTAGATCTATAATTTAAACTATTATTACAAACGTTCTTGATAATTTATGGTACCACCTTTTTTCGAATCGACGTTAAATATTATCTAATCTCGCCTTTCCCGATTATAGTGCGTATACAATGTATAGTATATACATACACGTTATTCCGTTAAAAAAATATATGCACTTCAATAATGTATTGCATATATTTTGTATATTAAGTTATTAGGTACATATAGAAGATTAAAACAAAGTTAAAGGTTATTATTTATAATTATAAGTTATAACATACATTTAAAACTATTAGGTAGTTTACATATAAAGAAAAAATGTATTTAATAATCTTAAACTTTGTTTTAATCTTCTTTATGTACCTGACAATTTACATAACTCCTGATATTATCATTAATTGTACATCTTAAATTTTAATATTCACTTATAATTTGGTCGTCTTGGAGATATTTAAAATATTTATAATTTATCCCAAGCAATACCCAATATTTCGGCAACTTGTACTTTGTTATATTTCATTTTTGTGTAATCGAATATTTGAATAATTTAATATTTAAGACTGGTTATTGACTGTGTATTAGTATAATTTAAAAGAAGAAACTCAAAAATTATTTCATTGCCATTTTTCCATTTGATGTTTTATTTTGTATTATCACATTTTTAAATTTCATTTTAAATCTGTCCAACTCTTATAAAATGTTGAAGTAAAAGCATCGAGCAGATGTTTGAACAATGTAGATACAAGCAGCTGAAACGTGTAAGATCGCCCTTATTTCCTTTGTACATTGTTATGGTATAGGTCCTGTTACAACAATGTACAAAGTCGTCCTATAATGTAGAATGTCCTTTAAACTGAAAATAAACAGTTATCTATGATTATTTATTAAAATATAATATATCAAATTACAATTGTGTTAAAAGATCTTTGAAATACCTTGAACTATGAATTAAATAGTTAAAGTATTTATTAATCCTAGTTAAAAATCACATAATGTGTGTCAATAATTTAGAATGTTATTTCACCACTATTAAAAAAGAAAAAAATGAAACGCACATCTCGTCGTCTTTGTCTACTAAGACGTTATTTTGGCTATTACATAAGCGACTCAGTGGTTGTCTACTACGACATTAATAACAACGATATTAAATTTTTATGAAGGTTTAACTACTTCGATTTGAAATCCGCATATCATGAGAACGCGTTGCGTGAAAACTTCGAAATTCGCGTTAGAATTTGCATACAGCATACTTAAAAAACGCTGCTCAAATCATAACTCGTTTTTTTTTTTATCCAACAGCTGTAGTAGTGGGGGAGTCCTGGTGTAACCGATATCCGTATAATAATACCGTCGTTTGTATACGACGGTAGCAAAAATGTGAGAAAGAAAGAACTATCGTACGTGAACTAAACGCCGGGCGGTATACGCACAAGAAAACGCGGTGTGCCCTATCCACCGCCACGTGGTCGTGTAGCGCGACACATTCAATTCAGCCTCGAACGTCGGGCAACACTGCGCTGACGGCCGGCCGGCTCATCCCCACCCCACCCATCTCCCCATCCGTCCGAAGCCGGTACGGCGACGTTGTTCCCCTCGACCCCGCGTATCGTTCACCGTCCTTTTACCTTCCCGGCGTCTGCTTTCTCCTCTACGACCCGCCACCGTATCGTTCATTTCCCTTCAACTCGCTTAGCAAAAGTACTTACGCGCACGCGCATTCGTGAGCACCGCTACCTACCACCACGTTGCTCGGAATCTGTCCGTCGCCGCAATATTGCGCCGTGGTTTTCATAATTTCGTGTGTAGTGCGGACCCGAGACGACTGCCGACCGCATTACTCTTGCTGCTGCTTCTTCTTCGTGTGTTCGTAACTCCGTGTTCGGTTTTTTTCTTCGCTTACTATCTCATATAATAGGTATCTTCCTAACTCGAGTCACCGGGCAGTGGTTTTTTTTTAAAAAAAATTTAATTATTTAATTTATTATTTCTATTCGTTTCGTCCAGAAACGAAACCTCCGTCGTGCGAGGATTTTTCGCGACACGCATTTCATGCGTCTTATGCCTATCGTGGTGGTGTTTCCCCCCCAAAAATAACACAATTAATTTAGAAGTATTTATATCGTCACATATTTTAATTTGTATTTGACGCGGTTTCAATATTATTATGGCACGAGGAGACAACGTTGACAAGGTTGGTTACCGATTTTTATAAATAGATAATCGTATTGTTGTTAAGTTAATATTATTGTTATTAATAGTAGTAGTAGTAGTAGTAGTAATTGTAGTAATAGTAGTAATAGTAGTACTAAATATATAGTTTCCTAGTATTTACTATAGTATAGTTCGTACGAGTGACGTTTGTAGCGCGCTCGTGGTTTCGGCATGCGACGGCGCGAGTATGCTCCTTCACAACGTGGTTTCTATTGTTGCCTTCGCATGTCCATGTGTTCGGGACGGCCTCTTATGAAAGTAATATACTTTTATTTAGTCAACGTCTGCGATTTGCTTTCCCATTGCGGTTTTCCCTCAACACTGAAAAATCATATGATCACTCCCTCGTCCGATATCACGAGAGATGAACATTCACACACGTGTGTGTGGGTGGGTGATTGCCTTTATCGTCATCGCCGCTGATGATTTTCGCCGTGGCAGTGTCCGTAGACGCCCGCGGATCGCGTGTGCGTCGCGCGAGGTCGCCTGATTCGGTAACGTGTCGGTACAAACGTACATAACCTAACAATATAATATCGTGTCGGCCACTGCATGTACTCATGTCTGTGGCGGTACTACGTCACCTACTATGATATTTACCTGTTAACACCACGTTATGATCATAATATAAATATTTTATTCACCTTTACGACCCGGACTTATAATTTTCCGTACAGAAAATTTCACTCCTTCCAATTCTAAATGAGCAAGTTCGATTTTAGTCGTTTAGCTTGCGTACGTGGATTGTCGTCGCGATAAGACCGCGGACGTTATTATTATTATAACAGACCGGTTGGCGTGCGGTAAAAACCTGACCCAGACGGTCATGCGGTGTGTGCGATTTACAGTTTTTACCTGTTGCCAGGACGTGATTAAGTGCAGTTCACCTGGGGGTTTTTGTTATGGAAATTGTTATTTATGTATTATATACACTAAAATATGATTTTACGCTGGTAGTCAGTCGGTCATTTACCTGTTCTATCGGGTTTTATTATTTCTAATTAATTTGGTTTTTTTTTTTATTTATTTCTAGTTCTGGACAACTCTTTTAATAATTATTTATTTATGTTCCCGTGTCAGAATGCACTTAATTAACTATCGAGTGATTATTATATACTCTTGTAACCACCGCGTCTTATATAATCACAACGAGAAATGTCCGCATAAATCGTCGCCGCCAGGACTATATTTCAAAACCCAATCGTCTATTATTGCTCTAATTACCTTTCTATTTTATTATTATTTACCGTATAATATATGTGGAGGCGCTTTGAGAAAGTATAATAGTGAATACTTCTATCGATCATATAGTTTTAATTCTTAGGAATGTTAATTACAACCTAGGCAACAAAGTATTTGTAATTTGTGTATTTAAATATTGCACAATTGCAACAATAAATTTAAGAATGTTAACCTGTGATTAAGCTATTTGTTCAGTTTTTCCTTTCGTATATTATGTTCAATATAATCTATGTATTGACAAATTTACTATGTTTAGAAAAAATCAGAATATATTATTGAAATTATATACATAGATTTTTTTTTTAATCCGCAATGAAATAGATGACCCGGTCGTTTTAGTATCAAACCTTGAATGTCAATTAAATTTAACACTGTTAAAATCATAATTGCTGTCATTTTCATAAAAAAAGAAAAAAGTTAATAATATCATGATAGAAGAGACAAAGATTTTATATAATGTATTTAAAGTAAAGTGCGCTTATTGATGTTTTTTTGTAATCGGTTTTAACTTGACATAATATTTTGGATTATACTTTTACAGTACTCATTATCTTGTGTCCATTTAATTATAGTATTATAGTATGATTATCGAAGTCATGCGTATTATTTATATAATTATTTAGCCATGAAAAGCGTTGTTTTCGTTATGTGTGTTCAATTTTTTCAAAATAATTTGAATTTTACAGCTTTACGAATAACAGTTACAGTAACAATCGAACGATCTCCCTATAAATCACGCCATTATATTCTCGTTTCGTAGGTAGGATAAAGAATGTATTATTAGGTATTTAGGCAATTCGCTGATCTCAATATAGTTGTTTAAATTGTAGACTATCTAATTAAAAGTATTATCTATGTTGGTATGATAACTAATAAGGTTAATATAACTACATTCTCATATTGAAGTTTTTTTTTACATGTATGATTCTTGATATTCACTATTATTTAAAGTGTTTATAATGTAAGTTTCTAATATGTTAACTCAGTAAATTTATTAGGTATTACGAAGGTTGACATTAATTGTTATTTGTTTTTATTAAGAAAAAATAAATAAAAATTTATTTTGTGACTGTATTAAATTCTTTTGGAACTTGTTAGTTAATTTTAATTTTTGCTTTTCGCCATTTTACTACACATAATAGCAAATCAGTCCTATAAACAATTATTAGTTAATTAAGCGTCCTACTGTAAAAAAAATATTTTGATTCTTTACATTTCACACGAGTCGGAAGTGTAATATTTTTACGTATTTTTATAAGTACTGATTTTTCGTTCATGACCCATACTTATATTGAAACATATTTTAGATAAGTTTATTGGCTGAGCATGGCATGGCAACTAGCTAAACCTGTTTTTTGTACAATTCAATACGTCATAGGTTCATGGAAAAACAGGTATGTGGTCTGATTTCTTCTCAGACACAGCCACCGGCAATCATTCTATCCAGTAGATTCTATTCTGTACGCTCACCGGCAACGCCTAAACAATATACTTCATGACACGTGTAGTGCAAAATTAACTACTAAAAGAAATGATCTTGATAAATTTTGTTTAGTAATTTAGAGTACTGTAATATACTTTTGTCGATATTTACTCTACTCGATATCCATTTTTACACATTTTTTATTATTGCATCTTAAGTTTAAAAAAAAATATATTTTAATTTTAAAAAAGTTAGAATTAAAAATGTGGAAAAGTCGATTTCTAGTAGGTAAACTTCACGGCGAATTAAAATTGATTTTTAGACGTTTAACTAAATCTTAAGGTATAAGTTGAAAATAAAAAGATTGAGTTCCTATATTGCACAGGCTAAATAATGAAAGAAATTCATCGTTTTAAAATTTTTCCTAAGGCTTAAAAATGTAATACAAAATTCCTTAAAATATACAAAATTCTGTCAACAGCTTACTATAAAATATCATTATTTCGATTGTTGATGGTTTTTGAACAATATTGTTCCTAAAATAATTTCGTTTACCATGTGTCAAATGTCACTTATGTAATATATATATATATATCTCGCTGTACTTACTTTAGCATTTAAAATTGTATAAACGTATCTTTAACCATCTGTGTCTGCTGTCACATAGACTAGTTTGTTATATGTTTCATTGAATATAAAAACAAATAAAGATGTAAATTTGTAATATTCTGCATGGTGTAAATCTATTAACATCTGTTGCTTAACACATGACAACAACTACTGTAAGTTAGCATGGTTTTTTTGTTTTACATTGATTTTATCGGTAAATACGATTATTTCGACCAACAATTCAAATTTTGTACATACTTTCCAAAATATTAATTGTAATATTGATGTTTAAAATAACAATTTTTTTTAATGGTCCTATACCTAAAATAGAAATAATATTCATTGATTATTATTATTTCTTTGATTGAATTTATTAAATTATCAATATTAGAACCATTGTCAATTATAGTTAATTAATTTAAATTGTTTATTAGGTAATAAATAAAACAATTTTTTTTATTTGTATATCATTATTATTTAAACTAACTACAAAAATTAAATCCAACTTCATAAATGTATCTTAATAGATACCTACTATCTATACAGTATATGAAGTAAATTTAATAAAAACCTAAATCATATGTATTTATATTTTATACTATTATAAATTAAATAATCTATGAAAAATAATTTTAAATGTATATTTTTTATTTTATAGGTTTTACACTCGTATCAAAGTGGATATCATACGATATGTTCAAGGTGAGGACTGTATCGCTGGGGAGAATTTTAACGTTTTCGACAGCCGTCTTATACCTCGGTTATCTTTGGTACAAGCGCAAGAGAACTTTGTCACATCGCCAGAGTGACAAGAAGAGACCTCGTTCTGAACTTTCAGAACTAACTAAAATTGATGATCAAGAATTGTTTCAGGCTTTAGAAAAAGCTTCTCGTACATTAGAAGTATCACAAGTTGTGGAAGAAGAACAGATTGAGAGTTCTGTTATTCATAAAGATATCATGGAACCTACTGTTGGTCAGATAGAAGTAAATAAAAAAGAATCATTTACAGATAACCAAGAAGTACATGAAATGGTTGCTAAAGTTATTACAATGGGTAGTGAACAGCAAGTATGTTTAGAATCTGAAATCATCTCAATAGATTCTTTAACTGAAGATTTATCTAATTTGAAATTAAGTAAAGAAATTGAAAATGAAAAAGAAAATGAAATAGTTATTAATACTGATGATTCTAAAAATATTCATCAAATAGAAAATAACGAGAAAGTAGAAATAGAAGAATACTCTAAAGATAAAGCTTGTTGGACAACAATGGCAGAAAAAGAAGATCACTGTGAATGTCCTAAAGCCATTCCTGTTAAAAAAGTTAAAAAAGATGAAGAACCTATGATATTTGAAGGAATTAAATTTAAAGGAAAAAAGAGAAAAGGTAGAAAAAAGAATCAACCTAAAGATATTATCAAGCTTCCCTCCGAATCAAACAATAAAAATAAAACTAATAGCATTGTAAAATCTGTAAAAAAAAACCAAATTGTAGAAGAAGATTGTGATTCAGCGCATAGTATAGACCACAGTATTGACACTAATGATGCACCAAATACAATTTATTCAGATATTAGAAGTGTTGTGAGTTTTATTTTTTAATCTATACACTTAAGTTAAATTTTTTTTCTCATTCCTAATAGTTTTGATTTTTTTTTTTTTTTTTAAACAGGGTTCTCAAGACAGTGGAAAAGGTGGTAGTTCTTTCTCTGGAGAACTCCGTACAGTATCAGATTCTGATGAGCAAACTAATTATGACTTTTTAGTTCCAATTGAACTAGTGGGACCAATTATTGGTAAAAAAGGAGCATTTGTTAAATATATCAAAGAAAAAAGTAATGTAAGGCTTTTTGTCGAAAACAAGACTGAAAGTCCAGAAGATAAATATAAAATGTGCACATTAGTTGGTGAGTATTATTAGTAAAATTGGTTTGTATATTTAGTATACTAATATATTTCTTAATTGACAATAGGATCTGAAATAAATATTAACAAAGCACTCAAGTTAATTAGAACAAAGTTTCCTGAAAGAGCTTATCCAGAGTTTACTTTAGAATGCATTTCTTCAATGTTAGATGGTTCACCCGTTATTTCTCAACTTTTTAAGGTAAATTTTTATTAAATAAATTATTTTTGTATTCTTAGTTATATTTTTTATTATGTTTAGTCGGAATTAATTGAAGGTGTTAATAACCATGTTATTGTCACCGACCTAGTAGCTACCGATCATTTTTTTGTACATAATGCATCCAGTCCAGATTATGCAATGCTTTCTGCTTTGAACTTGGCCATGAACGATACATTTGGAAACAGCAAAGAAGATATTCCAGAAGTTGATTTACGCACTGTTACTCATGGTATTTCTTTACCAATCATTAAAAATTGAACATCTTAACACTAATATATTTAATTTTAGGTTCTGTAGTGGCCACTTTTAGTGAAGATAATTGGTACCGTGCACAAGTGATTGATGTAGATGAAAAGAAATATGAATCTGCAAATGTATTTTTTTTGGATTATGGCGGTTGCAAAAAAATTGAACAATGTGATATGAGGCCAATGCATGACTCATTAATAGCATTAAGCTTCCAAGCTATTGAATGTAGTTTAGCGAATATTGCTCCAAGTAAATTAACTTATATTCTCTGACATATTTTCATAATAATTATTTATTTATTTGTGTTTAGTTTATGGTGAGTGGTGTGACGAATCCCTAAAAATGTTTGAATCACTGACTACTGGCAAAATGTTATTTGCTCAAGTAGTTTACAAGTCTGATAGTGTACAATATGTTAATTTATTAGCTTATGATGGCTTTGTGGTAAGTATTTTATTTTTTTATTTTAAAAATATCT
The DNA here is from genome assembly GCF_020184175.1 of Aphis gossypii. Classification (NCBI taxonomy): domain Eukaryota; kingdom Metazoa; phylum Arthropoda; class Insecta; order Hemiptera; family Aphididae; genus Aphis; species Aphis gossypii. Next base: position 56,381,321 of record NC_065531.1, on the reverse strand, counting down.
TTGTATTTATACTTGCAATTGTATTTTTCTTATCTAGACCATTTCTATCAACGATGAACTGATTAAGTATGGATTTGCCGTCTATGCTCCTCCAAGTGGTATTTTTCGAAATGATATAACATCCGAACTTAACGAACCAACATACGCACCTGCATAGGTTACTTTCTCATTTGTTTTTAAAGTTGCTTTTGTATTTTCCTGACTGTTATTGCGTTTATTTTATTACTATTTTTTTCCATTCATGACTTAATAATTTTTATTCAATATCAAATCTTTCATTGAAAACCTGCTTTGAGGTATATTATAATTTTTTTTTTTTAAGTATTGCACTCATTTTTCTACACAAATTGGTATTTTTTTTTTTATTATTATTTATGAAAAAAATTAAAACTAAAACATTTGATTTATTATTTATTATGAAACAAATTTTCTTTAGACTATAGTAATAATTAATTTAATTAACAATTAATTCATTCTTTAGTACAAATACCAAACTTTTAAAACTAATATTTGCAAATTTTTTTGATATAGTTGAAATTACAATATATTTTTATTAAAATACCATTTGTTATAATATTAAGTACTTCAATTTATTTGTGTATAAAATTTAAAAAAAAAATATGTAATTGTGTCACAGAAATAGTTGGACATTTTTTTCTGTCAAACAAAATGTATATATTGTTTGCATTTGAGTAAATTTTTTTTAGGTATAGACCAAATAAATGATGTTAAATTATATTTTTTTTCTCATCTTCGTCGACTGTATTACAATAGAAATAAGGTTTTTTTTGAAAATGGTTTTACTTTTTTCATTGAATACATATGTTATATATTTTAGATAAAATTATTTTAATTAACGTTATCTTTCCACGGGATAAAATAAATCACATCAATTTTATTAGAAGTATTATCAATTAATTAGAATATAAGAAACTTATTAAATGTTTCAATTTAAAAGTGAGAATTTATTAAAAAAATATGATAAATTTGTAAATTTTAACTAGATGTACCTACTAAAAGTTCATATCTTTTATTCTATGAATGAAATTTCAAAGTATATTATTTATAATAAAATTAATTCATTATTGATACGAATAAGTTAAGATAATTATAAGGGAAGCAATTTTTGTTATCAAGTGTTTTCATTTATAAAAATTAACAAGTCAAGTTATATATTTTGTTTTGTTTTTATAATTTTTTCCCTCTTCAAATTTCAAATCAATGGTCATATATTATCAATGTGATGCTTAATCACAGAATAGATTAAAGTTAATCTATTCTGTGGCTTAATAGCCAAACGTTTCAAAATCATAATATAGCTTATTATGTATTGGTAATTCCTTATTACAAACTATCTATTTGCATATTTTGACTTAACTCAAAAATCTTGTATATATTATACGATATTATTAATAACAAGTTATGTGCAGACCTCATGCAGCTTCGTAATGTATTAATAATTTCAATTTTAAGTTTTCTGTTGATTTATTATATTTTTAAAATATGTTTTTTTTAAATTTATGATATTTAGGAAATTAATTACTCATATATTTTTTAGCAGATATAAATGCATATTTTTATATTACATATAAAACCTAAACTTTAAATTAAATGTGATTGTAATATTGTTTTATAATATCCCTTCTAATCACCCTGGGTTTGTGAAACACAAATGTAAAATTTATAATCTATTACATGTAAGCGTGTTACTTATAATTGTAACTTTATTTTTTCAAGAATTGTTTTCCTTACAATCTATTAGCTAATTGATTGTTTTTATATACTGTTTATCTGCAAAATATATTTTGTACTTTAATAATTTATGTTGTGCAGGGTTTGGAATATTAATTTAAAAGATTAATGCGCTGCATTCACATTCGCTAAAAAATGAATTTATTCCAAAATGTACAAGTATATGGTTCATAATGTATAGTACTTAGTAGGTAGGTGTCAAGTGTACAAAAACTTACTATTACAGAGGTAGCGATAATGAATTTCCCCTCTTCCTGTTGTATATTTATTACAATTAAATTATCTTTGTACTGTAATATGTACCTAGAACACAAAATTTTCCCGTTTTTCAACATACAATTTACTCCTGATCCTCTTCGAAGTAAGTTAATCCGATTTAGTGTTATTATTGATCATAAGTGTCCTGCACAGCTTATGCTGACTAAATAACTACGAGCGACATCTGTGCAGGTGGGAAAGGCATGTGAGACCGCACGATGCGTTAATTTTTTTAGAATTTTAGTGGCGGTATTGTTAATAAATAAAAATTTATGAATTTTATAAAGGCTGCGAAAAACCTATCGCCAGCACTGAACGTCATTGTTGACGGAATATTTATAAATAATTGGTAGGTATGGGTAGATTATAAGATTAAGGTGCTATCGTCAATGGTCTAAGACCTAAGTCATTCTTATGCGTCCCAGAAGGCCAGAAACCAATTTTAAAAACGCCATAACAAACTTACCTGATAATAATTATGATAGTTATTGTAATATCAGATTAGATAGTGTAAGTGCTAGTGATGAAAGGCCGATAATATGTTAAAATAACTTCTCCAAGCAGCCAATTATTTAGCTATAACTTTAAATATAGAAGTGATTGAATTAAATTAACAAATAATGATATACTATATATTATATTTTGCAATCTATATTAGTTATTTAATCACAAATCCTCCACCGAGTCCACCGACACGGATATTAACGATATCACAGAACAATTTCCTCAACTATTTATAGACTTATAGTAATAAATTATAATTAATTAATAATAATCAAAAAAAAAACAAAGCAATATCAGTCATCACATTTGATTCCAGATTCACAGCGGGTCGTCTCACATAAAACGAAGATTTAATCAAAACATTTTGATTATTAAAACTATTATTATACACAACTAGGGGTAGTCTAACTAGGAATACAGTTGATATTTCTATACACCACTAGACTATATCCAGGTTATCCACATGTCAGTGGCGTAACTGAGGGCCAGCAGACCCCGCGTTGCGGGGGGGCCCATGGTAATTTGGGGCCTTTGGTTATAGGGTTATAGGTATTTGAATTCTTTGATATAACAATATGTTAGGGGCCCATTCTTAACATTTTTATTTTTGCGGGGGAGCCCAAGTATTTTAGTTACGCCACTGCCACATGTGTTGTTTCCGTCTTACATACATGATTCGTACAACATACTGCAAATTTTCGTTCAGCGAAATCAATTTTAAACTGTTAAGACATCTTATAGGCATTTATTGATATTTTAATTTTTAAGTGAGCATTTTGGAGTTTAAATATTTTACCTATAACTCACTTAAAAATTAAAACATCCATAAAAGGGTATGAGATGCCCTATAGATAATATTATTAGGTACCTTAAAGTTTGATAGTAGATCGATTTACTCTATTTTTAAAGCTAACGGCATAAAATTAATTTCGCTGAACGAAAATTTGCCATGTTACATGTATAAAATATGTAAGACGGAGACAACACTGAACACGCACGCGAGTGTGGTGTCCTCTTAAGACTGGGGTTATACACGGCGATATTCGCTGCGAAATTCGTTGAGCGGATTTCGCAGCGAATATCGTTCTGTCCGGCTATACGCAACGAATTCCGTCACGCGGTTTTATGGATTGTGCGATTTTGAAAAAAAATCGTCGCCCCCCAACGAATATCGCGGCGATTTAATTCGCAGCGAAATCGTATAGCCTGCATGGTTTAAACATAAAGGTTTTCGACGACAACGAAATTCGTCGTGTATAGCTCCAGCCTAACAAAAAAGTAATAACCCAACGGCCAACACCAGCTATCAATATATCACCCAACAAAATCAAAATTACCTACTTATTCCAAATACCCCATAAATAATAAAAGAAATAATGAGCCTCCATAGAAAAAGCATACTAACATAAACAGTCACGCAGAGCTGAAATTATTACGCGAGCAAAACATATATGATATAGGTACCTATTTATAAACATATACAATTTCCTAAAAAGTACTCTTGAACATCTTAACGAATTTCGAACAATAATATATACCTATTAAGTCAAGCCCGGATTAAGGAGGGGAGGGCACGTCCCCGGGGCCTACGTAAAGGGCCCATAGTGTCGTTGTCTTAAAATATTTTTAACTTTTTAAGTACATTTTATAGTACCTACCTACAAAAATATTTTTATTATTTTCTTGTTTGAACTAACGGACGATTGGGCCCGTTAAAAAGCTAGAAAAAAAACTTTTACATAAAAAATATTTCATTTTCTTTGTAAATATGTAGTTTAATAAAAAAAATATGTTTTTTATCTTCATTAATATTTATCATACTTAAATAAAAATGTTAAATTTGTTTTATTATATACTTTTATAATTTTAAATAATTGTTTTCATTGATGGGGGCCCACAAGTCACAACCATCATGTATTAGTTCCTGGGCCCCTGAAGGTCTTAATCCGAGTTAGTACTAAGTTCTACTGTAACTCGGAGCATGATTTTTTTTTTTTTATTGTTTAAATAAAATATATTACTTTATTTAAGTTAATATCATAATAATCTATATTTTATTCTACATTTTATACAACTAATGTTTTTCAAATTTTTATTAAATAATTATTGACAAAAATGATATAATATTATTTGTATATATTATATTGTTATTATGGAACACATTTTATAGGTGAGTTTATATTTTAAATAATTTTATGTGTCGACGTGTCGTACATAAAGACTTAAAGTATTAATAGTGTTGTAATAAATAATAATACCTATTATTGTTATTATCAAACTTTTTGTTTTGGCCTAAGAGTGAAGGGTACGTTTTTGGTCGAAAATGAATACGCCCAGCGTTCATACTGCACATCGTGTTTGTTTTATGGAAGTGAAAAAAAAATTTTCGCTTACTGGCTTACGTATATTATATACATATAGTAATATCATACATAACAAATACTATCATAACTCATAAGTAATAAAAACCAATATAAAATATAAATAATAACTATGATAATAATTAATTAATAGCAATTAGGTATATTATCAAAATGTAGTATTTGGCGGCATAACGCAACGGTAATGACTAATGACTAATGAGTAATGAACTAATGACTATGGTTTTTGTTAAACTGTTTTTTATTCTTTTGATCTCTTGATATTCATAGATAAATATTTATTTATTATTAATATTTTAGTCATAATTTCTAATAATTTCGGAAAATTGATACGTCATCAGCTCCTAGACATTATTCTAATCATATTAATTATTATGAACAGCAGTACTGCACATGTTATATACAAGTATACATGCGACTGCACGTTAAATCAAGTTTTGGCTGTCTGAAGAATATATATTAATATATTATTTACCTAGACCAGTAGTGACGTACGCAAAAAAAAATTTTGGGGGATGTTTTTGAAAATCAGTTATCAGTTAAATTTTTTTTTTAATTCTTTTGTTTCCATCACGTCAATGCACAATAAGTATAATTTTATTTTGTTTATAAATCCTGTTTAAGTATTTTTTTCTTATTCAAATTATATAAATTATTTTAATTTGTTAGTATTACATTTTTATTACAAAAATCAAATATTTCGGGGGGTGTTTGAACACTCAAAACACCCCACTGTGTACGTCCCTGACCTAGACACAAACAATGAAACAATAATAATGAATATATAAATTTCAGAATTTTCTATAATTACAAGTACTTACCTATATTATTTCCAAGGTAACTTTACTGCAATAAATCATTAAACATTCATTTATTGTTCTCAATAATTATTCACCACAAGTTATTGATTTTATTATTATATTGATGAATATTTATTATAAAAATTAAGAATTATAAACGTAAATTATGTTTTTAAAAGAGTAGCCTTAGACGTACCGAAACTTTTCGATTTGCAGAATTAGAGTATAAGTACCTGTAATTTACAGAACTTCTTGAGTCTAATAATATAATACAGGATTATTTTATAATTGTCGCTCTTTACTCACGTCCAGGTCCAATCCCCTAAAAATTAACTAATAAAAAAAATAAATAATTATGTAGATTATTAATTAATTTATATTTTTCCGTAATAGCGTATTATTACGATGTATGATCTTAACTAGATTTAAAAAACCTTCATTTTTGTTTTATAATATTTTATAATTATAAAGTAATCCATGTCAACTTGTATAATGAAGTGTCTGATATAAGCAAAAATCTTAGGTATATAATATGTATTATTATCGTTATAATTATATACATAATACTATAATAGTGATATATTGACACCAATTTAGATTATTTAATTATTAACATAATTTTCTGTAGAGAGTCTTAATCGGCTTAATCACTAGCACGAAGTTAGGAATAGATGAAATAGATCTAATGCAAACGTGTAAAAAGCCAAGTCTCCAAATAGACACCGGTTAAATAAGGACAATTTTTCAATCACGAACACAAACGTATACTTGTAGGGTAAATGTTCACCGCTTATTCGGGCCGCAAATCCGGATAATTGGGACATTTTCATCGAGTATATTAATAGATCAATAGTCCGACAATCGCGACCGACTCGCGTAAATGCGTAATCGATTATTAGATTTAATTTTATTAACATTTTATCTTATCGTATGTTCAAATCTGATGGGTGTACCAACCGATAATAGGTTAGGATTACACTATGCGTTTTGTCGGTTCCCGACCATCCGGAGCCGAACCGCAACACATTAAAATAAAATAGGTTTAGATAATAAAACGCGTTATCAGAGCGACAGAGCCAGACTAGATCGATTTGCAGAACCGTATAAAGCCGTCGGGACGCGACCGCAGCATGTTGCGGTCGCACCGACAAAACGCGATGTCGATTCGGTATGCGCTCTACAAATTTTGCCGTTCTTCACTCTCGATCTACGTTTGGTACGGGAATTTGGTGATGGTGGTAATAGATCAAACAGAAGAAGCAAGGAGTGTGCTACCGACTGGCAGGGCCTCGACTTGGGGGGGGGGTCTGATGGACCTCGAGTACAGGGGTCCGGCTACCTTGTCGGCTCATTGAAATTTATTTTTAATTTTTGAAATTTTTGTAGAAATACTTATTTTATATTAAATAATATTGTAAAATAACATTTTGTGAAATATATATAATTATAGTCATTGATTACGCTGAGCTCAAAACCTGCAAAATATAATTTTAACTTAAAAAGAAAAATATTCAATATAAATTAAAATATACTTGTTTTTTAATTGAGATAATATTGTAATAACAAAATAGAAAAGTCATTATTAATTTTGAAATGTTTACGAATCTTGATTTTTTATAATTTACTAGCTGACCCAACAGATGTTAACAATGAATATTGAATTTGAATTGGTATAATTAAAAAAAAAAAAAATGTTATAAATAGATGGTAAATTGTATTTTTGGAAATTTAATAAAGGGCAAAGACCCGGACAAACATTTAATACAGGAGCCCGAAATTGTATTTTATGCCGTTATTTTTATGTTATAGGTTTCTCACAATCGTAGGTTTTGTACAAGACGGTATATCACCACTCACCAGATGTAGAGCGCATACCAAACTAGCACCCAAAACGCAGTGTGATGATCCTAGCCTTAAATGTTATTTTTTATATGCGTGTATTTTGATAAATAGGTATTTAAGGTATATCATTGTAATAATAAAAATATAAAAATTAGTTTTTCCAATAGATTTATATCTTTGTTTTTTAAATTTCAAATTGGAACAACCGCTTTATTGGGACAAAATAACACGCAACCGTGTCCTAATAAAGCGGAATCGACTGTAATAGGAATTTGGAAACTTAAATTTTGATCCCCCAAAAGTACAAACTGGATCATTTTTCAAACAGAAAAATGGTATTAAATTTGAAAGTTTTGTAAGTATTTCTTATACTATAAAATGTTTTTAGATATACGCAAAAAAGAGATAATTTTAAAATTAATACTTCCTTTGCTCGTTTTAATAATAATTAGCTTATGAGAAGGGTATCTCTCAAAATATTATGTAAGCTTCTTAATTAGAATGTTTAAGTACATTTGGAATTTTGAAATATTTTCCCACTCTTATCAGTGTAAATCGTAAGGAATAGAAATGTCGCACCTTAAATAACCATCCACAATTTTTTTTAAATATACTTACCGATGTAGCGTAATTTTTGGATTTAATTATTTCACTTATCCCTATTAAATTATACGTCTATATTTTAACCTTAAGCTATTATGCTAGATATAGTTAATATTATAAACTATTACATATAGAAAATGAAGTACCCTTTTGCGGATTGTGACCTCGTGTTTGGAACCAACGGATACGTCAATGTTGTTAAATTTATCACCTAATGATATTGGAGAATGGATTAAAGATTAACAAGAAGATTTACTGGACATACTAAAAGCCAAACTAAAGTCAGTATATAATTATATCTTTTAGAATCGGATAAATAGATAATTGTATTAAATACCAACATTTTTATCGTTTACTGTGTGAAATGTCATTACTTTTATCATCGCAATGCAAGCGCGAATCCAGAAAATAAATACGAGGGAGAGAGAATCATGGATACAATTTTAGCCAGTCTGATTAAAGTACAGCTGTAGGTATAGTGTATAACAAAGTATTGAACGTTAAAACGGAGTTCTATAGCCAGCAGTTTTAAAATAAATAAATAAAATATGTTATTCAAAGCTAGGTTTATTATTTATTTTGTTGCCGGAAACAGATATACTAGAATTCACTGGTCTCTAGAGACGGTTGTCGCCACTTGGTTCTGCGTCTGCTGCAATGTGTTATAATATGGGATGATAATTTCATATAATTACAGTTTTTACATTGATAAATAACTTTAAAAATGAATGTTTTGTTATTATTTTATAGATGAAATATCTTTAGATAGCATTATAATGACCTAATCGTAAGACAAAACATGAGGATCAGAAGTCTTTAAAATTCACTCCTTACAAAATGCTAGAGAATTAAAGTCACGAATAAATTTTTCCAAATAAAAGTCTAATACCTAAAAGTATAGTAGTAGATAACAATTAACTAAATATAATTTTATTAAAGGTTTAATTGGTAGACAAGTGTACATACATTTAAGGCTATAAAGGAAGATATTCCACTGAGAGAATACAACTGACGGTTAAAACTTAGTATTTGATAGTTCTAATAAATAAATCGTAGCTAATTAAAGAAAGTATATTTAGTATCATACTAATATACTATCTTTAATCGTGAATATAATATATATATTATATTGTTTTTGTATCTTATTATATATTAACTAGTTAAGTATAAATATTGTCAATATATTTTACACTCAGGCCAGATTCAAAATAACCAAATACCAGTTCCAAACCATAATACATATAAAATCAATAATTTATATGATGTACAGTGTGGATTATGCAGGAAGATGTATAACATAGATGATACAATTTGCAGATGACGGATCTACATACCTGGTATTCAACAACAGTTTGCATAAAACAAAAAACAAAGAAGACACAATGTTCAGTAAAAAAATGATACAGAAGTTTACCAAGACCGACAATTAACTACATTTACAATGAAATTTTGTTGTTGACCTTAATGAGTTTTGAATGTTTTGATATTTAAATGTAATTTGAACTTGGTAAACTTCTACAAGAAAAAGTAGAATTTGTAATAAAAAATAATCAAAACAGTTGAAATGTTAACATAATAATTTATAAAGCATATATTTAATATTATGCTTACAATTTGTTATAAAAGTTGCAGTCGTGACTAAATAAAGTATAAATTATATAATTTAATGAGACATGTTTGGTTAGTTCTTATTCCCCTCAATAGTCCCAGTTTACATAATTTTAAGACACTTATATTTATTTTACAGATGACCATTGAGTTTGTGTGTAATTACAAAGTATAATATAATAATAATAATAATAATAATAAAAAAGAAACATAAATTAAACCCATTAAATAGTTTACAACTGTAATCAAGAGAAAAAAATATATAAATGAGTAGATCATTACAATCCTATTTTTGTAAATTCAAAACATCAGTTTCCAAAAATAATATATATAAACAACATGATAGTAATAAGCAAATAAAACAATTTGAACTATTAAAAATGGTTTTAGAAGCATATGAATAAAAAATAAAAGAAATGATGTATAAATATACAGACACACACACACACACATATTATTTATAATATATGTTGTATATAAAATAGGCCAATGATTTTTGAAAAATATATTCAACATTTCCATTGGGTTTCAGTATTCACTTAGATATTTTCATTATACACATTAATTTCTCTTTAATTATTAAAAAAATCAACCATGACTCAATAATCTCTAAGAAACTTTACATTACAATTAATTATTTATATACACAAACATAATTTAATACTTTACAAAGAAAAAATATATGTAATTAAAAAATTTATTTATATTAACAAATAATTGAGTTAATAAAAAATAGTAATTTTAGTCTCGTATCATTTATATTTATAATATGTTACAAACGCCTTGCACAAATAGGCAAAAACAACTATACTTCACTTAACCATTAACACATTGTCACGTTTTAAATACGCCTTAAAAAAAAAAAAAAAATGACAGTATTTTTTAAGAGAAAAACTAACAAAATTGTCATCAGACAATACAACTATTATTATTGTTATTTATATTTTAATAAATAATAATAATAATAATAATAATAATAATAAACATTTTTGTTTAAAGTAACCCTGTGTTAATATGATTCAACATAGAGAAAAAAAGAAAAAAACCCCCAATGTCCATGAAGGCCAACTAAGTATAAATATCTATCCATAAGAAATATTATGTATCTCACTAAGGGGTTTCATTTTGATAACTATACATCTAAAAAATAATAAATTAACATAAATTATAGTTATAAAAAAAAATTATATATATTTAAAAAATATTCTTGCAATTCGCACATGTGGCCCAAGCGTGGCAAAATACATACCAAAATGTCTGTAAAAATAACGAACTATCTGCCTTTATTATCAAATGCTGAGAGTGCAGCTATTGTGTCATTTCTTCTGTAGTACAGCAAATACGGCATACATGGAGGTTTTGGTTGACAAACTTCTTTGTCAGTGACAAAACGTACAGACGCATCATCAAACCGTAACCATCTACCGAGTGCCACATAGAACACATCAGCAAAGTAATGACCTTTGTTTGCTTCTTTACCATCATGATAAACAACTGCAAAAACGAATAAAAATATATGGTAATTTAATAAAAGAAATACGTAAAATATAGCAAGGTTTTATTATAAAATATTTCCATACAAGAAGCTAAAAATTTCTTCACCCACCCATTCCAAAAAACATCATTTAACAAACATTTATATAAAATGGGGGAAAACAGTTTAGTTAGTTATCATAATAAAAGATTAAAATAAAAATAAAAATTTCAGGAAAATTCCATAAAAACAAACTAACAAGGCTTTAGTTCTTAGAATTTAGTTAAGAATCTAATATACAGCATTTACGCATTAAAATCACTATTGTTTCAGTTATTTCTTTAGAAAAATTCACTAGTAGAAAAATTCCATACACACAAACTGAAGATAATATGCCCGCTCTTAGCACACCCTTATAACAAAATATAGTTATATGAGCCGGCTTAAATAAAACGGGGTTAAAAAAATAATTTGGCTGGAAATCTAACAAATAAATGTATAATGGCCACTGTTGTTTCAGCTTTTTCTTTAGAAAAATTCATAAGTAGAAAAGTTCCATACACACAAACTGAAGATAATATGCCCGTTCTTAGCACACCCTTATAACAAAATATAGTTATATGAGCCGGCTTAAATAAAACGGGGTTAAATAAATAATTTGGCTGGAAATCTAACAAATAAATGTATAATGGTCACTGTTTCAGCTTTTTCTTTAGAAAAATTCATAAGTAGAAAAGTTCCATACACACAAACTGAAGATAATATGCCCGCTCTTAGCACACCCATACAACAAAATGTAGTTATATGAGCCGGCTTAAATAAAACGGGGTTAAATAAATAATCTGGCTAGATTTCTAATATATTAATGTATATTGATCACTGTTTCAGCTATTACTTTAGAAAAATTCACAAGTAGAAAAATTCCATACACACAAACTGAAGATAATATGCCCGCTCTTAGCACACCCATACAACAAAATGTAGTTATATAGGCCGGCTTAAATAAAACGGGGCTAAGTGGTTGTGCAAAGCTACATTAAAAGAATGTTTACCTGCAAAGAGCTTATACTGCCTCGTCTTCATGTTGATCTTGGAATTTTTTGATATGAGCCCTGCAAGAAAAAAAAACAATTTAAATTCAACATCACTATAATGATTAAACATTACATGAAGATATAAACACTAATCATAATCCATAGATTTTTATTTTTAATTATAAAGTATATTAAAATTTGTGAAAGATTTTGTAATTTTCGTTATTCTGACCATATAATATTGTTGTTTAGCATAGATCAACTGTCAGAAAATAGTTTTAATTTACCACTTTTGCACACAAGTTAAGTATCAATATTTAACTAAAAATAGACTAAAAGTGGAAATATACATACTTCATATTATATTATTATTATATTATTTGTATGACACTAAACTAAGCCCTTGAATATAAGTTATCCAAATGCTACTCTAAAGAGTCAAATTTATGTACCCAAATTTCAAAAACAAATCGTATGAAATACATTCAGATCTGAAGCAAATAGAAAAATGGAATATTCTTAATTAACAAAAAATTAGCACTTACTAGGTTCAATTTTAAGATCAACTGAGAACTCGACGTTTTTCACAATTTTAGTCAGTTTTTGTTGCTTGTATTCAAAACATTTAAGATGCAATAACAAGACATAAGGTAGTTCATCAATAGTAACTTGCTGGTACGCATCTACCTCACGATTGGTTTTTGGACAAGTTAATCCTTCAAGCGTGTCTTTATTGACTAGCATGTCTAAAGCTTCTCTAACAGATTTTGCTTTCTACAGTTAAAATATAATGTATAAGTTGTAGTTATAATAATTATTTATTAATTTCACAATACTATACCTCAATGTCGAGTTTAAGTGTGAAGAAAGGTTCAATGTTTTCAGTCGGTTCATTTTCACTATTTTTTACCGTACGAGTACGTAGCTGTCCACGGAATATCTCAGACAACGGAGTTTTTTCCATAACTGTTCTCCTGGTTACCATTTTATGCTTACCATTAACTTCCTTAAAATGTAAATGTACATAAATATAAATATGTAAAAATGCACACTATTATTTATGAAGAAAATTACAGTACTAACCTTCCATTCGTTGTTATTATCAATATTATCAACTTCAGCTTGAGTCTCACCATTGCTTATGTTAGATTTACTCATTTTAATTAGCTGAAAATAGTATTTTTATTAACAAATGTATAGGTAGGTAAAAATATCTAGCTTACTTCAATCATTTCATCATTAATTCCATTAAGAAGATAACTCATAAATTCTTCTGCATCTTCTTGGCGGCCTTCTTCAAAAGCTGGTAATATCTTATAAACATAACTAGGTTCAAAGGCTGGACCAGTATCAGGCATTTCTTGAGTAGCAACTGATGTAGCTTGACGTTGCTGTTGTGTAGTCCTACCATTTTTAATGCTTAATTGTTGAAATTCTCCAATAAATTGAACCCTGATATTCAAAATTAAGTAATTATTTTTTATTTTGAAAAGTATTTATTATAATATTATGTACCACATACATGCTTTCTAATATTGGAGTTTGGGTTTTTTGTTGTCCTCGATTGTTCCTATTTTTGAGTTTAAATTGCACACTTCTCATGAGGTTGAAAAAAGGAGGGCATGTTAACAAAGCCTGTAGTGTGGCATTTATATAACAACGAGTGTTACGATTAGTTAGACCCCTAGGTTGTAGATGAGCAGTTTTATGATCCAAATTATAAACCGAAAGGAATTCTAAACAAAAATCAATAAATAAAATGATCTTTATATTAATATATAGTATAAATACAACAAAAAAGTAACTTACCACCTAATCTTTGTAAATGCAATGTATTATCATCAATATTAGAAATGGAGCTGTTGCTTGATGGTCTAGGTTTAACTGGTAATGTTTGTTTTTGGTTGTTATTGGTAATAAATACCGAAGTCCGAATTGTATTATCAGGTACAATTCTTGATGGCATAATTATAGATTCTGTATTTGTATTGGTAGTTGGTTGGCTACTACCATGTAATGTAAAAACTTTATCACTACTCGTACTAGTACATCCAGTAAATAGTCCTGCCCATGTTTTTGCAACAGGTTTTACAGGTTCAGTGTCTTGAACTTCAGGTAAAACAGGAGGGTTAGAAGGTAAAGAAGCCTGTTCTTGACTTAAAGGAGTTTCTTCTTTAAATTCTACAATAGGAGTAACATCTTCAGTTTTAGTTTCTTCTTTCTCAGGCTTTTGGATTTCTTGTATCACATCTGAAGGAATATTAGGGGCAGGTTCCTTCTTTTTTTTTGTTTTAATAGAAGGGGATTCTTTAATTTTTTCACAAGACTCAATCGGTGGAATTGACTCTACAGCAGTAGGCACTTCACTTACAATAACTAATCGTTCATCTTTTGTTTCTTCAGGTATGATTTCAATAACTTCCACATGGTCTGGTTGTACTTGTAACTCTTCTTCTTTATCTTGAGGTATTGATATTAATTCTGGGTCAACTGGAGACTCATTAACATTTTCTGGTACTTGAGGATAAATATTATGCACTGGTGGAATTTGATTAACATTAGGTTTGCATGATTCGACTAAAAGAGGTTGTTGTGGTACTTGACCAGCTGGTGGTGAATGGTACATAGGAGGACCTGGCTGTTGGTATGGATTGTATAAAGTAGGATGTGGATGAGTATACATAGGATATGTTGGATGTCCATGATGAGGTGGCAGGTATAATGGACTATTTTGAGGTGAATAATAATAATGTGGAGGAGGGACAGCAATATATGTTGGTGGTGTTTGGTAATTGGCCATTTCCATATTGTCTGGATGTCGATAGGCTATATCATTATTCCGTTTCACATTTGGCAGAGGAGGAATACCTTTCGGATTCCTGGAAATATTTGGCCTCCTAAGATTTGGGTCCATAGGGGGTTCTGGTCCGGGGTACATTGGTTGCTGATATGGCGACATTTGAGATGGTACATATCCATGTACTGGCGGAGGTACACTACCCATATATACTGGAGGATTTGGCACCATTTGATAAACTGGCGGAGGAGGGCCAGGAACAAAATTTCCACCATTTATCATAACAGGATTCTCAGGCTCTGCATCACCATTAACTGTAGAGTAACCACAGTCTATTATTAAGCGTTTTCAAACACTGTATTTCAAGTTAATAAAATGAAAAAAAAGTAAGAAAATATAGTTAACATACCATATTCATCTGCTGCTGTATTCCAATCAGAAATATGTGTAATGTTGCCTACTTCATTCATTAAACCTGGCGGAGGAAGTGCCTGAGGTTGAGTACCGCGAAAAGTCCATGGAAAATCAGGATGTTTGAATCCATCTTCTCCAGACACCCATGACTCGTTCCGAGCAGAATACAGCATATGCAGCAATCGACCACGTTCCATGTCATTGATGTCTGTGAAATCGAGGAACTCAAACTCCTAGAAATACAGAAAAAAAATTAGCATAGGAATTCAATCATAGCTATTCTACAAAAATAAGACATATATTTAGCTAATTATACCAAATACCCCCTTTGGTTAATAGATTAAACTTCTGAAATCATACTAGAATTTGTAATAAAATTAACTAGCAAACCACTTCAAATATTTTTATATCTTAAATGTTTAGAATTTCTTGCATATTGATAATATCAAAATGAATAAATATGTATTAAAAATGTAAATTAATCCCGAGGTTAATCCTTACCAAATAAATGTTACAACAAATTAAAATATGTACTAGAAAATTGTAAAACATAAATAAATTTAAAAACACAATTGTCAAAAATTGACACTTTTACACATATAAACTAGTTAGGTAGCTTAATTATTCTTCTACATTAAATTTTAATTTATTTTGTAAATAAACAATAATAATAATAATAATAATAATAGTAATAGAAATCAAAACAATTAAACCACGTGTTTTGCTATTTCAGTAAAATGTTATAGACACAACACATATCTATGACTATTTGTGTACAGTGAATTCACCTAACCTAACCAATAATACTCTTTAACAGCTGATATCGATTTGCCTATTTATCAGGTTAACTTTAAGACATTTAAACAATTAAAAAAATTGTCAATAATGAAGTTAGAATGCAAATTAACTCAAATAGGTACTATGAGCAATGAGCACAACAAAATTTAAACAATTTAGAGCATATTAAATTCATTTTATTTTATTTGTTGTCAAGAAGATACATCACATTGTTAGTCTTATAAATGTACAACATAGTAAAATCCATTACACGCGAACAAAATACATTTGGGCTTTAGTTCAAGTTAAACAACCAAATTTTCACATTAAAAAGATAATAACTTGTACAAATAGTAGATTTATACTTAACAGGAACTTTTGTTTCACATTAATAATATTAAAAATAATGTTGCATATCCAATGTTTTTCTTTTTAAAAATTTAAATTAAGAAATTTTGGTTACTTAAAGGTCCGTTTCCTATACATGCATCTTGACGCCTTAAGTTATGTTTTTTAATCCTAACCTAACCTTGATCTAGTACAGACATAGGTTTTTAAAATTATTTTCTAGAAATCTTCATCGTGATGCAATGTCAACTAATTTTGTTCTGCCCTAAGATGAAATGTGTTTCTTTTAAATGATTATTTATAAGTTCTGAAGGAGCACTATCAAAAATTTTCCCATTTAATTAAATTAAAATTATTAATATTAATATTTCATCTTCTGTTGAAGAAAAAAACAATTTTTCTTAACAATATTGGTTTTTGGACATACTACGAAATTTACTGATGCACCGCATCTAACCCAAGGAGAAAAACATCACATATTTTAAATTAAAAGTATCTAGTGACAATACATTAGACGCAACATGGAAAAAATATTTAGTAAATATTGTTTAATAGAATATTTAAAAATATAAATTTGGCTAACATAACCTAAGTTTAATGTTATTTTCATGATTATGATATATCATGATAAATGAAATATCAACTGTCAGAAAATTTTTCCATTATTAAATTATCAAAACGATAATACATAGTTGGATATCATTAGTATACCACATTTGTAACGCTGAATAGTTAAATTTTAATTACAAATAGCTGACTCAAACGTGGATAATATTAACTTACCTATTTAATTATAATATTTAAAATATAATACAAAGAATCTTTCATAACACTTTTTTTTTATATAATACCTATAATTTAAATAGTGAGTGTTGAAAGAATAAATGAATATAATACAATATAGGTATAATACAGTTATTATAAATTTACAAATATGTTTTTATAATTAATTACATGGAAAATAAACTGAAAAAAAAATGTATGTATTGTTCCAACTTATATAGTTTTCAATGAAAATATTGTAATCATAAAGTTAAAATTAACATATTAATATTAACATGATTGATATTTATAAGTACATGAATATTTCATGAAAAAACTACAAAATGATGGTTAAAACGAAGAGTTGAATATAGATTATATAAAATGTAACTATTATACCAATACTCAATATTTTGTTTAATAACCATTTAGAACATTCAACTTATTTAGTCTGATGGGCATAGGTTATTTTTATATTTATAAATATTTACATAAATAAATACAAATTAAATACATTTGTAGAAATAAGTTTAAAGATGATAAAATAAAAAACTTTGAATTTAAATACATAACCTAGCACACATTTTTACTTATATTCATAGAGATGACCAATATTTCTATAACTATACTACCAAAACCAAACTGACAAAAACTGGAATATTATTATAATTTGTTTTATTTTTATTATCGATAGGTACCAACATAATTAAATAATTTTTGCTTTGTTCTAAATAGTTCAAAAATTTAAAATGAGAAAATTGGTTTATGGTGTATTTACCCACATACCTATTATACTAGAAATCACAGTTTCATTGTTAACAACTTAATAATCAGGTATTTATGATTTAAAAGCTACTATCTAAGTATAGAAAATATATAAAGACGGGAATGCTTTACTGTATGTTTTTTAATTAAAAAATACTTAGAAGTAATTATAAATGTAGGTATACCTAATGTTATAATTTTTACAATATTTATGAGTATTATTTTTAACAATATTAGATAGCTTATATACAGTGTACCTATATTAATTGTACAACAAATATAAGTAAAAATGTAATAATAATAAATGTAATTTTCGCTATTCTGACCCTAACACATTTAGTGAAGGTCAACTGTCAGAAAATCTTCTACCTTTCTCAAATACCAAAACGATACCTAAGAAATAGTATAGCTTAGTTTACCACTTTTGTAACGCTTGTAGTAAATTTTTATTACTAAATGCTGACTCAAATGTGGATGAATATTTTATAGTATTATAGATAAATGTAGGAAGTCTTTTAGCTATCAACATTTTCGTAAACTAATTGCATAATATTGAGTAAAAATGAAATAAAAATGATTTAACTATATCCATAAATTTTGGTAATCATTATATATCGGCTAATTATATACATACAACAGACATTGTAACAAGTTTTACAATGATTTATAACATACTTATAAAAACATAACCTTAAAAACATTTCTACCGAATATTTATAGTTTAAAAATTGAATATTATAATGAAATTAGATTAACGTAAGTCTGAAACACGGATAATACAAAATTTACTAGTAGTAGATTACAGTATTTTTAATGCATGTACATATAAAATACCTACAGTTAAAATTAACTTTTATGACTATGAACAATAGCCATTGGTATGTAATTGATGGCCAATAGCCAATAAAAGTTGTGGCAAGTTGATATTAGAATTTAAAAAGTTATATTAAATATCAGAAGAAAACAATGTATAGGTAGAACTCGAGGATAGTGAGACAGTATACTTGTCAATTTTGAAGCTCGAGTTGCTATCCAACAAGCGTCAATAAGAGTTAAATCAGAGAATTAGATATTCAGTAGGATAATATATTGATGTGGAAGTCTATACACAAAGATTCGAAATAAAAGCAGTTTAGTAACCGATTTAAGGAGCTTTCAATACTAAATACTAATGATTCTTTCTGACTACCAATGCAACGAATACGTCATAACCTCAAAAAATAAAATAAATTCCGTAACGATTTACGTGAAATGTACCGGCCAGCAAGAGTAGATTATTCATCGATCACCTTTAACCCGCCGGTGACCATATGTTCTAGGCAATTCTCTGATGAAATTACCAATTACGGCTTACACCACGGCCATCACGATCGGCGTCGACCGCGATAGAAGCACCGTGGGGACTTTTGAACACTAAACGCATGCTTTGCCTACTCGACAGTCATGCGGCGGTGACAGCAATAGCTGATGAATCCGCCAACGTCGAGGGGTACCACGTGTTCTAGCCGGACATGTTAACACTCGTGTGGGGGGCAAAACGTCCACACAACGGTGTACACGATATGTACGGTGAAATAAATGCATTCAAAAGAACTATGTACCTGGGTCGAACTGTTGTCCATTGTCGTCGCCGCGTTGGTGATCGTGGCGGCGGTGGCGGAGGCGATGACGGCGGCGGCGGTGGTCCGTAACAGTGGTGTTCCACACTACCATTCCATGGTATCGTTTTTCACAATCTTTCGGCGGCGGAATCTTCGACGGCAACGACTTGCAGAGCGGCAAACGATACGTTACGACGCGAAACGTGAGCGCGCAACACGAGATGAGACATCGCAAGGAATACGAAGAAAATGATTGTGGCGTGTACGGTGTACGAACGCGAGCGGCAGACGGAAAGAGAGAGAGCAGTGTGCGGTATGCGTGCGACAGAGACCTTATAGGGTGGGAATGCAGTGGAGAAAAAATAAAAAAAAACTACACAATATATATATATAAATTGTACGTGTAAAGAGGCATATATGTGTGTGTGCGTAAATAGCAGTCCAATATACGCATATGACCGGTCGGTGTGTGTGTGCCCTTTTCGTTCGTTTGCTCGACACGGCATGCAGCGCTGTCCGTCACCGCCGCACACCGGTGCTACTCCCTCCAAGTAATTCACTCATTTAGCTGACAGTACGCGATATGCGATTGGTCCACAGATGCCGACCTTGGTATAGACCGACCAATTGGTGAAACCGTCACGGTGGTAGCCACGCAAAGATTGTCTTGGAGAAAAAAACAAACGCGTCGGCGACTGGGAAAGTGGGAAAGCGCCGGCCCGCGGCTCGCCAAATGCGTTTTCCAGTCGTACACTCGTTCATACTCGTTTTTCCTGATTCTTCCGTTCGTAAACACTCGTCAGCCGGTCGACCGGGAAACGTGTTTTACGTTTTCTGTTCCACGACCAAACGGCTACAGCTGTTGTTGTTCTGGCTGTTTTTTGAGGTTACGATTCTCTGGCATTCCGATTTCCGAATTCTATAACATGAAAATGTGCCGACTGGCGACTACTGAGTACTGATTGTACCGCAATGTTCCGCAACGCTTCCTCCTTCCTCGACTCATCGTTCGTAACCACGATCCACCTTCCTGGTTCCTATGTGGCTAAGTTCCAATCTTCATAATATTGATATTCTTATTCCTCTTTTTTATTATTTTTTTTAATATGTTTGTCACAAGGACGGTTTAAGATATACCTAGATAATATACATCTTAAATCGTGGTTACAAGACATGAAAACTCTCCATTAGAGGGAATTGTTTCATTAAAAATAAATTTATTATGTACAATAAATAATAATGGTCTTTTTCAATCATTGAGTCCGCGCTATTTATTCACGAGTACACTCAAAAACTCAATGTGTCTAATGTTTATAAGTGCACTACATTTATAAGAATTGTATTTTAATCATGAAAAATTTAATCAGAAGAAAAGTGAAAGGAAACAAAAACTTAATTAGTTATTACTTAGTTTTACTAGGTACTTTAATTACTTCTAATTTATATAGTTAATTTCCAGTTGCATTATACAGCAATTTTAATTCAAAATTACGGTTAATGATAATGCATATTATAAACAATAAACCAAAATTAAAATCGTGTTTGGCTTCTCAACGCTTCTGTAGTTTTCTTAGACCAAATATCATCCTTCGTCTTTATCACTTCATTAGGTGTGTATGTTAAAAATTAAAATAAAGATTGATTGTTGAGCTTTATAAAGCTTATGATCCCCGAAGACCTGATTAGTTTATATACATCACTAGTTTTTTGTTGTTCGCTACCCGAGATTAGTATGCCAGGGCTTAATAAAATATATGCAAATAATATTTAAAAAGATTTCAAAATGCTAGAAAGTTGTAATTAATCAAGATATGCTATTTGTACTATATCGTAACTATTGGTTAGTAAATCTTAGTTTTACACAGAAATGTCCCTACTAGAGATATCATTGTGTATAAACTATAAAGCTGTCTCTAGTGAGTAAATTCAAGTATACAGAGCGATTAAAATATTTACAAATATTATAATTTTTTTTAATATTTTTATGAACTAATTTTGGATACTATTATTAATTGAAGGTACTTAATATATATATGCCATGTATATACCTATATTATTGATATTAATATATTATTATAATATTGACTATTAATATTATGTGTTTTATTTTTTTTTTGTCTCGTCACATTTCGGAGCAATAAAAATATTTTAATTTTTAACTTAAGGTGAGCTTTCTGGTAGAAAATCTCATGTAGTTGGTAATTTTGGGGGTCAAAAGTAAATACAAGTATATGTATTTATTTTATACAAGCATTATTCTGCCATCACGAGAATACGAGATTTACTCGTTAGTCGATACCTACTACTTACCATTATACAATATACAGCAGTGAGTTCACGGTTATTTTTAAAAAATTGTCCTAGTTTATTTTTTCCGTGTTTTTTCGGGTTATTTATTAGAAGAATCCTTATCGTTGTGATTAGAATGACAAATTTATGTCTTTATGGTTATAATTTGTATTTCAAATTTTCAAAGTATATTTTTGGTAAATGCCGATCGATCAGTTACCCTTGAGAGTAGAACCATAGACATAATATTATGTCTATGAGTAGAACCGTCCAGCTATTTCAAATTACATAGTAATTGACATAATTAGTAAATACTTTAATACTACTCTACAATTAATAGTTATTTAAATTAGAACAATTTAAAATTTTTATAATCAAATTATTGCGAGTTAAAGTAAATAAGTAAATCTAAAATCTAAAGACGGGCATTGTTTTGTTTATCATAGTAGGTATATAGTCTTCCATGATGTAAATATATTCTTCCATACTTGACAGTTATACTTTTTGTTATAGCAACGGCGATAAGAGATAAAACATTTTGTTGCGTAATTTTAAATAGTGAAACGGTGTGGATCGTCGTAATAAGTAAAAAGTAAACAAAATATATTTTATCAACGTTTTAGAATAATTTTAGTTCTTTGAGTTCTTTCTTGAACTAATTAAGTTCAAAGTCTAAATTGCATATAATTCTATGTTTTCGACATATTATTTTTTTATATTGAATGTTTATGATGTTTTAAAATGTAATTTTTAATACACCTAACAACTATTTTTATTATTTTTTATTTATGTACAACTCTTATGATGACTTATATCGACAACTAGTTTGGGTAACATTTTACTATCTAATATAAATTGAGTATCAGAATTAATTTTATGATTTTTTTCTAATAGTAAAATAATTCTATAGTAATTTTATGTTGCCATAGTGATTTTTGTTTGTATGCAAATTATATTATTTGTTTAAGCCAATATTAAAGATTATTTTTCTTTTTAGACAAAATAAGACACCATGGAATTGGAATCAGTGCATGATGCTTATAAAAAAGAATTGGAACGTGTATGTGAAAAGCACCAAATTGAATTAGATGAAACTGAACAACGGCATCGAAATGAGATTCAACGTTTGTGCGCTGAAAATTCTTCAGAAGTATCTAATCTTAAGTCTTTATTTGAAACTGAATTGGAAAAAATTAAGAATAATCACGAACATGAAATTTGTGAATTAAAAGAACAATTTGAAAGACGTTTGAATGATCTTAAAGATTGTGACTTAGATACATTAACAAAACGTATTGAAGATGATATTACAAAAACGCAAGCAAAACATAAGAAGATAGTTTCATATTTAGTGAATGAAATATATAAACTTAAAAAAGTAATAATTATTTTTGTAATTAATATTTTATACCAAATTATCACAAAACCTTTTTATTTCAGACATTAATAAGTTCTTCATTTGACGATGCTGATCGATTTTCATCTATAGATTCTTTTGATCCAAAGTTGTTTCAAAATAATCTAAATGGACATGATACAGATATTGAAACTTCAGACTATGTATGCTTAAGAATAAATTTTGTAAATTATTAATAGTTTATATCATATGTTTTTATTTTTTTAATTTGTTCCTAGGTGTTATCCCAAGATAGTATTGATATGCAAATCAAAGATCTTGAAGACATTGTGCAAGAAAGGTAGAAAAATTATAATTATGGTGTATACTTATATGTAAATAGTTATATTTTTAAATTAAAAAATCAATTTTAGAGATGATTTGCGTTCAGTAGCAACCACCCTCCGTCAATTATCCAAATACTTATGCTCTTTTCTATTAACCAAACAAGAAGAGTTAAACAACTCAATTGTAGAGCGTATGAATGGGATGGAATGTGGTGGAGTTTTAAATGGCGGTGGTGATAAGTATGGGGTTGAATCAACAGATGGTTGTGAAAAAATTATTGATGGAACTAGAAGTCCTAGAAGAGTACATTTTGTACCAAATATTGAAGAGATTGTATCATTAATTGATGAAAATTCTGTATTAGCTGACTTTACTAATACTGAAGGAACTATTGAAGAACATAATCATTTAAAATTAAATACATGTTTGAAAAAGCTAAATGAAGAAGCTGCTGCCTTATCAGGTATGTTGAATATTTATTATGGGCAATGTAGACTATTACATGATGTGTTCTATTGCCTGGTGTTTTTGTCAACTCATATTAATACTATTTTACTCTAGCAACACTGTGCAAGTTTTGTATAAAAAAAAATTGTTACCAACTTTAAGTAGGTATGTACAATATTTTCTGTTATTTTGCTTATATTGAGTGGTGTTAAAATATTTTTAAAAAGTAGATAACTATAATAAGTATTAATAAACTATTGTTTACTTTTTCTGTTTGTATTTCAAAATTGAATGTATTCCTATTTTTAACTCAATAATATTATTATCTCGTTAATTACCGCCATGTCAAGATAATTTTATCCTCAAAATTAATATGGTTATTAAAAATAATTTTAATATTCATAGATTAGTTTTAGAAGTTATAGGAGCTAAAATACATCAAACATGCAAAATAATTTTAAAATTCTAAAAACTATATATTTTTAATTTTTTCTTATGAAAAAATGACTAATAAAGATTTGATTTAAAGAAAACTAATTTCCTGATGTCAATGATGAATATTGAACTGAAAAAAAACATTATAAACAAAAATCTTCGATACTCGTGAAGTTACATACTTAATTCATAAATAAATAAATTTATATTTCTTAAAATAGACAAATATGCTAGATAATATGTTTTGTATACTTTCCACTATCTGTTAGGGGAGATTTCAAAATTTATTTATTTCAATGTTCACTTTTTAGTGGTACGTCTTAGCATGAACACACTGTATAGTATTTCCAGAGGATTTAATGTTTTGTATAATAATTCAAATTCTTAGGATACTCCATAATATTAACATCAATACTATATTTACTTGTTTTAATATTGTTTATATATTTTTTTAGATGTAATAAACGATGAACAAAAATTGCTTTGTATAAATTCAGATAATATATGCCATAAAACATTTTTCGACAAAAAAATTGAATATTATAAAAAAGTAAGTATTTTCTTTTATCAAATTTCATATTAGATATTTATGTAGTAAAATTATATTTTTATATTTATTATTTTATATAGGAGCTCGAAAAACAAAAATCAGATTTTAAAAAATTGTTTATAAAAACTTCTGCACTTGAACAAGAGAATGTATCATTAAAAGAGCAACTTGAAAAAGAAATTTCTTCTGTTAACGAAAAAGAAAATTACAATTATGATATTGATAATGAAAACTTAATATTATTGCAAAAAAAAGGTATTAAAAAAAAAAGTTATTATAAAATCGATTTTAATTAATTATACATAAATATGTTGTAGCCCAAGAATTAATTAAAAATTATGATGATTGGCCTAATTTACAAATTTTATTTGATGAGTTTTCTACTGAATATAATAAAATCATTGACAACATAAAAAATGATAAAGATGATCTTGCTCAACAAGTTTGTTATTCTAAATTATTGACACTTCATAAATTTTAATAACTTTTTTATAGTTAGTTGTAGCTGATAGGCGTCTTAAGTCATCACAAAAGTTTATAAAAGATCAAATAGCTGAACGTGAAGTTGAAAGAGAAGAATTTGATTATAAATTAGAAAAATTAAAATGTCAATTGAAAGAACGAGAAAGAGAATCATTGGATACTGAAGATCTTAGATCACATGTATTTTTATTTTAAATAATTTTTTAACTCCTAATATTAAAATATTATTTTTTTTTTAGACTGAACAAGTGGTGACTGAAGCTGAAGAACGATACATTAAATTAGAGAATAGATGTTTAAGAACTGAAGAATTATTAAATACATCCAAACTTGAGATCCAATCATTAAAAAATATCATTCTTAACAAAGAAACCCGAATAGAAAATTTGATTAAAAATGAAATTTCTCAAAAAAATTCAATTAATCAACTAACTAATATGTTAGAAGAGGAACAAAATAATCAACATGATATGCTTACTGAAGTAATTTTAAAATATTATATTTAAGTATCATACGTATGTTTAAATTTTTATGTAAAAATATAATATTTTTAGTTAAACCGGTTGAAAAACTTATTAGAAGAACAAATTCAAAGTGATTATCCCGAATTTGCTGATATTGAAATTGTTATTAATAAAATTAGGTTACAGGTGAGAAAATCAATTCATTTAAATATTTAGTGTAATTATATTATCACTACTCTTGTTTTAGTTGAAAGATGTTGAAATAACCATTTCTAAACGAATTAAAGATCTTGATACTTTTTGGGTTACTGAAGAATGTGGTTCACCAATGTCTGAGGATATATCTGTTGCGTAAGTTTTAGGTATGTTATAAGTTTTTAATTTCTTTTGTCAAATAATTTCTTTTTTCCTTTAGAGAACGATGTGAATTACCTAATAAAATAAGTATTGAGAAAAATAGTTCCCCTGCTCGTATAGTTGCAACATTAGATGATGTTTTCATTAGATTACAAGAGCGATTAAACAGACTTTTTAAATCAGAAGACGCCATTTTTAAGCATGAATCAGATCAACAAAACATAGTTAATAAACTCAATAAACAAATTAAGGTAAAACCATATTTTCAAATGTATATTCATGATTAATAAAAATATAATAACCTTTATTTACTTTAGAGTTTAGAATCTGAAATAGATATGTTGAGAACAAGATTGGCTGAAAAGAGTGATCAATTAACTTCTGCTAAAATGAAAATTGATGAACTTAGGGTATTAAAAAATGACAACGTTCATTTAGCCACCTCCCAGTTACAAGAAAAACTTCAAAAAATGACTGTAGAAAACAAGCAATGTTCTAAAGTTATGGAAGAACAAAATCTTGAGGTGTGTTAATATACATTAACTAAATTATGTTTATATTTTGACTTACTGAGTAAAAATTTTAGATAAAACATTTAAAAGATTCAACAAAACATTTTAAGAATATATTATCTACTTATGAATCAAAACTTGCTGAAAAAGAAAATATTGACCCTAATACAATAAATAATCTTGAATCTAAAGTCGTACGTCTTGCCGAAGAAAACATAAGTTTACAAGTATTTATTATTATTGTTTATTTGTTTTTATTTTATTTAAAATAAAAGTTAATATTTTATTTATTTATTTTTATAAAGATTGAATTAGCTAACAAAATATCTCAAATAGAAACATTATCTACTCAGCTAAATAATTTACAACATAAAGAGTTGGTATGTAATACTATAACAAAGTCTTAACAATTGTATTAGTTAATTATCTATTACAATTATAAATATATTGACTACTTGTTGCTTTTTTACAGAATCAAAATATAGTGAATAAACAAAATCATAGTATTTCTAAAAGTATTGGGACAGACATGCATATAAGTGAAAATGAACAAATGCGTCGAGCAATTCCTAATGAATCCAATACTTTACCTTCTTTACAAATGTCTTATAATCATCAAGATATTTCTATTCGTGAGCCATCGATGTTAAATTTAAGTCTTCCATCTCACACTACTAAAGACAATACAAATCTCCACAGTTCTATATGTGTAAGAATAATATTTTATTATTAATTTAAATATTTAGTACAGCCAATGAAACTAGACAGATAATCGCTGTACACCTGGTGGCAAATTATCTACAGGGCTTCTATAACTGCGTGTACCGCGTAAAATATGTATTTTATGAACATTCATAAAAATAGTTGGTAAAACTTTTAGAATCCCTGGTTTTCACGATAAGAGCCACTGGGTTCTTCACGGTCACCTGTCTAGTTTTGCTGTCCGTACTAAAGTTGTATTGACATTACATGATTTAATTCATTTATTAGGAAGAATTAAAATCAACATTAGCCAATACTAAATTGGAGTTGGAAGAAAAAAATGCTATAATAAAAGTAATGGAAAAGGATACAGAACGTATGGATCAGCAACTTAAAGAATTAAAAGAATCTATAAAAATGTTGAATTTAGAAAAAAATGCTTTAAAAGATCAAAATCATACTTTAGTAGAAAATGAAACCTTATTAACAGATAAGTTAAATGAAGCATTATCAAATCTTGATAAAAAGCAAGAAACATTGGCTGAACTTGAAACATTAGGTGTAAAGTTGAGAGCTGAAATTCAACCATTAGTTTATATGAAAGATATTTTGGAAAAAAAAATCTCTGCAATTAAAGATTGTAATAAAATACAATTAGAGAGGATAGAGTGTTTAGAAAACATCAATGATGAACTTTTAAATGAATGTAATCACTTAAAAAAAAATCAGAAAGACTTAGAAGAAATTAAGTCCTTACAGCAGGATAATTGGACACTAAAACATGAGCTATTAAATACTGAAAAATTTAAAGTAGAAGTCAATGAAAAAATAGAGGAATTGAAAAACGAATACGATACGTTGAAAAGTAAAAATCTAGCTCTGATAAATGATATTGAAAATTTAAAATTGGATAAACATCGCTTAAAAAATGAATTGGAAAAGAATGAAGAATTGCATGCTGATGAATTAATTGGATATCAAAATTTATTAGCTGAAGAACAAAATAAAAAACATCAAGTTAATATGGAACTATTGAAAACTATTGAAGAATTGACTAGTAGAGCCTCAGAACAACAAAATTTGATGTCTGGTATACAAGAGAATAAGGAATGTAAGCCTTTTAAAAAAAAAATTGCTTTAAGATAATAGCTATAAGTGGGATAAAAATATGTAATATTTATTAAAATCTGATTTCAGTGGAAGTGACCTGTTCATTTTCAGATTTTGATTCGGAAAACTTTACCACTTACCTGAGTAACCAAGTAAGATTTATAACTTTATTTGTATATTAATAGCGCCTCAAAAATTATATTCTATCATATGCTGCATTTGTTCTTAAAATCCCTTGCCCATCTAACGACTACTGTACTATTCGAACTATTATAGACGAATCTAGGACAAAAAGTACAAAAGTACTAAATATTCTATTAAATCTTTCATTTATAATTATAGAATTTATTATATAGGTGTATACTATATATTATAAAATAAATATAATTGATATTAATTTGTTTAAATAAAATTAAAAATGTTTGTACATATATATTATAATATTTTTTTCTATTTTCTTATTTTAGAGTAGGGAGGTATAGTTTAAAATTAAAATAAATATAAACTAACAAAAATTTTAATAAATTATTTAATTATAAAAAAACAATATTATATAATAGAATATTTTGTATTTTCCGATAATAAAAACTGAAAATGGTCTTTTTGTCCAACTTTATGTCTTAAAATAGACTTTTTGACAAAACTGAAGATAATAATAGAGTATGTTTTAAATTTAATTTAGCCTAAGGACAACATAAAAACACTTGAAATTGATATTGAAAATCAACGAAAAATAACTTCTGAATACCAAATAAGTATTCAGAATAAAGATGCTGAAATAGAGCATTTGAATAATTTAAAGAAAATTCAAGAAGTAAAAATTGCTGATTATATGTAAGATTAAATTTAATAATATACTCTATACAAGTAGTATCTCAATAATTATTTTTGTAGGCATAGAATACAAGTTGAATTGAATAAAAATACTGAACTTGAATTAAATTTAACAAAATTTGCAAATCATATTAAAGAATTAGAAAATAAGATTGAAATCTTCAAGGCCAAGGAATTACATCAAGCAAATGATAATGTGGTAGAGGTAATATTTTTGTTAAGCTGTAAATTATATTATACATTTTACCTTCTCATAATATATAGTATTTATTAATTATTTCACATAACCTTTTAGAAACTGGAAAATGATTTAGTAAAAGTATTGGATACAAATGAAATGTTAGATAAAGAATTAACTAGAATTTTAGACATTAAAGAAGAAACTGACCAACACTTAGTTGAAGCTTATAAAAAGATTACTGAACTTGAAACTCATAAAAATCAAAATTCACTTTTATTGGTATTTATTTAAAATTGTTTTGTTATTTACAAAATATATATGTTTTATAAATAATGTTTAGGAGCAATTAGAAAGTAAAAATCAAATGATTGAAGCATTTAAACTTCAACTAGATAATGCAAAAAGTGTTATAAAAGATCAACAAGCAAGAGCTGATGAAGATAAGCAATTATTTGAGTTAAAGGTAATAAAAAATAATTAACATTATTTACTTTAAAATATTTATTTATTAAAACCATTTTAATATATAGCTTTTAGACTTGCAAAAAGAACTGAAGGAAAGTAAACAAAAGTACCAAGAAATAATAAATGATTTTGAAATTATGAAGAACTATGTGATTGAAAGAGAAAAAAAAACTGAAGGTTTACAATTGATTTCTAAAAAGAGTGTAAGTATTGATTTTACTTTAAGTTTTAGTTTGTGTTAACCATATGAGCTTCAATTGTACTAAATAATTACTTGTTCTAATAGATCTACTGATTCAATATCTAAATATTATTAATTTTACGAATGTAAATAGTTTTTTTTTTTTACTTAATTTAAAACCCATCTATACCGTTGGTGAATCCAAATGAACCACAGAACCCTCTGGCCGAGTCTATTTGCTCTGTCATTGTTTGTGCTCTCTATCATGCATGAGTTTCAATCGATTTGTGCTAATTGTTAAGCATGCAGCCCGGTGCGCTCTTATTTGATACAGACTATAGTATCATTTAACAAATCACATCTAACATGAAGTTAGAAAAGTTGTAATTTTAATAGCTATATTGTATGCATATACATTTATTTTTATTTCTATCTATCTGTATTCATTTTTGATTTACCTAGATTGTTTTTCTCATACATTTGATGCAATAAATTTAAGTAGCTAATTAATGTATAAAACTAAAAACTAAAAATGGCTTATTTAAATGTATAAGTACTCTTATCTAAAATAATAATAACCTCAGACAACAGCTGGTTTTCTTCTGGTTTGGTTAAAACTCTGTCTATACTTACCGCATGTTAAGAGCATGATCAAACAACAGCTGATTTTGCACCAATTACTCACAGTCGGCTTCAGATTGATTTTCTAAACTCTAGTCTATTTCTACTATGGCTAATGACCCTCTAAAGTTAGTTATTTTAGATAATAGGTTCCCAATCAATAGTGACCTACGAGTTATACTTACAAAATTTAAAAATATTTTAAATATTTAATTTTCCTTTGAGGAATAGCACAAACACTGACAGTAGTGTATAGTACACGGTTCATTAATAAATTTATTTTACACAGTGAAATGTATGTTATTATTTCAACCGATAATCTAATCTTGTTTGTAAATTAAGATTTTATTTTATATCGTTAGATGTACATTTTTTTAGAATAGTAATTTGCGTTAAATTGTTAATTATTTTAAATTTTAATAAAAAATGATCAATTGTTATAAACATTATTAAAAGCCAAGCCTATTATAAGGAATTTCATTGTTTTTTATTTATTTATAATCTAAATTCTAAAATGTATAAAAAAAAACTGTTTCTTTCTGAAGTAGAAGCTCGACTTAATTATTATTTATTGCAAATAATAATAATAATAATATTAATAACTTTAGGATAATTTGGAATTGAAATTGAACGATGCCGAAAAAAATGCAATTGAATGGCAGAAAAAATATAATGAATTGCTAAATGAAAACCGTGAAATAAAAAACAAAGTAACATCAACACTTAAATTTGATTATTATTATTATTTAATAAAATAATAACAAATTAATTATTATTTATTTATTAGTTTGAAAGTCTGGATGCTGAATGCAGTCATTTGCAAAACAAAATCACAGAATTGCAGAACAAGCTTATATTAAGTGATCACTATAAAAACAGATTGAAGATCGATATTCAGGATATAACTACACCTGCAGACTTGGAGCTAAAATACTCAAAAATGATTGTAATAATTTATTTTATACATTTGACATATTTATTTGTTTATTAACTTACATGATGTTTACAAATAATGTAGCTCAATTTGGAAACTGAAAATGTATCACTAACAAAAAAACTAACAGAAACTCGAGAAAAGTACAATAAGTGTAGAGCTCATCTGGAGGACATAAAGACTATGTTAACAAGCCAAAATTTAAAAAATATTGTCCAGGGAAATTTGGAACTTTGCAATACAAGAGTAAGAGTACATTGATGAGTTTTATATTCTGTATAATATTAATTTTTTTATATTTTTTTAGGATAAATTACAAAACGAAGTTAAAGATTTAAAATGTTGTAATCAAGATTTAAATAGAAAATTATTGGAAAAAAAGGTAACAGCTATTTTATAAAATATTTAATTTTATAAAAAATAATTCTATGAACTGTATTAATTTATACACTATAGAGTGAAAACCAT
The DNA here is from genome assembly GCF_020184175.1 of Aphis gossypii. Taxonomy (NCBI): domain Eukaryota; kingdom Metazoa; phylum Arthropoda; class Insecta; order Hemiptera; family Aphididae; genus Aphis; species Aphis gossypii. The sequence continues at coordinate 56,348,884 of NC_065531.1, read as the reverse complement.
TGGCCTGTAGTTGGTAATCAGCAAATTTCACGAATAGAAGCCCTCTACCATTCATTAGTTTGGCAAAAGATGTATCTAGTAAAGTTGGCTAGAGGTAAAGACAAGTTGCTAAGATTTGTCATTCAAGAATGGCCTGACTTAGATGATAGTATTGTCAAAACAATGATGCAAAAAATATGTGCCAAGAGAAAGATGTCCAAGTTCAAGTGAGTTCAAAAACAATTCTTATATGATGTAAATTATTTTAAGTATATTCATTGAATTATTTTTTCTAGAATTGTAGCTATTAGTTTAATAGCAATTCATCGTATGAGATTGATAGCGACGAAACACATACAACCCAGAATTGATCTCACGCAGCCTCAACTCAATCTAACACATTACAATTTACCAAAAAAAATGCCATGGATTAAATGTTAATAATACAAAGTTTCCCATTTTATGCCATTATAGTTAGTAGATTAATTATATGTATACATATAATTTTATTATAATACTTTATACATAAATCATTTTTAAGTATTTAATGTAGGATTTTTAAATGTAACTTATCATATATGTACCATTGTACCTTGATTGTGATATTTGTATATAATTAACTAGTTGATAATATTTTTAAAAGATAAAGACTTGAAAATGTGCCTTATATTTTAATGTTTTGAATATGTTTTTACAATTGGTATTTTTAAATACATATATTTTTTTTTTAATTATTACTCAACATGGCGTATTATTCTTGACGTATAGATTGGACCTTTTGCAATTTTTTTTGATATCTTATTGTCCTTGTCTACACATAAGTTATTCTTTTCAAGGTAATCCTAAAAATTGAATATTTTTTTTTAATAAAATATTTTAAATATTTTAAATATTTTATTAATACTAACTTTCACCGTGTTAAGTAGTGGCGCAACTGGATTTCCAACTAATTTCTTTTTCTCAATCACATTTTTAGCATACTTGAGGAATTCTTCATCTTCTCTTTGCCACTGACGTTCAAATGCTTCGTGGCGATCTATATCAGCCTGTCTATTGGCCATTAATGTAATCCTTTTATCGTCCTACTCCAAAACAACAGGAAAAATATAGTTATCATATTATTTAAGTTTTTAAAGAAGAAAAAACGCATAATCAATTTTATTTATTTATTTATTTTTTTACCTTGTATCATCTACAAGTAATATAGTATTTTATAATATTACTGTGGTTTTACTTTTATCATTGATCAGTGGCATGGTGAATCCTTATGAACCATGATGGCATGATGCACAACATATATTTCAGTACCTACCTACTCTTTATCCTCTTAATTTAATATATAATATACATAATTATTATGTGACTATATATTTTAATTATTGTTTTATGTTATTGGTAAAAAATTATGTATCTAACCATCCCAACCACCAAAAAAAATGTCCACCATGACGCCAAAGTGCTATGAAATACCGTTCACCATGCCACTGTCATTGATTATAAAATAGACTATAAAGGTCATTAATTTTTAAAGGTCATTTCTATAATCAATGATTTTACTTAAATCCTGTTAAAATTCTTTATAAAATAATTAAATAATTTTATTAAAATATTAATGATAAATTTTGTATGGTACCTATTTAACCAATATTTTAGTATAGACTATTGCTTGTTTATAAACTTTACTTAAAAATAAAAATATTGTAAGACAAGATGTGTCAGACTAGATTTAATACATAGGTATCGCCAAAACCATTAATTTTGAAATGAGTTACGACTTAACAAGCATTTTAAAGTTTAAATATTTTACATAACTATAATTCACTTAAAATTAAAATATCAATAAAAGCCTATGAGATGCCCTAGATAATGTTCTTACCTTTAAGTCTGATAATAGGTAAATTTACTCTATCATTATAGCTAACAGTAGGTATAAAATTGATTCCACTGAACGAAAATTTGCTATGTTGTATGTATGTAAGACGGAGACAACACATTGGGCGTCCTCTTAAGTCTTAATAATAATTTTTATACTTTATATGATTAATTTGCCATTAGGTAAGCCAAATTCGGATAGCTCACCCACTTATTTTATATATTATATTGAAATATTAAGGTATTTTAGTATTATTAATTGTATTATTAGCATAATATGTCGTTACTAACTAGATAGACAGTAGACACATTGTAACAGTACTATATTATAATACCCATGTCGGGCTATTTGTAAATTAAGCTTGATCCACGAAACGAGAAACACAACATTACAACGGTTGAACTAGTATGTTATACAGAAAAGAAAACGCATGAGAAGCTGAAAAGTAAAAAAGTAGAAACATCAACAAATACAAGTACTCACACACTGTTTATCAAGCTCCTCACGAAATTGTTTAGCGTTTTCGAATTGCATTCGCCTACGCAAGTCCACAAACTCTGTCAGCAACCTTTTTTCGCGTTCGCGTCTGTACATCTCCGATCGAAGGTCCTGTTCCGATTGCTCTCGTCGCCTACAGATCTCCTCTTCCCATAGTTTTTTGCCAATCTCCACGTGTTTTATTTTCCTATTGGCAAGCTCTCTCTTTTTGCGCTCCCCTTCTCGATACCTGCGGTAAGTGGACGGTATGAGTGCCAAAAACAAAAAACCGATGACAAAGGACGACCGTTGCCTTTGGACAAAAATAATTAAACCAATCGTACAAATATACAACTATAATAATTTTGAATTGTAACTATTAATTAAACGAGTCTTTTACATCATACACACATGACACATGTATATACGTGTAGGTATCAGAAATAGATTTTTTAAAAGATATAGAAATTTACAATTTTGTGTCTTTGTGAAAATCTGTATCCACCATAAGGTAAAAAAATTTCTAATAAATAGATTGTAAAAAGTTATTGATACGCTATGGATCATAGCTTATAACTATTGACATTTATTGGAATTTGTATCATTTGGTTATGCGAAAATGATTAATCGGACTTTAATAAAATCAAATGTATAGACTTGACACTTGTGACAAGTTCATTTACCTATGCTGAAGGAAATTTTAAAATAATATGCAAAATGTATTTCTCATACAGTTTACAGTATTACAGTAGCGCTTAAAATCAATTAATACCTAATTGAAATTTAATTTGAAACTTTACTGCAATAGGTACTGCTACGTGGCAGAGGAATTTAAAATAATTACGTAGATGGAAGATAATTTCCCAGATTTTATTAGATTTGCATTCTACAACGTGTGCTGTTAGAACATTTTCTAACCGTTTTTCCTGAGTTTCAATAGCGTCCTGCACGTCAGACTCTGACCATCCATTTCGCTTCGTCGGCCAAGCCGCCGATTTCATTCTCATCTCCTCCAACGCCAATTGTTTGACTTCCACCAGCTGTTAAAAAGAATAAAATCGAACTTAAGTGAATGATAATTACTTAATTACTAATTATTGTTTACATTGTTTGCATACAGTTATACGAAAAACAATGTAAGACATAAATGTTAATTAGAGCTTGAAAGAGGAAATTGGAAGTTAAATCATCTAAGTCGTCTAACTATCTAAGATAATCTCTGAAATTTTGATTTGTACAATAAAAATATAAAATAAACACATAATTCTGGATTTTAAACAATCTATTATACATGCGTTATCCATAAAGATATATGATTACTTCTATTTCTTTTAACCTCCGTGCTCTGGCTAAAGTCTTTTTTGTTTCAGCCATGATGGTAGTAACCATGTCCTCCTCCCATTCTTCCATCTCACGTATGTCGTTTTGTCTGGTTATCATTATGCGGTTGTCTGCTATGTCCTTTTGAAGTTTTTCCTTCGCTACCCGTGCCTATATAAGTCACAAATATACCGGTAAAGAATATCATTGTTAAAAACGGTTCATATAGATACTCGACGAAAAATTGCACTAATATAGTATCGCATAATTAATATATATAGCTCACACCTCGGCAGCGGCCTTTATTCGGGCTTCCTCGATTTCTTCGGCGAGTTTTTGTAGTTCTGCCTTACCAGACTCACGAGACGCAATCTGTTCTTCGTTTCTCTTATCCCCGCGTTCCTTCAGCCTGCAATTTATAAACATATTGATAATTTTACTTCGAGACTCATTAAATAGCCTACCAAATTAGGTACATTACTCTTTTAACAAAATTTCGGCTTTAGATCTTTTTAGTTCATTATCTTTTTGTTTTTCGTCTGCTCGGTGTTTTTTGTACCGTTCCGCTTCCTTGTTTTGTTCTTGAGCCGTCTCGAGGTCCTTTTGCATCCTTTTCTCCCTCTCAGCTTCGTTAAACTTTAATTGTATCGCCCTCTCTTTGAACACCTGAAATGTCGAGTTGGTCACTAGCACACAATACAATTATGTCTATGCTACGTTTAGTTTTAATAATACGGTAATGATCATCAATTATGATAATAACTTCAGAATGTAGCAAAGCTCTATAGAATGTTTTCGTCGCATCTCTCTCTTCGAATTTCAATTTGCATGCTTTCTCGATGATCCTGTTTCTGGCATCTAATGCTTCTCTCTTCATCTCCTCATCCCTCTGCTGCCGCTTGACTTCCAACTCAGAAAGCGCCTTTCGTTTTTGTTCCAATAGTTTTTTGGTCTTGTTCTGTACACACGCATTAACATCATTTTAAATATAATCATGTGTCTTATAATGTTAATATATTATGTAGTGTCAAGTGTGTACTCAGCATAGCTGCTATAGTTGCTATACGTCTGTATTATTGAAAAATGAGATGAGCTATTATTTATGACTAACCAGTTCTGTGTTGTCCCAACCATCTACCATTTTTTTTGACGTTTCTCGACGCATTTCTTTTAGTCGCTTGCTGGCTTCTATTGATTCCTCATCGTCAATTTTTTTTGTTAAAATTTTTCCCAATCTGTTCCATTCTTTCTTGGATATTAAAAGTGCACGATTACTAGGATTTCGGTGACCAACGTAAAAAATTTCCATACTTAGACTGATGAGAATAATAAAAAAAAGTTGTTATAAAAGCACTTTTGTATCGAAAAGGTGTATTCCCTAATGACTACTGGCTACTATAGTACTATAGTATTGGATGTACAAAAGAATTCATTGATTGTGTAAGTACACTTTTGGTTGTCATTGACAACAAACAAAATGTACTAAAAAAAATCGTGAGTCAAATAATAAATTAATGGAATCATATTCTATACACCAGACTAGACTTCGTGTTCTTAAATTTAATTATGGGTAATATCTTATAGGTTAGTAAGTAAGATAGATAGTAAGTAGTAATATAGATACCTAACTTATATGAGTCATAGCCGATAGTTGTAACTTGTAGATATACCTATAGTTTTTTACTCTTTTAGGTACCTACCTGCATTGGCATATTGGTTCATTGTATATTTTTTATAATACCTTTTTTTTTTTGGTTTAAAATCGACTATTTTCACAATATTCCGCGGCGCCGAAACATTGTATATACCTATAAATTATAATACCCTATAAATACTATAGATTTGAATACATTTCATAAATATTTCATAAATTAGTTATTTACTTTTTTAAGTTTTTCTAGTCATAAAATAAATAAACATCAAATTAAATTTTTGTTATAAGATAATTAAATTAATTCAAATACAATAAATAGGTAATCATTATGTTTAAAAATTAACAGTTTTGTCAAATTTTAATAACTAATTAGTATAGATACATACTGGCTAGTGGCTGCTACCGGTAAACATCTATATTTATTGTTTTACTTTACTAGGAAGAAATATTCGCTTAAAATATGCTCTGAAAACCCATTTTATTTTATTATTTTGTCGAATTATAACATTTATATAGAGAATCACTAAATTTCGACTTACAACTTTTTAAACGAAAAATCAGTTTTTCCTTTGACATAACATTTTAAAATGAAAAAAAAATGGACAAACGTAAATTGCGCCTAACGAAGGGAAAAAATTGTAAATTGCGCCCGGTATTTTTTAGGTATAAAATTCTATGTAGTAAATTATTGCGCCCAATAAAAATATTATTTTTATTATAATTATTTAGAGTTACCCAGAGGACACCACGAGGAGGCGAGTATCAGTATTCTCCAAACATTATTTTTAATATTATGGGATTAATAAGTTGTTTTAAATATTTTTAGGTTAATTTTTATAGTAAGTAATAATAAAAAAAATGTAATAGGTACTAAAATATCAAATAAATTATATAATGTAGAGTTAACAGTATAATAAAATTATAAGTTATAATCAGCTTAGTAATGAAACATCATTTTTATATAATATTCAGCTCTAGTAAAAGTATTTTAATTGTATTGTTGAATATTTTTTTCCATTGTTTAAATTTTTTTTTGATTTGGTGTTTTGACATTTATACAATTAATTTTTATGTAAATTTCGGACTGTACCTAACTCTAATATTTTATCCATAAAATTATAAGTATGAAGATGAGGAGTATAAAAGCTTTTACTAAAATGACTGGAAAGATTCACAGGCATTAGTAGTCCGTGTTAATGTTACCGAAGCTGATGCCCAAATATTCGAAGGAAAGTCAGCAAATAAAATCGCTAATATTATAATAATTAACGGTTAAGTCGTACTTAGATTAGATACGATGGGCGCATTTAACTACATAAAAATTACCGGGCGCAATTTACTATACTATTTTTACTACCTGTTCACTATGGGCGCAATTTACAATCGCCCAAAAAAATATTACTAAGAAAGTTTGAAACAGACGAAATTATTACGCGACGAAAATATTTGAATTTCATGCAATGCGCGCTATGATCAAACAAGTACGCGCTAAAATAATAAAATATGACGGACAACTAAAGTTCACTTCCTATACGCATTTCAGTTTTGTCGGTTTATCGATCAGATACTAGATAGTAAAAATCTGTAAAATTAGTATATAATGAAGTTATTATTTTTAAACGAAAAATTCACCATTTTGTTTTTTTTGCCTGAATTAATTTAAGAACTTATTTCGAAAATTACCAAATATTATCAAATAATTATTAAATGTTCTTAATTTATCTTATACCTAAATATGCATTTAATGCAATAATGACAAAATATGTAAAAATATGCAAAATAAAAATATTTAAAATTTTATCTCCTGGTGTTATGAAACACATTTGTTGATCCCTAGAATTTTTCTACGATATTTTTAAAAGAATGTGTAAACATAAATTATAAATAAATATACTACATTTATAAATAGTAATCTAGGACCGTAGACAGTGTCCAACTATCTATAGGGCCATGAATTGTGAATAATAAATATTAATTGAATACTATTACCATTGATTATAAATAAAATGTATACAATGTATTTATAATCAATATTACCATTAGTACACCACGAACTAAGATTAGTTCGTGATCAGTACATTTATTATATCGTAGAAGTATGCTACATACAATTATTATACAAATTACCAATATGATTATGATAAATTGATAAAAATGAATGCTATGCAAGGTGATATATATATATATTTGTTCTTTGATGGTATTGATGCTATGAAACCGTTATCAGTACGATAAACAATTTTAAAAAAAACACATGTTATATGAACAATTATTGAACATCTCGATCCGCTAATGTTTGAAACAATAAATACTAGTTAATACTAATTTACGTTAATTGTTGGCTCAAGTGCTCAACAATCATAGATGTTCATTAACTTCACAATTTATGTTTAATTTATTGGCACTCGATGTTCGGACTTATTGACTCGTGACATTTAGAATTTAGATCAATTTGCTATCGTAATTCATTTGCCGATCACGACCACGGATCAGTAAACACGAATTGAATAACTGTTAGTTTTAATTCTCGTTTTGTAGTTGAGTTAATGGTTAACGTGATACAAATATAAACAAATAGATTGACAAAAAAGTAAATATATACAAATTATTTTAATTGTTTTACCAATGTTAAAATCTATTCATAACTTATTAATACATTTAAAAAGAAAATAATGTATCGTTGTAAAATATTTAATTTATACTTAACATTATATTATGTTAGATTTATGATCAAGACATTTAAATAAAGACAATGGATCACTTACAACATGGTTGGTTCACTGAGTCCGATACATGGCCAGGTGCTGGACTTTCATTACAAGTAGAAAAAGTACTTCACAAAGAAAAATCCCCGTACCAAGATATCATGGTATTACAAACGTAAGTTTCTAAACTATACCTATATATACTTATATGACAGATTGTTTAAAATTCAAAACTAGGTATTAATAATCATACCTACTTCATTTTTTTAATAGAAAATCATTTGGAAAAGCTTTAATTTTGGATAATATAATTCAATGTACAGAATATGATGAGTTTACATATCAAGAGATGATAAGTTTCTTGCCACTTTGTAGCCATCCTAATCCAGAAAGAGTTTTAGTGGTGGGTGGTGGTGATGGTGGTGTTGCACGTGAAGCTGTTAAACATCCAAAAGTTCTTAGCGTTGATGTTGTTGAAATTGATGAACGAGTAGTGAAACTTTCAGAACAATTTTTACCATTTATGGCTTGTGGTTTTAAGCATGATAAGGTGACACTACATATTGAAGATGGATTTGAGTTTATGAAAAACAATGTCCAACAATTTGATGTCATTATTACGGACTCGTCAGACCCTGTTGGTAAGTATTTTTAGAGAGTAAAAATGTTATTTAAATAAGTTTTATAATGGTATAATTTAAATTAACTTTTTTTTAAGGTCCGAATGAGTCATTATTTCAGAAAACTTATATTGAATCATTGAAAAGATCTTTAAAACCTGGTGGTATCATATGTTCCCAAGTCGGATCAATTTGGATTAAAGAAGATCAGGATACAATGAATAGATTGTCCAAAGATTGTTCCGCAAACTTTAAAAAGGTCACTCTAGCCACTATATCTATCCCATCTTACCCAACTGGAAACATCAGTTTCATTTTAGCTACAGACAATGAGGTAATTAATAATTATCCATAACATTTGGTGTATTACTATTTATTAATTGAATCATTATTTATTTTTCATGTTATTTCAGCTAGTAAATTTCAGGGTACCAGCATATAGTTTCACACTTGAAGAACTTAATAAGTACAAACTAAAGCATTACTCACCAGATTTACATTCTGCTTCATTTAGTATTCCTAGATTTGCTTGTATGGCTATTCCACATCTTAATTGTTAATATTATTATATTTTTTCAATATTACCTCATTTATGGACTTAATTTTGTCTAATGCAACTTTATTGTTATGCTTGCAATTAAATTACCTATTTAAAATAATTTAATATTTATTACACAATGAATAGTATTAAATTGTAGATTTTAGTATATTTAATTGCATTGTTGTTCTATTTTATATCCTAACCACATGTGATCAATCTTAACTATGTATTATTAAATTAATTGATTCTCATAGGTTAGTATTAATAACAATGAATTACAAAATAGAAAAAAATAAAAATAAAAATTGATATTTTATTTTATGTGTTATACATGTTATTATAACTAATAGTTTAAATGTTACTTTATTTTGTCTGTTTATTCAGTTATATCACATGTACTTGTTTGTTGTAACCGCTTTGCCAAGCCTTTTACTATTATTTACCAAACGCTAGGGATTCCGTGTATGAAATATGATTCAAACAATAAACAAGAGGCTTTTTTGTTGAGACAGGAAAAATGAATTTTGCAAAATGTTCTAGTTCTTGAAAAGATATTAGGAAACACAGCCTTAAACCATGTTTTACCAGTTGTAATTAAGTTGACTATCTTTATTTGAAAATGAGATATTCATGATCAATATTTCTTTACATACCACTTACATGTAATAGACTTACCAGGACTTAAGGTAAATGATATGTTTATTGAAATAATAATAAATTTTCTTTTTAATATTTGAAATTATATTTTATTATATCATAATCATATTAGTTTGTTCTCGGTCTTTTGCTATAATTTTCTATTTAAGTTATTTCAAATGTGTATCCATCTTAAAAATATTATTTACTTGTTCTTAAAAATTGTTAAAAATGAATTTTAATAAAAGTTTAAAGTAGCATTCAATTTTTACAACAAAATATTGTTGAAACAAATAAATTGTGTGACAAATATTGACAATGATCAAGAAATGAAATCTATAGGAAATAGTTGTATTGTTTTTTTTTATGTGTTATTATTAATTTATTATAATGGACCTATCCATTATGCTACTCTTAATTGAAAACAAATTTTAATATTAAAGATAACTTTGTAATAATTTTTATTTAAAAGTTTTGTTCAGGTATAACCAAAATAATTTATCATGACATTTTACCTCCACAATCAAATTATCTCTAGTTAAATGACTAAAATGTTAAAATGTTTAGTAAATGTTTTCCTTTCAAAATCTATAAAAAAAAACATTTAATTTAAAAATAAACCTATGTCATGTAAGTATATAATTTTACTTCTATTTCTTTCAGTTTTCTTGTTTTAGTCATTTTCTTTTTTGCATCGGCCATTATAGAATTTATTACATTTTCTTCTTGATATTTTAATTGACGCTGCTTATTGTTTTCATCCACGATTTTTCTATTTTCATATAAGTAATTTATTAAATTTTCGCTGGTTATATATTCATTCAATAGGTATTTCATTTCACATATTGATAATTATTTCATTAAGTTATAAGAGATATTTTTTTTAAAAGTATTTAACTATTTAAATGAACATATTCAAATATTTTTTAAATATTTGTTTGTGTTTTTGTTTAAAAAACGGCATGAATATCTATAAAAAAAAAAAGTGGTTAAAATTTATAACTGCTATTACAATAAATTATTATGACAGTTAAATAAGTGTTATAGGATTAAGTTGTTTATTATGACAAAGTAAAGGTTTTAAAATATTATAGTACATTAAATTATATTTTATATTTTATTTTTACTTAAAACCACGCTTTACTTTATACATACATTTTGTTAGAAATTTACTTCGGACTTCCTGTTGACTGCTGCATTTATCAATAGTTTGTTGTTTTTCTTATAATTCTGTAGAGTTAATCAATGATATTACTCAATATTATACAAGATTGTTGAGACTATTATTTTATTTCATAAAATATGATTTGAACACAAAATATAAATTTGATTTACCTCTATGGCAAATATGAGAGGTATCACAGATATCCCAGCTTTTTGATACTTAGCTATCAGATTATTAGTGTACGTCATAAACTCCTCGTCCTGTTGCTGCCATAAGTTTATGTGTGCATTATATTGTTCTAGATCTACCTGTTTGTTAGCTCTTGTAGCTGCTCTATTATTTTCCTTTGTAAGTAAAATAGTTAATTTAACATAAAATATTCATTTGAATTTGCCACGTCATACTTACACATTGTAAGTTGAGATTTTCTCGAAAACTGTTTATCTTTCTATTTTTTTCTAGTCTCTGTGACTCTTCAAGGGAATGTAACATCTCAGTCTCACGTAGGCGCCTTTCTAGTTCCCACTGATGACTCAGTGTTAAACGTTCTTTTTCCTTTTTCATTTCTTCATCCAAGATCTTCTTATTGTCTTCAAAATCTTTTTCTCTTTTTTTCTTTAAATCATTTTTTTCTTGTTCTTCTCTTTGATACCTAAACAATTATTAATTGACCCTGTTAGAAAAATGTATAATACCTATAAACATATTTAAAAATTTAACAAATTTTCGAACTTCTGCTCTTTCTCTTCATAGTTCTGAAGTGCAATCTCATTATTTTTATTGTTATTATAATTGTCTTTTTTCTTAGAAGTTTCAATCATCTTCTCTAGTAATGTTTGTTTTTTTTTTAAAATCTATAAAAAAAAACATTTAAAAATAAACCTATGTCATGTAAGTATATAATTTTACTTCTATTTCTTTCAGTTTTCTTGTTTTAGCCATTTTCTTTTTTGCATCGGCCATTATAGAAACTATTACATTTTCTTCTTCATCTTTTAATTGACGCTGCTTATTGTTTTCATCCACGATTTTTCTATTTTCATTTAAGTGATTTATTAAATTTTCTCTGGTTGCTAAAACCTTAAATACAATGACATAATATTATCATTAGAATTATATGTATACATGATATAACACAATCAATAACTTTTGCTCTTTTATTCTCATTGTCTTTCTTAATTTCATTTGCAATTCTTCGTAATTCAGCTTTACCTTTTTCTTTTAATTCAATATCATCGTCACGCTTTATATCTTCTCGTTTTTTTAATCTTATAACATAATCACATTATTAATCATTATCAACATAATAATTAATGAGTAACAATAACTTATAATTAAAAATAATACATATATTAATAGAGCTCGGGTTTTTATGCGCTAAAAAGTATCAAAATATGCCATATAAATATATAATATGCAGTAAAAATCATGAAAATATACAACCAATAGATACAGCAAGAATAGTTTATTAAGATTACAGATAGACACAAACGTTTATCGTATCTAATCGTTTATTCACCATACATTTATTTTAGTTATTATTTAATGCCAACAAAATTATTTTTAATATTTTTTCTTGAAAAATTTCAGTTTATTATGCAACACATTTCAAATTTTATAAAAATATGCAAAAAAATATTTCGCCAGTATCTTCTAATAATTATGATTATTATGTACAACTATATAATCAAATAAATAAATAATAGTCGGCAGTTTTATTTATATACATAATACAGAACTTTCAAAAAAAAAAATTGTTTCAAACTTCATATATTATCAACCTAACCTATACGTTTAATTTAGTGTTTTAACTTCTACATAGGAACTACATTATTTAAATGTTGTATCTCACTCTTTTAGGAAGAAACCAGCATTAGCTTTTTTAGTTTCAGCTTGCTTCATTTTTTCTTCCCATCGATCTTTCTTATATCGTTCAGCATCTAAATTTTGTTCTATCTTTAATAAACGATTTGCTTCCAGTTCTTTCGCTCTCTCCGCCTTATTAAATACAATTTGTAAATTTCTTTCTCTGAGTACCTTCAATAAAGAGACCGACCACCATAACATATATATATATTTAATGGTATAACAATCAAGTTGTGGAAAATCATAATTATGATAACTTAAGTTAGTTATAATATTAACTAATATTGTGTGTATTATTGGATATTTTAATATTTAGCATTTATAAATTGTATATAATATTATGTATTGTTCCTTGACCATCAAGTTTAGGTTAGGTAGATATTATACAATCTAAGCAAGAGGTTCCTAACCTTTTTTTATTCATGGCACCCTTCGTTATTTTCTAAAAATCAGAAGGCTCGCCTGGCTATGGTCTATTCTCTAAATTGAATACGTAGGTAATAATAATATATCGTGTTTTTATATTTATATTTTGTATCTTCGATTTTATTTAGTTAATAGTGGCTAATAACTTATAATAGTATAAATATATACACATATTAAAAAAAATATATTTAAAAATTAATTCGAGGCACCCTTGTTGGAACCTCTAAGAAGAGGTTCTAAGAAGTCCTAAAACTTGTGTTGTAGGTAAATATGTAAAAAATATATTATACCTACATATTATAATAACATGTATTACATAGTCGCATACGCTTATACCTGAAGGGGAAAAAAATAATATACTAATTGAGTCCCTGGTCCAAACGGGTCATATACTAATTGAGTCCGGGGTTAGGAAACTAATAGTATACGAATTGAGTTCGAATATTATTTTGAGTAAAATATAAAATCAACGTATATAAAAATTAGAAAAAGAAAAATATCAAAGTATACAAAAAATTATATAAAAGAAAAAGAAATCCAACATCAAATGCAGCTGTTGCAATTAAACACAATAACTAGATTTGAATATATACCTACAATGCTTATCCCATAAATTTTTACCAATATAAAAAATGTTATTTTATCATTATCTACATTTATTAAATTATACACAAATTTGAAATTCTTCATACTGTATTTTACCCCTATAATATTATATAATTATATCATAAAATATTAAAAAAAAAACATTTTTAACCATACCTGTAGAATTTTTTGAAAGTCTGTAAAAATGGGAAGGAAAATGTTTTTTTTTTTTTTAATTTGACAGGACTCAGTTAGTATTAAAACATGGACTTAATTAGTTTTATACCTAAAATTTCATTGGACTCAATTGGTATATAGGTACCCTAAAACAACCCGTGGCTCAATTCGTCATGAAAGGTTTTACTGGGACTCAGTTCGTATGCAGCCGTCGCATATACTGAATACTATATTATACGTTCATGAGCGTAGGTAGGAAATATTTTTGGAGGGTGTTTTTGGTTTAGATATATATATATATGTTTAATTTACAATATTTATTTTAAATTGTTTTATCTTTAATTTCGGGGGGGGGGGGGGGTAATTGAACACCCAAATCCCCTGCCTTACTTATGCCTATGAATACGTTCACCTTATAATAATTATAAGTAGGTATCATATTCATCACTTTATTAATACATATTATAACATTTACTGATTTACCGATATTTGTTACTTTATTAGTTATTATTTTATTAATATAATAAGTATAGTACGTACAAGTAATTTATTATATTACAATTATATACAAGCCGTACCTCCATCTTGTGCACTGCTCTGGTTATTGCTTTCGTTGAATCTCTATCCGACCATTTTTTCAACAAGGCCTTTTCTACAATAGCATTTCTGCGCTCCAAAATCTTTTGTTTTATAATTTCGTCTCTTTTTAGTTGTCTGGCTTCATTAATGGCTATTAATTTTTGTTTATTTTCTAATTCTTTCTTTCGTTTGTTCTAGAAAAAAGTTAATATGATTATGTTTTTGATTTTATTTTTAAAATAGTTTTTAACCAAGCAAAGAGTGTACATTGTAGTATTGTACATCATATTTAAAATATTTAAATATATAGCTATATTATTATATATAATATCTATATATATAAAAATTTCGTGTCACGATGTATGTTCGCGATAAACTCCGAAACTACTGAACACATGTTTCTCACATGGACAGCTATATGTTGCCTGCTCACGTGTAGGAAAACCATCAAATCTCTTCGTGTTAGCGAAAGACAGGTTAACCAGGAATGTTGTACACAAAGTAGTACTTAGATAATTTTTAGTTTTAATAATTTAATTTATTTTTATATGTTTTTAATGTATATAATATATTTTGTAAGTAGGTCACTGATTACAAACAATAATTTAATATAAGATGAATAAAATGTAAATTCAGAAAGTATATATGTTGGTTTGTTCTTAATTTCAGCATTTAGATTTTAGATACTTAACCTATTACTTTTAAATTTTGGCAAAACGTTTTATTTTCAATCTCATATGAATAAATATATTTTAAATTTTTTTTCACATCCCAGACAACCCTCCTCGCAGGCTCAAACGTAATTGGAATCGAGATCTTCTTAAATGATCGTAAATCCAAATAAAAGTTAGTAGGTTTCACCAATGGGTGACTTCCTTAAAAGTTGTTGTTTTTTTTTTTTAAATATTATATTATGTCTTATATCTAAATTACTAAATGTGCATGGGTACTGGTTTGTTATAGCCCCGCCGTGGCAGGTGAAAACTTTATAGCCCCGCCACTCAGGTTTGTTATCACCCCGCCATTCATATAACAATAAATACATCGTATAAATATATATACTTATATATGTATTAAAATTAAAAAATTGAATAATAATAAATATAAAACAGTGCTATTATTAAAAATATTTATTTATTAACGATATATTGATATAATATTAAAAAAAAATTGAATAATATAAATACATAAAACAATGATATAATTAAAAATGTTTATGCGTTATGTTATTCCCAAAATTCTGCTATATCTTTTAAAATGGTTTCAAATGAATCACTATTATTCAGTTTTGATCACCACATAAATACTGCCAAATACGAGTCTAAAAAACCATTATTACTTTAACTTTTAATTAAATACTTTTTAATATATAATTATTATTATAAATATATATTATATATCTATGTATAATTTTATATTATTTCACTACTATACGAGACCATTGGTGGTTTTGATCTAACCTCACGGGGGGGGGGAACAAGAAGGTAATCTGTGTTTAGTCATAATGATCAGAAGGTATATAGCGTATATTACTGCCGTATATATTACAGCACTGACTTACAACCATATAAAAAAATCGTTTTAGTCAAATACTGATTTTGAGTAAAAATTCCTATTTATCCGTCATTTTTTTTTTTGTTTTTCTCGATTAATTTAAAACCGTTGGAAAATTCTAACTTTTGACTTCTATAATGCACCAAAGATATTCACTTTGCCATCGGAAACCACCCCCGAAGTTTGAAATTTAAGTATTATTTCGACAATTTATGTTGTACACAAACACAAAAACAAAAATAACACACATCTAAATTTCATAAACACACCTAAAACCCTTATTTAGATATTAACTTCCGAAAATCATCATTTTTATCACTGACTGAGCTATAGATTAAAATTCTGTGTAGTGAGCCCCCCATGATATTTTCAAAACTTGGCGCTTATGTGTATGTAGGTAACTAGGTAAGTACGTACTAATACAGTGGTTTCCCATGATTCGGTTATGGCTTTGGATGTAGCTTGCCGTTCGTCTCTCAATCGCTTCATCATCTCAACCATAGCTCTATCATCGTCCTTTTTAGTCAAAATCTTATTTAGTCGTATCCATTCATTTTTTGGAATTAAAAGCGCGTGTGTTTTTGAACTGTTATCTCCCACGTTAATAGCATGCATTTTATTTTATATTTACCAAAAAATATATTCAATTATAATTATAATTATATTTAGTCAATTATTTGAAAAATATCTAATACTTGATGTATTTTTTATGAATATTAACTATTAAAACAAAGTTTGTTTCCAACTCCAACGGAAAATACATAACATTTTAAGTTTTAACAAATACATTTTAGTTTCCAAGCAGAGCGACGAATGTATTGATTATAATTATTGTGACCGGATATTAAAAAAGAAAAAACAGTAGGTACATAATAATATAGGCTAATATATTATGTGTCTATATATATCAATACAAATACCTAACAATATAACATCAATTTAAACTCATTTATTTATTTTAAACATAAATATGCACCACAGATTTTTAATCATACTAAGAGTGAAAAATAAAATATGTGTTTTTATATAGGTAACTAAACTCATGTGATTGTCATGAAAAACAAAAATTATAATAATAAATACTTAATACAAAAATAACTTTAGAATTTTTAACATATTATTTTAACTCAGACATTTAACGTTTTGGAATTATTAAATTATTAAAAATAAGTACATTTAAGTGTACTTCGACCATTTGTTTAGGACAGTAGGACATCCCACTAGACAAATTTATGTTCATGTAACCTCACTGTGTTGTTTCATAAAAACTTGAAACGTTTACATTAATAGTTTCATTACTGTTATTGGATCGTAACAGGAACACAATATGCCGTGTTTTATTAAACAACAGAAAATCGTATTTGTACTGTTAAATTTAACATGTAATTTAAACTTTTTTTTGGATCATTCATTAAACGTTTCTAAAAAACCTTTGATGTTTCAAAAAAACGTAAATATTATGTTTTTGTAACTATTAGTTGAACACACCAGTAACAATCCCAAAATACCTTTTATGTTTCAAAGTATCATTGCATAATCATTATTTTAACAGTTTCAGGAACGTTTTATAAATAAGTATTAAGTGATTAATATTAACCTACAGCGGTTCCACAGATGACCTAATTATTTATCTATATAATGAGCTGAGGCGACAAGACAAATTTTGTATATAAGACCGCCGTACGCACGGGCAAGGGGAGTCCCGCTGTCGCTGAGTCGGCGAGAGTGTAGGTACGACGATCGCACGTGTGAAACGGCGGTTATAGTACGGACTAAATTAATAGAATTTTTGATTGTTTATTTTATGTTTTTGAGTTTAATAAAAAAGTGTTTCCGACCAGGACAACCCGAGTTGGATATCATTTAAGTCTTCCTTGCGTTCCTACCTTTATATAGGAAACAGCGCCGAGATATACGTACCACGAGTATAAGTAATCTTCGAGTCATTTCCACTATAAAGGCGCGAAGAATCGACAAGCGCACACCATCGTACCTCGTTAGTTAACAGTGCCATTCTAATTCATTTTAGAGAGTGTCATTAACTAAAGAGTACGAGGGTAAGGCATAGTTGATTTACCGCAAACACATCGTACCTCCCTAGTAACAGTGCCATTCTAATTCATTTTAGAGAGTGTCATTAACTAGAGAATACGGGGGTAAAACTTACCTAGTTGGTTATACCGCGTATACTGAAATCCCGGTATACCACAACACATATTATATGATCTAATTATTAATAATAAAATCCTTCAACAATATTGTATAAAGTATATAGATACATATAACGGTTAAAAACTAATACAACATAAATAGGTTTATAACAATAAAATAACACAGATGAAAATGTATTTTATATAATGTTTTTATTTTCACATAATATATAGCTGCAGTATTACTATTTTGAACTATTAATGCTATGGACATGATGATAAATTGATCAAAAAAAACACAGCTAGGATATAAACACATGTTGCACCTATTAACCAAAAAAAAAAAAAAAAAATGTATATTTAGGTTACTTTATAGATACCTATAAAATTATATATATATATTATAATATTATAATGCAATATTATTTACATAGTATAATAATTAAGAAATAGAATATTTTATGTTAATATAATTATATTAAACAGTTGATAATAATAGATAAAAGTATTACACATATATATATTTGTATGTACTTAATAATAATATATATATATATAGCTAGGTATATCCTGAATTATTATGATTAAATTGATATATCCATAAATCATACAACATACTCGTATAGCTAGGTGCTATAAAAATATTGGTTTTAAACAATTTAAAAATAGCAAAAAAAAACAATTTTAAGTTAATGACACAATTGAATAACAATACCCTGATTATCACACAGTTTTACAAAAAAACATTTGTATTTAAAGTTGTTTAGTATAATATCAAATGGCTCTGATTTTAATGAATGGTCAATTAAATAAATGCCTACAATATTTGACATTATTGGTTGTGTAAATAAGCTTTTTACATTAAAAAACTTTGTAACAGTTAATTTAAATATGTTATTAAAATAACTTCGATGAATTGATTGAATAACAACAATATCATTGTTTTCCAAAATGATATATTGATCTTTTGGTGTGTTAGGACTAAGTACATAATTAGAGTCATTTAAAATTATTTGTCTATAGTAAATTAATTTAAAATTCGAAAGTTTTTCGTCAATTTTATATGTTTTAATAGCACAGCTTTGAGAAGCAATATTTTTGTATTTTTCCGGGATATTTATTCTAGATTCCATTATACGATTATAAACCTCAGACAGCGGGAATCGGCCACATTTCATAAATTTTTTTAATTGCTGTAAGTAATTTTCATACTTAAACGCACTAAAAGTATGTAAAGGACCATGTATCCTTACAAAATATGGTAAATGTATCAAACTATGAACATTGTAATTGGAATATTCAGGTCCATATAATAGAGCAAACTTGTTAACAAATTTAATAAGCAAATCATAAGCAATGGAATTTAAAGAAATACATTTATCAGATGACAGAATACGAATAGCAACAGACAATAGTAAAAAGTGATTATAATGGGAATTTTTTATAGAACTTTTTAAAACAATCACGCCTGTATATAATAAAATTTCTCTATATTCTGTAGCTTTAAAATGAGGAAGATCGTCTAATGTTCTAGGTAATCTTGCAAACTCTGTGGGTACAACAGTTCTTAATTGTATAAGCTTTTTGTTTAAATAAATTTTATTTTCTTCTGAAATACGCATTGACCTGTCGCCTATTCTACCTTTCATCCAGAACTCTAATAAACGTTTCATAACACCTAAGAAAACACAGTGCATTGGATCTAAAACAACAACATCAGTAATATTTATTGGGAGTTGTACAATAGGAGAATCAGCATCATCCTTATGGTATTCCTTATTAGTTTTGTTTCTAAATGATTCATTGGTTCGTAAAGCAGCGTTGGTACTTAAAAAACACATTTTAGAGTCTGATGATTTGCCTTTGACCTCACACGAATTGCAACCATAATAACCATTAAAATTTTTAACATTTAACAAAAAGCTTTTTGCGGGTGCATCGCACACAATTTGACATAAATCAAAGTTAATTTGCTTATCTTCAATAATTATACCATTTATTAATAGTATTTTTAATTCATCTAAAAAAGGTTTTAAAAACTGATTTAAATCTTTTGGTTTTCCACTGAAACTATGAAATATACCTACAGGGAAAATAGTATTTGAAAGTATTGGAACATTTAAAATTGATAGTAAAATTGGCCAAAATTGTGTTTTGGAACTTTTAGCTAATGGAATCCCATCAATATTAAAACTCAGTTTAAGAGTTATATTATAAGGTAATAACTGAATAATGTTTTCTAAATGTGGTTTAATTATAAATAAAATACCTAAGTTTAAGTAAGTACCATTTTCTATCTCTGTGATTTGTTGATTTTTTGGTGTATTAAGAATGTTTCTGATATCCTGGGTAATATTAATTCCAGCATTTTTAAAAATTTTCAATACATCATTTGCACAATTTCTGGTTACACCATGAACAATTTTCCAATCACAAATGTTTTTTTCAATTTGTTCAATGGAAAATACAGATGTTGTGCTAGTGCTTGTCTTAATTGGTGGTGCACAATGATCAGAAGTCACGATTTGTAGAGCATTTTTAGCAGTTAACAATTTCTAAAAAAAAAAAATATTTTTGAAATAAACGCTTATTATTTGTATTTAAAGCATATTAGTATCATCAAACGGGGCGGCAAATATATTATCTTTTAGTTATACCACCACCGGTCATCTCTTATAAATTAATTTATGTAAAACAATTATTGTGTTGTAATCTTAAAAATATTTAAAACCACTTTGGTAGTGTCACAGTATAACATTTTAAACGTAGTTATTAATTCTTACTAATTAATTTTATGTTCAATATTTATTTAAGTTTTTAAGTAATTTATTTTACTAATAGTAATGAAATAACGAATATTGTTAATTTCCGTTAAAACATCTAATTTTGCCCATGTTTCAACTTAAAATTACTATAATAAAAACTGTGCTTATATATATTTTTATATTATTTGGTTATATTAATATTACCCACTGATGAGAAATATCGTTTTAAATTTCCAATCTCTAGCAATAGAAATTTAATATTTTATAAATTTGTAACCAAAAAATGAGTTCCAAATTTTCGTGATATTGACTAATTTTGTACAAATCTTCATTGTATCAAAATTGATATTATAACAAGTTATGAGGAAACTTTTATTAATTGTTCAAGCTTTTAGACCCCTTTTTATATGCATATAAAGCAAGATATAAAGTTTAATTTTTGACAATTTTCAAACTATTTTTCAGTTTTAAATTCATAAAAGATTTTCTTTTCATAGCTAACATTAGAAATGTTGATAGAAGATTCTCCATTATTGTTCCCACCTTAAACAATAAAAAAATGTATGGTTCAAATCCAACAAAAATTAAAGAACCAAACTTAACAAAAAAAAGTTGCAATGAAAATACATCTAGATTAATTAATCTTAAAGTTATTTACAGTTTAATTTCAAAACTGCCCCAAGTCCGATGATAGTTAAAATAAAAATATATTTATAAAATTATACATATTTTACTTACAGCCATAGTACTGGAAATAATATTATTTCCTGAAATAATTGTTTCGGTTATGTTATTGGAATTATCTTTTTCCATCAAAGGGAGGTCCTTTGAACATTTAGTTTCTTGATTTTTTACAACTTTAGATAAATGTGAAAACTGAAAATGTCTTTTTTCAGTTTCAACACGCCTATGAAACTGACGGTTAGAAATTAATCCTATATTCTTTTGTCTTTTGATAAGTGGTTGATTCTGTAACACTAAAAGTTTTATTTTTGATTTTTATTGTCATAGTATTAATAGTTTATAATTTTTATTATATTATAATTACCACTATAATATTTATATTATTGTATATATACAAGGGAGAGTTAATAAATAATTACTCTCGGCTAAATCTAGTATTCGCAGATTTGAACCACGTTTGAAGACAAATTTCAAATTCTGTGTCAGTACATTTGTGAGTACTTTTTATAACATCTAAATTAAAGTTTTATTTATTTTATGAATAAAAATGACTATATAATATATTGTTTTAAAATATACCTTGCATGATGGATATAATTTGTCTTCCTTTAATTTTCACACAAGTAACATTTTTCCCAAAACCTCTACCAGTCCAACTACAATGTATAGCAAATTCATTTGTAAACAGTTTGGAAAAAATTCTCCTAGAATGACTTTTATAATCAACTCCACCAATGGAACGAAATAAATTTCCCTATTAATAAAATTTTTTATAATAAAAATTTAATGATATACCTACAGAAACAACTATTTAGATATGATTATAAAAAAATAAAGTTGGATAACAGTATAACACTATACCAATTTGTCTTTAACTCTTTCATCAGTTTTAAGAATATTCTCACAGAATTCTAATGTTTGTTCACTAGAAATAGGAAATTGTTTCATAAATTCTTGATCCTCATTACTATCATTTGAAAATATAGCTGCAGATTGAAATGTTGCTAGTGATTTTAAATTTTTTATTTCTGTTTCCAAATTATTCAATTTATTCCATAGTCTATCACCCATCATTTGGTTAGCCATCAAATGTGATCTAATATCTTCTAATAAAGGTCTTAAATTATCTATGAAATTGGATTTGAAAATTACAAAATCAGTATTTTAAATGAACCAAGCTAAAATATAATATGAAGTCATATTATTACAATATCAATAAAAAGTTAAAATATTTTTCATCTGTAATAAATCTTATAATGGTAACCATAACGGGCTAATTGAAAGTAGTTACCTTGGTCTATTGCAGTTCTAGGATTCAAATCAGAAATAACAGTTGATGTTAAATTATTATTATCCATGCTATAATTACTAAAATTAAGACTAGAGTGATCATAAGAGCGTTTTCTTCCTTGGCTAGATATGTCACTAACAGGCAAAATTTCTGGAGTAACTGTTGTATCTGTTAAATTATTATTGTCCATGCCAGCATATAAACTACAAACACTACGATTATTATAATCGTATGAATGTTTGTTTCCTTGGATAGATGGTATGTCACTAATAGTATTCAATACAGGCAAAATAGCAGACAGGCAAAATAGCAGGAGTAACTGTTGTAACTGTTAAATTATTACTATCCATATTAACATACGTAGTAGGACAATTACTAAGACTTGAATCATATGGACGTTTGAATAGATTTTTGTCAATACCCTAGAAAATAAATTATGAATATGTAGGTATTTCAATTAAAAGTCAATTAACATTAAATAAGACTCATACAATAGGCAGGTTGTTATCTGTGATAGAAGAATTATTTGACGTGTAATGATGTCCATTCAATGTTGTTAATGATCTGGATGGCGTTTTTTTCATTTCCTGAGTTCCAATGTTTTCCTATGAGTAAAAAGCAAATTAAAATAAAAAAATGTAAAAATTAAAATACTACTTATATAAATAATAATAATACTTACAATAGTATAACCGACTGCGAGGCTATCATCATCTGATGATTCATCGGCATCAACTCCAGTTTCAAACAATGATCTTACAGAACTTGAACTAATTTTTTTTCTCTTTCCACGACCTAAACGGTCGACATTGTTTGATTCAGAATCTGAAGAGTTTAAAATATGTTGCAATTTATTTGTAGCATCTCCAAAAGAATCTATTAAAATTAACAAAAATATACATTTAGTTGAGAAAAGATGGTCACAGTGACTGACAAAGGCACAGTAAAACAATATGTATACAAATCATGTAGTTCCTTATCAATTTTTTTGTACGTAATATATTATAGTGTACCTATGTTATACATTTTATAAATAAGATTATTATAATGTTTAATGCACAAGGGAGAATAATGTATTTTTAGAAAAGTTGTATGAAAGTGAACAGTGAGACAATAGTATTTTACTATATAATATAATTATCTGAATCTAAAGATTGTTGAGAATGGCATAAATTATAAAACTTAAAAGTTTTCTATTTTTTTTATATATATATTTTAATACCTACATATTTAAATTAATATTTTACCTAGATAAAATAAAACTTAAAACAATTGAATTAAAATTAAAATATTAAAAGTTTGAAAATAATTTATGATGTCTCACTGTTGCTATATACCTGCCTCTTACAGTAGGCTTACATTGTTATAATTTGTATGCATGTGTGTGTGTGTGTGTGTGTGAAATAAAGTTAAATTAAATTATAATTATAAATAATATACTTGCCATAAAAAATATTGTTTGCAAGGTAAAACAAATGGTAGCTAAAATCTTTGGTTATATCTTTGTACATTTTAACAAGGTTTGAAATATTTGTTGATTTTTTTGTTGGCCATTTGCACATATAATTACCGTCATTGTAAGTTAACCATATCGATGGTACTACTGAATAATCATTATTTGTATAATGACTATGGTTTTGAATGGACTCAACTGTATTTTCATCTTCATTTGTAAAATATCCAATAACCCAAGTCTATATACATAACAAACAAAATATGATATAAATATTATTACATATATAGATTATATATACCGCCTTATGCCCTTATTAATAATAATTCTAATATATAATTAATTATGTATTAAAATTATAATATATAATATTAAAACATACCGTTTATGTACTTATAGTACAATATACTATAAATACAATACATACTGTAGTAAATACTAATATGGAATTGATACCCACATTTGTAGTTCACATATAATATATAAATACCACATAAGTACAATTTTTTTAGTAAAATATCAAGTACATTTTTTTAATCATCAATATTTTCATGAATAAATTTAGTAGTGTCATATAATGCATTGTAAGTATTGACATATTCATAGGCGTGCACAGACCTGCATTTCAGGGGGGGGCGGTCCTACAATATCTTTGGGCCCTATCTTAACAAGACATGTACATAATACATGTTTTAATAAATTATTACGGGCCCATATATATGCTATAAGACTTACATTTTGGGCCCCAATTTTAATATCAGGGGGTGCCCAGAAACACCCTGAACCTGTGTGCACGCCTATGGACAAGATGGTTTTTGTCAAAAAATATTATGCTTATCGAGGAATTTTAATCTCCTATTATCTTTAAACATTTTTGAATAATTTGGATATCGTAAGAGTTAAACTTATAGGTTGATAAATAGAACATTTATTTTTATCCTCTTTTTTAAAAATTGGAATAACAATAATTGATTCTTTAAACGAGCTTGGAAATTCACTTACTTATTTTTACAAATATTGAATATTAAAGATAGAGGGAAAGATATAGAATTAGCTGTAATTTTTAAAAAAATATTTTACCATACAGTAGATTTCTACACTGCACAGGTTAAATACTAAATATATATACCTAGAATATAGATAAATACATGAATAAATCTAACGCTGTCCATGATTAATTGTGTAGGTATTTGTGTTGGAAAGCTATATAAATATCTTTTAAAACAATGTATTTTATATTTTTTTTTTTTGTGTTTAATACAAAATGAATGGTTTCTAGAACTAAAATTATACAATTACCTAGTATGATGATGTTAATTATGTAAAATTTCTACTAACATTAATATTATAGTTATCGTTAACAGAGGATTGAAATTGTATTGTATAAGTGGGTCTTTTCTTAGGAAATAGCTATCATATTTGAGATGTTTTCAATGCTTGGTCCTAATAAATAATGCTTTGTTCATAATATATTATAAACTTAGGTACATTAAACACATAGTATTAGTTGTTATGATACCTATATATACTATTATAGCTGGACAGTGGACATAGCAAAAAAGTAAAACCAGTTATTTCTAACAAATAATAATAACATATAGCTAATAAAATACATATACACATACCTTTTTAGTGATCATACTTTTGTTGGTGTTGCTTGGTCGTGGAGAGTCATCCATATTATTATATATTTGCAGCGTATGGTCGCACGATGGGTTGATGATAATATAATATATTACATACAACGGTGTTGCAATAGTGCACACGACAAGAACGCGTAAATAGCAAAATGCAAATAGTGAACAAATAGTGAAATAGCTATAGACTATGGATACGACGGTTATGGACGATTGTAAATTATTTGTAATAACAATAACCATCTTAATATTATAATAATAATCGTTATCGGCTTATCACATGTTCTATAAATAAAATCTGTTATGTTTATTTAAAACGTTTTGGAAACATCAAAATCCTGTTTACATTTTAGTTCTTACTTATTTGTTTTAAAATATTGTTCATATAACGTTTCTATCAGAACTTTCAAAAATGTTTCAAATTTAACAATAATGTATCGATTTTCTGATACAATTAAAATTTAAGTTACTTTGTTACAGTTCTAAATCGATACTAAAGTATTTTTATAAAACGTTTTTTTTTTATACTTTAATACATTGTTCTTGTACCGATTTTATCGGACGTTACAAGAATGTTAATCATTTAACATTTATGTATTGTTGTTTGGCCATAATTCAAAATTAAGTTACTTCCATACAGTTCTGAAATGGAACTAAAACATTTCGCTTAGAACGTTTTTTTGTTACATTAATACCTATGTTGTTGGAATGTTCTGGAACTCTTTTTGCCTAGTGGGATGTTACCAAAAAACAGTACTGTCCTTATAAAATAAGTACCTATGTCTGGTCATCATAATTATAATATAATGAATTATGATGTGTGTTTTTTATTTTTTTTATATTTTATCACCATAAGTACCTACCTAATTAAAAAAATCCTTTGATTTCCAACTTAAAAGATTCAATTTAAAAATTTCATATTTGAAGATCAGCCGTTCTTCCTCCATTGCCATAATAACGCCAGATTTTTCTAATCCATATTGCTATGACATTTTTTTTTGATAAACGAATAATTTGTTTGTACCACGGCTTAAGATAGATCGTGGTTTTACCACATATTATACGTTCTTTACTATAAATGTACATTCTTTTTGATTTTTTTGAATTCGAATGAAATATAAAATATGATTTATGATTCATTATTTATTACCTATATAGTCATGTTAAAGTATCTATACCTACGACCTACCTAAATATACAATTAATAAGTTCAAAAGGTGTTTGCTATGAAAAAAGTTTAAACTTCATAATATTCTATAATGACTACTATACATAGAGCCTAATGAATAATGACAAATGAAACATTTAGTTAAGCTGGATAATATATCCACCTTGCATTTAGCCCTAGAAAAAGGATTTATTTTTTAGCCATGCTAAAATATATTAAAAAATATATATTATCTATGATTGAGCATTGTGATTGTGATAACATTGATAACTGATAAGAGTTGTGATTAGTAATATCACAACTTTCATCTATGGATAACTTTTATAGTTTTATGGTCGTTGGGTATATCGTATATACCTATTATATTCGGTATTTTGAATTTTTGAATTTCCTTAAAACATGTTATATGAGTTTTTATTTTTTTAAAACGAATTTTGTCTGATAGAAATAAGTAAATGTCACATGAAAATCCATATTGTTAAATAAAACAAGTTACAATTTTTTTTTTTACCATAACATCATTGACTCGATCATAAATACTTATATTTATTAGATATTAAACTAGTAATATATTCATTATTATATATCAACATTGTTTATATGTGTGTATTTAGTTCATAGAGTAGTACTACTCTATGATTTAGTTATAATACCACAGACAATGGATCAACAGGTACCAATTGTCAGAAAATTAGCAGAAGACGTAGTAAACAGAATTGCTGCTGGGGAAGTAATTCAAAGGCCAGCTAATGCTTTAAAGGAACTTTTAGAAAACAGGTATGTATATTAGTCTTATGACTCTTATGCTATGTATATGTTTTAAAATATTTTCTTGAATTTAATTTTTTTTTTTGTGCGCTTTTTATTATTAGCAAATGTATTGTAGGTATGAAAAAGTACCTAGTATCTTTTACGTGAATATGTTAATAATTTACATCTGTTTTATAAGTTATAAAGTTATAACTTTTTTTAGTATAGTTAAAAATAATTTTTTTGTATTCACTTTAGTTTATATTAGATTGTATCAGTTCATAACTTGTACCTACTTTTGTTTTCAGCCTGGATGCTAAATCTACAAACATTCAAGTTACATTGAAAAACGGAGGTTTAAAATTACTTCAGGTAAGTACTGTTATTACTATATTTTATTTTTACAAATTATTTGTTTTGTTTAAATAAAAACTTGTTCTGTTTTTTAGATACAAGACAACGGCACTGGTATTCGTACTGAGGATTTAGGTATTGTATGTGAACGGTTCACTACTAGTAAATTACAACAATTTGAAGATTTGACTAAAATATCTACTTATGGATTTAGAGGTGAAGCATTGGCTAGCATAAGTCATGTCGCTCATTTGACAATTACTACAAAAACCAATGGAGCCCTTTGTGCCTATAAGTAATAATTATAAATAATTCATAAATACAATGGTTTTATTTTTTAATACTACGACAAAATATTTATAATCTTATAGAGCATTGTACAAAGATGGTAAATTAAAAGCTCCACCTAAATCTTGTGCTGGTAATGTTGGAACCATAATCACTGTTGAAGATTTATTCCATAATATCGCTACAAGGAAAAAATCAATGAAAAGTTTTAATGAAGAACATTTAAAAGTTGTTGAAGTAGTAAGCAAGAAATCTTATTAATACTATAATTTTAATTTTATTTTGTCTACTTAGTATTAATTTTTATTCCATCTTAACTTATTTCATAAGCATATAATATTTCAAATGAATTATAAAAATATATCATTCTTAATAACTACTTTATATATTATTAAATATTAAATATAAATAATTAGTAATTTTTAAGTATTACCAAACATCTATAAATTTTGTACATAGGTAATAAGTGTAATAATTGTTCAAAAATAATGTTTAAAGGTGAGTCGATATGCTATACACAATCCAATGGTTGGATTTACAGTAAAAAAACAAGGGGAATTATTGACCGAAGTAAAAACAAATCAAGGTTCTACTCATATTGATAATATTCAAGCTATTTATGGTTCAACAATCTCTAGGTAGTAATACATAATTACTTTCGATATTGAGTTTCATTAAGTTTTTTAAAAGACTTAGTGTTATATTTAATTTTTTTCAGAGCTTTGTTAGAAGTAAATGATTATTGTAATGTTCTTAAAGTTAAAATTAAAGGATATGTGTCAAATCCAAATTTTTCAGCTAAAAAACAGATTTTTATATTGTTTATAAATGATCGTTTAGTTGATTCCCAAGGTAAATCTAATAATATATACATAAGCGCAATTTTAGTTTTTGTCTTGGGGAGGCTATATAACAAATTTTGTATTTTAATAACTTATTGATTTATTAATAAGTTTTGTCTGAATATTTCTTTTTTTTTGGAGGGGGAAGGTTAAGCTCCCTAGTCTCCCCTATTTGCGTCTATGATTGTATAATATATTATTTTATTTTATTCCTTAAGTCTTTATATTTTTTTTTTGTTATTAGGATTGAGAAAAGCTGTGGATCAAGTATACAGCATTTATTTAGCGAAGGGATCGCATCCATTCATATACTTGAGCTTAAACTTGGATCCAATGAATGTTGATGTAAATGTGCATCCTACTAAACATGAAGTTCATTTTTTACACGAGGATAAAATTATTGATAAGGTTGTTGATGCAATTCAAGATAAACTTTCTGGTTCTAATACATCAAGAACATTCTATACTCAGGTAAATGCATATTATCTTATTTTATACATCTATCTACAATAATTCTTTGTACAAACATAAAAATATACATTTTAAATTTATTTTTAAGACAAGATTGCCAATGTCATGTGATACATTAATAGATAAATCTAAGGAAAAATTAGAAATTAAAGAAAGTGAAAAATTAAATAATACGAATTCCACAAATGTTTCACAAAATAAAATGGTAAGAACAGATTGCTCTGAACAGAAAATTGATAAATTCTTAAACACAAGTAACAGTAGTAATAGCACGTTAATGTTACCTAAATCAAAGACCAACGATGTAATTACCCGGTTAGTACAAGCATTTTATTTAATAATTTTTAATATACTAAATAACATCTTAATGTTTTTAATATAAATAATTATCAATGAATTAGACGGGAAATAAAGCTTACTAGTGTATTATCTTTACGCAAAGAAATTGAAAACTGCTGTAGTGAAACCTTGCAGACAATTTTTCAGAATCACAAGTATGTTGGCGCAGCTTCACCTACTTGGTCATTATTTCAACACGATACAAACCTATACATTTGTAATTCTAATAATGTGCTGTAAGTTTAAATTTTAAAATATAGGTTTTATTAATGGTATTATGTCATGTATGGTCTTATTTTTATTTATTTTTTTTGTTATATCCCTGCTATAGCACAGCGGTTACCTAACTTTTTAAATAAGTGAGCTACATTAGAAATTTTAAGTTCCTGGTGATCAACATTTAGGTTAATGAGTAAAAAATAAAGGTCTACAAAGAATAATTATTTATTGTTTTTATCATAATAGTACACAAAACTAAGTGAAAAAATTTTTATTTATCATACAATCAATAGATAATGGTAAAATTCATTTTTTTTAGTGATCGACCTACATATATTTCTTGAAGATCGATTATTTAGCGAACCCTGCCAT
Source organism: Aphis gossypii (assembly GCF_020184175.1). NCBI lineage: Eukaryota > Metazoa > Arthropoda > Insecta > Hemiptera > Aphididae > Aphis > Aphis gossypii. The sequence continues at coordinate 56,317,944 of NC_065531.1, read as the reverse complement.
AGCACACAAAAATTTTATTTTCCCATCTCAATACTGTTGTATATTATATTGTTCAAATAAAATATTTATTTTTAATTAATTATTAAAAATTTCAACCAAAAGAAAATGATAAATACTTAAAAAAAATTATATTATTTTATTTAGAATTATAGTAAATTAATTAATATGATATTACAATAGAAGTAAACAAATATCTGTAAATTGTAATTCACAAAACAATTTATTCGAATTGATCCTTTCACTAAGCTTTGGCCACTTCATATATTCAACTAAATAGGATTCAAGGAAATTTTGAGTAGTACTACAATATAATTTTTTTCTTTTATTGAATCATGCAATATTTTTTTCATATTTTGGGATTGAGCTTCAGAAATAGGGTCCACACAATTTTACATTTTTACTTTTGGTTAACTTGATCATGATCATATAAAATATTATTACTTTATTCTATTCTGCGATGATAACTACATCTTGAATATTATTGTATAATTACCAACTTTTGGAAAATATTTGTTGTCTATAACAGGGTGATTATAGACCAGTACCATATATTTATATATTGATGTTATTTTGATTTTTAGGCAAGAAATGTTTTATCAAATTATGATGTACGAATTTGGTAATTTCGGTGTCATAAAATTTTCAGTAAGTTGTAGTTCTAATTTAATATATAAGAGTTATAACTATAAGTGTCTATGATATAATAATATGTCTTTACTCCATAGAACGCATTATCTATTTATGAGTTGATAATGATTGCATTGGAACTATCAGAATCTGGATATCAAGGAAGTGAAGATAAGCCGAAAGAAGAATTAGCTCATGATGCTACCGAGATAATAGTATCTAGAGCTTTAATGTTAAATGACTATTTTTCTATTGAAATTGACACTGATGCTAATATTTTGTCCATACCTCTATTGTTAGGTTTGTATAGTGGGCAGTGGCTATGTTGAATAAAGATAAAGTAATAAAAATATTTATCATTTTTAGAGGGATTTCTTCCAGATTTAGATGGACTACCATTATACTTATTACGTTTAGCTAGCGAAGTTGATTGGTCCAGCGAAAAGCAATGTTTCCATAGTTTTTGTCGTGAAACAGCTAGATTTTATATATTGCATCCATGGAAACAACAATGTGGTGACAATGATGATATATCAGTAAGGAATAATACTATAAATATAAAATATGCAATTTTGTGCATAAACTCAAAAAAATGTGCAATTTTATGCAGAATAAAACTTTCTTTTAATTAATCTACAACTGTTGATTTGGATTTGTACCTTGTTTCTGTAGGATTTAGAAGCCATAAAAAGATGCAATTGCACAGGAATCTGGTCTTTAATTATAAATAAAAAAAATATTTTGAAATTTGAAATTTTTTAGGATGCTGCACCAGATAGAAATTGGGCTTGGAGTTTAGAACATGTCTTATATCCATCTTTACGGAAATCATTTCAGCCTCCAAAACATTTTTTAGAAGATGGCACACTTTTGCAAATAGCTAGTTTACCTGATATGTATAAAGTATTTGAGCGATGTTAATACAATAACACTCAGTATATAATTATAAGTTTATTATTTTTTATTTTTAATTAAATATATTGAGTTTTAGATGTTAGTTTTTGTAAAAATATTATTTATTTATTGTTTAATTGAACCATTTCTGATTTCTATATATATTCTATATTCTATATGTATATATGAACAGAAATATCATAATTTTTTAGTATTGGAAATTAAAGAAAACAAATTTTGTATAAAGCCAGAAACCTCATATTTTTTTATGAATGATTGAAATTCATTTTGACAATATTGTATAATAAAATGCATCATAAAGATCATCTGTAAATGATTTTTGTTATTTTATTATCATTCAAAAAATATGAATTTTAGATTCTTAAAACACTTGCATTCCCTATAAAATGTTTAAAATATTAAGACTAATTTCAGCTTCTATATTATGAAAAAATTAATACTTTCTTACAGCACAATATTATTGACATACAAGTTAAATTAAATATAATACCTAAGCTAAGTTAATAAGTAAATAATATTATATGATAAATACAATTTGTTTTTTGGCATGAATAAATTCAACTTAATCTAATGCATTACTAATGGACAAATCAATTTATTTTAAATTCTATCGTCTTCAATAGGTTTAACCATAGTCAAAGTGTGGTTTTCTTTCCGTGCCGAACAGTTGTTAAAATTAAACAACAATTTATAATGTTATAGTGGGAACCACGATATAGGTTAAATTTATCTACATTGTATTAGGATTACTGAAAATGTTAACAAGTTATAAGTTTACTTATAAATTATACTAATTTGTTACAATTGTCTATACTAAACTCCTTAAAAAACGAGTGGCCTTCAAAATGTTTTTAAAATCATTAAAATCCAAATAAAACCTTGCTAATTTAATCGAATATTCGGAATATTTAGTTTTTTTTTATATATGCGCCAAAAAATGTCCACACAGACGAGGTCATTGTAACCGTGGTATACGTCCTAATACTCATTCAAAAGGTATACACATAGGTATACCCTGGTAATAGTGGTTAATTATAGGTATAATATGAAATTGGTGGAGACTGGACACTGTTATCGTTTTCTCTTTAGCATTGGCATACGAAATACGTGTTGACATATTGTTTTTTAATTACTCATTACATTGAAATAATAAGAATGTTTTAATAATTCCCTTAATATAATTTATTAAATAATTTAAAAAATATATAAATAAAATAGGATTTAGAAGCGTTTAATTTTTTAAAATTGTAATTTACCTACAGAAAAATGATACTAATACAGTTTTATAGTTTCTTTCTAAATCAACACTAGCTGGTAAACTGTTTATTTAAATTTGGTTTATGTTTGTTTCATTTCTCATGTAGTTAAGTAATTTTTAAACAAATGTTTCATAATAAAAGTTAGTCATTAATTATTATTATAAATTTAATAGAAATCAATAATTAATAAACAAAAATGAAGTATAACTTAGAATAGGTAAGGTAATCAAAATAATAATAAAAATAACCATTAATTATTACTCATTAGTCATTAGATATGAATTCCAATAGAACGAAAAATATATTGTGTATAAAACTTATGTATAACTATAGACTTTACTCAAAAGAATATTTGCATTTCGCAATTAATCAAGTAGGTACCTAACCTTAGGTACCTACTACCTACCTAATAATAAATTATAATAATCGATTTCGGATTTACAGAAATTTATATTAGAATGACTTGTAGTTATGTATAATATCTATCAAGGAATTGCGGACGAAAAGTTCGAGGACAAAAAGTCCGTTTTAAAAAAAGTTGGTCAAAAAGTCCGAATACAGTTTTTATAGCCGGACAAAGAATTACAAAGTATAAAATATTCAATAAAATTAATTTCTATTTTAAAATTTAAATATGTTTGTACTATATATTATATATTGGCTATTGCGATGATGTTTACTGCAGGGCTGTATGCCTACATATTATCTACCATAAGATTATACCTACAAGCGATAATCAATATTATTACCACCATTATTATATAGATCTAGATAAATACATATATCTAGATACCTATTATTACTAATAATAAATGAAAATTTAATAAAATATTTGGTAATTTTGGACTTTTTGTCCATAAAAACTAAATCCGGACTTCTTGCCCGATTACCAATTGCATTACATAACGTACTAATGTTACTATTTTAAATTTAAATAAATATAAAATGGCTCTTTTATTCGTCATTGGTGTTATGAAACAGGTGCGTGTGCGTGTGCCTATAATAAAGTAATTAAATTATTATTAAATGATTTATTACAATTTATTGACGTGACACGATTCAAGCAACATACTAAATGGCATAGTGTAGGTAGTGGTCCCAGTAGATTAGAATTTAATTCGTGAAAAATATAAAACAACTTAACAAAACGATGCTGTATGAGAATATATTCGAAATTGTATAATAATTTATTCGTTTTTACACGTTAAGACTCATTAGTCAGAAAAATGTCGTAACTCACATAGATAATATTTGATTTTGATTTTATTACCTAGGACTTAGGACATAGGCACGCGTATCTGTTTTTCAAAGAAATTAATGATTTTATAATTGTAAGTCAGACAATACATTTTATCAATTAGAAAACGAACGAATTTCATATTTCATTTTTTTATTATTATTTATTATTATTAAATTAATCCTCGGCAGCGGTGGCCATTGGCTTACATTTGACAATTATCTTTTTACATAGGTAGTTAACATTAGTTATTAGAATATTTAACTTCTTATTTCATTATGTCTGTTTACCTACCTATGTTTATTACGTATGATCGTTTAGTTATTAAGTAATTAAGTATCAGATGTATGGGGTTGGACTGTTGGAGGTTTTGGTATTATATACAATGGGGTGCTGATTTATCCAATTTATTAATAATATATAGGTACAGTTGCAAAAGTAAATGTTTGACTCTCCGATATTCCAATATTATAATTTATTGGTCGGTTCAAACTCAAAATTATTACTTATACATTTTAGACTTAAGTATATTATTTACCTACTTACAAAGTACCAAGGCTACATACAACTGTACTGAAATGTAAAACCCAAACGTTGATCTGTACATAATATCATTTGCTACATACACAATTTATGAATTTTATTATTATAGGCCTAGATTGAATATAATCTATGAGAACAATATAAAATGTTAAAATAATATTATTAAATTAATTAAGGAGATCAAATTACATACAAACACTTCACATACCTACCATCAAACATTTACGCTCAATAGAGAATCAGTAGGTAGAATATAATGTATAATTCTAGTACCAGCAGTATCCAACATCACGTGCTACAGTTTATATGGTTTATAAATTGTATAATAGTCTATCGAAAGAAAGGAGACCTTGTGTTGTTCGGATCTAGTTTCCCTATCTGGCAATAAGACGACATCTCTAAAGGAGCGTCATGCTATTTACATTATTTGGTATTTACTATTTATTACTATAGTTATTATTATAATAATGTATATTATACAGGTAATAATATTTTATATGTACAATATATATTTATATTTTTGTTTGTTCATTTACGTTTTATATTGTCATGAGCGTATAATCAGATTACCCACAAAGTGTACCTACTCTATCTCTATACCTACTATGTACATAGGTGCCGGACTACCGGATTCCGATGTGTGTATAATATTATATTAATTTATGTTACGCAACGGGCATTTCTCGTAATCGATTAAACTTTAAGTTCATCAACGTAATTAAAATAGTCATGTTGTTAGAATAATTATGTAACTTATGCTTTGCGCGTGCGTATAGAAGCGTGTTGCACTGGCGCCATAGTATAGATGAGAGAACGAACGTTGGCTATTTTATAAAAAATATACGTAGGTACTAGGTATGTTTCAATTGAATAAGTAAAAATCACGGGAATCTCAAATTTTCATTTAAAAGAAAAATAGTTTACGAAATACCAACGTAGCTTAGATAAGTAAAACGTTTGATTGTATTGAAATTATTCCGAAATTAGAACTAATAATAGCATATGTGGTAGCGTGTATAGGTTACATTGTTCATTTTGAATTAGAAAAGTCGAAATACCCGAATTAAAACCAATAACTAAATAGTTATCTAAATTATCGAGTATGTTTTTACGATAGAATACAACATGTCAACATCGTCAATGCGAAAATATAAAATAGTTAACAATTACCACTTACAGATTGACTTATATTCTATATTAATTATTAGATACCACGTTCGTCTATTGCGAGCATTATTATCCCGCAGACTTTGTGTCTGCACTCGTTGTACCTCCCGTTTTAATTTTGTCGTTCCCACGCCAATTCCTCTAGTAATTGTTCGAATCAATAATGTACAGTTTGCGTATAATAATATTTATATAAATATATAGGTGCCTAATACTTAATAGAATTATATCCAATACGCCGCAAAGTGACGAAGTCATTCTGTGTGAGTATAATTTGTAATTACTATTGTTGTGCCATTGATGATCAATAACTGATTTTTATTAATTATTCATTAGTCATTACTTTGGTCCGGAAGTCGATGACTTTTGTATTTGTTTTTGAACGTCAAATGTTTTCCTAGCTATATGTTTAAAATGTTTCAATAACATACGAATCTGTATAACTAATTTTTATTTTACATTTTTTATTTTTATTTTTATAGATCATTACCAACTAAGAGAAAAATGACTAATGAGTATTCTTTTTCTGTGATAGTAATTATTTATAATTTATACATTTTTCACAAATTGAAAAAAAAATATAACTTTATTATTTTTAATATCTACAATACCTCGATAATGGAGTGATAAAAACACAGATGGTCAGATATTTCTCTAATTATTATCGTTGATAAATATAACTCATACTAATCACTATGATTCCAACTTTTGAATTTAAAAGTACCTATTATAAATCTAATTTAAAAAAAAAAGGTTATTCACAAGGGGACTGCATGAGAAACACATAAAATGTGTTAAACAACAATCAACACACAATTATTAAATATTTAAATCTGTATACTTTGTACAGCTTTGGCGAATAGTGTGTATACTGTATTTAAAAGTTACAATACCTATAGGTATGTACAATGTACATAATATAAATTATATTGATATTAATAGGTATATTATATATTATATGTCCAATGTTGTATTAAATTATTACACGTTTGTTGCCTTACAAAATGGGTTTTTTATTTAGCCGTTCGATTTTAGTTAGAGGATTTTAAATGCAAAATGGATTATTTTAAAGGAAGTCTCAAAAAATTCTTTCCAAGTACCTACAAAATATCATATATCAGAGAATTCAAAACTTTTTCTTATAAATTTTTGACTATTTTGTCATTTTATGAGGATTTTTTTTTTATAATTGTAGGTCATTTTGTTAATTTTATTTGTGCATATGTATACATACATTTTATGAATTTCTTGGTGCAATTTAATTGGGAATTCTAAATTTTATATCAAGAAATTTTATTCCGACCATTTATCATTTTTGAGCGTTCTATTTATAATTTCAATACGTCGATAACGTTTTTATTGATCTATAGTAAGATTAATAGCAATAGTGCGTCCAATACATTATACAACAAACGTTGAATTGAACATAAACTTAAACATAAATTTTAATAATATATATTTCAGAATGAGTTATTAAGTCTCAAAATTGGTGATTTTTACTGATCAACGCTCAAAACTATTGCTGATGCCTGTAACATCTATTACATTTCTTGTATTAAAAATAAAAAATTAAGTAATTTTTTAAAGACATTTTCGCTGTTAAAAATCAAATTTGGGTATAGTTATTGTATATAGCCATATTATAATGTATAGGTTTGATACCTAGGTAGGTGCTATTGTGACATTAGTGCCTATTAGTATTGTCTATTATTACTATATAGGTAATTTCGTAGAATATTTAAATACATTATTTAATGTTATTAATTATTCAGTTTAATCATTATTGTTATTTGTCACGAAAAGTTTTAATTTTTATTAATTCGTTGTACTAGTGTGATATGACATCAATAATATAATATATTATTTTCTATAGTTACAGTGAGTGATAAATCCAACGAAGTTAAAAACCACGCGGAAATGAAAAAAAAACTGCCGCATTCTATAATAACAACCTGCACAGTGCACACTCTGCCCTACGCTAAACGACGTATATGTACATCGGTTGTGTGAACTGGTAAGACATTAATACGTATAGTAGGTACAATAATATATAAATATATATAATAATAACGTAAAATCCACTTTTTTAACTAGCTCGCGTTCGGTTTCAATCAAATATTTTACTTTTATGATCATTACATAACTATAGCGGCATCAGTGAAATATAATAGTAATTGTTTTTTCTACGAAATGAGTATTCCATAAATGAACAATAAAACGCATACTACCTAGATAGTTTAAACAACTACTGTGAATACGTTATTGACAATAATCTAATAAAGCTTTTAAAACGTTATTATTAGGTATTTGCTATTAGATTCTGAACGAAGTGATAAATGTATTAATTTTACAATGATGTGTGTTTTTATTTGCGTGTCTGTGTACACCACAACTTGTCAAAACAATGCTTAAATTTCAACATCCAGGAGTGGTTTCCTATGGCAAAGTGAATATCCTTGGTACTTTATATTGGTAAAAGTAAGAAGTTTCCAGTAGTTTTCCAAAAAATAGATTTTTTTATAAAGTTGTAACTTATATTGTAACTTAAAAACGAATCACTGTAAATACTTGCAATTTTCACCAAATATTTATATTAGTGTTATATCTGTTAACAGTTAATTTTTAAAAATTTTATGGGCTTTTATGAGCTTTTTATAAACAACTGAAGTTTTTGATTTTTCTAAGTATTTTTTTTTTTTGAAATGTTGAAAATATTTTTTAAAAATATGTTACCTATTTTAAGTTAACATTTTTACAAAATCCAAAATTCACACGTAAAATAATGACTTAGGCACTATCAAACAAATTTTGATTTTTGTTATAGTTAAAAATTACTAGTCGTAGAAACTTGAAACATACATACATACATACACCAGTTGTTTAGATTGATATTTTCTGTATACAAGATTTAATTTTAGAGCATTCAAGTCATTAAAACATAAACCACCTTTTCACCGCACATTATAAGAAAATATATACTAGGTTGACAAATCATCTCCGTTCAGAATCATTTTTTGTATACAATGATACTTATCATTGGATTCAAATTTAACATACCCAGTATAGTGACCTACTCTACATCTAAGGTGCAATCGATACCTACTAACCTACTGTATAGCAATATAGCATAGCGTTACCCACTTGACCACCTTTTATTTTTTTTTTAATTTAACATTTGAACTTCCAATCATAATTAATTTTCTTGGAGTAGATTATTTCAGAATGATTTATTCGAAAATGTAAGTCGTTATTGAAAAAATAGATTATTGGAACTAACTAAATAAGTGATCAATACTATAATACTCATTATTTTAAAATCTATAAACGATTTTGAAAATATTTTTTTTATATTTAATTTCCAATAAAAATAAAATAATATTTTAAAAAAAAATATATATTTTTAATATTTTGTATTATTATAATTTTTTTTTTTTACTTTTTTGAATGACAACATACATTTAAAATTTTATATTTTGAAGTAGAATATTTATCGGAGTATTTAGATAAAAAAAATTAAAATTTGGATAAGTGTATGAGTTGTACCTATATAAGTATTTAAAATTTTGGTGAGCGGAGTAGTTAACTAATATTTTGTGGGGTATCCTTATATGTTACCATTTCACTTCGTTAACCTAAACTTTAAATACTTACAATTCATAATGTACTCGCATCCTCTACATTTCGATTTTTATGTATCAAAATACTACAAAAATATTCTGCATCGGAATAAAAATAAAAAATATATGTTTTCATTCAAAAGAAAAAGTAGTATAATTAGTCAATCTGCCTATTTTAATAACAAAAACTGCATTGCATTACGTCATGTTATTTTGATCATAAAATGTATGAACATTATGCAGTGTATACGACATAAAACGACATACTTACATACCAATTAAACTGTTAAAGATAAATATGCAGAGTACAGGTTGCTTAACACCTTTGGACTTTGACATCATAATATTTTTATAATTTATATTATACCTATTATATAGGCAATATACTAATAGACATATATTGCGAATACATGTACTATGGAGTATAAAATATAAATAGGTGTTAAAATGATTATATTATTGTACACATTTTATATAATGAAAATAATAATATAGATATTAATAGATGGTGTAATAATATATAGGTACACGCAAGTATGCAATTTAATGATAAATTATTTAGATCCAACCTAAAACAACAAACCATTTAAGGAAAAATAAATAATAGATTATAATACGCTTAGTGCTTAAAAGTAAGATGCGGTATAATATTAATTATTAGGTTCTATAATATAGACTATGTATTGATTTTAACATGTTTGTCGAGTATAATGTAGGTAATTCTGATTTCTGAGTGTAGTTGTAATACGTAAATTCGTGGAAAGGGTTAAATTACCTAGCTCATTTGTATTTCAAACGTATAACCATATGCCTGTATAGCTACAAACTATATTGTATATTTACTTTACATTAACTATATTAAATTATTAAATATTAAAAGATAAATTATAACTACCTAGATCTAAATGTTAGGTTGTAGACATGTAGTACTTATTTAGAACATTGATTTGAGATTCGCTCAGTTAAATATAATTTTTTTTTGTAATATAAATGTTTTAAAAATACTTTTTAGTGTATTTTACTTTTTAACTATTTGTATACCTAATTAATATTTTAATTTCATAAACCATTAATATAACCAATAACAATGTACTATATAGAGTTAATGTCTACATATTAAAATGATGAATTTTAGTGTATTACTGACTACTGCGTATAATCATTATACTACTTATTATTATTTTTGTTTCAGAAATAATAATTTTTTAATAATAAAAAATACGCTTTTGGATATAATTATATGATTAATATTTAGTTAAATCCTTTTTATAGTAAGTATTTTTTGAACACAGACACAATACCAAACGCGACGACCATGATAGTCCTCAAGGTTTATGATGACACGTCTGCGTTGGCGAATGAGATAAGTGTTTTATTGCTCGTCTCATCTCTCGTGGTCGGGAGACCGATAGTCTAGACTCTAGATTCTAGCCGGTTTTCGTACTTGCATTGTTGCATTTGCTTGAAACGTGGTGAGAGGTGACACGTGTTGCATTAGTCCCTAGTTTCAACGGCCGTTGGATGGATTAAATTCGCTTTTTCTTTAAACCTGTACAATATTTTAGCCATTAAGTTATTTCCAATTTAGGTATAATAAAACAACTGTATTTGTTTCACGATGGTGTTTAATTCCATAACTATCCGTTCTATTATAAAAACCAATACATTTTTTTTCTTATTCAATGAAGTATTGTTTTTTGTTGAGTAAGTGAAGTAATCTTGTGACGACAAACATGCAGTATCTGATAATTGATATTCATTTAATATTTTGAAAATTGATATGCATATTTCGTAGTTGTCTCAAAGATTAAGATAAAAAACATAACATTTACAACAAAGTAATTTCGGTTGTGGTAGTTGTCATATACATACAATATGCTTAAAGTTTATATAGCTATGAACTCTAAATTTCAGGGTCTGTCAGCAAAGCTAATCCCATCACGTTGCCAAGCCATGCATGGATTTTCATAATATTAAATATACATCTCCTTATAATACGCGTCTATACGATTACACTACGCACAGACGATACACTTTCCGGTTCGCGTTCCAGACATATTGTCTAAGCGTTATGTTACAATATTATTAATATTATAATATTATTATTAGGCATAACATATATATGTCGCTATAGGTATTATTATTATTTTTAACTTCAAAGATCTTGTATATCTCATATACGTAAAACGTATACACATTGCAATATATGTTCCGATGAGATAGTGGTGCAATTCGATACTGTAGCTCAGTGTGCGTACGATACGTATATAATATGAACACTGAAATACATGATAATACATACATGCTGAAATTTGGTTCTATATACTCGAATTTCAGTCTACTGTATGCGCCATACGCCTTGGTTTAGTACAAAAAAAAAAAAGAAATATAAATATAAAATACAAAATACAATATATATCCATATGTATCTAAGTTTTATACCAATAATAATATTATATTGTACGATTTGTACGTATATAGTATAGGTTGTAGCCTGTAGGTATACTTATAAATCGTATAACCCAATAGTTGTCTTACACTATAAGGTATAACAATTTAAAATTGTATATAATATAGTATATAAAATATAATGTTCGTTTGACTCGCACTGATGGAATAATGTATATACCTCGTATAGGACGATATAATATGTATATAAGCAGTATAATTACGATATGTTTTTCCATAATGCATTAACTTTGGTTCACAGTAGGTATATAAAATATAATATAAATATATGAGTAAACTAGTAGAGCGAAATCCATAAACAATTATTATAATACATATACAATGATACGAACAGGATATTTAGCGCGTAAACAGCGCGTGGTTTTCTAGCACTCGACTCTCAAGTTGCACATAATCGCTTTCATTCGCTTTCAAACTTAAACATAATAGAAATGCCAATACTATCATGCTTCTAAAAATGTTAAGCCTACGGTTTATGTGCCAAACTAAATAATGGGCTATGTATAATACTTTCTTGATACTAATACTAATACACAGTAATAGGTACTAAATATATTATATGGATAAACAGCTGTTGTATAATATAATATGTTAGTTATATTTTGGATTATGGGCCATGGCTATAGAACTTTAGAAGTATCTAGTAAACCAATAGTACCAAATTTACAGTTTTGCGTATCTCACTACTCCTCTTAACCAAATCATCCGATTATGGTAGATGCACAAGTCTCAAAAACAACACCACTACGCCTTCACCATAACATATAAATTATAATATAAGCTCTGCATTTTGTATATTATTAAGAGAATAAGAGAATAACAATAATTCGGATTGTTACCTCCAGTTACCACCTTACCGGGTATCATATTAAAGATTTCCTATATAAAGTATAAATGAATGCACAAGACGACATATATCAGATTCTCTGAGCTTATATAGCGGCTATAAATCATGTGCGATGGACCGTTTAAATTCAAAACATTATTTCTGAGCATAGTCACGGTGTATGCATTTTAAAAATTGATAACTAGATATATTACAACGCCCTGTAGTTTTTTCGTACTGGTTTCGCTGACCTACCTTCGATGTCCATTATTACGGTTTTCCGTGTGTTTATTTTATATATGTATAATGCATATGAGTAGCGAATAAAAACAAAATAATAACATGATGTAAAAAAATAATGTTTAAAAATATAAGAAAAATATGTTTGAAAAAAATGCCTAGGTATATAATATGATATTTTCGATTATTCTCAATATATAACCAGGCCACAGAATGGCCATATCATATAAAAAAAAAATAAAAGAATATATATACATGAATGGACCGCATTGTAAATACCATTATAGTATATAGATTATATAAAAAAACCATTTACGAACTTCGTTGATAATAGGTATTTCTATATACTAATATTTTTTACTACGTTTTGGGCATATATTATTGTACTTTTTTCTTAGTTTTTTAATTATACACGAATTAAAATTTGGGTTTTACGGTTATTATAAATTTTAATGTAAAAATCGATTACACTTTTTGATTTATTTTCATATATAAACGTATAATAATGTATGATTTTTAAAAGTTTAAGCATATTTATAATAAGCAGTTTTGGTTTATTTGGATATTATAAAATTATCATAATATTAGGTATGTTATAATATTTGCAGAATATAGGAACCGTTTCTTATTTCGTGTATAATTTCAATATAATAAAAATTTGAGAAACGCATAAAGGGTTTGAAAAATTAAATCCATAATATAAATACAAAATTGGAAATTTGTTTGTTAAAGTTGATGGAAATTAAAATATTAAATATGATACATTTTTATGTATTGGTATAATATGATAATTGTATAATATTAACCACAAGATTAGTTCTGTGAAACATAAATTCAAAATAATGCACCATAACTATACTTAGTTATTTAAGTTGAATATTCATCGATAATTAATTTAAATAATCAAATATCATGCATAAACGTATAATTAATTTATACGGATCGGTGTTCACCAATCTTTTTGACTGCGAGAGGGTTATGAAATCCGATCCGAGTATTCGACCACCCACTCGTATATATACCGATCAAAAAATATAAATATTTACATAGTGTTTCGGTGTTTGTTTGTCGTACGCATATTGTATATACAATGTATACATGAACCATTTATAGATTGGGGTGATCTGGAAACTTCCAATCGATAAACAACTTAATGTATTCATAAATTAAATGCATGTCGATGTCATTATATTATTATGGAGGTACTATATAGTTACATATTCTAAACTAAACTAGTAAGTTATAGTCTCGGCCGGAGAGGAAGAAAGCTGGAGGGAGATACTAACCGAACAAATTCCCGGATGAATTTCGCGCGCATAATAATAAATGGGTCAGTATAATCACATAAACATCAACACATCAAATTTTACGTTCTAAGTCGGTCAGGGATTTTTGGACCACCTAGGGTCCAAATAACGCAGCGCTTATACAAGTGCACGTATAATACGTTCAAAAACTGCAATGTTACAAAGCGATTTAATAGTGTTATGACTTTATGAGACGTATTTTTTTGAAACTATCGGTAAAAAAAACCTGGTCATCGGTTATTACTCATCAGTGCTTCTTGCGAGCGGCAATGATCGATACCACTCGCGTTACATAATAATGAATAATCTATGATGAAAAATATAGTAAATATTATACCTACGTAAAACATTCAATTGTGCGTGTAAATAATATTACTATTATGATTTATGATCATGCAGAACGGTATGTGATCATGTTTATATCATGACAATCGTTAAAAATTGACAAAATTTGACTTGGGCATGAACGACGGGGGCGGCAGTAGAGGGCGTACGCGAGAAAACCGTATCGACTGAGCGCGCGAGACGCCGCCGACACGAAACGCGCACGCGCACATAAATACGCGCCATACAGCAACCGGCGGCGCAAAAACGTTCGTGACGGGGCGAGTGAGCGGCGGACCACTACCACACACACGACCGGCGACCGGGCCGCTGAATGCCGATAAAATAAAACAATTTACACGGCGCACACTCGGCGCAATACTCCGCGAACGACCGTCGGACGTACAACACCGAGACAGTGCTCATCACGTCGGTTACGATTTTACGATCATTATTACGAATTTAATCGCACGACATTGGAAATACAATTTAATCCGTTATTTTGCATCGCGTTTCGTGATCATCGCCATAATATTATTACACCCGAGCGCCTAAAAACATTACGTAACACACCGGCCCTGTTCGTCTTGCGGCAGAGATTTACCGGACGATCGCCGACAGACCTTCTAGCTTTTCGTCGCCGTAATCTCCGTAATACGCTAGTAGAATTTGACCATCGCGATGGACAACGTTTCGGTTTCGTCGGGTTCCTCGTCCGCCGACGGTGACGAACTGTCGGCCGTGCTCAATCGCCGGCAGAAGATCAACGAGGCGCTGGAAGACGGAAAGCCGGTGCCACCTCAGTTCAACAGGCGGCCGTCCACTAAAAATGTGTACCTCGAGTTCAAGGAGTTTTCGCGCAAGCAGATCAACGAATACGAGGCGACTTTCAAAAAGTGAGTTTCTCTTATTAGTAATAAATGATAAAATAATAATTAAAAAATAATAAAAAATAATAGTTTATTGGTGCCCGTGACCAGGTACAAGTGTGTATTCGAATATACGACCATGTCCATTATACGTATATATTTAGTCATAATCCCAAGTATGTTTAAATACTCGCGTATACTTACACGCATTTATTATTGCGCAACTACGATATTATATATTTTATACGTCGTATTGTCTCTACGTTGCAGTTGGGGCGAGGGCGTTTTACCACCCCTCTCCGTCCTCCGCATCCCTTTCCGGTAAAGGGTTGTGGTAGTTGATAGTGATTAATATGTATTTTTTGTTGTTCGCACATACGAGCGCCTTTGATTGTCCGCAAATTTTGACAGTCACATAAGCCCGTGATTATTATATTTACACAGCCTAATATTTGTTATTAAATACGATATATTTATCTACCGCTCGTATCGGGTATAGCGAATCGAGATAGTCATTAGTCGTTACTTAAGTTATCGTTTTTGCGATTGCAGTACGCCGTTGAATGTTTGAAACAAGGTGTATTGATATCAATACACCTTGATTTGAAAATAACTTTCGAACGGTTTTTCGGAACGATTGCCGCAAACTGATTAGGTACCGCTCGAGTCTTTTCTAAACTGTAAACCAAAATCGTCGTAGCATAATATTATGTCTTATAAGTTATATACTTTTCATAATATTGTCTCAGCTCTTAGCATGATTATTGTTATTATTATTTACGTCTACTTAACGCACTGTTCGTTCCGTCATACATGATACAAACCAATATTAATTATTTATACTTCGACAACACGAACGATGCATGAACAATCATTATAAATTACAATATTGTATGTGTATACTGCAACGATAATCACGTACATCAGAGTATGTTCTATATTAAACTATTTTTTTGCAGTGTGTCCTAATGTTTCTAAAACACATTGTAATTTGTAACTATTAATGATGAAGTGTGTATTAACTATTAATAAGTAACCTATATAATATTGACTTTTTATGGTACTTTTATTTTACTGTTTTAAGTAATAATAACATTAATTATCTGTAGTTTGTTTTTTCGCTCGTATTTTTCTGACGCATCTACCATGTAAAATATTATTCCAATTTTTTTATTTCCTTGGAATTTATGAAATCATTAGGTAATTTAAAATAATTTTTATTCGTTTCTTAATCATCCTTGATGCAGTATTTCTATTTGGTGTGCCTAAATTAAATTTCCATAACTATTATTTAGTATAGAACAAAAATGTTTGAATAATAAATATACGATACACCTCTCATTAGGTACCTACTTTTAAAATTTAATTAGTGAAGGTTTTTAATTTACTATTTGAAAAATAAGAAAATTAAATACTTAAACATAACATAATATATACAATCAGTGTTCGTTGTTGTGCTGTGAATTGAAGCAAACCGAAATAAACTCAGAAGTTTTTTTTAAGAAAAAATTGCGTATTTAGGTTTAAAATAAAAGTCACGGTGTTAAAAAAATACCACTTACCATACTAATAAATTTAACCGTTAGAATTTTCTAACATTATTATTTTTTTCTTAATAACTGTTTAATTACTTTGCATAATATTTTACTACCTGCAGGATAAACGTGCGACTTAAGTATTTGATGTAATAAAAGGTTCAACGATGTAAACAATTTTTACTAAAATAAATCGTTAGACTTTAGTATTATTTATTTTTTTAATGTTTTCCGTATGAAACGTGTCTTATCAACTTATCTTTGCTAATGCTGTAGCTTAGACTAAATGGATTTAGTTTTAAAGTTTGCTCCTTTTCTAGTTCATATAAATGTTGAATTTACGAACATTTTTCAATTTTATGTTGCACACGTTTTACCATCGTTATGAAATTATTTAAATGTGATAATCTTAACTCTTAAATTTGTATTTACCAAAAGAGTTAATCACTATTTTGGTTGATAGTGAACATAGGCGGATGTTGAAATTAATCATAAAGTGAATGTTTTTGTTTACGTCAGAGCATATTATTTTTCTAATAGTTTCACTATATACATATACGTTTAATAATAATATATTCAAACGTGAAATCCACCGCGAGGACATAAAAATAATTTATTAATTAAATTTTATAAAGATATTTTCAATAGTAGGTAAGTAAATAAATAAAAACTAAAAAAGTGAAAATGGCGTTTTTGTATATTTTATATAATATACATTTAACCTTTATACTTATAATATTTTAGACAAACCAACATATATCTGTGTTTAATTTTATAAAATGTTTTTGATTATTTTATCAATATAATATTATTTATATTAAAAAAAAACATTTCTCCTACTTCAACTACCTCGGCACGACTATCGTGATTTTTTCTTGTCTAGCTTCTCTATTGACCGTTATAGACGAGCGCTCAGTTATTTCTCAAATCTCTCATAATGTCAATGCTGATATATATTTATTTTTTTAAACTCAAATTATAATGCATATAGGTATACTGTATACCTATTACTTATACTATTATTATTATATATATTACGACATTACGTCCGCCGTGAATGGTTATTTTCTATATAGTTGGTATTATACTATTATACAAAAGACTACTCGGTGGTAATTATTTCGATCATTAACCAATGCATTACCGACGACATTACTGCCTAATTGAACGTTAATATAACCAAAGTCGGCCTGCAAACAAAAAATGAAAGAAAAACGGTATCAAACGTAATTTTTTTTTATCGTTTATAAATTTAATAATATATTAATATATCGAGAATCATTAAACGTATTTTGATCGAGGTTATTGCACTCATAATCGTTCTATGTAATATGTATGTCATAATGTGTGTAAGTACCTATATAGTTTTTATGAAAGTATTGAAGAAAAAATTTTAAACCTTGAGAAATTGTGCACATCTGCGAATATTAATCCAATTCAAAAAATAGAAATAATAATAATAATAAAGAAACACTGAATTAACCGCATTTCCTGTACCAGGTTTCAGACATATTATAATCGCAAGTTCCACTAAACTCGTACATCGATACGCCTACGCAGTTGTCGTCACCAACATTGCAGACGTTATATTGTTATTATAATACTAATACGTAGGTACTGTGTTTTATTTTTGAAACTCTTAAGTTTATAATATAATATGCACTATACATGCGCACACGTGTATAGTGCAACAATGCTTGTTATGAGATTTTTTTTCATTTAACTCCAGCGGAGAAAAATAGAGAGAGAGAGGCTTCGTGTGATAACGTTTCGTTTAAATGCTTGTATTTCGCTTTGTCTATAATATTTATGGACCACATATGTAGCATGGGGGATCGACATTGTGTACATTTATATACTATAATACTACATAATATATTGTATACAGACAACCATGCCATGCTGTGGGGGCATGCGATTATGTTATACATTTATACATCTGTACACATTCATATACTTATATACTATAATATAATATATTATACTAATACTTAGACATTGTGTTTGATAAATATCTATGATACGAATATTATTATTTAAATAGATACTTACACCAAAAAGACTTATTTTATCTTTTTTCAGCCGGTAAAAATTGTTTGAAAGTTTCTAAATGTATAACCCTCATGGCTGGTGATGGATGATGTCGTGTTTTGTTGGAGGTTAAAAGGTAGTCCTGTGTCGATAAGACTACGATATATAATACCATATCTATATGAGTCGTATATTATATAATTATATTATAACTATAGTCTATGCTATAGACTTTTTTAGATTTTTTAAAAAGGTCATTAAATTAGTTGACACGCAAAATATAATAGTATAAAATAGTAGGTAATTATTATTATTATCAATCTATGATCTTTACTCACGAGTCGATTGAGTCGAATCACATTCGTATTTAATTTATTAATATTATCATTTTTATTATATTTTGGTATATGATATTAATAATTATGGTGGTGAGAGTGTGGAAATAATTTATTTTATTTTTGATGTTATTTAACCTAGGACGTGAGGAAACAATATTTTACTCGAGGAAACTAGAAAAACATAATTGTTGGGGAAGAAAATTTAATATTTGTTGAACTTAACACATTTCGTTTTTAGTAGGCTATGCAGTGTAAAATAGCAAAATACAATATTTGTATAATTGTATTTGGTTTTGGTTTATACAACATAGTATATATTTTCTATTGTATATTATACTATACAGTATGATGATTTATACTTTTATTGTTATATGATAGATCGTGTATAGTTAATTTCTTATATCTACTAGTCAATTTATAATCATTATTTACGCCGACTGCAATATTATAGTTATTCTTTGATATAGTCACTGAAATAAATATCACTTAATGAAATTCGTAAATCATATTTTAATATAGGAGTATAGAACAAAATTCTTTATTTTTTCTATCCAGTCCTTCGATAGCGCATTTTGAACTTGATATAATCTATAGATACTTTATAGTATGTATATGCATAATGCTTATTGCTTACTATATAAGTATTTATACCGATTACCATGTTGTCGGTTACTTACATACTGTGTAATATTATACCTTCTTAATTGCTTAAAAGAATAAGTATAATGCTTATTCTTTTAACTTTTAACTTTTAACATTAATTATGTTGAAAAATATGAAGTTTTATGGACATTTTTTTTTCTTAGTTTGAACTGTTTGAAATTACAACACAATAAAAATTTTTAAAAAAAATTATACTTTTTCTATTGTTTTAGTATATATTCAGAGTTAGGAAGTTTTAGTAAATACATATTTTTTTTTTTGGCAATAAAATTATAGAAGCTCAAAAATAAGATATAAATTTAATATATATATTAAATAATTTATTATTTATATTTATTATTTATGTATATATTTATACATTATTACGATTTCTAGTACTATTTTGCTAATTTTAAGTTTTAAGTGTTGTTTATAGGCTCGCGTATTTTGATGTAAAAAAATAAATAAACAATGGAACTCCTGTAAAGTATACAAATACGGAAACGAAAACATGTGTTTTGATTTTCACACAGCAGGTACGTTTAGGAATGATAATATAAATCGAATGGTGTTTGGAGACTAGTTTTTCAAACACACCCCAATTTTTACCTTAAGTGGGTCCACTACTTCGTTTGATCCATTATCTATATTTCAAATATTTAAGTTATAACTAATGAACTATTATTTTAAAACAAATTTTTTATACATCAAATTATTCGAAATTATTCTGCTTTAAAAAAAACTAGGTTTAAGTATTTCACGAACAAAGTACTACAAAATAATAATAGTGTTTACGCAATTTATATCGGCTCGAAGTCAAAATGAGGCGGATAATGTGCATATACGTACAATAACGGATAATCGAATATCATTACAGTGAATAGAGATTATTAATTTACGTCATCATAATATGTACAATTTATGTAGGTATTAGGTTGGTATATTGGGTATTGGCACGTCAAGTGTGTGTGCAAATTAGTGTATCGTAATGACGATATTATTATATTATCGTATATTTGTGTTGGGAAAATCAATATCGTTACCTTAACGTTTAATTTGTTTTGGTACGAATTCAAAAATAATAAGTATTTACCGCGAGCGAATAATACTTAATAACTATCGTCTATCGTCTTATCATCACTTTATATTATTGTTAAACATAAAATTGATGCTAACTATGTAAGTGCCATCGGTGCCTAGCCATTTTTCCGTTTTCCCACGTCATAAAAATTGATGCAGGATGATGGTATATCATGGTGGTTTGTAAAACATGATGGTGAAAAATTGGTTATAGGTACTGCTATCTATACTAATTGCATTTAATCTCAATATTCAGTGTTTTTATTATAATAAAATATATATGTAGAACCCATTTTCGCGATTTTGAAGTATTGAAAAAGTCTTAGTCACCTTCGCATCAAATTTATAGCAATATATGATTGGTTTTTCTATGTATAATATTATATGCATGACGTGTTAAACAAGTTTTATAATTTAATATAATAATATGTATAAAATATATAGTATGCACTTGCAGTATGTACTGAAGTCGCTCGTATAGTTGAAATTATATATCTCTTTTCTACGGAAACATGACGTGTCAGCTGTATTTACTGTAATATATAATAATCGTAGTCCATCGATTTTTGATTCATCATACATATAGAGCATTTCATAATATTATATATGTTATGTATTATTATAACTCTTGAACAAAACACGCAACTCCAATTTATTTCGCTCATGTAGGTCGAATCAACATTTTGGCGTAAACACGAAACCCAATCACACATCACATATCATATTCAGACGTATTAAAGAATTTCGTTCGATAAGTCTCAGTATTATTTATAGTGTCTCATATGATGCGGGGGCGTAGACGAATAAGCTATACTGCTACTTATATATAATTATATAAATAATCCATATTGTGTAGCGTGTAGAAACATAACGTATAATATATTATGTAAAGTCGATTTGGTGTACGGCTAATAGTGCGTCATCGGACTATAAAATATCCCTTTAAACCAGAAAGGGTACATTTTAACTAACTTACAATATGTACAGTCATAACGTTATACTTATTATAATTATACATGATGTATGATCTATTATTCATTATATCGCGTGCATTGATATTCGGGTTTACCTTGATCATTAATTAACCACTCAAATACAAAATATGATTAATCGCACACATGACACACACATTCAATAATATATAGATATATAAAAAATACACTTTATTTACACGTGTATTTGAACGGAATGACGTCATGGTCGCCGTTTAGTTTCCTTTCTTCTCTCGTTAAGATATTTAGGTATATACAAGTACAATGTAATAGAACGAGTAATAATATATATTATGTAAACACTATTTAGTTGATTTTCTATATATATATATTTATAATAGCCAATAAGTTCATATGTATTTTATAATGATCATTATACGTTAATTGTTGAGCATAGTGAAACTACATACGAATACCGGTAAAACCTTCTATTGCTGATGCATACGAATTCTGGGCTTTTACCAATTGATATTAATTTCTAAGATATTCAAAATAGTCCGGTCAACCTCCAAATGATTATTGTAGTTTGGGCTTTAACGAATGAGAAATGATATATCGGATTAAACTATTTATTATGGTAAAACTTAAAGTTCGAAATAAAACAAAATATCCAAATCAAATGTAATGAAGGTGAAATAAGTATTTAAAAAATAATTCTAATTTAATTTAATTTTAGTCTTAAATTTATTTTATAAATAATTAAATATAAATTTAAAAAAAACAATGTTATTTGAATAAATGCTATCGATGGTAAAAAATTATAAATTTGTTTATAAATGTTACAAAATGTAACAATGTTATGTATTTGACATTCATTATAAGATTTTTTAAATTATAAATTTAAATGTGAAAACTATATCATTTACGTATAATAATATTATACATTATATTATATTTATGATATGTAGGAATCGAATCGTATATTAAAATACAATAATGTGTTATATTAAGACATTTTTATATTATGGATAATACCTATTTATATATTTTTTTCGTTTTGCGCTTCTTCGTTTGTACGTGTGCGAGAATATGTGCATGTATACCGTTTATGTTACTGGCTTACGCTAGTGTATAAATTATTATATAATCACAATATTATTGTTCCTAGCGAAAACACCATTGCCGCGAACAATGGGTGAAAGGAAAAACAATAGCTATTAAAAAAAACTCGCTTCTTTGGAAACTGTTTTCCTAGTGCTCGTGTGAAATGGTTCGATACGAAAGCTGTCGGTTAATATTTGTATCTGTAATAGTAATGTATCATTACGTATTTATACGTGGATTTACGGATTTTGCATTTTCGCGGTCAATCAACGCGTTTACGATAATCACATTGTATAGTATACTATAATCTGTAGATATATTAATTATACCGATTCTTTATTTAACTAAACACCTCCGCTGACCTTCAAATCCGTTAAAAACAAACCACTGACCCGACCCATTTAGTATAATAATATATGTACATAAGTACTCAAGTAATACTATATCGTATCAATTCTGAATACAATAATATCAATTATTGTGATTAATTATCATACGTTTTTTTTCGAATTCATATCACGTATATTTATTCGTTTTAAATGATTAATATATCATTAAATATATTCTTCGATTATATAATAATTATTCAATTGCCAATTTAAAAATATTTATAGAAATACTTACCTTAGGTAGACTACCTTTATATTAACTACAATTATTCTTATATATAATAAGGTAATAAGTTTTTTAAGTTTATCTGGCATAACTGTTGCAGCTGATCTTTTGTGCAAACACTGAGTTTATATTGTAGGTATGTATTTTACGTAAGATGTATATAGATATATATGTTTAATAACCTTAGCGGAATTACGAATATTCCGTAATCTCCATAAAGCATTATCATGTGAACGCTAAATTCGCATTTTCGCGTTAAAACGAATAAATGAAAGGAAATTGAAGGTTAACTTGGAAACAAAACGTTATTATTGCATTTTATTTTAACTAATTTCATCGTTGAAAGCGAATTTCCTGTTAATTGTGTTTTCGTTTAAACGTACAAACACGGAAATTTATGCTAATGTCTGTAATACCTACGTATTATAATATACTTGTCCGACTACAAAATATACTTATTCTAGAGGACGAACCTTATTTCCAGTTTCACGTGTAGGTTTTACAAAAACATCTTATAGAAACGTAATAGAGCGCCGCGCCACTGCTATATACGGTACATACCAGCTGTTATGCATTTTTGTTTCATTATCAATTTAATAACATATTATATTTATATGTATAGGTGTGTTCGCGTTTGTACATTATGTGTACAAATTGCTCAACATTTTCTTGCGGCCTCTTATAAATGTTATACGAGTGGGATATGCATAATATAAAGTAGGTATTAGGTACCTACAGTAAAACTGCTTAATATTTCCAAGAGTCTTTTAGAGACAGATTTTTATCAGAATACGATTTTTATTCACTACGTATAGTTAGTATGTTATATTCATGAGTATAATACCAAATTGTTTATTTGGTACAGAATCCAAGAATTACAAGGAATCTCCTATTTTAAAATTTTACAAAATAATTATAATACAATATAAAAATAAACTACTTAGTATAATATACAAATATATATAGGAAATTATTTTATTGATTGATTGTATATACCTTTATAAACGGAATTATTTAATTTGTTTACGGATGCGAATCAGTTGATTGTTTAATTATGGCTTATTAGTCATAACTCATAATATTATACATATTTTATTTATTGCATGTATAGGTAGGTACATTCAAATTTAGAATCGAATATAATAATATTATTTTACGATTACCTACGTTTAAACATGGCATCTAAAAGCTATAGTCCAAATAGATAGTAATTTCTAATTAGTAATAATCAATTAAACGTTTATTTTATCTACGAGTGTTTATTTTTATAAGTCTAAAAATTGATAAATTGAAAGTCATTAATTTATACCTAATCATAATAATGAAAATTATTGTCAGATGATCTTATTATACATGTAATTTAATAATTTATTGTGTGAGTAATTACTATATTATAACTATATATAGTATATTCAATATACTATATTGTTACAGTTTATAACATTTTTGACTTGCATACAAATAAAGATAACATTTAGGTACCTAAAACATTATATGTTTTGTTCTTAAGAAGATGTCATCACGGTTTATTTTTTCTCTCCGACATATACTCATAACACAAAAAAAAATATGTTTTCATGCAACATTTCTTTTTTAGTTATTTGAGTTATCTTAAATAAAAATCACATATTAAAAAATTAAAGAGAATATTTTTGAGTGTATGATACATCGATTTGTCTAAATATTGTCTTTTATTACTCATTAAATTTATAAAATTTATTTTTTATTTTGAAAGTCCAATAAAAAATCAAATGACAATAAAATATAAAAATAATACTTAAAATGTTCAAAAATAATATTATCTTATGTATACGTTTTGTAATAGGTGATTAATATTCCAAGTGTACTCACAAAGTCACAAATCATAAAATAAAGATTTTATATGAATGCGCTTATCCATTTTAATCTTTCAGATGAAAGTGATAAAACATAAATATTACGCTAATATCTTCTTAATGTAAAAATGTTCAACAAAAACTCTTTTACTTTTAATAAATACTCATACCTACTTGATTTATCTAATGAAAACAAATAGTTTTTATTATACAATAATAATAATAATAATAAAAAGAATTAAACAAGTTGATCAGATCTTATAGTTCGTCACCTTATGATTTTAATAATTTTTATAAATGTTAAAACTTAGTTGATTTTAGTTATTATTACACAATATTATTCATGCACACATGCTACACTGTATTTATGCAATTTAAAAAATAAAATAAAAATTCATTAAAATATTGACGCATGCCATACACGTGGATACCTACTATAGTACTATAATATCATATTTTCTTATAGGCGCTTAACACTACAATGCAGAAAAAAATGTGCAATAATTTGTTATAAACACGGTAAACCTATATAGGTACTTGCTTTCTTTTAATGTTTGTATATATTTTATCTTAAATTAATGTTTTTATATTAACTTAGCTATACGTGATTTATATGCAAACATATATATGAATGCCAAATAGTATCGGTTTTGCACACACTAATTTGATAGATAAAAAAAACTGATATACATTTATCATTTACTTATAATATTAAAGAAAAAATATGTATAATTTAAAGAGTAAATGTACATGTCTTATTTAATAATAAAATAATAAAGTATTAAAATATGACTTAGCTTAAAGTTGAAATATTTCTTACTTAAATAAACAATCAAACATAAATATTATTGAATATTATATGTGTGAAACTTATTTGAATTCAAAGTATTTATGCTTCTTATAATTAATATTCTGATACAATTGCGTAACCGATAACTGATCATGAATATTGTTTTCGTAAAATAAAATTAATTATACATATAGGTACCAGTAGTTAATTTTTATGATTTTAATATATTTTTGAATTGCAAAAAAATTCATAAAAATTTATAAATTATCTTCTAGCTATTTTATTAATTTTTAAATTCGGTGACAATATTTTATTATAAATTAGTGTCGAGTGGTATAACAATCATTCGAATCGAAACTGTATAATATAATATATTGTCTAGCTATTACGAGTTCGATTTTTAGTTTATCTCATACTAAATGTATAGTAAAGATGTACGTTAAGTATTGTAGCCTCTAGGTAATAAATATATAAGTAGTTAGTACATTATGTAGGTAATTTATAATAATTAATATAATATTATATAGTTACTAACCTAATAGTTTACTAATTTTGAATTCTACTAAACATCTGATGTAATTTTTTTTTAAATTTTAAATCACAGTGGTCAATTAGAATATATCTTAAAATGTACATGACGAGTTCAGCAATCGTGTTTATGGTTTTTTAATTATTGAAAACAAGCGACAATAATTTATTAAGATATTTAAAAATATTTAATGCCTTTATTTATCAGCGCACGTATAAAAAAAGTTCTGTAATCATCTATTTTTTTTTTTAACAATAAATTAGGTATGTTGTCCATCAACCAATCGTTTTTGTCACTGATGAGGTAGCGCGTGACTGATCAAAATTAAAAAACCGATAAAAATATAAAATAATATGATACAAATATAATATAATATATAATATATATATTACCTCATAGAATTGAAAACATATATCATCAAATACTTATATCATTATGACAATGCCGCCAGAAGTTGGATGACGTACACCGATAAAATGTATTTTTAACGGTAAGACTATAAATAATCGTTTAAAAGAAAAAAAAAATTTCAACCATAACAATAATCGATATTCCAAGGTAACCATTTATACTCTTAGATAAAAAAACACCGTTGTGGCAGTATATAAGAAACACTTATATTGCATATTATACTGCATGCGGTGGTGATCATTTTCTGTATTTTTTTTTTATTTCACAGCCGTTTTAGAAAAAACCAATTATCAGTATAATATTGAATTAAGCTTGATTATATTACTTACCAGCGTGGTCAAATATAGAGTATGTAGAGAACATTTTTTTTTTAAACTTAATAAAGAACCCGAGTTTTTTGCAAATTGAGCTCTTTTATACTACGTACCAAATGCATATATAACATGTACATTGTATAATATATTTTATATAAGTTTCCTGGTGTCTTCCATATGTGGTCATGAATTCTTGTATAGGTATCTATTTATTTATATTTTTAATCGCCGGCGGATGTGTTCTTGAAACCCTAGCGACGGTGAGACGTATATTATATACCTATGTATAATATATAGTATGTTTAAGTGGCATTAAACTGTATAGGTATTATATACCTTAATATTATGCGCTATAATCGTATATACACCTGTGATCATAATATAGTTTTCAGTGTCAAAATACACGTAAATGTAATATACTAAAAATTATTATTTATTCTTTAGTATGTTATATATTCATATAAGCGTGGATTTGTTCTGTCGGGGGAGGGATAGAGGATGTCATTTTATTTTTTTGTTTTTTAAAGCTTGATTCTGTTTTTTGATTGCAACGGACAGCACCTTTTTTTCTTCTATACCCATATAATATGTAAATTGTAACCGCTATTACATATTATATACACTTATAATAGCATATTTTAATTACAATAAAAACTGTGATATAATAAATAGTTATAATGTATAGGTTATACAGTATAATATAGATAATGATTTATGTATTTGTAATTTGTGAAATCGTTAAAATATTAGTTATTAATTCACTCTATTTTATAATAAACAATCATCTCATTATTAATTTTATGAAATCAAAATATCAAATATATTTAAAATATTATGAATTGATAAATTTAACTATTAATATTAATAATAAATAATAATTATTATTTATTGATGATCAAAGTTATTCGTATAAGTACTGATAATAATATGCTTAATTGCAATAACTGCAGTTATTATAGAATTTAGCTAAACTATGTACCTAGTATTCAATTTGTTTATGTACTCGTATTAATAAAACTTTAATTACACATAGGAATAATTAAATTACGCTATAATTATTATTGTGTATAGTTATTGTTTTTACAAAATACGGTGGTTTTACATTTACTGCGGCCAGGTTCTTATCAAAAGATGAAAGTTCTCAGTACAAATTCATCCAGATCTTGAGGTTCTCTATAAAATTATAATTTTTAATATAATGAAGGTAGTCAGATACTTAGTTAGAACTAAATAAAGTTTGTATATACTTAGATACCTAAGTTGTTTTACAATTTATAGGCAATATAGGCATATTGATCAATCTCTAATAGTGTATCAGATTATATATAAGTATATAATAACGATTATAATGAATATAAATAATTATAAACTTCTAAGCCACCGAGTGTAATATGTGCTTCAGTTTTTTTTCTATTTTTTACGGTCACTCGACGTGTGCAGCGGAGAGATTGTTTTTGGTGCAACGACCGGAGACGGATGAGATTATGTTATTATTGTTATTATTATTATATTTTCATTAAGTGCGTGTAAAACGATGGAAATATAATATAATAACATACAGTAGATATAATCGGGTTTTAGCGACTGCACTGAGGTTTTAGACACTGAAAAAAAATATCCGAATAATGTGCATACTGTTCCGAAAATATACTACACCATTGTTTAACATTGATTATTACACAGTTTTATGACGTTGTTGCGCTGTCTTTACGAAACAGATTTCACGACGATATAGAGTAGATATTATCATAATGACGGCCCAATTGTGGTCATTGTTTTGTGATTGTCAGTGTTATGTCTGTATAGAAGGTGTACAAAATTAGAACATTTAAATAATAATACGTTTTCAAGGCAAAATTATATACCTAGGTATTTGATAACAGTATCAGAACGATAAATAGCGTTCAAACTTGTATTCAAGGAATAAACCAATTGATTAATAATAATAGGTACCTATAATAATTAGCATAGGTGCATATATTATGTGTGATAATATAAATACATTTTTTACTTGGTATATTTAGGAATTTATGATTTTTTTTTATTATTACTCAATATTCTTAGTATTTCAGTTCTATCCATTGATTAACAATTGTCATACATAAATGATGAATGTATTTAATTTGCCATTTTTTTTTTTTTGTTACGCCATTTACACCTGGTACCAGTTATGATGACGGATTTTCCGGGTTCATTGCAGAAAGTCGTTATAACCAATTTCTATATTTATTGTTGTTGTGTACACAATATGTAACTATAGACTAGTTACACTGTATGTACAAGGTAACTGATAGATACTTATATAAGTTTTGGACAAGATATTAGTTACCATACTTATAGCTTTGTACCTGCGTACAACTTTGTAAGTGTATTGTTATTACATAAAACAATATAGGTATACGAAAGTTTGGAAATCTTTCTCAGGACGTGTGAATGTTAATAGTTATTAATTATATTATCATATTATTTTGAAAAATAAAAACATCGCATTTTCGATTTCCACGCCACAATTCAATTAATTTTATGAACGATATATTAAAAAGAACTTAATGATAAATGTACTACTCTTACTATTTTTAGTATATTTTTTATTCAAAGATAATTTTACTTGAGGTGCCTACCTAAGTATAATTGATCGTAAGCGCTCATGATATATTTGTTATTAGTTATATATTTTATTTTACTTATATTCATGAAAAGGTTTGGAAACCATTTTTATTTTTCATATTTTCATTAAGATTGCAGATTTGTTGTTATTTCTTATTTGACCTTATTTAGACAATCACAACGCACAGTCAATATATAATAATATATAAATAAGTAAAAGCATCCGTGAACGTACCTATATATAGTATTTTATTACTCAATGCATAGTAGCTCATTGTGCTTCAAATTTAACATGAAAATACGTTAACTCTAAATTCATAAATCAGACCGATTATTATAAATAGCTGATCTGTAACAAATTTTGTTATTAATTTTTTTCTATCCGTTAACAATAATACTATAGTTTCTAAAAAATATGTCTAGTTGTCAGATTTTTTTTTGTCATGATAACAATTGATTATAAAAACAATTATTAAATTACTATAAATAAATAGAGTGATCCGCAATTATAACGAAAAATCACAGCAAGAATAGTAAGATTAATTAAGTATATACCTATATATATATAGTATATTAATTCTACCTGCACTGAAGAATAATCATTGGCGTAACTAGACCGGATTAATTGACGGTCGAATAGGGCGCTGAAACAATACCAAAAAATTTTCACATTTAATTCTAGAAAGATGAAAAATAAAATATTAAAAGCAAAAATAATTACGGATTAACTATAGTGTCCTCGATTATCTGAGTTTTTTTTATACATTTTCACATATTGTAAATATATATATTGATTTTAAAAGATGTTTCTTGACCTTTGTTTAGATTTGATACCGGTAAAGATGGATACTTAGACTTGGGAGAGTTGAAACGGATGATGGAAAAGCTGGGTGTTCCACAAACTCATCTGGCGCTCAAAGCCATGATCAAGGAAGTTGATGAAGACGGTGACGATAAGATAAGTTTTCGAGAAGTACGTATATTATTATATTATAAATAATATATATATATATAAATTCCTATAGTACACGTCATATACACTTATAACTCATAAGTAACAACTTATAGTGTGTGCATTATTATCCATGTTAGCTTTTCAAATATTTTAAAGATGTATACAACTAAGAAATATGATTTATACATCTCAAATATAATAGCCATGATTGTATAAATGTATATTATGATATATAGCTCATAATAAATTTAATATACTTGTAAAGTATTTAACTTTTAATGATTTCATATATTGAAATTTTTAGAAAATATCACAATTATTTGTTATAATAAGTTAGAATGATATTTGATAAGGAACTTTAACTGATCCGTTTGAGGATATGTATGTATGAGCAGTGAGCACTAGAGCATGCCCAAAAGACGTTTCTAGCCGTAGACACGTCTACAGTAGAGCGATATCCGTAAATAACATAATACTATCGAACACACGACACGTTTTTATAATAATTTTATTATATAAAGATTAAAATATGCGCTTGAAAAATAAATACAAAGAATTTAATAAAACGCGAGAACGTTAATTTCTCTGTTCTATAATACACACAATATATGATTATTATTTACTATACCTCCATTCTTTTAACTTTTTTGTCTGTATAAACTTTCCCATATTGTATATTATATCTTATAAATATTATTCTATACGTAAACATTTTGCTTTCGGTTAATAATTTAAAACGAAGAATTAAGTAGTATTTTATTTGAAAGTAATAGTAAAATAAAAACACATAAAACATTCATAAATATTATCTGTTGCATAATATACTTTTATACGAATACCTAATTCCTATCTAAATGTTTAGGTAGGTATATATATGTGTTTGTTTCTTTTCTTTTTGTACTGTGTATATTTTGTGTATACACGTTGTAATTTTCTTCTCTATGACACGACAACAATAATGATCTATCGTAACAATCGTATATAGTAACTATACCTACCTATCTAAAAAATGCAATGTATATATATATTTAAGAGTTTATGAAATTTGGACGTTTTTTAAAACTTTCTCCATGGACGCAGTTTGTTCGAGTTCTGTTGGCATATAATTTATGTATTATATGACGTATTGCGCAGTATTTAAGTAAATATTATCAGATGAGGGTGGTAAAAAATAAAAAATATTGTGATTAAAGAATTTACTCTCTCTGCGCTTATTATCTAGTACCGACATGGTAACATATTATGTATATGAATGTAATATGACGTGTACCCGTACACTTAACGTATACCTTTTCATCAGAATTAATCCAATACAAAGTTAAAAATTAAAATCACCGACCATCGCTGTATGATTTGCTAATTTACCATTTAAAATAACTGTAATGATTGTAATCCTGCAAACACGTACCTAATCCCTTCATTCATTGACATTATTTAGGGATCCATGTTAAAAATATTTGTGTAAATATAATTCTAAACATTTTTGAAAATAAAGAAATGTAATATGCTTGTGGACGTGTGGTTGAATATTTTAGAAAAAAAAAAATATTGTATATTTATAATTATGCATCTTTAAGCCGATTTAGTGTAGACGATTTCATAACCCAGAATACGTATATATTTTATATATATTGTGAGTGTTAAGCGTTTTGTATAATTTATTACCGTGTTATAAATATATATGAATAATTACAATAATCATAGATCATATTATAACAATCACATTATCTATATAATGTAGGTACAATTCAAATTAAAGGTGATACAGTTGCAGAATTTATTTTATTTTCACCAAAGTTCCGCGTTAGAAGAGCTATTCCGATTTCCGACAATTTATGTTATAATATATTACATATCTTAACCTACTTATTGCGCATGGTGTTGTATAAATACTATAAATAAAAACATATTATATCGATTATTATGTCATAATTTTTTCGCGTTTGTTTGTGTACAGTTTTTGCTGATCTACCGCAAAGCGTACGACGGTTCGTTGCCCCTGGACTGCGGCCTCAACGAGCTGGCCCGACTGACGGAAATCAACGTTGACGAAGTCGGCGTGATCGGCGCCAAAGAGTTTTTCGAGGCCAAGGTATAAAACGTCCAAACAGTTTTGTGTACACAATAAACTATATACGTTTGATTATAATTATTATTATTGTTCGTTGCCGTTGTGTTAAAATGCGTTCCGGTTGTTTTCGCAGATCGAGTATCAAGGCATAGCGAACCGGTTCGAGTACGAACTACGGCAGGAGATGGAAGAGAAGAAACGAACAGAGGACGAGATGTCCAAACGGAAAATCGCGTTTAAGGAGAAAACTGCCATTTTTCAATAACTCCTTCGGGAATATACCATTTCTCCCCCCCCTCCCGATCGATTTTCCTATTTAACTACCCTCGCGGGGACGATTGTGTTAATACCTAACCTATATATTATTATTATTATTATGTAATATATATTTTTGATGTAAAGGATTAATTTTTTATACTTAATCATCATTATTTATTATTTGAAAACTCACTACACCTATGCCTATATTATAATTTATGTATTAAGTACAATGGATTATTCTCCGAAATTGTTTAGGAAAATTGTTTTTTTTTTTTTATTATTATTATTATAATTTCTGTCGTAATATTATTGTATAATTTTGTTTTGTAAATGTTTATTTATACGATTTACGCCTATAACTGAATTTTAAATAAATTGTAAAATATGTAAGTATAACCTACAATAATCGCGTTATTTTTAAAGCTGACGATATATTATGCATATACTATATACTAAATCTACATAACTATAATAATATGTGTTTTAAACAGCATTAATTGGTTTTACATGTGATTATGCTATAAAATTACGTAAACAAACAATTAACAGTTACCTATAGTAATATACCGGTATAACTTCCAAGTACCGTATGCATAACTATATAAATTCATTAATCTGTGTGATAATATGTAACAGCGTATTGCTATATTATAGTTTACAGGTATTACTAAAGAATTCTACATGAAAAAAATTCGATGATATCGCAATAACTAGGTGTATAAACAATTTAATCAGAAAAAAATATAGAAATAAAAAAGAATGGATAAATAGCTTTTTTGGAAGATTATGTGTGAAAATGTATCATATTATATACGTAATATAGGAACGGGATATTCGGCTTTGACTACTTTGGCGTGAGATATTTGTTCATAAAAGATAAGACTTTATATAATATATGGTTTACAATACAATCTGATGAATTAGCAATATTTTATGGGGTATGGAGGGGGTCGAATGATTTTCGACCTATTTGTCTAAAACATAATATCATAACAATTTGTTTTTTGGAATTTGGGTGAGGGGCGCACAGCAACAATTTTCAGCTCTATACTTATTTTAGATTTTGAGCGGAATGAAAAATTGATAACCAATTTTTAAATGAACATTTATGGTTTATGAATATATATTATTTATGATATTTTTTGTATCTGTGTTCACGAATGATACCTAATGGAAAACAATTGTTAGTTCTTTGAAATAATTTAGGTTTCTGATAAGGTGAATAGGATCTAGTTGGTACTTTTGAGAGGTAAATATTTTCAACATTTTTAAAATAATCAAAAATAAAACAATAAAACAATTTATAAAAATGTTCAATTTTTATAGCTAAGGCTAAAAAAATTAATAAAAGGTTTCGCCATTATAGTAGTAATTACTAAATTTCATAAGAATTTGAAATATATACAAACATTTTTTTTTAGTGATATTTTAAGTTACAATCTTGACAAAATTAGATGTTTAAACGAAGAATAATAATTTTATAGTTATTTTGTTGTAATACAAAAATATTATTTTCAAAGATTGAAAATTGTACTTATATTATTAAATTGTTTAAAGAAATTTTTAATACGCGTTTAGGTTAATTTAAAGGTATTGCTTGCTTGGGTTCATTCTGTTCCTAGCTACATCGTTCTACGGTAAGTCAGGATTATCTTAAGGTTAATAACAATAATACGTGATATAAATTATTTATTATAATAATAATTGATGATAATTAATGCTATGTTTTTGAAAAAATTGAATCATTCCACGGCTTTTCTAACAGTAAAATAAATTACTCTAATGTAATAGGTTATATGAATATATTTATTATTTTTGACTGACGGACATTATTCGCTCAGAACGGTTTTTCATCATATGCAATATAGTTTATCATTGAATTTAAATTCAAACGCGTCCATTGTGGTGACTTCAATGACGAGGTTCACTCGACACCTAAAGTACATCAGTTAGTAAAACGGTTACCTACACTTTTCCACTTAACCTAACCTTACTCCGACAATTCTGTGATTTTTTGAGGTTTTTACATAGAATTTGGTAGGTGTTTATAATATTGCAATTGCAATCGTGCAGTGAGTTTTTCTGTATCTATTATTACCTATGAAACATAACAATCGTAAATTTCTATCGCCGAGTCAGTGTAAAAGAACAAGTGTATAGTTACATGATTTTTAATTAATTTTTCATTTCGGTGTTTGCCAATGAAGTCCAACGATATCTTGTTTACAACTAAAATTTTATCGCGAACAACATATTTTAATTGAATATAGATTCATGTACTTATTCGATGGGTTAAGTTTTAACGGAATTCTCAGGTTTTGACGTTATCATTATAAAACTGAATACAAATCACTCGAACATACTTCTATAAACGATTTTTTTACTATAAAATGTATATGAATAAGCTTACACGTGGTGCTTAAGATAATAAAATTGAGGCGAATAGCTTGTCACATGAAAAAACGAGTAGTGAAAACGATGGAACCTATACTTCAAATAATCAAATGTAAATATGTAATCAATGAATGTGTGATAGAATTATCTCAAACAATCATTATATGAATTTACAATTATTGTAGTTATTGAAAATAAAATAAAAAAAACAAATTATTTTTATAAAAAAAAATATTTTAAAATCTGAAAAATAATAGCTGAATAAGTTGTGTTTTAATTACAAGAAAATGTACGTGTTTTGAACAGTAAAATAATAACTAATATGTATTATAACGTGTAATAATGTGTATTGTATCATATTAAGGATAAATTAATACACAATAATAAATATTAATTTTTTGAAGTAAAGATAATTTAACAAAGATTTATTTTATTTCATCTAATAATTGAAGATATCTAATCTTCTATTTTTAATTTTTAAAAATTAAAAAATGACTGTCTGTTTTTTATTTTAATATTACGCGTTTGGTATGTTTTATAAGGTTATGTGACTATTTTCCTAAAGCTAATATTTCATCATAGCTACGACAAAACAATATGTAGTCAAGTAGTCAAGTATAAAACATTATTTGATTAGAATGCATGTTGATTAAAATAAATGCTCCAAATTTTTGTTAATGAATAACAAACCTTAATGTGTTTTAAACGTATTGTTGCTAAGAGACCGTGAATTGTATGTTTAAAAGATTAGTAATACTTACGTTATAAAATTACTGTTATTTGTTTCATTTTAGTGTACAAACCATTAAAATAAACTTTATTTACATTTACTGTTGACTGTCTCACAATAACCAAATCACACATATATGTACTGCAAGAACTGTCGTACTTTGTAAAAACCTGTGAGGTACATACCATTGCCAAGCGACATCGCGGGTTCATAGGGTATAACAAAGTAATGATTTTCTATGATTTTTTTAAAAATTATAATCTATACATTGATTTGAAACAATATTGTCACGTGAAATGGCTTAATGCATTATTGTCAGAAGTAAAAATTGTTTTATTATGTTGATTATCCACTACAACCACCTGAGAACTTCAACACGGATTTGAACGGCGTCGCGTTTAGTTAATACTATTACGTAAAAAGATATCTATAAGCCGATAATCATATGTATCTGTCATTTCTCAAAAATTATTATTTAGAAAAAAAAAGATTAATTTAAATTTCATATACACACATGGATGTTTGGCTGCTTCCATTATAATACGACGCCGTTTTTTCATATTATTATTATGTTCGCGAAGAATTAATGTTAGGTATACATTTGCTTTATTTTTATGGAATTACCTTTATGACAATTCATTACATTATGACTAAGTAATTTACAATTATATACTGACTACTGTACGTACGTAGTGCATTTCAATGATTTTGGATACAAAACAATTTATTTGTTTATGAGTTATAACCAGGACTCCGAGTTTGTAATAAACCTTACTTTTTAAGGGAGAAAGATAATTCTTTTATATAAATACATTTTGAATCGTTCTCATTTAAATGAAGTAAATTTTACTATGCTCTTTTACCATTTGAACTTTTATTTTTCACATAATTTTCATGAACATTTATTGTTAAATAGTAAATACATACCTATGTATACGCATAGGTATATTATATTTTGACTATATATTATTATTGCCAGAAGGCAGAATTTTAAAACCAGTGAAAATACAAGATTACTGATAAAATAACAAGGTATCATTATTGTAATTGTTGATCACAAATGTCGATCAGTATTAGTACAATATTTCTTAAATTTAACAGTATAATTAAAATGATTTATTAGTTTATATGAAATAAACACCAATTATTTCAGTTAATGTGGAAAGGTAATTTTCTAAGACGTATAAAAATATATTAGCACCCAATATGATGAGTTTTAGCGAAAATACTTGACCAAATATATTATGGTCGTAAATTCGATTTTTAATGCATAATTTAGTGTGCAATTTAAATTAGTTTTTTTTTTGGAATTAAATCCGGCTTTAATTCTCCGGCTTCTAGTAATGCTTTTCTTAAGGATTTATTTTGCTACCAAATCTGAGCCCTAGTTATTATAACTAATTTATATCCCTATAAATAAACATAACTTGATAAAACTGGTATATTTATATAATAAGTCTTGGGAAAGGCTTTTTAAAGTTATAGGGGATTCTATAGTCTTGTTAAATAATAGCCAAATGTTGGTAAAAATAAAATGGTAATATCGCTGAAATTATTAAAAAAAAAAACTAATAATTGTATTCAAATATTATTTTTTTTTCATTTTGAATTTATTAATATTGTTATAAAGAAATATAGTTTCGTTGGTTTTTTAAGTTAGAAACGCATTAAGTGTTATTCATTTTTTTAAGATTTTAAAATTAATGAATATTATATTAAAAATATTAACTCTTCAAGCACGAGTTGTCCACTATAACGACTGTTGTCAGTGCGGTTATTATATCAAATAATACAGAAAACATTTTAGAAATAAAATTGTTCTTTGAATACTTTGAGAATATTTCACTACTAGCCTTACTGGTTCAGTTTTTTAAAGGATGTTAATTCATATTGCACCTGATTGCTATAAATTTGTAAACTTGTAATAGTTGTAATGTACAATACTTATGATTTTTCATAAAACATATTAAATAATAATCAAACCTAACCTAATAATATGTATCTGTCAGTAATATGCAGTCATTCTCGAGCACAAAAATATTTCAGTTACGTCGCCAATTTTTATGTAATAAATATAATTTATTGTTTTTGTTATATATTATATGTAACTTGTACGCAGAACCAATCATCATGTCGGACTTTGTCAAACATAGTAAATTATTCAATATGTATGCGAGTATGTTGAAAAATCAGAATACTCAGAACAACGCGGAATATCGGATTTTTGTAAAAAGTGTTCAAGATATCGCAAGATTTATGGAAGGTGAGTGTAAATTTAACTGAATATCGATGTTTTTTACCTACGATTATTGATTTTTTTTCCAAACCAAAATACTTTGGATTTTTTAACGGTTTATAAGACTTAATTAAAAAATCTGTAGAAGAAGTTGCTGCAGGGGATATAGTGAATAAGTCGCACTCTATAATATACATATATGAAGGGAACAACCAAAGGGAGATTCGTAGAGGGAGAACAGCTTTACCAACTTTACAAATTTAAATTTTCAGCTGACGCACTTTAAATTTGTTGGAAATGAAATTTATAAATTCAGCATTTCTAAATTTAGTTGGTCATTTTTAAGACTTTAACTCCGGATTCTCTATGAATATATTTTTAAAACCCACCCTGTAAATAAGTATATTTGTTATAAAATGTATAAATCGCAAATGTGCACTGAGTAAATCGATTAATTCATAATTGTGTAGCCGATATTGTTTGTTAAATAATATATAGGTAGTACTCGGTATAATATTATGCATTTATATGAATTATTTTATTGTAATAATTTTACTTATTAAAGTTGTCAATACACAAACTCTTTTATTTAAGTTGACTATAAATCATCATCATTTTAAACATTTTATAAATTTATTTGTATATTATACACTTTTTTTTTGTAAGTACAGATACGACCGATAGTATCGTCAAAGATATCGAATTCGAATCGCCAATCGATTTTTTCGAAGACATGGTAATCGAGTCCAACGATTATAATGTATTGACAAAAACCAAAGAATTGGTTTTGAAATGTGAAGAAATGATCCGAGGCTGGATGTTTACTTTCCGGAAGGTGAGTGAATAATATTATTATGAACAAAGTTAGAAATTAGAATGATATAATTATAAAATTATACATAATGTTATGATATTACCCAATATCGTTGCAAATTAATAATTTACAATTCGTGAATAATAATTTTTGGAAGTCTTGTGTTTGCAATTTTTTTTTTTTTATATAAGTATTATTGTTTTCTATACATAGTAAAATTATTAAAATTGTTGAATCTATGTCTCCATTCGAGCTCTTTATAGCCTTATAGATATAATAATTTTACGATTTTTTTTCAAAAATGTTTTTCTATAATTGTTTATTAAACATAATTACGCTGAGTCAAACTGTTTACAAATTTAATACAAGATCTCACACAAGTTGTTTTTGTGTCAGTATAAAAATTATAAAAATATATTACCATAACTTTTTATATGCATTTGAAGTTTAAATTTTTAAAAAATTCTTTAAAATCACGAAAATTTACAAACAATAACAATTTTTTTGTAAAATATATATGAAATCTCAATTTTTTAGCTAAGGTAAAAAATTTAGTACAATGTTCCTAATAAGTAGTTTGTACTGGAAATTAAAAATTCTAAAAAATATACAAACACAATTATTTTTTTTACATGAGTTTTTAGAGTTAAATTTTCAGAAAAAATTAAATCAACCTAACGTAATACTAAAATTAAAAAAAAATAGTTAATAGGTACATATTATATATATAGGTATATATAATACTCTAATGGGTGTATTGAATTCAAATTCAAACCTGTATCACTGAATGCGAAAAATTCTTCTAAACAAAGACTGTCAGTCAACCAATACCACGATTATTATTATTTTATATATAATGTCTTTGTTTAGAAGAATTTTTCGCATTCAGTGATACAGGTTTGAATTTGAATTCAATACACCTATTACAGTGTCTCATTTGACATCAAGCGATACCCACTTGCCTATCTTTTTTCATTCTGCTTTTAATGAAGTTAAAAATATTATTTGGGACCGGGTATAGGGGAAATTGGTCAAGCACCCAGTTCGTAAATGTTCTTATTTGCTCCGTTATTAAATCTACCACTAACTATAGGATTTGGTCTAATTATGCTGTGTACAATAGTTATTATAAAATGCATACTACTTAATACCAACGTCGTGTGCTTTAATAAATACAATATTATGTAATGTTTTGCTCATAGATGATTCAGCAATACAAATTGGAAAAAAAACAGCCAGCTTTGTTCGGACCTCACAAAGAAATAGAGTTCTGGAGAAAAATGTGTATTAAGTTTGATCGAGTGTGTGTTTTGTTCAAGAGCAAATTCGTGATGTTTGCCGAAACGGCCATGGAGCGAACTAATTCTAGCTTGTTAAAAGTAAATACGATAACACATATTATGTACTCGTATTGTAGATTACATATATAGGTATAGTCTTAAATTTAAGAGAATGTTGAAAGGGGTTGATATATAATTTCCCCTCTCTATATTATTGGTTTTAAACAAATAAATACATTTTTATATTTAAGTATATTTAATTATAAATTGTTATTTAGAGAATAAAGTTCAGTCATTTTTTCTATATGTTTAAGTGAAATACTTAAAATTTGATGAACAATAATACCGCTTCCCTCGAAACTTTACTACGAGTTACATTAGTTATTAATTATCAATCATAATATTACAAACTTTAATAACGATT
Source organism: Aphis gossypii (assembly GCF_020184175.1). Taxonomy (NCBI): domain Eukaryota; kingdom Metazoa; phylum Arthropoda; class Insecta; order Hemiptera; family Aphididae; genus Aphis; species Aphis gossypii. Next base: position 56,276,616 of record NC_065531.1, on the reverse strand, counting down.
TATAATTTCTAACACGAATACTATTATGATGTAGTCGTGGATTATCGTGAAACAAAGAACAATGCATTTTTACCAACAAATTAGCGAAACTGTGAATTTCCTGAACTCGTTCGAGAAAATGTTCGAAGATCTGTACCAACCCGATATAAGTCGTCTGAGATGTGCAGTTGAAAATATTTTCGACGCTATGCCAATAGCACAATTTTTTTCCAAGTACGCGTTTGACAAACGATCCACGACTAAGGTGCTATTGACGTGTTTGAATCAGATGGTGATAAGCTGTGTTCAGTATCTGACAGATGACTTCACTGTATCCTTTTGGAGCCAATCCAAATCCATATTGCTCAAGAAACTTGAACTATGCATAGAACTCAAAGATCACGTGTTCTATTGCCACAACAAATCGGTCAACAAAATAAACATCGAAGACCGGGAGCCGTTTCGGGTATTATTCATCACGTCTTTTGGAAATTTCGTCGAGTTTATCAACCGGCTTGACAAAGTAAGCATACTCATGATTAATACGTAGTAACAAGACCTAGTATATCAATTGAGTATTTTTATATTAAGCAAGGCATGTTTGTTTGTAATTCTCTAATATCAATAATTTTTTTTAATTATCAAGCATTGAATTTATTAGCGAATATTTTCCATTTTTTTAACTACAAATACTACATTAAAGTTATATAAAAATATGTCTTCATTTTTTTTTTCATTGGCATATTTTACATAGTATCCACTGGTTTGTAGATTATTTTGTTTTTCAGTTACACGTGTGAAAATCGGGAAACGTAAAAAATATGTCAGCTTAAAAAACCCCAATTTTCTAACTATTTCTAAAACTAATTAAAATCTAGGGTTATTTCTTTTTTTGAATAAAAAATATTTGAGATTTGTATTTGATACCTACTCTATTGTATCATCATTTTTTTGCAGATGAAAAATATAATAGAAACATATCAATCATATAAAGGTTTGAAAAAGTCATCGATCCCAATGGTTCGAAAACTTTATGCTGAACTAAAAGAAATGTTCCAAACGTTTACAAAAAAAAGAGAAGACCTATTAAAATTAATCGAAGATCGAAAATTTAAAACAGACAGTGACCAATTTGATTCGGATGTAAAGGATTTGAAAATTCGTTTAAAAAATCATATAAAAATTGTGATAGAAGAAACTCCAGACTTTGTAAACAAGGTTGAATTGTTAAAAAAGTGTGAAACATTAAAAATGGATGATTTGGATCTCGAAACAGTGTACATTAGTACATTAAAAAATATAAACATTTGTAAATGACGCTTCATAATAACAATTACTCTCGAGAGGTTCGTCAATAAATACTGATGATATAAAATTTTTATTTTAGACTACAGGGATTTGTACGCTGGGGTCAGAGATGACTTGCCATTTACATATCATTTGCCTATGATTTCTTGTCAAATCATGTGGATAGCGATGATAAATGAAAAAATCAAAACGCCGATGAAATTTTTTTTGGTACTAAAAAAACTAAGATACTTATTGTGTTCTAAAACTAAATATTATATCGTATCGTGCATTTATACATTTACAACTCGTTGTTTTACAGAGTAAGAGCCATAATTTGTGGGGAGAAAATATTAATACGTACAATGCTTTGTGCATCGCCCTTAAAAACCATGAATTAGCTCTGCACACAGAATGGAGCGATCAGATTGCGGAAAAAGTAAGTAAGAGTAAGATTTCAAATTGTGATTCAGTGTATTTTATGTACAATATTACTATAATGTATGAAATATTTAAAAATATAAAAATATAAATATATGATAACTGATTTTGGTTCTAAAATCAAAAAGGACAACAGCTCAAGGACTGGCCCGTTATTAATCAGAGATCAAACAACGAGAAAATATAGCGTTAACTTCTCGAAGTTCATCACTGAAAAAGTCGATATTGCTCAACTTATGATTTACCACAGACTCCCCATACCACGGAGACTACAATTGAAGGTGCAGCGTAAAGACATGATGTACGGAAGATACATATATGCCGAAGATATCGTAATACGATACAATCAATTGAGGTATAAAGCTATCTTAGTAATAAATATTAGTAAAATAATGAATGTGATTTAAGCTGTTCACGTTTACAGACAAATGGTACCAGATGTATTCTATAATTTAATCAATTTCGAACTGATGAAAATGGATAAGCTGTTGATACCATTGCTTAATACGATAAAATGGTCTTCATCTGGGGCTATGAATACAATGCACGGAGTTATGTACAATTTTAATTACAGCGAGGCGTTTATAAAAATGGTATACCTAGACTCACCATAATATAATATAAACATTTATTTATATAATGTATATTTACTGATTTAGCTTTCCGATTTGAATTATATTTTACGAACTGAGATCGATAATATGGGCCAATATCTATTGATTAAGTTGCCAGATGAAGCAGTATGGCCGCATGAATTTAAAGAATTGAATAAAATTTATTTGGAGGATACCATAAAAAACATTTCAGACAAATCGATTTTCATAGAAGATGTGTTTAATTATGCCATTAAGTTGATTCTCTATAGAGTAAACGATAAATACTCTTTCAAAGACGAAGATATGATGTATAACTTTTTCAACGTTAATAGAGCATTGGAGGATATTAAAGACACGGATGGAGAAGCAAAACGTAACGGTATGGATCATATTTTTTTACGCAGCTTGTGGTGCTTGCTTGTAATTACTAATTGCACACAACAAATATATTTTTATACATAGATGAAAAATTTCCTGCTGCCGAACATCCAACTAGTAAACAAGTTGATGACTGGTGCATGAGTGTTTTTAGGTTCTATAATTTTTTTTACACTAAGTCACTGGTAAACACGATGCGAAGTACCTTTGAGTATTTGATAGACGGGTTGTCTTATTATCAGTAAGTATACGATTTATTTTATCCAGTCAATTTTTCACCAATAATAATATTAATAAAGACGTACGTTAAATTCGGAACGAGCACCAATTTTGAAAATCAAATTAACTTTGATTGATTCTGAAATTGGAATTGAACCAACTTGGAGAATGATTAGCTCAGCATTGAAGCATGTAACTTCAAACGCATTAAATGTTACAACAACATTAACACGTTGGGGTTTTAATCACATAAAGGTAAATTAAATTGTATAATATTATAGGTACCTACATTTTGTAGTATTTATAATTTATTTAATTGCGCATAGTGATGCAGAAATGCAATTGCGATTCGAGTTCACATTTTGGTGTTCGTTGATCAATAAATTGATAAAATTATAACTAATCCATTATATCTATTCGTTTATTTTCAAGGTATAATTTAAGATTAAATTCTACTAAAAGAATATATTATTAACAATATGTCCATTATTTCAAATATTATTTATTCTCACACTTATTACTTATTACTGTTATTGGTATCAACTCGTATAATCTGTACCTAGTGAATCTTTCTTTCTTTATCTAGCACTCTTTCTTTCTTTTTCTTCATCTGTTTGTAGTCATTTGGAGCTTAGACCACGATGTCAAACACATTCCATACTATTTATTTTCATCTTATGCAATAATTCTTATACTTAAGTATTGGGATTTTAAATTTACAGATGAACGATTATTTTTATAAGAAAAATATATCCAAAAACAAAGATGTGCTTGCTGCAGCCAAAGAAGTAGAAAATGCTACAAGGCCATTGAAAATAGAAATAGAAAAAGTCATATCCGTAACTACTTGTTCACCAACGATAACGAATAACGATATACATATGTTTTAACGTGGCATTTTATTTTCAGGAATATTCTAATAAATATCAAGAAATTTGGGTAGAACATCATCATAAAATAGAAAATATAAATTGGTTGTTAGAAAAACAAAGCGAATTGGACTCAATTCGTTATGTATTCGACCATATGAAACAAACAATTGATACTATTTACGACGAACCTTCGAGTGTAGAGATAGGTCCTTTGGAAATTCAATTAGGTGATTATTGCAATTAACACTTAATTTCTGTTGAAATGTTATATATTATTTAAATATACTTCACTAAAACCATATTGTTGTTAGACGAATTCAAAGAGTCTCTTCGCGAAGAAATCATATCATGGCAAATCTTATTTGCCAATGGCGTGTTGGAGTCTTCTAAACTCAAATACTTGTGTAAATACATAGCGGAGAAATACAATATAATTGCATCGCCCATCAATGATTTGGTTGATGCAAGAAAGATAATATTTTGTTTGGAAGAATTGGAAGTCAATTTGACCGATTTGGACAATGACATAGAAAAGACCGTTGATGTATATGATTTGTTAAGTGAATACAAAGTTCCAATTAAGCCTGATGACGAGAGACAGTTGAATTTACTCACCGAAACATATAAAAAACTCAAACTGGAGGTGACAACCTCCATGATATATTATTGAATATAAAGAGCTTATAATTATTAATAATAATATTAAAATATGGATATTGTTTTACAGATGTGCAACGCAACACAAAGATTGTTGGATAAATATAAACCTTTGAGCACGGAATTGCAAGAAGGGATATTAAATCTTAAAACAGACATATTTGTTTTTGACAAACAGTTCGTTGAAAGAGGTCCTATGGTTGAAGGTCTAATGCCTTCTGAAGCCGCTGAGAGGTTAGGATCTAATGCTGTTATTTTAGTTTTTTAAATTTGCACTCGTTTGATTTGTGCTTAGGGTTTTACTATTTCAAGACCGTTTCGAAGAATTAGTTTCGTTGATGGAACGTTATCAAGACGGCGAGCGTTTATTTAAAATGCCAGTGACTTCTTATCCTACGTTGAGTGAAACTAAACGAGTTTTCAACTTACTAAAAAGACTTTATGATCTATATAGTTCAGTCAATCGATCAATTCAAACTTGGTCTAGTACACTATGGACCCGTGTGAAAATAGACGATATTATTGATAGTTTGGCAGAATACACCCAAAAGTGTCGTAAACTACCGAAAGGTCTAAAGGAATGGCCAACTTATGAAGAATTAAAAAACAACATTGACGATTGGTCTGACAAAATGATTTTAGTAGAAATGATGTTTAAGAATTCGTTAAAGCCAAGGCATTGGGAAATGATAGAAAAAGCGACTGGTACATTATTCCCAGTAAACGACCGCGATTTTGCACTCAAGGATATTATGTCTGCTCCTCTATTAAAAAGTAAAGACGAGCTGGAAGACATATGCCAGACAGCTATCAAAGAGATTGACATAGAAGCGAAATTGCGACAGATAATACTTGATTGGTCAACTATAAAAATAGAAATGGCTCAATTTAAAAACAGAGGATTTTTACTTGTAAAAGGACAAGAAATAGCGGAAGTCGTAGCCATACTAGAGGACTCGCAAATGGTTATGAGTTCATTAGCGTCCAACAGGTAACACATTTTACGAAATAGTTCAAAAAAGTATATACTCTGTGTAGGATGAGTTATGACGTACATAGTTATGATGTTTTAGATTTTGAACGGAAAATGAATGTATTGATTTTGCAATAATATGTTTTTTCTGTTTTTTTATTATCTTTTCGGCAGTATTGAGTACTTCCTTTAAGGAAAAACAAAGAATTTTTACGCAAAACCAGTTTTCGAAAAATTAATTTCTTTTTTTTCTCATAACTTAAAAATTAGTTCAAATTTTCACTAAGTTTTTTTATTATTATTTTCTATAAACATTGATAAAAAATCAATAAAAGATCTAAATAATATAGAATATAAATTTTTTTTTTGTTTAAAACAAAAGTGTGTTCCTATATAAAACAAGAAACAAGTTTAAAAAAGTTTATTTACCTACATAATGAAATATTATTGATAGTAAATAAAAATTATGATACTCTATTATAAAATATTTATAGGTATAATATCGCGTTCAAGTCAGAAATAATGGATTGGGTTAAGAAATTCGCCGTAACAGGTCTAGTTTTGGAAAATTGGATTCTTGTACAAAATCTTTGGATGTATTTAGAAGCCGTGTTTATGGGAGGCGACATATCTAAACAATTGCCACAAGAAACAAAACGTTTCACTGTAAACATTGTTTTATCCTAATTTTTATTAACAGTATATTTACATGATTTACGTTTAGGCTATTGATAAATTGTGGGTAACTTTGATGACCAAAGCACGATTTCTTGAGAACGCTATTGAGATATGCACCGGGGATGGGTCAATGGAAATTTTATTGCCGTATATGCTTGAACAATTGGAATTGTGTCAAAAGTCATTAGCAGGGTATCACAAAATATCATTAAAATCAAATTTATACTTATTTAATTATTTGCGAGTCATCTCGCAAGAATTTAAAGCAGTGTTGCAATTCACGTGATTCTTGCACGGCTATTTCGTTTTTTAGACGAGAGTTAAGTTAATATTAAATACGTACTAAATAATTATTAATTAATTAGGTATTTGGATCAAAAAAGAAATATATTTTCAAGGTTTTATTTTATTTCGGACCCAGTATTATTGGAAATTCTAGGTCAAGCTTCGAACTCACATAACATTGGACCTCATTTGCTTAGTCTTTTTGATAATACAGCTAAACTAATATACAGCGAGAGCGAGTATGATAAAGTGCTGCAGATTGTATCTAAAGAAGGTGAAAAAATTTTATTAGAACACCCGGTATTGTGCTCTGGAGGAGTGGAAAATTGGTTAAATGTTTTGCTTAATGAATCAAAATTTTCCGTGAATCAAATTATAGCGAACGTGGATAATTATATTATGACCGACCCGAATTTCTCAATCATAACAATGATTGAGAAATTTCCTGCTCAGGTGCGATTATCAGTTTAAATGTCATAGATTTTAGTTATCTTTTATTTATCTGACAGTTCATTTTCAGATTGGTCTCATCGGTTTACAATTACTGTGGACAATTCGTACAGAATATGCTCTTAAAAACTCAGTCACCATGAAAAAAATTATGAAAGACACTAATCAAGAATTTATTAAACTCCTCAATATACTTATTGATGCCACTACTAAGAATTTGACCAAAAATGAAAGATTAAACTACGAGACTTTAATTACGATTCACGTTCATCAAAGGTTTCAAAAATATAAATGAGCATTTATATACGTCAGAAAAAATTTTAAAATTTAAATATATACATACATATTTTAGGGACATTTTCGAATCATTGTACCAGATGAAGATTACGAACTTACTCGATTTTGAATGGTTGAAACAAGAGCGGTTTTATTACACAGAAGAATTTGACCGATGCGAAGTTCGCATAACTGATGTGTTATTTGTATATCAAAATGAGTTCCTAGGCTGTTCTGATAGGCTTGTGATCACGCCACTCACCGATCGCTGTTACATTACCTTAGCCCAAGCAGTTGGTAAGAAATCGAAAATAATTTTGGTGACGTCGTATAAATCTATTATAGTTTTATCTAGTTATTACTCTGGGTATAAAAATAGAATTAATTGAGAAAAATTACAACGAACAACACAAAAACGAGAATACTTACGCTACACTAGTTATTGAAAAAGTTGATTTTATTTTTATGTTATAGTTCGTAAGGAAGCAACTTAAGAGTCATAGTGACTTAAAATTTTCATTAGATATATTCATAATATAATTTTCTAAGCATGCTATAAATATGAAAAATAAATCATTTTTATTATCTTAATGCATTGACCGAAACACACTTTAAACGCATACCATCCATATGTGAATTCTATTTAATATATAAAATGGGCGGAAATGCATAGGAATGAATATGGGAGGTGCACCGGCTGGACCAGCTGGAACAGGAAAAACAGAGACGACAAAAGACATGGGGAAATCACTTGGAAAATACGTGGTTGTTTTTAATTGTTCGGATCAAATGGACTACCGAGGTCTTGGTCGTATTTTCAAAGGATTGGTGCATTCGGGTACGTGGGGTTGCTTTGATGAGTTCAACCGGATCGAACTTCCAGTACTTTCGGTAGCCGCTCAGCAAGTATACATTGTTTTTATGGCACGAAAAAGCACCAAAGAAACATTCGTATTCAGGTATTTATTGAATCATAACTCCAATGTATTGGTATACGTAATAATGACTTGTAATGATATTATTTTTTAGCGATGGAGATACAGTTCCCATGAACCCAGAATTTGCTATATTTCTGACCATGAATCCTGGATATGCTGGACGTCAAGAACTACCAGAAAACTTAAAAGTCCTTTTTAGGAGTGTAGCCATGATGGTACCTGATCGATTGGTAATTAATTTAACAATATTAATCAATTTGGTTCATACATATTGTTACAAAAAACTTAATGATTATGATCATACATATGGCAAAACATTAACATTCAAAACTACACATATTTATAAATTATAATAAAAACAATATGATATAATTACTATTATTATTTTAACTTCAAAATAAATATGGTACCTAATCAAATATCATACTTTAAGAAAATAACTGTACAAATACGTGTCTTATATTTTTATCAATCTAATCTACCTATCTGATTATTGTGTATATAAAAAATATTTTAGTTCTCATGAATTTTTTTACAAAAAAAACTATAATAATCATCTATAAATACCTAATTAAAACAATCATTTTTAATGGAATTTAACCAAATATAAATTAATAACGGAGTGATGCGTGTCTGATTTTAGATAATAATACGAGTGAAATTAGCAGCTTGTGGTTTTAAAAATAACCAACCTCTATCAAAAAAATTTTTCATACTATACCAGTTATGCGAAGAACAATTGAGTAAACAGGTGCACTATGATTTTGGTCTGCGTAATATATTGGCTGTTTTGCGTACGCTTGGCACTCAGAGGAGGAGTAACCCAAACGAAGCCGAAGAAACGATACTCATGAGAGTGTTGAAGGGAATGAACGTTTCAAAATTAGTCGATCAAGATGAAACTATTTTTTTGTCTTTGATCGAAGATTTGTTTGTTGGCATGAAATCGACTTCGTCTTCGTATAAAGATTTGCAAACAGCTATAGTGAGCTCGTGCTTTGAGAAACAGTTAGTCAACCATCCCTCTTGGAATTTAAAAATTATTCAAGTATTAACATACCTATAATAGTTTATTTTACGAGTATATTATTTATTCTGTACGCTGGTTTGTATTTATTTCGTTTAAGGTATATGAAACGTCTTTGGTGCGTCACGGGCTGATGATATTGGGACCCACTGGTTCTGGTAAGACAACTGCTATTCATTGCCTCCTATCGGCCTTAACCAAAACTGGACTGACACATTTCGAGTATAGAATGAATCCAAAAGCAATTACGGCATCACAGATGTTTGGGAGATTAGACGTGGCCACAAATGATTGGACCGATGGTATATTTTCGACGCTCTGGAGGAGGACGTTAAAGGTACTTTTCGTTTTTTGAGACAGTTAGTTGCATCAGTTTCATATTATTAAACAGTTACCTCACCATCTTTTATTATGCCTGTACAATACTTCTATCACAGCTGAGTCCAGATGAATACTGCTGGATAGTATTAGATGGTCCTGTGGATGCAGTTTGGATAGAAAATTTAAACTCAGTCTTAGACGATAATAAGACACTTACTTTGGCAAATGGTGATCGAATCGTCATGGCCCCCAACGCCAAACTTTGCTTCGAACCGGACAACGTGGACAATGCTTCTCCGGCTACCATATCTAGGATGGGAATGACTTTTTTCTCTGCTACCGTGTTGTCATGGAGAGTGATATTTGGAGTAAGTATATAAGCTGTGTCTCTTATTAAATCGTATGACATAACTTCTGCTAATACAAATTTATATTTATAAGTAGGTATTACTGATAAAAAGTTAACTGTCTCGAATCATTTAATTGTTAAGTTGTCGTATAATATCAAAAATATAAGGGTGATATTTTTTAAAAGTCTCATATATAATATATATTTTATGGATATTATATTATATTGTCAGACACACCTTTATTGACCTTAAGTTTAACACCTTTATTTTAGTTGATCAAACCACAATTAACACTTTGATAAATTGAAATAAACAATTTTATTTTGTTAATTTGAAATGGAATACTTTCGTAAGCAGTTAAACATTAACAATTAACATAACTCTTTATCACTTCTTATAAATACAGTATAAAAGTATTTAAAATGCATTTATTTTTACTGTGAATAATATCTATCAATATATATTAACTTACTTAATTATATTTATAATTCTTAACTAATTGTATGAGTTTTATTCTATCATATTAAAAGTATTCAAAGCTTTGCCAATAAATTAAATTTTTTTCAATAAATAATTTAATTACATATATAATATGCGTAATACAATTATAGTTATATCTAGTATAGTAGTATTATATAGTATAAATCATTTTATTTCAGGGATGGGGAAAAACTAAATCAGAATATTTGTCTAATTGCTTTCAAGAAATTTTTGATGATTCTTACAGTGAATTATTAAAAATGCTTCAATCTAGGCTTACACCCAAAATGACTTTATTGGAACCTCACTACATTCATCAAACATGTGATATACTAGACGGACTATTAAGCATGTTCCCCGAAGATGTAGGTAAATATCACTGGGTATAGGATGTCATAATACATATAATTTTAAATAAATATTTTTATTGTAAAATACAATTTAATAGAATTATCAGTAAAAATATTATCACGGTTATATACATTTGCGATCATGTGGAGTATCGCTGCCGTGTTAGAGTCAGACAACAGATTATTACTGGAAGAGTTTATCTTAAAAGATCTGGCAGGGAAAGTTAAAGTCCCAAAGCTTAAAGTGCGTTAATTCAAAGAAAAGTGACTTATTTGTCTGTAAAAATAATTAAAACTGATCGATATTATGTTTTCAACAGGAAGGAGAATCAATTTATGACTATACTATTTCAAAAGAAGGCGAATGGATACACTGGGAAACGTTAATAGAACCATATACGTATCCCACTGATTATATACCGGTGTATGGTGATATACTGGTGCCGAATTTGGACAACGTGCGTACCATGTTTCTAATAACTTTGATCGCAAATCAAGAGAAAAACGTTCTATTAATTGGTGAACAAGGTACTGCAAAGACGGTAATGATCAAAAGTTACATGCAAGAATTTGATCCCGAAGTGAGAGTGAGCAAAATGCTTAACTTTTCTTCAGCTACCACTCCGAACATGTTTCAAGTGAGAACAAACAAGCACTTTATATGATAGTAGTGTTAAGTATCAAAAAATAACACTGTTAATCTCTTCGATTAGAGTACTGTCGAAGGGTATATGGAGAAAAGATTTGGCACTACGTATGGTCCTCCAGGTAATCGTAAAATGACAATATTCATCGATGATATTAACATGCCAATCATTAACGACTGGGGAGATCAAGTAATTATAACAATTTTAATTTACCATTTATCATACATTTAGATCTTCAATTTAGCCTGTGGTACCTGTGTATTTATTTTATATCCAAAAAATAATGGAAATATGGAAAATGGAATACATTTAGTATGATTTACTTTAGTTTTGACTTCTACAAATATTGCTATATTTTCTCGTTACAAATTCGATTTTAAATGATAATTATATACGGTTATACATTATATAGGTATGGACGCGACTCAGACCTTCTTCAACAGTCTCTTATAGCAATACCAAACCCCACTGAAACTCGAGGTAAAATGACACAACTGCGTTGATCGAATTTTACTCCGGGGGGGGGGAGGTCATCACTCTTGCACGGTCCATCTTACATCGTTGATCAAGAGTCTATTTTTCGTACTTTCATGGTAACATTAATTTCGTAAGCTACTAGCCACGATGGCCACTGGCTCTTCTTTAAATACACTTTTCCTTTAAACCTGTACAATATTGTAACTTAATGTGATATTTCAATGTTTTAAAATATTTTATTAGCTAATTTTTTTTTTATTATTAAAAACTAACTGTAGTAGCCAGTCGGAATGCACTAAAAACCTAGGTCTGTATAAAATATACTATATCCGCGGTATTATGATAACCGCGCAGTGCGTGTTAAGAGGTATAAATTAAAAACCCATGGTTATCGGATTATAAGCATTAAAAATATTAATAAACTCTGTAACATATCTCATATATAACCTAACAAATTTTGTCATTAAAAATATACGATTTAAGTTTTCTATTAGTTGTTTTTTCGTTAATTTCAGAATTTAAATATTAGTTCTGTGTTAAACGAATTCGTATAAGTGATCAAGGTGTCAGATTAAAACGCGTTAACATGATATTATATTGGTCATAATAATCTTATACAAGGTTCTTTATATGATTTTTTTAATTTATACCCGGCCAGGTGACGAACGAGATAACACGCCAGCTTCTTCAGAACAAGGGATTCTACTCACTAACCAAGCCTGGTGACTTCGTCCACATTGTGGGCGTCAATATGCTAGGAGCCATGATACACCCGGGTGGTGGACGAAATGACGTTCCACCCCGACTTAAGCGACAGTTCTGTATATTCAACTGCACGCTACCATCGGACACATCCATGGACAAGATATTTGGAGCACTAGGATGTGGGTACTTCTGCGTGGAGAGGTTCAACGACCAGGTTGTGCGATTCTTACCCGGCCTAGTGGCGCTCACCCGAATCGTGTGGCAGAAGACCAAGCAAAAGCTACTACCAACTCCAGCCAACTTCCACTATGTGTTTAACCTACGCGACTTGTCCCGCATCTGGGAAGGTATGTTACAAGTATGCTCTGCAGAATGTCCGGATGTCCGGATGTTGTTGCGGTTGTGGTGTCATGAACTACAACGCGTCGTCTATGACAAGTTGACCAGCTCACAAGACAAAGACTGGTTTTTAGAGACGATTCGGTCTTCAGCTGAGAAGTTTCTCGGACGCGAGAGCTACAGAATGATGCCACCTAATATGAAAACGATCGTCTTTGTCGACTTTATGCGGGACATGGTCGATCCGACTGGCGACGAGCCAGACGACTTCGAACCCGAGACTCCGAATATTTATGAGAGCATCGAAGAGTACGTACAAAATACTAACACATTTTTTTTGTTCATAGATATTTTAGAATAAATTATATTAATATAATATGCTAATAAATCATATTTAATTGGCTTTAAATATTACTTGTATTTCACATTTTATAGCTTTGAAGTGTTAAAAGATAGAATGCTGATGTTTATGGGTCAAATGAAAGAAGCGACTCGTGGTACTGTAGTAGATTTAGTCTTTTTCAGAGACTGTATGATACATCTGATTATCATAGCTCGTATACTAAGGATACCTCGTGGAAACGGTCTACTTGTAGGCGTCGGAGGTTCAGGTCGGAGATCGGTGACCACTTTGGCGTCATTTATTGCTAAATACAAACAACATTCAATCTTTTTAACAAGGTAATTATTGAACACTCAATAATTATTGTAGTGATTTATAGTATTTTATATAATTATATATAAATAACATTATTACCATGCGATTGCCCATGCATTGAATGTTTTAATGAATTTTACTCATCAAACCGACTGCTTATTTTTAATATTTGTAGATCATATAATGTCAACAATTTCTTGGACGATATCAGAATACTTTATAGATTCGCCGGAATCCAAGATACGAAAACCACATTTGTATTCACAGATAACGATATTAAAGAGGAGTCTTTTCTTGAGTATATTAACAACATATTGAGTTCTGGAGAAGTGGCTAACTTGTTTCCCAAAGATGAACTCGAAGAAATGTTGAATAGTATAACTCCGTTATTTAAAAAGAAGTCACCTAGAGGAAATCCATCTATGGACAACTTGTACCAATTTTTCATTAAACAAGCTATGAACAATTTACACTTAGTTTTATGTTTTTCACCAGTAAGTATACATGAATTAATAAAAATAAAAACTATTCTTTAGCCACAGAGTTGCTGCACACACTCTTTTTTTAACTATCTGAACACATGATATACAGGACATTAATTTATATTCTTCATAGATGACACTGTTAAACGTTGGTATACGTACAATTTTATTTTTTATTTTTATTTTTTAATTTTTAAACTCAACATCATAAAGTGCCAAGGAGAACAAAATAAATTGAATCAAATCAATTATTTCTTTTTACAGATTGGAGAAAGTTTTCGTTTACGTTCATTAAAGTTTCCTGGTCTCATATCTGGTTGCATTATCGATTGGTACACTGCATGGCCCACAGATGCACTACTAGCAGTATCTCATTATTTTCTAGATGACTTCTCTGTGGTCGGTACAATAGAAGAAAAGACGTCATTGATACAATTGCTTGGCGTTATACACGATAACGTTGCAAAAGATTGCACAAATTACTTCCAAAGGTAGGTATCGGAATACTGTATTTATAGTGTATATATATTACTTTTTGTATAACATGTGATAGCTACAAATCATAATTTAATACAAAACAAAATCAAGTAGTAAATTTATTGTTCTTAATATTCTTCAGAGTTATAAGTTATAATCATTCTCTTCAAAAACCTTCTTCCGGCTACATTTTTATCAGTTAAATTATATTACACTTTTAAATTGCTAAATTATACATAACAATCAATAATAACAATATAATCTGTTTTTATCCGTCAATCAGTCTATTTATTTAATTTCTATAAAGGTTTCGTCGAAAAATATTTGTAACGCCAAAATCATTCCTTTCGTTTGTAAATGACTATAAGATTTTGTATGTAAAAAATATACACGAAATTGAGCAAATGAAAAAGCAAAGAATATTGGGATTAGAGAAACTCGCCGATGCCTCGATACAAGTGGGAAGATTAAAAGAAGAATTGACAGAAAAAGAAAAAGAAATGGCCATCGCAACAGAAGCTAGTACAGAGGTAGAGTTTTGAAAACAATAGAATGATGTTTTTGATACGTAATATTTTAAACATATTAATTGGTTCTCACAGGTAACGACTAAAGTGAACATCGTGGTTAAAGCTGCAGAAATAAGTAAAGCTGAAGTAGCAGTCGTGAAAGATCGAGCAGAATTATTATTAAAAAGCATTTCAAAAGAAAAAAAGATCGCCGAAATTAAACTTGCTAAAGCTAAACCAGCATTAGATGCTGCCGAAGCAGCTTTATTGGTACAGTTAATATTTACACTTAATTAAATATCATAAAAATATTTTAGTTTTATAATAGGTATTCATTTTTACACTATTAAATAAACAATAAATGGTTAAATTAAAAGATTTAATATCTATAATGCTGCTCAGTTAACGAAGTGTATTTTGTTATCACATATTATTCTTATATTTCCTTAAGGAATAAATAAAATATTAAATCTTTTAATAAATAAAATAATTTCTATAATAACAAAAAAAAATAATTAATTTTTAGACTCTTACAGCAACTGATATAGCTACCGTACGGAAATTGGGCAAACCACCTTACTTAATTACGGTGATCATGGATTCTGTACTCATATTTTTTCAACGAAAATTACCGAAAGTCGTATTGGATACAACCAAAGTATTTTTAGAACCCAATTGGAAGGAATCTTTAAAAGTAAATCTTCTGCATGCTACAGCTACAAATCATAACAACGGTAAAATTAATACCTATTTATCTGATAATTATATTTTATTTTAGTTAATGTCTGACACAAGATTTCTATTCAACCTTCAAAATTATCCAAAAAATCAAATCAATGGAGAAACAATTGATTTATTGCAACCATATTTTAAGTATCAAGACTATACATTTGAAAAAGCGAAATTGGCATGCGGAAATGTAGCCGGACTTCTTAGTTGGACATTGGCTATGTCAGATTTTTATAATGTAAACAAAGAAGTGCTTCCATTGATTGCGAATTTAGCTAAACAAGAGGGTAAACATATCCAAGCTAAAGAACAATTAAAAGCTGCGGAGACCATAGCTTTTGAAAAAAATAAGGAGTTGTTAGAAGCAAAAAAAAAATTAAATATAGCTTTAGGTTCACAGCAATTAATTCAAAATGAAGCAGATAAATGTAAGAATAAAATGAATTCGGCAACTGCACTTATTGAAGGTCTAGAAGGAGAAAGAAAAAGATGGAAACATCAGTTGGCGGGTTTTAATTTGGAAATTAAATATTCACTAGGAGATATCGTTATACTGACGGCATTTTTAAATTATTCTGGGCCATTTAATCAAGAATTTAGAACGCAGATTCTGCAATCGTGGTATGATCAATTGAACGAGAGGAGCATTCCAAATTCACCAAGTTTGAATGTGTCTGAAAAATTGGCTGACCCTCCAACTATTAGCGAATGGAATCTCCAAGGATTGCCAAATGATGAACTTTCAATTCAAAACGGTATTATTGTAACAAAATCATCAAAATATCCAATTATGATTGACCCACAGAGTCAAGGAATAGCTTGGATTAAAAATAAAGAAGCGGTAAATAACATGGTTGTTACTACCTTTGATGATAAATATTTCAGAAATTATCTTGAAGATAGTTTATCATTGGGAAAGCCATTACTAATCTATGATGTACAGCAAGATGTCGACCCGATAATAAATAACGTTCTAGAGAAAAACTATTACGTAAAAGGCAAATTCTTAAATGTATTATTAGGAGATAAAGAAATTGACGTGAGTGAAGATTTTCGATTATATCTTACTTCAAAACTTGGAAATCCATCGTATCCTCCGGAACTCTACGCCAAATGTATAATCATCGATTTTACTGTAACTATAAAAGGGCTGGAAGATCAATTATTAAGTAGAGTAATCGAAATCGAGAAGAAGGAATTAGAACAGGAGCGTATTGAATTAATCGCCGAAGTGACTTCTCAAAAACGAAAAATGCAAAAATTAGAACACGACCTTCTGATAAAATTAACTACTGTAAAAGGGTCATTGGTGGATGATGAATCAGTATTATATACGTTGAATAAGACCAAGGATACGGCTACTGATGTCAGCGAAAAAATAGAGGTTGCGAACAAGACTCAAGCTTCAATAAGCGTGATGCGTGAACAGTATCGTCCGATTGCCACTAGAGGTTCAGTATTATACTTTTTAATCGTAGAAATGGGAATGGTTAATCCCATGTATCAGAATTCGTTACAACAGTTCTTAGAACAGTTTGATAAATCGTTATCAAACTCTGAAAAAGCTGTTATGCTCGAACGTAGAATAAATAACATCATTGAATATTTGACTTACGCCATATTCAAATATAAATGCCGTGGCTTATACGAGAAACACAAAATACTTTTTACTATACTCATGACACTCAAAATAGATCTAGAGAGAGGAAAAATCACTAGAAGCCAGTTTGAATATTTTATCAAGGGTGGCGCTTCGGTTGACATAACTTCTATTAAACCTAAACCATTTGATTGGGTGACTGATATTTGTTGGCTGAACTTGGGCTTATTGCAAACCATTTCACCGTTCCAATCAATAATGACTGCAGTTGAAATAAATGGAAGCTCGTGGAAAAAATGGTACGAGAAGAGTAGTCCGGAAAAAGAAAAAATGCCAGATGGATTTGATAGGCTTGACGTGTTCGAAAGGTTATTGATGGTGAGGGCATGGTGCCCGGATAGGACGATGAATCAAGCATTTGCCTACGTCGAAGAATCGCTTGGACCTGAATTTGTAGAAACTGTGATGTTCGATATTGAAGAGATGTACCTTGAATCTAAGAGTATTACGCCTATGATTTGTTTCTTGAGTATGGGTTCTGATCCTAGTAGCCTCATCGAGAATACGGCAAAAAAGTTAGAAATACCGTTCTATTCTGTGTCTATGGGTCAAGGTCAAGAAGTACACGCTGAGAGGTTGATGAAGGAATGTGCAGCTAATGTGAGTATTTAATATGTATATAAAATACATAAAATATAATATAATCCATTTTACATTTTATAACAATATTGTCTACTTACAAAGCATAGGTTTTAAAATGAATATACGTGACATATCTGTTTAGGGTGGATGGGTATTACTTCAAAATTGCCATTTGTGTTTGAATTTTATGCAAGAAACGTTTACGTATATCAACACACAAGTGGCCCTGTCTAACCAAGAAAACTTTAGAATATGGATAACTACAGAAGTGCATCCTAAATTCTCTATATCACTTCTACAAATATCAATACATTTTACATATGAGCCCCCAGAAGGTAAAAACACCCAAGAGTAAATTTCCTAAGTGATCGCTTAGATAAATTTGTAACAACTACAAATTCAAACAGAAAAACTAATTTATTTTATTTACAATTACAATTTTTAAGAAATGAACTTACGTCAGCCGCTTTAAATTTATTAACTGCTCTCCGGGGAGAGGGGAATATTTTATAGTTGGTAATTTATATAATTCATTGCTAACTTATATTTAGGATTGAGAGCCGGGTTGATGAGAACTTTTATCAATATGGGAGATGACACGTTAGTCTACTCCAGCATATCGCAATATAAACCAATATTATATGTGATTTCTTTTCTCCATTCCGTCGTTCAAGAACGTAGAAAATTTGGTCCCGTCGGTTGGAACATACCATACGAATTCAATACATCAGATTGGTATTCATCGACTTTATACTTACAAAAAATGGTCGATGATATGGAACCAACTTCTGAAATCAACTGGGTCGCCTTAAGGTAAATTACTAGGTCAAGAATCTTGTAGGTGTGGGGTTCTTTGAAATAATTAACACTTATTATTAATACTTAAGAACTAAATTAATTATAACGATACAAAAATGACTGTAACGACGGTCGAGCGAAAGCCGTCTTTCGTCCAGTGAAGACTTTTACCGGTCGTGCTCTCACAAACGTCGATAGAGACATCGTTGCGATAACGACAACGACAATCTTATAGTTAAATAAACAATTTAATAAAATACCTATATACCTATATATTTATTTTATAGTTGACTTAAGTGTTTTACTATTGTTCTAGAGCACACATACAAAAAAAAATAATTTTAAATTTTTAATGATTGCCTTACAAAAGAATAAAGATTTTTTTAGGTTGTTAATCTATTAAAAAGATACGAGTAAAATCGGTAAAAATATCTTATATGAATATGATTTTGAAATTATTTTAATATTACGTAATATTCATTAGGATATATTATTATGGTTACAGATACATGTTAGCCGAAGTGCATTACGGCGGCCGGGTAACCGATGACTATGACCGACGACTATTAAACAATTTTACTGAACTTTGGTTTACAAACGATATGTTTAGCGAACAGTTTTGCTTTTACGAAGGATACAACGTATTGGTATTTAATAAACTGACCGAGTATTTAGCGGCTATTGATGAAATGCCACTGAAAGATCCTCCTCAAGCGTGTGGACTTCACCCGAACACCGATATTACGTGAGCATTAAACGTTATCAGTACATCATTTAATATGATATACCTATAAAGATACCCATTAAAATAATATTATATACTATACAATAACCGATATACATTTTTAGATACCAAACTAATATGGTTCAAGAAATGTTTAACACTATTATAATGATTCAACCAAAAGGTTCTGGCGGCGGTAGTGAAGTGACCCGCGAAGAAAAAGTGTACAATACGAGTTCGGACTTGTTGGATAAGTTACCGCTCGCCTTCAACATGTTTATCATCAAAGAAAGGTAATTTAGTAATTATTATAAATTAAAATATTTTATTATAATATTATGAAGACAACATAATAATTGCAATTATTTATAATACAAAAATAAATATTCACGAATTATATAATAGATTAACGTTAATGGGTCCGACGCAACCTATGAACATTTTCTTAGGACAAGAAATCGAGCGCATCCAAAAGGTTACCGAAATAGTGAAAAATACTTTGGAAGACCTCTTGTTAGCGATTGACGGAATAATCATTATGAACGAAGTAAATCGATTACAATAATTACACGTGTAAAGGTAATATACTCTACTCTGTTCACCGAGAGACCGGACCATTTCGCACATCCAACTGACGGAAATACGGGCGACTCCGTCAAAAATCCCTTTTCCGCCACAGGTGATAAATAGGCGGACCGTGCCGTCAATTGTAGTATTCTATTATGTGGTAGTAGTATGATTATTATGCATAATGGAAAAACAACGAGTTTTCGTCACACAGATCCGGTCTCTGTGAACAAAATTCAGTAGATATGTATAAGTAGTATACAAACTATATATAGTATATACCTACATAGGCTAGGTATTTGTTTTCAATTATTAACACGTTGGCTACCAGACCTGATTTCAAAAATTGTTTTTTATTTACCATGAGTATCATCCGTGACTCACAAAAAATATAAGTTTTCTTGATTATTGAATTCTACATAACTTTAAAAAAAACAAAATACCTGAGAGTCACCCGCAACTCACACGTACACACATGATGACAATTTGTGAGTCCTTCGTGACTCTCGTGGTACATAATCAGAGATCGTCAAAATTATGGCTGTTGTATCATGATGTGTGACACCCGTGATACTCATGGTAGCCAACGTGTTAACATTTGACCTTGTTCTTAGTTTATATAAATTTGTGTATTACAAGATTAAAATGATAGAAAAAGAGTTTGGAATAAATATTAAAGATGATATTATATACTATAAATAACTCGAACCAAAAAAAAAAAAAGTAAAAATTATTATAGTAATATTTTTACACTAAAATATCGATGAAAACACATATAGATAATTTTTATTATTGTCACTTATCAAACACTAGTTAAATATTCACACACATTCTTTTAAGCAATATTTTTATCGAAAGACTATTGAAAAATTGAAAATTATTATTTCGATTCCAATTTCTTTTATTGTGTATTTTATAATAATATAATACCTATAACGATTTGTAACTACAGGTTTTGTCTGAAACATTGGATTACTTGTATGATGGCCGCATCCCGGCACATTGGTTGAGGGCCTCTTGGACTTCTTCGACTATCGGTTTTTGGTTCAACGAGTTGTTAAACCGGCACAGCCAGATCACGACGTGGGTGTTCAGGGAAAAACCAGCACAGTTTTGGATGACTGGTTTCTTCAACCCACAGGGATTCCTCACGGCGATGAAACAAGAAATATCCAGAGCTCACAAGGGCTGGACGCTGGACAACATCGTGCTCGAGAACGAAGTAACGTTGTACTACAGACAAGACGTCAAAAAGCCACCACTGGTGAGTGTAAAATAGTATCATTTATAGCTGTATTCCCTCATCTCCACGCATGACGTGTACGTTATTATTGGGTATCTCCATAATGTGTACACTTTGTCTATTAGAGTAACTATACTCTAGTTCTTATCACAATTCATGAAAATTCTGATAAAAATTATTTGTTTTCTACGAAACTACGTCATAAGAGTACCTAATATTACTTTATGGTACAAATATACTAATATAATATTATAATATGTATCCATAATATAGATAATTTCTGATTAACTCACCAAAAATTGTATTATCATTAGACAATTGAATAATTAATTTTAATAAAATTACGGAATTTAACTGAAAAATATACAAATAAGGAACCGAGCTTTTTAATTTTAAGAGCGTCTACTAGAATTTTCCCGGTGGTCAACGAGCTAGTTATAAAAAAAAAAAAAATCAATTTTGTCAAAAATTACAGTTATTCGCCAAATTTTTTTAACCTGATCACGTTTTGAAAGTAGGATAACTAGAATTTTTATACCGCTCGATATAAGGCCATAAGGGTATGACGGACACAAAACAAAAAAATTGGGTAAACACTATACACAACAGTATTCAGTAATCTGTAATCACTAATCAGCCTACCTACCAATCGCTCATGTTCTAACATTTTTCCCGACCCGTAGGAAGGCGTTTATGTGTACGGACTATTCTTGGATGGGGCAAGTTGGAACAGGAGGGAGAAGGAACTACAGGAATCGCTCCACAAGATCATGTTCACGGAAATGCCCGTCATACACATATACGCGATAAATACGATCGGGAACAAATTAATGCCCGGCTACGAGTGTCCGGTTTACAAAAAACCATCGAGAACGGGATTAACGTACGTGTGCGAATTGCGTCTCAGGTCGCCAAAGGGGACATTAGAAGCCCACTGGATATCTAGAGGCGTTGCTCTTCTGTGTGACATAAAATAATACATATTTTGCAGTATAATTTATTTAATAAAAATTACAAAATCAATAGCAAAATCCTGTTTTTGAATGAATTTATCACTGCTCTAATGACGATTAAAGATATCGAGGCAGCGTGTTATATTTATATCATTTTATAAGTACAGAAAAGTGAGTAAAAAAAATCTGCATTGAACAATAACTCATCAACATTCAAGTATTATCAATGTAAATAATGCCCATTGTAATATGTAAAAAAGGAAATTGTATTCTTAAAATACATTACTTAACTAAAATTATTTTTATTCATTGGGTAAGTAAATTCATTTTATACATACATATTCAACGTTTAGTGAAAAATTATAACTAATTCTTTATTTACTGTGATACAAAAATTTATTATCATATAAAATTAAAAGAGTTTTCATTACAGTAGGTACATACATAACTTAACATTTGCGTGGACGTTTGCATTGAGATTCTTCAACTTCATCCAAAAATTTTAAATCATTTTCATCTAGTTCAGAATCCTCGTCATTTAAGAAATCGAGAATGCTCATTTGGTTTGATTTAGCCGAACAGTTCTAATAAAGCATTAACAAATTATACATAAACCACAAATTATATTACATACCATACTTAAATACTTACAATAACTGTAGTACTGTCATCTTTAAAATTATCTTTACTGAGACCGGCTTTATTTAAAACATTTAATTTGAACTGAATCAATGGCCAAATATGATCATCTGCCGTACCTTTTGCCAAAAGATATTGTATAGTAACTGCTTCTGCTTGACCAATACGATGAGCACGATCTTCAGCTTGTGTTAAAATCTGAAAATATTTTAATATTTTTAAAAATTAGTTTCACATTACAATGTTGTAGTCAGTTATTCTTACACCGGGATTCCAGTAAAGTTCAGCAAATATAACAAGTTTTGCTGCAGTTAATGTAATACCAGAATTAGCTGCACAAATTGAAAGAACAGCTACCCTATACATATCTTCACTTTGGAATTGATCACACACACTTTTTCTTTCTTCTGATGATGTTTTACCATCAATTCGAATATAACTAATGGCACAATTCGTTGAAAACAATTTAAATAAATAGTTCAAACACGTAGAATTAACATGTATCATAATATTTTACTCACTAAGTCTCATTGTTCTCTAGAACATCACATATACCATTAATAACTTTTTGATGATGAGCAAATACCAAAAACTTTTTTCCTTCTTTAAGCAAATTTAGAATGTAATCACTAAACAACAAAATAATGTGTTTTTTTTTTTAATGTTTACCATAATTTTCTTTTAAAATTATGATTAGAACCTAATTATTGGTTTATAATTATTTTTCTATTATATTAAATTTAATGTAAAAGTTTTCAGTAGCTAAATTATTAATTTTGCTTATAGTATTATTTTTATGTCATGAGTATGAAACAATAGTATCAAAAATATAATATCATAAAATCATGTAATTCATAACAAGGTCTAAATTGGTCTATGTAGAAAACTGTAGCAAGTTAATATTTATAATGAAATCATTAAAAATTCCTCAAATTATCATATTCTTCTAAAAATTGATACAAATAAGAATAAATTATCGTCATCAAACATTATCATATCAGCGAATAATACTAGTTACCAAAATATTACTTTGGTTTATGAAAAATAAAATCATAAAAAAATAATTTACAACTAGGAATCAATATTCTAATCAGTTAATAGTAATGCTTATGATTAAATTACATTGTATAGAGTATTGCCATATGTCCCAGAAAACCGGAACTTTCACTAGTTTATAATTTAGTATACTAGTATCCCAAAAATAAATTTAGGAACTTTGTATGTCCTAGTTTAGGTGAATAATAATTTTAATTGAGAGACAACATGTTATTGTTAATAAAAAAAAACGCAATGATGCCAAATCTATAAGCTAATAATAAAATAATATTGGGAAAATTTAAAGGGAAATACGATGGACTGACAAAAAAATATATACTTAATATGATTCAATAATAATTCAAGTCCAATTTAATTTGCTATTTTAGGTATTTGTCCTGGATTTGCTTGATGAAATTATGGTAACCCTAACATTGAACTTTAATAACTTTGATATTAATATTGAATTAAGACATCATAACTACTAGTTAAAAATCAAGATTATCATTTGATTGAAGTATAACATATAGCTGTATTAGTAGTACTCACCAAATAGCAGGCAATTTTACCTCTCCAGTTTGATTAAAATATTTTAATAAAGCACCACGAACTTCTGTTTTCTTGAGAGACGTATTTGTCATCATGACTTCCAAGTCATCCATGTTTTGAGTACGAGCTTTGATATTTTCTGGTTTTAAGACTACTACATTCCTATAATTGAAATTTTTAAATTTTTGTATACAAAATAATGTACTCATTAAAAAGTTAGTATCTAATCAGACTAATTATTCCACTTAATCATTTAATAAAAAGAAATATTTTTAAAAAACTTGATATTATTATGAAATATGATGTTATAAATACCTAATTTTTTGCGGTAACTGTTTTAATACTTCACTTTTTAGACGACGAATCATAAAATGTGTTTCTAGAATAATTTTTAACTCTTTCATATTACTAGAACCTGAAAAGTCCCAACCAAAATTTGTTTCTCGTCCATTGCAGTAGCGAACACCATACTCAATTCTAAAATCATGTTTTTCAATTTAATATTAACAGAATAGTGAATTTTAATACAAAAATATAATATTTTATAGTTTTTTGTTCATTAAATACATAGTACAAATCTAAAAAAAATCAAAAATGTTTACTTTTGGATGCATAATACATTAAAAATAAATATATAATATATATATATATATATATATATATATATAAAGTATAAATAATATTGTCAGTTAATTCTAACAAATTAAAAAATTAAAAACTAACTAGATCTCATGGGTTATGTGAAAACAAGCCATAAAATACTGTAAAATGAGTAAACAGCATTTAAGTAAATCTATTAAATAAAAAAATTTATAAATTTTACAAAAATCAAGTCATTCTACTAGATAGCACAAATGTTATTTAAATTGTATGCGTGATTTTTAATTAAACCTTAAATCTTAATTCCTTATTACTTTATAGAAAAAATAATAGGAAAACAGATATGAAATACAGTTTTTGTGTTGTCAAAAACAATAACCATTTAATATTTAACTAATTAAGTACTTATTTAGATTTAAATATCATTAGAATACACACCCATAAGTGTTTTCAAATTTATGATTCACAGTGATTCAATTTAAAAACATACTTAACATTTGTTTATACCTTTTTAGGTATATAACTATTTGAGTAAAAAATTATAAAATTATATTTTAATTTCATAATAATAATGTAGTATACACAATAGTAGTTAAAGTAGTAGTAATAAATATTATTATTAATCATATCACAAATGGGATACTGCAATTTATTAAGCTAAATTTTGTAAAATAATTTTAAGATATTCTAATGTTGCAAAAATAAATTATTATTATTTATAAATGTTAAATTATGTGGGTATACACTCTTAACTTACGGAGTTATAAAGTTATTTCGTGTTATTGCTTTAATCTGACAATAAAGTTCAATAGGTCTTGACAAAGCAGGAGTACCACTTAACAATATACACTGCTTACTTTGCATCGCTAAAGAAAGTGCTACTTTTGTCCGGGCAGATTTATCACTTTTTAAACTGTGGCTTTCATCCTTAACAAAAAAAATCAGCAAAATTTATAAAAACATTTGGTTTTAAATTGAAACTGAAGAATGTTTAAAAACATTAAAATTAAAATATCTTACAAATACAATAATTCCAAATTTAAACTTTAAAAGCATATCTTTATTTCTGGTCATTAAATCATACGAAGTAATAACAACAGCTGGATCAATAAATTGTTCATTAGTCTTAGATAATACACAAATACTCGATACAGGAACATTTGGCAATCTTAAACGAATTTCCTCTTCCCATGTGTACCTAACATTAACAAGAAAAATATTTTTTATTGAGTCGAAATAAATAAATAATTAACTAGTAATAAAATCTAAATGCCATAACAGTATAAATTAATAATAAACATTAATTTTATTTACCTCATACTCGAAGGACAAACAATAAGTAAAGGAAAATTATCTGAATAATATTTTACAATTGCTATAGCTTGTATAGTTTTTCCTAAGCCCATATCATCTGCAATAATACAGCGACCTTTTTTTGATACTCCAAACCTAAATTAAATAAAACATTTATAAAATGTATAATTTGACTTTTATTAATAGAAAACTAACTGGACTCCAAGTTTTTGAAATGGATAAAGGTTATCCAGCATATCATTTCCAATACTACTTATGTCAGTTTTTGAATAATGTGTTTCGGTGTCTTCAATATTTTTAAACAACTGAAATAAGTAACAATGGTTATTAGTCACATTGATACATTTCAATTAGAAACTCAGTACTTTTAAGACAAAATTCGGTAACTTTTCTATTTTGACAAGAGGCTCAAGAGGTTTAATACTTATCATAAGCTGGTCATGATATTTTATTAAGAATGACCATTCTGATGTTTTGGGATCTAAAAACATAAATTTCTTAATATTTAAATAAAGTTATACTATACAAAATGTATCTTACCATAATTTTTACTTAATATTGTTTTAATAGTATCGATTAATTGTTGATGATAAGCAACATGTAAAGTAAACCGTTCTTTTGATATAATTTCACAAGTACCATGAATAGGTTTTGATTGCGAATTCTGTGAACTTTTATTATAATTTGAACGGATAAATTTTCCATTAGGTGATGGCGATACAACTAATCCAGATACTGATAATGTGCATTTATTATTATTATTTATAACTTGTTGAGGTGTACTCCTAACATTAGGCGATGGAAATACAGATAATCCAGATACTGATAATGTGCATTGATTATTTTTATTTATAACTTGTTGAGGTGTATTTCTAAGCGCCAATTTTGCTGCTAATTTTGCCTGAGCTGCTTTTTTATTTGCTTCAATCATTTTACGCTGTTCGTCAGTTAAACTTGACATGTTTAATCTTCTAACTCTGAATTACTTTAAGTTGAACTTCACTTATCTGTTAAACAAATATATATATATATATTATATATTTGTATATTAGAAGTAAACATATTAAATTAAATATAATATTAAATGAATACATAAATACATTTTTGTCACACCTGTAACTAAAGTTTAATTTTTGATGCTTGTTGAAGTGATAAAAAATTATTATTTTTAGCATGATTGGTATAAAATGTACTGTGTAAATTAGGAATATATTATATGAACTTGTTTTTCTGTTTTGTTTAATAAATCAAATACTAGCTGGT
Source organism: Aphis gossypii (assembly GCF_020184175.1). Lineage (NCBI taxonomy): Eukaryota > Metazoa > Arthropoda > Insecta > Hemiptera > Aphididae > Aphis > Aphis gossypii. The sequence continues at coordinate 56,249,109 of NC_065531.1, read as the reverse complement.
AGGTGAGTTATTCCTGTGCTGTTCTATGAATCTGTTTGGAGAATCTAGAGCCTCAGAATGGTAAGAACAGTTCATTATTTATTATAGTTTGACTATACTGTGGTCATTATGAATATAATTACCATCTTTATGGCAATATTGATAAAAAGACAAAATAATATTCTGCGGTAATGCAGCTCTTATGAGAGAGCAATTTTAATTTTATTCAAAAAGCATCTTTCTCCAGCTAGTCATAGTACACATGACTTAAATACCTAGCTTACTTCCTTTCCAAACAACATTGAAAATGATTAAAAATATAATCAATTCTTTAATCTAAATTAATTTAAATAATAACTTATAAAAATATAAAGTAAAGATGAATTGGATATTTAAAGAAATATCAGATATGAGAACAATTATATATAAAAAATTTCATGCACGGTGGCGTAGTGAACAATGTTTTATTATGCCTAGGAGTCATGGTAAAAAAAATTTGGGGGTGGGGTGGTTGGATACATGATTTATAACATAAAACAAAAATTATAATATACACAGTCACATAATAATTATATATATTATATAATATAATATTAAGGGGATAAAAAGTGGATAGGAATTGAATATAATATGTTATGCATCATGGTCCATAAAGGTTTACCACACCACTGGTCATGCATATTATATACTATATTTATAAGAGGTATCTCCCTACTTTGTAACCCAATGTATAAAAAAATAAAAACGAAGATAAGTTATTCAAAATTTTTTAAAAATTTAAATTAACAATTAAGAATATTATATGTACCTATTTATTGTTTACTAAATATTCTGAAAAAATCTTCATTTAGTTCAATAGTGTACTTGAAGAGGCATTTCCACGTCACATTGAATTGTGTTTATAAAATGTTCCATGTTAAGTTATGTCTGACAGGAAAAAACTGACAAAAACATATAATGAAATAACAATAGAAATATTATTTGACAATTAAATACATGAATACCTACTTTATTACTGTATTCAAAACTAATGGAAATAGTTTAAATAAAGATTATGCGTTATCGTCTTATCGAATAAACTAATAATTTTAACTAAAATTAGATACTGCAAAAATATTCATAAAGCCATAAATATTAAATTGTATATTATAATAAGTTATAAGTTATAGGTAACACACCTACCATTATAACAATAACGATACAATAACTTACAATCACGATTCTTTTCTCAGCTATCACAAAATTCTCCAAATTACCAAAAATTGGATATTTACATTCACGATCTTAAAAGATCTTCTAAGACCGTGTTTACATTATTTAATATTTTGCCCATAGATAATTATTTATGATTTTGCCTCCAATTGAAAGATTGATAACGTGATTGATAAGAAGTGGATTATCATTTATCACTGTTATCACTTATCATGCATCATATAATTAATATTATTATTTAAAATGAATAATATAATAATATGAACTATTCAATATTCATATTTTATATTTTCATACTTTATAAATTAAACTTAATAAACAGAGGTTAATAATGTTAATTCATTAATACTTTCTCGTCGAACCTAACTCTCTTGAATCATATAATCCTACAGTAATATGATTGCATAATAATATAGGTAGGTACAATGGATAATAAAAGAAAACTTATAATTTTGCTGTACGTAGGTATCTAGGTATCCAAAACTTGGATCATTTTATTCGAAGTGTATGATCTGAAGATTACTAGTTTAATAGTTTAATACCACAGCTGTAAATAGAATAATGTTATAATCTATATTCTATATTATACGTAATAATTGTAATTTAAATATATAATATAATATTTTTAGTCTGCCTGATGATGGTATTTGAGGCTTCTGTCTAGCATTGCCCATAGGGTTATTTTTCAGTACCTACCTAAGTATGCGATGTTTAAAAATATTATGATCTACTATTCATTTTGCAGGTTTTAAAATTATGCTTCCACGTTTACTTATTGTTACATAATATCCATGCATGTATGTGTGGTATTCACAATCTCGACACTCGACTAACTCATATTAGATAAAAAGAATACTTGATTTTTTAAGTAGGTATTCCAATGTTTTTGAAAAAATGATGTAAAATAGTTATTTTTAAAAATCGTTGTCAAAATTGTATTGTATTATATAAATTGTTATAAATTATAATGTTTTGTAGTATTTGATTATAGGTAGTAAAATTTGATGGGTACCTACATGATATTCGCATTGCAGTCCTTGGGCTATTTACCGGGGTGTGTTAATTGTTGGAGATTTTTATTTTCTGTTCAATGTAAATTAGGATGTTTTTTCTGGCTATTATTATACAATTTTCGCGTGTCATTATTTGAGACAAGCCAAAATCGCTCGCCCCAATTATTTTTATAAAATTGTTTACCCTATACTTCAACTATAACTGCAGTGTAAGTATAACAATATAAAGAGCACAAGTGCATTACGTATTAATAATATAAACACTACACTGTGGTAACATTTAACTAGGTATTATTGTATTAAGTCTACAAAGCATAAATACATAACAATGCGACAGTGCTATCATCGGTATATATTTTATATGACGTTCACGTTATAGATGTAAATTCATAGGTATATAAAAATCTTATCTGATATATTATTTTCCACATAAATATGAAACAGAATATATGAGCTGAGTATTTGTTGAAGTGGCTCTATTAATAAAAGAGTAATAACGGGTCCTGTTTTAAGTATAGAAGTGAATTATTAGAGTGACGATTAAACGAAATTTCACTGTATTAAAGAATCACTAATGAATTATGAATATATTATAATAACTCAAATTTATAAATCTTTATTTATTTTAATAAATATAAAAATATACATATAATAAAAAAAAAGTTATTACATTTTAACCATAAACGCAACTAAGGGGGGGGGTTGTTTTGGGAGATTAGCCTCCTCCAAAACTTCTAATAGCCCCCCATAACAAAAAATTTTTTATACATTTTTGCAATAATTATTTTGTTCACATCAATTTAATAAAAATATTTTTGACCTCGCTCAGCTATCTTAAATCTTAATATCTTATTACAACTTATATAATAAATTAATCTATTCTGTGATAATACAGTATACCTACATACGTATATTTTAAACCATGGTTTCTAAAAATTGTGGCTATACCTATATATACCAGAGTCCTATTTTACCTTTACTATTACATATTTCTATTTTTATCATTATGTACCTACTCACGTTCCTGGTATTGTACTCGTATAAATACGTACCTATACGAGTGTCACCTTCATACTCATACCAATTAACTACCAACAGCTCACTTCAATTCTCGATTTATTTGTAGGATTTATTTGAATCAATAAATGTGATTTAAAAAATGAAATGGCTTTTTTAAAATTCATTCTGTAATAAAAAAACCATACATTTTGATCTCATACAGTAAAATGCATCCAAAATAATTTTTCCAAACTTATGCAAGATGATTCAAGTGGCCAATATATTGCCAATTTCTTTTGCATCTGAGCATGCATTTTATGCTGTGAGGTGAATAAATATCTACTTAAGATCTGCAATAGATTAAGATTGTTTTAGTAATTTATCCATACTAACTAATAAGTATTGAAAAAGATATAAACATTGATTCTGAGAAAATCTTACATCAATTTACAGCCGTAAATAATAATAAAAAAAATGAATCTTGAATAACATGTTAACAATTATTGTATAGGTACTATAACTAAAAGTAAATGTTGATATATTTGTGGTGTTTAATTTAAGATAGATTGGAGCTCTTGATTGGTATTACCTTTGGTATAATATTGAGGAGGGACTGTAGCCCCCACCTAAGATTTAGTGCTAGTTCACTGCCTAGTTGCGCCACTTATAATTGTTAACTTAAATAGAAAACAAATGTCATTTATGATAACAATATGGTATACAAATAATTGATATACAAGATAATATATGGATTATAATTTATCGAGGACGAGAAAATACAATTTGTTGAAACATAACTATCGCATCAATTGTAAACAGCAAGCCATTAAATCCAAATGCTGATGAACATAGGATTAGTTCAAACTTGCCCATATCTTTATGAAAATGCAGTAGAAAAAATGAAGATGAAATACATAAAAGTATTTGTACGACTGAACCAATGAGTACCTGAAAAGTATCATAATATAATATACATAGACATAACAATTTTTAAAAATGAAGATACATAATTAATTAATTAATAATTCACAACAAAAAGGTATTTTATTATTATAAAAATTAACAGCAATAAATATATTTTCATATTTTGAAGAAAAAATTTTGTTTTTGGTATATTTACTATAACCTTAAAATATTATACAATTTTAAAGTTATTGTTACAAAAAAATAGTTGTATCATACGAGTATAGTGATCAATCCGTTAAGATAATAGCTCATTAGTCATTACCTATTTTTGTTTCATGAACTAAAACAGAATTATTATTTTAAAATATTAATTTTTTAATTTATATTATTATTAATTGTTTATTTTAACAATTACAATATTTTTTTAATATGTGAAAATATCCATATAAGTTTAATAGTCTATATAGGCACTTATTTTAATAGAACTAACGCCAACCCTCTTTTTACAATATAACGTAATATATACAATAACATAAATACAAAGGGTAGGTAATAATAGAATAACAGTTGTTTAACTTGAGTGTAAACTTAATTAACTTAAGCGAAAATAAAAATAAATTTTAGGTATGTAAATCGTTGTAGGGATGAGAAAAATAAAATGTGTGCCTCAGTAGGTACTAAACATATTAAAGTAAATTTATATTGTGCATCATTTTTGAAAGTGTGACGTTCTTAAAGAAGTTAGATTTTGGTTAGGGGATAAAATGCACTCTTAAGTCAAGAATTACTAGGAACAAAAATATTAAATAATTCAAGAAGTTTTGGGGAATCGACTCGCCCTCGATCAGACTTCGAATGAAATTGATACCAAATTTATAACGTTTAGTTGAAAGAAAAAAATTTAGAGGTTGACTAATAGGCCTTTAATCATATTATGACTTATGAGTGAGAGATATTGAAACAAAAACTATCGACGCTTATAAAATAATAATTTAAAGTTTAAACATGATGAATCTGATCAAAATAAACGAGAATATTATACCTTATATATTATACATAATAATTAATATTATGTCGTTTTAATAACGGTAAAATTCGATAAAGATAAAATACCCGTAATTTTTCGTAAATACTATCTTTTATCGCACGGAATAATTAATGATTATTGATAAATTATAATGTATAGAAATAGTTGTATATTAGTAATAGACATAAAATATAATATATAGAAAATACTAGCTCCTCGTAGTAACAATTTTTTTTTATTTCGGAAACAATAACCATTGGGGAAAAGGCGTTCAAAAAAAAAGGTTTCGGATTTTCGGACTTTCGGGCACAATATCATTGGGGAAAAAGTACATTTGTGAATTTTGATTTGGGAAAATCGGCGGGTACCAGACAATGGATCTTTATTCAAGAACCGAACATGGCATTAAAAAGAGCTATAGTAGGCAATTAGATAGTTAATCAAATGTCACTAAATAAATCCCAAAGCGCAAAAATGTTTGTTATGTAATATTTATTCGTTTAATAGTTAGTTTATTATTTATTAACATTTCCACTCTTAACCTAGTTACATTTTATAAGTACTACTTTTATATTAATTACTTCGTTGTTAACTATATAAAAATAATTGTAATATATTTTACTCACCAATTTTTTAGGAACTTGTTCTTTAATCATTAGTCCACATATGACAAGCATGGTAAAAAACAAACTCACATATATAGAAACTTGAACGAAAATTATTTTGAAGAACCAGTGCGAATCATGATTTTGTAGTTGGAGCAACTTAATGTAATCCGCAATATTTCTATTTTTGAATCCCATCATACAAATGGATATCATAATTGGGATAAGCTGAAAATTAGTCATAACATATAATTTCTTTATTATATAATAAAGTTTTGTAAATAATATTTTTAAATATTTTAAATTACAAATAGTAAATTTTTAGATTCAAAGGGAGTTACATTTGTATCGTATAATGGGTGAAATCCTTAGGGAATTTTAAGTAGTATGAGCAGGAATAGTCTTCTAGTGTAATAATAATTTTTTTTTAAATTAATTAAGATAAAATATTTATTATACATTTATCATGTATTAATTAATATTTTTTATTATACTGTGGTTTAAATTTTAATACATGTGTTATGTGTACATATGTCTATTAATAAATGTGTATTTTTTGTGTAAGAATTGTTACATATAATGTATTATTTTTAGGTAGTATTAATACAGTGTCACTTAAAACTTATACGTGGCAATAGTTGTTCGTATAGGTATATGTATAACATACTAAATGCAATATTATGTATAAGTTCTCTTAAACGATGAATATGTATAAGTATATTAATTTATAATTTTAGTAGACCATTGGTTAGGATAGATAATAAATAGCTATTATGTTATATACGTGTTATGTTTATAGCGTGTGAAGTATACAAATATTTATTATTCAAATGACGTATTGTTGTGGTTATATAAGTTACAACAAAATAGTAAGAAAACTATCATACAAATCTATGGTGTAAGATTTAAGTATCTTAAGTGTTTGTATTTTATACTAAGACTATTTGGCGTTTTCAGGTAAATTATTATTTGGGTAAATAAATCAAATATATAATAAATTAAATAAGTTCATTGATAGGTATACATATTTATTATGAGAATTTTTTTTTTTTTTTTTGTAGATTGTTGGAACTTTGGAAGAAAACATAATATTAAACTGAACTTTTATTTTCAAACATAAGCCTCCATTTTCTACTACAAATTATTAAGTGAATAATTTTTCTAAAAATATTAAAATATACATTATAAAATTCAAACTAGCAGTTTTTGAATTGTATTTAACCGTACTAAAGATAAAAAGTAAATGACAATGAGTTTGGAAAACATGAGGATTGAGGGCTATAGTAATTTGAACATTTTAGTAATTACTAAACTTTATTAAAAATCTATCAATATTTACATTTTATAAAATCTCCTTAGTTAAGTACCACATTGTTATTCTTAATATAAAGATTTTAATAATTAGAAAATTACTTGTTTTAATTTTAAATTAGGCGCTTACGTAAAATTTTTTAAAAAAAATATACAATTATAATAATTTATATTAAAAGGGAGGTTTTAATTTGAAAAACAGAAGTTTATATTGCTTCAGAAAACTCCTGTTGTAAAAAAATCTTAAATTATATTTAACAGTTTTAATAATCAGAAGTTGAATACATTTATTATTAGAGAAAAAATGGTGAGCATGTTTGATGAATTACATTAAAGTATTACACTGTATATTAATTTCATGAAATAAGTATTTTGTATGCAGGATAGTCGTATTTAACTGTTAAAGGTCATTTTGAAGGATTCGTCGTTTAGTTTTGTCCAAACATTCACACATTATAATAATATTCCTATAACGAAAAAGTAAATAAATATAGTACCTATATAGATACAAAAATGAAAAATATTAAATAGTAATACAAAGATTGATGAAACAGCAATCTAAATTGATAGACTACCTACCTGACTTTGCTAATAGACATTAAACACTGATAAAAATTAATTTTATTTAGATAGGTTAACTCAAAATTAAATACTTATGTATGAGTTAATAGTTAAAATACAATATTATATTTAATTTTTGTGAAGGGAAAATATTATTAATTATACCAATTAAAAATAAATACCTAACTATTATTTTTTTTAATTACCATCTAAATTGATTACACAAATAATAATAATTGTCAAATTTCAAAATTTTTGAATAATAACTAAAAATTTACTGTGAAAAGGAATATAAGCGTACTATTTACTTTCGCTTTTCAACCAAAATGCACATTGCAAATATATGCATTCAGTAGAATCAATTATATGTTGTTATTTGTTAGTTTTTGTGTTATAGTATAATAATAACTTATTATCCAACTTAATATTAATAATATTATATATTTTTTACATTGGATTATTTACGATTTTGATTTTAAAAAGTTAAAAATCAAAAAATTATAAACTTAAAATGTAATATAATTTTAACTTAGCTTTAATTTTTCAATTATAGTTAATGTGTACACGTTGCATATCTTTATATTATCCAGAAATATACAAATCAACAAAACTATTCAAACAATTGTTATATATACACATAATAAATACAATTTGTAATATATCAAATACTCATATATACTTATACGTATTAAATATAAATATATAGTATATAATATTAGGTAGGTATATTGTATACTTATTCTAGACTTTTATGGGAAAGAAAAAAAGAAAATCAAATTTTATGTGCCCTATAGCTTATGCGGATAAGCATACATTATAGTATACATTATCGGATAATACGCACATAATCCATACTAGTTGGATAAAGTTAAACTCTGAATATTTAGAACCATAGTTAACCAGCTATTTTGTACATTAGTCATTGATAGATGGAATAAGTAACTGGGTAGAAAACATTTACAAAAATCTGGAATTAATAATTATATTTTCAACGGCACTAAAATGTAAGATATGAAATAAGAACCTTACTATAAAAGCACTAGAATATCAAGCTAAAAAAATTTAATTTATATAAATTAATAAGTTACCACCTGTCAGTATCAGTGATACGGTTCGAGTCACCATACCAGATGTAGAAAGAAGTAGATGAGACCCTCGAAATATTCTGTTTGTAAAAGTATCAATAAAATACACAGAATATTATGAGCTGGATAGTAAAGAAGGAACTGCAGAACAACATTATACTAGGTTTCAATTTGATGTTTATCCTGAGCTATTCATTAAAGTAGACTAGGTGGTTAGGTTATTAATAATATTAATAAATGCAAATACAAAGCTACTAGGATTTTATATAATTTTAAATGTCATCTAAGTTTACCATATCTAAATAAATAATAAAAAATGTTATATTTTGTTTTGTATTTTAATATTTTAATTGTTAACTTATATTAATTAATTTTATTGAAACAAAATATAAGTATATTATGAATTTATTAATAATATTTTAAATTAGCCATAACATGATGGCTCAAGTTATTTTAGTTAGGTAATTTATACAATTAAACATAATCAATTTCCTTATAGTTTTTATTTATAGCTAAAGTCCGAATTTAGCTAATGTGCACATTATTCGGATAATGTTTATATTATCCAATTTCAGACTTAAACCGTAACATAATATATAATGTAAATTTATACACAATGCCAAATACCAATACCATGCAATAGATCTAATATCTGCTAAGTAATGATTTCAACATTCAATGAAATTGTTTCGATCAAAATTCGACAATATTAAAATATTAGGTGTTTAAATATTTAGAGATATAATACGATTTATGATTGAAAACTTCACAGTAAATATTAAAGTTTTGTAGTATATTTTCTGTTAACGACATACCTATTTTATATTGTATAAATCTATGACGAATTCATTTCATTTTAAAATCGAAACTTCAATAATGACTCATTTGTAATTAAGTATGTAAACAACATATTATTAATTATAGATAACAATAATGAATAAAAAGGTGTTATTATTCTTACGATAACACCATATCTTACGGTAAAGTAGGATAACGAAATAAATTATGAATTATGATATTAAATATGAATAAATCAAAATAAACATCATAGGTATTATTTTGTTTTACCTATTTAATGTAAAGTTTTATTATTATTATTATTACGTCCGTATTAGTAAGTAGGTAGCACGCAGCAAATAATAAGTAGTTTTATATTGTCTAACAAACTTTTTTATTATTATTTATTTACACGGAAATTAAAATAAGGAATTAAAATTTATCAAAATAATAGTGATAGTAAGACATAAAGCATAAGTAATATAATAATTGTAACATGTAATATCGTCAAAGAAAATCTAATTAAGTTTTAACAATTAAACAATTTTTATGCAAATCCAATTTTCAACAATATTAATTTTTTTTTTTTTTTTTTTAGTGAAATTTAAAAACGAATTATTGTAGGTACTTGAAATTTTCCCTAAATGTATAAACCTATTATAATTTTTTATCTACGATCAATTTTTCAAAATATTTTGATTAATTTTTATTTATTATATATCGACTCTTTTTAAGCAATTTATAGGCAAAAGGAATTTTAAATGTTTTATTTTTTTAAAACTGCGGGCGATTGAAAACAATGATTCGTCCGGTAAAAATGATTGAAAATTTAATACCTAGCTCCTATTTTAAATTGTTTATGTATCGATTAAATATTTTTTTGAAAATCTATAGAAAGTATTTTTTTATAAGTGTTTAAAGTTAAAATTTTGACTAAATTTTTCAAAACCTAAAAAATTATAGATTATTTTGTAATTAGTCTAGTTAGAAATTCATAAAAAAAATTTTGTTTATACCTAAGATTTGAAAATGTAACATAATATTCTTCATATTAAGCATATTATACTGAAACTAAAAAAATATAAAAATTATTCAAATACAATTATTTATAAGGACATTTTAAAAACTTCAAATTTTTACAAAATTACTTGTCTTTATAAATAACAATGTTAATTATTTTGTTATAAATCAAAAACGTGAGAATTTAAAACTTTTACGTATAATATTATATATTTCTGTATTATAATAAATTTTATTAAATACAATCACATATTTGATTTATTTAATTATTTTAAGGTATCATCTACTAATATTTTATGCTTTATACATACTTTATACTTTTACTGTTCTAAGGTATTTACAGAAATATGTTATTACATTTTGAATTATATAAGTTAACATAACATAATAATAAAAGTATCTATTATTATAATAATTAAATATAAAATACAAATAGTAAAATAATTGTAATATTTCGTGTAAAAATTAAATCAATCTACTTATTCTACTTCAATACTAAAAGTCAAATAAATTACTTTTACAGCTATGTTTATTAAAAACCCATACCATGAAAATATACTTAGTAATTTAAGCCGACACTCTGATGGATCATATCCGCTCATAATCTTTTTTCGTATACAATGATGTACCATTGAATTCAAATTTAACACATCCATAACAATAACCCACTAAATACCTAATGTACAGCAGAACAATATCCACTTGCCTAACTTTTTTTGTTAAAACTTAAAATTTGTAAGTTTTTTTGTTTCACCGCAATAACACGTTAACACGTACGTGATACTGACGTTGATGTAGTGAATAACCACAATGTTTATAACAATGTATTAAGTAAAACAATATAATACTATGATTAATGATATTAATATAATATTTTATATTATTAACTATTGTGTCACTTATGTATTTATCGTCACCAAGTTTCACGCGCACGTGATCAGGATTTGTGGTTTAACGCTAACGTTTAGAAGGACTAATATAATACGAAATATTATAGGTATGCCAATTATAGACGAAGTCAAATATTGGGCAGTAGCCAGTAACATAATTCCAAAATTTTTTTTGAAAAATCGAGTAGACTAATAATCATTCAAATTTACAATTTTGCATGAATTTAAATGTAATATTGCAATAACATTCACTCGCCTCTCGTTATTATTAAGTTGTTGATACTTACAGTTAAGTGGTCTATAGATGTGTCTATGCCTCAGTTCAAAACAGCTATGATAACTACAAAATAACTATTATTCTAGAATAATGACTAGAAAACCAAATACTTGTTATACATATTTATTTTTTAAATATTAAACTCAAATTTGGAATGCATTTACTATGTATAATTAACATTTAACCATATATTTATTTTAATTAAATATAGCAAATAATATCACGTAGATAACTTATGTTTGAGCTGTTGAAATTTTGAATTGAGGGGTGTCGATATTACTATAAAATAGAATATAATATGTATTATTATTATATACCTAAAATGAAAATTGATAAAGTTATTATAAATTACTAATTACTAGCCGATTGATTATGCTGATTACCTGCGAATTTTCCCTTCTTAAGCTCCCTTAAATTTAAACTTCACAGATTTTTAACAAAGTTATAGGTTTTTTATTTGTAGTGACCAAATATAAAATAAAAGATCATATTAAATTATAATATTTAACTATTTTCAAGCAGGCGTGCTACAAAAAATACGTCTAAAAACTGCAGTAAAATCGAAGCTTTTCCCAGATAAACAGACAGACAGTCAAATGTATATGTTTTATGCAATATTATATTTGTATTAACGTTAATTAAACATACCATACATACAATTTTTACCTACTAATTACCTACTGTTCATTAGTAATAGGCAAGATAAAGAATATAAGAAAATAAAATAATAATAAAATCGTTTTTTTTTTTTAATTATAAGAGAGACAAATTTTAAAAAGTGTACAGTAACCCTATAACTATTTTATTTTTTGTGATCAGTGGCCACCAAATAGGTATGTTTATTTATATTATATGTGAGTATGCAAAAAATATTCAATATCCATTGTTGAAAAAAATTCGTATAAACTTCTGTGTGAGCCAATCTCTAAAATTTAAATTTTTTAAAAACCCCTATTACCTATTATACTTCTAGAGGAACCACTATTCCAAGTTTCAAGTGTATACGTGTTTTGTGGTTTTTAAGAAATATAGAGATTCAAAAATTCAAATTTGAGTGGTTTTTTACTTGATAATCAATAGAGTTTATAATTATTGAAATAGTTTATTACAATACTTAATAGATATTATAACGATTGATTTCATACGATTTTCGTTGTTAAACTTATTACTATTAAATGATCCAAAGCGCAGTGAGCGCGTTCTTACCATTTCGGCGATCCTTAAAAGCATCAACATGTTGGCCGATGGACGATGAACAACGAAGATATTATAAGTACCTATGTATTACGTATTATATATATATATACAGATAGGTAATGTAATATATTAATGGAATACGACGCCGTTACGATATACGATATTATACTATTTATAAATGAAATTCCGGTATACAAGTTTAACGATTATTTTTCGGACGTCACGCGTTGAAGTATGGAACCACATTAATCTGTAAAGAGCGCGAAAACAAGATAACCGCGACGGCGATGACAACGATAATAATATCGATACCTAAACGAAGATCTATAAATCGATCGTCACATATAATATAACACCTAAGGTGCTATTACACGCACGTCGAGTATTATAAGAGTAGGCCTATTCATCCAACTTACAGCCTAAAAATCGTATATGTTTATCGCAACGTAAATAACACTCATCGCAGCACAGTAACCATATAGTAAGTACTCTACAAGTAGTATCGATTTCGACGAAGTGCGCACGCGTTCGTATTGGTGAATCGCTTCTTCCTATACGTATTCGGTGTTGACTCGTAGGATTCACGATATCGCGACGGAAACATCGATGTGTGTGCGCTCCGATACGGCTCTTTGTTTTTATAAGATTTTTTTTTTTTTTGAGGTCAACCGTTATAATATATCATATTTAACAGTATAGTAATAATGAATGCATTCGAAGAAAGTACATAATTCGGACAACGCAGTCACCACGCGACGTGACGACCTTGTTCTGCGAACGACTGTTTGTGTGTGTGTGTAGAGTGGAAGGGAGGCGATGAGTGTGTAATGAAATATGATAACGCGTATAACGTTTTTATATGACTAGATGGCGTCACTTAACTCCACGTTAAGCAAAATAAACTTGTAATAATATTCTATAGTCTCTACGCGGTAGGTATAACGATTTGTGATTTTTGATCGTCGAAATAAAAAATATATTATTCCGTATAAAATCTCTCCCTCTCCGAATGGAAACACACGAAAAATAAAACACTATAAAATATTTTGCAATATACAACCTCATATGCATGTCCGTATTAAAGAGCGTCCCCGCCCCACTGCGAGATGCGTTTTAAACTAAGGTTTAGGTATTTGTATTTCGGGGTCCTTGAATATTTAAAATTCAAATTATATTTTCAATAAAATACATACTTGGAATGTAAAATATCCGAGAATTGCATGAAACCAATAAAATGTTTTAAAATTGTATTTCAAATAAAAGCAATTTGTATTATAGCAGTTTACTTCTCTTTAGAACGCGACTTCTTGTCTCTCATTTGGTACAATTACCTATTTTGTTTCGCAGAATAATATGAAATTAATCGGTGCAAAATATTTTCTTTAATATTTAAGTGCAATTTATGATGGAATAAGTTATGAGATTGTATGCTCGATTAGAGTAAATACGTTACCTATTACAACATATCAAAGCAATATTAATATTTTAATATAATATCATTGCCTTTCTAGAATATTATCTTTTTAAAAAAAAATGATTTTAATATATATGAAATTAATTTATATTGAATGCAGAAAAAATATTATACGCATTTATTCTTTCGCTCGACTCTGGAATTTTAATATTGAAAATACGGATAATTATAAAACATCGTAGTATATTTTATATAATGTACTTTCCATTTAATATAGTTATTATCATAATAATTGTCATTATTCTATTATTATTTTTCATTTATTTAATAATTTTATAATTTAAAACATCACCACTGTTATTTATTTATTTTATTATTTTTGTACGTAAAGTAGAATTATCTCCTTAAGTAAAAAAACTAGATATAGATAGATTATAATATCTTATGATTTAACTCTGAGTGAACGACGCTTCAGATACGTTCTTCTATCTTTATCTTTTATTTCTCTCTATGATATTCGGCTCATCAACACTAGTTAATAGTTAGAACGACGACAACAATTACTGGTATGCTATCGTCTTTGTTATACAGTTATTTGATTTCCAATAAAACGTATACTTATCTAGTTATTTGAAATTGTTAAGTAGGTATAGGTAATGGATATTTGTATATAATATATGATTTCAACACTTCTGCAGTATCTACCTATATTTACATTATTGTCTAGTGTATAATATAAGCTAAATTTGATCGCGTGAATCATATGAATATATTATAGGACTATGATTTATTGAATACTACGTTTGTGCTTGTCATTTCACAAAGTATTATACGCGAAATAGTAATAAAACTAAATTGGCTAAATTGACTTTCAGTTTATGTACAGGCATTTTGAAGAGATATATTATGTGCATGTATGTGAGATATCAATATATAGCCATTTACTATTTTACTAAATTAGTGTATACCTCGAAAAAAGATACTCGTGTATACGTTTGTATACCTTTACTTGTCATAAAATTAATTAAATACCTGAATATTGATGTGCAAAAATTTGTCCACATCCATAAAATACATAATTAGCAAGTATCCATCATTTACCTATATTTATGATTGACTTATTTCAGTTATTTTTACTGTTAAATATATTAATAATTAAAATTTTTTTTTATGTGTATTAATAATGATTAATGCATGAAATAAAAAAATAAGATAATCTAATAACGCTTATCGTGTTGTAATTTGATATAATATTGAAAGCATGATGTAAAAATTCAAACGAAGCGATAAAATTTGTTTTTGTTCTTTTAGTGTTTAATTACTTTAATTATATTTAACGTGAATATAATAGATGAGTATGTAGTTTTAGTAGTTTTACAATGCACATATCCTGAAAAAACTGCGTAAACATCGCTTATTACACACAACTGCAGACTCGACACAAAATCATCATGACTAAATATAAATATAACAATACTGCAACGGATTATCGCTTAACAATAATGGATAATGTATACTATATAATACACTATGCGCTTATTAAAATAAATAAGATTTCAGAAAAAAAAACAGGATGTATGATGTGTATTGTGTATTGCTATTTTTAAATTAAATATAAATTGATTTATTCATCGGCTCATCGCGTTCAAAATATGATTCTGAGAGTGATTACACGATTATATATTATACATGTATTTTTGTAATTTATACATAAGCAGGGTTACAGGATTTGCATGTAATTTAAAGATTTTTTTTTTTTTAGAGATTTTTTACTTGGATTGTAATGGTTGTATACACAGAGCGAATCACAAAAGAGCGCGAATACCTGATTACGTCCTGTAATTTTAATAATATGTATTCAGTTTTTTTGAACTCGTAAAAGGATAAAAAATACATAAACCTAAAATACCTTAAAACCTTAAAATACATAACCTGCTAAATATTTTAGCACTAACTCCATTATTAATATTTCATCCATACATTTTTAATGTGATAAAGTTCAATGAACGTAATTGTACTTCCGACTTAACTAGGTATATAATTTTATGTTAATGTTAATTGTTAAATAAATATTAATAATATTGTGTTCTTTGAAATTACTTATTGTTTAATGTTTCTTGTAAAGCCTCATGAGCTGGTTTGTCAGACAAATAACAAGAAATACTGAACGCCCGGTTATTGACCGTAATTAACCTTATTTAAAAAAAAGGTATAAGTTAAATATTAAAATATTACATTTACAAAATATTAACCCAATTATTTGGCAGCTAGTCACATTTTTAAAGATTTTATTTTATTATTGAATCATTTGAACCCGATGAATGAGCTACTAATTTAAATCAAATTTTCCGATTATATATTTTAAATTTAATGCAATATTACTTCTATAAATATTTTTAAACTAAAATTAAAACAGAAATTTCCAATAAAATTAGAAGCGTATAGACACACTGAAAGCGATGAAATGGACTTTAATTTGAAAGAATTACGATATATTTTCAATAGAATATAAAAATACGATTAATTCAAAACAAAAAAAAAACCCAGATTTAATTTTGTAAAATCTTTTTAAAATTATTTTAAAATAATAAGCTAATATTGACAAATAATAAATATTATTATAAATTGTTTGAGTGTAATAGTATGTCTCTAGTTTAATATTAATTTATGAAAAAAAAATATATATTTATAAAAATCATAATTAATTTATATTAATAATGATTACTCAGCGAGAGCACAATTTTTGAATCCCTTTAAACTATGTATATATTTACTTTTATATATATATATAATATTTATTACACGGACATGGTACTTATTTTACAATAAGTTATTAAAATTTTTTTTTTTAATAAATATTTATAAATTTATATTTATAAGTATTTAGTATAATAATAAGTTATAACTCAAATATATTTTACTCGTGCTGCAATTTAATTAGGTATATTTTATTGTTCCAGAACATGGCCTGCGTCTTAAAAAAAATAATAATAATTAACATGCATATGAAATGGACGGCGATATAGATAGGCAATTTAGCTACATCATTATCGTTTATAGTTAATTTTATTGAATTAATTATTTGAACTACATTACACTAACAATGCTATGTACAAAATTGAATTCCAAAGTGTTTCGAATGTACTTTGAAATCGTGTAAGACACAGAAATAATGGATTTTGGAGTTTCAATTAAAAAAATTAATGATTTGTTGATTGTTAGAGACGAATTGTTATTAACTTATTTAAATACAACATTTCATAATGATTTTAACATAAAAGGTCTATAAAAAAACTGAGATTATTATACACTTTCAAACTGAAATAAAAAAACTTACGCAAAATAATATAGTATTTTTAAATTAGCAAACACAGTTTGGCAAGTAAATACCACTTTGCTTTATATTAAGTGTTGATTATATACGAAAAATCGAGTTTAACTTATAATAATTATATTATCACAAAGAATATTTCATATTAGGTTATTCGATATTGCTATTTAAATAGTTAATTTTAGTATAAGTATTACGAAAGATTGATTTAATTTTTGTCAATAATATTGTGTTTTTGTATTTATTTTATAAATAGTATAATGATTATTACAATATACATCTATAATATTAATGTAAAAAATAAAAATAAATGTGGATAGGTTCATATTTCATAGTATAAAAAATAGATAATATCTTAAAATTAATATAATATACGGAGAAGCTTTAAGTGTCCACGAATAATGTTTTTAAGTTACAGCAAAATAATACTAACGTCGTTATTTGTTAATTTTTATAAATAATAATATTATTCTTCATTAAAATATGTTATTTCGTCCAAATTTGAACTTAAAATATCTATAAAAAATAATTAAGTAAAAAAATATATACACTATTGTAAATTCAATACATTCTTCTCTTCACTAAGAATCTAAAACAATGAAAAAAGTGCAAAATATCAATTATCAATAAATAACTCAAAACAGTAAAAATATTCTTTAAATAATATAACATCTAGAAAATTTTAAAATAAATATTTATCGTTATTCGTTTTTTTTAGGATATTGTTGTATAAATATTTCATATTTTTTTTTTTTTTAATCATTCTCTATTATTTTGAAAATTACATTTTTCCTCGGTACTGTAACCTGACTTAAAACGTTAAAATTTATTGCAGCCAACAGTTTTCTAACTTGTTCTGTATAATATTAAACTTGAAAATGTACCTACCATTTTGTAGTGACTTGCAACTTTATTTATTCATCTGAAAGTTTAAAAAGATTATTATTAAGGTAAAAGTATAGTTCACAGTGTAACACACACACACACACACACACACACACACACACACACGAGCGCGCGCGCACACACACACATATATAACAAATAGTTATAGCTATAAGCACGATTTAATACAGACTGCAGAGAAATATACAGATTACTCACAAATATTTAACAACTTGTGAGAAGTTTGCAACGAATTGTTGAAAAGAGCACTACTTCAAACCGCCAAGAGTAGTATAAAAACTATTTCTGCCGGTATAACTATATATAAGTGTATTGCGTAATTTCACGTGAACTCTAAAAATTAGTAACAACTTTCGTCAGATAGATGTTTTAAAAATAGAAATACTATCAATGTGTACAAAATAAAAATAATTTAACTCAAAAGTTGACATTTTAATAAAAACGAAAATTATTATTTTAAAATTATATCTATGACATTTAATATGATATGACAACTGCAATTAACAAGTGATTATTATTATTTTACTGCTACAGAAGCATGGAGGTATTTTTTTTGTTCATTCTTTTACAATTCAAACATTAACTAACGTTTAATATGCATTTTTTTTTACAAAATTATATGTATTTTAAACATGATAAGTGAATAATGATATTGTAGTATCGTGTCTTAATATTACACTATTGAAGTGCACACTAAAGGTCATTGCTCTATTAACTTTTCTGGACAATGGAAAATGTCATGTTTTTGACATTTAAAATTATTATTCGCGTGATATACAATGGGGGGTTAGATTATTTTAATTTTCATGAAACAAGTACTAATTCGTCGTATTAATTTAATTATTATAATAAATGTAACCATGGGATATCACATATACTGCAATATTATTTAATATTTACTTTTAAAGTTTTTTATAAATTAATTTAAGTTATTTATTTTATTATTTATATAAATAATATAATTTATATTATAAAATTGTTAAAATTATATCTGATGATATAAAAGTAGGTATGACAAGAATGTGATAGAGGAAAGTGATGAATAAAGCCGCACATCGATAAAATTGTTTGTTAATCAATTATTTTTGCAGTTATTAATAAGATAATAATATCATTGAAATCCGTTTAAGATGATGTGCACAGGAGTAATTATAAAGTATTCTAATGAATATATACATTGATAATTAAATAAATATCAATATAGATAAATAATCATAGACTTTGGGATACACTTAATATTGTTAATTGTTATTATTTATTTATGATGTGCATTTAAAACAATGGTAAGGAAGAAAAGGAAGGATTGATTAATGAAGTAAGATCGAAAAAAAATTTCAATAGCGATATTTAATTTTTAGAATTATTAAGTATTTTGATATTTTTGAAGTTAAAAGCGACAGAGTAAAAGTGTAGGTACGTGATGGACTGATCAGGATTCAAGAGTTTAAAAGAGACACCGTGTGCTTTTTATTATGTTTATTATGGTTTGGATGATTATATTTTTAATTTTAAAAAATTTCTATGAATATATTTTTTAGACCGACTTAAAATAATTTAATATATGCATAAATTACCACGATAAAAAATACTAATAAACTATATCAAGGTGTGTTTCTTAATAAAAGTGGAGAAACTATAGTAGTGTACCACAATTCATAAACCATAATATACAATTTTTAAAGGAAACTTTACTGACAAAAATTAATTTTCAATCCCCTAAAATACTAAGTTCTATGTATATATACCATTGAAATTCAGGCTGTCGGAAATACAGATAAACGTACTTTAGGCAATTAGATAAATTAAATTTTATGTAATTATAGTTATACATATATATTATATATTATATATTGTATACCAGTATACGTTTAAGAACAAACTGATGTTTTAATAAGTTTTAATTATTTTTTGATCCAACAATATTTTTTATATAAATGTTATGTTTTATTATTAAAATAGTCCAGGATTGATTTAAATTTAATAGTAATATAAGTAATAATAATTTAATCAATTCAATTTCTTAAAGAAAAAAAATAGAATACTACTTGTACTTCTATCTCTAAAGTGAAATGCTTAGCATGTCACCGTAATGATATATCTAGTTTGTATTGCTTGGATTTTAGTTTTTTTGTATAATATAGTTGTATATTATATAGTTTTAGTACCTATATAAAAAAACTTAAAATATTAGATTAATCTGAACCTATGCGTTTTCTACATATTTACACACTGTATATACAGTTCTGCGTGATTATCGACAAACCAACAAAGGGTCTTAAAAGCTGTGGGTCCCCTTCGCAAAGCTGACTCATCTGATTCGTTACACTCGCTTGGGTCTTCTTGGCGCCACATTTATCATCGAGACGACATGTTATATACTGTACGCAACGACAATACAGCAGGGTGTTGAAGGCTAGGGCATTATCGTATTTTTGTTCTCTGTGATTTTGTTAAAATTAAAACTGTAAACATCGAGAAAAATTCTCAAATAACCATTATTATAAATCATAATACTGTTTAAGTTTACAGCATTGACGGTAATTTATATTCGTTTGCGATGTCCAGAAAACAGACGGTATTGTATTAACGAATCACAATAATGTCGAACAATAATACAAAAACATTGTTAAAGCAATAAAAAAGTTTTTGTATATACACTCAGAATAATTAACTACATGTATAAACCATAATATTAGATAATACATAGATATCAAATTATTATATTATGTATCTACTCACTACGCAGTACCAAAGTAAAGAACGCACGTGACTATCGCAACTATACCCAATGAGTTACAACTTACAGGTAACACGCGTGTATGAATGAGTTGTAAAAGTTTATTAAATAAATTTCATGTGACCATGTCATACGCTTTCTAGAGCAACTTTAAACCACATCAAAGTTACATTATAAACTTTAAAAGTAATCCAATATACTTTATTATTTGATAAAATTTATTGATATTTAATTTAAGGTTTATTGTCATTATTTTACGTAGTTGTCAACGACAGTTCCACAGATTTTTTGGATGTATTCAACCAAAAATGTAAAAACGAACAATATTTGTACGATTTGTATGTGCACTATTTCTGCAGTTTATTGTGTTATATTAATAATATATTTATATATGTCTGCCTGTTGTACAATCATATATAGAATATAATATAGTAAAATATATAACTTAATAAATTTAATAAATAATTATACATATTACATAGGTAATATTATTTTGTTTATCGTGGCTGATGACTCAAGGTTTAAACTCGAAAACTTAATCGATACCAACCAAATTAGCATATTTGTACAGCACTTTTTTATATATGAATTTATTAAACCACCGTATATTTACCTACCTATCGGTCCTGCGAAGTTCACGATCTACACCTATTCTATACGCACCTATTAAGGACATGTAAGCAGAGTTAATAATAGTCTAAAACTTTTATTCTTTTCTATACCATTATTAATGAAGAAGTAACAAGGGCGACACTAACTTTTTTTCAGTCGATGAAAACCTCCTTCTTCTTCTGTAAACTGTTAAGTATTTGATTTTTTTTTGTTTAATGTTGATGTATCTAGATCGAAATTCAGACCAATAGTTTTTTTGTAATTAATATTTTTGTATTTTGTAGCGAATATGGGAAATAATAAATTACAATCTTTTAAAAAAAATAGTAATTTTAGTTTTAAAAAGAATTCCATATTGTTCTTAAACAGACGTCGTATCACTCGTACCCACGTATAATATTATACTATTTGACTGTATTAAATATTTGAAATAAATAGATTTATTTATATATTTTTAACAATATTAAATAATAACTACCTACTTACAAAATATAAATGTCAACTATCATTGTTTAATATTATTTATTTAGCCTTTATTAGTCAATACATAAATACATAATAAATGTGTTGGTGTATGCATATTACATGTATATACGTAATACACAAAACACAGTCTATATAGGTAGTTGTAATTTAAAATATTGATTTTATACACTATAATTTGTTTTACATTGAACACAATCAATTGCATTTTCGTAATTATTGGTGGAAATCAGGAAAAGGGCTTTGGAGGCTTAGCTTTTAAAAATGAATAAAGAAAAAAAAATTTTATATTTTTCTTTATAAACAGAGTCCAAAATGTCCATTTAAAAAGTGCTATGTTGTATATTTTTTTAGGTATTAAAACTAATAAATAATTTCATAAAATTTCATTATTTTCATATGAATTACTTGTGTAATTGTGTATAGAGTGAACGGAAATAATTATTGGAGTAATGGAGAATCGGAGAGTGATTTTCGATATAGGGTCTGGAATACTGCCGTACAAGAAGAATCATTAGATATACACGAAAAAAGTGTTCCGAGCAAACCCAAATAAATTATTTTTTATTTTTTATTTTCAAATAAAGCTTTTTTTTGATACTTAAAATTCCTGAACAGCTTGGATAAGGAACATTGTATCACTTTAGCAAGTCTCAATACTGGGCCTTAACTTATTCAAAAAATTGTATACTACTAAAAATTAATCTAAAATCTATAAAAAAATTAATAATAAATTATTACAGTATAAGTAATAATAAAGTCTCGAAAGTATTTAAGTCTATCATAACTCATAAATAATATTTTAGTTTATAACATTTTAGTTACCTAATATTATTTTATAGAAAATTTTATTTTTATTTCAATAAAAACAATTTATGAAAGTCCTTATGAATTATATATAATCAAACTTTAGGTATTTAAATTGAATAGTTTATAAAAGATTATTATCAAAAAAAATGTAAACGTCAAAATTGTTTGTAAATGTTCGTTATTTTTAAACAAATACTAATAAAATCAATAAATAATATGAACTTTATATTATACTTTTACACATTTTCAAGCAGAGAAAAACATTTTTATTGTATTTAAGAATTAAGTACCTATATAGGGATTTAGATTGTTATGGCTCTTCCCCTATCACAATAACTGTACCTGATTTACGCCTATGATCGTTATGTTATCGCCATTATGGATAAAAACTTTGATAATTTTATATATCAACATTGAATATTCCACAAGCAGAAAATGTATATACTACAAAGTTTTGTTTACTTCAAAGGCTTAAACGGCTAAATCTTCCAAAAATCCTCGGGACGAAATCGATCGACGGTTATGTTTTAAAATGCAAAAGATGCCGAAGGTTGATAACGTGTTTCATATTATAATATGATACTTCGTGTATACATTTAATTATAGTAAATAAGTTTTTAGTTATTTGATACATCAATAGTATTAAAATCAGTATAAAACTTAAAGTATTAAATACAGTGAATTATTATGATCGGTAATCTTTCGTGGTATTATCTATTTTGTAGTATTTTATATTTATGAATATTTTGGTGGAAAGTAAAAGTATAAAAGTACAGCGTACAGTTTTACAAACAAATAATATGATTCGAACACATTAAGTAATGCGTAGATACATTTCAGGCTAATGTAGACCGTAAGGATTATTATACAATATATACATGGGCGCAGTAACATGGTAGTTAAGTATTACTTTAAATAATGTATTTAAGTACAACTGTTACCAATGACTTTTAAAACATGTATTATACACATATTACATATATATAGTATATGTACATGATACAATAAAATTACACAATTTTCTATGCGTTGCCATGTATTCAGTATTAAAATATGTATTTGTATATAAGATATAACTTAAACTTGTATATAACTAAAACAGCAGCACTATTGTTCACGATATTCGTCGATATTATATATTTTCTCGGCTGAACTTTATTCAACAACGGTGCAAGTATATGGTATAAATTTATGTATGTATGTAAGTATTACGCTATATATTATGGTGCGGCAGAATTCATCAATATCGCATTAGCGATATAAGAGCAATTTCATACTCAAAGGAATTTCGACCAAGTACCTAGGTACCTTTGCAGTACTTTTATAATATATATATATATTATAACGACGGCATTATACCATAGTATAATATACGATTTAATAAACGGAATGATCGTATATATTAATATAATCTTCGTTTTTTTCTTTCTACAGAATTTTTGGCATTTCTTCTAACCGCGCCGCGTTTGCGACCTAACCGTGGTAGGGTAAATTGATTTTCAATCGTGCCGGAAATATTCATTTCTCCTTCATCCGCACCACTCACGTCCGAAACCACATTTATATACACAATACACATACACACACATATATATATATATATATATATGTTTACTTCATCCGGCAAGTGCGTCGGTCGCGTACAGCAGCGGGCTTCCTTCCGACTAACCTCATCATATTTATATCTCCTCTCGCTGCTGCTGCGTTGACGATGGATGCGAGCAGAGGTGTGCGCACCGTATAACGACGGCACCGGCTACCACTCGTCGGACGGGGATGAGGGTATAAGAAATAAAAAGAAATAAAAAGAAATGCGATCTAGGTTATTTTCCCCCGTTTACAACCCCTTGCGCTATCCGCTCAACCCCGCGCTTCCCCTCGCCGATCACCGCGGCGACGTACAGGCGCCACAGATGCCTAGCGGTGGCGTCGCGTTGACCGTTGCGGGGTAGGCGTGGCCAGCAGCTTCGGCGCGACGGCGGCAGCTTATCGAACGCGCACGCGGCGCAACTGGTCGGGAACCCTCACTGACGCCGCCGCCGCCGCCACTGACGCCGCGAAGTACGCGTCGGCTCGATGTCCCGGCACCACCGCGTAGTCGCACCACCGTAGTCATATGGCTACACGACGACGACCACGGTGGCCACCGGCTGCCGCGATAATCATCGCCGCCGTTGTCATTGCGGTCGTACCGCATCTGGCCGCCGCCCAAAATGCCGTCAAAGACAAATCAGGTAAGGTCGACAGTATATTATTAATAATAATGAATTACAGTCAATGACACGAGTATGGTACATTTGTTTTTTTTTTTGCGTTCGGTAAATAATATCGTGTTCGACAGAAATTTAAAAACTACAGCTGCAGAGGGTATACTTATAGTTTAATTCGAAATTCTTTTCATAGCCAATGCCGTATACAGTGTAATACAATTTAAAAACAGTTCTTTATAGGCAAAACAACGTTTGCTGCATCAGCTATTAATAATAAATTGATAAATTATTATGTTAAATATTATCAGATGATATATATTATAATATATCATAAAAAGTATATTTATATAATAACATATATTGGTATACCTGTACAATTATTACGATAGCGACGCTTATACTGCTTTATATACATGTGCTATACGATAATACGGTGACGGAGAATTAAATAATAATAATATAGTACCTATAGGAGAGGACAAAAAAAGATACCTATTATAAGTATATTAATTTTTCGAGCAATCGTCGTTTCTTTTTTCCGGTTTTTCCGGCGTAGAAGGCCGTCATCGCGTCCTCAGTGATGGACAAATTTCGTCGTGTACAACACTTCCCATCCGTAGGCCACAGAGTTTGCCCCAGCGCACAGTCCGCTGATGAGCCGCAATCCCCATAAATACTCGTGGCCGAACACGTCGATAATGATACAAACTGCCGATATCAGGTGCATGATCACGGCCAGACACGAAGAGTATAGAGCCTAGAAACGACAACACACGATGTAACAACATCAAAAACAATGACAGTATAATATAATAATTAGGGAATAACATCCGCGAGCACGTGTGCACTTGGCCGGGGGACAGTAAAAATAAAATTAAAAACGTATCCGGACAGTTGATTTTATGGCGTGACACAAATATGTATCTAAGAATATTTGATTAGATTGGCGGAAGGAGAGAAAGATTTGACAGTTTTCAGAAAGCAACGGACGTTCGACCCAAATACACTCCCAGATTTAATATTGCGAAGTTATTTAATACGTCATGATCATTTGTTAATAACTACGAATACATACGTGTGCAAAAATATCTTTTAAATACCTACCAATAAAAAAATAATAAATTCTATAATTTTCAAAAAACAAATTTCACTAGTTTGGTGTATTGTTAATAGTTTATAAAACTCTGGCTGATTACACTGCCTCCCGATAAATATGTCATTATTTCGGCGGATTTAAATATTTATATTGTAAAAACAAGTTCCGGAACAGGAGTTCTGTTTAATTTTAATTCATTCAAGTGCTATGACTGTATGCCCACGTAATTTTATTAAATATCGAACATACCGCGGAGGCTCGCGGTGTGTTTTGCGAAACATACCAACAATCAGCCGGGTGATATTGATCGTCAGGCTAGCTATAGTATGTGTGTGTGTGTGTGGGTCGCGCGCGTGTTGTTATTATATTTCGCATCCAATTTTCTGTCACGCCGGTAAAATATAATAATAACATACGAAATTATAACGGACCTCCTTCCTCTACTTTGGTTGTTCAACACGCGAGTTTTTCCCTCGGCAACATATGACAATGAATTTTTTACACCCAATATAGCTGGCTCATTAATTTTACCTGCACACAGACGCGTATAATTTATGTGTGTAGGTGCGTGTTTAATATATATATATATTATGTATATATATAGCCATATAGGGTCATATTAACCCTTCGTTATATGTTCGACATCCCTTTCCTGTGTGTGCGTGTGCGTTGACGACGATGGCGGCAAGTAATGTCGTCGAATTAGCCGGATTATTATATTATTATTATATAGCGGGTACCTTTAAGCAATTTATCGTGTGAAATTTTTATGACGTGTACGGACATACGTAGTGTTTATTAAGTTTATTTAAAGCATTTCGTCATGTAGATAACTATAATACATACATGACTCATATTTAATTGGAAAAGCTCACACCTATTAAAATATTAAAATCCATTATATTATTATTATTATTTTGTCAGAATTAGTATATTAGCCATTAGGTATACTATAATATGAATATAATATGAAATACCTAATGGTGATTACTGATAATCATCAATCGAAAATCGGTGAAAGATATAGAAAATTACAATGCATATGTCCAAAATAATAAACGTATTTGTAGAAATAAATCAAAATCTATATACCTACCAACCATCTACGATTTAAAATAAAATTATTTAATATGTAAAAATCATGAGTGGTAGGTATAAATATTAAATACTTTAATACGAGTTGAGTTCATACTAATTGAATGGAGCAATGAACTCCGGGGTTATACATTAACCTAACCTAACGAAATCATGAAAATAAATAATAATAATCTCATGATATTTAAGATTGAAAACAATCTTACGATCAAATAATCGTACATATAACAATCATAGTAGGTACCACAATCTTATCATGAATGATTTTTTACATCTAATCGAATATGTGTATACGTTTTTTGCACTTAGAGCAAATTGAAATTAACGAATAACTTTATACTATAATTTCAATTGTTTCAAAAGTGGAAAAGGAAATTTAATTGTTGGTGGTAAACTCGTAAAATAGGTAACTATTTTGCACAATACTTGATATTTTAGTTAAAAGATGCAATAGTAAATGGACACCAATATTAATTACTGTCCCAATAAAGAAATGTTAAGTATTAAAATATGTATTCTAAATATTTTTAGTCGTATTTGTATGTCTATTATAACTTATAATACGTTATGTTTCATTGTATTTTATTTATATGGCGTATAAAGGATAGACTTGTGTGACTTTACACGCATGCAACTTTTAAACTTTCATATGTCATATAAAATGTTATTGAGGTCAATCGACAATATCTTCACTAATATTTAAACAACTACAATTTATTCATTATTGTCCGATAGATAAGTACTCAATAATTATAATACTGAGTTCAAAAAAATAAAATTCACTATTTATTTTAAATGCGTTGTTAAATTACGAGTATATACAAGTATGCAACTTACCCTATGCAATCATTGCTTATTATTTTATTTTATTTTTTTAGAATTATTACTTTTTGTTAAATACATTTATAACAAACTTTTTTTTTACTGCAAATGTCATATTGTCAACTCAAGAAACTTTGAGATTAAATAATATCAATGATATACAATTCTCATTAATCAAATATATTTTTATAAAAAAAGAGGACTTTCGTCGAAACAAAATATAAAATTAAATTTCAAAATATTAAACTTTATTTTTTCGATATTATAGGTAGGTATAATAATACTGTCTTACTATATTTATACTGTATAGTACCTATCGTATTGTTTAGAAAACAAGGTATCAATAAAAAAAAATATAGGTTATAAGCTATATATTTATATATTATTTTATAAGTAGCACAGATAATAATCGTTTACGATAAATAAAGTTTTTAAATATTATGTTACCTCAAAAAAGATTTACTACAAGACATATAGGTATACCTAGGTATATGTAAAAAAAATTGTTGGATTTTGTGACCCCAACTTCATTAATAATTCTTTACACATGATGTTTTCAGTTTAAATTTATGTTAAAACCTTCGGGCTATTTGCTTACCGAGTATATACTTAATATACTCGAACTTTGAACTACGCACATCATATACCTAAAGCATAAGAGCGATGAAATATAGAATGGGTGAGTGGTTGGTGGAGGGGGGTTTATAACGAGAGTTAAAGATTTCAACAGAGTTTCTCTAGGGTACCGTTAAAACCTGCAACGACAGACATTTACATGTGTATGTATTATATTAAAGGTTAGGTCTTTATAAGGGCAAGTTGTATAAATATAAGCTTTGGCCTTTTAGGTTATTCGAGCAATGTGTAGGTACACTTAATGTATATGTATTATGTTTACCAATTTTTCGGAGATTGGTTCTGCTATACATAAGCTCACCAGGGTGATAATACCAATACCCAGGTAACTGTACAACGTTAGGTACGCGAAATCTGAAGATAACCGCGAATAGGTAATATCCAATTCGGCGAACACTGGTATAATACTTCCAAAAGAAAGAATCTGAAAAATAAAAATAAGTATATTATTACCTATTTATTATGTAAGTTTTATATTTTTATGCATGGATACACTTTTAGTTATATTTTTTATTATATTTTTCTTAGACTCTAATTTAGTTAAAAATAAGAATTATCAATACAAATAAAATAGTAAAACAGTAAAAAAATAAAGTTGACGTATACAATTCACCCAGGTCATATTATATTTCGAAAATTAATTTTAAAATTCCTCAATTAATTGTATACCTGTACATATTTCTATTTATTTAAACATCATTCCTCTCTCGAACACATTAGATTTGTGAAATAATAAATCTATTTAAACACAATTTGGTGAAATATGACCTGTTGTTATAACCCCCCCCCCCTCAAAATCAATATAAAAAAGGATAATAAAGTGGTTAACGCTCAGTTGTACAATAGATATCGAGTGGATTTCGGACATAGAGTAGATCACTATAATGATTGTGTTAAATTTGAATCCAGTGATAGATATTATTGTATACGAAAAACGATTCTGAACGGAGATTATTGGTCAGCCTAGGGGCTAGGATATATATTTTCCATTGGGTGGTGAGAAAAGTAGTTTATGTTTTAATGACTTCAATACCCTAAAATTAAATATTGTAAAGAAAATGCCAATTTAAACAACTGATGTATGTTTCAAGTTTCTATGACTAGTGATTTTTAACTATGACGAAAATTTAAAACTATTTGATAATAAATAATCATTATTTTACGCGTGAATTTTGGATTTTGTAAAACTTTAAACTTGGTATAAAGATTTTTTAATTGGCAATCTCTCAACTTTGTTTATAATTATTATAAGCCAAACTTATGAAAAATCTTGTGTTAAATTTTCAACTCATTATTACTTATACAAAAATTGTATACATTTTTAACTACAAAATAATTTACAAATATTTATAGTTTTGACGAATTTCGTCAATATTTGAACTTCAAATGCTAATAAAAAAAAATTGTGCCTATGTATTCTTATAATTTTTGAATCACTATAAGACTAAACTCATAAGAAACGTCGTATTACATTTTTAAGTTTTTTTTGGGAACCCAAAATGTTTTTATCGACATTTCAAAAAAAATATTTAGGAAATTGAAAATTTCAGTTATCTATAAATAGTGTAAATAGGTGCTAACTTTTTATAAGTAATAAGTAATATTACCATTGGTTAACTAATTCGTAAAATTAATCAATAATTTAACACTCGTTGCATTCAATCAAAAAAAATAAAAAAAATAATGTTTTCAACTTCTAAATAATATAAGTAATTTAATAGTTTGAGCATGAAGTTGTTACTACTTTAATATTTACTTAAAATATTGCGTATTAGTTAAGCGTTTAACGACTAATGACACAGAACTAACACTTAAAAATAAAAACTAGTATAGCTTATACTTTATTATCACATATGTTATATATATCATATTTTTATTTTATTCTTGAAATAATTTAAAAGTTGAAATTTACATACAATTATAAATATATTTAATATTTTAATAATTGATCATCTGAATGATTAAAAAAATGTTCTATTATTTTAAAATTATTAGAAATAATTATTATACTAAATAATTGTTATGTTTTCTAAATTTTTAGTATTTTAGATTCATGTATTAATTTTACAATTGTGTATGTTTTCTATCATCACCTTTTTGGCAGTAAATGCATCGACTTAAGAATTTGAGTGTGGTTTTTGATAGAAAATTGAATCTTATATTTAGTATTTAAAGGTTCAAAAAAATAAATAAATAAATAATAAATAAGTAAGTAATCGGGAAAACAAACTGAAAATTGAGCAAAAACAGAAATTATTTGACAGAATTCGACAAAATTGATTTTGAATTTTGTTGTACTTATCTAATTCAAAAATAAACATCTCTAGATAGGTACTTTATATTATCAATAAATATTAATAAATATTTATATTATAATGTTCTATGTATGTGAACAATTTCAAAATATTTTTGATATTTTTGAACTATTTATAAACATTCCAAATTATCAATTTATCTAGTTTTTTCCATAAATGCTAATAATATATATATATATTATATATATATACAAATGCTTGAAAATGTAATATGAAATTGCTCATAATATACGTATTTACCAATTAAAACAATATCGAAAATTTTTAATTACAATATATTTTTATACGTATTTAAAATTAGAATCTTAGCAAAATTCATTAAAATTACGTAAATGTATATACAAATTATTTTGTAGTTAGAAATTCATAAAAAACTTTCTTTCAAATCTAAGATTTGAATACAAAACTTCTCATTAGTAATTTAACCTATATTAAAAAAACATTTTACCATAGGTCAAATTAATTTTTTATGACTGTTTGAAGTTTTACTCCTAACCTAGAAAATTCACCATTATAAATAATAACTACATAGGTAGTACATTTAACTAATAACCGATACTTGATATTTTCATCAAATGTTTATATATTTAATTTCTATATAACTCATATTTTTTTTTCAAATATTTTGATCTTTTTTAAGATATTTATAAACATTTTCTATTTTCTATTTTGTTAAATATATATAATTTTAAATGTGAAATGTGTAAATATAAAAATTAATTTATTACAAAGAAGCTTTTTTTATATTTTTTTTAAATAAACATTTTAATTATTAATTTTTCTTATAGAATCTATAAAACGTAAAGTTATTAATAGGCTTTAATTTGTTTTTTAGTTAAATTTGATACAACACTGAATTATTCATTCAAAGAAATTCCACATTTTATGATGAAATTTCTGTGTTAATCACAGATACAGATTTATATATTTTATAAAGTTTGTTTAAAATTTAAAATTTATTTGACAAGCACTAAATTAAACTAGCCCTTTATACATTTTTTCTACATGAATATAATATATGATTATTTAGTTCTCCATAAAAGTTAAAATGTATTGTTTTTTACACTATAATAAGTACTAACTACCACTTAAAACTTTTAATTATTACATTTTAAGCTGATATAACTATATAATGTAGGTGACTTTACATAGATAATGCTCGGAAAAATAACTCAGCCCGTTGTTTAGACAGGATAATTTAATATAGGTACAATTATACAACATCGTATCATTAAAAAGCAATTTAAATTTATCACTATGCCCCCTGTATTTATCAATATAAAAGCCGATTGATTAATATGTATATAAGGTATATTGGTTAATGAGACTTTTTTGTCTTTACATACAAAAAACATCATTTTTCTATTAAAAAAAAACTATTTTTACGGCATACGTGAAATTCTGATAAAATAAAAATATATAATATTAGATCAACTATATTTCATCGTTTTTTTTTTTGCCGGTATTTTTCTTAAATGAATCATATTATTAAGCAACTTAAAATATATTATGATAGATTGATGTACACTATACAATATACACATTACAAATTACAAATTATATACTATGATGTATGTCCACATGCAAAGGCTCAACACCCATAAATATCGTCATGTTTTAAAATTAAATAAGCTCGACAAAACTATTATTATGAGTCATGATAAATACATTTTAAGTTTTCAAGTTTTATTTGATTTTAGACATTCAATAAAACTAAATTTATCTAAAACTAGATTTATCCGTGAGAAAATGTTTACTCAAAGAATACTTATTCAGCTATTCAATCATGGAACCTCTATATGAGTTAATTCAAATACAGATCATATTAAACCGTAATAATATTTTAGTATAGTTAACCTTAACATGATTCAAATGACATTACAAAAATATAATTTCATTATAAAATCGCATCACTCTTACAACAATGATAAGAAAATAAACCCTGGCAATAAACGCAAAGACTATAAATTTAGTCGTGTTGTCTTATCTAAGTGTAAACTGTATAGTATCTATATCACTACCTAGGTGTGAATATAATCATCAATAACATATTTAAATATCTCATAAATATTTAACCTATATTTGGAATTAAATACTTATATATCTTAAGCTAACAATACAATAGACTTTTATTAATATTTCATAGAATGTGCTTGTACGAATATTACATGATAATTCTTAAATCTTCATATTTCCTTATGCATATTATATATATTTGTATTAATTTATTTACATATAAATATACTTATAAATTATATGGCTATATATTATTTTAACGTAATACATTTATGTTAAATAATAATTTATTAATAATTAAATGCCTGTGTTGAGTTTTAAATGGTAAAATTAAAAACAAATTACTAATTATTATTACCTATGTAAAATAACATTTTTTTTTTTTTTTGAGTAAAATTAATTGTCATATTTTATTAGTTATTACTTATTACATAATATTTTTTTAAAAAAGCGAAAATTATAATATTCAAATAAGTATTAAAACAATGGTTGTTTCACAAAATCTAATTTTAATTTAATCAAACCGATTTATACATTTTTAAAAAAAAAAATTTAATGCAATACTCACTACTTGCGCCAGTTTAAGACGAAATATTATAGATGAAATTAACGAAGTCATGATTTAATTTAATTTATTTTAATTAAATGTACAAGCAATTAATATTATAATTTACAGTATACAAAATTATTCTTCACTATAACAATATCAACGACTAATGAGTGGTACAAAACTAGCACTTTGCCGATGCTCACACATTACTTATCTATGTCATTTATGGGCGAGGTTGTAGACTATAATATAGTTAGTATACCATAATGTATTATAACGGTTATAATAAACATGATAAATTCAAACATATATTATCATTCAAATTATAAAAAATAAATGACTCATATAAATTACTTTAATTATTTACATTTTTAAGAAAACGGTCATTTACATATTAATACATTTTTACTATCAATTTAAAATTTAAATATTTTTCAAATAATCAGAACTGATATACTCGATCAGCTATTCAATAAATCAAATCACGCACGCGCATTGTAATACAACTCCTAAATTGTTGTAATCAATAAATTAATTAAAGTGAATTGTGTAGTCATATACCGACCGTTCAGGATATATATATATTGTGTTGACAGAGTTGAACAAGACTTAAGTATGATATCACAATTGTAATCCATCACATAAATTTCCAAATATTTGACATGGATAGTGACAGGAGTGATTTATGTATGAATTGATTTAGGTATCTAGTTGTAGATGATGGTGAATACGGTTAACATGACAATTAATGCTAAATAATTTCACATCTGCAATATTGACGTTTGATATATTATATTAGACCTTTACATCCTTAGAACTTACACTGATTCGGAGGTAACGTTACCTACACATAAGTGGGTTATATTATCATTATTGCGTAATGCAAACTAAACTGATATTGATAAACTAAGTAAATATTACTTATACATTATACACCTACTGAATGATTCGTATTTAAGTATTGTATGAGTCAATTTTAACTCAAAGCTTCATGTTTTGATGATGAATTAATTCAATACTGTTTGTATATTTGCTTATAATACATCCTGAAGATTATTGAAATATTTTAGTACAATTTTTAATCAATAACTAACATTTTTTGACACAGCAGTCAATTAGAGGTGTGTCCTTTGAAACCGACACTTTTATTTCTAATAAATTCGACCATACGTATAATATTTGTAACAACTAATAAAATATGAAATTAAAATATTAATTTAATAATTATTACTAATGATATTATATATCCAAATACCTATTTGAAAATTTGACAGTAAATTGTAATAGTTCGTTGATATTTAATTGGTTTTTAAGCATTCCACTCTATGTTTGTTAAACATTATTAAATATTGTCAATATTATATTGAATATCTATAAAATATAATAAAAAATATTTCGTATACAAATTAACATATAGGTAATCATATAATATTATTTAAAGCCTCAAAAATGTATTTTTTCTGCTATAAAATACAAATTGAAATAACTGAGTTTTCACCAGTTATACAATTTTTATTAACTTATTTCAATCCTTTATTAGCTAATAGCTATAACAAAATCCAATAAGTACATTATATGGTTTATAATCCATTTTTACAATCAATGCATTAATAAAATGTTTTGGTTTTGAAAATGAAAAAAAGATAATACTCACTAAACAAAGCTATCAACAAATAATAAAACAATACACGAGTCTGTATGTTTATCGAAGCTTTGTGCAATAATGTGTTGTACCCTCAGTGTTAATCGTATCCGGTCATTGGTTTTTCATTACCGCACGTTTGTTCGAACGGAAATTAATGTATTTTATTGTGTTACAGAGTTACAACGAGCTATTGACTGGCTTACTTTACAACGAAGCAAAGACTGGGGATGGGGAACCGGGACGGACACCGCTCAGGCCATCGTGGCCATGGAGATGACGAAAACCGGGGAACGTCTGGAACGAGAACTGAGCGCCAAACAACTAGAAATAGAGCTTTTGGCCAGACTTTGGCAACACCACGACCCAGATTCAGTTACCCTTCAACAACAAGACGATGAAGACGAAGCGTTGACCGTAGCCAACATCGCGACATACTCAATGGCGTTGGCTAGTGCTTGTCACGATCCAAGACAATTCCACGGACACGATTTGATTGGTATAAAAACTATAAAAAAAAAATTACTTTTGATAGTCAATAAAAATTGTAATCGATTCCAGTATAATCGTCTTGCTGATTTTAAACGTGAAACGTGGTATTAATGCAACAGTTTTATTTTTCAGGTTCGTTGCTACAACATGAAACTATATCCGATTTGGATTTCTCGTATAGCTCTTTGGTGGCGTGTGAATCGGGTACACATGTCAGAAAAAGACATATTAGAAGACTAATGGAGATAGCTAACACAAAGCATACAGTGGGTCAGTTACCGTACAATTTAAAAGAAAAATAATAACTAGCCGCACATAGGCTTAATAATCATGTATCATAAAATAATAATAGAAGTGTATATTTCCCAAAATGTAGCCAATTTAAATATATACTTATGTGTTTATATAAGTCCATAGAATTTGGTAACTAATAAATATTGTAACATAAAAATATTGTGTCTTCAGAACATAATTTTAAATGCAGCCTTAGTGATAGACGAGTAGTAAAAATAAAAAATATATAAGTAGGTACAAGACGTACAACACAATAAACATACCCGTACAATTACCTACAAATATATTAATTTATAATGAAATTAAGACAAAATACGATAAAATTTCAAAGTAAGAAAAAATTAAAAATGTAAAAATTACTAAGTTCCAATGAGTTAGATATTATTTACAAGAATATTAAATTTATATTAGTAACTATCACAATTTAAGATATTATATCTTGGTACCTATTTAATATTTATTCTATATGATGCAGGGGTATTATTTTCATTATTGTAAATTCATTATTGTTTTTAAGTATCTAACCCCGATATAGTAACATTATTTTATAAAAAAATATTCGTTTTGGCTTAACATTTTGTGAAACGATCACTACATATCATTATTTTGAATTTTAATAGACCGACTATATAATGTATTACGTTTTCTAAACAAGCGAATAACGATATATACTTATTTTCAGATTCATTGAGTGTGGCTATATTAGCCCTTCAGTGTGTAGAACATGATCATCGCAATCGGAACGTAAAACCGTTACTCAAAAAACCATTAGCGACATTGATAGCACTACAACAGCCAGACGGAGGATTCGGTAGTCTTCACACAACTGCACTTGCAATCAGAGTGAGTATAAAATATAAATCTTAATCAATTCAAATTTCAGTAGTGGAAGTAGATATCAATCGTATATATTTTATAGAGAATAATGCCCAAATCTGTACAAAAATGTACCTTTACAAATTACAAATGTTCCTATAAGATGTGATGTTGTGATATATATGAAGAACTGCACATTTCTTATACTTGGTATCATCATATTATTATAGGTATCGGCACATTACTATACGGATATAAATTAAACATAAACATATATTGGCTAACGAGTTACGACTTAAGAGGAGGGGAAGACAAATTGGTCATAGGAGTTAGGTAACACAGTATATAAGATTTACAAAATGTAGGTATTCTTAGCTAAACTATATAACCCAATTTCAACCTTTGGGGGTAGTTGACAAAACATTTTTTTTTCATTTTTTACTTTTATAAATAACTACCAAATCCAATTAATCATTCAGATAATAATTGAGTAGAAACTATGCAATTACTTACATATTTATAGAGCGATAAAGAATATTAAACAATTATGAAACTGAATTACCTACCTATATGAAATGTGAAAAACATGAAAAGAGTATATCCAATATCCATTATAGCTTCGGTCTTTCTTACTAATCTATATGCTATTATTATTTATTTATACTCAGTATTACATTTATCAATTACCAAAAAAAACGCAATGAAAGAAAGTAAAGTGAAATAAAAGTAGCATGCTAGGAGTGGTCAAACTCCCCCAATGATGTACTTTATCACTTTTTACGCTCCCTTCCAGCTGAATCCACAACTGCAGTGCATGCAATGTACCTATCTATCTTCGCGTATCTACGGCTGCCGGGCTGCAATCGACGACTAAATAAACTAGTTTATATTATTGATATAAATATACAATACCTTTTACACATTAATTGTTCAGAAATACTTACAATTCATTATCCGTTTTGCTGCTGTTATACAGGCATTACAGGAAGGCAAAGCCACGTGGAACCGGACAAACGCAGTCGACTGGCTGTTGAACCATCAAGGACCCGACGGAGCTTTCTTCGACATTGCAACAACAGCTGAAGTGATAATCGCCTTGGCGCGTGTGTCGGGCGTCGCCGAAGGGATAGCGGACCACTGTGAGGTCCGGCCGGGAGCTGGTGAGTGTCAGAGAAGTTTATTTACGAGAGGGGGAGGGGGAATAGTTGATCCCGGTTTTGATGAGCCAACATCTTAATTCATATTAAACTCCTCTGTCAGGTTAAGAATACGCCTTTTTAAATATTATAATACATGATAAATAACGATATAGATAAAGACAACGTCGGTACCGCGGTTATCATACCACACCCGTCGGCCGTCGACACCAAACGTCCGGTGTCCGTCAACGTGAGCGAACCCATTGCCACCGACGAGTACCATCTGCCACAGATTGCGGACAGCAGCACTAACGTGACGGTCAGCTATTCGCTGTGGATCGGTAGCAACATCACGGAAAAACGATCTATCAACATCACGGCCGACCATAACGTCACGTTTTACGAGATCATGCAAAGAGCGTCTGATCTGGACAGCGCTTTCACGTACGTTATATAATTATATAGACGTATCAATTTGTACCAATGTAATCCCAAATACCTATAATGTACATCAGTAGCGTAACTATGGAGGCCGGAGGGTGATGTAGATGATATATCATCCCCTAGACCTTTTTTTCTATATTATAATGAATTATAATTTGTGAGATTCCTATAAATGTTGTTTTTTTTACAGATAAAAAATATCTATATCACCCCCCACAAAGTAGTCCTAGTAACATCACTCACTGATGTACATAGAGGCACTTAAATGTTTTCTAAATCAGACATCCGAGTTTATTGAAATTATATTTTACTTAAAAAGCAAATGTGAGGAGAGCAGATATATGTGATACTTTTGAAGAAAAAGCCACCCATTAGTATCATTACTTAAATTACGTAATAAAATTAAAAGGCTTAAGAATTATAAAATAGTCGTGATCCCTGTATTTATTTTAATTTCTAAATCCTGAAAATAATGTTATACATCTATTATATTTAAAGATATTTAAGCTATATTATATTACACATTTAAATTGAACAGAATTTAAAAAAAACTAAACTTAGCTGATTGAGTTTGGATGTACACTATTTCCATTACAAACAATTAAGCCTCCTTTATTCATATTATTAACCTTAAAATAAAAATTGTTTTAAACTAGTCAGTAACATTTACTCATCAAAACTTACATAGGTAATAATTGGTTTTCATATAGGTTTTCAGCTACGGAATGGCCAAACGGTCATTACGTGCACACCTTATCGGGACTTAAAGAGGAACCAATGAGTTATCATTTTTGGCTGTTGTACAAACTGA
This sequence comes from Aphis gossypii, assembly GCF_020184175.1. Lineage (NCBI taxonomy): Eukaryota > Metazoa > Arthropoda > Insecta > Hemiptera > Aphididae > Aphis > Aphis gossypii. The sequence continues at coordinate 56,209,579 of NC_065531.1, read as the reverse complement.
GATCATGTCCTGACCCGCAAAATCCTCCGAGCAATCAACTAGTAGCTCCGACCGGTGTTGACGATTTAATCGTGCAAAATGGCGAACACTACTTATTTTGGTATAAGAAGCTCTAAATTTTAAAGGTTTGTTTTATCTATTTAATTATGTATACTAACTGTTGTTTTTTCATCTCATAATTGTTAATGCATTAATCATTTAATTTCAGGATGACAAATTGGATTTCAGATGTTAATATACAACGTTTAAAATATTATGGTCGACAATAATTAACAAAAATAATAATTTAAAAAAATATAAATATCTTTTTTTTCTAGGAATTAAGTGATATTCATTTTAGACTTGTTGAAAACTATGTGTCAAAAGTTATTTTTTCTCTGTACTTACGCTTATAAAATTAACAACTTTTTTTCCGCAAACTTCTTTAATCTTATAATTGTTTACCTACTCACCACATGTTTATACGCTTCTTATATACGATTTTTAGATTGATATAATTAATTGTATTTTGCCAAATGTGGCTTAAGTACATTATTATAATTTATAATATACGTTATATAATATATATAACGTTATATATATATTTATATATACACTGTACTAACCATATAAATATAATGCCTTAGTTGTTATATCGTCACTTAATATTTAAAATTTAAATGCAATACTGTACAAGCATAATATTATAATGCATAACTTATTGTGTTAATAACCGAAAACTTCGAAAGGCTGTGGAAAACATTATCTTTCAAGATCCTCTCTTACTTATTATAAATAATTTTTCAATATTTAAGATAAAATAATATTTATAGTTATATTCAATACACAATCAATTGCTTTTATTTATTTTTAATGAAAATATTAAATTTTACCCTTCTTATTTTTGAATTCCTGCAGTGATTCAATTTTCTTTAATAAAACTGTGTATAGGTTGTCTAATACTGGGTCAAATGACTTCCCTGCACGACTGAATCATCATTTGTTAACTATGTTTTTCGAATTTAGTTCTTAATAAACGAAAAATATAATATGATAAGACATGCTATAGTAATTACATGCACGCAGTGCCACAACTAATGTAGGTGGTAGACTGGTAGCAGGTACACTGGACGTAACAACAGAATTTTTATAAAGTTTAAACTTTGACAAAATAATAATTTAACTAATAAACCGATATCATCCTGTTATATAAACTACAGCAAGATATTTTTTTGTCATTTCATACATATTATTATAGGTAACGATATCATGTGGACAGTGGCGGCGAACAAACTATTATTAAAACCTTTAAGGTAGGTATCTACATTTTATACTATTTATTTTTATTTTAACACCTACTTCATTATGTCAGTTATGAGACTAAAAAAAAAAGTTAAATACAAATATATATATGTATTAGGTAAATACATAAATTATCAATAATGGAAATTTTACTGATTACAATCTACCCATTCTACTTAGTCTTGAGGTTTATGCCTCAATAAAATATCTTTGCATAGCCACTGGTAAATTGCGAAATCAAAGAACGAGAGATATCGATATTGAATAACAATAACATATGCGTATAATACTAAGAGCAATCAGCGTTTTTTTATATACTCATACTAAAAAGTTTTTGGATTCTGAGTGGACAAACAAATATACTGATTTTACAATAATGTGATTTGCTTTTGGATGAGTACACGATAAGTTGTTGATAAAATGATTCGATTTTCAAAAATGGAGATGGTTTTGGTTGTTTAATTGGATCTAGTTCAGCGGTTCTCAATCTGTAGTACGCGTACCACTAGTGACTAGTGGTACGTGGAAAGCTCATAGGTGGTACGCAAAAAAAATCTTCCTTTATAAAAAACATAAACGTATACATTATCAATAACAAAAAAAAAGCAAAAAAATGGTCAGGTGCCACAGTGGTGTAGCCAGGGGAGAGGCTGAGGGGGTTGCAGACCTCCCCGAAATTTTAAGAAAATTGAAAAATTATTTTAATGGTCTATGAAAAACGCTACAAAAATCTCAAATTGTATTTTACTGATTTTAAATTGTCATAGCTTTTTTATGTTATATATTAATAATACTTCAGCATCTGCATGACTATATGTTACACTTATGAAAGAACCTAGGTACACTACCGCTGTGAAAAAACTGATAGCCTCCCCCGAAGAAAAATCTTGGCTACGCCACTGTCAGGTGATACGTAAAAATGTTCAAACTGTGTAGGTGGTACGCGAGTACAAAAAGGTTGAGAACCGCTGATCTATAGTTAATACTTTAGAGAAGTCAAACTTAAAAATCCCCAATACCTATTTGGAAAAAACAAGTAAAATATTTATAAAAAACGAGAATTTTTAAGCAAATCCGATTTTCGACAAAATCGATTGTTTTTTTTTGATACCTCGAAAACAAAAAAAAAATTCGTACCTAGGTATCTAGATATTTGCAATTTTCATCAAATTTTTATAATATCATTTTCTATTTACCGTAAAATTTTCAAATTATTTTGACTAGTTTGAGCTATTTGTAGTTATAAATTGTTTTATTTATTATAAATGTCGATTAAAAATTGTTTAATAGGTAGAAAATCTTAAAATATTTAACAAAGCTCGTTATAAATTATCAATTTCTTGTTTAAAAATATCGAAAATCTGTAGTTACAATATTTTTTTATAAGCGTTAAAATTTTGACAAAATTCAAAAAAATCGCGAAAAATTTCAAATTATTTTGTAATTGTATCTTATAATAAGTATTTCATTCTGAAATGAAATCATAAAATTTATTATTTATCAAATAAACATATTACTTGATGATATACTATAAACTGATAGACAGATAACGTTCTGAATCATTTTTCATATACAAAGTGTTTCTTTTATCAAACAACACTCATTATTTCAAAAAGTATTGACTTTTTTCAACATTTAAGATCCATAGGTACTGTTTTAGGATTGTAGAACTCTTTCATATACACACCCTTATATTTATCAGGTAAACGACTATTAACTTTTATTGATTTTCAAATGACAACCTACACTTAAATTTTTATTTTTCGTTAATCCGTTGATGAAATATAGCTTCTCAAGTTGGGTAGTTTTGGGAAGTGTTTATTGTGTGTAAATGTGTTTAAACTCGTCAGTAGATAATTAGTAATAATTAGTAATTATATGAAAATTTATAATAAACTGTACGTATGACAGGTAGTAACAGATACAAATATTATCACCACTCTCCACTACACCATGAGGTCGACGATAACGAATTTATTATCATTATAGCTACTAGATTTTACAAATAAAAATCCCAGATATGACGGTGCTAATTAGTACTGACGTATATAGCTAAAAAACTTCTAAAACCAACTAACTTTGAGCAGCTATAAATCGCCGACGGATCAACGAAAATTATTAAAAATTCCAACATGAAAATTCATGAAAAAAATTGGCTTTATTAATTTATTATGCAATCATTAATATAGGTTGCCATTTGAAAATCAAAAGTTGATAGTTTTTTTAATATTAAATATAAGAGTGAAAAAAAATTAAAATTGTATACAATGGTAGAAAAACATGTAGGTATCTAGAAGTTTGAAAAAAAATTTTATTTTGAGTTTTGTTTGATAAAAGAATCACCCTGCAGTATATATCACCAGACACCTAATCTACAGCAGAATGGTACCTACATAATTATATATTTTAATTTATTATTTTATATTATAGGTATAAAACAATATTTAATGAAATTATTAAATTTATTTCCATAAAATAAAAATATTAAATTGCTATGTAGTTGTCGATATTATTACATCGACTAGAATATCGAATATCGATATTCTTGAAAGAAATAACTAGCTACATCGATATCTTTCTGCATTACCATTTACTATTAATTTAATAAATATTATGTATATGAATAAAATAATAAAAAAAATGTTTAACCAATCCATAGCAGAAGCCAATTTCTAGTCTTGGCCAATACCTAAAAAAGGGGGAATGTAGCATTTTTTTTAGAAAAGTTCTAGGAATTGATCTCAAAAAAAAAGAAAAAAATTCAATTTACTACCAGAAACCAAGTTAAAAATAAAATAAATTAAAAATTGACCAAGAAATTGTCTAAAAAATAAAACTCCGGAGGTACCCTATAGTCCAGGGGTCGGCAAGTAAGTAAATTCTAATGGAGTCCTAAAGATTAAAATAGTCTATCAATGTGAGGTTTAGAGAAAAAATCTTTATCAAATTTTTATACTTGAAAAATAGCAATATAAAAATAAAAATAATTATCTAGTTATTACAATTAATTTAAATTAAAACTTACAATATTGAGTAAATAATAATAATTTTTTATAATAATAACAATAATTTACCAAGTAATTATTAATGCAAAAAATTGCATTTCTTTTCTTAGCCAGTTTTTTGAAATCGGGAACATGGTAGGAACAGCATATGCGCAGTGTGTCCTCAAGCTGAGAGTCTGTTAATTTTACATTTATGAAATCGTAATAAAAACGATTAATACCTAACGATAAAATATTTGCGATGAATTATGATACAACTTTATCCGAGTTTAAAAAATGAAGTGGAATATTCATTTTATAATTTCTATTAATAACAATAATAAATATAATACAATAATATGATAATATTATATACGTACTATATACTATTCGAGTAAATAACATAATCAAGTACAATGTGTTGTCCAGAGTTTTGCCATCCAAGTCCACCAGTTGTCGACCCCTGCTTATCGTCTATTACTCCATAATATTTCAATAGTAATATATCGTATATTTAAACCTCGTAACTTTGGATTTCTTTAGCTAAGTGCCTGAGTATAATTAAAAATAGTAATGTATAGACACATGTTTTATAAAACAAAATATTATTATATTTAACATTAATTATATATTTGTATATTTAAGTTCACGTCACTCTTAATTTAAGTTCACAACACCTTCCTGGTCGGGGAAATTTGGATTAAGGACATAAATCATTAAAAAATGACTTAATATTATCCATTTCTTCGTGGTACATATATATCATATGATAATATTATGTAATAATACATAACAAAATAACAAGTCCAACATAACTAATCCATCGACTCCTAAATAAGGTTTAGTACAGATATGTTAAAAGCCATCGGATGTTTTCAAAACAACTAGCAGATTACAAATCAAATTAATAATTAAGAATGAATGTTTTGAGATTTTTTACTTGTTATTCAAACATCGCAGGTATTAATTATCCTTAATTAGTGAACCATAATTTATAAAATAACAAATATTCTAATAGTATAAATTCGTATTATAATAATGGTGATAACATTTATTTTACTTATGTTTTAATTTTTTTAATATATTGAAATTTATTTTGGAACTTGGAAATAAACTCAATTTATTTCATTTTTTATTTCACAGAAAAAACCCTAATTTTTTTAATATTTCAAATTATTTATACATAGAGCAATAAAATACTTTAAAACCAACAATAATTTTTAACTATCAAAATATACTAGTATAATAGTTATAATTTTCACTCATCAGTCACAATATTAAGTAGAATATTATGCTAATATTTAACAGTATCATAATATTTTACTGTACAATATTTAACAAAGATATTGTTATGGCAATATGTAATTAACATTATATTTATTTTAAAGGGATTAAATAAATATTCAAATAGTTACGAACAATTAAATAATACTATATTGATGATAATAATAATACATACTGTTATAATTAAAATAATCATATATGTTATATATAATTATATGTATTCGTTTTTCTTAATATACTTTACACAACGACAACGATAATAATATACACCTAATCCAAAATGTAATTTCGGTTTAAAAAAATAAGGAGATTAGAAATAAAATACAATTTACATTAAGAATCAAAAAGGTGAGATTATACATGTATATACGAACTATATTACACAATTACAATATCTAAAAAAAAATTATTTAATAACGAAAAAATCACAGAAGAATAAAAGCAAAAAAAAAAAAATATAATTTATATATTTTAAGTTTCTTGATAATAGTGTATATTATACTATAATATTTTTATAAACATTATGATTTAAGACAACCAATATAATTAATATCCATACAACAATAAGATCAAGTTTATATTTCATAGAGCTTAAGAATAATGAGCACAAACCAAAGCACGACTCTGAGATATTGCAGGTTGTTTTCGTTCATCTCGAACATATAATTCAAAACATAATTTAAATGAATGAATATTACTATTTACACATAATATACATCATAAAGACAAATGGAGAACAGTAATCATATACCGTGCAATAACATTTATTTTTAAATGTATAGATATATATTTTTATAAAAATATTTTTATTTTTTATTAACTTTTTTTTGTTGTTTAAAGGAAACCGAATAAATCTAAATAACATACAATAGTAAAGATTACAGATTTTCATCATGAATTGTAACAATACAAAATAAGGGATATTTCGGTTTTCCGTAATCATGGTGGTATAAATTTGTTGCGTTAATTTTTATAAATTGAACACAGTTTTTTATAATACAGACACAAATGAAACAGGTTCATATTTATGTCATAATTGTGATGTATTAATAAACCTAATATAACATTCAATTACATTTTTTGTCCTTATACCTATCTATAATATAGTTAATAAAAAACAAAAATAATAATAATTAAAAAAAATTTGGAGGGGATATCTGAAAATATACAAGTCAAAAAAATCTATAGAACATTAACCCACCAATGGTCACAATTCATCATTGGGTAAATGGTGAGACCACTCACTAAAAATTTATTTTGAAAGTTGCATTTTAAGCATACTTAATTTATTTTTACTAAATACACAATATTTGCATTATTATAGAACACATTCATAATATAGTACAGGCAGCTGAACAGCAACTACTGCTTGCACCTTTACTTTTCTGTCTTTGATCTAGAAAAAATAATAATATTTATTCATATTTTATTTTATTGTATTAACAAATAAAAAATAAGTTTAATCCATAAAGATAAAAGGAGCTAGTAGGAAGTGAAAAGAAGAAAGAATTTTATTTTAAAAATCTACTAACACTAATTTAAAAATTGAAACATTACATTATTTTAAAAAAAATTGAAGTTTTGCCAGTATTATTGAAAATAGTTCTAATTAAATAAACTAACTAGGTATTTAATTTTAATTAGGTATATAAATGCATTATAGTAGTGGTACATTGATCATTATACAAACTTTATGTTTGAATTCATATTAATAGTAATACTATCAACTAATGATGGAACCAGGTTAAACAAAGAAATTACATATCTACATAAGTCGTAAATATTTTATATAATTATTATCATAAATGTTTTACTGTGGTACCTATTTAAAAATGTAATTTTAGGATGTTAAGCTATAAATATTAATTATTATTAGGAGAATCTAAGTTAATATTTAAATAAATAACTATATACATGTTTTTTTTTTTTTTTTAAGAAAAACAAAAATAAAAATAATAAAATATTTTGGAATATTACTTTAAAAATATACTATAAACGTACAAAATTAATTGAACAACCATAAATTATTAAGAGTTTAAAAGCAAAACATAAAATAAAATATAAATTGTTTTAGTGGCTTATAAATTATTTATTCAATTTTAAACAAAAATTAATAGTGCAATTATGTTTTTATTAATTATGTTACATAATATTATATAAGGATATTATTCTTTAAAAAAAAACATAAGAAAATAAGAAATTAGTAATGAAAAAAAAATAAAAATGATAAAAATGAATAAGTTTTTGAACTTTGGTTAATGATGATTTTGATGTTAAGACAATGAAAATTAAATATCAATAATTAGGAATAATCAAGGATCTAAAGGGTTTTGAGGTTGAGTACTAGTATTTTCAGATGTTGACTGTGGACTAGAAGAGTAAGTGAGATCATTGGGAGACCACAACCAGTGACCAGAAATTGTTCGCTCATTATATATCTCACCTTGTGAATTAGGTTCAGGTAATGTTTCCCTTGGTACAAGATGCATAACAGTAGTACGGGCTGGTACAAGGCCTAGAGCACCCAATGTGACATTGCTGTGTAAAAAACGACCCTGATATATCAGTCTGAGGATCTCAGCTTTTTCGACTGCTTCGTCCGCCCAATCTGTAATTATTGTAAAACACAATTAAATACTTAAATACATTGATGTCAACACATATTCAATAGATAAATGAAGCAACACCGCAGTAGTTTAATGTTTTTCGAGATAAAAAAAAAAGTATTATGGGTAGTAAACAGTACATACATAGGAACAGATCCTGGAGGACCTTGATCCCCCACAGACATATTATTTTTGCAATTTTTTTCTAATTCTACAGATCCTGATACTACTCTATTTCAAATAAAATTTCACATTGTTACTTTATATATTTAATAATCAATAATTTATTTATTACATTAATTACATGTACTATTATGGTAACATTTTTAATTTAAGAATTAAATATATTATAGTGTGATTGTATTTGTGTTGTAAAAAAACTGTTAGACCTTAGACCCCCACCCCCGCCAGATCTTTGCTCTAGATTAGTGTCTAGTACATACTATCTAAATATTAGTTTATAATTTATCATATGTGCAGCAATAATTAAACACAATAAATACAATAGAAATATGAATGATAAAAGAAAAACTTGTCATAAAAACAGTTAATCTTTACCATGATTTTACATTCTTCTTATACAAAAAAAATCTCTAAGATTTGTGAAAATAATAATAATAATTCCATCAAATACATTCATTGTTTATTTTTGTTACTAAATAACTATTGTACAGCAGTAGATACCAGCTAGTCAATACGCATTTTTGGACAGCCGTATACATACGTTAATTTCGAAGTTTAATTCAGAAACTATATAGGAACTTAAATTTGGCCAATAAAAGAGTTCCAATATCACTAATGCATTAGGAAACTTGAGTATAACGAGTACAATATACGAAGAGTATAAAAATAAGTCAATCTATCGTTAAAATATTACGATTTTCTAGTCTTAGATTCTGAGCACAGCGATAAATATATTAATTTTATATTGATGTTTTTAAATTTCCATTCTTCCTTTACTTTTTGTTCGTTTTTCTCGAATATGTTGAAAAATATTGAGAATTTATAATTTTGGTAACGTACAAACAAACTCGAATTTTCTAAATACCAAACCTCCCTCAAAGTTGAATATCGAAGCATTATCATCGTGTACACGTACACAAAAAACACACATAATTGTAAAAGCAATGCATTCATAGCTTCGCGTGTGATATTCTGCAGAATCTAAATATAAATAAATATTTGAGGGGGAACGACTGCTAGGAAAGTACTTATCTCGTACGCAATAATGTATAAGGATATACAATTCCACTTGTTGCCGAACTAGGTAGGTATAGTCAAGTAAGAAACTGCATAAATGAATATTTTTACCCGGAGTTCTGTAGAAAACGTGATATTTTAGTTCTTTTAAGATCATAACAGGGTTTTATTACAAGTGTCAAAAACTTAACGATGAATACAAACATATATAAAATATATTAGGTATACATAATACATGTAACATATTATTATGAATGTATAACATAATAATATATACAACTAATTTATGTAAATAATAATACTTTTAAGTTAAATATAACATAATACCCTGGCGATGACTAATTAACTGCAAGTAGAAATTTTGATAGACGTTTTGCCCATTTTGGAACAAATAATAATGTTATTTAGTACCCATGTTCATTTTCGATTTTTTTCTTGTTTGCTAAAGTTGAGATTAGGGATACTGAATTTAAATATTTAAAATCATCAATTTTTTAACTTAGAAAATTATACTAAAAAAAAAATGATTTTTCATATTACTGTAATGTCTTCAAAAAATAAATTCATAATGCCACTTGCAGATTATTTTTTTTAAATTAATGATACCTATTAGCTAGTATACATTTAATATGAAGAATTTGTCAATTTTATTTTCACATTAAACTGTTGAATTTCAATTACTAAAATTGTTTTTATAATAAGTATTTATAAATAATAATTTAAAAAATCAAATTCAGTTAGTTTTCCATATTTGTCTAACCAACACGTCATAAAGAATCACGATTGAACTAGAACATATTTTAAGAACCGTTATGGTGACAGACTAGTGACTAATAATGTATTATGATTTATGATATATGACTTAGAAAGTAAATAAAAAGGCCCCCAGATAGGGAGATTGATAAATAACAATTACTATAACGATATAATTATTTTAAGCACTACTAAATAGAAAATTAAACGTGTATTTTATTAAAAATAAATACTGAAAAACCTAAAATATTTTTAAGTAAAAAATTTTTTATATTAATATTTTTAATAAAAAAGTATATTAAATAAAAAAAAGTAATTAGAAATTTTTACAATGAGGATATACTTATTATAAGAAGAAAAATTATCGAAAAATAAGCATGGAAATCAAACTGCATTTATATCTATACGTTTTGTATGTGTAGCTCTTTTACTTAATGATACGTTTTGAATTGAACACTATTATTATATATGATACACCTTGTAGATGCAAAATAAAGTGAGAGAAAGTCTTAAAAAAACTCAGTCACCAGTCAACCGGCCCATTTACATGGTCTATAACACGGCCAACAGAAAGATAAATTTAAAAGAAGAAGCTTTCACTTCAATGCTAAATGACGAAATGTATAAATTCATAAAAATTTGGAATAGATATTTTTACATGGTTTTACTGAAAATAATCAGTATAATTTTAAATTAAAGTTAGGTACTAAATTTTCTACAGTTTTTACAAATAAATGTATCTACCTATTAGCCATACTATGTCCTGTATTTTAACGAGTGAAGAATTCTATGGTTTTTAGAGGAAAACTTAGCTGGTAAAATCAAAAAGAAAGAGGAAGGGTTAGATTGAGCCAGACAAAAAGAGTATAGCATTTTTGGATCTAAAAATGTTAACTTCCATGTAAATAAAAACAATAGGTACATATTATTATTATACTTAGTATAGCCAGTAAAGGTAGGTTCTACATTGTATTAAAATGTATACTAGTTCGTGAAAATAAATAACAATAATTATATAAATAGTATAAATGTACGTACTTAAAATAAATTACAAAATATATATTAAAATAATAGCCATAGATACAATCAATTTTTTTCCGACATCAATAACAATGATTTTTGTTGAAATGTTACTTTGGAGTTAAACATTAGTAACAAAATGCTATTATTTTATTAAACGTATATTTTGGAAATTGAATAATATTTCATTAAATGAATTTCGAACTTCGCGAAACTGTTTAATCATAAGGACCTTTGCGATATCCATGGAACAAACATCGATCCTTAGTCTTAATGATTAGATATTAATGAAAACTTTATCTTATAGATACTGCACCAAATAGTATTAACTATTAATTATCCTACAAGTGTTTACAATACAATTATCTGTTTTTACATGTTGATTATTAGTATAATAAAATTCCATTTTACTGCCCCGCCCAGTTACATATAACACGTGTGATTTTGTACTGAAAAGAATATACGATTCAGACTAATATAATATTACTTTATACACAAGAACAGATCAACAACAATTTAATAACACCCAAATACAAATCATATCTTTTTTTATAATTAAAATAAGAGACAAAAATTAAAAATTAAATAAAACTTAATATTTCAATGAATTTAACTGTTAACGTCAAATTAAAAAAAAAAAAAAAATTAATAATATTAAATTCAAATATAATTTAAAATATAATTGGCTTCTTATTATTATTTTAATGTAAAACAATTATTTGTAGGTATTGCCGTATTTATAATAATGAAAAAGTATTTTCATGACGTAAATACGGCATGTTGTTTTTAGTAAATAATCGTTTTCTTTTACGTCATTAACGCACAAGCAATAACAATGTGTTATTTTTGTTTCCAGTAGAAAGATAGTAGGTACACCGTACACCGTACACCGTACATACCATTATTGCTAAAATTTAAAACATTACTTGAAATTTCTGTAAGTTATAACCCTGTACCTAGTAGGCACGAATACTATTAATTTGGTTTTGAATGGTGTATTACTTATTAGTTATTATTATAAGAGAAATTTTAGTTTTCATTTTATGTAGATCCAAATCTAACAGTTAAATTAAGAGGGTACAGTTACGCATGCGTTGTCTCAGTCTTAAAAATGTAAACATAAAACAAACTGCAGTTTTCGCGGGAAATAACCGAGAAAGACAACAACAGTCATAACTCATAAGTTATAAACTTATAACTAAAAAACGAAATTTGCACTACATAAAAAGGAGAACATTGACTGTGAAAAATAATTTTATTTTTTTATATCACTTATACGAAAAAAGTTCTTATTGTTTCAAAATCCATTACTTTTGTATTTTTCCAACTTGAATAACTTTTTTTTTTTAGTTCAGATATCGAAAAAAAACGATATTTCACAGTCAAAAGTTCTCCTTTTTATGTGGTGAAAATTTTGTTTCTTAGTCATGACTCTTTCTTTCTCGCGCAAAACAGTCTTTGCTGTTTTAGTTTTACATTAATACGACAGAGACAACACATACTGAGACTAAAGCGAAGATTAAAGTAAGCAAGTAAGCTACATTCTAATTTGTAAATTATAACTCTAAATTTTAATTACAATGAATAATAGGTACAAAAGTTATTTGAACTACAATTTATTTTTAGAAGCTTAATAATAACCTGCAACAATAGCTTATATTACGAATTAATAATGAACACAATAATATGTTTAAGTACCTATTTTAAAAAGAAAAAAAACAATTTGTTTATTGAGTAAATTGGAAAAAAATAAATGTAAACATTTGATTTGTTTCATATACATATAATAGTTCATAATTTGTAAACTAAAAGAAAGGTTTTAAGAAATTTTCAAATTTGCTTTGAAGTAGAGCAAAATGTAATTAATATATCCCTCCTCTATGGTATATTTAAATATTCAACACGTCTACTGATAATTAAAACTCTAATTTTTTAATTTGTGAATTTTTACAATTAGTTTACAATATTTTAATTATATTTAATATTTTTGTTTAAAATGTTTACATTACTAATTTTAATACTTCTAATTTGTAAAAAAATCTTACCTTCTGGCCAATTATCAAAAATTGCTTGAGCTATATCACCCGCCGAGTCGTTAGGACTAAATATGAATTCTTTAGTTTTACCGCTGACAAGAATCAATCTGAGGTTTATCTATAACATAAATATTAATACTTATTAAAATATCTGCATGAATCTATTATACCAACAAGTTTTTTTTAAATTTCTATTTAATTAGTTTTTATACAAAAAAACCTTAGTCTTTAACAAATCTTCAGGGTTAAGACCATTTACTACAGACACTAAAACAACTAAATCATGATCTACAGACAATTTATCGCTCTTTGGCGTATAACTGAAAACCATGTTTTAATTTAAAAATGTCGACTTCGATGTTAACTGACTCAATATAGGTACAACACAAAATTAGAATTGAAAATTTCACGAACCATCACTGTTGGAAACAATAAAATAAACAATTGAAGACTGGGAAGTAAAATTCACATCCTACTCCTATTCAATTCATGCCTTTGTTTATAAACAAGGACAATATGTACGGACATCACATAAGTATTGATATATGTACGTGCGTTGGGTTAAGAATACCAACGATATTTCATAAAATCATGATATTGTATAATAAAATAGGTAGATTATTATACTATTATATTTTTAGACGAAAATATATCATTTTATTATTATTTTATGCATAAAACTACAACTAGTATGAATTAACGATTGCAAGATAAAAATTTAACCAGAATAACCAACAATTAAATAATATTTATTTTTATTAATTGTAATAATACAACTATACTATAAACTATAATATAAATTAATAATACATGTATAATGTATATATTATAAATACATAAAAACTATTAACTTAATCATTTATATTTTAAATAAAATTGATTTTATTTATAAGTGCAATCTATTCTGTAGATATAAAATAATTTATGATAATACGTAGGATAATATTATGTAATTAACTATGGTTTACAAATCGTTTATTATGAATAAAGTATAACCAATATAACCCCAGGATTACTTCTTTTCTCGTGTAACTTATACTATTATATTTAGTTTTCATATTCTTATTATAAATAAACTTTTATTCAATTGTATATTTATTAACAAAAAATAAAAATTACATTTAATTTTTCGAGTCATCTAAGTTCTTCTGCATATTCTGTATAAAACATTGTATTTATACCATTCATCTATAGGTAGATAATAAATTGTCTTGTAAAATAGGAATACTTAGTAAATTTAGATATTTCTCAAAAATTAACATGAGAGTACCTACATATTTTTTAAATTATTAATTTTACAGATACAAAATTAAAGGGTTTATTCATTATACAAATACAATTAATTAATTATTTTTTGATAGTTTTTAATCATTCGTTTGAAGTTTATTCTCGGAAATAGAACACGTCTGTTGCAAAAAGGGTGGTCCTGCTCGACGGAAATGGGTCACCGGGGCTCAGTCCCAAGGCAAAAGGGAGGGAGAAAGAGAACGAAACCTACCGGGTGAAGGGCGCAATCGATATTCTGACGGTTCTGTGGTAGACTAAGAGACAAAAGGAAGGGAAAAAACTGCTGATACCTAACAGTCGACAAAACACCTTACAGACAACAAAAGGCTTTTTTTAATTCATTCTTAAAATAGGAAAGAAAATAAATACTTTATAAAATAAAAAAATATGTCAATATGACTATGTATTTGTGTAACTATTAAACATCAATAAATTATACTTAATATAAGATATAAACGTATTTTTATGTAACTTATAATAAACATATTAAAGAATTTATAAGATCAATATTAAGTACCTATATTATATTATATAAGAAAATGATTGTAATTGAAAATTGTAGTTCATGAATCATTTTAACTTGAATTTACTAATATTTATGAAAAAAAAAATTAAATTAAATTAAAGCATTTACAATGTAACTATCTACATACATATTTAAATACCAGGTATCAAATCGAACTACTTAATCTTTTGTTTTTTTTTTATTAAATTTATATCTTATTAAGTTTTAACATTTTATTAAAAATAATACGTTTAATATCTTCGAATAAAAAATTGTTTAGAATTACATTAATCTGTTGGACGTTAGTTTATTGTTTAAGTCTAAGAAAATTGGTCACAGTATAAAAATATTAAGAAAAATAATACTTTTTGAATAGCATAATATAATAAGCAATATTATATACACAAAGGCACATAATATTATCGTCTATCGAGTAGAAATCTAATTCAAACAGTTTATCTAAGAATGAAAAAAATATTTGTTTTTCAATAAATATAAGGTATATTAACTGACATTATCTCGATCATATTATTTTTCATAAATATCATAGACATTAAATGGACTTCTTGAACAAAATAAAATCAATATACCTACGCATAATAGATAACCTTGTAAAATCTGTACCTATATTATTATATTTTTTGCAAAATTGCACAACAAAGATATAAACTAAATAGAAATCTTAAAAATCGTATTATTAAGATAAAATCGAGGATAAAATTAAATACTACCTAACAATAATATTTAAAAGATTAATAAACTGGTATATTATTCTTAAGCTAGAATTTACTATTTTTTTTTTCTATATTTTAGGTATAAAATATTAAGAACCTACTAAATATTTTGTTTTAAGATACCAATTAAAATCAAGTTTATGGTTATTTGTGTAAATAAAAATAAAAGACAAAAATATATATTTTTTTAATTTTATAATATTATCAATGGATCCCTTAATATATTTGTGACATAGGTGATAGGTATATCAAAATCTATTGTGCATACATCATAATATGTTCGCGTTAAAAAAAAAAAATCATAAATATAAATAAGTGTTAATACTATCTACGAGCTACGTCTGTACAATAGACATTGTAAATTAAAAATAGATATTACATTTTATTTATATGTTTATAAATATATAATATACATATAAAAATAAAACGCATTGACTGTTAAAATAAACTAAAACATGACACGTATTTTACATAACAATAATACATTTCAATGGCATCTGGGTCATTAAATAAATAATAATAGATTGTAGATACAAATGTTAAGACCTCCTGGAGAACAGTGTATGGTGCTGGTGCAATACATTTTAGAATCAGTCCGTACATACCGGATGTATCAGAATTCAGAAGACATCACATTTATAAATTAAATAATATTAATAAATAAAAGTTATGTAAAATAATACAATAACCTTGTAAATTAATAACAATTTTGAAAAATAATTATTGCCAAACTAATTTTAAATGAAATATTTTATAGAGATATTTAAAATTGTATGAAACATAATATTTATATTTTTATATGTAAATGTCTGTGTAAATGCTTTCATTATAAATAACGGTATTTTATCATCAGATTAACTCCGTTTATATAATATACTTATACAAATATACAATATACGACATCGCCAATCGCCAGGGTACGTAATTGTCGTATCGACTTTTTCGATTTTTTTTTTCGTGAAAATTTCATTACAAATTTCATTTTTTTTTTTTATTAAATTACATTTAATGTACTCTCAGTGTCGATCACACAATTTGACCAATGGGGTGGGGGCTGATTTTTTAAACATAATATTATATGGAACGTAACCCTTAAATAATGGTTTAAGTTAGAAAGTTTCAAGTATGAAATAAGTTAGGTTATTACTTATTACAGAGATTATTATTTGAAATATCAATGAAAAACAAAAATAATTGTTAAGAACGTTTATCCATGGAAAATTTCAATAAAATACTACGTATAACAATCATAAATAATTGATAAATGCACTAATGTTCAATATAACTATCAGCAGGCTGCACCGCTACTACCTAACGCCTATCAATATTATTTTTAACCAACGCATGGAGGACGTATTCATGTTCATGTAGCATGTCTTTAAAGTTTAAAGCACAGATTTTAATTTTTAAAACTGTTTTTAAGTCATCATTTATTCTTCTAATAAATCGGTTTTAGCATTTTTTCATTCAATTGTTAACTATTTTTTTAAACATTGATAAAAATTTAAATTCCAGAACAAAAAAAACTTCCGCCTATCACTGAAAAGCAAATTAAATAGATAAAAAATTTTCAGAATTAAAAGCATTATTTAAAACCAGATTCATAAGCATTTTGGACGTAAAAAAAAATCAAGTGATATCAAATTTTAATAGATAGTATTTAATAATTATCTATTATTAATTATTATAATACCTATTATAAAATAATAATAATGATTAATTGTTAGGGCTCGGATTTATATATTAAAATAACCAAAACATGTACAATATATGTGCAATAAAAAAATCACTTTATAAATTATAATAAAATATGTGATAAAAAAAAATGAAAATATTGAAAGCTATAAAAAATTACAAAAGAATTAAGGCAATTAAATTGAACCTATTCTTCTTGATATTGATAGCAATGAAATGAGATACTATAAACAATAAACATATTAGACAAATTGTCAAAATTGAATGCTCTATGATTTGACTGTAACATAGATTTATACCAACTGAAGAAACACTCAACTTCGATGTAATTCGTGCAATTTTCATTTATGCAATGTCCAAACAGTTATTTTAGTCTGCAATAATGTCTCATTTTTTTCACAATAGATATCTCTGATTAATTTTACGGACTTTAAAACAAGATTTTTATTTAATACTCTGTGCATTTTTTCTTAAACAGCCACTCCAAATGATTCTTGTATTTATTCTATGTTCTCTATAGCTTCTATGAGTCCTATTCTTTGAACTCAAGTCATTGTTAGGCTTAAAATTATGCAAATATACAATGTATATTAAAATTGAGTTAATATATAAGAAAAAATGGAATTAGTGAGAAATATTTAAAAATATATTATATCAATATGTATATATCATTATATTACAAATTATTTGAAATGAAATTATCCATTGCCTAAATTAAATTATCTAGTAACAGTAAATATATATACACATAAATTCGAGCCCCATTAATTACAAATTTAATATTAAGTACTAATATTTAGTTTTAAAAAGTCTCTAATAGTGATTCTCTATTCTTTAAAAATCTTAGTCTTCCAGAATCATCTTTTGGATAAAATAATAGTTATGCTTTTAAATTTAATATAAAATACTCGTGAGATTAACCAAAACAGTGGTGTCTATGTCTTTATTTTGTAATAAATAAAAATAATATGTAAAATATAGGTATGTATTTATACTTTTAAATAGACAAGTGTTACTAAATATGATATAACAAAAAATAAATTGAGTTTTTTAGAATAGCTACTATTATTTAGCTGTTTTTCAAAAGATTATAGGTAGTTACACCTATGAATTATTATACAAAAAATGTGCATCAATTAACAACATGTACATCTTGTTAATATGTAAATAACTTAAAAAGTAATTACTATTTAACATCATTTAAAATTTGAAATTAAATAACAAATATCAAAAAATGAATATAAAATGTACCTACTATAATCAAATATACTAAAAATATTAAAAAATATTTTCATAATTTATATCAATATATTTATTACAAATATTATATATGTGTATGTATTGTAAAAATATGCTAATTATAGTTATCAATATATTTAAATGCAATTAAGATGACTTCATCTTTAATTATCTACCTACCTAAATAATAATTATATTTGTAGATAACACATAATAATTAAGTACACCCAACAATAAATACATATATACGTACATAATATTCCATATACATATTATTGTGTATAGTCAAAATTAAAACATAAAAAAATATATCAATAATAACAACATTATTTTAAGAATCCAATTTAACAATTAACTAGACTGCCGAGCGCTTAAGTGCTTGTATAAAATATAAAATGAAAACACAAACAAACAAATCAACAATGATCAAATAAAAACTTGAAATATGCATTTATAATTTACCTATGTAAATTGAAGTCACTATTCACTAACTTACTATAAATTAAATGCTAAGTATACTACTAACATAATAGCTACTAGCTAACTATAACTACAATGCTTAAATAGAAGTGTCAGAATCACTACAATTTATTTATAAATGATAAATTATTTCCATTTTTGTTACTCTAAAATTAAAAACACATATATAAAATATAAATACATATAAAACTTTTAATACTCTTAAACATAAAATCAAATTTTGTTAATGATGGTAAGAATAAAAATAGAAGATATTAAAATAAAATTGTTTAAAACACCTATCCCTTACAACATTGTTATGAGAATATAATTTGAACTTGAACAATAATAAAAAGATAATCAATATCAATTATTTAAATATAGTTAGTATACCTACAATAAAATGTTAAGGTTTCAGAACTAAAAATGCAATTTTTACCTAAAAAGAAGCAAATAAATATTAACAATGATACAAAATTACTTGTTATGTAAAAATATTACCCCCCCCTCTATTCTAAAGAATAGATTATCAATAAATATGCAAATATTGACTACACTATAAATCTATAGGTAAAACTGTAAAACTACTGTAACTATTAACTATTAATTATTATGGTGATCCTGTAGTTCTATTCTCAAAAGATATTAATGATAAGCAAATGACTTAACAACTTATGATGAAAGAAATTTAAATTTTTAAGAATTTGAATTTACTGAAACCTAAAATAGAATTATTTTAACAATTATTATTTAGCTATATTATTGAGTGTACCTATTGTAAATTATGGTCATAGGTAATAATCTTAAACCAATGTTTTACAACAATAAATTAATTTCTTTGCTAGTTACTTAAAAATGTTCTTTTGATATAATAATAATTTTATTGAAACTTGGAAGAAGTTAAGAATTACTGTAATCTACTAAATTATCACTATTTTCTATTCTTTTAATAAATATTCAAAATATGACAACAAAATATTGGTTTTACAATGGTTGATTGAGTTTAATTTATAGACTTGATTTACCCCCATTAACTTGTAACTATCGTTTATTTGTGTCAAATTTTAACTATTATCTGGTTGAAATTTTAATACAACGTAAAATTATTTAAGTAAATAGATACTTAACAATTTTTTTTTTAATAGTTTTCACTATCACTCAATGACTCAATGTACCACTTTAAATTAGAAAATAATATTATCGGTACATTGTTCATAAGTCATAAAATATTTTATAAAAAAAATAGTGTGGTCTAATCAAATTTTTCTTGATAAATTTAATTAGGTAACTATTTCCTGTTTTGTTAGTAAAAAAAAATCTATTGAAAAATTTATACAATAAAATTATTATAAAAATATATAACATAATACTTTCTACTTTTCTAAGAACCTTCTAAATAGGTATACTCATAAATTCATATATTTCAAAGTTATTTTATTGTCCCTTAAATAAAAAAGGTATTATATGTTACAAATCATATACACTTTAAGTTCACCAAACTAGTTATGAAAATAATTTTTAAAATATAATACCTATCTATCTACATCAAATCTTAGATAAATTCTATAGTCTATACTCAGCCACTTAGGCCTATACCAATATAATATGTATCTACATAGATAACAATTAAAGACCTACATTATAATTATGTTACATGCAATAAACACCAAAATTAATTAGATAGGTACCTAATAAATAATTTAATAATATATTGATAGACAGTATCGAGGACACCTCATTAATAACACAACTGTTATAATAACTGTAAAATGTCATCATCTATCAATGAAAAATATTACATGTGGCAGCTTTATGATGCTACATTGATGTGTCTTTACCATCACACAATCAAAATAAGTAATTATTAGGTACATTAAAACATGACCTAAAATAATAATAATAAAAAAACAATGTCTACTTATAATTGAGTATTTTAAATGATTGAAATATAATTATTAAAAATCATAAAATACTTAAGCAGAATTATAATTGTTAAATTAATTTTTTTATATTATATAATCATCATTAAAACAAAAATAAATAAATGTATACCTATACGGCTATACCTACAAATTATTGTTGTATTGTCTATAGGCTTAATTATTAGACTAAACCTGATACCTGATTAACTAACTAGGTACAGAAAAATGTATTGATTTTGAATGAGTTTATTTTTTTTATTTGACTTGATGGAGTTTACTTCAAAATGTTTAATCATATTTAAACATACAATCCTCAATAGATCAACAAAAAACATTCATAACATACTTATAAGGGCAATCATATAAGCACCTACCTACTTAACATTTTGTATTTTCTTTTAATTTTTAAAATTACTGAAAATCAACCATAATTAATTTACAATATTAATAGGTACCAGGTACCTGGTACCTATACTGAAAGATATTAAATATTAGGTAATCATAGCAAATATTTAACTTTGTGGCAAAATTATTTATAATTGTGTTTGTTATAATTTATTTTTGATAGTAAAAATCATTTCTATGCCTACATAATAAAAATGAAAGAACTGGTAGACTTTCTCTTTAAATTAGTTTATGCAATCCACAAAAAATTTAATATCCTGGATAGTTGTATTTAATAAAACTAGGTAAGTATCTATAGGTATGATATTAAGGTTCATATCATGTACAACAATATGCAAACAACGACGACTGACGAGTACTTGTCTTACACTGTAAATTACAATATTGAAATGTTTAGACAACTCTATAGTACATATACAAATAGATAAAATCAATGTGCATATTAAAACACATAGGTACTTTCTAATAAAACAGTCAGTTTTTTTATCCTATTAATGATGTCAAAAACAATTAAATAATATAAATTGACATACCTTGTCAGACGGAATGGACCTGATGGACGTAGTCATGTTTGTTAAGAAGAGCGACGTTAGTTCGCTACAAGGTAACTCCGAGTGTTGTCCGTTGTCGGATTGCTGATAAAAAATCCGTCGAAGTCATGGAACAGGGACAACTCTTTTTCACGGTCACGCCAACGACTACAACACCACTAATGAACGATACTTGGTAACAGTAACACGCACAGACTTTGGAAATCCAAAAGCACTACAGATACAATAACGAAAGTAAAACTCCGGTCGCACTATTTATTGGCGATTAGGTACAATACAACAATCTTATGATGTATGGTAAATATTATTGGCGGAGCTATGTATCGCACTAACACTGAACCGTGCGACGGCTAACTACTTAACTACCTACGACAATACCGTTAACGGCGGCAGCTCGACGACGAAGACGAAATCGAACGGCGGCACTACGCCATATTGACGCGATTACGACGAAAAAAGTCTCAAACAATTACTATAATACGTACGGAACAACGTCGGCGGTGGCGGCGGCGGAACGAAAATCCCACAAACGTCAGAGGATAGGTAACGTAATATTATATTATAATATAAATCAACAACAATAATAATAATACGATATTGCGTTAGATACTATTGGTGTTGTTATTATTATTATTATTATCGTTTGACGAGAATCCGCTTTCGAGACACACCACCGTCAGCCAGCCGTACGCGAGAGGAGCCAGCGCAGCGCTAATAAGTTATTCACATCAGTCAGTGGCGTACAAAAGAGAAAATAAAATAAAATAAAAAAAATTCGAAAAAAAAAAACAATAATAATAATAAAATGTATCTGTAACTATATAATAATAATAATAATAATATAATATATCGTGAGTGTAGAGTACGTGCGTCTCAAGCGCGCGTGTGTGTGCGCACTAATGCGTATGTGGTGTGTGTGCGTGTGTGTGTGTGTGTACGTGACGTGCGCGCGCGTTCGGTTGATTAGAAGATGCAGCTCTACGGAGAGTGGCGGATCCTTTGTGATGACTGGGAAAACGGTGGGGGCGTGTCAGGTGGTTTCCTATATATTGTAACCTCACCGCCGCCGCGGCCCCGTAGGTAGTGCCGTTGTCGCGGTGCGCTGCAATGCTGGCTGGTGCCGGACGCCCCGTGCGTGGCCTGCCGCTGTGCACGTACGACTCGCTGTCCCCGGTACGTAGAGTATTACAACAGTCGCGGTTCGAGACTTCGAGTCTGTAGATCGCCGCCGCCGCCGTTCGCAAGGTGCACGTCGCGCGCCGCCCGTCCGTGTGGAGGAATCTTGGCAACACTGTTTGAGCGCGCGCGCCCGTCACTGACGGGATTACATGGCACGGAAACGGGACCACCGACTCGCCGCCGCGGTGGCGGTGATCGTGTGCTCGTCTGGACGTGTCCCCCACGATATGCGCCCGCTCTACAGACAGTGCCGGACGCCGATGTCTTACGGCCATATTTCTATAATATTATAATATATTATTATTATTATTATTGTAATAATAATATTATTATAATAAAATGTTCACGTATTATTATTACTTAAGATTATACGATCGTGACATACATTATCATATCGATTATTATATTATTATCTGAAAATGAGTTTCAGATCGGAGCGATCGGTGGTAAACGTCTTACAAATATTATGACCGTGTTTTATTTTTCTCATCCGTTGTTTACCTATATTCCATTTTAAAGGTGGTTTCTGGTAGTAAATTAGTAAATTACGTCTAGTTCATAGTCGCCTGCAGTCGGTAGTTTTATTCGTTATCTTTGAGAAGACAATAAAAACAGTTCTAAAAACTTTTAAAATGACAGAAATGTATTATAGTATAAGTGTATAACCGTGATTTTCTTCGTGAAACCGATTTTCGACCAAAATCGATAAAAAATTATATGAAAATAAATTTGAATTACTGATAAGTATTTCTTCAAAGTATGTTGATAACAAAATTATACGCTCAGTTTAAACTTTGAAAGATAAAAATTTTAAAACTACATTCCTATAATGTATAGGTAATTCAATCTAACACGTTACAGCGTCGTATTCAATGACGAGATATAAATATATAAACCACATTTATACAGCTATACTGACCATACTAGTATACTACACCAGTATGAGTAAAGTAATTTCTCTGATTTTTTTTAAGATTTAAAATATGCGAAATAAAACGACAGTATCTTAAATTATTTGAACTATGTACATCTTGACCGCCCTCTAACATGGGTACCTCAGTACCTACCTCACATCAGTCACGTCTGCAATAAACCACTTATTCTATATAATAGATTCCGATAACTTTGTTTTCTCCTTACCACAAAATACAAATATCTCCGTAACAAAATATTAATTAAAAAACCTTCCTGAAACTCATTTGGACCTAGGAAACCCTCTAAAATGAATCGTATTTAAACTCTCCAGTCAAAGTGCCTCCGCCAAAAAACTAAAATTCCACACTATACTTCAATTACATACTTCATTTTGATCTCTTTATCCCTCTTATCTTTAAAATCGTCAACACTCTTAACAAAAGATTCAATTTTACTCATATCCAAAGCCACCGTAATCCACTCATGAAGGAACTAGCCACACCCTATGACCCTATACTTTTCTAGTGACCCTGAAAGGCATCTAAAACGTAAGTGGTGTCAAGACCTATTAATTCACTGAAAATCAACACAACCACGCCGAAGTGCCTTCGTTGGAAGGTTACTTCATTCAATTATATATTAAAGCTACTAAATATACCTAAAACACATAAACTTATTGTATAAAATATTTTATAGTTTTTTTTTTATAGTGTAATAAAAATGAATGTTAAAAAATATTTGAAACGAAAATTGAAAAATATAATTAGTTAATTAATTATTAAAGTACCTATTATAGGTAAAATTAAAATAATGTTAAGAAATTATTGGAGTTAATTATTTGTAAATATATATGCACTATGCAGGGCCGGCCCAAGGCGATAGCAAAATAGGCAGCCGTTTATAGAGCGGCACTAGTTTAAGGATGGAAAATTTCGAATGAACAAAATCGATTTAATTATTATATTATTATCTAGTATATAGAAATGTTAAAATTGATTAGGTCGGCGAAAACCCTAAGGGCAGTCCTGTATACAAGTTAAATTTTAAAATTAAAATGAATAATGTGATAATATTAAGTATATATATTATTATTTTTATATATATATTAGACTAAAAACTAGATACTGTTCAGATGTTCATGTGTGGCTTATCGGCGATTACGTGATGCCGGTCCCGTGTTCTGTCACAAACTTGATCAAGTTGGTTAATTTTGTTTGCATGTTTAACATTTTTTCATGCATATTTTACAATTTTTTTGTGCATATTTGCATGCATATTTTGCCTTTTTTAGCTCCTACAACTTCCGAGTCCTAATCATAACTCATTTACACATTTAGAATTTAGATAATATTCGTACAGTAGGTAGTACTTAAAATATTTAAAAACTATTATGTGTCTAAATGCATACCTATATAGGTATAATACATGTACATGCAGGTCGCAGGAGCTGAGAGATCCACTAGATAACTGAATATTTTCAGTGGCAGCGTTTAATTTATGTGGAAGTTTGAGGGTTAGGTTTGAGGCTTGAACCTATCAACAACACGGAAATCTAACTCTACATCGGTGCTTTCCGCTTCAGATCTATCAAAATAATTTTATTAATTAGAGGCATTCCCTCCTTAACTGTAAAGGGAGCACATGACGTCTAAAATAGCAGCTGCAGGAATGTCAAGATCTCCAAAAGACCTCTCATCTAATCTATAATCTTTGTTCAACAACATATAAATAAAATACATGCAGACTAGAAAACATAATCTCTGCAGTTGACATAAAATGAATATCAAGCTTGACCGACATTTACTTCCCAAGAAATCAACTTGCCCCAGTAGGTACATATAGTAATCTCTCACTCAATCACAATTAATGTATCATAAACGAATACATATTATACAGTCCATAAAGCGTACGGAGGGGGACAAGCTGGGGCATTTGAGCATTTCCCCCAACTTTTCCAAAATATTTTTAAATTGAAAATGATTATTTGAATAATGGGTAACCATTGTAAAAACATTAGATCAGGTTCTTTGCAATCGAAAACTCAAAAACCATAATAATAGGTACATAAAAATTATACAGATAACTATTATTTTGAGGCCTGCGTAAATATTATAAAGTGGAAATTAAATTTTTAAGTTTAAACCAGGGATGGAAAACGTTTTTAATTTTTCCGTTTTCGTTATTTTTTGTTTAATGTTTTTAAACCTTTTTTGATACTTTCATTTTCGTTTTTTTTTTATATTCTTATAATTTATTATAGTATCAGTGTACCACACAATATAGGTAAATACAAAAAATAAAATATTTAAATAATTAATTGTTTTTAATAGGTATTTTAATTTAAATTATAATTCATAATTTATATAAAAATTAGAAAATTCAAAATTTTAAATTAAAATGCTTTTAAATTATAAAAGCGCATGGGTTAAGTGAAACACTATTTTTAGAATAAATAATAAAAATTATCCTGAACTTAGAAGCTATTAACATACAGTTGTAGGTATAAAATACTTCTTAACATCAAAATTAAAAATTTGCTCTTACGCATTGAAACAAAAATACTAATTAATAAATATTAAATACAAAATAAAGATAAACACCGATAAAAATAAAATAAAACAAGCTGTTTTTATTTAATAAATACTTAATATTTTAATATAATATTAAGTTATAAACAAGAATAACTTTTTCTTTATAACTTAATGTTCATCATACATTTTATAAATATAACATTTTTTATTTTTTTTAATTATAACAAAAGTATAATTCTTATTATATATTAATTTTTTTCGAGGTATGATTTATTTTTGTTTTCATTTTTGATTTTTTTCAACGATTTTTAAAAACATTTTCCATCCCTGGTTTAAACTGAATGATTAATTTTTTTAGAATTTTGTGAACATTGATTTTTATGATATTAGGAAAATAATTCTACAGCGAATAGCCTAATTAGAAATAACCAATTTTATGATGAAATTGTTGATCGTTTTGGAAAAGATGCGAGACGATTATCTACAATTTCTTTTGAGAATTAATTAAGTTAACTTTACCTATACGGCTATACCTATGTGGCTATGTACATATACTTGTAAGTTGTAACATAATAAAATATATATATAACTATACAAGTATAATAAAAAAGGTTGATGTCTTAAAATAGTAAAGTTAAGTTATAATAATTTTCCTCAAATCTTATAACTTTGCCCACCCCTAGACAAATTTCTGCGTGCGCCAATTCTACAGTCTACAGCATATTATTGTAAACTATTCAGCGACTTACTATATCTAGCTTCACTTGTCTCTGAAATTTTCATAATTCTTCTGATATCGTTAGGAAAATTTAGAACATGTTAGTGCACAATATTAACTGGTAAAAAATTACATAATATGTGTATAATATACACATTAATTCTTTCAGGTCACTGTAATATTGAGGGCATCAAACGTGCTAACAAGGTCACTAAACCTGCCCGTTCATTCCCAGATACTTTATTTATAAGTTATAACCCTCTCTTCTCATATCATGACATAAAGAAAGTAATGAAAATAGATAAACATTTTCAGTAGGAGAAAAATTAAAACAAACTCGGTATCAACTAAATTGAACAAAGTTATACCTTGGGTCTTCTTCATCAACAACTCTAAGAAAATATAAAACTTGCATACATTATTCAAAATAAGATACCTACTACTTTTCTCACCTATATTTAATGGAGAGACTAGAAAGAATACACTTTCATTTGATTGTGTTGTAGTATAATACTGATGGCTCTCTGAACTATCATACTCAAATATATCTTAACCTTATTAACCTTAAAGAATGCAAAATATAGGTACAATAATAAATAAAGAGATGAGAATATTTAAAATCAACTGACATCTATCTGAAACATTAAATCCGGTGCTGTGTACAATACCTCCAAACTCATATAAATATATTGAATACAAAATCAACACAATACAACAATTCTACCTATTGTATTATATAAGTATAATGTGATTTAATTTTAATTTTACTTTTACTTTATAATATTCTTTAGTGAGTATACTCAATACTATATTGTTTTTAATCAATGTTACTATAATTAATTGTGTAATAAATTATATATTATTATGTCCAGTGACCATAAATGCCATGAACTGATAATAATAATAACTATTATGGTCTTGTAAACAAAACAAAATTATGCTAATAACTATCAAATCATATATAAATTCATATCATCATTGCCCATTGGCTTAACTTTGTAAGTTGTAAACATGGACTATTAGTAATTCATGGTTATCTATAACTGTTATACTATAACATGACTACAATCTATAATATTATAATATAAAATATTCTACTTATAGGATTTATACATTATGAGTTTGACAAAATCAATATTTATAAAATAATATTTTTAAAAATTAAAAAACCATCAGAACATTTTTTTCTCCTTGTGTATATTCAATGTATTGTATTAATAAACCTGTATCCTAAATATTTATATAATTCTTCTGTATGTACAGCACCGAACTCTTCCTAAACGACTGAACTGAGTTTGATGAAATATTTTATGTGTTTGAGTGGGTCTTTACATAGTTTACTTTCACAATTTGAGATGGCGCTGTAATCTGATTTTAGAAAATTTTGACATGGATATTACTAAAATAACACATAGTGAATCTCAAATGTCAATTTTATAAGAAACTGCTCGTCCGATTGTCAATCGTCATTTGTTTTAAATAAAAGAGCACACTACAGTGTATGGTGCAAGATTTAAGCGTAGTTGTATGGACTCAACTCCTGTCTACGGAATATTGAGCGATAAAATATGAATATAGGTAATAGTGGCGCTATCTGCCCCTCAAAAAAAATACAATTTAAATTTAATACAAAAATACGTAAAACTTTTTCCATGGCGAAGTCGAGCCTAACACAACTAGAAAAATTGTGAATATTGTGTTAATTTAAAAAAAATAATTATAAAAATCGATTGAAAAAATTTAAATTTTGCCAATAAGCTAATAGATAGGTATACTAGACCTGAGATATAGCGATATACATACTACAGACCTACAGTGCATTCGTTCAGGCGGGGAACGTTCTAAGCCCATTTTCGTACTATAAATTGATTAACAATTAAGTTACCTATTATTTTTTTAAATAATCGAAAAATACGCACATTAAGGAATTTAAAAAGAACGCCATATTGTCTGTGACTGACGAATATAAATAGCTAATTATGAACAAAGTTTGAATTACATAAAAGGCGTAATCTTTATGAGCAACGAGGTACCTACTCGAGGATAACTGCTATGTTGCTTGCTCCCGTTTAAGCTAAGAAAATAATTTATACATTAATGCTCCTAATCATAAAAATAAATTACGTAGTTTTCAAAAAAATAATTTGAAAATCCATAAAAACTTTAGAGAATACTAAAAAACAATATTTAATATGACACCTATATGCATTTACCATTTTATTGATATGCTTTTAAATGGTCAAACAAATTTGAAATTTTGAACGGTCAACACCTAGTTATATTTTGGAAATATCATTATGTATCCACATGAGTTACGCCCGTAACGCTAATATAATATGTATTAGACCATTATAGGGCATTAAGCAATCAAATTTAACACTGAAGCATTTTATACTGATATGTGATAACGAAATGCACGGGGACAGAATACATAATATAAATATATAAGTTTATTCTTTAATCATTTTGATATTATTATAATTCTTAACTATATAATTTAGTAAAATTTCAAATATTTTATTTTTTATAATGGTTATGAAGATAATAAGATATGTTTTCAATACCTATTAAACATCCAGATTTTAATATTATTTATGTTATTTTTAAGCTATTAAATTATAATTTTCAAGATAAAAATTTAAAAAAATAGGCGATTAAAATTAATTGATAAAATATTATAATTTATTTATTAGTAAAATTTTCTGGTTAAAACATTATGAATATTGATATACGTAGTAGGGGGAAAATGTGTAATGATCAAATATTCAATTTTAAAACTTATCTCAGTCAAAAATTTTAATTATGTAATTTATCAAATATCAATGATAGAAAAAGTATATTCACCAAACTTAATGGTTTTGATATAAGTGACTTGAAATATCGGTTTGCTTGATAAAAAAATTTAGAGTGGAGTACCCCTGCATAATAATATACAATATACATACATACATATTACATATACATAGCCATAAAAATTATAAATAGTAGATTTTGTAAAAAAAAGTTAGACTTAATAGGTTATATCGATACCAGTAACGAAGGTCATAATTCAATTGTTGTTACTAAATTAATTTAATAAATTCGTAAGTGTCATTCTGTCCTGTATTGAACGCGATTTCTGTTTATTACACAAAAAAAAGTAGTATACCGTACTACCTAGGCACCTACATATCTTGAAATAACAACCAGTTTCTTAAATATAATCATCATTTGAAATTTAAAACAATGAATATTTCTTTGTTTGTCCTTTATATGTACTTATATATACCCAAACATTAGATATTGTACCGTTTTCAATAAGTTATATCAATATAGAGTCCTTGAAATCCGGTAGGGGAAGTGTTAATAGTTTATTTTCAACCTCTATACGTTGTTAATTGTTATAGGTAGCTCATGTTTATTTATTTTTGTTTATTTAAATGTTTGGTTACAGATTATATTAATTATTAGTGTGTATGAATATTGCATATGAAATTGGTTACAGATATATTTACAAAAAAAAAAATCTTTAAACCAAATACTTATGCACACGATTACAATGAAAATTTTATAATTTTCAATTATCGCTTTCTTAACTTAAAATAAATGTTTGATATAAACACTTAAAACCTAATACCGATCTAAACGACGTTTGATTTACGTTGGCTTTTATAAGCAATTGTGGAATCTGTTATACCAGTTTTTTATATTGACATCATAAAAATAACCATTGTAATTGTGGATTTTTTAAATAGGTATTATTTTAACTAAAGCAAAACGATAAAAAGATAGATTATTTAAACAAGGATAGTGAAGTCAGCTAATAATTCTATAAGGTTTAGGTACCTATCCATTTCCCTTTGGCGTATTTAAGATTTCGCGAGGCCTGCATCCCACTTGGCCTGTGTGGCATGCAGTATATTTTAACCTAGCGGTCCTCACTAGGATTTTAAAAAGGGCCAAATGTAATTTTTGGAAGTTACTTGGGGGTCACATACATTTGTAATGACAATAATGCTGAGTTTTTTTAACCTTATATAGATATAAATACAAAAATGTGTATGAATTTTCAACTATACAAAATTATACTCGCAAACTTTAGCGATATTGATTTTTTTTAACTACCTATACAATAAGAACAATTTATAAAAAATCTTTTATTACATTTTCAAGTTTTTTCAAAAAAATTTTATCGACGATATTTAGAAAAATCGAAAAATTCAGTAGTCTATAAATAGCTTAAATTTTACGTATTAACGGTGATTACGGTGATTCGTTTTTGAGTTGCAACTACATAAAAAATCAATTTTGTCAAAAACTGGATTTGCGTAAAAATTCCTGTTTTTCTGTCACTTTATTTTTGGTATTTTCCATTTTTGTTGAAATCTACTGGAAACTTCTTACTTTTTACCTCTATAATGCACCAAGGTTATTCAATTTACCACCGGAAACCACCCCCGAAGATTAGCATTATTTTGACAAGTTATAGTTTACACAATTACACAGACACAACAAAAAACACACATCATTGCAAAATCAATACATTCATCATTCTGTTCAGAATCTATAAGTTTTATCTGGTTAATAAACTTCTTGGTTAATTCTTAATTTTAAATTTATAAGCTGATGCAGTGACCTTTTGATCTCCCTATACCTGTAAATATAATATATTATATATGTTTACCTATATTAGTTCTCTATTTTAGCGTTTTAATGCAAAATATATGAATACGTATTTTACCCTCTACCACATGTGATTATTGTGCCTCTTAGGTACCTATAGATTGTAGGTATATTTTAAAATAAAAAAAATAAATAAAACATAAAAATTTTGAATAAAATATATTGGCACACCAAATGCGCTAATCTTGGTATAAGAAAACAAAGAATTGTTGAAAAAATAATTGTGTAGGTATACTGTTGAGGAGATAGCAAATGATTTTATAGAATAGATACAGATGCACTTTTTGAGTAATTAAAAAAGTTTGTGGCCAATGAATAATGATATATTTTATCTTGGTTGCACTGGTTGCGCAGTTTAAAAACGAAATTCCGTCTATGCAGCTTATAATTTAATAATTATAATAGGTAATTAAAAAAGTATTTACTATAGTTTTTATAATGTGAATAAATATTGAAATATATCTTGTATAATTATTGACAATTAGCTATTTTTTATATTTTTAATTCCGTGATGAACCATGAATGTATATTATATAAATATTGATTTTACTATTTATTTTTTTAGTTATGCGTGTCTGTTATCCCTGTATTTCATAGCAATTCAAAAGTTTTGATTTTCAACTTATTCTTTTATATTTTTCTAATAATAATAAAAAAAATTATACTACTAATAAAATCTAATCAAATTTGATACCTAAAAGTAAAATTTTGAATACCTAATAACTAGTTAAATTTTTTTACATGCATGGTGTCTGAATCAAAAATGCGCCGGTTCTTAAAGTAATAAAGTACTTATTCCAATTATTTCAATTCCATCATAATATTATCTTTATTTAAATCTTCCAACTCCCACTATAATTTTATTTAGGAAATGACTTTAATACCTGACTTGTAAATAGTACACTTGAAGTAGATGTTCTATTGGTTCTATTCAATATTTATCTTTTAATATAGTAGTATCCGCTGTTTTATCCTTCCACGCATTTATCCTTAAAACGGAAGGACTATGATACTAGCTAGGTACTCTTCCTCGATTTTAATTGGAAGGCTAAGTCATCTTTCCATGTATAGGAATATAGAAATAGGATACTTCCAGTCATTTGTTTATTTATGTATAAGTTAGAGGCAAATAATTATCTAACAAAAAGGAAGCATTACTTATATCTGGAGGGTTAGGACTTAGTTCAAAAATCTTATAAAAAGTATCTGCCCCAAGATCATGGGCCGCCACCTTACTTATTAGGAACTCAATGTCTCAATGTCCACGCTTATGAGTTATAGATACATATTATAGTTACTATATTATGCTACAATATAGTTCTGAAATTCAAACTGTGGAATGTAAACCGTGAACGTGAATTGGGAAAAAAGTAATTTGATTTTATATATATTTTTTTATTATTACAAGACACAAGTTACAACATTATCTAATTCTAATATCTATATTATATTTATTATTATTCGTAACTTCATAGTTCATACCATGCATCATGATAAAAACTGAAAAATGAAATCACAGATATATTAGGTGATATATTTTTAGTATTTTTATAGATCAGCTGTGAATGAAATATAAAAATCGTTTATGTCTAAACGATTAACCTGTTCTATGTTCATATTAATCACACAAGTCGTGCAGTTCTTTATCTTTTTCAACTATATTTCATGTTGTTTTTTATTATTATTATCATTCGTCGTGATATCCGCCATATCGATTTTAATGTAAAAGTGACGACATACCGATTCGGCGACTGCCGACTACTGACTAGTGACTACCGACTGGTGACTTTTGAGTTTCGTCTTCAATTTTATAGTTTACTTGAGTACTAAATAAAAACTTTGATTTAACACATTTTGTTCAAAACTTATAAATTGCTTACAAGTTATCAACAAGTAAGGATAGCAATAGCGTAAGAACATGGATCTAATATGAATGATTATTCAAATATTCTTAGATTATAAATTAAAATACGAAACCATTTTTATGTTAATTGTTTAAAATATTTTATTACAGGTGAAATGTGTATGCCTGATTTGCAGAAACCCTCTGACGACTCGTCAATGTCTGATGATGATGGTGTGCTTGAAGAGGAACAAAGTGACGAAGACATTTATCACTCGAATTCCGATAATGAATCCTCATCAGATTCAAGTTTAGGTAATTAATATGATCCATCTAATATATATAAAGCATTTTATTGTCATGATGAGTTAAATGTGCATTGTCTAACCTATAATAGAATTATCTTATTACCTATTATAAACGTATAAAAATAAAAAAGTAAACCTATCATAGGTCTATGATTTGAATCTACTTGTTTAGTATATTCTGATCAAAGCCACATATTGTCGTCATTAGAGATAGCAATTTATATTGCTATCTCTTCATTATTTTTACTCAATTAAAATTGCCGCTCTTATTTTACAAGATGATGAAGATGTAAGTGATGATGATATTGAAGAATTCGATGACAATGATGATGATGATGATGATGACGATGATGAAGAAGAAAATAACGACGGGGGCGGTGATGGTGATGAAGATGATGACGAAGAAGAAGAAGAAGTAGAAGAGGAAGAAGAAGATGAAGTGGTAGCAGCTTTCCTTTCAGCTAGTTCAGACAGAAATAGAAACCATCCACCTAATTTATCTGTTGGTGTCTTAATTGGTGGATTTTCTTTTCACCCGAACACAGATATTATTGCTCTTGGTCTCTCAAATGGTGATATTGCTATGTATGCAACATTTTTTCTTATTATAAAAATATAAAATAGTAGTTATGAATATTTTAAATATAAATACATTTTATTATACTTATAGGTACAAGTATTCTAATGAAATGAATGAGCATTTGAGAACAAATGATAATGTTCATTTAAAAAAAGTTATGGTATTAGAATTTAATGAAACTGGTGATTATATATACTCAGCTTGTAAAGACAACAATGTCTCAGTGTCTGATGCTGAAACAGGAAAAATGAGAGTATACTTTGAAAAAGCTCATACAGCTGGGTTAGTTTATTTAAACTTCGCTCATTTCTATAATTTTAGTATAAAATATGCATTTTTTTATAGGAGTTTTGTGACTGCACTTTCTTTTATTGATGAAAATGTGTTTGCTACTGGTGATGAAGATGGTGTAGTTAATGGTAAAAAAAATAACAAAGTAGTCACACATTTTATCAATATTCTATTTAATTAATTTTATATATATATATTTTAGTTTGGGATATAAGAGCAAAAGGGCTTAGATTTTCATTAAAGAAAACTGAGGATAGTATTAATTCAATGATCACTATTAATAATAGTAATAATGAACCTACTTTAGCTTGCACATCAGGTGATGGTACATTGACTATTATTGACTTGTCAACAAAGAAAATGGTTGTCCAGGTATTTTAATATATTTTTACTTTTATACGCATTATTTGATTTTTATTAAAATTAAATATATTTTTAATATTATATTTCAGTCAGAGCCCTATAAGTCTGTATTAACTAGCTGTGTAACAATGAAACGAAAAACAAAAGTAGTATGTGGTACTGGTGAAGGATCCTTGATTACATTTAATGCAGGAGACTACAGTGCGTTCAATGATGAATTTCCATGTGTTGATAAGGGTGCCGCTGTGAACAGATTAGTTCCAGTTACAGAAAACATTGTAATAAGTGCTTTAGATAATGGAAAAATCAGGTATGCAAATACACATTTTGTTTTTCACACAAACATAATTAAAATTTAAACATTTATTGTTTAGGGCAACAAACTTATTTCCCAACTGTC
Source organism: Aphis gossypii (assembly GCF_020184175.1). Lineage (NCBI taxonomy): Eukaryota > Metazoa > Arthropoda > Insecta > Hemiptera > Aphididae > Aphis > Aphis gossypii. The sequence goes on along the minus strand of NC_065531.1, from coordinate 56,173,828 downwards.
ATTTAGGCATTGTTGGTCATCATCAAGATATGTCTGTTGATCTTTTGGATATATCAGACAATGGCCATTTATTAGCTTCAACATCTTATTTCAGTAGTGTTGTTAAATTTTGGAATATAGAATTCTTTGAGGATTTTGATTTAAAAAAACACTTTAAGAAGATTAATCCAAAAGAATTTAATTTGCCATCATCAAATGTTGTTAATGCCACAGACTTCTTCTCCGGTCTTCAATAAATATTTGTAAATGGAGCATTGTATATAAAACTTTTTAGATAATGTAAAGACTACAAATTTTATTATTAAATTCATTAAAAAAAAATACTGATGGAACATTTTGTCATATAAGATTTTACTCGGTATACATATATATTTTTTAATTTTTAAATAATATATTCTTGTTTATGTAAATTATTTAAAAAACAAATTTTTAATTTAAGTTGACCAATATATCAAGTTTAATAATCAGTATACTACCTAACATACAATAAAACTATAAGGTTGTAATGAAATATCTTTTATTAGTATTAGTAAATCAAATGATTCAAAAGTATACAACAAATCAATTGTTTTATCTGCAGAATCATTAAAAAATGCACTAAAATAAAATAAAAAATAAATTATATTTTTTAATAATTCTAATTCTAATAAATGAATTCCATGTTAAAATGGAATGGTTGCTTAAATATTACCTTAATAAAGTAATCAGTGATTAAGTAAATATTTTAACTATGAAAACCAACTAATATAATAAACATATAATAAATTATTACAAAATTAAATTTCTAACTAATTATATATATATAAAAAAAAGGGAGATACTTATCATAATATTGTTTATCTGATTATTTAAAAGTAAATATAATTGGTTATAGTAAAAATCCAATGATTATAATACATTTAAAAATAAGTATAAATATAAGATAAATTAAAACGTACATAGTAGGTAAATAGATATTTAGTTTTGACAATGTAATAAATTAAAAGCACTTCAAAAAGAAGTAGTCAAGAGTTTATCGTGACCCAGTTTGATCAGGTCTATAATAATGGGATGAAGGATGAGATGGATGTACAGGAGGTGGAAAACATCTAACATGTTCTACTGCACTAGCATCTGTTTCATTAGCTTTTAAATATTTGTTCAATGTAGCAAAAATCTGTGAATTCAAAACTTGAAAACGACGAATTCTGTCAACCATACGTTTCAGGTGCTATTTATAAAAAAAAACAATATTCAATTTACAGTTTAAAATATGTCATATAATATATACATACAATTCCCTTAACATTGTCATCTTTGCTGTCAACTCGTTGGACTCTAAGTATGTGATAGCAAAAGTCAAGTGCCTCAAATCGTCTCTGTTGACCAAGAAGAACAATCATTGTACAACCTGCCCAATGAAGTCCTTCACCAAAAAGTTCCCTAAAATATGATAATAGCAATCTTTGTTCTCATTTATAATAGTAATAAATTAATGTGCTTACTCAACAGTAAATTCTGTATCACCCACTGGTATACAATAGACAAATTGAAGTGCTGACCATAGTCTATGAAATTCTGTACACTCGTCTATGTTCATTACACCATTTTGAGGTGGTGGACCCACCCATACAGGGTCATCTAACATACCTCGAAGTCTTGAAAGTACCACTTCAAATATTGATAGACCACAGCATAAACGCTCACGTGTTAAAAGGTCTCCATCACGAGCTATAGTAACTTGCTAAAATTAAAATTATAATATAAATAAACAGTACTTTAATAGTTTATGGATTATATAGAATAACTAACTTTAGCTGTTCCATATCGCTCAATATTAGGAACAATTTGTAAAGCAGCATATTTTGCTTCTAAGCGTTTTTGTTTACTTTCCGTCTTTTCACCTTCTTTAGTAAAAGGTCTAGGTAAAATGTTTTGGAATGGTGCAGCATGTAAGAGGTCACAAACTTCTTCTTGAGATAATGCTTGTTCCATCAACAAACAAAATAAAATTGTATTGCCTAATTCTCGAAAATTGTGAAACAATTCGGTCTTTGCATCAGGATATTGCACAATATCATTAAGTTGAGCATGATAATACCCTAAAACACCAGGTGATCCATAGTCATATCGTGGTAATTTGCATTGCCTCGGCATAGCTTCCATTAATGTTTTTGCAAATTGTAGAAGATTTCCCTGAATTAATGATTTGACTATTTTTAACAATTCTTCCATAACAACAGCAATTCCTTGATAACCTAACATTTTACACATAGTACGGAAATGTGGAGCGCCAACAAATCCTTTATTGAAAAAAAGTAAATTAATAAAATAATTTAAGCATCAAAATAAATAATACTTGCCAGTATATTGTCCATAAATAGTAGTATATGCAAGATTCAATTGTTTGCTGCCCCACAAATATTGGTGTCCCATTTGAGGAGGTTTATCCCTTTGTACAGGTTGTGTGAAACTTATGCCCCGACATTTAACAAAGCGATTGGTAGCAGCATTGTAACAATAGTTTGGTAAAAAATCATAATTTAATTCCCAAAAAACATGCAAAGTAATACGGCCATATGGGGCCAGAACATTATGATTAGCTTCACGAAACATGGCATCAAATTCATCCAAAGCTAAATGTTTGCATAATAATTTGTGGCACAATCTGTTAACTTGCATTATACCTTCCAATTCCTATACACAAATATGGTTAAATCATACAACATTCTAACACTTGATAAGAAATAAAGTCAAAAAATAACATACTACAATTCCAGTGATATCACCACCTTCGAATTTTGCAATGGCTAGTTCCAGAGACTTCAACATATCTGCATTAACCCGCTGTGTAATGAGTTTGTTTAAATCTACACTGCGTCCCAATAATTGCACATGCCGCTGTTTTAACAGAGTTTCATATCTGTTTGCTCTTGGATATAAAATAAGATATGTTCCCATAGCAACACATTCTACACGGAATCTCTTGTCCAATAATATACTTGATGCCAATTGTTTATAATGAGCAAAAATTTGCTCACTTAATTTGTAAACAAATTGATCAAAACAAAGATTCACTTCAGCTTCAACTTCGTCATATAAGAATTGTTTGCGGAATACAGTTAAAGCATAATGAGCACTGTCATTGTACAAATCTAGTGGATATAAGACATATTCCATCATGGACGGTTCTTTTGTTTTCAGAATATGATCAGTCAATATCCAAGGCATTGACATTTCAATAGGGAATTGAATTCTTTTCTCCATTGTAATCAAATCACTACATTCTTCATTGTGCTGATGTTTGACAGTACATTTTTGTATACGCCTTGCCATAGTCATTTCTAAATAAAACTCACGATACCACAGTTGTGAAAGATCACAACATTGTTGTAATGACTCTAAAAAAAATTGATTATTATTGAATGATTTTATAAATTCAAAAAAATATAATAAATTATTATTTGCATAGATAAAATTAGATTTTTTTTCTAAATTAAGCCAAAACATATCAAAATAATTGTCCTTCACCCCCCCCCCCCCCAAGTGTTTATTATATTTACTAACTTTATAACAATTGAATTCCAATAATAATAATATCAAACCAGTAATTGAATAATGTAGTCAATGACTATTACCTACTCGTACAAATGTACAATTGAACCCATTTACCATGCTTATAAAAATTACCTTAGATTACATTTTTCACTATTTTACCAGCAATATCAGCAATTTGTTGCATTGTTGACAAGTTAATGTAGAATGGGAAGTATAGCGATTGTTAATATTACACTTATTTATTATGAATAAGCTATTTACCAATTAACTGACATGTGAGATATTTTCCATTAATTATATAATATCTTGGAAATCAAAATAACAAATACATATCGAAATATAAATAATGATAATATAATATATACATACGACTAAATCCAAGGAGATAGCTCCAAAAAAATGAAGTCTTATGAAATTGATCAATTTGCATTAGGTATTGTCCATCAATATCTTTTCGTAAAGTACGTTTACCACCAGATTTATCAGCAATTAATGATTCCAACATTGTTCTAACCATGTAAAGTTGAGTAGATGATGGACCTAGAAACAATGAAACACAAAATTAGATATGTATTTTCATGATTATTGTAATCTATAACTTACCAACATTCCTTCTGGGCACTTTAATTCCAAATCCAACATCTGGATCCTTTTTTCCTTTCAAAGCTGGATCTGCTGATGGCTCTACACCTCTCTGCCAGTCTGCACAAGTTTCTCGAACTGAAACGAGTATACTTCTAATAAGATCCCTTTTATTCTTAATGGCCTTTCTTAATGGTTCTCTCAATGTTAACTGAACAAAATCTTGTAATTCTGCATAGATATTACGACGAATGGTATCCGTAAAAACTGTTTCCATACGAGCCATAAGTACTTGTAATCCTTTTATCATCGCTATTACTTCAATAAGTGCAAATTTTTCTTCATCTGTATAATTGTAACGCGTGGCTCGTTCATATTCTTCAGCTTCGACAGGACATTCCTTATTTTGATGGTGATCGGTAGGATGAAGTAATTTCCAAGAATAAAGTTCTGTGACAACACTGGTCCACTCAGACAGTAGTTGCAAACCCCTTAATGCCAATTCAGCTGTATCTTTGTTTTCGGTATCTGTTCTTGTTTCTTTATATGTAGTGGTTACTTCATTGCTATAACGTGCCAATTCACTTATATATTTCACATGATCTTCTCTTATTTGAGGTAAATGCACCATGAGATCTGCTTGAGGACTTATTTGTGGTGAACTAGATAAAGGCCAGCGTCCTGGTTCAAAATGTTTAGATCGCTTTATATAATTAAACGGCGCTATTTGCATGTCTCCAAATAAAGGCACAACTTCCAGATTCTAATTTTTTTTAATAAATAATACATATTAATAACAATTTAAAACTAATTAAATAAAAAAAAAATTAAAACCTTAAAAATCCTGTCAATTTTTCCTAAATTAAGTTTTTTCTTCTGATCCAATTTATTAATATTACACAACTCATTATCCATGAGAAACAATCCAAATCCCATAACCTGTAAGTAAAATAAATATGAGCTTTAAAAAGTAAAATTAAATGTAGTAGAGCCACTCAAACTCAAACCACTCAAACATAAATCCCAAACTCGAGCACCCTTTTTGCCAATTTAGGCATATGGTATATTGGTATGCGAATCAGAAATTGCACCAAGTCTTGCCAAATTCAAACAATTCAAGCTTTCCAATCAATCTCTCTCCAACTTATAGTCTTAGTTCCATGGTTTATAACAAATAAAGCACTAAACAAATACTAAGAAATTAAAGTAGTTGACCAATTAGCTAGAAATTACTATACCAAATTTTATGTGAAACTACAACACCATACAAATCCACTCATCTCACATCAATCCTTAAACACACTACCTGCTAACCCTCCAAGCCATCACAAAACACGATGATGTAGAAACCTCCTTAATTAATAACATTATCATGCTCTGAAAAATTCTATCGAAATTATTCCTCCTCATTTGAATTAAGTCATGGTTTATGACATTTACATATTTATCACATTGGCTTATAATACACAAGCTACGGATTTAAAATAAAAATAAAAATGTAGTAGAATTCATATTTACCTTAACAAGCATATGTTTTTCTGATGGCGTAAGGTACATTTTTGATTCAAACATTTGTACACATAAATTGACAACATCTGATAAAAGTTCTTCATAAGCAGGAATTTTTTCTAAATTTTCTTTTACTGTATCTCTAATTTTATTCTGTGTGGCTAAGAACATGGACAAATTTTGAGATTCTTGAAGTGTATGAGAATCTGCCATGACTTTTAAAAATTGAGCGGCTCGACGATAGCTAGAGTAATCATTTTTTACACTAGATTTCATATTTTTCAGTTCATCAAGTACGGCAAACATATTGATAAATTTTCCAAGTGTTAGTATGTATGCTTCAGATATAAAGTCTTTTCGTTTTTCAGCATGGCACAAACGTTTAACTTCTCCACAAAAGCGTTCAATTGCTTTTCTCTAATATACAATAAATATTATAAAAACAAATAATTGTTTTAATTTCTAAACTAACAGAATAATATAGATTTTGTAAAAGATAAAGAGAAAATTTAATTTAGTTACCTGGAAATACATGAATTGAAGTAATTTGTTGACTTCAGGTCCTAAAACCTCAACAGTTTTCTCATATATCTCCACTCGATTAGGTTGTTCATTGGATTTTGGCTGTGGAATTGCTCTTGAACAACAACGCCATGTGTAAAGCATGACCGCATGCACTTGTCCTTCTTCTAACAATTCGTTCTGAACAAAAAGAACAAAATATTATATAAATATAAACGCATTCAGTAATCAACAAGTTGTTAATTGTTATCTTACAAGGCTGGCGTGAACAGTGGCTTCTTCAATATATTTTGCTATGCCTGTTACAAATCCATTACGATCTTCAAAATTTGTATCAAAATCAGCTTGATAAAGAATTGAACATGGTTGTGCTTCTATACACGGTTGTTCATCAGGCAGTGTAAGTTCATCGAGCACGTCCACGTTTGACAAAGCATCAGTCAGTGTCACCTTGTCTGTGGCCATATTCTAATTATACAAATAACACATTACACTTAGAAAAAACTCTAGTTATACAATATATTAACAGTAAAAAAGAATTACCGCTATGTGTTCCAGGTATTTTCAATTTTATTTAAAACGATATGTATAATGGTTCAGATATGATAGACTAGATGGGTATTATAAATTATAATCTATAGATTAAAATGGTAATGTTAAAAGTTAAATGAGTAATACACATAACTATAATATTCTCATTATTAAATTGATATTGAACATCATAGTTAATAGTTTTAATGGAAATAAATTGAAAATTATAAACAAACCCAATACTTAGTAAAAAAATAAATAAATTATCAGATAAAATTTATTTCGCCTGGACCAGGGTTAGTACTTCCACCATTATCTATAAAATACCAATATAATGTTACCCAGGTTTCTACTACGATGGCTTTGAAAAAAGTTTACGTGATAACAGTTTTATTGAGATGTAATTAAATTATTATTAGTTAACATTTATTTATTATTTATCTACAAATAAATTAAAACCTATACCATGAAATATTTTGATTTTACTTTTTATTAATTTTTTCTCATGAAAATTATTATTACAATTAAATCGATCTTTGTGTTATGATTATGTCGTAAACTTGTTTCTAGCATCAGTAGGTATTTCAAAATTAATTCTGTTGGTATGTTCAGATCTTTAGCTCAACAGTATATTTTACTATTTTACAAATCCAAAATAAATTCAGGATTGGCGATTGCTAGATAATTGATTATATTAATATATTATTTTGAATTTTGAATTCAGAATGTTTGGAATATTCGAATGTTTAATTTAATAAGTTTAAATGTTCCAAAATTCTCATTAATCATTGATCTAACTTATATTAAAACAATTGATTCCTTATTACATTTAATAAAGTACAAATAGATTTATTAATTTACAAATTAGTAGGTAGGTAATAAACAAAATAAAAATATATGGTTTAAAAAGTTTTCTTTAAACTGAATACTTTGAAATAAGTTACTAAAAAATATAGTAAAAATACTTCACAATTTTTTTGGTTATTGGTATAAAATGAATAATCATATTTTCAATTCCAGATATATAGTAAATAATGAACATGAAATTTTTAAGTTTACCATGCAGATATACTTTCAACAGGTATTTGTACTCCAGTTGTTCAGTAAAAGACATTTTAAATACACAACCCGAGGGTTGTAAGAAAAAATTAAAGGTAATACCTATCAAAAAACTACAAGTACCTATGAATTTAATTCTAATGAAATTCTTAACCAATAATATCAATCTTAATTTTATTTTAAATAATATTATTTATGAGTTTACAAAGTGTATGTCATAATAAATGTTTAGAAAAATAATGTAGTTTTAAATTAATAGTTGGATATTATTGTGCAAAAGTTTTAAATGCATCCATTTAGAAATTATTATTAAATATTAAAAACTGAGAAAATGTAATAATATCAAAGTAAAAGTATATATTGTTTATTTTTTTTTATGTTTAATAAGTTCCTACAACTATTAGATTTATTTCATGGTTGTATGTTTAAAATTAAAAAGAGTCCTGATTAAAATTTATACTTATGAACTATATTTTACTAATTACTTTTGTTAATTTGACTTTCAGGGTTGGGCAAGAGGAATGCGTAAAATGAAAAATAATATATTTGTGGACTTAGATGATGGTTCTACACATCGCCATTTACAAGTAGTAGTACCTAAAAATAAGGTTCCAGATTCTTTGTCCTATGGATGTTCCTTGGAAGCTGAGGGTGTCTTAGTTAAAAATCCTAACAATCAACTTGAATTGGTAGCTGAAACTATTAATGTTTATGGGTCTTGTGTTGTCGAAGATGGTTATCCTTTTGGAGCTCGAAAAACTTACCATCCAGAATATGTTAGACAACACTTACATATTCGACCACGTACAGCAACATTTAGTAGCCTACTTAGACTTAGAGATAAATTGTCTGTTGCTGTTAGAAATAGATTTGCTGAAGATAATTTTATTGAAATAAATGCTCCAGTGTTATCTTCTAATGATTGTGAAGGAGCTGGTGAAGTGTTTGTAGTTAAACCAGATAGTGATGATTTAATTAAAGAAATGATTTCAAAAGAACATCAGTCACCTATGGAAGCATTCTTTAATGGACAAACATATTTAACTGTATCTGGACAGTTGCATTTAGAATGTATGGCGCGGGCTCTAACTAACGTTTATTCATTAGGACCAACATTTAGAGCTGAAAATTCTAAGTCTAGATTACATTTATCAGAATTTTATATGATTGAAGCAGAACAAGCTTTCATCAATAATATAGAGGAACTCTTAAGCTCAATAGAAAAAACTACATCCACAGTTGTAAAACAACTATTGGAACATTCTAGTGATGAAATATACCATTACAGGAAAATCATTGATGCTTCTAAAGACAATGACCCCGTGAACATGGTGAATGTTCCTTATGAAATAATTAGTTATCAAAAAGCATGTGATGTACTAGAGAAAGAAAATTGTTTTAAAAATAAAATGATACGTGGCAAGCCTTTGGCTAAAGAACATGAATTATTTTTAGTGAAATATAATGGTCAGAAACCAATTTTTGTCATAGACTGGCCTAAAGATTTAAAACCATTTTATGCTAAAGCTATACCTAATAATGAGTCTTTGGTATGTTAAAAAAAAAAAAAACAATTAATAACCAAGATAATAATTTATTTGTTTTAATTATATAGGTGTATGCTGTAGACTTATTATGTCCAAATGTTGGTGAATTATGTGGTGGAAGTGTGCGTGAAGACAATTATGATGTTTTAAAAAAAAAATTGTCTTTGATAGGAATGGAAGACAAACTTAATTGGTATTTAGAATTGAGACAATTTGGTAATGTATCTACTGCTGGTTTTGGTATAGGTTTTGAACGATTTCTTCAAGTTTTATTAGATGTACAGAATATTAAAGACACTATTGCATTTCCTCGATGGCCACATAATTGTAAAATGTAACTCTTGAGATTATTAATAAAACTTATTTTTTAGTTTATTTGTTATTAGTTATTACTATTGGTTGTTATATAGTATGTTCTATCATAATCAACTTGATTTACTAAAATATATTATATTTTATTTTAAATTTTTATTCTATTGCTGTTTTAATATCATATACTATTAATTGGCTGGTACTGTGATGACACATGATGTATACAATGTACACACAAAAATATGAAAATAAATTTTTGATAAACAATACATAAAATAATGAGCATAATTCTTTATTGTAAACAAGAAATCCATCACAATATTAATAATCAACAATATTGTATTATTTAAATCGCTTTAAAAAAAAAAAAAATGACAAAACTAGTAATTATTAAGATAGGTAATGATAACTAATAATTTTTTTTTATTCATTAATTACTTAAAAATATATTATACAAACATAAGTATATATGCGAAATAAAAAGAAATAACTTGATTTTATTTTTCTAATGTTGCATACAGACTATCTACAAATCACAACTATTGTTTTTAACCCTGTGAATTGAAAAAACATAATATCTATTTGAATGTTATTAACTATTTATGAATCAACTAAAAATCTCAAGTATAGTACTCAGAAAATGAATAGTTAGGAAACATTTTTAAAAATTAAATTAAAATCAATATTATAAAATTATAATTTATTTTTGGTAAAAAAATCAACAATGTGAACAACTTAATCAAATACTTTATATTATTATAATAATATACAAACAAAATGTACTTTATATTATATTTATAAATATATAAATAATATATATCACATTTTAAGCACATACATTTACAAAATTTAAACAGGTATATATTATATACATTTATATTAAAATTTGTGGGTTATTAATTCACAACATAAACCATACTTTTTTTACATAATTGAACATAATCCAGACATTTCTTTGCCTCTATTAACTATTGGATATTCCTTAAGTTTTTTTGCGTTGTGCATCAGTCTCGGTTTCATATCCCTTTGTACTTTAGGAACCACTACAGTTTCCATTTCAAGCCCTGGTGGTGGAGGCTGATCAGGATCGATTTCTCCAAACGTCTGTGTGAAATCTGGCGGTGATTGTGGTTCAGTGGGTATGTTTTCAGAGAGATTGGTTGGTTTTACAACTGGTGTAATTTTTTGACTAATGTTTATCTTAATTGTCCCCATAGCGGGAGCAACTGGAACATTCCATTCAGTGTCAGTATTTCCATCAATAGAACATGTCATTGTAGATACAGGGGATGGAGATTTAGGTTTAATTTCTTCAGAAACAATTTCTTGAGTGATTGTAGAGGATGATAAACTGTTAACGTTCTCAACAATAGGCTCATCTATTAATTTAGGTGATAAAACTTCAGTCACTTGAATAATTTCCATAGTATCAGGAATTTCCAAATCTTCATAATTCTTTGACTTCATATTTTCTTCAGTTTGTGGTTCCTGAGAAACTAGTTCAGTTACATTTGCATTTACAATTTGCTCTTCATTTTCTTTTAGTTTAATTGATTCTGTTTCCTCAACTGTTTCTGTTTCCATAATTATTTCTGTTTCTTTAATTGTTTCTGTTTCCTGAATTGTTTCTGTTTCCTGAATTGTTTCTGTTTTCTTAATTGTTTCAGTTTCCTGAATTGTTTCTGTATCCATAACTGTTGTTTCTGTACCCATGACTGTTGTTTCTGTGTCCATATCTGTTGTTTCTGTTTTTATAACAATTTCTTTATTTGAAATTCCTCTTTCTATTACCGCTTCTTTTTCTGTAACTACTTCTTTATTTCCAATTGATTCTTTTTCCAATAATATTTCTCTTTTTATTAATAGATCTTTCTCAGTTAAACCTTTTTCTTCTATTTTCAATCCTTCATTTTCTTCATCTTTCATTTTTATATTTTCTTCCAATTGCGATTGTTCATCTTTAATTTCAATTTTTTGGCTTTCCAATTGTTTGGCTTCTTCAATAGCTCGATTTCTCTTACGGATTTTTTCCTCTCGTGTTTTCTAAAAAAAAAAAAGAAATTTTTAAATTTTTAACTAAAAAAAGAGAATAAATTATTTTCAACTTACAATCATATCATCATGACACATTGGATGATAAAGTCGTTTATCCTTTTCAATACAATTCTTCAATTGCCACTCTTCATCTTTTTCATTATAAAATTGTTCAAACTGATCATGACACAGATAACAGGCAGCTAATTCACTATTTTCACCAGCTGGAACACAAGGAACATTCTCTTCTTCTAGTTTTTCATCTTCTTTAGCACCTTGTTCAGCTTGTATATCAAACCAACTTGCAGCTAAAATGGTATGAAAATTGTCATATGAATTAATTATGAATAAGAAAATAAGAAAAAAAAAACAAAATTATTATGCTTAGAATATAATTAACTTAGTTTCAAAATCATAATAATAAACATCAAGTGTCATAATTTGATAATATTTTAAAATATAACATGATGTAAATTAATCTCATGGTACTTAACTGGCATGTCATAACTTTTGTACATCACATAGCTTTACAATAATTGATCAAGTTTTTTTTTTCAATTTTAATGTTATTTATAATATTTTTTAATCCTAATAATCTAAATATGCAAACATTTATTTAAGTACCTATGCAGTATGTGAAAAAAAGTAAATTCAATTTAAATAAATACAAGCAATTTAAAAAAAATATATATAGATCTATATCAGAGCTAGCCAAAATTTGGTTTGTCACAGACTCATGTAATGTCTCAAATTGTAAGACTCAAAACATTTTTACTAAGAAGAATGTGTTTTTTTTTTTTTTAATTAAGAACCAACTTAAACTAACTGTCACATTCTTCACATTTTACTACATTTTATATCTTATCTTATTTAATCTTATTTTATATAATTGAGACAATTTTTTCCTGCTCTTGGTTCTTACATATTTTATTTTATTACTAAAATTATTAATTATTATCATTCAAAAAGTAAGAAAATTAATCAACTTTTATACTGGAAATATTTTTTCCCTCTGACAATGAATAATGTATATTAATTACCTCTAGTGGTTTCATCTTCTTGTTCTTCATATTTACACCAGTCACTAGTATCATAATACCATTTCCTTGATTGGACAGTTTTGCTTGCCATTTTTTCACGTCTATTTTGTCTAAAATGCCAATCTAAATGACTACTATATTTTATCGTAAACTCTGCTGTGAATCGAATTCCACAAGAACTGCACTGAATTCCTGTATATAAATTGTGAACTAATCCTGGTTGTTTTCTGAAAAATAGACCCAAATATAGTTATAACGAAAAATAAAGTAATTAAAAAAAAAAAAAATTATAGTACTAACTGTTTTAATGATGAAGGATCTGAAAAATCAACAGGTTTTATGGTTAAATTTTCTGCTTCCTTCTCTTTCTTTTTTAGTTTTGATTGGACAACTTCTTTTGGCTTGTCCTTTGGTACAATTCCACTGTCCACTAACTTCTTAAATAACTCATTAATATCCATTTCACTAGGTAAGACAGGAGGTATTATAGGAGCAGACACTGTAGGTGGTGGTACATAAGAACTTGTAACAGGTTCCAATTTTTGAGCAACATTAGGAAGTAGAGGTACTGATGCCGTATCTGAAAATATATGAACAAAATTAAATACACAATGGTTTAATATAATTTAGGCATTCTTAAAAAATCTTACTTGGTGCTAAAGAATAAGAAGAAGAGAATGATTGTATAGGAAGTTGGTTAATATCATCATTTGGTGTCACTGTAGTCATTTCAAAACTGGTGAAATTTGGTGGCATAGCTTGAGTAGGTATTGGTGGTAAAGATTCAGAAGAATCTTCAGTTAATACAACACCCATCATTTGAGAAATAGCAGCATAACCAGGTCTAATGTTTGGTGGTAATCCTGTAAATCTTAAATAATGTTTATTGCCTCTTACAATAATTGCTTGTGGTGGTCCATTATAGTTGACTTTAAATGGTTGGTCATTAATCATAGCTCTCATCAAACCATCAATAAAACGAAAAATAAGTGCTGTGTTTCCCACATCAATACGTTGCGGTTTAGCATCTAAAAAGGCAGGTACGGTGTAAGAGTTATCAACAATAATACCAATACGCCCAGCAACTAAATCTTGTCGCTTTGTGTTTCCTATATTAACTGAAGGAGGAGGACCTTCAAGTTTAATAGATCTTTTTACACCACCAAGGTCTGTAAAGATTGGAGCGCCACCAAAAAAACATTCATAGAAATTGCCATCTAAATAAAGTTCTCGAGTAGGTGCACCTAACCGTACTCTATGTGGTTGACCATCCAATAAAAATTCTCTATCAGGACTATTGAAATGACATAAGACTGGAAAAAGATCATCAAATATAACATTCTTTGGAGGCCCTTGAAAGTATATCTCTCTAGGATCATCCCATGATACAAAAGTAATAGCTGTTGGACCATAAAATCGTATTTCTCTTGATTTTCCATCAATAGTGATAGTTTTAGTAGCATCGCGAGCAATCATATCCAATATTACAGGATCTGAAGGAGGAATAACAGGAACTGTCCAATCAGGAGAAGAAGGTGCAAATGGAGCAGTTGGTCTTGGCACTTCATACATCGGTGGTGGAACGAGAGATCTTGTTGAATGAGAATAATTTGGACGAGGTCCTCTAGACCAAGGTTCAACTCCTCTATTTTGAGAAAATCTAGAACCATTTTCTGGCCTTGAATTCCAACTTTTATTATTTCTCCAAGTACGAGTCTTAGAATTTTCTTTTTCATTACGTTTGAATGTTGTTTTACGTCTTTTATACACAGCTCTATCTTCGGAATCTGATTTCTTGTTAATTCTTTTGGATTCTTCTGAACCAGTAGAACAACTTTTTGAAGAACCATCACTATCACTACCACTAACATCACTAGGTTTTTTGTTACCAATGTTCCAAGAACTAAGGGCAGGATTGTTTTCGTCAACAGATTTTTCAATAATAGTTACTGCTTCTACTAATGTAGATTTTAAATCAGTACCATTTCCATTCACTGGTAAAGCAATTTTTGGAACAATAAATTCCTTTAATTTAGTATTAGGATCTTCTGTATTATTGAATTCTTCTAATTTTTCTACTTCACTCATTTCAATTACCTTAAATAATAAAAATTAAGAATATTTTAAAATCCTATAAACACACATGATGCATTATTTATTAATAAAATTCTATGAAAATGAAAATATTCTTACCTGACACATTATTTTTTTATATTCATCAAAAGATATGCTTCCTGCATTTAAAGCTTCTTCAGCTTGTCTAAGAATATGACTTTTATTGTTTTGAGTAGGTTTAGCTCTCATATCTACATCCATTGTGTCATTGTTGTCTACTAATGTTTCATTCAATTCACAAGAAATTTTTTTGGCAGGAGACTTATACGGTGTTTTAAATGTATCTGGTTTTATTTCCTTATATTTTGCCCAAGATTTACCAATCTCAGGATTTGGTGTTTCAGATATTTGAGGCGGAGGTGGTGGTGTTGGTGTTGGTACAATAGGCGGAGCAGGTAATGTACGTAAATCTACATCTTCGGCACCAAAGAGTCTAAAAATAATTTTTATTGATATTAAAATAAATATTAAACTAATTAAAGTGTACATAAACATTATACTTGAACAAAAATATATTATTTAAATATATAAAGTATAATAAAATTTATTGAAAACTAAAACAGAAAGTAAACTTTTTAAAAACTTAATAACTAACTTTTATATAATTATTTAGTACCAATGTATGGCATATCTGATAAACAAGATAAGATTTGAATTTCTGTTTGCATCTATATTTATAATTAAAATAAAGCCCGGAACTAATGGTTTTCCATCTAAATTTATCAAAATCCACTATCTGACAATTAAATTATTTGTTGTAGATAAGATTTTAAATACACTGTACTCATTTATGATAGGAATTTAACTACCAAAACAAAATATACATCAACACAGAAACAATATCATTTGAACATGTTTAACTTTTTTTAAAAAAGACACACTAATTAATTCAAAATATAAATATTAGTAGGAGCAGTAACAAGTGAATTATCAGATTATAAAAATTAAAATACAAATATATGCATGTAATATTAAACTACAAAAGCCTTTTTGAAATATGTAATGAGGTATAGGTATATTTATTTTTAGTTATGTAAAATATATAAGATTTATGTATAGATTATTATACCTACAAATTAGTATTTTTTTTTTTTTTTTTTTTTTAATTATGAATGACGTAGTATAATAAAATAATTCAATTTAAACCAAGCAAAATATTATAAAAATTTGTTGTAGAAAAGTTATCTGTATCAAGTGTATGTTATTGTATGGAATACTAACACGGTATTACAACTATTTTTATATAAAAATATAATAAAAATTTTAATCTGTACAGGTGCCAGGTAAAATAAATATTTACAAATTATTTTACCTATTACATAATTAGTTTATCAAGAGATATTTAAGGATTCCAGACAATAGATTTTTGACTAAAACTTGACTTACTACCAGTTATATACATATACTGAATGAAATTGTTAATATTTTATTGTTTTCAAATATCATACATTTATAATTTATATTATATATTTAAAGGACACTTAATATTTCAGAAGTTTACTTTATGGAGTATATGAGAATGGATTGGCAAAATTAATATTGCTGTGTATGCATCTTAACATTAGATGCTAAATAAAATTATTATGTATTAAATATTTCAATGACAAAATAATTTGAAAAATGAGTATGCTTTAAAATAAATTTTTTAAAAATTTAAAAAACATAAATTTACAACAAGATAAATATAAAATATTTAAGTAACATAATAAATTATACTATAATAAAAAAATAACAAAATGTTTCCTAGTATTGTTGATTTCATACACATGTCCAATGTCCAAATATATTGCAAATCTATAACATTGAAGTCTAAAACACTAAAATACCAGAAAATAGAAATAAATGTGTGAGATTAACTATTTGTATAATAACTTCATAATATTTAACATTTGATAAATGTCATAAACTGAATACAAATAATATAGAATAGTTTGTAGTTAAGAAAATCTAAAAATCAACTTATTTACATTTTAGATTATATACTGCAAAATAATTATTTTTTTAACTTATTAATACAAAAAAATATGATATTCAAAACAAAAATGTGCTACATCTCTAGCCTATGTTTCGAAAAATAAAATATTGGGAATATATTATAATGTATTAAAAAATTGAAGATAATTCTTAGACATCCAATTCATAACATAAAGAATATTCTGTATAAATAAAAATGAGTGCTATATAATTTTATTCTAGCTAATTATGAAAATTATCAATTCTAATATTTTTTTTTTTAGTTATTTAACAAGTGTACATTGAAAAACTTAAAGGAACTTACTCATCAATGATTTCAGATTTGCTCTTTTTTGCTGCAGGTTCAATATCATCAGTTTTGATTGAATCGGAGGTCCTCTTCACAGTTGGGACTTTAATTCTTAGGTCAATGTCATTTTGTTGTTTGATAATAATGTCTGCAAGAATACCTTTAATTTTCATTTAAGTTGAAATATTTACCTCAAACTCAAGTCTGGTTTAGGAAATTATATATATGTATATATTTTGGTATAAATTTAAAAAATAAACAGTAATTCTTCTTAGGTAGTTGTTTCTGATGACAATTGTGTTAGTTATTTTAGTTATTAACCATTACCATATTAAACATGGTTGTAATTATAATCAAATCAGTAATCACACCTTTTAATAACTATTCTTAGCTTTGTTTATTTTTTGTTTTTTTTTTTTTTTTATATGCCTGTTTCCATTTTTATATTTCTATGGAAAATTATGAGAATGTTGTAATTTTACAATCCAAGATCAACTTACAATCAACTACAATATATCACATTTGAAGCATTTTGTCTTAACCTCAATAATATTTTCTTCAAAAACAAAATTTAACAAATTTATGATACGTTTGGAAAACAATACTTTTTTTCAATTTTAATAAATCTGAAGTACCTTTTAAATTAAATTTTCAGATATAGATAAAAATATAATATTAACTTATATATAAAATAAAGGTAGCCACTAAAAATGTAAGCCCCTTCAAAAAAATATACACGTTATAAGAGCAATAGTGTTATTGTTCCACTCAGAATCTATAACGCATAAAAATATGTAATATAAAAAGTATATATATACATGTATATATATATATATATTATTAACAAATCATGTTTTAAATTAACTTATTATTAATTTAAAATACAAAGTAAAACATAAGATTTCAACAATTTTTCTGGTTGATTTATTTAATTATAAGATAAAATTCAGGTCTGTATGCAGATAAAAAAATATTCAATACTATTAATACATTTTCCATTAGTAAATAAAAACATTTTTTTTTGTCTTATATTACAACCAATAAGCTGTATTTTATTAAAAATAAAACAAATGTAGTCTTTAATGCATGAGAAAACGCCTTAATTTGTATAAATAAATATTGTAATAAAAAATAATAACAATATCCACCAAAATGTTGGCTGATAGATAAATCATTCATATACAAGATAATAGGACTTTCTGAAAAGGTGAAATTGTTTTTATTTTATTATGGCGAAGAAAATTATCCAGTTTATTTAAAAATAACAACAAATCGCCAACAGTAATTTTTATGATAAAATATAACTGATCAGACATTATAATCTTACTTTGATTGGATTTTACAGCATGAGTGTCTGAGTCAATTTTCATTTCTAATGGTGAAGTAGCAACAGTTGATGGGTCGGGTGATTTCTTCATAGTTTGCATGTACTTACGAAGACGTTTTAAAGAATCAGAATCTTCCAGAGAATCGGTTTTTTCTAGTTCAGAAATAATATTTTCAGAATTTTTGTTATCACCTTCATTAACTACTCCAGTAATTAAGTCTTTTTCTTTAGAAACATTAATTTTAATAGTTTCATGACTAGTATCATTATTAGGTTTGTCTTTGAATATTTTATCTTCAATCTTTGGCAGTATTGCACATTTCATAATTTCTGTTTCATCCTGTTCGTCAACTTTTATATTTGATAATATGTTCTTTTTCTTTAAGTCCAGCTCTTTAATTTTTTTTTTATCATCTCTTTTTTTGTGATATTTTTCATCTTTTAAGTTTCTTTCTTTGCGGTCAGGTTTTTTATGTATTTTTTTTGAAAATTCTGTTTTAGAAGGTGAACAGCTTGGACTTCTTTCTTTTCTTTTTGATTCACGGTGCTTACTGTTGTCTCTTTTGGGTTTATCAATTTTTTTATCATCTTTAATTTTGAGAATTGATTGTTTCACATCATTAGTAAGTGAAGGTGATGGCTTTACAACAGTATCAACTTTTCTTAAGCGTGGGTCACGGTTTAGAGTTTGTAATAATTGTGTACTGACTGGGGCGATTTTGGCAGTTGGTTGGTTAACATTGAATATTGGACTGGAAATAACCTATATAAAACGTTTATTAATTAATTAATTTATATATTTATTTAATAATTAATTTATAATTACCATTTCTGTATTTTGTTGTTGTGGCACAAATGATTGCGGAGAATTTTTAAATGGTTGTTGTACTGAAGGTAAAGATGTTGGTTGAAATTTTTTAGAAGGTGAAACAATAACTTTAATTGGCATTGAAGGCGACTCAGAACCAATGGAAGATTGTACGTCAATAACTTTAACTGGATTTTCAGTTACTCTTCGAGGATTTTCAGATGACTGTATTTTCGAATATATATCTTCATTTGAAGGTGAAATACTCACAGTCGAAGATGATGTACTTGCGTTAAAAGTATTCTGTAATTGTTTTAAATAAATAACAGTTTTTAAGTGAATACAAAATATAAAATATATTTACTTTTGATAGATTTATCTTGTTCATTGATCTTTTCTTTTGAATTTCAATTTGGTTTTTGGTTTGCAGTAATTCTAGTTCCAATTTTTTTTGCTGTAGTTCAAGTAATTCTTTTTGTTTCTTAATGAATTTTTCCCGTAGCGATGCCTCGTCATCACTGGGTACAATTGGTTGTACAGGTTTTGGAGTCTCAGTATGATTAACCTGAAAAATTAAAACATTTTTAATACTGATAACTATATTTCTATTGAACCAGGTTTACATAGTGTATAAATTCCTAATAGAATAATTATTAACATCTTATGTTGTATTAAATTATCAAAAAAAAAATTAAAATAACTTTAAACATTTTACATTGTATAATATAATGGTAATTCACACCATGTAAACCAGGCAATAAAAAATAAATTTATATACATTATTTAAAAATTTTGGATTAACATGAATGTTTGGTGGAGCAGCACTCAGAGGCCAATTTTTATCCATTGAATGAATAATTACATCAAGAGCATGAAGCTTTGTAGCTGATACAACGTCATTCCACGTAGAACGTAATTTATACATATTTGCTCTAGTTTTTTCATCAACCTAAGATAAAGCAGATATTATATAAAACATTGCACTAAGTAAGTTGATAATATAATATAATATTTACTTTAATGAAAGTGCTAGCAAAAAGTTTCTCAATATTTTGAACGAAAAGTGGTGTATATGGTTGTCCAATGTTTTTCATGACTGAGTCAATTAAATAAAGCACTGGTAACTTGCTGTCGGCCTGCACCTGAATATAATTAATATTAAATGTAAGTTTAAAAACAAACCTGAACAATGGTTTCATCCTTGCGGTCCTCCATACTCTTCCAGAGTATCTTCTAGAATTTTCCATTATGTGCAGATTAAGGCAACCATTTTGATCTCAATAAATTTAACACTTGTTACTTTTAATTTTGATCATATATTTATAGATTGTGTTTTATTCTATTTTATTTTTTTACGTAACAAAATAGATAGTTTACAATAAACCAAGTACTATAATTACAATATACATTGAAAATATTATTTTTATCCTAATGTTTCTTATTAATATCAAAAATATATTATATACCAAAGTTAGATCTATTATAAATTAAATTAAGGCACTAAAGAAAAATATAATATACTATTATTTATAGACTATACCATAGTTTTCATAACTATATCAATAAGTAAAAAAAAATAATAATACTAATAAAATGTATTTTAATATTATTGTAATTTTTATTTATGACTAAGCACAAGTAAGAAAACAGTAATTAGGTAAGCTAAGATGAATTCCCATGTTATTTATAAAGCTATATTATTTAAATTGATTAAGCCACCTGGATTCTCTAGGTTTCTACATCAACTAGTATTAAGAAAACTCAAAAATTCGCTTAAATACACTTAACATTATACTAAATGTATGTATATATTTAAAAATATAAATATGACAATTGAAAAATGGTATAATTTAAATTAACTGATTATGTCAAATTAACATATTAAACATATTTATGATTGCATATATACATATATATATATATATATATGGGATAGTTTGACAATGAATATTTAAAAAATAATGTTTAATTTATTTGAAAATAAACTGTATATATACAAATAAGAATTGTTTTAATAACAATATAAATTGTATAAAATTCTTATTTTTTATAATAAAAAAAAAATGTAATTAATAATAATACTTCAACTTATTTATTACAATAAAGATAATATAAATATTATTTATTGTATTAATAACAATTTTCAAAACAAAATATGAATTCAAAGCATAGTACAAGTTTGTTAACAACAATTTTGGTAAGAAAACCAATTTTTGTTTTAAAAATCAGTATACATATTATATTGTATTTAAGACTAAATGGCTTATTTTTCAAGTATAATTAGTCTTCAATTATTGTTTCAGGGTAATATTTATAAAATTATTTTAATTTTAATAATAATGTTTAGAGTTGTAAGTTTATAAATTGAACATAATCATATTATGCATTGTTAAATATTTTGATCAAATTGAGTTCTCAAGGCTATACAATTTGTATCTTAAAAGAAATTCTATAGGCTTCATTAAAATATTCTTAGTTGATACATTAATAGAAAAATTTGTTGCAACTGAGGTAACATTAATGTAAATTTATTATATTTTGAGATTTTGTCAAATTTTTACTACATTAAAAAGTTAAAGAAAATAAATATCTACAATATTATAATTTCAAATGGTTTTTAACGATTAAAAATTTAACAAAACAAATACTCTTTTGTTTTATTTTATTCAAAATGGATTTGTGGCCGAGTAAATAGGGTACATATAACATGATGTAAAACCAAAAAATATAAAAGTTAGTAAACAACAAATATAGATAAGTATGATATAACAAGTGCATACCGCTAAGATTCATTCATTAAGAAAATAGGGGCCTCATTGGCCAGTTTCATTTAACAATTAATTGATTGAGTAGAGAAGAATATGAAAAGGAATTTTGTAAGACCTGAGAGTATTTTAAAATTTACAAGAGAAAGAGAGGGAGCATTAATATCAGAAGAAATGAGTTTTCTGAGGAAAAATAAGTTTATGTGAATTTCAGCGGTTAGCCAAAGTTGATAAGTAGAGTTTAGCTAGGACATTTAACTAATCTTAACAAGATAAAAGTTGTTATTGTACTAGTGTTGATGCAACTTGCCAATACACAGAAGATATATTATCAATTAATATAATATCAATTAAAATATTATTAATTAATGTTATTAAAAAATAAATATTATACATTTTATTTAGAATTTTTTGTACTTATACATCCAACTACAGTGGCATATTCAAGAGGGAGCCCGAGGGGCCCGTATTCATCCTTTGACAGTTATATTTGTAAAGCTTAACAACAAATCCTAAATATTGTATAACCAAAATAATATAATATAATATATAATATGAAGTTTTTGTTCCCCTCCTCTCAAAAAAAATATATAGTAGATCTATAGATAATGGCACAAACTAGATTACTATCTACACACACTTAATCATTTTTAAATAATTAATACTTAATATTTTAGGAGTACAACATACCATTTATAAATAGATTAATAAAGTAAAATAATATTTATTTAATATAAAATATTTTCACTGACAAACTCAACCAAAATTAAATTTATCATAACTATAAGTGATGTTAAATTTATAGTTAAAAACAAATTATTAAAACGCTAAAATAATTTTTTTTTTTTTTAAGGAATATATAAACTATATCTGTTTATCATATTTTAAAAATAATGACATTGTTTATGTTGATTAATTTAATATATATATTCCCTACTTTATTATAAAGAAAAAACACATTATTATATTTATTTAAGACTTGTACTGAGGAATAAAAGACGAAAAAATGATAACTGATAACCATACTATACTACAACACTAGTGCCACATTTTTATAAAATGTAAATAATATAATCATAGTTTGTTAAAGAAAATAAATAAATTCTATATTACATAATTAGTAGCTCAAATTTTAACTATTTTAAATGATATAAATTACTCTAAATAGTATTGTATGTTATTATATATTTGATAGTAAAACTTTTGGGGTTGATTAAGAACTACCTAACGTGTATGTATCTAATACCTGTGTTTGTACACATTTTAAAAATAAAAGTAAATAACCACTAGATAAAACTTATACCTGAAAGTAGTATTTCTAAAGTCTGTATAAAAATTACAACACCTAATAGTTTAATTTATTTTATCAATTAAGACATTATTTAGAAACTATAATCAATGTTTTTTATAATGAAAAAATATAGCTTCTTATAAATAAAACAAAACAAATTTAACGCACGTAACAGAAAAATACTTGTTGAAGCAAATTATAAAACACCATGATACGGGCCATGATATGATACTTAACATAATACTAAATAATGTCAAATTAAAGAAATTGTTATCTAATAAAAAAATTTAACTTTTACTGCCCTAAACCTACAGTACAACTTTATTTTTGGGATAAATTAAATAATGACCTATCTACATTTATTTATATTCTTCACTTTTTCAACAAACTTCAGGAATAAAATTAAACCCATTGATTGAAACACTGGAGTGTTCAATTGTATGTTTATTACATACTAAATGAACACAATATATCCGCAATCAAAAATAATTATGATCACCATCTTTTTGATACCTACCTCTATGTTTTTTTACTAATTGCAGTAAATAACATAAAGGCGAAACTTCAAATTTTATAAGTTATCAACTCATTCAACCAGATTCACACAGATCCATTATTTTCTATGTAACTTTGAAGTGGTCAAAACTTGAAGTCTTCTGGAGTTGGATTATCTCCAAACACAAATAAGATAAAGCATTTTTTTTTTAAAAAAATGATCATCTTTTCAACAACTTAATAAAATTTTGTATCTTTACCAATATGTTATGTATTGAGTATAGGTGTCATAAATGTAAAGCAAATGTTAAAGAAACATTATTTATCAATTTTTAGATTTTATTTACACTTTCAAAAAAATTATATTAAATACAGCACTAGTATTATAATTTTGTTTCATTTACAATACATATTTGCTAATAAACCTATTATTTTAAAAAGTAAACCATTTATTTTTCATATTCTTACTAAGCTTTTAAAAAAATATTAACCAGATATTAAATAAAAAGAAAAAAAGAAAAAAAAGAGGACCAAAAAGGACGTAAACCATATTTAGTCACATCATATATTTTTATTTCATGTTGTTTAAATATTGTA
This sequence comes from Aphis gossypii, assembly GCF_020184175.1. Taxonomy (NCBI): domain Eukaryota; kingdom Metazoa; phylum Arthropoda; class Insecta; order Hemiptera; family Aphididae; genus Aphis; species Aphis gossypii. The sequence continues at coordinate 56,149,494 of NC_065531.1, read as the reverse complement.
AATATTCACATATATTTGTACTTTAACTAAATATATGTCATCATAGCCAGAGGGATGATTTCAGCAGCCATTACCCAAAATCTGCATATTAAGCAATCTAAATTCATTAATATAGATATTGGATATTCTACTACAAATAAAATATTTCCCGTAATATTACATTTTAATTATATTAGGTAGGATCAATATACTTAAAAGCAAGTAATTTGGGTTCATAATGCAGTGAATATCCCTCTGTTATGACTGTAAAATATTCATTACTATTATAAAGTTTAAAAACCTTATGCAGTTGTCTTTCAATACACTGTACAATGATTGGCGCATAAGCTGAGTTCTCTTCAGCTAGCATTGTCAACATATTAATCAAAGGCTTGCTATTGATGTTGAGGTCGGCCAGGGCATTAAAATATTCTTCTGCTACTTCTTTTTCCTTGGCAGTCATTATTGATTTTGTTTTGTCCACATTAAAAGTTTCAATACTTCTACAACTAAAACATAAAAACATAAAATATACATTAGCAATTATCTCAAAAGTAGTTAACATAAATATAAAAGCTAGATGGTCCATTTATGTATTTTTAATTTTAAATAATTTGATAAGTTACATAACAAAAATGTATTAACCAATAATAAAAACCCCATGGAACCTTTTATTGAATCTAGGGTAATAACTCAGTACCTAGTTATATTAACAGTAATTATAAGTAGCTTTAATAATATTGAGCAGTCAAATATCATTTTTAAATTAGTTAATAATAACGATTTAAGATACAATGTGTATAAAATACTATACTTTATACATGTTAATTAGAAATTAATAGACGAAAAATATAGGGAAAATATTAAAATTGATTTGACTTTATTTAATGTTTGATACATCACATATTTCAATATTTAAATCAGAATAATATAGATGTCATTATTTATAGGTATACCAACAATATATGTAATTACAAAGATCTATCAGTCAACTGTATAATATCAAATATATTTATTATTATGGCTATTTTACATATAAACTAAATTTAAAGATTTAATGCTATGTATTATGATTCATGAATAATATAATATGTTATTATTTCTTCAAATCCCAGAAATATAAGCCTGGAAATAGGAATATTATGCCAATATTAAATACCTATTGGATTATTGGTAATTTATGTTTTTAATATCTGTATTGTTTATAAAAACTGATAATGGTTAAATATATTAATTTAATTATTTATTCAGACTACTGAGTTTGATATTTTAAAAAATAGTACATACATATTAAAAATTATATAATTGCCCATTGCAACAGTTTTTCATTTTCTGTTATTCAATATAATAAAACATATTTTATTGTAATTAAATTGTTTTACAATCATTACAAGTGATTTTATTTTTAATAACAACTTATTATCTCAATCAGAATAATCTTAACATAATTTAAAGTACTCAATTATAAACAGTAAATTTTATTATATCATTAAAAAAAGTCGTCACCATTGTTTTTTTTTTTTTTTTTTTTTTTTTAATAACAGTTTACCTACACATTTTATTTTATATTATGATACAAAATCTTTATTAAAAACTGATTATATGTTTGAATAATAAATATTTAATACTAAACTCAATGGATAACTATAACACACAATAAAAAGAGATGGTTTTATACATATTTCTAACCATTATAAGATTATAAAAATTAACATTTTTAAGGAAATCTTGTAGATACCAATACCTTGATTTTAATTCTTGAGAAAATAAATTTTAATTTAAAAAGCTTAATTAGGCCGTTAATAATTTCTACAAGTATCAAACTATAGAACCACAAGATTATTTTATTACAACACTAAATAGCTTTCACCTATGTCAACAAAATTAAAATATAACTTAATAATAGTATAGAATAAATAAATGTTACCTAAGTATAAAATCAGTAATATAACTATAAGATTTAAAATTTGATTCATTTATTATTTTTTATACAATTCAATTTATTGTACTTAACAATTTCAAATTATAACCAGTGTCTAGTATAAAAGTTTTTTATTAAGTTAATGTAGGTATGACAATAAAAGATAAACAAGTAAAAAAATGTAGGTACTTCTCAATTTTTTAAATTGGGAAATTTTTGAACTAAACTACATTACTTAATTTAAATTTACTGTTATATGATTCTCATTTATACAGACAAAATATTTATAGACATTTTGTTGAATAAATAGATTTATAAGTAATAAGAAAACGAATTAGTGGACTACACTATTACTCAGATGGACATATAAGATTTTGAGTGAGAAACATCAGACTTTGAATGATAAAAACTAGTAATTTTGCCATATCTGCATTATTATTTTTTATTAAAAAATATTACTAAAACTAAAATTCAATATAAAATAAATATAAAAATGTATTCAAAACAATTAGCTAAAAATGTTGAATTTGTGAATTAAGTACTCAACATTTCAAAATATAATTTTAGAAGTATAAAAATAATAAATAATAAACTTTGAATGTCTTAAATTTTTAAATTGTTAATGTGATTTTTTGAGTTTAATAGCCTCCGTGATTTAAGATGATAGAATAGACATTCTTAATTTGAATCAAAATAATGAGGGTAAATAATAATTAGACTGAAGTCATAAAATACAAACGTTGAATACTTGTTTAAAATGTGTCAAAATAATGACTGAGATAATATCAGTATTGATATACAATTAGTTATAGTATGCTCATTGAACTGGCAGTAGGTAAATACCATATAATATGCATCAAATTATATGTAATAATTTTGTTTATAATGATAACACCTTGGATTTAAAAATCCATTAAATTAGAAATTGTTTAGTAATCACAAATAAGACATTTTATTGTTAAAACATGCATAATTAATTATTAATTACTTAATAGTTATAATTATGTTATATTGTTTGTTAAGTGATCAACTAAAAGAATATTTAAATTTTGTATGCACTAGATAATTTATTACAATGAATTAATTACATTTCTTGAAATGCAAGTGTTTTAATATATTACATGACTTAGGCTTATATTTAAGACAATAATTCATAGATCTGATAAAATAACATATTATAATGAACACCTTACAATATTAATTTATATGAACATAAATAAGAATAAGAGTTTAAAATTAAACCAACATAATCAATAAATTAAGTAAAAGTTAAATCAAGAATAAGTGTTAATATTTAAAGTAAATCTAATTCACTAACAATAAAATAGTTTATTTTAGTGTAACCTCGATAAGTTTTACATGATAAGTAATTACTTGAAATAGTAATTTAAACAATAATACAATTCTTGCTACACTAGTTGATAGTATTTATCTGATACAATCTTTTCACTGGCATAATATTATGCAATTATAAAGCAATAATAGATCCATGAAAAATAAATTCAAATGTAAAAAAATATAAAAACTACAAATGTATGGAAAAAATGAATAAGTTCAGTAAAGTAAATAGGAACTTAAAAAATATAACAAATTTCTATTTTAATGCATTATACCTACATAAATAATTATAGATAAAATAAATTTATCTTCTAAAAAATAAATAAAATTATAGGTACATAATGTATGATCTACATAATACAAAGGAAATTTAGAACACTAAAACACTATAATGTTTCTTCAATTTTTATTACTATATTTCAATAATTCTGGGGTTAGGTTTATCAAGAATTTGTATAATCAAGTTTTATGTATGTACTTAAATACTTGGTCCTATCCCAGTGAATATAACATAAAAGTATTGATTATTATATGTTTACCGATATTTCAGTAATAACTATTCAATAAAATAACATAAATCGATGATGAGACAACAGATGGTGAATTACAATATGGTTTGAAGAATTTAATAAAACTAAACTTAGCAACAAATACTCGAGCACGTTAAATGAGAAAATAAAAATAAAAATTCTCAAATATAATTACATACCGTAAAGACTAAGTACACCGTCGACAATATTTGTGTTATCTCTACAACACTCGCGCGATCGTGAACGTATAAATATTCTCTCGGTCATTCGAGGACAACATTCAAAAAAATCGAACTACTTAACTACTACGGAAACAACCTAACGGATTGCCGTAGAAACGGAATATGAAAAACAGTCGGAAAACGTGTGAAACGGTGAACTATTAAGGTACACGAGATAGCGGGTGACATAATATGGCACACCACCGTCATGGCTGCCACCTAGACGCTCAGTTTTCGGATGATGACAAAAGCCTAACTATCAAGCCAATATCATTTAACAGAATTCCAAATGTTATATAAAATATTGTTAAATCTTAAGAAATGTAATAATTATTATGAATTCACTCACCGAAATGCGATGACACGGCGATCGGCCCGATCGGGTGATGAGTCGTCGTCGGTCCGTCAAGTCTTCGAAGCTCGAACGTTCAACGAACGTATCTGGCATCAGCAGTTGTAGCGTTCGCGATTGCTTCTCACAATATACTCATACAAAACCTGCTGGCAGGTAAGGATTGCAAAAAACATCGATGTTTTGAGCTAAAATAATCGATATTTTACAACGATGGTTAAATTTCGATATTTAGAACCTTTACCGATGTTTGAAATGTATTATATCGATGTTTGTCTTCAATGTTCATGAATAAATAATTTTAACATATTTCCGTTGTTAAGAAAATTAAATGAATATATATATATATATAATAATAATTTAATATAACTGTGGTTAATAAAACAAATCGTATGATTATACTTCGTCCCGCGAGAAAAATAAACCGTCTCCCGACCTAAACGCGTCCGATGATTCTCTGTATAGTCTGTATCTTGATCTAAATATAAGCCATAAGGTCTTATTATTTTAGAATATACCCCATGTTTTATAATTAATATAAGTGTTATTTATATAGTTATTTTAGTTTAGTATTTCTATAATATATTAATATATAAATCAATTAATATGACTTAAAGGTTTACGGCTGTTGTTTAATTTTATTGATTTCTAAACACTCTAATAAGCTATATCAAAAGTTAGGAAATATTTCGAAAAAATAGTAATAGAAATGCAATATGTAAAAGCTGTGGTATATTACGAACTTCTGAAATCTCTAAATATAACAAATGTAAATACCTACACTTACAGAAATAATAATTAAAAAAATAATCTTTGAAATGTAAAATTTAGATACGTTATTATCTTAATCTGATAGCTATGAATATAAAAAATATTAAATATATAATTTAGAAACATTAAAATAACTGAAGCAATTATGTATTTTATCTGCAAAGATAATAAACCATTCTCTGTCGTTGTCCATTGAGTACATAGGATTTTTAAAACATATAAAAAAAGTTGCACCATTGTATCTCAAAATACCATAAAAGCTCGAATCACACAAAGGTATGCATGGTATGATTTTTTTATATCATTCAACTTAAAATATTTTTTTTTAAATAAATTAAAGATTATAAAAGTATAGAGTATAGAGTACAACAAACATTTAAATAATGCGCCTTTATTAAATGAGCAAATAAATTGGAAATACTAAAAGTGGTATATTTTCTAGAAATTCTGAAAAAGTAACGAAATGTTCAGAACAAAAATAAGTAACAATGAGTGGTTATCCTTATTCCACTCCCAACGATACTTTAAGTATTAATATTATGTTACCAATTTTTAAGATTGGCATACAATCTAAAAATTCTATAACTGAAATGAAAAAACGGTTTGAATTTATTGAACAAACTTATTTACTTTCTGTTTTAAACTACTTGATCCAATATTCAAAAATATACATTTTAAATACGCTTATGCACTTTCAAAACATTTAAAATTTATATATTGTTCTATCTAGAGAACCTACATAATAATATATATTATTATATAGGCTCTCTAGTTCAGTCGATTGTATTAAACGTTCCAACAGTAGAATAATTGATTTTTTTTTAAATATCGATATTTTTCCAAAATTCCATATATATCGAGTTCTTCGCGCAATTTTTTGTTGAAATGTTCGATATTGCAGCGCCAATGTATCGATATTAAAAAAAATATAAATCGATGTTAACAAAACAATTGACATCCCTACGGTCGCTATTCTAAAAGGACGATGACCAAACTATAAGTATCAACAATATGTGAATAATAAATAAATTCAACATAACAATTAATAAGTTAAAACAGTTTCAATGTATTACATTTTTGACGAGTTGAATAGTAAGACGCAATACGCATCTGCCTATATAGGTTTCGAGTTTCGATATTTCGTATATTAAATAATTTTCACAAAATGGCGGACGGTCGTCCGATATTCTAACGCACACACACAAAAGATTACGGCTTTTGTGGAGTAGTCTGTTGGAAGTGTTGCCAACAGTCCGGTAACATATTCTCCGAGTTTGTAATCACTAATCATAGAAGAATATTGAAGTGTTTAGTGTATAATAAAATAGTATTAATGTATACAATTTTCTTTTTACTTTTTACTATGTCAGCTTTTAATTGCCATTTGGCACCAACAATAACAATCCACCCTAAGCCATAAAAAAATATATAATTGTTATACATTATTGTATAATATAGTCTTCGAGCTTTAACGTGTCAGCAGTGTTGTGGCGCTTGCCTCTCATTGCGACATTATCCGATTGTCTCATATCCAATGGCCCAATGCCCCGCTGAGCAGAACCAGAGGCCTAAAGAGGACAGCGACAAAATAATAAGTAACAATTACAATAATATGTGAATATTAAAAATATTCAACGAATCGAGTAGTCGTAGAACTACTAGAACTCGTAGAAGGCAATGCAAATTTGCACAGGTTACGACTTGCGAAGTAGAAATAAGCAATATGGTGCCCATACACTTCAGTGGTAGCCGATAGCGTTAGTCGGACGCTATTATACCGCCACCGCTGCAGTATGTGGGGACCTTTAAGCAAAATTTCGAATGTACAATACTAAAATGTTGTTTAATGAACAATTTGAACATAATGGCAGACGACTGCTCGACGTTCTACCTTAGGTTTTGTCAAATAGGACATCTGTTCAAGGAGTCTCGAGGTGTTGCCAACGTTCCGGTCGCATAATCTCTACATCTTAAATCACTATCATAGAACATATCAGTAAACGGCAAAATAAGTCCCAGTAAAGTTCGACTACGAGTTACAACAATAGTCAAAACTTATAATTTAGTTTGTCCTTCTGAGTATTGACTAATATTAGTAATAATTTATATTATTTATACATCTCATATTATGATAATAATATTTGAAAATTCTTAACAAATGATTTTAAAATAATTAATTCGAATGTTTATAATCCAAGACCATACGCTTAACCCTAACCACAAAATAGATTAAATTTAATCTATCAATACACCTTGGGCCCTGGCCCCAGCCTTACACTAAGTAGTAAGTTTAATAAGGTCATGTACTCATATGACTATGTCTAAGACCGTGTTATAATTCGAATGGTTTCGATTTCAACTGAATGATTTTAAAATGATAGAATTGAATCGATTTTTCAAATACCTAATTGATTCTATTATTCTCATCAGTCATCACTATTCACTAATTATAAGTCTTCTAAGTTCCAACGTGTCAGTACTTCTGAGAAGTTTATCAGTTGTGGTGATTGCCTCTCATGTCCAACGTCCGCTGTGCTTCTGCCCAAAGAGAACAGCGATGAAACAATAAGTAACATCTACAGACTACAATAATATTCAAGTTATTCAACGTAACAAATAATTCATTTTCGACGAATCGAGTAGTTGTAGAATGCAAGCGCATTTGCCCCAGAATCCAGATACCGAAGTAGAATATTGTATTTTAATAATTTGTACCTACAATATAGTGGTCGGTCACCTGAAGTCCTAATGTAAAGAGAATCTAAACACAGTACCTACTGAACCAAGACCTTTGTGAGCATTTACTAGTGATGTTTAATTATATTAAAGCGTAGAAGCAGCTTTTTAAGAACATTTTGGTACCAAGGTGAAATGTGTCAATTAAATATTAATCGATTGCTTCTAATAAACGATTTGTTTAATTAGTAGGTACTATGACAAAAAATATTAAAAATATATACAATGTATTATTAACTATGCATGTATCATTTTAAAATATATCTACCTACGATGTTTGTTTTTTTGTGTTGAGTAACACCATGACCATATTCTCATACGAGTAATGCTGCTCAAAGCTTTTTTTATCCACAGGGTGCTGGACTGCTTTCCTGAGGATACTATATAAGAGCTTCTACAATTTCTTTACTTGATGGGGTGCAATGATGGGCCATGGGTGCCTCGTTCTTTTCTCTTTCATCACCAGTATTAGCCTGTTCAATTTTTTTAAGATTTATATTACCACTTAACAAATCCCTTCTTCAATTTGAATCACAGATATATATACTAATATATATTATATATTATCTGTGATTTGAATCTCTACAACATAGGTGTGAGCTAAACATCAATTCTATTGCCATATACACTTCATCTGAGAGATCGATTGATTTTTCAGGCGAACTACGTTCGTGTTCGCATCATCTGCAATTTTGAATCCACCGTGACCGTAATAATTTCGAATTTTATCAAGAATCACTTTTTTTTCTGTAACCTAACTTAACATCATTAGGTTGCAAAAAACAAGATGCGTCCTATAGATCATTATCAATCACTGCGAGAACTTTTCCCCTTATTACTAATATGTAGTAAGATTTTAAAGGTGCGTATGATATCTTGATTGCATGCGGTTGAACGATCGAAGTAGTATAATTTTCCGGTAAGAAGATAGAAAATCTAACCTAACAAGTGTATATATGTCGACTGACCTTTTGCCTTATTGTTTCAAAAAACCGATGTGATGTTTCAATAATCCTATTTGTCTAATACACACCGTATATACTGGGACATTTTATTTCAATAACGCGGTTGTATTTGTGTTTCTATACTAATAAGCAACTTCTATTGTACACCCAATATTTTCTATAATATTATAATTTTATCATACTAAATAAGAAAAATATTAAAATTAGTTAGTAATTGTAAATACATTAGTCTAATAACACGAGAAAAAATAATTAGTTTTAATGGTGACGTATTGTTCCTTATAATATTGATGTTCCACATCCTTTTCTTGCAATACTTTGAACTTTTTTTTAAAAAAAAGAGTCCCGCAGATCATTACTTTCAACTTTAAAGTCCATATGGTTTACAATTTAAACTTTATCGCTAAAAAATAACCACGGAAATTATCTAAACTAATCCCTACCCCCCCCCCTATTTATACCACTCGGTAGGCATAAGTAGGCACTGCCACTGTATTAGGTATCTATGGCTCCATACAATTTGTTATAGATATGGCTAAAAAAGATCACGGAAAAAAGCAAAGGAAAAATAACTAAAAAAGAAAAACCATGAAAATAAAACCGAGTTTTATATATTACTTTAATTACAAATGTAGATCAATAATCCAACTAGGTGTCCTCGAATTTGTCTTCATTTGTAAAATTTGTCATGTTTTGTTGTTTACTATGATGTGTGTACTATGTGGTACTATAGTAAAAAAAATGAACTGTTAGCAGACATAGTACAAAATTTGCTCTACAAAATGTAAGAAAGTCCATAACGAAATATTCTACATCGAAAACCCCTCAAAAAATATTAAAAACTTCATATGAACGATTAAATATAAAAAAAAAAAAAAAAAAAAAAAAAAGTGGGCAAGTGAGTACCTCTCTGCTGTACATTAGGTGCCGTATGGATCATTATTATATATTATAGGAGTGTTAAATTTGAATCCAATGATAGTTATCATTGTATACGAAAAACGATTCTGAACGAAGATGATTTGTCAGCCTAGGATATAATTTCTAGTGGTTGGTGAAAAAGGTGGTTTAAAAAAACCAGCTTATATTAAAAAATATTTTGAAAATTAAATCACGTAAAGAAAACGCGAATCTTAATAACTGGTAAAATTTTCAAGTATCTACGACTTATACTTTTTGAATAATAACAAATATTTAAAATCGTTTGAGGATAAATCGTTATCGTTACGCTATTCGTTAAAATTAAAATTCAAACGCACTTAAAATTTTTCCTATAATGATGCTTCGAATTTTCTCTATAGATACTTGAAGGTAAACTAATGGAAAACTTAGTGTTGTATTTTTAATCCTTAGTTATAAACACAAAAAAATTTATGATTTTTCAACTTCAAATATTTCGCAAATATTCATAATTTTGACGAATTTTCGTCAAAATTTGAACTTCAAATGCTAATAAAAAAAAATTGTGCCTATGTATTCTTATAATTTTTTAATCACTATAAGAATAACATATGAGGAACTTTGTATCAAATTTTCAAGTATTTTGATAGGGCCAAAAAAATTTTATCGACACTTCAAAAATATTTTTTCAGAAAAATTGAAAATTTCAGTTGTCTATAAATAGCTCAAAAAAAGTCAAAATATTTTGAAATTTAAATCACGTAAAGAAAACGCGAATCTTAATAACTGGTAAAATTTTCAAGTATCTACGACTTATACTTTTTGAATAATAACAAATATCAAAAATCGTTTGAGGATAAACTGTTATTTAACGCGGTTTTTGTAAAAATTTAAATTTCAAACACTCATAAAAATTTTTTGTCTGAATCCGGTAGAGTTTTTTTTACAGATATTTGAAGAAAAATGTATGGAGAACCTTGTACCAAATTTTCAAAACTTAGTTATAAAAGAAAAAAATTTATGATTTTTCAACTTCAAAATTACTTGCAAATTTTCGCGTTTTCGACAGATTTCGTAAAAATTTGAACTAAAAACGCTTATAAAAAAAATTGTGACTAACGATTTTTAATTTTTTTTAGCTACATTAAAAACAACTCATAAGGAACCTTGTATTAAATTTTCAAAACTTTTTGGTCATCCAAACATTTTTTATCGACACTTTAAAAAAAATTTCTCAAAAAAATCGAAAATTTCAGTGGTCTATAAATAACTCAAAAAAAGTCAAAATTTTTTGAAAATTTAACTATATACGGATACCACTGACATTAACATTTGGTGAAAATTTCAAGTATTTTCAGTGATTAGTTTTTGAATTACAACCATAAAAAAAATCGATTTGGTCGAAAACTGGTTTTGCGTAAAAATTGCCGTTTTTCCGTCATTTTTTGTTTGTTTTTCTCGATTTTTTTGAAAACTGTTGGAAAATGTTAACTTTTTACCACCAAGGATATTCACTTTTACATCGGAAACCACCCCCATTGTTTGAAATTGGAGCATTATTTCGACTAGTTATGCTGTACACAGACACACAAAAAAAAAAAAAAAAAACACACACCATTGTAAAATCAATACATTCATCACTTCGTTCAGAATCTAAAATGAAATGGACGCATTTTTGAAAAAAATATCCTTCAATTAAGAAAACGATGTATAATGACATAAATGTTGCATCAATATAATTATTCAAAGTTATAGATTTTTTTTTTTATATTATTATTTACATTTTAATGAAAATATTCATTATTATATATGACTACAAAATTACTATACATTTTCTTGTTGATTCTTATTTATTATATAATAATATGTCGTTTTATTATTTTCATAATAAAATATTTTTATGAAATTGGTCACCAGTAATTTTTCCACCAAATTCATGGGACCGGGACGCATACGTCATACGAATCAACTTAAATAATGAAGAACGTACAAAATATTCAACCGAATGATAGAATTATAGTTTTAGTAAATTAGTAGGACAAACACTCAAGCACATCCAACGATTTGGACTATTATAGATAAAATAAGGTTAGAAGTGGCAACTGATAAAACAAAGCTAGGCCCAAGCCCAAATTCAACTAGAAGTACCACAACGATATCTTCTGCTAGTCTATAACTGGAAACCCTCCCAATCCCAAAAAGCTCGTGAATGGTGTAAAGAGTAATTATATCTTTTTATGTCAATGATCAAAACGTCCAAATCAAAATATATACCGTTTAATACACCTTTATTTTACAAGCCCTTTATAAAAAATATTTTTGGACAACTAAAGATCAAGAATAGTATTAAACAAAAATAATTAAAACATCTGTGCGAGGAATATTATGATGGCGTAGGGATATTTCAAATTGTTTAAATGCCATTTCGAATTGTATAAGTGTAATTTGTTTAATATTATTGTCTATAACCATGAGCTGAACTAAATAATAATTTACTGAAGGTTATTATAATACATAACTAAAATTTTATTACTGACATTTTAATTGAAATTCATTATTAATTATAATTAAAATTAGGTACTTAATATTTTGGTTTGGATGTATTGTTTTTGAACATTTTGACCTGGAATCGGTGTAAAGGCTTACCGAAAAATTAACAAATAATCAACGACATATTCTTAAGCCTTGGCCCTTGGAATATCATAAACAGATTACTCTTTAGACTAAAGACTTTCCATTCGCACTATCGCACTACAGCTAATGATATACCTAATATATAATAATAATAATATATTTACATAATATTTATGTTTATAGCGAAGCGTTAATGCCTAGTATATAAGTATGCACATTTTTTTCGATTCCCACACTTATGACTTATTGTAACTATTATTACACAATGTATTTTTCAAATAAAAGTTTATAAAAATATTAAAGTAAAAAAAATATGAAACCACAAAGTTCTTACTGTTTTGAGTTTTTAGAAGTTGGTACTAATTTTTTTTTATCACAATCCTTATCCCACTCCGGGAGAACGAGTCATAAACACGAAACTCGATTTAGATAGTAAATCGTGACACGAACTGAAATAAATATCTTGGTTCGTGGTAATTGTACGTATAACACTTAATTATATTATATAATAATATTTATAGTGAGTAGTAAACATACATAAATATTAAATATATTATGTATTTGGATGGTGGGAATCGTAGAGTACTCGAGTGTGTGTGGAAGTTACGAGGAATAAGGCAATGTTGTATTCGCTTTTGCTTTTTAGTTTTTATCAATTTACGTGTTCTTATCAACACGTAGTTAATGATTATTATTGTTATTGTTATAAGATAATATGCAATATAAATATATATATATTTATGAAAAATACCTGTATAAATATGTGAAAATTAGCACACATATACACGCCCGCACGTACATTTTAAACACACGCATAAATTATACCTGCATGTAATAAAATATAAAAACCATTTACCTATTTTTACTACAATTTCCATTGTTTGAACCATGTTCATGACTAATTAGTGATACCGTTGTTCCTATTTCCGTTTTATATTACGTTTAAGTGCACTCGAATACCCAATACGATGATCAAACAAAATTAGTAGACTCCTCGTTTCTTAGATATTATTCAATATTAATGTTTGAAGTTTGATATGTTAAGAGTTGACTTTTCGTCTAGTGTCACCAGTTGAAGTAAAAAACTGTTATTAATTAATTTTCTTATATTTCCTTGATTCTTTAGTATTCTGTGCAATGGAAGATTATAAATTCTTATTTAAAGTAGTACTAGTTGGTAATGCTGGTGTCGGAAAAACTTGCTTGGTCCGTCGATTTACTCAGGTATGTATGGCTCTGAATTTCTAACTAATAATCATTACATTTTGACAATAATATAATTAAAATCTTCTCATGTTTTCATTAAATTATTGGTATTATTTATTAATTTAAAATTAAGTTTGATGTAATTCTAAGTTGTTGCTTATCTATTATATGTTTTAACTATTTAAGCTCGATTGCTAATTAAGTTAAAATAAAAAATTTACAATTTTAACAAAAATGTTAAATACACATTATAATTTTAACAATGAATAATTTTTAACTTTGATTTCTAAAGACAGTCTTAAATTAAGTTATCATCTTAAATTATAATAGTTGAAATTGATTAAAACACTACAAATACAATTACCCTGTTAATTAAAATGTATGTAATTTCTTATTATTTCTTATTATCTTTATTTTATTGTCATAAATGTTTTGCTAAAACCAAACTAGATAAACTAAAATGTGTATTAATATCTATTTATGTTTAGGGAATGTTTCCTCCAGGTCAAGGTGCAACAATAGGAGTGGATTTTATGATAAAAACAATTGAAATAGACAATGAAAAAGTCAAAGTAATTTATTAATATCATACATAGTTATTTATTTGTATTGATTTAATATAATTATCACAACTATATTATAATGTATGTGCATGCCTGTTGGCTGTTATAAATATATGTTTATATTTTGTAGTAAGGGACTAAACTTAAAAGAAAAATTATATTTAAAAACATGGTGAGCTAAAAATAATGTTGTAATTAAATTTTGCGTGTGTCAATATATCTTATACAATTTAAAATTGATCGATTCACTAAATACAAGGATTGAAATAAAAACACCATGCTATCTAAAAAAAAAAATGAATGCTCGTGTTTTATGCTATCTAGAAATTTTAAAAGAATTGATGTCATCTTAATAGAATAGAATAATAGATAGTGGGTTTTATGATTTATTTAAGAACAGTTCTGACTTTTTAAGAGCCCCTTTTTATTTTATTGGATAGTTTAAATTGTTTTGTTAATTTTTGATGTTTAAAATATGCCCATGGTTAGTTTATATCTAGAAAATTCTGAAAATTGATGAGCTCATTGAATACTTGTAATTTATTTTCTCATTTACAATTGAGGCACACTAACAATTATTTCTTATCATTAGAAAATAATCTTTTCTTCATATTAATTACTATTATGAAGTGTTGTTGTTTTTATTTTATTAGCTCCAAATTTGGGATACAGCTGGACAAGAAAGATTCCGTTCTATTACACAAAGTTATTATCGATCTGCACATGCCTTAATATTAATTTACGATATAACATCCCAGCCAACATTTGATTGCCTTAATGATTGGCTTCGTGAAATTGATGAATATGCAAATAACAAAGTGTTAAGAGTTTTAGTTGGTAAGTATTAAATTGTATAAATCATTTATTGATTATATTTTAGGTTAAGTTTTATGCTTTGATTTAATAGGTAACAAAATAGACAAAGAAGACCGTGAAATTCCTTCTCATGTAGGTCAAGATTTTGCTCAAAGGCATGATATGCGCTATTTAGAAACATCAGCAAAACAAGCAGATAATGTAGAAAAATTATTTGTTCAAATTGCTTCAGAACTGATGGAGGTAAAAAATATATTATGTATATTTTTAAATGTCATTGTACAGATTGTTCTGTGTAGATTACCAAATTGTAATGTCTCCAGAAATAATGGAGATATCATAATTCTATTGTTTTTTGTATAACTCACGAGGACAAGGATTACAAGTATTTCATATTTTAGTTTAATTTTGGTGTTGACTTAATGTTTTAGTAAACAACTTAAAATGATAATTTCAAGAAAAATTGTGAATTATTTAATACAATATATCAAACATGTGGCCTACGGACTCGTGTGACTAGCGAGTGCTTTCAATGTACTAAAAAAAATATTAAAAATCATGATCTTAATGAAAATAAACTATAAAATTGTTATCTTCAATTTTTTTTTTAAATAATTAAATAAGAGATTATTTTTTTTTACCTTTTTACCAAACTATTAAATTAAAATATGAAATACTTGTAGCCCTCGTCTCTGCAAGTCTCATTAAAAAAAAAAAAAATTAAGACACCTACCTCATAATATCTATTATTTTAAGAGACATCGCAATCAGTAAATCTTCATGGGACACATTATTTATTTTTAAAATTTTAACCTAAAATAATAATGAATTGTCTATAGTAAGACATAAATAAGTATGATATAATTTATAAATACCTATCTAGTAAATTATGTCAATACTAATAATAATTGTATAAATAAAATGAAGAACTTCAGTAAGCTTCACTAAGTTTTTAAATTATTATAATAACTAATAAGTTTACATATATTATATTTAATAATTTAATAATATGATCTTAGAACTATTTCAGTTTATGTGAGAAGGATACTATATTATTAGTTATATATAAAGTAACTGTGGCATCAAACTAAAATTAAATTATGGAGAGAAAAGGGGTCAAAAATTATTTCTCGTTACCCACCACCTTTTTTTACTATACATAACTTATCAAAACAAATAGTACACTCCATATGGTATTTGTTGACTAGTTGTTTATCTCTATTTCTTAAAGCCTAGTAAACATGATTATACTTTTATAACTTACATAAATTGTTTTTTGGGTACACACACGAAAAAAAGGGAGATGGTTGCCCCTCTTGAGTTAGGTTAGGTTAGGTTCAGCGCCAATATGTATCAATATTAATGATATATTCTATTAATACTGCACTTATCCACCTAATCCAACTATAAGATATTTTCAATTATTAAAAAGCATTTTATTACTTTTTTATTAAAAAAGTTCATAAAATGTATCATTGTACAACCTGTATGTTTTGGAAATAACTCATAATTTAATGTAACTTTTAAAACCAAAGAATGTTATAAACAATTTTGGATTGTGCTACTTGATTTTGAATCAGTACCTGTAATTTTCAATCACTAGAATCGTTTTAATTTCCAAATTACAATTTGGTTGTAATCATAGACAAATATATGTCTATGGTTATAACACATTATCAATAGATTTGAAAATAGAATGTATAATGGAATAGAAGAAAAAAAAAGTCGAGTATAATAATAATTAATTTAATATGCTTAGAATTAATTTTAGATATGTATAAAATCAATCTTAATTTAAAATATTAGAAACAATATGATAGCTAAAAAAAAGCTTAAAATGTTTATATTTTGTTATTATGTCATACTATGAAATAATTTTCTTGTATATTCTTGGATAAAATAATGCCCTTTTTTAGTATTTTAATTTTTTATATGGATTAGGTTATAATGGAATTTTAGGGATAGTGAATATTATAAAAATTATAAATGATAACAAAAGAAACCATTTAATTATTAAAATTTAAATTGTAAAATAATATGATTTATTTTATTGTTTAATTCTTTTGAATATTTTTACTTTTTCTATAGCAAGCTAAATCCAAAGGAATATCTTCAGACAGTCCGCAGTCTTTACCATTCAACACTAGAACATCTAAATCCATTAATGATTACTGTTGTAATCGTTGAAACCTTAATTATCAGTATTTATTATTATTGTCATTGATATTTAACTTAGCTTATCACAGGGTAAATTATAATCAAACTAATATTTTACCTAAAATCAATCCAATAATAATATTTTAAACAATTAAAAGTTACCTAACCGTAACATGATGAGCAAAAGTAATTAGTATTATAGTTTTAATTTTAACTCTAACTCAGTTATTGTTTTCTTTATTAATATTTTTATGTTTCATGGTTGTATAAAGTGTTGGCATACAAATTAAATGTATTGTATGTGCACCCATAATAAATGTGCTCAAATATAATATGATCATCAAATTAATTTAATCTAACAACACTACTAATCAGTATTTTGATCAAATTGTTTTTTTTTTACAAATTAAATACTAAGATCAACATTTTTTCAAGTATTATAAAACTATAATTAATAATATTAATAAAAAATTCTTCTAGAAATTGGTTGTTTTTAATGTTTTGTGTAACTCATTGTTTATTTTATTTTTTAATATTTCATTTAAAATTTGTTTAAATAAAGTATTTAACCTATTAATTTAATATTATTGTTATTAAATAAAGAAATTACCCTATATAATCTATGATTAAAAGCAGAATTAATTTTTTTTTAACTAATTATTAAAAAATAAATATAAACTATAATTTTTAGTTTTGATATTTTGTATTTTAGCTATAAGGTAATAACTTAATTTATTATTACTATCAGGAACAAAAATGTTGTGTTTATTTTATACTTATTTATAAAATGTATATATTTATTTTTTTTTACAAAAATATTAGTGCAATACTTTTGAATATACTATTAAGAAATAAGAATTTTATGTAGAAAATATTAGGATTCGTAGCACAATAAATTTTGTTTATTATATTTTATAGTGTTAATTTGCTGTTTTTATTATTAAATGTTTCATATTAATAATAACTGTATTTAAAAATAATCTTGTTTTTTTTTCTTTTTATTTTGTATACTATTTAAAATGTTATATCATGTATTATAAATTATTTGTTGTATTATTAATTTTCTACATTTATTAATTATTCTTCTAAAATGAATTGTTAATACAATATTTACTTGAGATTAATATGTCAGCATATTCATTTCAAAATATATTTACAACTTATCATAATACATTAAATATTATTTTAGTATATACGTAAATTCATTAAACTGGCAGTCATTTATCCTATATCACTTCATATATATTTCTTAAAATCTTTGATTATAAGATTGTTTATTTTATATTTCTAGCCATGTTTTAAAATTTAAACACTAATTAAAAAGTATATATATAATCTATTATTTATAAAAAATAATATTGACTTGTTTAGTAATAATTAAATACTTATCTATTAAAACTATACTATCATATTATATTGCTCTAGACAGTTACTCTGAAATATAATTTTGTTAGATCCTGAGTACACCCCTGAACATAGCAATATAAATATATCGTAAAATATACTTAGCCATCTAGGCTGTCTTCACTCATCAATCATTTTTCATATGTAATGTTTTATAAAAATATTATAAATTGTAAATGTATAAAAATAAATGTATAAAAATGTAACATTACAGCGATTACATAATGAAGAGGTATACTTGACATTTAGCAAGACATTCATCTACTTGGCTTTAAAGAATAATATTATATAACAATTGGGAGTATTGACAAAATGCGTTAACAAATAAATATAAAATATATTATCTTAATGTTTTTAATTAATAAAACAAATAGATATTTTTAATTTATTAACTAATATTTGTTAAGTATTATACTAGTTAATTATACTATAATTTTACTACAATAAATTTATTTTATATATATAAATAATAAATACAAGCAGAATTAATGAAAATTAAATCAGTCTTTTATAATATTGAAAAACAAATAATTTAAAATATAAAATAAAAGATTATGAAATAGTTATGAAATCAATCAATTAAAAAATGCTTGATCATAACCATGGATGTATCATAAAGTTTTTTTTGTGTCTCTTCATCATCGGCATACGGTAAATTTTTTGCAGATTGACAATTTGCATAGTAACCACCACGTCCTTCTAATTTTGGAGAAATACAAGCATAAACAACACTTCGTGATCCTTCTTCTGGGGTCTTAAATTAAAAAGAAGTATATAATATATAAATATAAAGGTGTATACAAAAAAAATAATTTATAACTTACTTTGCAAATGTAGCTCAATATCCATGGCATTGTCATTTTCAATAATGTTCCATTAAATAACTCTGTATTTACTATACCAGGATGTACAGCAAAAGCTTGAACATTAGTATTTGCTAATATTTTATTATAATATTTAGTTGACATTATTTGAGCTAGTTTAGACTTTGCATAAGCTGCGTTTGTAATATAAGTATGACTAAAAATGTAAGTACATACGATAGAATTAGTACATTAAAAACTAAAATTATATTAACTGTATTAACATTATACCAACCTGTTACTTATTGAGCCAAAATTGATTAAAGGAGAAGCTTCATGAGCACAAGATGATACATTTATTATTCTTGCATGCTCGTTTGTGGAACTTGACCTTTTTAGAGCGGGTAATAATAATTCTGTTAGTAAAAAATGACTCAGATAATTTATAGTCCAATGTGCTTCATAACCATCCTCGCAGAGTTCAAATGGTACAAACATAACACCAGCTATTAAATAAATAAAAATATAACTAAATTAAATTATAAATGTATAGGTTGATTAACACAGAAAAAGGGATGAACATCATTTTTTTCTTTAATGATATAGTTTTAAAATTTTTAAATACCTATACATTAAGATCATATTTTCAAATTCTTAAATTTTTTTGTATTACTTGAGTGACCTACAGAGATTCAATCTTTTGTTTTATGAATAAGAACCACCATTTTCTTCAGTAAATTATTTAGTGAATAATTTATCTAAAAATAATGATGTATCAACATTAAAATCCAAACAACTAATTTTTGAGTAATTTAAGTGTTTATACAAGGTCCATGATAATAAGTATAGAAGCTAAGAAGACTTAATCATTTTACTAATTTAAAGATTTCATCTATCAACATTTATAACTTATAAAAATGGTTTAAGTATAATAAATATCAATTTTATATTTTTGTAAAACTATTATAAGTACTATTTTATCTTCAGTATAAACATTTAAATAGCTAATAAACTACTTAATTTTCAAAGAAATAAATTACCTACCTACAACATAATTCATAGTAAAAAGGGGGGTTCTAATTAAAAAAAACAAAAGATTATGTCACCATAAGACACTGTGTAAGGCATAGTAGAACTATCTCAAGAATTTTAAAATATGGTATTTAAATATATTTAAAAACTTTAAAAATTAGGATTTGAATAAATTAATTATTTATGAAAAATGGGAGTAAGTATGATTGGTGAATCAGAGTAAATATAGGTTAAATGTACTTATATTTTTTCATAAAACAACCAATTTTTAATAAACCTATTAATCTGTGACAAATTATCTGATTTACCACTAATGTATATGTATGATAAAAATTAATAAATCCACTAACTTTAAATGGAAACAAATCAAATTACTACATTTTGATTGCACCATTGTTTAAACTTATAGAAATGTTTATTTTATATTAAAAAATAATTATAAGATACACCTATATATTATATAAAGAATAGTTAAATAAAATAACTTATCTAGTAGTGATCTATAAATTAATACAATTAAATTTTAATTTTACCATTATTTACAAGTAGATGAATTTGATCATGATTTTGTAATACTTGTTGAGCAAAACTTTTTACAGAAGTAAATGATTTAAGATCAAGTTCATAAATTTCAATAGATGCATTAGAAGTAATATGCTGTCGGATTATTCTTTGACCTGCTTTCACATTGCGGCATCCTAAAAATTGATCACAATATAAAAATGTGTATTATAAATAAACAGAATTATATTATTTATTGATTACAGACTTACAGCCCAACTTTGAAACTTTATGTCTTTATATATAATTTACATAGGGTAACATATGTAAGTTAAATTATTCACAAAATATTTTATATAGACCAGGGTTTTTAATCCCGTCGGCCATAAATATATTCATTCTTTACAAATTTTTATAAACATATTATAAAAATTATTCTCAATATTGAATACATTTTTAATAGTAAATTAAGATTACCAATTATAACATGCATCTCACATTGGACTAATTTCTTAACTACTTCCAAGCCAATGCCTCGAGCACCTC
Source organism: Aphis gossypii (assembly GCF_020184175.1). Lineage (NCBI taxonomy): Eukaryota > Metazoa > Arthropoda > Insecta > Hemiptera > Aphididae > Aphis > Aphis gossypii. The sequence goes on along the minus strand of NC_065531.1, from coordinate 56,128,119 downwards.
CAGTAATAACAGCTACTTTTCCTGGTTTGCTGATTATTTCTTAAAAAAAAATACGATTTTAAATAGCTACAAAATTGTTTCATGTAGTTTAAATATATTAATTAAAATATAATAATTTATATTCTTACCTAACTTATTTTTATCTCGATTTTTTAAATCATCAAGAACGGCAAATATCCCCAAAAAATAATAACAAATTTGGTATTGTATTATTTTAAAATAAGTTAGCAGAATTTGAAACATTTTTTGTTTATTGTACTTTTGTAAATAATAAAATATTATGTTAAATAACAATCTCTATAAGTATTGGTAAGTTTTGACTTTTATCACTGAGAATACACCATGTTATTTTAGTAAGTTAATAATTGTATTACTATAAATTATTAGTTTTATGCTGTATTGGCGTATTGCTGTTATTAATACAAAAACTTTCTCTTTTCACCGGAGAAATTTCTTCGTATAAATCAAACTACGAAAGCCAATTAGCCAATGCAATAACAGAACATAGATACCAATGTTTATATATGATATATATATATCAGGGGTGGCCAAACCGCGTCTCGCGGGCTGCATGTGGCTCGCCACATACTTTTGCGGCTCGCAAAGTAAAATTTTTTAATATAAATTTATATAATAATATAACCTTTTTTTTTTTTTTACATTTTGACTTCCATATTTATTAATTTATTAATAAATTTGGTGATTCGCGAGTCTCTTCTCGCTGGCCATGTGATATATATTATATTATGTCTATGGTTTAAGTATTTCTAATCATTTATTTAGGAAAAATGTCAGTTAGGAGTATAGCACATTTATTTACATGGTAAAACTCAGTGAAATTAAATAATAGATCTTTGATTAAAATGGTGCTAAAAAAATAATACAACCCTAGTATGTTTTTTCTCTCTAAGCTTAATTATCATAATATCACGGGTACTGGAACGTTAAACGTATATCAATAAAATTAATATTAATATTAATGGCATGGTTTTTGGCATAAATTAATTCAGCCTACCTAAATATCTGCTTAGAATAAATAAAAATTTTAATTTTAATTTCTGGCTAAATATATTTAGCTATGCCCAATACGGACAACTGTATATATATATCTATAAGTACCAAATTTTTCTCTTCAACTAGTTCAACTCGACATTATATTTTACAGATTAATCAAATAAAACTACAAAAGGGTAATTTTCAGTTGGAAAACATAAGTATTTATCTCCACATATAACGTAAAACCCAAGAATATTAATTTTAATTATTAATAAGCACTAAACTATTTTAGTATATTTTGAAAATTTAAAGTGTAAACTTGAACATTTCAAAATTCAAAATCAAATAATATAATATTATGATAATCACTCTGTATATACATTCTAATAACATAAAAAAATCATGTCGCACAGGTTGGCTACGCTACAGCCAGCAATCAACACGATAACATAGTAAACTTACCACTACTACCACGTTCACTGTATGATTAGATATAATTTTGTTATTTTGATTTTAGTTGCAGATGGATCAGAATTTAAAAGTTGAGAACCGCTCAACAGCTGTTTGATCATCTGTTTGTGCCTTTCTCTCTTTTGTTGTTGTTTCATTTTATTATAACCAAAATTTGATCATCCTTTGTTTGAAAAAAAATTTTCTAAAAAACAAAGCGCCGCTTGTCACTGATGAACGAGTTCCGATGAAAAGAAAATAGTGAACAATATTTCTGTCGTCCGTTTACCGTACGATCTTGTTCTCGGCAGTGTCCTCAAAAGGAACTCTGGGTGTCGTTGAATCCGGCTGCCTGTACTCACCGGTACCACTTATATAAGACAAACGGCTCGGTAGGAACGAATTTCAGAACTCGTCAAAAATGATCGTGTCGTGCAAATGTCTGAACATCCATGTTGAGACCAAAGACGATCCGATCAAATTTGATAAACGTTTGTTGGGCGGCGGTTTCTTTTCAAAGGTAAAAATCGACTTTTGCCTTTTCGAATTTTGTGTATCCATCACAACTGCAACTTTCTTATTTTTCTTTTAGGAGTTGCTATGTTGTGAAGTGATTGCTGTCACTAAGCACCAAGACTGCTTGATTCTTGAAGAAAGAGCCTTTGGGTGGTCTATATTCAAATGTCTCAATTGTGATATGCTGTGTTATGCTGTATCTTTGGATAAAAACAAACAAACAATTTTGATTAGTCCTGATTTATTGGTAAGATTAATGATAAATAGGTTCAATTAATTGTAGTTTCCAATTAAATATTTATTATACCAAGAAAGTTAAATTTTTTAGTTGAAAACTAATTTAGATAAATATTATAGATTTAACACGTCGACTGAGTTTGTCTTTTTGCAGTTCTCACCCAATGTGTTTGACACTTATCTAAAATTATCATAAAAAATTGCTCCTAAATAATTATGAAACGGCGTATTAATACAAATTTTAAACTGTGTTTAATCACGCTAAATAACAACAAATTAATATTCAGCAACATGTAAAGAATCATAAATCATTTACTTTAAATATATATTAGATACCTAATTGCATTAAACATGTTGCTGAATGATCCTCATGACACCAGTTGGTATCAGTAATGTGTTAATATATTGTCATATTCGTTTATAATTATTTTATAATGACAAATCTATCTATAGTTGAATACTATGCTTATTGCTTAGGTACTAAAATATTTTAAGTATAGATTATTGTCGGAATTATTGTTTTATTAGACAGAAAAACAATGGAGTGAAAAATAATTTAAAATAAATTGTATTCATTATTTATTTGGGATGTAAATTTGATAGGTTTTAGTTTTTTAAAAATCTAATAATTCTTTACTTTTTCCAAAAAATCTTTAAAAAAAAATAAATAATAAAAGCAAATCACCTAATTTTAAGTTCCATCCTAATTACTAATCTGTGTATAGGTTCACTCATTGTTCAACTTAAATTTAACAGGTTGTGAAAAATAAGTTAAACATTTTTTCTAATCATACTAATTGGGTAGTGAATAATTTATTTTTATCCCTGGTACACTACTTTTATTTTTCTATATAAAATACAATAAATTTGTGATTTCAAGAATGTTATTAAGAGTCTACATGTATTGTTTCAATCTTGCATAATACATTTTTTGTTCAGTTATTTTCGCTTTGTTTACTTAGTTTTAATATTAGAAAAGATAATTTATATTTAAACTTATTAATAAAATGCCATTTAACTAAAGATAAGTGTGTAATATATTAAAAAATTTTAAAATGCTTATAACTTGCTTTAAAATTAAAGTATTAAACGAACCACAGAACATTCTGTTAACTTTAAATAATTTAATTAATTAATTTTTTTTTTTTTACTCTTATATTGGAATTAAAAAATAAAATTTAAACAGTCAAAGGGTATAGTTTGCAATGTTATACCTACTATGTCATACAGATAAAATGTCTTCTTAATTTAAGAGCAAACAGAAATACGTAAAAAAAAAATGCTTATAACTTAGCTAAAATGTATTGTATCAAAGATTACAGACATATTTATTACTGGTTTTTCTATTGAAATAATTGTATATAAATTTAATATCTATTAATGGCTGGCCCCAACGTCCCCACATTAAGTGGAATCCACTGTATTGTACATGTACTCTAATAATGTTAAGTTGAATATTTTATAATATCAGTATAATTTAATCATAGTTCACCAATCTTAGGAATTGCAGTGTATACAATGTGTTATGTGAGTAATACTAACTAGTTATGAACTTGGAACTTGGAATAATCAATCCGCTTTTCAATTGTATATAAAAAAAAATATGTAATTTATACCAATATTTATTATTTATACTCATTTCTAAATATTTTATTTCATGATATATAGTTCCATGTGGGAATCAAATATTTGTTATTTAAATAAGATTTCAACACAGTGAAATTATTTGAGAGGTAGCAACTTGTATGACATTTAGTCAACAAATTAAAAAAAATGTAAATATTAAAAAATATAAACTAAACTATTTTTAATTAGTTAATAGGTAGATCAAATAAAACTTGGATCATTATTTTCACTGTCCAAATTTCAATAAAAATAAAACAAATATTTTAAAAGCCAAAACCAAGGCATTTTTTTCAGAACAAGATCTAATTAAAAACAAAAATAAATTTAAGTTTAAAATAACTTAATTCGTACATTTATTTAGTTATTAAAAAAATTAACTTCAATTACACATAATTTTTTCTCTTACAGTTATTAATCATACTTAATGATTAATAAAAATTGTTTTTGTTATCTCAATCATAACCCATTTAATTATGCAAAATTGTATTCATTTTTATTATTTACAGACTGATCCAAAACAAATACAAGAGTTAAAGAACTCGGAGTGTTATTCGCCAATTTATGAAATTGTTATTAATTTGACTGATTCTAATCAATTATATTCTCCACGCTTAGCGGGTTAGTATATTTGTTTTTTTTTTTTTTTTAATTGTTGTAAGCATAAAAATGAAAATGCAATTTTTTGACATAATTAATTATAAAATATGTAATTAAGCAATTAGTTATTGTTATGATATTGTCATCAAAATTTGTTTTTTGCTTTACATTTTAAAATTCTTATAATATTATTATTTTTTCTTTTGATAACTTCTTATACATATGTTTTTTATTATTTTTTTCAACATAAACTGTTATTAGAAGCTATTCAGAATACATTTTTATTTATTTTTCATTAGTTATCATTATAATATGCAATATATTTCCCATGCTTTTTATGCTACAGTTTTAGCTTTCTTTACTTTTCTACTGCATAGTAGAAAACTTTATATATGATTTTTATATAATTTTCTTCAGAATATTGTTGCATGTCCTTAATTCCTTTGTAATTTATACATTTTTGCTGCTCAACCTATTACCAGATCAAATGTTATATTCTATTTGCTGAACTAGTTACATATGCATTGAACTACCTCATTTACCTCATTAGGTATTTTTTAAATTAAATCTTTTCACTAATCATCATTATTTTCTTTTATGCTACTTTAAAATTATATTTTACATAATTTGTTAGTTGATATTGACTATTTTATATTAGGTCCTAGTTAATAATGTGTATTAAGCAGAATACCAATTGTACTATTAATTATTATTCTTGTAAATCACTATTTTTTTTAGTTAGTATTTAATTTTCTATTTTATTCCACAAACGATTAATAATCAGTTACTGCTTGAAATATTATCAACCTATTATACATGTAATTGAGTTCCTTAGCCCGTCTATACAAATAAAAAATAAATTATGCTCATGCTTATTGCTATATCAAATAGACTGTAGAAAAGATAAGATAATAAAGATAAATAAAGATCATTTTTCAATTCAGAGGTTTATTAATCATTGTTTTAAAATTTATCTATAAGCTTTAATACAGCCATTAATTTAAATTATAATTTACTTTCATAAATATGTTATACTCATGGCCAAATCAACATAGCTTCAAAAGAAACTTTTGCATCAAAGTGGCATCTTTCATATATTTATATAATATATAGAATTATACATAAAATATATGTTGTTTTAATTGATCCTTGTTGATAAGAAGTAAGAAGAATAAATTGCTCCAGGGCGGCTCTGAATATTGATTATAATAATACATTACCTCACTTTTCATAAAGTCTATAATAATTTATAAATTATAATCAAAGTAATTTATCCTAATTATGACAAATTTTTTTGTAAATTACTTGACTTATCTGATTATAATTATGTTAATTTAATTTAAAATAGGTTTGGTGCCCCCAAAAGTCAAAGCACTACAACGACAAATGAGTGAAGTAGTTGAAAAAGAAACAAAACTTGTGGAAGACAGAATAAGAAAATTCACAGAAAATCAATATTCAACTTTGGAAGAATTTAGAACTAAAGCTCAAAATGATTATTATACTTTAGCTAGGTATGATATTTAAAATTTTTATTTTCAAACATTTGTATTCTATATTATTTGTGTTTAGGATAATATCTGAAAAAGATAAAAAGCCTAAATTTGAAAATTTACCTGCCCGAACAAGTGCTAACAAAATGTCATCTCCTATACAACAGTTACCAAAACCAACAATTACTACGCTCAAAAATAATCCAACAATGAATTTAATGGATTTCACATTTAAACCTTATACCAAGGTAATATTTATTTAAAATTTTATTTATTTTGTAATAATTTCTAACCATAAACTTATTTAGGATAATGAAAATAGTGTTTCATCAAAACCAATTCTAATCAAAAAACCTACAGTTGGGGGAAGTAATGATAGCGGATTACCTCCAGCATCTTTTGATGCTGAAGGATTATTCCCCCTTGAAGACATGGAAAACCTACAGATAGATTGTGCTTCTGATGATGATCTTTCTGAATCTGAAGGTAAAAATTGATTTATACATTTTAATTTATAAATAAAAAATAAATGCTTGTACAGGAGAATCTGGAAGCCATGATGAAGGTATTTACATTCCGCATCACAAAAAATTAGATGTGGCTGCATCTCTACCAGTAGATATACCCAGATTTATGGTTCATAGTGGCAGTGTTCCAAGTGATATTAATCCTCGTATTCCAGTAATTAATTATAATTTAATAATTTAAAAACAATAAATTACTATGACCAACTATACAATTTTGTATTTAATTAGGTTGGACGAGATCCTGAACAGAAAATGGACATTGCTGCTAGTATAAAAGCATTAGCTAAAAGTGTTCATGGTGATCGAATTTTTGGAGAATTACCTAGGCCACGTCTGGGATCTCAAATTTGAAAATAAGGATTATTTATTTTTTCTGTTAAATTATATTAACATATAATATAAAATTTAGAATCTGTGAAACATATTTTCCAAAAGTTGGTTTCATTTATTATGGATCCTATTTAAATAGGTGATGAAGCGTTGATTTTCAAGAGTATAATTATATTTTTTAATTTACTTACAACTTTTTTGGAAATATATTTAATTATTTAAGTGTGATAAATCTAAGAGTACAAGATTTTTAAAAATATAGATTATATAATGCATATACATATTATATATGTATAATGCATATATTTTAATAATCGCTTTGATTTTGTATTACGCTTATATTGTTGTTTTAAGTTCGTACGTTTAAAATATTTTCTATATATATTTTTAAAATGAAAGATTGAATCAATTTTTACATTAAATCTACTTTTATTATGTCATTTAGATACTGTGTTGTTATTTTATTTTTTAAATATGATACCTAAAAATGATTTTGGACATACACTTATATTATAAGTATAATTGTACATTTTAGTCATTTTACATTATGATGAATTCATGCTTATGATAATTTCACATTATGTATGTGTTTTACACACCATTCAAATTGTTAAACGCATTGCAAATTGCTATACATCCAATAATTAGTATGACTTAATACATTTATTTAGTTACAGCCTATGGGCAAAATTGGTAAAGTTAGTGATGATATGTAGCAGATGCTAAAATGATGAAGCTATCAAATGTTTTTTACTTGAATTTTTGTTTGATTCATACAAATATACAATCAAAATAATTTTAGTACAATAAGCATAAATGATGGTACAGAATTAGGTTTATTAGACAGGCAACTTGGGTGGAGAAGCCGTCCATTGCCTACACTCTGACAATTGGAGTAGGTTGAGACACCATTTCCTTTTTAATTATTTGGGAAGATTTTTCGCTAATAAGTTTAAATGCTCAGAAAGAGAGTGGTGATAGCGTTTGTAGAATTTAGAGCTGGTTTCATGAACTGATTGAAATTTTTGGATAATATTGAGTGTTTGATTTGAAATATAGTAGGGAGCGATTGTAACTAGGCGTAAAATTTTCTTTTGAAAGATGTTTTTGCTGAGCTCCAAATTTGGACACCATTTATCCAAATCGGTTTTGGAAAACTTTTGTATATAATTATTTTATTATTAGGAGTTTTGATTTTGAGTGAAATAAGTAATTTAGGGTACAAAGATGAAAGTTCAGCTTAAGTTTAGTGAACTGTATGTGGTGGTTCCTTGTCAATTTTTTTACCAATTGAACTTAAAGATATTTGGTGGTTTGAGGTAGGAAAATTTTGATATTATTAAAATCAATTTGAGAACAAATGCCATGTTTTAGTATGATGCTGATATGGCAACATTAAGTTTTGTTAAAATTTTACCTTCCAGTTTTTACACTCGGTTTCAATATGAGTGAGATGGGATTTCTGGGATGCCTGTTTATAGCAATGATTGGATTTTTATGAGTTGCAATGATTGCTTTGTCCTCAGTATATTCTACAATCAAGATATTAGTGGAAATAGGTTGGTGTGCTATATTTATGTTGAAAATAAAAGGACTTATGATTGCGTCAAGAGGAATTACGAAGGAAGTAAATAAAAAAGAATGATAAAGAACCATGAACAAGCAATTTTAATGGTAGGATTGAAGAGCAAGTAGATGACAAAATGTAAATTTTTTTTCATGCAACACACGGTCAAAGGCTTATACCATATTGAAAAGCTATCAAATTATAATAATATAATGTACAGTCCTTATGACTATCATCATTATTTAAAATCTTTTAATGGACATGTAATTAAAAATCCAGCTAAATATTGCTAATAATAAACATTCCTAAATACTTATGTATTGGAATTAAAATGGTAAAAATGAAAACCTCTAAATAAATTTGTTACTGAAGTTAAGGTAATGAGATTTTTCACATCAAATATACATGAGAGCCTGTCAAGAAATTCTTGATTTCCCTAAGATCAATTTGCTATTGTTGGTAGCAACTGTAATAATAAATTATTGTAGGAACGGCTTCGTGTAAAAACATTTTTTCATAGACCTTTTTAAAAGAATAATAATATAATAATATTTATTAGATATATTTTTTCAAATGTACAAAAAGACCTTTGATTGTATTTTATTTGCACATAAAATGTCCACTTGCAGTTTTTTTTACAAAAAGGTGTCATTTCTAATAGATGCTCTTTCATTTTAGTGATAAGTTGAAAACTATTACTTTTTAACATAAAAATTATCTTCATGGGGTTTTATACATTTTTCAAATTTTAATTATCTTCAAACTTTATTTTTATTTAAAGGATAAATAATCAATTTTGATATTTTGTATTAAGTAACTTTTTGCATTCTTAAAATACTGAAACGGTTCTATTGATTTTTTCATGCAATTTATGAAATCTGTCCATGATTCTACATCTAGTTTTTAGTACAATAATAGTTTTCTATCAGTATTTTTTTCTACTTCATTGCTTTATATTTTTTTCATAGAATCATTCATAGATTATAACTCCAATATTTTAGAATAAATGTGTTGTTTTTTTATTAATTTTATAAAGCTATGTATATATTGATTTTTTATTAGTTCTCATATTGTACTGTCTAGGACAGCGGTTCCCAACCCATAGGCCGCAAACAGCATGGTACAGGGCTGTGAACCATATATCAAACATTATATATATATATAAAATAATATTACTAAATATTTTTATGCAATAAGTGTATAATTAACGGTATTGAACGTTTGAATGTAAATTTATCTCACATAATATGTTATATTTACATACTATAATTTTATGAATACATATATAGGTGTGCTTTAAGTGGGTCTCAAAGATTTTTTACAAAATTAGTGGTCTGTACAACTAAAAAGGTTGGGAACCACTAGTCTTGGACATTACTGGTTGAACAAAAAATTAAAATTCTTAATAGTAAATTAGTAAATAAAAATAGTCCAAATATAATCATTAAATATCAAATTCAAGTCTATTTATTAAATATAAATATTTGTCTATTTAACAAATTGCAATTATGAAAAAATAAAATACAATTATTCTTAAATGTAATATAATGAACAGTTGTATGTAATATTTTTGTAACATTCTTAATACATAAACAATATTTGATTAAAGTTAACTTCAAATTTAAACTATAATATGAAGTACAAACTGAAAATAATTAATTAATAAATACATACCAATTATTTTTTTAAATTTAATAATAGTTCATTGATTTGATTAACAACAACAGATGTGTTAAAATCAATACTGTCAACTCCATTTAAAAATATAACATTAGTTTTATTTTTTATCATTTCTAAATGTTTTTCATACTCAGGCCATGCATATTTGTCAAAATACCCAGGTGGTTCAGGAGGTAAATATGTTCTAGTTTCACGTCTACTCCAACAAATTTCTTTATCCAAAACCGTAAAAAATATTAAATCAGCCAAATTTAATATTCTAATATCATCAAGTAAAAGAATTCCTTCTAGCACTAAAATGTCAGAAGTTTGAGAATCAATTGCAATCATCATTTTATCCATATTATAGGCACTTATTTTATCCCAAGCGTGATAATTAAGTTCTGGAATACTTTCCAAATGGTCTTCATATTTAGTATAGTAAAAATCATCTTGATGCAATACTGAAATACTGTTAAATGTGTTAATAAGACGATTGGCAATAGTGGTCTTGCCCCCACATGTGACTCCTGCGATTACAACAACTAATCGTTTAGCCATAATTTAATAATTTATAGCAACACAAGTATAGATTATAAGACTAATTATAAATAATACACCAATTGAAACTGGAATTACTAGAGCGTTGTAAATGGATGGAAATAATTGATAAATAAATGATTCTGAATCAGCAAATGGTGGAATGAATAGCCAACAAGTAAAGTAAGCAAATATAACTAGCACTATGACTATAATAACTTTTCCTAGTATGTAATCATCCATTAGTTTTGAAAATATTCACGCTCAAATTTTTCAAAATCTTCATCGGTAAATACAGTACTTTCTTCTTTTTTAGAATTCGATACTTCAGATGAAAAATCAGCAAAACGCTGCTTGATCTAAAATCCATACAACAAATAAATCATTACAAAAATTAACTATACATTTTATGTGGACAAATTAAAAATATATCAATAAGGATAAGGATTTAGTTAATGGTCTAATACGTAACCTACTGATAAAATTGAAAAGAACTATGAGTTTTTTTTTTTCATTAGTTATTGTCATTATGGACATTGTATACTATTTTAATTCATTACAACAGAGTATAACTTACAATTAACATTATACCCTTAACGACCTCAGTATGGGAAAATGTAAATTGGACTCGCAATTACTTTTTTTGTTATGAACTGCCCAGAAATTTTAGTTAATAAAATAGGTCGATTGTAAACTCAGTCAGGAAATTTAAGATGAAAGGTTAGTTGTAAACTCAGGAAGGATGATAATGTTGACTTAAAATAAAGAAATAATGGTTTAAATACCTCAAACATATGTCTTAAAAATAGATTTTACTTACATTATTACACTTCAACTTAAATTATATTTTTACACTTACAATTTTACAAATAATTTACGTTCTGAATACTCAAATGAAATTCAACACTGAAACATTTTAACTTTAATTTTACATTTATATGATGAATTTCATACTATAAATAATAATATGAAAATAAAAATAAAACAAATTATTATTTAATGATAATGAGTAACGCCTCCTTGTGTTGGCTTCTGGGTAATGCTAATTAGTTCTCAAAAATATTTAAAGAAAACTATTAATTGGATAAAAGAAGAACATAATATTTTTATTCAGGCTGAGTTTACACGTTAACCATTTTTACCTTAAAAAAACATGAACCAAGCTTACAATAAACCTTTCAAACAACTTTTTTCCTCGGGCTGAGTTTATAATTGCCCCTTAGTACAATTTCAGTTTTATTTGTAATTTGTGAGCATGTAAATTAACTTAGCAAGTTCTATTAAGTGAATTGTTATACTTTTTTTGTTCAAAACTATTATATAACATCTAATATTGGCCACTTGTACAATCATATTTTTAGATAATAATAACTTTTATACATAAAAATCGTAAAAACCATTGTAATAGTCATATTTTACTGTGTGAAATAATGGTTAATTTAGATTCACTAAATCAAGTTAAAATTGAACTGGCTGGATTAAAATCACCATAGTAGATTGATATAGCAACATACCAATATTGTATCTCAAAAAAATAATTAGTCACTGGTCAGTTATATTATCTAAATAGATGAATTCCTTTTTCAAGATAAAAGGAAGTAAAACTATAGACTATTACAGTGTGAGAACCACCACTTAAAAGAAATTAAATAATTCCAATCGCAAAAATGGAACCGTACAACAACAAAATTATATGAACCATATGCAAAGAACCCAAATGTATTTGGAATTCATGGTCAAACCTAGAATATATTATTTTTTAAACAGGACTGAGAAACTTATACCAATTATTAAAAATTGGAAGTTTAATTAATAGTGATTAATATAAAGTAAATTTAATATTAAATTTTCATGGAAATATTCATTTAACTAAACCATTCAGAATTTTTTATTGACTTAGAATCAATCAATAAATTCAAGTAGGTAATTTTGAAAATTTTAAAATTTAAAACATTATTAAGTAGAAAATGGGAAGTCTCCTTTATAAAACACAACTCAAAGAGTGATGGAAATTATACTTAAATTTAAAAACTTAAACGATTCTTTGACTAACATGAAAGACATTCACAACAATTGACAAAAATTAATTTCATTTATGACATTGAGGAGTTGAATAAAAAACATTTTAGAAATTAATTTGTACATTAAAACTATGATGTATACAGTATAGTAGATCATAAGTTAAGAGTATATGCCACATTGCCAAGTATAAGACCATGAATCAGAGTGTAGGCGATGTATAGGATAGTTTCCGTTTAACTTAGGTAAAAAGCATTTACAAAAATTTCCAATGCAAATATACATACCAAGTTAGATGCAATGTTATTTACACAACTAGTCTTATCTAATTTGTGTAATCTTTCTAAATTTAACTGCACCAAATTCAATTCTTTTTCATTTTTAATTTGTTCTTTTATTTTAAGTACAGATTTTCCAGCATCAGATTTCATAAAATTTGGTACTTTAAATACACTCTTAGTTCGCTGTGATTTACTTTTAGACTTATTTATGCGACTAGAAGATTTATTGGCTGTAAAATCATTTATTTTATTAGTTTTTTTAATATAAAATAATAAAAATTATAAGAATTACCAATTTTTTTTTGTGTTGATTTTTGATTAGAAGGTGATTGTTCTTCGAATAACTGTAGTGCTTTTTTTAAAGTAGAATAAGACATATTCACTTCGGAAGTGTTTCAGTATTTGAGCATATCAACTAATTAAAAACACGAAAGTAATAAGTAATTCACTGATAAATTAGTTTAAAAAATATCAGTTATTTTAAAATATGATAAAATATTAAATAATAGATACGTACGAGAATGTTTCTATTTCAATACAAAAAAATCGAAACTGAATGAACATGAATAAACTGAGAATTCAGTCAGATATTTTTTAATCTTAGAATGACTTGAGATTAAATTAAGTTAAAACATCAGTTAACATATTATTACTCACGAATTAATAAGTATTTATGTAGGTAGCATTTACAGTATTTACTATTTACAGCAAGACTACCAGACTATCATCATGTGTCGGGAAATCGCCAAGAGGCAAGAACCACATGTAAGTTAGATAAAGAAGTTGACAATTTTTAAATTGTTAGGTTAAGAGGACGTGATACCCGCATGTGTTGTCTCTGTCTTATACACGCGTAACATAGTTAAAAAGTGTTTTGCGCGGGACAACATTACTCCTTCGATATTTATATCAAAATTACCAAAATTTTAAATTGCACTGAGAAGAACTTTAGTACTTTACCTGTGATATAGCGTTTTTAATTTTTTGATTGTAGTAACTAATAATTGTTAGTAATTAAATGAAAAAACCTAGAGTTCTCAAACCTATAACTTTTTAATGTGATACCACCATAGATATATACAACAACGTTGTTGTATATTATATCTATGGATAGGTACCACAGAACACGGCTATAGATGCTATTGTGTATCATAATTAATTCAAAATGTATACAATAATACAATATAATTATCAAATATCTGAAGTATCAGTGGTCTTCAACGACTTCAACCGATGGGTCGCGATAAGTCTTCTTTTTAAAATAAAAATTAAATTTATAGAAGGTAAAAAAATAATAACAAAGCTTACGTGGGTTGCGAAAAATATAGGCCTAAAAAAGTGGGTTGTGAGTCCAAAAAGGTTGAAGACCACTGCAGTATATTATATAAATATATTATACCTATATCATAGAGTAGTTGGTTAGACCTAACCTAACCTACTCTATGACCTATATCCACCTCGATTATAAGATTGTATATTATGGTTAAAGGTAGCATCTCCCAAACGACCTAAACTTTTTTCCGCGATTAGATTACGAAAGACAACACCAAAAAAAGTTTTACAAATTTTAAATTATTTATCATGAACCGTAGATCGCAGTGGCGCGGTGCTCATAGAAAGTATTCCCGGTATTCAATTTAAGAACCGTTGGTCTAAGCCCGTGTGGATAAAATTTAAATTCTTAACTAAACGAAAAATGTGAGTGAAATACGTCAAATGTATTTTTACTAATACCATTTTTAACTATGTTAAAATATAAAATGGGTAAATAAATAATAGGTAAATCTCAAATATTGTATAATATAGTACTATAGTAATTTATAGACCTAAACCACAAAGCTATTTTATTTAATTGAATTTAACTTGAATATGGAGAGCCAAATTTAAAAATGTTTTATCGTGAATTTTACTATACTCATTAAATAAATATAAATTATATTATATTATATTGATTAAATAATTAAATAATAATTAATATAATAAATGCAATTATTGTATGTGCGCACTTAACACAACATTAATGTGATAATTTCTAGACATATATTTTTTATGTTAAAAATACAATTTTAAATTCTTTAAAATAAAATGATATAAGTATAATTATGTACCTATAAAAAAGAAAACACAATACCCAAAAATTAAAAAAAAATTTTGGTTTAATAAATAAAAATTATGTACTTATAAGTTATAATCTACATATAAACATAGGCATATAGTAATGTATAATTAATAAATAAGCAATTATGTAATAATTTTAACTAAAAAAAAAAAATATAAATAAATTTTCCTGTTTCCCATAGTCCATAAGTATTCTATACTCTATAGCTATAGTACCTAGGTAAATATTTTGTGCACAATGTTTTTGTTAAATTAATAAATCAATATAATTTACAAAAAATAGACAACAACTGTTTGTTGTATTGTAATATGGTATAATATTATATAATCATATTAATACATTATATTCAATATTAAATACACTACACAAAACGCACAAAACAATTACATGGATACATATTATTATAGTAGTTAAATTTATTAGTCAATATAGTTATTACTTATTAGTTATTAGTGTTATTACTATCATATTTAGTGTATTCAATAGACAATATTGTACATATATACTAAATAGTGAATTATATTTAAGTAGTGCACATTATGACTCTTATTGTGTAATTTTCAAGATTAATATTATTTGACCCTTTACGATTTAATTTTAACGTCGATGTTGCATCAATATTATTAAAGCATATAATTAATAAATTATAAATATTTAACGGTTAAAAATTTAAAATGTATTTACATCATTTATTTCTATTTTATAGCTTTTAGATAATTATTTTCACAGTAAATATGATTATTCTACAAAGTCCTAACTCTATTAAATATTTCGATTCTAAAATATTCGGTCATTCGGTGTCACGGTCTTATCTACATATATTGTAGCATTGATTTTAAATACTTACTATTTATAATCAATGTTATAGTAGCCAATATATGTATCTACTATAATATATTATATTATACAGAGTGTTTCATCGAGTTTAGTGGTAAATTTCGCAACGACTTAACAATAGTCTAAAATTTCTACACACAGAATAACTAGTAAGTAAATAAGTAATAAACATATTGATATATTGTCATATATTGATATGGCAGATCCGGTGTGGTGGTTTCAACGAATTTCTTATTCAACGTGCAGGAAAATTATTAATTAGTATATCATTGTCTATACTATATATTGACCACCGTCAATCAGTGAATACCATTTTTCTCCCCAAAAGATATAAACATTAGGTAAATGATGAATGATAGTCGTTTTTCAAGATAAGTAAGGCAAGTTCATACGACCATTTAATAGGGGTGCCAATTTTATTTTATTTTTTGTCAGGCCATTGCTTCAAAATTTTTAATCACAGTGTTATAAATACAAATATGTTAATAATATTCTTATGTTTTATAATTTTTAATAGGTAAATATTTATCAATAAAAACAGGAAATTGTATGTCAACTTTAATGATTTGAAAACAACAGTGGCGTAGCCAGGATTTTTTTTCGGGGGGGGGCTGATCAATTTTTTACACAGCGGTAGTTTAGTAATATACAATAAATTATTTATTTAAAAAAAACAATAAAAATAGTAATCAATTTTCTTAAATTTTCGGGGGGGGGGGCTGAGGGGGCTGCTCCCCCCCTGGCTCCAATTATATGTATTGTAAACAATACAATAATACCTAGTGAAAATTCTTAAAATAAATAGGATAAATTATACATATTTTTTTTCTATTGACCCAATTTTTAAATTATATTATAAACATATCATTAATCATCAAATATATGTTCTAAAAATGGTAAAATTGAAAAATATGCTCTTAAAACTATAAAATATAGGTATTGGATTTATAAAATTAAAGAGCAACTCCACATTTTCTCTTTTTTTTTTTTTCATTTTTGACATTCATGATGACAAAATTAAAAAACTATGAAATAGGTAGTCAATAACTAAAATTTAAATAACAACACTTAACGTAAATTATATTAACATTTGAAAACTTCAATCAGAATCAATAATAAGCTCATATTTATTAGCTATTTTAAAACGTATTTTCTGGTAATCAGTCTAAATACCTAAATGTATGCATACCTAATTGCATCATACCCGTATACGCTGATACGTACCTACCTATTATATATTTATACAATATATCTACTAAAACTAAAAATCCACAATATTTTTTTTATACTGCATATAAACCTATCAACGAAAAAAATAATACCTGGAAAGTTGGAAGTGTTGATCAAAGATCATGCATAGACGCATGTTAATTGCTAAATCTAATAAAAATCTACAAATAATAATATATTATTATACCTACGTATTATATATTACTCAAAACAATTAATAATATATTTTAATTGCTCTGCATAGGGCCATAGCCCATAGGCCTTCGCATGTGCACCATCGGTGCATTGTAAATTTTAATCTAGGCCAATAAGACACAGAAAAAAATAGGGGAGTCAAGGTATACCCTGCTCCCCCCTCAAATTACACCCCGGACCTATATGAATAGTAGTTACTAGTTATGGTGTTGAGAAGATACAGAACGGCGGCCCACTTACAAAACATGGTCTTCGTTTTGGGATTATTTATTATTATTATTATTTTTTACTCTATAGCTTTCTTGTATTAACAGATTTCATACAAATTTCAAACCCCTATTATATCCCTTTAGAGATTGAATTTCAAAACTTTCTTAGGTGATCACCAATGTCTTGTTATTATATATACATGTATGACATCTATATGCAAAAATTCGTTCGAACCGTCCAGTGGTTTGAGTTGTGCCTTGATATAGTATTGTTCTATAGACTATTTAGAAAATTAGTCTTTTAGCAAGATGACTACATAGCTATGATCTTTGCAATGGGCCCCGTTTACAAACTACTTATTATTTTCTGAACTGTTCGAACTTTTTCGGCTGTTTTTACTCTTATTGTAGAATACAGATAAGTCTTTTAAAAAACTACATTTATCATAGTAGTTTTACTGTAATTTATTACTTGTACAAAAATAAAAACAATAAAGATTTATAGTACCTATGTAAACTTTTTAAAGTATTTATTAATTTACTTGATTTAATTAGTGAAATTGTATATTATTACTACACTGTCTACACTGCTTTTGACTATTGCACAAATTTATATTTACTTATATTATAATTGGAAAAATATTAATCACAATTCTAGCTATTTTAAAGTAAAAAAATAATAATAATGTACTGTGTAGCTCAAAATTTCAAGAAAAAATAACAGATAACAATTTTATTAGTAAATAGGTATTAATTAATTAATTAATTTTATTATTTTCATCATAAACTATAATAAAATTACTATAATATACTAATTAATTAATATTTAAAAATGTTATAATATTAATTATATTTTAAAAAAAAAGCCTAAATGCTGTTATAGTCTATCTGCAATAAACCTGAAAAATGGCCGGCCGCTTGAAAAATAAAAAGTAGGTTATACCAACCTACCCGGTACCAACCCCGTCACACTTATGGAAGAACCTAGGTAAATAACTACTGTGAAAATCTCCTGAAGAAAAATCCTGGTTACGCCACTGATATACTTATATTTATAATCACTAGTGTAAGCTGATGATACAAATATAGTTCATAATACCAAACTTTATTATCTATA
This sequence comes from Aphis gossypii, assembly GCF_020184175.1. Taxonomy (NCBI): domain Eukaryota; kingdom Metazoa; phylum Arthropoda; class Insecta; order Hemiptera; family Aphididae; genus Aphis; species Aphis gossypii. Next base: position 56,109,574 of record NC_065531.1, on the reverse strand, counting down.
GTATTCTATACTTATTGGCAGCAGAAAAGTAAGTGTTAGTCAGGTATAGGTATATTCACATAATAAATAATACTATATACAGTACGGTCAGTATGGAAGTATGTATATATTTATAACTTATTAGTTATTACTTATTAATTACCTAATAACATTTATATATTTATTTGAGAGTCTGAAAATTCAAATATAATTTATCGAAGCATGAATTATTATTTTTTTGTTCTGTTGTTCTGTAGACTGTAGTGGTTAGTATAAGGTCATAGTGTCATACGTTGATTCTATTAAACGCAATATGCTAATAATTACTAATAATAAGTACATATTATTATAACGAATGCTTATATAAGCCGTGAACTAATATTATGAATGTACCAATGTACATAAACATTAATACATAATTATTATAGTATGGCCGTATGGGTAACACAAAGTTGAAAATATCACGCACATATATTGAACGAGTTGTAAATTAAGTAACTAGAGTTAGTCGAATATTTCATCAAATATATATATATTATATTGATTTTCATTATACAATTAAATTTTTAAATTGTTTAAATTATTTTAGAATTTTTTATAAGCATGAGAAATTTAAATGTTTTTAAGTTTATTTTTTTATCAATATTAATTAAAAAATTTTGAAAATTGAATACAAAATCCTCACATAAGAACAAATAGAGGCGATTAATGGAGTATGGCCATGCGTTGCTCTTAACAATTTTAACAAGTCTTCTCAAAATATACACGAAAAATATAAATTCTTATAAGTACAAATTTTATACACAATATTTTCCTTTAACAGGGATTTTTATAATCTGTTTATAAAAAAAACTATGGGTTTGAAGACCTTGAGAAATTTATTTGGGCTGCTATCTCCATAAGTAGTTCATATTAAAACCATATAATATCTAAATAATATATAAAGACAATTGTTTTTTACAAACATTGAAAGTTCCAATAATTTAAAAGAAATTACATATTTTAAAAATAAATAACGATATCTGTGGTAATTATTTTGTTATCGTTTAAAAATAAACTTGTGGGAAATTTTTATATACATACTCGTATTTTAAATTATTATGAATTTAACTATAGGTACGCAATAAGATTTATCATTTATTTTAAAATATTATTTAATTATAATTTATAAGTACTAGCCACTAGGTATGAAATATGAATCTATTTTTACTGTTTTACGGTATTTGTAAAAAGATTATTTTGAGTTGTATAAGTTAATATAATATACTATAAAATATATTATTATAATAATTATTAATTAAATACTAATTATCGTAATAAATGCAATAATTTTGGAAAAAATTATATCAACTTATTATAATACTAAAACTTAAAAGTAAAATAAATGATTTTAATAGCTATATCAAAACAAAAAAAAAAACATTATTTGGTGATATAGGCTGATTCTGATAGACCGTTTCCGCTCAGAAAATCGTTTCTTTTATACAATAATATACATAATAATTATATATATTTTTATTATATTATTACATACTTATATAATTCAAATTCAACAGATCTACAATAGTAACCAACTTGACACCTAATATGTATAGCACAGTGTCAGTGGTACTCACATAACTACTTTTTTTTATTAATATATTATAATATATAATTTAAAAAAATTATTAAATATAAAATATCCAAATAACTATCTGGAATAGTGTAATCTAAATTTTAAATGTGAGGTAGGTACTATAGGTACCTGGTACATACAGTATATTGAATATTGATATTACACATAGACTAATAATATATTGTACCAATTGTTCATAATTTGTAAATTAAATATTATCCTGTATTCATAGTTCATAGGTAATGTTTTCAAACTTAATTATAAATTATTGTGTTATAGATTGTAAATAAAAATATAGAAAAATAGAAATAGACTAATTTATGTTTATTATATATGTTAACTAGGTAAGTATTATGTATATAATTTAAATACCTACACTTTTGTGGTGTGGCTTGCCTGGTGTGGAGGCCAGGGGCAAAGCTCCCCATGATATATTACATACTATATTATTGAGTTTAATATAAAGTGTGTTAGTGTGTATTGTGTAGTACAAAAATGTATAATTTAGCTTCTGAATTATAGTCGTTATACAACACATAACATGTGTTACACATAATCCTAAGTATGTATCTATATATTAAATATTAATAATTATAGTATTATAGTATTATTTGGTAAAAGTTAAAAACTTATGGATTCGTGATATTATAAAGTACAAGTACCTACCGACTACCGCTTATGCTATGCATGAATGTATTTAAGATAAAAATATACATACTTAAACTTAACAGCCAAGTGCCAACAGGAAACACTCAAGTTGAGTTTTAAACTAATTTCAATAATATTTTTTCGTTCAGGTTATAATATTGGGTATGTCGTATGTGATAATATGTGAAACTCAGATCATAACTCAGTACGTACCCATAAGTCATAAGTAATTAGGTATATTATAATATAACAGTTATGGTAGGTATACTACGCATTAACACACACTTTAAACAGTTGTTATGCTCTTAAACTTTTTAATCTTTTAACGCATGCGTATTGGTAATTGGTATTATAAATTTATAGGTAACTATTGTTTGTGAGCAGGAATAAATTCAATACAACAAAACTATATAAGTACCTATAATAATGTTATGCATTAGATGCGTAATAAGTAGGTACCTATGTTATAGTAAATAGTAGGTAGTACAATAATATTTTTATGTTTATAAAACAAATAATTATTAAACGAAAACTGCATTATTTTATGGTTATCGGAATTCGTTAATAAGTTACAAAATATTATGTAGGTATATTTTACAGAAAAAATTTAAAACTAAAATAATAAACTATTTATTTAACAGTGTCCGACGTGTTAAAAATATAATACTTACCTAATATATAATTGTTAGTTAGTTACCTTACTTAAAAACGAATAATACTATCTAAAAAGTAGGTAGTACTGGTGTACTTTAACAATAAAATATTTGTATGTTTGTGTTTGATATTCCCCTCCCTATGGCCTTAGAATTATGTTAATTCAGTGTTTTCTATAACCATGTAATTAATTTAATAATTTAATCATTGTACTTTTAAAAATCACTACATAATACATGTAATATAGTTATTAAGTTACCTATTTGAAACATATATGTATATATATATTATTATTTATTATTATATACTTATATATATCATAATTTATAGCATTGATAAAAATAGATCTCAGACCCGTAGCCACGGGAGTAAAAGGGGAGCATTGCCCTCCCCATAAGAGTAATAAATATGTATATGTAGTGGTATAATGGTTGAGTAGTAAGTAGGTACAAGATATACATTTTATTACTTGATAATTTCATTGGCTGTAGAAGCACTTTTTAGAGTAAGAAGTTATTTTTAGCAGTATATTGTAGCATTAATCTTGTATTTTCTAATGTCCCCAAGAGCGGACTTGCCCACTGGTTTACTGTTCTGTAGAACATTAGGTCCTCGTATTACGGGGCCCTTTATCAATAAACCCCAAGAGATAATAATTAATAATTATTATTAGATTACACATCTAAAACCCTCAACTCACAACTGTAATTTCTAAATTGATACTTCATGATAAATGATAATATATTGTACAATTGGACATAGGTATGATGTTTTTACAGTTGGTATTATAAATAATATAAATTTAGATTAAACATTATCAAATTATTAATAGGTATTATATATTGTATTGATTTTGATTTATCCCTATGAAGTCACAACATTATACTGGAATCAATAAAGACTGCCTGTTTAATTTTTTATTGTATTTTTTTTTTAATATTAATTGATTAATACTTAATAGTAAATACCTAGCTAATAGTTATTCAAATTATTGACATGCATATTAATATAAAATGTAGGTAATTAAAAAAAATATAAAAGTGAATTTGAAAAAATAAAATAAAATAATAAGAAATTACTAAAGGAATAATGCACGAAAAATATTCATGATATTAGCAAGTTATTTGCTTAATAAATATGTATATGCAAATAATACAATTTATTACAAATTACAATACAATAGAATATACCTAACCATAATCAAATAGTAAAATATTGGGATGTTGAACAAAAAATTTTGGGTATTAGTAGAATTTCATATACCTAAATCATAATGAATGCTAATCTACAGAATATGGATTAGGATTATTTATAATTTTATAAATTATAATTGCCCAATAATGTTATTATAATAAATTATTAACTATTACAGTATTACCTAATTAAACAAATGTTATTTTACTTTTTAACTTTAAAAAAATATTCTATGTGTACAGATATATAGATTACCTAGTGTTAAGAACTTAAGAATATACATTTATTTAAGTAATTACCTACTTCCCATGTCTGTGTTTGACAAAAAATAGTAATTGACTCACTTGAATGGGGTCCTTTAAAATTCTAGGATAGTAAGCCTTTACAGACCCAGTCCGCCCCTGAATGCCCCCCCTAAAAATTGGTTTGCCCCAGTTGATGATTTTATCTGGCTACTGCCCTAGTAGCTGTCCTAGACCATTAAAAATAAATAGTTTCTTGAAAATGTTACATTCAAGGAATAATAGTTTATACCAGAGGAGTATTTGGGGGGGGGAGGTGATATATTAGTGATATGGGTGTCAGAACATCTCCCATCGGTCGTGTATGTGTTATGATGTAATGTTGTTTTAGCATTACTGTTTTACATTGTATATTTGTATTATTTATTTTATGTGCTTTAGAATAAAAAAGTTTTATGTTTAACTTACACATAGGTACCTACTTATTATAATAATTTATATCAATGTATGGTTTTTGTATTACGGAGGGTATATAGAGGCAGAGCCTCCACTTATCATAACTCTATTAAATGTTAAAACACCCTCATAAAATAAATCCTGGATACGCCACTGGTTCTATACTTAGTAGTCTATAGTCTATACTATAGATTTTATAGGCGTAGATAATATCCTAGCTACTCCATAACCAATATGTTTATTTTGAATCAATTTAAAAACAATTTCTATGTATTATATAGGCATTTATCTCATAATATATAAAGTAGGTATGGACATATTTCTAGGCCACTGCAGCAGTCAGTTTAATATTTGTTTGTAATATGTTTAATTTACATATATACCTATTTATATTACAGCACTGAATTTCTGTATATAGCTATAGTGACGCACCCAAGGGGGGCTTTGGGGCTTAAGCTCCCCCCAAAAAATATTTTTTCATTAAATTACACATTATTTTAAGAAATTTAGTATAAAAATGATAAATGTTAATGTTTTATTTTCAAATTTTATTATAAATGCGTAATAAGTATTATGACATCAATGAACTATGATCATAATGTAGTGAGAAAATATCATACGGTTAGTTTATTCTCATTCGTTCAATGGTCAATACTTATAACAAAATATCAAAATGATGTTCTTTTTCTATGTTTTTTACCAACGATAATATCGTAAACTATTGTAAACTCATCTATACATTTCTGATTGTAATATTATAGGTTGGTGCGATATGGCTACACTGTTTTAGCCCCAATGGTCAATGATTTCTGATCTCATCCTCCCGAAAAAAAAAAAGTCTTATAATTACTTAATGTGTAGTCTTTTTTTTTTAAGCCCTTCTGCTTTAATTTTTCGTTTAAAATTAACATTTTTATACAAATTGATAATAATTTTTGTTAGTTGTGATTTATTGTTTGTTTAGTAAAATCAGTGGAAAACGGCTATTGACCGAAATATCAGCAATGTTTATATATGATTTATGAAAAATGGCCGATGATCAAATCTCAGATGAAGCTCCGCTATTATGCAATGAATCTATTCAGAGGCACGACGATATTAATAAAAAATTTAACTCTAAAAATGCCAAAAAAATAGCGTTATGCTTTGTGTTTTGGTTTATTGTTGTCCATTCTTGTATTCATTTGTTTTATGGTAAGTACACAATATCAGGCCTAAGTATACAAAATTTGTCACTAATCATTCTATTTCTAAGTATTTATATTAAAATCTCATTTATTTTTGTAGCAAGAGATTCTTGCAAATGGCTTCTATCCGATGGACGATACAAAGGTGACATGGGCTGGCAACCATATGGTTGCATGATGCATGAATATAGTGAATTGTAAGTTTAATTTTGGTTCAGTCTATTACTTAACGTATGGTTTTTTTACTGCAATTAGGCTGCAGTTATGGCTATTTATAACTACATAGCTGTGATATATACCTCATAATATACCCATAGCAGATATCGCTAATATTGCACGAATATGTGTATTAATTAGAACATTTGTGATGTGATCATCTGATGAAAATATTTTTGTTTTAAGAATTAAATGGAATTAAATTATTTTATTAGATTTAAATATAAATGGATATAAATCAATCTCAATTACTCGGTTATTAATGCATTTATATTATGTATTTGTGGTTGTTACTATCTTCCGATAGAATTAAGGAATAAAATAATTTTGACTGATAGCAATTGAATATCACCACCTATTCTACTATCTTTTAGCTTAAATGTTTAATGTTCTATTGTTACTTTATTTAATCAGAATCAGTTAATTATTATTATTATTATTTTTTTTTTTTGAAGAAAAATGTATATAATTAAGAAATTTAATTTTATTAATTCCAAACATTTTTGTATTAGATAATAATTAAAAATATTTAATTATTAATCATTATCTTAAAATTATTTTATATATTATCATCATTTAGGTCAAACTATATTAGAATACCTATTCTTTTGCCAGGACCTTTTTATTAAGTTGTACTGTAGTTGATTTTATTTAACACTATTTTTGATTAAATTGACAATATGACCACAAAGGCTATGCATTTTATTTATAAATATCTTGGAAAAATTTAAATCATTGCTTGATATATTAAAATAATTAAACTTAAAAAATGATTCAGTTGAGTTATTAATTTTAAATCTAAAGAACAATATTATGTGTTAACATCATGAAATGCAAGTAGATTAAAATCTTAACAATTTTATACTTTTATGATTTCAATAAATAAGACTCCTCTAAATAATACATTATATTAGTGTTATGTAAATAAAAGAACCTCACTGCATCTAAATCCCAAATTTGAAATTGAACACTAATAATAGAATCATTAAATTCACAAAATAATAATAAATTATAAACTCAAAGTTTACCTGTAGAATTTTTTCTTAATAAACTAACTTGTATTTTTTACTCATAATAATAAAACATTTTTATTAAAATATTGATTTCAGAGATTGTAGCCGTTGCTTAAAATATTTAGCATTTAGAGGAAGTCATAACCAATTTAATTTTATTGGTGATTCTAGAATACTAGATATATATAATGCATTAATTCATACAATAGAACCAAAAGCACAGATGGTTAAAAGTTCAAAATTTACACCTTCTCATTACTCTGACTTTGAACATCCATTCCATGATAGTCGTCTAAAATTAGATATAAATTTTTTTGGGAGTCCATATGTAGAACCAATGATCAAATATTTTAAAAAATTGAAAGCAAGTAAATTGAACATATATTTAAATATTTTTACCATATATTCGACCTAAATAAAATTAAAATTTACAGTGATATATGATATAGGATGTAAATGATAAACCTCGAGTAATTGTAGCAGGAAGTGCTATTTGGCCAATCATTCAATCAAATGGATCCTTAAACGGAATTCAAGATTATATTGCTAATTTAACTCAACTAATTAAGGTATGGTAGTATTAAGCTTGATTTATATAGTCTAATATTAATTTCAATGTATTTAATTTTAGCCAATTAATGATATTTCATCAAAATCAATTGTTTTATGGGTTTTGCAAGAACCAGTTGAAGAAAGTAAACTTGATAATTCAATGTCCATGGTTACTAACAATTTAATTGATCTGTATAATGAAGCTGCAATGGATGTAAGTAAATAAATTGTTTATAGTTGAAAAATGTATTTACAATGAAAATCTATTATAATGGATCTCATGAAATTAAGTATATGATCAGCAATTAATATTAATATAATTTGAGTTGAGATTTCAATGCTTTTACCATATTTTTCAAGTGTTGACCATGGTTAATGGTGTTGAAAATAATATTCTGGTGTTATGCTAATAGCAATATAGTATACCAAACTATTAAAACAATAAATATAATTTCCCAATATAGTTTACTTTTATGTACAAGTATAATTTTAAAACATCTGTTAAAAGTTTTAATCGAGTAAAAATATAAATTATTAATAAAAATAAATAATATTTTATTGTATTTATATTATTGTTTATACAATAGTTTATACTAGAGAGCCTATATAGCTCTTTAGAACATACCATACCAACTACATAATGTTCTGTTTGATGTGTAAAATATAAATATGTTTTCGATTTTCATAAATTTTCATTATAAATAATTTCTATTGTTATTAAAGAAGTATTAAACACAATTAAAATTTAATATTTTAATTAAATTTAAATTGTATTAGTATTTAATAAATTATAACTTTTTATTAATGTTAAGGTTTTAAGCAAAAGTTCAGCTGAAATGTGGTGGAGTTCAAGACTTGTGTCCCAGGGTGAAATGAATGATAGTCCAGATGGTCTACATTCTAGTAATGCATCTTTAAGATTAAGAGCACAAATATTATTAAACTTATATTGTAATGATCACATGAATTTCAATGATGGTACCTGTTGCTCAAGTACTGAACCATATACCTCATTACAAAGTTATATGTTGATTTTTTTTATTATTTGGTAAGTGAATTAAATATGTAAACATTTTTATATTTTTACTAATTTTGGGATATTTTGTGTTTAGTATTTTTGTTGGAATTTTAATGGCAGTTAGATATCGACGAAATAGGTTATCTAAAAATGAACCATGTTATGTGGTAATGATTTCTCTTGCAAAATTGGGTCTTATTATGATTTATTTTTACTTATGCGACAGGTAAATTAACGATTATTTTACTATTTATTTAGAGTATACTTTAATGAATAAATTACTTTATTTTCAGAACTAATTTTTTTATGAAAGAAAACAAATATTATTCTGATGCCAGTTTTTGGTTGCCTGTTGGTTATGTATTTGTTCTTGGCTTATTTTTTACTGAAGAAAGTAGATACACGAGAGTACTTCATCGAGATCAAACTGATGAATGGAAAGGTATTTATTTTAATTTTTTTAAATTAAATCATGTTTCAAAAATTGTGAAATATGTATGTAATTAAATAACAGAAAATGAAAATATTTCAGATAACATAATTTTCTCATAATAATCTGTTAAATATTTGTATTAACTCATATAATACCTTTGATATTTTATTATAAATATTCGTTTATAGTTTTAAACTATAATATTTTATCTATTCAATTTATAATAACATAATTTTTTAAATTAGTAAAACTTTTTTATTTATAGGTTGGATGCAATTAATAATTTTGATATACAATTTAACTGGAGCAAGTATAAAAACATCTATTGCCAATAATGTTCAAATACTGATATCTGCATATCTCTTTCTCACTGGCTATGGTCATTTTTATTATATGTGGCATAGAAGTGATGCTGGGCTTACTCGTTACTTTCAGGTAATTTATATTAAATTTGTTCATTATAATTACAAAATTCTTATTCGTCAAATAGATTTTCCCATTACATTCCTTTATCATTCTCTGGTCTTGTGTGAATTTTATACTACTGGACGGAGAACTGATAAAGGTGAGTGATGTGGAACAAATCTTTTAATTGTGTTAATAAGAAATAATTGTAAAAACATTTAGTATTAATGGATTTGGTTTATTTTATTTATAAATATATGTTTTTAAACATATTTTGGTATGGTTAGAATTGTAGCATTCATTTTGTGGAAGTTTTAATAAAAATAGTAATAATAATAGTGAGTGAATAAAATAATTAACTATTATAGTTACTTAATAAATTTATTTATATTTAAACAAAATCTGAGAAAGTCACTGCTATATTGTGGGTTTCGAGTGTAAACTGCTTTGAGACTTGAGTAGGTAATAAATTTAATGATAATTTATTGCATATAAAATACTATTCTGAGTGAAGATAGTATGTCGGACTCCTTCTAAGGATATTTTATGTATTTTTATTTGTAATTTTAACATTATAAAATACTCTAATAAATCGTGTTATTAATTATTAATTCAAAATATATTATACATTATTTTAATAGATTATTAAGAGGACATTGTCTCGCATGTGTTGTCTCCGTTTTGGACACGTGCGACATAAAAAATGTTCATTCCCTAGTTTCAAAAGTATGCTATTAGTTTTGATATTAGAGTTATTTGATCTATTTTATAATTTAAAAGTAAGATTATTATCTAGACTGTCTAGAGCCTCACATTGCCTTTTATTGATATTATTATTTTTTAAGTAAGTTATGATCATTTTAAAATATATAGTTTCGTAAAGGTCATAACTTTATTAAAAATAATATCAATAAAATGCTACATGGGGCCCTAGATAATAATATTACCTTTAAATTTTATAATAAATCAATTCAATCTAATATAATAACTAACAGTATACTTTCGTAACTGGTGAACGAAAATTTGCTATATCGTATGTGTGTAAGAGACAACGCAAACTAGTACGAAGTACCAGAGCGTATATATGTATTACGTATACACACACCATAACGGAAATACTATTAATTATACATTCATATATATATAGTAAATACAGTTGATAAAAGTGGTATTATATTTACTTAGATTACACAAATAACTAAGAAAATATTTTTTAAAAAAATTAAAAATTAGTTTTATTGCTATGTTATAATTATTGGAAAGACACTGTCTCAAAGTCTCCCTTGACGCACCACCCCTTTATACTACTAGCTAAAACAATCATTTTTTACTTGGAATGTGATATAATTTATATTTTTAAATTTTAATAATTAGAAAGTTGTTAGAGTAATAATTATTGGAATTTTAATATTTTTTTGAAAATCATATCAAAAATACATGTTTTGTACTCTAATGAATTGTTTCAGTAAGGCAAATATAGTAATATTATTATTATTATTTTTAATGTATATCATAAATGTTATTTAAAAAAATGTTAGGTAAATGCTATAATAAATATGAAAATTTTAATTGTAATATTTGTTTATAAGTTTAAATTGTTATAAGAAAGAAAAAAAAACATTAGAAAATTTATATATTGATAAGTTTGATTTTTTTAAATCATATTTTAAACTAAACTGAATCTTAATAATTGATTTTTTTTTATAGATCTTATTTAGATTGAACATGTTGACTGTAGTGTTGTGTGTTTGCATGAACCGGCCATATCAATTCTATTACTACATACCTTTAGTATCATTTTGGTTTACCATTCTCTATTTACTATTGATTTGTCCACCTCGTGTAACTGCAGCTTCATCTGAAATAAGACCAGCACAGTACTTATATGTAATTTTAAAAATATTAGCTCTTTTCATTTTCATCACCATTCTTTATATGTCTGAGGTATGTTCAGTTATTGTACTCATATTTCATATAATTATAAGTATGAAATATTATTTAATTTTGATTTCTAGGTCTTTTTTGATAAAATTTTTCTTACTCGTCCATGGAAAGCTTTATTTGTGACCACAGATGACGATATTCATGAATGGTGGTATCGGTGGAAACTAAATCGTTTTAGGTAACAAATATAATAAAGTTATTATAAATTATTTAAAATAATTAACAAAATTTATGTTTAGTGTTGTTAATGGTGTAATACTAAGTTTTATCATCATCTTAGCTCAACGTTATAATTTAATTGATGACAATAATCACAGTAATTTAGTATTGCCTCGATTAGCTGTATTCTCTTCATTTATTGCATTCCTTGGACTTATTGCTTCGACTGTTTATAATATTCTGTGTCAGAATAAAATGGAATGCTATGAATTATTATCTTATACTTCAGTTATTCCTGTAAGATTCAATATGTAATAATTAAAAACCATTTACTATTTGTACTAATTCAATATTATTTGTATTTCTAGATCATTAGTTACATTATATTAAGAAACGTTTCAGGCGTATTAAGAACACGTTTCTCCAGTTTATTTGCTTGGTTTGGCAGAATTTCTTTAGAGTTAATGGTTTGCCAATGTCATATATGGTTAGCAGCCGATACTCATGGAGTTCTTGTATTATTACCTGGTTATCCAGTACTCAATGGTTTGATTGTTTCGTTCATTTTCATTTGTATCTGCCATGAGGTAATTATATCCTACTAAATACTATTTTATATTTCCATTTTTTTTTTTTTTTCTAATACAAAAATAATTAAATAGTTACATGATATTACAACCAAATTGACGCCATATGCTGTGCCATCTGATCATAAAGATTTATTCCGTAATCTGATATGTTTCATCTTATTGTTGATACCGTTAGGAGCAAACGACGGTATGTTTTGAATATAATATAGTCATGAATTCACAACAAATTGTCAATTGTAAAACTATTTTTATGTTTTTAAATAACCAAAGTAGTATCATTGAATCTATATTTGTAAGATACTTTATTCTTTAGGTTTTTTTTATACTACAGTTGTTAATTTGTATAACTCATAAAAACAATTGTTAAATTATGTTGTTACTATTAGCACTATTATTTTCTCTGAATCAAATGTTTTGACATGAACAACTTATTATAATATTATCCATATTATGAAACCATTATTATATTTTTTAAATTAGTATTAAAATAATAAATATATTTTGTGATTTCTCCTTTGTTTTTGTGATTATTTACTTAGGTATCTCGATGCCAAATATATTGAACATTTTATATTTTTGTCCTATAATTTAAAATTTGCATAACACATATAAGCTTTCTGTATTACCTATTTCTTCTTTAATCATTAATTATACTTAAGTTTCATAGTTATACATTATGGAACAACTATATTGATAATAGTATTTATAATACTATATATATATTGAACTATGCCAATTCAGGATTTATGATTTAATTATTAATTTTCTGAATAAAATATTTTATTTAGACACCACTGCGTTAAATTTTAAATATTAATTATCATAATAATATATTTTTTAAATTTTAATGAAATCAACAATCACTATTTATAATATATTTATTATCATATTACATCATGCATACTTGCATACTAGACTCAAAATTTCAAAATTATTAAATTAGCTTATCATTTAAAATTAAGTATTGTAAAGGTGAAATGCTTGTAAAATAAAAAAATGACTTAGTATTTACTTACTAATTAGGTGCCAAGTGTTGATAGTGACACAAATCATTATTTTTATAGAAGGTGAACCTAGAAAGTTACCAGCGAGCATCAACCTACCTTCATAAATTATGACTAATTTTTATGAATTAATCATAATACTATATTATATTTACAATATTAATATATAAGTTTATAACTTCTACTAACTATTAAGATCCATCATATAGATATTCAGTGGTGTTGGGATTTAGAATTATTTAAAGCAATTGCTTCATGTTTGAATAAGTGGGTAGGTGGCCAGGTCCTGGTGGATGTCTAATCGTAAGACCTCAACATAAAAATATTTTACATTTAATATGTATATCGAAGAAACATGTACATATAATAAAAAATGTTCTATAATATAGTTGGTATCATTATAAATTATTTTCTTAATATTTATGTGTAGAGGTACAAATTATTTAGATGTTGATAAACTTTAAGTTTTCTTTTTAAGAATTATCAATAAAATTAATCTTGTGTTTTAAGCTGAATATTAAGGTGACAAAGGTATTGAACTTTAAAGTAAGAATATTACTTAGGATACCTTACAAGCCTTTATTGATTTTTTTAAGTATAACTGAAAAAGTTTTAGAATTTGAACACACTCAACATTTGCTTTAAAAGTGATCTATATGATATTCTTACTATTAAACTTAATAATAATATCAATAACAAGATTATAAAAAGATTAGTATTGTTAAATGTAAATTTTCTATGTTGTGTATAGGTCAGGGAGATAAACTAGAAATAGGATTCTAACATTTTCTTAGCTATGCTGTTAATGTGATTGAAATTTAAAATGTCTTTATTTTAAGATAAATATTAACATACCTATGTACTGGAATGAAAGTTGAATGAGCTTGATTTAATCATAATTTTCTCTATGTATTTTTTTTACATAAAAACTAATAACAAATAATTACTATTATTAATTAACAATTTTGTTTTTAAAATACTTAAAATTATGGTTGGTACATAAAATTGAGTTTATTGGTTATTGGTATTATTTTTAATTATTATTAGATGTAACATGTAACAGTCTAGATTTCTCATACATTGTTCAAGTCGATTAGGATTGGAAGTAAATCAAAAACAATCCTAGATGAACAAACAAGTCACAAGGTAATATATGTTTTTTTCGTTACAACAGCTTCATACTCTAATCTACGGATTATAAAGTAAACACAAATATTTCAACCTGTTTACATTTTAGTATAATATAATATAAAAATAAATAACAATTTTAAATTAATCATAAATGCAACTCAATTGTTGCGTGATTTTTATCTTTTTTTTTTACAAATTGTTTTTAACGATAACAAATATTGTAAGAAGAATTTAGAATTCCTTTATTTTTCTGATACGTAATTAAGTTTGATTCTGTTAAATTATTATTAATTGATAAATACGTTATTTTTTTAGAATTAATTTTGAAAATGTATTATTAAATTAAAAACAAATAGAAATCAAGATATTATAGAAGTGTAGTTTGTTGGAAAAAACAAAGCAAGATACCAAATAGCTATCATAATGACAGAACTGCGGGTGTTATGACGTATCCTCTGTACGTAAAAACAAATTGAATGTCGAGGGTTCTCATTAATAAATCGTTGTAAATTAGTTTATTACATAACAACTTAACGGCTATTACGAAAAACGTTACCAAATTAAAAACTTAAAAAAAAAAAATAGTATAATCGAAGGTAGTTGAGTTTGAGTAGGTCGTGCTCATATTATTAGAAAAAAATTGGTAGTACCTACCCGTGTAATTAAATATACTCTTATACCATTATCCTAAATGAAAGAAAAAATATTTACTTGCATTTTTATTCTATGATCATAACCAATAAATTTTAAATAAAATAATATTCAGTTTCATCGTTGGTTAAAAGCTAATAGGTACTTAATTTAATTATTTAAAATATTTAAATGCGTTGACAAATGAAAACTCAAATGACTATTGAAAAATCGTGTTTTCGTTATGTTACAAATTTAATTGATTACATAGGGGGTTAAATTCTATTTTTTCACCACTTGAAATGAGGTCCTAAAGTTACTCCTAGCACGTCTTGGCAACAAGTCCCTTCGAAGAAAATACGTTTTTGAATCCAAACGTTAATAAATTGAACCAAATGGCGTGGCTTGATCGGCGAAAAAATTGCTTATATAAACGGTTATGGTTATGGATATTTTATTATACGAAACGAAACATTTCGGCATTGGAGCATAGGATGTAAAAACCGTATACCTATCGGCTTGCGAGAAATGCGCAGAGCGAGTCGCGAGTGAATAAAAAACCTGTATTCACTAGACGATAATATTATTTCATGGCCAGATGCAGTTCGATATAATCCATAGAGTCTTGTTGTTAGTTTGCGCGTGGCCAGTGTGCTGTGTGTGCGTTACAACGAATTAAATTAACTCATTTCGTATCGTTTGGTAAAAATGTAATTATAATATAAAAATTTGAGGACGTCCAGTAAATTAAAAACATGCTCGCGCAGATGTTATAAATGCATTCACGGCAGCCGCATTTAATTCGGAATATTTGTATAGAGCATAATATTCGTGTCTTTCGATAATATCGGTGAGTAGGTGGTAAATGATTATACGATTTACTATCATTACTACTACCTATAGTAGGGTTTGTATTCATGATTTTATTATAGTGAAAAGGTTTATCGTAATTCGTAATATTATAGTGTACCTAGATCGTTATTATTAATTTGTAAATTCTAAATAGTAAAAAAAAAAAATATTTTAAAAAACAACGCGCTCGATGTTTGTCAACCTGTCACCGGTTTATTTTCGTATATTGGCGTGCATGTCTTATGTGGCCATCTGTCAAATCGGCTGATTGGTCGTATTCATCTGATAAAAACAATAAAAATGTTCTTGTTTTGTAAAAATTTATCACCAGTTCTATTGTGTATTTTGTGTACAAGAATTTTCAATATCACGTTATCGATCGTTCATAAAATAATGACTAAATGACCTACTATTAAAGTCGTAACCCAAATAATAGGTTGAGACGTTAGTAAACTTGTTTTCAAAGTAAAGGGGGTCACGAAATTCAACACTATCAGGTAACGAAATAAAACAAAAAAAACAATAATAATTAAAACGACAGTCGCTATATTTAATTGTAACAATTTAATAATAATCGATTTAAATACTTCCTGAATTTCTACTTAGTTAGTGTTTTGTATTGTTTTTCAGATGAAGGTTAAAGTTAAATAACACTAGGGTCACAATATTTTTCACCCAAGTGTTGAAAGATGTAGTTGAATTTATTGTTCACGGAAAATGACAAACAATCATCCATCAGCCCAAACTGATCGGTCGACGGATTGGCGGTCACGTCGACCGGCGATATGAAGAAGACCGCTGTTATTTATGAACGTACTCACTCGTTGCGGGATGATGATGAAGATGGTCACGAAATTATATTAGAACGTGATCTAAGGCGCCCTAAGTCTCACCGTATCACTGTGCTTTCAGGCCAAAATGGTTTGGAAGAGAAACCGTCTAAAAGTGATGTTGATTTACCAAAAAGAAATAGACGTAGTTGGGAAAGAGAAGAAGAAGTACTTCTGAATAATGAATCATCAATTGATGATGAAGATGCTGCCGGAAAACTACGAAAATGGAGCAAAAGTAAAATAGATCTATTAATGCCCAGTTTACGGTCCCTGGTCACTTTGGCCAGGGGCAAGTCATCCTCATCTTCATCATTAAATCAACCCGGTTCAGCTGAAAGTTGGTCACATTTAGAATGTATACGGAATGATGAACCAATTCGTAAATACAATACTATGGTTACATTATCTAATGTAGTACTAAATCGGCCTGCAGGAATAAAACCAATAAATCGATTACGAGATGCTGCCGTATGTTCAAGATGTAGTAGTGTTTTGTCTTTGGCTGCATCATCATCTAGATATTCATTAGGATCAACATCAAGTTTTGTAACACATAGAGATCAACCTATTGTACTTTGTAAAGTATGTTTAAATGAAGTTCCTGTAAAAAATTCTTGGACACTTCAACAATGTGGCTGCTCCTATTGCATTGAAGTGAGTTATATTTTATATTTATAAAATTATACTAACATTTTTCTTTAAGCTGTAAATCTACCTTAATTTTAAAATGTTAAATTATTTTACTGATAATTATTATTTATTCGATAGATTGAATGAAAGTTTCTCAATTTTTTTTTTCTACCTTTATTATGATTAGCCTTTATACAACTTGCATATTTTATTTTAAATATCTTTCATAAATAATGATGAGTTGATCAGATTTTTGAAGTTAACTATTAATATAAATTTAATCAACTTTTCAAGTATTCCAATTTTTCCAATATTTGTATTTACAATTCTTAGCTTAGGTTAATTATATTGCTTAGATACCTACCTAATCAATTGATAATTTCTAATACAATAATTTAAAATAAAAATATGTGTAGGTGCTTAGATTTATATATATATATATATATTATATATGTATAATATACAAAGTGATTCACTATTATGCTCACTTCTTTTATCTTCATCAATAATGCAGTTATTAAAATTTTGACTCTTGAATTATGTAATATATTTTCAAACATGAGATTTTTATAACACATGAGATGTTCTGTAGAGATACAATCTTTATTTTTTTTAAATGAGAAGTTCTCATTACTTCGGTAAATTATTTAGTAGATATATTTTTTGAAAATTATTATGTATCAAATCAAAATTCAAACAGGTTATATTGAAATAACTACATCATAATTTTTAAAAAAATAGAGTTCTCATTTGAAAAACAGAAATTTGTGCTGCCTTAAGTATTTCTAAAAAATCAAGTACATTTAAACATTCCAAAAATCAAAATGTAAACAAATTAATTTGAACTTTAATTACTTACTTTATATTATTTGTGAATATAACACAAATCCATTTCTCATATTAAAAGAAACATAGACAAAAGGCGTATACAATAATTAATCATATTATATGAGTTCTATGTGTTATTTATTATTCAATAAATAATATAATATGTATACCACCTACCGAATTTAAATAATTATAGTACTAGCTGTAGGTATTTGTCTTTATTTTAAAGTTATTTATTTAATACCTACATAAATCTTGAAAAACTGTTATAATAAGTACAATGTACCTCCAACTATGTATAAGCCATTATAATTATACATTTTTTTCATTATTAACATTGTTACCTTAACAATGATTTTTTTTCAGTTAATATTTTTATTTTATTAAAGTTAATTACCACCATTACCTAAAATATTATACTCAGAAGCTTAAATTGTAATAAAATGATACTGATCAATTTATCTTTATGAAAACTGAAATTACATCTAGTTATCTAATACTATTATGCTACATAATTTTGATTAATGTAGCTTAATCAAGGCACATTGTAGTTATTTTTAACTTACTATAGAATTACAATTCATTTTATTACATTCCTAAAGAGTATTTATCTCATTTTATAGATAAACGTATTATTTAAAAACTTGTACTACATTAAATAATAACAGAAGTTACTAAAATATTAATGTTAAATTAACTTAAAAAATGTTTAGAATTTCAGATCTTTATCTTATAAATAAAAACCAAACATATTTTTTCTGTTTAATATTATTAATTTCATAAAATTATTGATTTGATTATAATTTATATAAAACCTTAAACAAATTATAGCTATAATATAATCATATACCTAAGTATCTATAGTACCCATATTTATGATGATAAGGTCATTAAAAATAACATAAAATTTTCTATCTATCAGTTAATATGACAAATTTATCGTCCATTTTTTTAAAAAGGTAGTAGGTATATACATTCAAATTTTAGAAACCTGTGTATTGAAATTATCTATCACAGATTTAAAATAGTTAAGTAGGATATATTTATGTTCTTGAAGGAAAGAAATACCTGTATAATTTTTTGAATTTTAGTATTTCTTAGCTTATTCAAATTAGTTTTAGTCTTACAAGTTATATATTATATAGTCTGGAAAAATAATTCTGAATATAAATTAATATATTTTTATATTTCTAAGTCATAATAAATTTTTTTTAATAATATAATAAACTTTATAGGTATGTACTATGACTATATATAGATATCAAAAGTGTTTTTTATATCCGTAGGTACGAGGTTGTAGAATAAAATTCCGATTTAATCATTAATAATTACAATTATAAATAAATACTTCTATTTCTATTTATGAATTTGATATGATATAATTTCATACCGCAAAGGTTGGACAATGAGTTAGAGTAATTCATTTTTCGATGGAATTTTATTTATAATGTTATCTTATATTACAATTTATTGATTAATATTGCTATCTTTATAACTTCATCTTATCACCCATATACGTATTGATAACTCAAAATAAGAGCCTTTGCTAAGATCATTTTAGAATACTAGTCCTGCGCCCGACTAAAATAAATTAGAGCCAAGTGCTTAAGCCAACTTAGAGCTCTATAAACTATTGTCTAATACATTCAGTTAGTATATAGTATACAATTATTGTAAAATAAACTTTTAGCATCGTTCCTTAATTTGAAAAAATTAATATAGTAGCAATTTTATTAAAAAAAGAAAATTGAAACCAAGTATATTAAGTTTGACAGTTTCATGTCTTTATCCCCCGGCAAGGACTCCCCTATATGTATGTCGTATGACATGGGCTCGTTTCATAACTACTCGTTTAATATATTCATACGTTTCAACTGGCTTACACGTTCATATCCACTCCGACGATGGCACATTTCATTTAGATCACTCAGGAATTTTAGTAGTAAATTCTATTTACTTTGACCGCTTAATTTCAACCCCATTGTTATGAAATTACAAGGCACTGATGTCACGTCGTGATGTATTTGCTTAATACTGCACAGAAAATACTAATGTGATTTACCTAATGCAGTAATGCTTCTATGTTTTTCGGATAATTACGAATAAATAAACAAGCATTTTCTATGAACTACTTTGTATAATTAAATCTCGACAAATATACTTCAAACATTGAGGAGGCAATTTATGGGATCTACATAAATGTAATTTTATATTTATGACATTATTTAGTATTAATATAGTATTAATTTAATACTATTAAATAGAAATATTCATAGCGTAATTTATAGAAAATATATTCTGTAAAACCGGTCTTAAGTACTTATACATGTTGAGTTGTACCGTTGTATTTTCGTATCCAGTTTAAAATTTTAGTTATACACTTATAAATTTAAAATACATTTTAGAAATTATAATAAGTACATTCATTTTTATTCATAAATTATAAGATATACATTAGAATTAGAATTGATGCTTAAATAACGATTTTGGACTATTAATATTTAACTTAAATTACTTAAGACATCACTAGTATTTAAAAACAAGTACTGAATATTCAAATTAATTTCCTATGTAGTTAACATATTTAATTTTAAAACAATATAATATAGAACGTATACTTATTGGCTACCTATTACTAAAATATAAAGACGTTAAGTCAATAAATTACTAATATTACTATTTATTTAGGTAGGTACTTCAACACGAAATATATTATTATATTGTATAATATGTAATAAGTACCTGCCTATCGTGTTATGTAGAACAATAGAATAACGTTTCAACTAGGCGGAAGGTACACCAAAGCAGTGTGACGGTGAGATGATAGAAAACCATTGGTCTTTATTATTAATGGACATTGGTGTGCCGCATGCGACATAGCGTGTTAGTTAAATTTTATGTTATTATATAAAAACATTTCTTATGATTCATTACAGTGGTTTTTTGCACTACAAACTAAATATTTAAATGTGCGTCCCATAAACGAGTTGTTAGTTAAAATTTTTTGTTAACAACATTTTGAAATGTAACTCGTGAAGTAGGTAAAGAAAAGTATTTTTTTTGAGCATTCATACAATTTCATAGTTCTTACATCAAATTTAATACATGGTTAATTAATAAAGTTCAACGAATATTTTGTGAATTTTACAATAAAATATTTTCTTATATATCTACAGTCATTATAGATACTATTTATTGTATTATTTGTCGTTTATTAGTAATTTAAGTTTGTTAGTTTATCATCGTGGAATTAATTATGATATGATTAAAACTATTGTATAAGGTGATTCATTAAATATATCCTATTTGAATGAGGTATATACTGTATGTCTGTTTAGTAATTACTCCACTATAAAGTCAGATAATATACTTATAAGAGGAAGCTAACACCTACATTTACTGCGTCTTAATTTATTTTATACATTGAGAATAATATTATAAACTTATTTTCTCGAGTCCACGATTATCATATAAATTTGTTTGAGACAATATCTTTTATAAAAATAAAATAAAATATTCACGATGTCTTGATGAAAATATTATGGATACTGGATAGGTATATTATTATTTATTACATTACCAGAGTTATGCATTTGTAGAAAATTGCATTATATATATTTTTAGCTTACTATAAAATACTCGATAAAATATAGCTTTACACAAATTTAAATTGAGTACCAATGAAATCAGTTTTCATTTTTTTTTTTTTACTAACTAAATAATTGTAGGCATTTTAAGGTAATTTTTGAACTATACGTAGTATATTAGTATACATCGTACTGAATTAATGATTCCTCCATTTTCAATATTTTACTATTTTATGCTTTATAGATTTTTATATTTTTAAAATATAAAGTGCATTTTTTACCGAATTTTTTGGTATTTTAATTCATTAAATGCACTAACTTAATTATTAATCGTGTGTATAAATAATGTTTGTACACAATTTTTTCATTTATGTTATGATATTATTTGTTTACAAAATATAAATTATCGCTATAAGTTTCTGAAAACATAAATTATAATAATATTGATTCTGTATCAAACCTGCCACCTATCGTACGGAGATGGATATATTATAATATTAGTTCACAGATTAGAACTATTTTATTTACATTAATCGTTTAATAAATATATGTTGGTTTTTTTAGAACTTGATTTTTTAAAATAGGGCATGGATGAGTAATCTCTAATTGGTGCTTATAGTTAGACTATAATATAATAAAGTTAAAATAAAATAAAATCTTGATAGATCTTGAAAATGTATTTACAGTTTTTGATTATGTTTATTTAGTTTTGAACCAAATTTTAAACAATACTACATTTTATTATAATTTAAATACTAAGCGATTAATAGTTATTAGCTTTACAATAATTTATTTTGTTAATATTTTTCTAGTAAATAGGAACTTCAACTAGATGTCTATTTTGCATTTTAAAAACGTCGTTCTATAATTTTTAATTGGTTTTCATAGGGGCTACAGAAGTGTCTAATACAAATTCGGAAAATGTATAATATACCATTTTCAAACAAAATCGGTTTTATTATTTTTGTTAGAATTAAATTCTTCAATTTATTTGAATATCTTATAGATGTGCATTATTTCATAGTATATATACTCGTAATATATATTATATTATACCATTATGAAAAAAATATAATAATTTTAACCAAACATAATATTGTTGATTATTATTAGTTCAAAATGGTGAATGGTTTTAAAAGCTTATATATGAAATAGGTTAATTAATTATTGATGAAGAGGCAAGATTTACATTTTTAAATTTTGGTTTGTTTTATTTTTATGGGAAATTAATATAGAAAATAGATATATTGCTCTTTTAATGAATTTCCTCGTATATCTCACAATTATATAGTTCACCTCTACTAGAAAGACTTGTTTATTCATTTGATTTTCTAATGTTTTAATTAAATTGCACAATACTTTATAAATTATATTGTTAAAACATTATTATATAGCCACTTAGCCTTAATTTTTTATAGCAAGGGTTTTCTTAATAGTTCTTTTATTTTTACAAGTCCTTTATTATTTCATTTGTTCGTATTGCTAAACAATAAATTAATGTTAATAAGTAAATTAATATAGTATTAGACCATAAATCGTTTACGCATTATTATTGTTCATTTAAACCATTTTTGTAAAACAGTTAAGTTGTGTATCGTTCAATTTTTGGGATGTGATGCTTCATTTATGATATTTTGCCCGTTTACGTACATCGTATTGTATATAATATTATCTTACATCATTTGCGTATCAGCATATTTAACAACATAACTGAAAGAGATAAGCAGTACTCAAACGCGCTGGTTGTTTACTAACTTTCAGCTTAAAATTTGACGATCGTAATACTTAATTTTCAAATATCAAGTAGATATATTTATTTAACAATATTAACGTATATGGTATATTACGACAAAATTAAACGACTGATGTGTTTAGGTGACTTAAAATCACAAATCACCCATCATAGATTGTTATCGTAATATGTATATTGAATAAATAATAATAATTGTTAATACATAATAATATTACCTATCTAATATTATAACTGTTATTTAAAACTTAATTTAATGAGCCAGTATTTTTAATTTTATATATATTCAATATACGTATACTTTATTATACTTAGTTATAATAAGTTTATAACAATAGTCAAATTTCCAAGTTCAATAAGAATTTGCTATTAAAATTTCTTTTAATATGTGATGTACCTACAACTGCTTGTTTTTCAATATTTTTCATACCTTTGTATTGCTTGATATATTGATGCGCAAATGATGTATGATACTTTGGAGCAAGCAATGATCGATGCAATATTAAAAATATAATTATATATACCTGTAAGTAATAATAATGGTAACGTAATATTATTAATGAGTTATTGGGTTATAACTTTGAAAGCACATTTCTAAACTCTTGATCTATTCCATTGTCTTTGGTGTTATTACATGAGTAATATACTCATTTCCTACGCCCGGCATTCCATTATATTATTATTTATGGTTTGTCCTTCGTCTCTACAGAGTCACATGCTGGACTATCTTTGCGCATCATGTATCCACAATGACCCTGGCCGAGCCGAAGTTGATTTAATACAGACTACTTGTGCCTAGGCTCTGTTCCATTTTTTCGACTATCTTGTTGAGGTCTACTACTAGATTTTTGTTTACTATAGAACAGTTGATCGATTCATTACGTAATTCTGCGAACGATTAAATCCTGTTTTCATAATTCTTTAGTATAGATATTTAAATAGTAGCTTCCTTGATTTCAATTTGAATATAAGTGATGATGCACTTATTATGTTTTTCATAATACATACTTATAAATGATAAATATACAATTATAATGTATTAATGTATATATTTCTATATATCATATTATATTATTTTATATTTTCAAAAGTTTATTTACATTTGTTTTATTTATTGTTTGTGGTTATAAATAATAATTTGATTGAAAATTATTTATATTGCTAGGTATTATATAATTTTATGATCATACCTATATATAGTTAAGATTCTGAGCAGACTGGGATATTAATACTATATTTTCGTTAATTACTGTTTTAGTGTTTCGAGTAAAATGAGTTCTTGTTAGTTGCTAACTATCATAGTTTTCTATGAAAATTGGATATTAGATTAGTTAATATTTTTAAAAGGCACTATTATAAATTTTCAGGGTCAGTAAAAAAAAAAAAATTACGATTAATTATTGAAAACTTCGAAAGTGGAATTTACAGGTAGAACTTTTTTTTGTTCAATTAAACCCATTTTAGTAGTATAATCGTACACATCTATTAAAAAAAACTACCTAATATAATATGGGTTTCCATATGGCCAGCATCAATATTAATAATTAAAATACGTAATTTGTAGCTACTAAAAGTAAACGTGGTTAATAAATAGCTATATATATAATATTATATAATAAATCAACTCATGTTAGAGGTCAACTAGAAATAAATAGTTAAATTTAAATAATACACAAAAATAATAATGATAAAACTAAAAAAATCCGTATAAGACATTTTATTAATTAATTGTTTGTTATCTACGTTTCGTCTCATTTACACAGGGTAAAATAGTGTCATGTTATTATTACGATTTTGAAAGCTATGGATGACTAAATTACATTCGTAAAACTGTTCTGTACTTTTCTGCGTTTGAAAAATAAAAATAATAATATACTCGTAATATTAATGACATGCATAAAAATCGTTCATTTTAAATGCTTTTTACAGTTTTTTTCATTGAACAGTAGGTACTTAAAAATTTTGTTCGGTTATAAAATATTGTATTTTTGCCTATAATATATCAGCTTTTGTATCTATAGTTTATTACAATATTTTGTTTTTTTTTGTTACCAATAATATATTTCATTTTCGTGTTAAAAATGTTTTATGATTTGGGTTTAGATACCCTCGTGGCATCCTATTGAACTTGTCATTAACTACTTATTAGATAATACTAGGTATATGTATACTATATAGGTGCTATACATATTATAACTTATAATAAAGTAAAATGTTTACGGAAGACATTATTGAATAAGCTTACAATTATTGTCATATTTTGAATAAAAAAATTCTCGTCTAGTGCAAGTTTTCCGGTTACAGTTCCTGGGGCTCAATTTAACACCATTTATAGTTTATACCATCGATAATTTAAAAAGTGGAATTCATTGGTATAGACCGAGGTTTGCTTTGAATGGTTTTCCGAATTATATATAATTTTTTATGTGATGTAATAACCTAAATCTAATAATCGAAAATTATAAAATCATCGAGACGTTCAACATTTTACATTATTACAGAATAAAATCTAATGTCTTGTACTCTTGTTAATAACACATATTGTTCTATACTGTATTTCTATTCTAAACACTTTTCATAAATCTATATAAGGCTGTAGTACTGCACTAATCCTCTATATCGATTATCGATGCATTTTTTTTTCATACATTAATATCGTTATTAAATGTGCACTAATATATGAAGTGAGGTATACCGTGGTGTAATATGTATAAAATAAAATAAAGAAAATTGCTTCAAGATAATATTTGATGTGTATCAAATTTTTCGTGAACTATGTATGTACATTAGGAGTGTACGGTTTTTGAAAACAATACAAGGGATATTAATAAACAAATAAGTAATAGTAAAATTCTATTATAAAATAATATGATACCTATACATTTTTAATCCAACCAAAGTCTACTGAAAACTGGGAAAAATTTTAATAAATACATATACATTGTGTGTCGATGCATCCTATATAAGATTTTCAAAAGTTGATTCAGAGCAGTGGCGTATTCAGAGAGGAGTTAGGGGGTTGTAACCCCCAATCTCAAAAATTTCTCCGAAAATTCAAAATGTCTATTTGTTATATTATTACTTTTAAATTGTACTTTTTTTTTTTTAATAACCTGTTAGTTTTTTTTCTTGAAAAAACAAAAATGAAGAATTAATTTAAACTAGTTTTTTGTTTTATTTATAAATATTATTTTATTAAAACACCTCTAAAAAAAAAAAAAAAAAAAATAGATATGGCACTGATTCTGAGTAATATTTATGTAGGTACACAATGCCTCATGTATTGCATTGTTCAGACTTATTTAATTCACTATTTAACTATTTGTTAACAATTTGAATTTTTCATTTTTAAACATAATTATATTAATGGTATACATTATTTTAATAAAAAAAAATAGAGGTGTTGTTAACAAATAGGATAAAACTATTAAAATAACTTTGGTTATCATACAGTGTTCAATCTCAATCTACCATCTACCAATTATTTTATGAATGAAGTATGTACCTTACCGATTCTATTACAGTTATATATTCTATAATTATCTATTATCTCTGTTGAACATTAAACATGATTAAACATAATTGTAAATTATTGGAAACAAAATTTTGGTGCATGTCTGGTCGGTTTTTTAAATGTAAAGTTGAAAGCTGAGTTTTAAATGTCTAATTACTCGTCATCTGTAAAAATTAGATCTGGTTAAACCAGCCATGTTGCCTTGTTCTTTATATAATATATAATATTAATAATACTTAATATTTTTTATTTTTATCAATTTATTATACTTGAAACACCCATTAGTTCAAACGTCTTGTTATGTCGGTCCCTGGTTGACCGTATTTTATGCTAGAGTATGATAATGCTTGATTGGCAATAGGCATAGCCCATAAATATTGATAAAAAAAGATTTAAGTAGGTAATAGTATTTTACATAAGCAGTGTTTTTTAAAAGAATTAAATAACGAACAAATAATATTAAATTAGAATTATTAAGATTATAAATTAGCTTAACACTGAATATTTAAAATAATCACTGTAAGTTATACTAAACTTGTTTATTATTATGTTTGTTTTTTAGTTTACTTGATACAAGTAGTTTATTAACAAAATATATTTCTCTGTGTGTAATGTAAATTCAATTCAGTAGTGTTTGTTGTAATTTCCATATTTTTATTAGGAATATAAAACAGGTTTCAGCGTTATATTTCTTTAGCCTTGAATTTAATTAAATTATTTATTAATTATATTTTATTATTCAGAGATCAAACTTAATTGTTGCTTTCAATAATTGTACAAAAATATAATAATGAATTATTTTACTTAAATAACTTTATTTAAAAAGTTTTTATAAGCTTTTTATAATGCAACTAATGTTCTAGTTTTTGTAGAATACATAAAAATATATAAAAACAATTATTAATTGTACAATTTGTTTATTTACAGTGTGTAAAAGCATATGTAGATTTTGAAATCAACCAAGGTGCATACAATATATCTTGTCCAGATGCTCAATGTCCAAAACAGGGCATAATCCAGTTAGAAGAAATTGAAGCATTGGTCAGCATTGATGAAATTGAAAAACATCAAAGATACCGACTTAATAAGGGTAAATAAAAAACATTAATTTATAAAATATTAGACAACTAAATAATATTTTGAATTAAATGAAAACAAAAAAGTTTTACCAAAGGTATATAAAATACAGAGGTATTTAATATTTCTTATTAATATAACATAAATTGTATATATATATATAATTAATATATGCAATATGTAAACGGCCTAAATATCATAACTATAAGTACATAATTTTAGATGATCAAAATTCATAATAGGTAATTAATATAAACTAAGCTTTTTTCCTGTACACTATGGTATATTATAAAATCATACTTAAAAAAATTATGTACTCATATATGAATGTTATGGAATTTATATATTTGTATTTTTTTAAGGAATATTTTAGATTTTTTTCAACATTTTAAATGAAATTAGCATTATAGGTAGAAAGTAGTAATTTTTAATCAAAGTTATATTTTTATATTTATAGTTACTTTTATGTTATATAAATTTAAATTTTAAAAATGTTCAAAAGAAATAATATCAAAGCAATTAATTTTGTGTATAATCTATTATAAGTGGGTATTCCATTCCATGTTATTTTTTGGGGTACTAGACGACTACATTAGCAAATAAATTTAAATTGTGAATTTAGACCAGAGGTTAAGAATCTATGGTCCGCCTAACTATACCTACAAAATTTAAAAATATATTTAATTTTAATTTTATTGATTTAATATCTTTATTAGTAGATAAAGGGAAGTTAAGCTCAAAAATCACATTAACTTATTTTTATAATTTTAATTTATCTTCGATAAAAATAATATTGTGATATACCTATATTTCTTTTAGATTCTGAACGAAGTGATGAATGTATTGATTTTACAATGGTGTGTGTTTTTTTTTTTTTTTTTTTTTTTTTTTTTTTTGTTTTTGTGTCTGTGTACAGCATAACTAGTCGAAATAATGCTCCAATTTTAAACAATGGGGGTGGTTTCCGATGTAAAAGTGAATATCCTTGGTGCATTATAGAGGTAAAAAGTTAACATTTTCCAACAGTTTTCAAAAAAATCGAGAAAAACAAAAAAAAAATGACGGAAAAACGGCAATTTTTACGCAAAACCAGTTTTCGACCAAATCGATTTTTTTTTATGGTTGTAATTCAAAAACTAATCGCTGAAAACACTTGAAATTTTCACCAAATGGTTATGTCAGTGGTATCTGTATAGTTAAATTTTCAAAAAATTTTGACTTTTTTTGAGTTATTTATAGACCACTGAAATTTTCGATTTTTTGAGAAATTTTTTTTTAAGTGTCGATAAAAATTTTTTGGATGACCAAAAAGTTTTGAAAATTTAATACAAGGTTCCTTATAAGTTGTTTTTATGTAGCTAAAAAAAATTAAAAATCGTTAGTCACAATTTTTTTTTATAAGCGTTTTTAGTTCAAATTTTTACGAAATCTGTCGAAAACGTGAAAATTTGCAAGTAATTTTGAAGTTGAAAAACCATAAATTTTTTTCTTTTATAACTAAGTTTTGAAAATTTGGTACAAGGTTCTCCATACATTTTTCTTCAAATATCTGTAAAAAAAACTCTACCGGATTCAGACAAAAATTTTTATGAGTGTTTGAAATTTAAATTTTTACAAAAACCGCGTTAAATAACAGTTTAGCCTCAAACGATTTTTGATATTTGTTATTATTCAAAAAGTATAAGTCGTAGATACTTGAAAATTTTACCAGTTATTAAGATTCGCGTTTTCTTTACGTGATTTAAATTTCAAAATATTTTGACTTTTTTTGAGCTATTTATAGACAACTGAAATTTTCAATTTTTCTGAAAAATTTTTTTTGAAGGGTCGATAAAATTTTTTTGGCCCTATCAAAATACTTGAAAATGTTATACAAAGTTCCTCATATGTTATTCTTATAGTGATTAAAAAATATAAGAATACATAGGCACAATTTTTTTTTATTAGCATTTGAAGTTCAAATATTGACAACAATTCGTTAAAACCATGAATATTTGCAATTATTTGAAGTTGAAAAATCATAAAATTTTTGTGTTTATAACTAAGGATTAAAAATACAACACTAAGTTTTCCATAAGTTTACCTTCAAGTATCTATAGAGAAAACTCGAAGCATCATTATAGGAAAAATTTTAAGTGCGTTTGAATTTTAAATTTTAACGAAATCGCGTAACGATAACGATTTATCCTCAGACGATTTTAAATATTTGTTATTATTCAAAAAGTATAAGTCGTAGATACTTGAAAATTTTACCAGTTATTAAGATTCGCGTTTTCTTTACGTGATTTAATTTTCAAAATATTTTTAATTTTTTTGAGCTATTTATAGACAACTGAAATTTTCAATTTTTTGAAGTGTCGATAAAATTTTTTTGGCCCTATCAAAATACTTGAAAATTTTATACAAAGTTCCTCATATGTTATTCTTATAGTGATTAAAAAATTATAAGAATACATAGGCACAATTTTTTTTTATTAGCATTTGAAGTTCAAATATTGACAACAATTCGTCAAAACCATGAATATTTGCAAATTATTTTGTAGGTATATTTCATAAAAATTTTTGTATAAGTAGCTAAGAGTTGAAAATTTAATACAAGGTTTTTCATAAGTTTAACTTACAATTATTATAAAAGAACTTAAATTTTGTTGTATTCAGGCCATTAAAACATAAACCACCTTTTTCACCAACCACTAGAAATTATATCCTAGGCTGACAAATCATCTTCGTTCAGAATCGTTTTTCGTATACAATGATAACTATCATTGGATTCAAATTTAACACTCCTATAATATATAATAATGATCCATACGGCACCTAATGTACAGCAGAGCGGTACTCACTTGCCCGCTTTTTTAATAGTAATTTGTGTTAATAAATATAAATCTTTTACTTAAATTGAACATTAATAAACATTATTATATGCCAGCTATAGGAATTTCACTGTATTTTATTTATTCATAATCTAAATTTTAAGTGTGTAGAAAAATTGATTCTTGGTTTTGAGAAAAATTAAGATCTAAAATTGATGATGGTGGTTTATGATGTATCGAAAGTTCTCTAAGAAGTCAGTAGTGTTAAAAGGTTGGGAACCACTGGTTTAGACAGTATAGTCATAATTTTAATGATCAATCAGGTAGAAATACTATAATTAATTATATTTTGTTTGGTTTACATTGTGATAGTATTTTACTAACCTTGGACGTAATTACTTGGTTGATAGATTTTTCATAAATATATAAAATAACCTAAGAAATTTTTTTCTTTTTATATAATATTATTATTCATTAGTTGTTACATTTAAATAATATCTACAAATATTATCAATTCATTCAAATCTAACCAGGATAACCACTATTCAAAATTATTATTTTTTTAATTTTAATATCAGTCTCAGTGTCTTTATTTTTTACTTTACACCTCAGATACTTAATTCAAGATTAATAATCTTTTTATTAATAACCTTTTATTAAAATACTAAATTAGTATAGTATTATATAGGCTGTCTTGTCTTATATGTACTAAAATATAATTAACTAGTTATTATTGCAAACCTTATATCCGTTTTTTAAACTAAGATAGGTAATTTGGTCTGAAATATTAAGTGAATTGTGCCGTTTTTAGTACTTATAAGATGAGAAACACTATATACATATTAATTATTTAATGTAAATATAAAATATAACATTTTATTATTCTTTGTATTGATTAAAAGGAACTTGTAATTATTTATAATTTATATCAATATATATTTAAAACTAATAAACAAAAGAATAAAGTTTCTGAGGTAAGCTTTAGTGATTGATGAAAATTATTTATAAATCACGGTGGATGCCTATCTTTTATTTCCAACATCAATTTTTATTTTATTTATTACAATAAAATAATGTAACTATTTAATTCTTAATTTATTTAAAAAAAAATTTTATAACTTTATTTTAATTGAATTTTCTGAAAATTATTACTTCAGTAATGAACTGAGTCAATTTTATTATATTTTTTTAAATTGCATAATTATGTTTTTTAGAATAAAAAGATTTCAATTTTATTTAAATGGATTCCTAATTTATATTTGATAATAAGATGGGTTTATTTAAAAATAGTATTTTGTTTATTTCTTTTAAATTCCTATTTTTAATTTTAATCATTATTATATTTTTGTTATTGACAGAAGTGGAAATGGATAAAAGTCGTATGTGGTGTCCAAAACCAGGATGTGAAACTGTTTGCAATGTAGGTGATCGTTCACGACCACATAGTGTAATATGTCCTACATGTCAAACCGAATTTTGCTCTGGATGTCGAGCAACATGGCATCCTGGAAAACCATGCCCTCCTCCTACTACACATGACATGCCTACTTTCGATTCAGATTTAATTAAATGTTGTCCCATGTGTAGTGTACCCATTGAAAAGGATGAAGGCTGTGCTCAAATGTTATGTAAAAGATGTAAACACGTCTTTTGTTGGTATTGTCTTGCTTCTTTAGATGTGAGTTGAGTAATTATAATATGCGTAATTAAAATTTTTTTTCCACAATTCAATTATTACAT
Organism: Aphis gossypii; assembly: GCF_020184175.1. Lineage (NCBI taxonomy): Eukaryota > Metazoa > Arthropoda > Insecta > Hemiptera > Aphididae > Aphis > Aphis gossypii. The sequence continues at coordinate 56,076,880 of NC_065531.1, read as the reverse complement.
TTTATATTTCAGGATGATTTTCTTTTAAGACATTATGACAAAGGCCCGTGTAAAAATAAATTGGGTCATTCAAGAGCTTCCGTGATATGGCATCGTACCCAAGTGATTGGTATATTTGCAGGCTTTGGTATACTGCTACTTGTTGCTAGTCCTTTGTTATTACTAGCTGCTCCATGTATAGTTTGTTGTAAATGTCGGGTATGTACTAGTGGATCAAAATTAGATGACCCTGATGATGATATAATAGATGAACCAAATTGACCCAGTTAAGTATGCATCATCAAATAAATGAATTTTGTTTTTGTATTAAATGTTATGAATTGATTAATCAATAATCAAGCAATAATCGTTCATTAACAATATGCCACCTAGTCATCAAGTTTATTTACAGTGTAATGTATTAGTTGTATTAATATTTTTACTATCTATTTTGTATCACAGACAAAGTTCACCTTACTAGTATGACTAATAAATAATAATATATTATTAAAAAATATTAAGTATTTTTTTTATGTCTTTTCACTTGCTTAACTATTTAAAACCTAAAAGTTATGTACCTACATATGATTTCTAAATATAAAATAATAATACAATTTAATTATAAATACATCTATATTCTATATGTGTGTTTAAATAGTATATACGTATAGATATATTATTGACCTTAAAATGTTATATTCAGATTAATTGACATAAATGATAAAAAAAAAAAATATATGTATATATATTTTATTGCTCTTATAAAAATTTAAATTTATCTTTACTTTCCTATTTTCAATTGACACATAATATTATGTTTCTAAAGTATAGTATTTAATATATTATATTGTATAATCAATTAAAACTATCCAAAATAATTTGAATTATTTAGTTTATAAATTTCCAATAGAAAATGTTAGGTTGTATTTTAATTTAATGACAAAAAAAAATCAATATTTTTAATAACTTGTTTTGAAAATTATTTTATAAATAATTGATACTTAATAAAGTGAGTTAGATGTTTTATTAATTTAAAATGGAGTTTTTAATAAATTATTATCTTATTTAGAAAAATCACATTTATAAATCATTAATATTAGATTTGTTGAAAACATAAATAACACTAATTTGTTATTAAAAAAATTATGTTATTAAAATTTAGATATTTCTTAAATATGATAATTATTAACTAATGATGAAGACAATACAAAATTAATAAACCTAATTATTGCAAGATATTGTTTTTTTAATTATAGCTAATATATAAAAATGTAAATTATGCAAATAAATATTTAAAACATTTTTAATAAAATTGGACAATTTTAAGAGAACAAACAAAACATTTGTAAAAATATTATTTGTTTGCATTTATTCAGTTTTTGGTCGAAATTTAATTTTTTTTTGTATTATGGACTATGATCAATAATTAATATATCTAGAGAATACCTTATCGTCTTTTCTTATATTATTATCAAAAAATTAAATTTAAATATTTTATTACCTAATAATTTAGTACATTATTTTGTTGATAAAAACCGATAACTATTATATATATAAAAAAAATGTACTGTCATTGTTAACTTAATTAATTGAGTTAATTTAATATATATAAATCATAAGTTTTGTATTTTTTTTTCTAGAAGAAAACTTAAATTTCATTCCATTGTTAATGCCAGTGATCAGAAATATTAAAAATTGTATTTAACTCGTATATATTTAGTTTTTACAATATCCTATACCCTAATTACTTTTCAATTTAACTCATGAGTTTCGACCAATTAAATTGTTTTTTATATTGATCTCTAATGTAATATAATAAACAATATACCCAAATTATTGGATCATTGTAGTTAATTTAATTTTTGTATGTATGTAAAATATGTATGTTACATTCTATAGAATTGTTAGATCTAATTATAATATATGTGATTAGTTAATGTTATTATATACATAATTATGTATATTGTTTAGATTAATTTGTTTCCGTTTTAACGCTGTGATACTATTTAAAAAAAATATATTTATGTATAAATAAATATATTGTATTGAAACACATACCGGTCAACTGTATAATGATCACATAAAGTGCTGTCTTTAAATTTGCATTATTAAAATATTGTGCTTGTAAAAGAATGTAATTAATATTATATCATATTTGTTTAAAAAATATATGTTAATTTTTTTAGACTTAATATAATAATTGTTATAAAATGGTAACTTGTGCCGCAAAATATGAACTGTAGAACAAATGTATTTATTGTTATTATTTATAGAAATCGGCAAGATGGACTTGCATTGCTGAATGTTATTATTACAACTTCTTTTACTTATAATTACGACTATATTTCTATGTATAATTAATAGGATATGGACAGATGGATTTCATAAATCACCCTAATTATAATATATGATTACTTATTTACTTATTTACCTTTTTACTAGTTTGGACAACATAAATATTATCATTTTTATTCTGATTAAGCAATTTTACAAATTCTTTAAATCTACGTATTGTTATATTCTGTGGTATATACTATGCAGGTAATTTTATTAATCAATACCTAATATTCCTATAAGTGCATATTTGTTTGATACAATATTGACAGTCTGTTTAATTATGTAATTTTTAATACTGTGCTTACATAGATATTTTTCCAAAGCGAATTTTAATAGTAATAATAATAATAATAAAATTACAATAGCATTTTTATCACAACTTAATTGGAGTCTTAAAAATGCTGTGTGAGTAGACAAGAAGTGAATATTATTACTTACCTAGTGATTTTTTTATATCAACCTATAAAATTTGTCAGTGAAATCTAAACGATTCCAAATTGTTTTTTTCATTTTTAACAATGATTAAATTAGGTAAAATTTAGTCTGTATTCATGCAAATTGATTTAGCTACTATAGGTAATGGATTTATTGATGAATGATGATCAATGGTAAATTTTTGTTCCGTTATATACATTCAACAATTATATTTTGCGACAAATTTATTTACAATTATCATCTGAAGGAGCAATAAGTAATAAGCACTATATTTATTTATCTTTAATATTTATTATTTGTTGTAGGTAAGTACAACAATTACATTTTGATGCTAATTTTTTAAATACCTACCATCAAAACATTCTCATATTATTGAAAATAACAGTGTTATTTAATTTAAATTATCAAGTTTTAAATATTAATATTAAAAACTAAATAAAATCTCTATTATTAAAATAAATAATTTGGTAATTTAAAAAAATTGTTATCAATAGAAATATTAAAAAAAATTCTATATATTATCAATATTTCAAAGAGAGCCAACATATTAAATATTTTTAAAAAATAAAAATAAATCATATCTAGACAATAAATAATAAATAGTTTGTGAAAATGTATTAAGAATTAGTATTTTAAGAACATTCCCTTTTTTCTAATTTTTCCAAATTATTAAAAACATCCCTCCTGTATCTAATTAATAACCAGAAACTAATCAGCGTTGAAAATTCAAGCACTTTTATACAGTTTTACTGTTCCAAAAATTGATGACAGACACAAAAATAAAACAAAATAATAATAATAATAATAAATACGTTATAAAACCAATACATTCATCACGTAGAATGTAAAAGGTTTTGAGTAAATAACAGAGTAAAGGTGATATATCGAATCTCGGAAAAAAAGAACAAAGAAAAAACAATTTTTAAATTTTTAATACTAATAATTCATTAAAAAATTAGTATAAATCTAGTTTAGCACCCCCTCAAAATTTCGATTTTTATTTTGGAAACCTATGTATTTCAAAGTTTTAAAGTTAGGTATAGGCTATAGCCTACTAAGTACTAAGTTCACGATTTTCGGTGTCTTACGCATGTGCAAAACGCATACTACGACTGCTAATGAGATATGATAATCGAAAATTATTATCAACCGTTGTTAGCAAAATAATTATTTGCATCGTTTTTTAACCCTGTGACCTACCTCAGGTAGTTTTGTATAGCAAATCGAGGGATATTCTCGTTTTGAATGTCCGAGCAAGTGCAGCAAGCGAATGGCAACGCTGGCCCCTATTCCCTTTGAAAATTGTATGTTAAAATAAGCATAAATATTTTTTTTGGATTACTCAAAAACTAATGATTTCCAGAAAAAACTCTTGGCACCATAATTTTTAAAATGTTAAAATACATGGGTCTCCAAAAAAAAAACCAAAATTTCGAGGGGGTGCTTAACTAGATTTGTTCCATTTGCATACAAGTGTTCATACTATAATGTTACTACTCACTTAGAAAGCTATATTATTGGAAATACGAAAGCACCATACTAAGTTCAGTGTTTCACTAAAATTATTATTTTTTTTCATTGGTCTTTTTTACCGATTACCGATAATTCACTCAAACCGCTCCCTCTTAAATATATCACCGGTCTGGGGCGTTGTTTTCTGTATTTTTTTAATAGCTGTCGAAGTGGCCCATTGTAAAATCGAAAATTACTGCTTTAATACAAATAGACACGCAGATAAACTGTTTGTATACATACTATTTTCCAATAAGACGTAAGTACCTACCTAATATAGGTATCTATTATTTGCACAAAGAAATTCATTCATTAAATAGGAATCTACATTTCAAATGAAAACTTTTTGCTTACCTATCAGTTTATGTAGAATGTACCATATTTAGTGAGAAGCAACCTTTAATAACCTGTATAGACAGATGTCAGATAGGTACCTACCAATGTATTTAAAAAATATATATATGCTCTATATTTTGTGTTATATATATATATGCAGGTATAAAATCAAATGTTACTACAAGAATAAAATTGTATATATTCTTTAAGGTAATAAATAACTTAATTGGTGGATACAAACAACAATGTTAATCAATAATCCTGGAAGTTTTTCTCATTTTTATTTTTCAATTAATTAGCCGCCTAGTGTCATTGTTCATTATTACAATTTGTATAGTTTTAGAAAAAATAAAGAAAATAGTTATTTATTTTAATTTTAATTCAAAACAATGTTATTTACATTTGATTCGTATTATTTGTATTGGCTGTTTGTACCAGCTATATAGGTTTCCATCGAGATTACCTATTTATATTATTGTTAAATACCTATACCATAGAACATTGTTCTATGACTATGAGTACCATTTACAAATATTAATAGATATAATAATATTTCTACGTTTAGTAACTACACTGGGATCAGTCCAAAAACTACAGAACAGTCAACAGATAATATTTATATACTATTAATTAACTAAGTGTTAGTTGGTTTACCTATAACATGTTTTTGAAACGGTCTGAGATAGAGGCGTTTTTCTTGCGTGACTTGCGTCACACGATAATAATTAAATATTTTAGTGTGTATATATTATAGTGTGTATCTACCCATAATCTATTATACAGACTTTTAGATAAATATTAGCAATAAACGTATAGAAATTTTTGGTGTTCAATTATATAGTTTATCAGTCTGCTGTCAAAATGAATGTTTAAACATTTTATTTTTATTTTACCATTTAATTTATACTGAAGTATTTAATACAATTATACGTTTATATATCAGCTATTGCTCTGTTTCTGTCTCATGTATATACGTTAGGAATTGTATACTATAAAAGGGCTTTAAGTTAGTGATGGTACATAATTATTTATTATTTTACAGTTTATGAGATATCCATTGATAACATGTATTTGATTTTAATAGGCTCCAATGCTTCGTCAGACATTACTCATCACTCATCAGTCATCATTCACTGCAGCTGAATGTTTGATCGTCACTTTTATATCTACAGCTGTTTTCTACATATACCTACTCAATTATTATAGACAAGGGGGGGGCGGTCAGTCTATTAGTACAAGGTCTATAATTGTCTATGACTATACCGATGCAATCAATATTTAATTAAATTATTTATTCATTGTTGTAGATAACTTATATAATGAGTCATATAACTACTGATATACATATATATATATATATATATATTTGTTTCCATGGGCGTACCTATCTTGGGCGATTTTTATGGGGGGGGGGGCATTATTTTATGTCGATGTACCGTATACTTAAAGATATACACAGAGACTAAATATACCTAATAAATACATTTTAATTTATCAATTCATTTTTATTTCCATAGTTAATCTTTTTAAAATATTATATTTTTCAGTTTTCCTAAAAAAATAATTCCTACAAAAATAAAATGCCTTTTTATTATATTTTTCAAAATAAATTTACAAAATATCAAGGGGGCAGTTGTTCCCTTTCACCCCCTCCCCCAAGTTTACGCCTATGTTTGTTTTTATCTAATTATAAAAAATAATACTGGGCCCCACTAAGTCACTTGTGCACAGTGCATATATTTATTTTTGGATTCATAGAAGATATGACTGATACCTATGAGCTATATGATGTGGTCAATAATTGATAATACCTTTTTAATAGTCTCAGTTATAAAAAGCACGCATTAAAAAAAATATATTAAAATATTGGTAATAACGATTAACGTGTAATAGTCTAACGTCATAAAGTCGGTAATAATTTTTCAACATTGAATTTTCTCTTAAAAGTTGATATAAAATTAAAATGTTGTAACTTACAGGCTATAGGTAATGTAATATATTGTGTTATCTAATATAATTAATTATGAACAAAATAAAAAGTGATATTTTTCATAGTAGAATTTTTTATCACCATCATAGCATGTACACAAAATAGGAAAAATAGGAACTAAATAGTTGAATCGTTTATAATCTATTTATAGTATATTTATACAGACTCATTTAAATTGATGTGTAAATTTCATATAGAACTTACCTGCTGGCTGCTAATAGCATTGAATTCATAATGTTTATAATATTATAAATTATGATTATCTATTATAGTATTATGCAGTATATAAACTATACAGCCTACAGGCAAATATTTTAGTAGGTAGGTACCTATCTCAGTGGCATAACTGAGGACCCGCAGACCCCTTTTTGCGAGAAGGCTACAGTCATTTGAGGCCTTTGGTTATAGGATTATATTTGGTATAACAATATTTTAGGGGCCAATTTTTTTTTTTTGTGGGGGGCCCAAATTTTTTGTTACACCACTGACCTACCTACTGCACAGAACACACGCAACACATAAATATGCATCATATTCTTACTTAATTTGATTACTTTTAAATAAGTAGTCCAATATTTGTTTAGTTTTTAGATTTAAGGTAAAATAAAATAAAATACTAGAACGTTCCCTACCCTGTATTAATGTTTTATGTTGATATCAGTGGCGTAACTAAGACTACTCCGTGGGGGGTGATGTAGATATTTTTCATTTGTAAAAAAAAAAAAAAAAAACATGTATAGGTATCTCACAAATTATAATTTATTATATAATATAAAAAAAAAAAGGTCTAAGGGCGATATATCACCTACATCGCACCTCCCGTAGTTACGCCACTGGTTGATATCTATTTACATTCAGATAATCTACATATTTAACATTTTGTGTTATAGTAATTAGTTAAATATTTTAATTATAATATAATAACCTATTAGTTAATAGTTTTAAATTTTAACTATAAATTAATGCTTGGAAGATGTAGGAGTAGTATATTGTTCTGTATGCTCTAAATTTATAACAGACCATTAGTACCCTACCAAAATTTGAGCTATACAATAATGAGTTTAAAAATTTTAAATGCATATTTTTATACATAGTATATTTTAAATAAAAGAGGATATTTCAATGATTTTCAAACGTAGGTACTAGGTACTAGGTAGGTACATTTAATATCTTCTAAAAATAATTGATGTTTTTATCAAAATTTCAACTGGTTTTTAAGTATTAACCACGATTTTTGCAATATCTTATACACATTTTTTTTTTGTACTTACATTATTGTGCTACATAAGATGTTTTATTTTTTCAAATTTGTTCGTGCATATTTTGATTTTATATCCCTAATAACTTATAAATCGTATTTATAACTCATTAATAATAATCAAAAATTCATAAAAAATGAAGTTCGTTAAAGAAGTCGTGCCAGGTGATAATTTACTGTGCCAAAAAATGATGGTTATTTTGGTATTGATATAAATTCGCTTATTAGTCGTTTGTCACTGTCCATTATCTGCACTGTAGAAGTAATAGCAGGTATGGGTTATTTATTTGCAAAAGTGTTATATTACAATTTACAGTATCGATTATACTTGTTATTCTCAAAACTATATGAATGTTTACAAAAAAATATTTTTAATTTATAAAATAGACCTATAGGCTACAATAGACAATCCGTGATCCATGCTTAAATGATAGTAAGTAACCAGCTTGGTATTAGATATTTGATAGTTTATTAATACCATACATAAACGAGGAAAATATTCATATAAAAACGTCTTTTTCGGGAAAAGAATTGCCCGGACTAGAGCCCTACATAAAAGAATGATATTTCAAAGAATGATAAAATAAACTCAATACCTAAAGCAATGCTATTATCATTTTGCCCACAAACAAAATATTTTTAAATTATATGTTTAAAAAGAGTTTTAACTTGATAAAGTATGGAACAGTAAAATAATTACTACACTTTTACATTTCACATATTATTTCTATTACAATTCACATATTATTTATGCATCAAAATAATAATTGTTGAATTAATGAATGTCATTCCGATTCTAGTTTAAAAATAAAAATCATTTCTATAATTATTTTGTATTTAAAATTTTCACAATCCATGCATTATGAATAGTAAATAAGTTATTCACATTGTATGTGTTATTGTGTTACGCTTTTGCTTTAGTGTCTATTATTTTCATTTTACACATATTTACCATACGATTTCGTCGGAAACATCTGTTTCAGCTATCAAAAAAATATCATTCACATTTCACATAAATAATATCCATACTATTTAAAACAATATAAGTACTACTAATACTAGTTACTATAATCTATACAATTTTAATACACTGACAGTGACAATTTTTTAACCATACGAAGATAAAATAATATTGCACCACCCACTGTATATTTTATTCACCCACTATTATGAGGTTTTCACCATACAACATAACATGATTTTTCAAATTTATTCAACTGAAAATTTTTACTATAACTTCTTCAATAATAATTATTTAAATACAGTTATTATTAGGGCTTGGATTTTAAAGCATATTATGCTTATTTTTTTATAAATGAGATAGAAGTCTAATTTGTATACATAAATTTGTTTCGCGTCATTCTGAATCCAAATAAATCAATTTATTTTTATTTATTTTTATGTAAATGTTTATTTTTGCTTTTTTACAATTCTTTCAGTTGTGGATTTTTTATGTTTAATATGCTATTTTAATAAAAAAAAAAATAATTTTTAAGAAATGTAAAACCCAGAATGCGGACTAAATGGTTATATTGGATTGTTATTGTTTTCGTTATCGGCTTGTTTATTAAATATATTCAACGTATAGATTATCGATTTACATATTATAATCTGCAGTACCTATACGGCCAGCATGCCTTTAACAACGATATTGACCATTTCAAAATTTAAGATTTAGTGTTTTAATTTCAAATTTGAAACCTCTTGTATAAATTAGTATGCACCGATCACTTCAGTGGATATAGAGAGTTCGTTTTCTACGTGTAAAAATTAAAAATATTTTGTCGGACAATAAAGTCAATTTCACTACAGCAAATCTAAAAAAAATACATGGTAATTAATTATTTTTTAAATTTAAATTAATTTTTCAAATTTCTTTATTCATTTTTATAACTAATCCATGTTAATTTTTGTTTTTGTTTTTTTAAATAAATATGCTTCTTTTTTGTTAAATATAAATAATAAATAAATATAATAAATAATAATAATAATAAATATTGAAATAATTATTTCTTCTGTTGGATATAAATAAAAAAAAAAAAAAATTAAAGTGCTTCAAAACAGTATATATTATCTTTTATATTTATATTGTATATACTTTTAATAGAATTTATAATAAATTATTAGGACTATAGTTTATATTATTATAGGTAGGTATTAAATATTTGTTTTCGTGCGGCGTTCTTTTATTTTTTCCAATGTATTTTTTTTAATTTTTGTAAATTGATATATTCCAAAAACTTTATCAGATTAATATGTATGTATTTTATACTTAATATTATATAATTTTGTAATAAAATATACATGCATTATAAATAACTAAACACGTATATTGTGATTTAATAATAATTTATTGGAAGGTTCCAAATTAAACTTTAATCAAAATAATTAATAACTTCTAGTTAATAAAGCTTACAAAGGATTCACTTATTTTAAGCTTATGTAATTATGTTGTAATTAAATTTACCCGTTAGCCATTGAAATTGTATAGGTTCACTCATTTTATTACAAATATAATATTGCAGGTTATTTGTATAATTGTATTTAAATAAAGTAGGTATAATACTAATAAAAAAATATAATGGGTATTGGGTTAACAATATACTACACCATGCAGCTCGGAATAAACACGTTGGATGTTTCGTTTAAGTGCTTGTCTATATATAACTGAAAATAGAAGTTCAAAGAAAAACTTCCATTATAGAAAGCGATCAGCAACCGTAAATTATAAATAACCACCATATTATGTGGAACTGAAAATATATACCTACTCGAGTTATTCGTATAAAAAATAAAGGAGTACCTACGTAAGTACGCTACTTGTGCAAACGAGAGATAGTAGATGTAAGATAGATGTAAGATCTATCGTCATTCGTCAAATGACAAAATATTATATAAAATACATTAATAATAATGTTATATTAAATTATAATGTAATGTAGGGCCTGCCCAAGTTGATCAATGCGTGTAACGGTATACTGTGATTCACATTATATATATGCTGTATACATAAGTATATATTAATTCATAATTTATTATTTATAAACCATAGGTAATTGTCAATATATTATTATAATAAGGACACAAATTTATTATGATCTGTTTGACTGTAAAATATTTTTAAAAACACTATAATATGTCATATGATATTGTACAAGTACGATTGGTAATATATTGATACCTATTTATAATTTAAAAAAAATCACAGGCATAGAAATGTAGAATAGGATTGTACCTACACGATGATTATGGTTCAAAAATGACATTGTACCATTTGTATCTATTTACCTTTCCAGTTTTTATAACACGATTCCGTACGTTAGAATTGTATTTTAGTGCGATGTTGCCAATCTTATGAATTTTACAATAATTGTATACAACTAACTAATCAAAATCAACAAGCGGTTCAGAAATGTTAATTGCGGGGACTTAAACTTTTATGCATTCGATAAATTTAAAAGTATATAATAATATTTTCAAAATATGTTAATTCATTTTAAGATATTAACTATTTATATTTTGAATCTATTCACACTGATTTATGGTAAGGTGATATTAGCTCAAAAATTATAACAATTAAGTAATATGGTAGGTATACATTTATATTATATTACCTATTGGCTATTACCTATAATAATTAAATACTAACAATATAATAAATGCAATGTTTTCGGTAAAAATTAAATTAACTTTCAGTAATATAAGTACTAATACATATTAAAAATAGTAAAATGAATGACTTAGGTAAATAGTTTTATAAAAAAACATATCATAAAATATAATACGAAATAAGTTGATACACCGTCTCCACTCAAAATCGTTTTGTAACAAAGATATTGAATTCAAATTTGATATAAATATCCATTACAGTGATTCATTTGACTTCTAATGCACATCAGAGCTGAACCCATTAACCTAACTTTTTAAATGTATAAAAGAAAAAAAAATTTGTTTTACCTAATTGTTAATTATTTTCTGTAGACTATAAAATTTTCTTATAAATATATTAAATAACATATATTATAATATGTAATATTGTAATTATACTAATACCTAAGTACTCGGTATTATTATCATATTAATTATTACAACAATCTTGTATATTATAGAAGTAGTAGGTATTCGCATGAATGCATGATGTATAAAATTATGTAGGTATTTGATATTATTATTTATTTATTTTACGAGTAATATAATATTATTTATTTTTATTTAAATTATTATTGGGTAACTATGGCTATAAAATATGCTTCAAATAATATTATCTATAAACTATAACTATATTGGTTACAAAAACACGCCTGTCAATACAAACATACATTTATTATTCAGATATAGGTACACATACAATACATATAATATTATATTTACGTACATTACGATATTGGATGTTGAATTGAATGAAATACAATATACTTACATATTATAGTAATTTATCTTTGGTTCAAAAAGGTCTTAAAATCCAATAACCAAATAAATAATAATCGTAACAATATTATTCTTTGGTTTATTTAGTTTTTAGGTTAAAGGTAGATATATTGTCGTTCCTAATACAGAATGCAGATGCAACTATTAACCATATAATATATTATATTATATTATACATTTATAGTATAGTTGAATAATGGATAGTTTCCGTATGTAGGTGGGAACTTTATTTTTAAATTTAACTTTCACTTCGACGACGGGTTATTTTACATCATAACAGTTCGTTAAGTTAAATACGGTTTTTTTTTTTTAGGTTATTAGTTTTCCTCAGGCATATCTCATATTATTAATGACAACACAAATGACCTTTTCAAATATTATTTTTGGAAATTATAATCAGTTTATTGATCATAAGAAATTATAATAACGCAGTAATAACCCACTGCAGCGTATGACTTTCGGAGAACCAGCGTACACATTTTATTGAAATAATTTTAATAAAACTAAAATAATAATAATTAATATTATACATTTTACCGAATAAATAAATAATCAAAAACTTACTAATACGTATTTGCAGTACAAAAATGTCTAGAATATTTATGTATTAATAATTTACACCTTACACGTATTTCATTAACATCTATTGAGACACGCTAGGTATGTATAGAATTATTATATACATTATTATTACATTAGTGATTTGGTAAATTTGTATATTACAATACCTATATCATAATATGATGCATACCTACACATTACACATACGTGCGCTCTCATAAGTATCTACTTATAGTTATTTAACGTCTCTTGGGGACTATAGTTAATAAGTGTTGTATATTTTATTTAGGTGTTTAAGTTCTACATAGTATATGCATACAAAATACACAACAATAACTAATAACATAAGCTCGCCCGTCGCCGAAAAGTCTATTAATTATTATACTAGAAGAAATTAAATGTATTCCATTATATTCTATTCAATGTTTATATGAGTTAGGTTTTACGGTGCGTTTCGAAACGAACTAACTCTCCATGTCGGTAATATCAAGCAGCCACTACGTTGCACACTGTTGCAGCGGCTTTCGACCGCGATATGTTTTTATTTAGCACTACACTTATTATGGTGAACCATAAAAAAATAGCGACCGGTATTAAGCTCGCGATAATTCTCGAATTGTTTTATTTTTCATTTTTTTTTTTACTGGAATAGTTTACGCCTCTTTCTATGTCGCGTGACAACTGTGAATAATAATAAAAAATTGTACTATATTATATAGAGACTAGCGCGTGCGAGCGTATTGTGCACTATACACATTTCCTATATTTGTATATATATATAGAACATATAATTACTTTATACGCACGCATAGGTCTTAGATCTTTTGGTCAACACGTATTTTTAATCCAGTGTTTACGCGGTCAACACAATACACAATGTACATTATTTATTAATTATTATAATACGTGACCTCATCGGCATAATAATATAATATAGGATATTTTGTGTGCAATTTTTGCAGCCACAGAGTTCATTATACCGACCGATGTCTGTGCGATATGATATGACATTATGTAATAACTAATTTTTTATAACACAATATTTATGTATTAAAGTAAACGAAAATTCGGAAAAATTCGTTCGAAACGAGTGAAACCTATGTGTGATTCGTATATTATATAATAGTTACCATCGTCGTCAATGAACCAAAAACGATGGACTCGAAACCGTAAAAAAATCAAAATATATCTAATAATATAAACGCAATATTATATATATATATACACAGACACACGGCATAATAAATATTTATGATGCAAGTATACCTATTCGTGCTGTAGTCGTGTGACGATCGTGAAATCCGAGATTTCTATACGGATTTTTTACGACGGAGTAACTTTAATGTAATATACCCACCTACGCAATACATCACGCGTTAAAAGTCGGATCGAAGTGATCGGTAAAGTGCACGTATCGTGTATAGGACATAGGTTCTCGTGTATCCCGAACTTTACGCTGTGATACGGCTTTTGCGGCAGGTCCGAGACGGACGACGATAACCATATTAACCGCCGCGGACCGCGGTACTCACAATTCATATATTATACCTACTTATACCGGATACCAGATATAAAAATAACGCGTACAAAAATAATAATAATAATAATAATAATAAATACCTACTGACGTAATGTTATAACTTGGTCCCCCTAACCGCTGGAGCGTCCTTGGCACGGTAAAAACTCCGCGGCCGATTGAAGGTAGTACACACCAATAATAATTACGTCGACGGCCGTTTTCGGTGGTAGTGGCGGCACATCTATATACGTATAATGTATATATTATATTATTATATACACACGCTATGACATCATCGCACATGCGCGCGCGCGCGTGCCGTAGTTTCGAAGTCTCGTCACAATAATAATACATTGTTGCGGGTTCTCAAGACTCGAGTGTGTCGCGGTCCGCGGTTCAGTCGCGCCCGATACGCCGTCGATCTCCGACGTCTTCGCCGATCTTTTGTCAATAGAGTTCCTGCCGTTTTCTCCACGATCTCCTACGCCCCGTCACGTTCGTCGACCGATTCTATAATATTTTCTCGTCTCACAAAAGACTGTACAGTTGTAGTAGAGGCGTCCCGTTCAAGTCTCCAGACGCGACGATATGGCCAATTACGTTACCTCAAAAGTAAGTGGCGCTTGTTTTATACTTTTGTACCTATATCTAATATACATGTATAATGTATATTGCCATTAATATAGACGTAGGTATATAGATTGCACTCGCACAAACGATTTATACACGACTCGACCATACCTATAATTATTCCTATAATACCTATGCAATACATATTATGTAATATATTATAATGCTATGCGTATTCACATAAAAAAAAAAAAAATAGAATTACAATTCATAATTATTGTTATTATTATAAGCGATATATTTTTTAATTAAATTTTTGGTTGCTGTCGCTCCAATATTTCATCGGGGCTTGTGATAATCGGTTATACTTTATTTTCTATTGATTATAGAGAGGTCATAAGACCCAAAAGTATAATACAATATTCATAATCTACTCTAACTTTACCTACATTCAGTGGCGTGACGTTTTTACTAGGAATTTACCCGCCCCTTCACCGTGTTATTGGATATGTGGATATATCGGAAAGGAGATAGGAGAGAACCCTTTTTCTAGTAATTTGAAGTTTCAGCCAACTATGCAATTATAGATATTTGAAAAATATTAGAAAGACGTTATTTTTTCAGCCTTAGTTTTCGACAACAATTAAAGCACTATTTATAGTAGGTATTCTTAGTAAACGAGAACAAGTATATTAAAACGTTTCGGTTTCTGTTTTCGGCAGATTTTTTATTTTAATCTCTCGTGAAATATATTACACAGCATAATACTTATTGAACTTTTTTAAAAGTGATGATAAAGAAACGTATAATCTAAAAAAATATTAAATAACTTAACTTCCATATTTTGCTGATAATATTTTCTACTCATAAAGTTATGTGACAATGTTATTAACAGGAGGTCTTGTCAAGCTTTTGTCGGTGCTGAAAACAAAGCACGGCTAGGTTACCTATTATTATATATATCTATACTACCTATATAATATTATATATTATCGGATAATCCTAGCCTTTAGGTTTGTATTCTAACGCTTTTTATTATAATCATGGTTAACCGTATAATTTGTATAAATCATAATAATTAGACGGTTACCTTACTAATAGTGATTATAACGATGATAATATTATTTTTCAAGAAACAAGGTTGGTTGATCTTATATAGTGGAGAGCGAAGGGCTTAGCAAAATAAGAAGTAGATTATTTTATATCTTCATCCATCATATGCCAGTCTCTAGTACATTGTATACTTACCTAAATGCGTGTGCATAATATATCAAACAAAGGGTTTAACATCACTGAAATACCGATTATCTTGGTGTTTAACTTTTAGTTTTATTAAATATTGGAGTGAATTTGTTGTTATATATTCAAAAATATTGAATAATATAAGTTTTAAATAGAATCTCATTATTTGTATTTATTGATTATATTATATGTACAATTGTTGTCACTGCTAATGTGACATAATTAATTACATTTTAAAGACTTCGATAAACTTAATAAGCTTTTATTTACTATAAAAACATATGATATCAATATTCAATGTATTCTTAAAAATATTTTGTATAGTATGATTATCGATAGAACATACTAAAATTAAACGATTTAAATATTTGTTTCTCTTGTAAGTAAGTATAATTATAAATCGACAAGGGTGAAGTAGAAAATAAATCATTTTATCACAGATTATAAAACTTAACCTTTATCAAATAATTAAAAGTAATATAGATAATTTTGATAAGTTATTAATAGTTTAAAGTATTCTAATATTTAACTGACGTTAATCTTAAAAAAGAGCTATGTGAAAAAAATATTTCTGGATTTTTGGTACAACAACATATTGTCATAATGTCATCTATTCGTGTTTGCAGTGTGTATAATAATTACCGTAAATGGAATCTTATATTATATAGGTATTTTTATTTTTATAATCTTATGTAGTAGGTAAAGTAATTTAATATTATAGATAAAAATTAGTATCATGTTTAATTGTTTATTAAATAGTACAGTGATTATAGTGGGTAATAGGCGTATTAAAATATATCCGATTACATCACTCGTGTAAACGTACTATATATTATTAATTATGTTGATGAAATTATGTATTCTCAGTAGCCCTTAAAGAGCTGAAATACGCAAGACACCTAAATTAAAGTAATTAAACTTTATACCTAATTTTCTAAAACACAAAGAGCTCTAACTTATAAATTCTAAAAAAAAATATTTTCAATTATTGATTTGATATATATTTTTTCACTTAATAATAGATTTTCTTAGCCGTAGCTAACAGACTTTAGCGTTTAGTCATACTTCACAACAAACATTTATTGTATAATGAGTTTGATATTTTAATAATATATATGATGGATTTCGAATGATGTATAGAAATAAACAATGTGAATAAATGAGCTACAGATGGTTTCAATCGATATTTATATAAATATTAATGCAAACATGATAGTGTTATGGTAATTCACAATATGCTCTATGAGTTTATAGTCTATATTATATATTTATATGCCTATAAAGAACACAGAGATAATTTAATAAATATGTTTATTTCTTATTAACTATTATTTTTTAAATACTAATGTGCAATGTACATTTTGTAATAAAAAAGCGATTTGTACACATCACGTTTTAATAATCATTTACTAGTAAAATGTAGTACTTATTACAAATTGTTCTCTTCAATCGCTAATACACTATTACCAATAGTAAAACAATTTTTTATATTTTATTGTTGGGCTAAAATATTTAATCATTATGATAAATAGGAAATAAAGTAAATAATACCTAATATATTAAATTGGCAATTTTTTAAATTTTTTAAAGTGTACTCCTACCGTGTTTGCATCACCAAATTTTGATGCAAAAGAAGATGCGACTGCTCTGAAAAAGGCTATGAAAGGTTTTGGATGTGATCAAAAAGTCATACTTGATGTGATTGCTAATCGAGGTATTGTGCAACGCATTGAAATTGCAGAGGCTTTCAAGACATTGTATGGAAAGGTAAAAAATAAATTGAATCATAACATTTTATCTTTTAGTTGTTATCATTGTTAAAGCATGTAATATGATTTATTAACATAGTAGGTTATAATATGATGAAAATAATGTTTAGGATCTGAAAAAAGAATTAAAAAACGAACTAAGTGGACACTTCGAGGACACTGTGTTGGCATTGATGACACCACTTCCGGAATTGTACGCAAAGGAGTTACATGACGCTATCTCCGGATTAGGCACCCACGAGGAAGTGCTTGTTGAAATATTATGTACTTTAAGCAATTTTGGTGTAAGAACAGTTGCTGAATGTTACGAAAAACGTAAGTAACCCAACTTCAATAATTGAAAATAGGTACCGTTTGTTTGAAAAAATTATACACCTTATGTGTAATATGTGCCATATATAATGGCATATTTTAGTATTTTCATTGCTATCAATTAATAATTAAGCGTATTTATAGACTTTTATTGTTTAAATATACTAAGTTTAATGACTTTGATGAATTTAAATATTTGTATTTTCCAAGCACTCGAATGACTATTAAAAATCAATTGACATTTGACATTACTCATTTCATTGCAGTTTTGAGAGTAATTATAGTTTTAGTTTTAAATTTCAAGCATAGCGTTTACCTTACGTATTTTTTCCTTTGCTCAATGATAGAAAAATTATTATTACAATATTTTTGTGCATTTAAGAGACATTAATCATTGAGTGTACTTTTCTCACAACCAACACAGACGATTCTTTAAAGAAACATTAATTTTTATTTATCAATAGGCAGCAAATTTAAATATATAAACTTATTTGAATAATTACAAGGAATAGTTCAAAGATACTTGTTTTTGATAAAACCATGATCAGATGATCATATGGAATAAATTAAGCTATACAACTGAAAATATTATAATGTTCTTATTGATTTTAATTCATGATTACATAATGAAACTGGCCGAGTATTGAATGAATAAAAAAATAAAGAAAGAGCCCGTTGACTAACACTTGGTTGAGGTATCCTGTATGTGATTTTTTTTTTTACTAGTTTTGTTTACCTTGTCCAAAGATTATCAGGTCTGTTGTATTTCTAGTTAAAATTTAAATTTTACATTAATTATTTATTAAAGTTGTAAATATATTTACCTAATATTATTTATTTAAAAATAAAAAGAATGATAGTTCATATTAATCTTTATTTGAAATGCTTTTAAGTTTTCATGTTTTTATCATCACATAATTTAAAATTGTATACTTATTTACTTAAATTTAACTTATTGAACTAAAAGTTTAAATTAGTAATATACTTTTATTAATATTAAAGTTCTTCAATATTTACGTTATAAAATAAATCAAAATGAAATTGAATAGGTATTAATTTTATTGTATTAATAAATTATAAACATGAAAATGTATATATATCTTTTCTGTTGCATGGTTACTAATTTTTGACCAAATAGTTATTTCTATGTAGCTATTAGTTTGTGTACCTATATTTTATCCTTGAAGTACAATTATGATGATAAGTACTTTTTTCTTGGTGGGAGTTAGGATATAGCTAACCCGTGGTACTTTCAAAAAGACTTTTTCTTCATAATATATTTCGTTGTTCAAAATATGTTCTTCAAACTTGACCTTCTTGACAAATAGAGTTTAAAATAATAATAATAATAATAATTTTAAAGACTGCTATTAATGTTTTGTGTCAATATTTAAATAATTATTTTTATAACGTCTGATTAACTCGTTAATTAATAGTATGGAATGAAATGAATTCGTTGGTACCATTACTACCATTAGCTAGATAACTTGACACTTATACTAGTTTGTGAAACAGTAAACGAAAATAAAATTCACTACCCCGATTTGTCTAATTTATATTTAAACGCAGTCACTTTTTTTTCGTATTGACTGAATCATATTAATTCGAATGGGTCTATTATAATATTTTTTAAATCACGTTTTTGATTGTTCTCGCGTTTCAACAATCGTTGTTAAATGTTTATCGACCTTTGATGAGTATTTTAAATTCTCAGATATCTAATAATATCATATATAATATATGATTGACGACGACGTCTGTCGTTTTTGGACAGCATAAAATACATATATTATGTCATTCTTTTCGTAATTTAAACGATTCGCTAATATTTCATTAATGAAAATAAAAACTCAAAAACCAGTTGTCTATATAATATGTGTAATATATTTTTAATTTTTTTTGAACGGGCTGCACAAACGCAAGCTATAGGTACCTACATATAAATACATATTGAGTGTAGTATGCACATTATACGACTCTACGTAATAATAATTGATGAAAGTATTATATGACGAGCGGCGTGTCGCGTTTGTTATTTAAGAACCGTAATAAAATTACCGGACATCATTACGAATTTGTACGATATGGTTAGTGGTTACTGCGTCCATTTGAAACTATGAAAATTAACAGAAAGGCCGCTCCTCTACCGCATGGAATACGTCTATATGACTATATCTAATCCATGTGTATACGTCGTGAGTCGTGACTATAAATTGAAAATTTCGTCGACTGTAGTTGTTTACTAATTGTTTGGCATAGCGAGGTAGTAATAAAGTATACAATTATTTTAACATCAGTGTTTAAAATATCATCTGTTGTGTGAGTAGTTTTTAAAATAATATACATTTTTACGTACTTAATTAATATAATATATAGATATATTGTCTGTACAGCCACATTCACAAAATGTAATACTACAGTACAGTATATATATTATTATAGTTTTATGGATATTAGATAAACATCACAATAGTTAAAACACGATTGTATAAAAAATACCTATGAATAATGATAATTTATTATATATATTTATTTTAAACCATAGACAAATATTATATACTATTTTAAAAATAAGAATATTTGCTAGCAATACTTATCTAGACGAACTACATGTCTACATCGCATTGTTCTCATCATTCGACTTCCGTGCGATAGAATCTCGTAATTTTCAGGCGATTGATCCATTTGATCTGTTAAATCCAGTATCCACGTTCTTTGTTTCGTTTATGTACCTATTCGTTCTATTCAATGGCTCAATATTTATATATATATAATCACTGATATATATATGTAGTGACTATTGAACATGTGTTTATTTTATACGGCTAAAATAGAACGAGGAATTTAAAACAGCTATTTCTACACCTTATCACTGTCATTCTTGTAATACCACTGGCATGTTGGAAATTTTAGAATTGGAAAGTAACACCATATATCAGACTTCTGTAGTATAATATTATTTGCAGACTTATTTAAAAATAATCTCAGTAATAAATTATTATCATACGTTGTTTGCGATTTGTGAACTACGTTTAATTACTAATTAAAAATGTTTATTTTAAAACTGCATATATAATTATTAAAATGTATACGAATTCGAAGTATTTTAATAATATTATAATTTTTCTAACATCAGACTTTTATTAACAAATAAAATGTATTATATTTCAGTTTACGGACACAGTCTCGAGAAAGATATTAAAGGTGATACATCGGGCCATTTCAAACGTCTTTGCGTATCCTTAAGTATGGTAAGATATATTAATATATTTATAATACCATAATATTAAGTACCTATATAATATATTATATTATTTTAAATTTTACTTTGTAGTTTGGTTAAATTTAAACAGGTATAGTTTATTAATTAAAAATAGTAAGTACTTATTTTGTATTTATTTTAATAAACTTAACTTAATTTTTTGTTAAAATTGAAAACTTTGTTGGTTTGTAAGTACCTATTCTGTCTAGTATACGTTATACCTATTAAGTCTGCATTAATTGTATACTGTGTAATTGGTACACATGATGTCACAATTGTTAATAACAAATTTAAAATATTGAAGTATAGAAACATAATAATTCAGCAATATTTCCAAAATATATTAAATTAAGATATAATTATTAAGTTTAGTCAAATATCTACTTTGATCGAAGCAGACTACAGATATGCAAAAATATAAACAAAGTAATTATAATTTTATAGATACTTATTTTATGTGCTAGTAGTAAGGAGTTTAGATATGCATAATATGATGTGACGCACTTATAAGCGCTTAAAATGAGTCACAGTTTTTAATGAATGCTTTTTTTTTATATTGACATTGAGTGCAATGTGAAATTCTTGTGGCCACCTATAGTTATTATATGGACTGATATGTAACTGAAAAAATTTTCAGGAGGGGGGTCCAATATGTTTTTAAATATATAGGTACTGAACACTTGTCATATTTACGTTAAAAATATACAATTTGATTGTTATTGTTATTGAAAACATAAGTCGTCATTAAAATATTCAATTTACATAATGGTTAATTATTTAATAATAAAAAAATGTTTCCACTTAAAAAAAATTTCGGAGGGTGAGGGGTCCGGACCCCCGGACCCCCCAGTTACGGCCTTGTCCATATCGGTATATAAGAATTAAATGATTATAAAAAACTTAATCTTTGAAATTATAATTTTTAAGGTTTAAATTCAATACCTAGTTAACTATAGTAAATAACAGCTAATTGTAATGGAATTTACGATAAGAAGAACCCGTGATCACTGTCAGATTTTAGACTAAATAAGTTGTAAACTGCGTATATCTGAGAACTATTGATTACAGCTAGAATAAAAAGATTCATCATTCATCTCTTAATTTTTGCATGTATTATATGTACCTATACTTGGAAAATGTGAGTGACTCACATATGTGACCCAATCTCACGATAACTCGTTTAGTGTGGCTCAAGTTAAAGTACGTTATGTGACATTAATACTTTATAGACATTATAAATACTTACATCAAATACGAAAATTCTTATCAATTTTATTATACCTACCTACAAATAAATTATGTTTTTTTCAAATACTGAATGTATAATTAAATTTTTTAGGGAAACCGTGATGAAACACCTACAGTTGATGAGAATGCAGCGCGTTTAGACGCCGAGGCTTTGTACAATGCAGGAGAAAAAATAAAATGGGGCACAGACGAATCAGAATTCAACAGGATTTTGGTTTCCAAAAGTTACCAGCATTTGAGACGTGTATTTATGGAGTATGAAAAATTAGCTTCTAAGGACTTGGAAGAATCAATCAAAAGCGAATTTTCTGGAGATATTTGCATGGGTTTATTGTCCCTAGGTACAAATAATTTACAGTTTTATTTTTATACGAACATTTTAAAATATTACTAGGACATGAAAATATGAAATATTAATCTATTTTTCATAATTCACTAAAAGTCTAATAGTATATAACACTTACGATACCTATATGACGATTTATATGTCGCGTATTATTAAAATAATCATACGCATTGTATTTTAAGTGAAATGTGTGAAGAGCAAAGTGGACTTTTTCGCTGAGCGATTACATAAGAGTATGGCTGGCTTAGGAACAGACGATAAAACATTGATAAGAATCATAGTGTCCAGATCAGAAATAGACCTTGGAGATATAAAACAAGTGTTCGAAAAGAAGTATGGCAAAACTTTGGAGTCGTGGGTAACTGTAAGTTGTTTATTCTTTACTTATTTTTTTTTAATTTACAGCAATAAATTATTTTAATTAATTAATTATATAATACATTTGACATAATGATTTTTCAGGGAGATACGTCTGGAGACTACAGGAAATTATTGTTAAAAATCATTGCTTAAACGATGATATAATTTTTTTATTCGCGAGTGATTTTTCATTTATACATAAAATTATTATTTTTAAATCATTATATTATTATTGTTATTTAATAATGTTTCACCAATTATTTTATATTATACATTAATTTTAATTTTATAAAAAAATTACGTATAAGAACTAAATTATATTGTGACTTTTTCTAAATGCGTAAACCTATTAAATTTTTATACTTATGGCTTAATTTTACTATACATAGTATACCTATTTATTGTTTAATATTGACTGACCAAAATATATTAATATGGTGTTCAATAAAAGTGTCAGTAATACAGAATTTAAAATTTAAATACTGTACTTAAAATAACAATATTACTTACTGTTTTAAATTTTACTGCTTTAGTGTAAAATTAATTTGCGTATTTTTATTCTATTTTACATTCATTGGATTAACGTACACAGTACCTAAATATAATTAAACTATTTAAACTACGTATATAATAAAAATTAATAGTATCAGTTGTATTATTTTAATCTTTAATAATTTATACTTTATTAGGTGTTAAATATTTAAATATATGTAAACATCGTAAACAGATAAAATTAAGCGTTAATTGTATACTTGTCTTTCGTGATAGAAATTTAAATTTGGAAATCTTCGAAAAGATGCGTAATATAGGTAACTATACATACCTAGATCTTATTATGTATAATATATACTAATAATTAGATATTTAGCACTAAGGACATCGGTTCAATGCCATTATAGTTTTTACAAGTCAGTGAGTATGGAAAACTAATATTTAATAGAATAATACAACAATTATTGAAAATGTATCAATATACTTTTTATATTATTGATATTACGGCAATTAATACAAAATAAAGGTATTATATATATAGTGCATAAATAGTGCATCAATGATAGGAAAAGTGCATTGATTGGTTATAATATTTCAGGTGTATTATTTTAATAAATGCAAAACAGTGTTTGTGTTTTTAAAAACAATTTAGAATTTATTTTAGATTATCCTGTCAGTCCCATGTGGTTGAAAAGTAGAGCTCTTTTTTTGCTTAATATTTATTTATATTTATAAACCGGCATTACAATAAATACCCACAGGGAAAATAAATAATAATTTAGGATAATATAAGTTCTTTTATAAATATTTAATTCTGTTTATAAACACATTAAAAATTTATGTGCAAATGTTTAACATTGCTTATTACTGTTATAAATAATTTATAATTATCTTTATAGTTTATAATCATTTTAAAGATAATTCTTAGCTCTTTAAGAATTAATAAACAGATTACTGCTGTAGTTCGCTACATAACTCAAGCTATAGCGGTTGAGGAACATTGGCAACTGCATTATTGAAATTTATTATGTATAGTAGCATTGATTATAGAATAGTCTATTCTATAATCAATGATAGTAGGTATAGAGTATTATAATATTTTTGTTTATGAAGTGAACATCTATAAACATTTTCTATTTTTGTATTTTTTTCAATTATATATTATTATAATGTATAATATAACAGTAATTACTAATTACTAATTATACAATATTATTTACTAAATAACACTAAAATATACAAAATGGTGTTTTATTTTAATACTTTTAGTTTTTTAAATATTATTTTAGTCATAATTAGGGTTATTTTTTTGCGACTTGACTTCTTATTATTTTTATTATTATTGCTTACTAATTAAATTAATTAAAAAATTATTAAAATTAAATGATTTTAGTTAAAAATTACTATACTTATTATAATACTCCGGTTTCCGGTGGAAAATTGAAAATCCTTGGTGTATTATAGAGGTCAAAAGTAAAAAGTTTCCAAAAAATCGGGAAAAATAACAAAAAAGTGACGGAAATTTTTTATGTAAAACCAGTTTTCAACAAAATCGATTTTTTTATAAGGTTGTTACTTACTGAAGTTGTTACTCAAAAACTAAACACTAAGTACTTGAAATTTTTACCAAATGTTTATATTAGTGTTTTTATGTACGGTTAAATTTTCAAAATATTTTATACTTTATTTTTCCAAACATTATTATTATTATTTACCCAATAGTACCTTTTATAATAATTTAACGAAGATTTTAAGCTGTTCAATTCGTATTGTACTCGTGTTAAACTTTTGGGTTTTATTTTAATAGAATTAATATACTATTTATTATTCAATAACTTTATGAACAAACATTATATTTTTCACAAAACAATTTTACAATGACGAGCAAGTGCACATATTATTATCATTATAATGTCATGTAAGTAATTATGTTATAATTTAATTAATAATGCTAGTATATTATCAGTAATATTATTAAAGAAATGACCATTTATGATTTATCCACCAAACAAGTTAACTAAACGGTTGAAAATAAATGTTGAAGATAAAAATATTTTTTTGAAAGTAATTAATATTTTTTTTCACTCGTGTCTTTGATTAATTGTTCGATGGTATATGCCATATAGGTACCGTTTTTACCCTCAAATTGCTCGGTAACATCGGATTTGAAGGCTAAAGCCTTTTATTAAATAATAATAGAAAAATAATTTTTAAATATAAATTTGTTTTATTTAAATCATTTATAATATTTAAGATGATGGATGTATTTTTTTTGACCTTTTTATTTATGAGATCTGATAGTTTTATATACAAAATATATTAGACTAGAAACCTTAAACGGTAACTGGTAAATTGATAATACTATATTATCTAGTATAGTAATAAATAATAATTTGTATTCGTTGTATCTTATTTTAAATTTTGAATGAATTCGAATAAAACAACTTACTGTATAATAAGAGAAAAATAATATATCTAAGCACTAGTTATTATCAGCGTAGTAATTTGTCATTTTTACTAATTAAATCGATTTTATTTTTTTTTTAATATAATTTTAACAGTCATTTTTTTTTTTTAATATTGCGATATTATTATGAGTTAAATATTTTAAGATAAATTAATTTAAATCGGAACACTTTTTTTCACTTTTCTATCAGCAACACTTCCGACAACATTTGTCCAATGTAATAATAGAATAATGTTTGTATAATTATTGTTAACTGCAATCATGTTTAGGTCTTAACTTTTAAGGATAACTTTTTCCAAGGCGTTTTGTATAGGCAAATTAAGTATGTTTTCGGTGAACTAACATTGATGTTGCCAAACCAACACGAGAATAAGGGGTTGGTCTGTTACATGTTCTATAGAAAATAAAAATTTCCGTTTTTACATCACCTTTTTTTTGTTTTTCTCGATTTTTTTGAAAACTTTTGGAAAATGTTTACTTTTGACCTCTATAATGCACCAAGGATATTCACTTTGCTATCGGAAACCACCCTCGAAGTTTGAAATTGAAGCATTATTTCGATAAGTTATGCTGCACACAGACACAAAAAACAAAAAAACAAACAAAAAACACACATCATTGTAAAATCAATACATTCATCACTTCATTCAGAATCTAAAATTGAATTAATAAGAAACGTAAAAATCCAGAATGCGGACTAAATGCTTATTATTGTTTTCGTTATCGGCTTGTTTATTAAATGATTTAAATGTATAGATTGTCGATCTATCGATAGCCTGCAGTAGTACCTATACGGTTAGTACCTATGCGTTTAACATCGATGTCGACCACTTCAAAATTTAAGATTTAGTGTTGTAATTTTAAACCTCTTGTATGAAATATGCATCGATCTGCATCCTGCGATCCCTTCAGCTAGTGGATGAGTTCGTTTTCTATGTTAAATGTTAAATATTCTGTCAGATAATAGTCAGTTTCACTTTTGCATGTCAAGGGAAATACGAGGTACCTAGTTAATTCTTTTTTAATTTTAAATTAATTTTTAAAAATTTTTTTTCATTTTTATTACTAGTTTATGTTAATTTTTGTCATGATTTTTTTTTTAAATAAATTAACTTCTCTTTTGCTTTTTTAAAATAATCGTGTGATTTTTTAATTGCTTATTATTCTTTAAAATCCGAGCCTTATTAATAAGTAATAACAGTCAAAACATAAAATACTGCGTTTTAACTGGAGGTCCCTATACTTTGGTACGGACCAAGGGCCCACCGGGAAAATCCCGATTTCCCGATATGCCCATCTGCCTCGGGGACAAAGATTTCCACAGGTCTGTTTGCTACCAAATATTTGAGCGCCTATCAATATTTTAAAGAATCTTCGCCTAAACCGCCAATATAGCCTTATTACTTATTTTGATTAATAATTACCTAATGAGTAATGACTATTGAGTTATTTAAGTATTGACTAGTAAACGTTAAGCAAGGTTTATAGATTATACAATATTTAAAAATATTAAATTTTTTTTTATTTAAAAATTTAATTATTAAATATCTATAAACCTTGAACGTTAAGTACATAATTAAAAAAAAAACGAAAATTTAATGTTTATAACTAAGACAGGAGTACGGTTATTATCCCATATGTTTAATATCACAATTTAAAATATTATTGTGATAACGTTATGGTATTGTCACAAACTTGAAAATAGACAAACCACAAGATAACAAAACAAAAATATTTAAATTTTAAATATATTAATGTGTTTGGTTTAAGACTTTAAGTATAATATTGTAGTTTATGTACTATGTAGTATTGTAATTATAATTTTTTCTTTTTAAATTTTTTACTTTGATTATTACTAATTTCGTCGGAAAATTTATGTAGCTCAAAAGAAACTAAACCATTTAGTGTATATAAGTTTAAAAATGGAAGTTTATACAAAAGCCCCGACTGACTACAGAATTGAAAACGTCAATATTTCATCGAGGTAATAATGTAATAATCCTAACTTAACTTAGGACTATTTTAAATTCCACCTGTACTATATTTTACCTGCAATAAACTTCTAGGTACATTTAATTGGTACCTATTAACTTTTGACCTGTAAAATAAACAAATTATTCCAAACTTATTTTGGGATTTTAAGTTGAATGTCATAGATCAGACATATGCTATATTATTTTATACTGCTTAAATGTTTGATTGTTGTGTATAATTATGATAGTAATACATATTTTGTAAAGTTGACTAGGTACTTAACGTTCTGCTCTGATAAAGCATAAAACTAAATTTTCCTAACTATACCTAACCAATAATCATACTGGA
This sequence comes from Aphis gossypii, assembly GCF_020184175.1. NCBI lineage: Eukaryota > Metazoa > Arthropoda > Insecta > Hemiptera > Aphididae > Aphis > Aphis gossypii. The sequence continues at coordinate 56,048,135 of NC_065531.1, read as the reverse complement.
TAAATTTAGTTTTAATTAAATTATTAAGTATTGTGTACAATGTATACATAATATACATTGTACTATTTGTATAATTGAGCTTACAAATATGGATTATATATTTTTTTTAAAGTATCTGTGGAACTTTAAGAAATACAAAATATCTGTAGAATTTTCATATTATAAAACCAATAGAATTTACTTACACCCAGTAAGTAATTATTAGTTTTAATTATTTTAATGTCTTCTTATAGCAAACAGTAACAGGTTTGAATTCACATACCTACATTCGTATTTTTTTATAAAGTCTTTCTTAAGTGAGGTGTATTAATACTTATATCTGTCTTACATACGTCATACATAGTGAATTTACGTTTAGTAGAATGCATTTTTTGTCGTTAGACTTAACATTACTACTAGTGTGAGTTGAAACAAAACCAAACTTTTATAGTTTTTATGTTAACTTGATTTTTAATTGAGATCTTAAAAATTTTTATAATTTATAAATTTGTTATTTAAAAATTAAAATATTGTACAAAACCAATGTTCAAACATAAATAGTGTTTTTACTTTTACTTTTTACTTTTTACTTTAATAATTGGTCAACTCACTCTAATAATGAAATTAACCACATGGAATTATTTATTCATAATATTGAAGCAGTAAATGCGGGTATGATTTCCTCTTAATCTTAACGGTCATCAATGGAATATCTAATTTTCCCATATTTTTTTTAAACAACATTTTGAAATAATAAGAGATGGTAACTACCTATTTTATTAGAAAAGATTGTTTATAATAAAAAGAAAAACCTACGTAGTTATGTAGGTATTCCTTACTTTAATTGATTCCTGACATTTACTTATACTTATTAACCTAAAATATTATTAAAAAAAAATTTATTATAATAAATAATAATACTAATACTATTATTAACCAATCAAAAGATTAAAAGTTATAATTAATGAACATTTTAAGTTGATGACTTGTTAAATATTTTTTAATCAACAACCTTCAAAATAATATTCTACCAAGTAAACTCAATGTCACGAGTTGTCTGACGTCTGTAAATGTATAATATTATCGTTTTATCATAGACTATTCTTTATACTGTATAGGTAGTATGCTAATATTTTAGAGTAGTTAGACAACCAATATGATTAGCTACTGTGATGTTATCTCAACTAATATTTATATTTTATACACATCTAGAATTAAAGGAAAAAATTGATAATCATTTAATGTCTGCGTGCTTTTACAATGACACATGTTTAAAGAACTATAGAATTGACCAAACTCTAATCTAAAATGAAATAATAATTATTATAATTACAAATATCCATATAAAATTTTTTTTAATCGTGGTGAGACATAAATGATTTCTATTTAGGTATAAGAAACAATTAATGTATATTATACATACTGTAATTTTATCAATATGAGTACAATTTAATACTGTTTATAAATAATTTATTTAATGGTAGTAAAATCTATTTGTTTCTTTTAAATTGATATTAATTGCATATATTTTTATGAATTTATTATGTACCAATCAATATTTAGTGATTTGAAGTGATAAATGTAATTCACTTTAATTCGTAATAGTCCTCATTTCATTCTGAATGTAACTTGAATTATACAAGGTTTCCAATTTTAAAACAAATTTAATTATTATTTTTTTTTCTAATGATCTCATAAATCTTTGTAAGTAAAAGTTTATATTATACTTACAGTATTTACTACAAGCTGTTTACGTGTACAGCACTTTTCCTATATTTCTAATATAAATAAATAATTTTCTTTTCCATAAATCAAAGCATAAAAATAAAAAATAAAACATTAATAGCAAATTTTATTTATTTTTATTAATTATTTTATGTTTTATAATTTTTACATTTATTAATTATAATTTTGTAAAGATGTATCCAACATTTTTCACTTATTAAAAATAATTTACAAAGATAGATAATATAATATATATATTATGAATCTAAATTTAAAATCAATATTTGTATTTATTATACATTGCTTTGTACAGTTGACTTAGTGGTTTTTACAAAAATATTTTTTTTAAACACTGTGATATTAAAAAATTGTTAATCATCTTACACAATTAAAGCTGTTTTTACTGTATTTAAAATGGTTAGTTGTGATTGTTAACATGTTTTTAATTATATGTGTACTAATTTTATAATTATTTCAGTGAAGGATCAAAAATAGAAAAACACATAATTATTGATTTTTCGACTGAAAACAACACTAGTGAAAGTGTCAGAATGTCTGTGATGCAACTCAACAATTTAAAACACAATGTTGCTAATTTATTGAAGCATACCAATCGCCTTAAGACAAAACTTCAACAAAATTAACATTTAATAAATAAATTAAATGTAAAAAAAAAAATAACAATAAAAATAATAGTTAACAATGTGGTATTTTTAAAAAATATAAGGCTGGAATGTTTGTTTGATACTTAAATAGTATGCAATTATTGTTATTATTCTAATATAAATTTAATTTTTATACAGTTATTAAATATACTCAGTGCAAACGTACAAATTATGTTTTCTATATTATATATTAAGTACTTTTTATGGAAATTTGTGGTTTATAAACTAAACACAACTCTTTAAATTTCCAAGTAAGTTTATACCAGAGACCTATTGAAGTCTAAAAATAATGAGAATAAATCAAATACTGTGAAGGTTGACTGAACAACCGATGAGATTTCTTATATAGTTTTCAATTACAAAGTTACTGCTTCACTAAAATTTTAATTTTATAATTACACTTAAAATAGATCCTATTTGTAGTTTTCTTTTTCCTTGGAGTTTTCTTTTTCCATTGACTTTTCGATTTCAAGTGCCAATTTATAGCCCAGCTCAGGCCTCCTGTCACGCCCTTCGACCATTGTTTTTATCTGGAAGAGTTAAAAAAAAATATGATTATTACTCACAGTTACTTATTATGCAGTCCTGTAGATATATTATTACAGTTGTAATGATATCCATTTATCATATATTATATCATACACAATAACTATCCTTAATGAATATTTTTTATAGTCAATTTATATGTTATTGTAATTATTATTCACTAATGTATAATTTAAAGTCTAAGTACAAAATGTCATGATATAATCATTACATATCAAAGTACTATTTACAATTTAAATAATCTATGATCACAATAAACATACTTTGTTCCATAATAACAATTATTATAATAAAAATCAAAACACGATAGTGACGAGAAAAAGTAGCATAAAACGCCCTTCCACTTGCTCATCGTCAGTCAGTCTTCTAGCGTCTTGCATACGTACGCTTTCAGTACGTAAACGTATAAAGGACGTCCATGAAGGCTGTAGTTATTATTTTCACATGTCGCTGTCGTCACCCTCGTAGTTGTGTTTTAACTCAAAGAAGTGTGTTCTATTTTTTCTTTATAATAATCAAATTCTATCTCCTCTTTATTTTTGAAACTCTGTGGATTTTCATCATCAGTGCAGTGCAAAACAAGTACGCATTCATCTTCGTGAAAGGTAAAAAATTATATTATTTACAAGCCCAATCTCTATCTACATTGGCAATTTTTATAAGGTATTTTATATTTACATATATAGTAAGCTAGGTTTATTAGAAGAACAGTTGTGTTCTTCATAGGTAATTTCGTAGTTACTTGTAATAACCTAACCCCTTCCCTATAACGTTATAGCCCCACGTTGGACTCGACTTTGTAATAAAAAATAAGAATGGTATGAAGTTATAGGGAAGGGGGTAACTGTAATTACTAATTAGACCTCCCAGAATGCCTATACCTATAATGTTAGTATACCTATATTTTTTGATTACCTTTTCCTATTAGAGGAAGTATTATTGTCGGGGTCGTGAATTCTATTACAAGTAACTATAAAATTATGAAGAACACAACTGTTCTTCTAAGAAACCTAGTTTATTATATATATAAATATAAAATACCTTATAAAAATCACCAATGTTTACGATTGAATTTTAGAACTAAATTGCCAATGTAGAGAGAGATTGGGCTTGTAAATAATATAACTTTTTACCTTTCGCGAAGATGAATGCGTACTTGTTTTGCACTGCACTGATGATGAAAATCCACAGAGTTTCAAGAGTAAAGAGGAGATAGAATTTGATTATTATTATAAAGAAAAAATAGAACACACTTCTTTGAGTTAAAACACAACTACGAGGGTGACGACATGTGAAAATAATAACTACAGCCTTCATGGACGTCCTTTATACGTTTACGTACTGAAAACGTACGTATGCAAGACGCAAGAAGACTGACTGACGATGAGCAAGTGGATGGGCGTTTTATGCTACTTTTTTTCGTCACTATCGTATTTTGATTTTTATTATAATAATGTTATTATGGAACAAAGTATGTTTATTGCGATCATAGATTATTTAAATTGTAAATAGTATTTTGATATGTAATGATTATATCATGACATTTTGTACTTAGACTTTAAACTATACATTAGTGAATAATAATTACAATAACATATTGACTATAAAAAATATTCATTAAGAATAGTGATTGTGTATGATATAATATATGATACATGGATATCATTACACAGTCGAGTCCGGATGACTCGAAAACCATAATAACTCTAATGTTTCGCTAATCCTTAAAAATGTCTTTACACTAAAATCTTTCAATGTTATTAAAAGTATTCAACTCAAAAATAAACGTTTTAAACTTTTTCTCCCTCCTAAAAATTGAATCATCGAGATTTGTACTCTCGTCGACCAAGATCGGCGATATGCTGTTACCATCGATTATACGTTTTTAACTTGGGAATTTAGTTATTTGCTTTATATTTTACAATATACCTATCATGAAAGGTTAAATCGCACTCAGCTTCAAAAAAGTTTATGTTCGAATTGCATTCTTTCCCGTCATTAAGTGCATAAAACTTATTTATTAACGAATATCAGTTGACGATGATCGAAAGCTTCTGTGAGAGTGATGACCATCGTTGACTTAAGTGATCTAAGAATGAATGTTTAGTGAAGATAGGAATCCATATAAATAGGCAGAACAAACGACCACGGAAAAAATGTAGGTAACGAAAAAGAAACTCCCAAAAAAATGAACATACCTACCCTGGAAATATAAATCCATGCTAGTGCCATTTAATTTTTTTGCGAATCTCTTTGAACATCTCTTAACTTAACTAATATGCTTTGTAACATACATATAAATATTGAAACATACTTTTTCAAAATCTTTATTTGATTTAATAATTTCCATAGCGAGTAAAAATAAAATTCAACTTAAGATTTACTGTACCGTAGGATATGTAGGTAATAACTCAACAGCCAAGTGTAAACTAATGGAGTACTAAGTACTGAAATACCCATTTGAATGGATAAAGTACAGTTTACTTAATTTATGTTGGTTAGTTACAAGGGCGCCCATATAGGGGGGCAAAGGAGGGACATGCCCCCCCTGGAAAATGTTGAAAATCTTAGCATATTGTTTACTGTGATCAACTGAATCTATTTATTTATTTAGATAGAATTTAAAAATTTAATTAAATATAAGATAATCTATAATTTTTTTTTATGAAAAATCAGTTAAATTATTGTAGAAAATCAGGTTATCAGCTTTAAATAACAACATGCTTTTTAGTTTTTATTCTATGGATAATATTATAAATTCTTAAAATATTGTGTATCACCATAAATATGTATACATATATATATTAGTTCGTGGTGTACACCACCATAATTTTTTATTTATGATCATAGATATATGTGTAATTATATATATGCATACAATATAAATTATGTATGTAGCCATTCCTATTTATAAATGGATTGATAAATTAAAATGTTGTCCCCCCTCCCCTTGAGAAATTTCCTATGGGTGCCCTTGGGTTAGTACCCTACATTCTACAATGTAAATTAAATAAAATGTCAAAATGCTTATCAATAGTTGGATAATAAAAATGCAATTCATTAACAAGTATATTTTGTATCCATTTCCCTAGTTTCTAAATTATTATACATAAGAACTTGAACAGCGAAAAAGTAACAAATAAGAACATAAATTAAATGTTATGTTCATAAAGTACCTAATTAACCATTTTATTGGTGGCCTTTTTTTTTCTTAGTGAATTTTTTCTATGGGTTTTTTCCGGTTTTCATTCATATATTATGATAATATCAATGTTATTAAAGCAATAAAATGTTGACTAGCTGACAAATCGTAGTACCTACAGTTTAGGGTCATTTAACCTAATGTTTTTACAACTTTTTATTGCCGGTTTGAATTTACAATTGTCTAATTATCATACAATCTTATACCTCTTATATTTATATAATGATTACCATGACCACATTTTACATAAGTTGTCTACAAAATTCGTTAACTAGTATCGAACTTATAAAGCACTTGTGATGTATTAAATTTTACTTGATTTACATATTTAAATTATAAAATTATTGCAATTGAAGAAAACTAAATAATAATCAATTATGTTCTGGTACCGAATATCCCTCTCCCTTTGATGAACTTGTCATCACAGTCCACAGTTTATAAATGTGTATAATGAATTGGTACCGAAAACTCGCTGTAACGTCTACTGATAGTATAAATATCGATTTTTTTCAAATGAAATATTGGAAAAACATTGATATTGCGACATGATAAAATCTTTAATTCGTCACTAGTCACTATCCTAACTACCAATTTAATATTAGGATACTAGATCCTCGGTATACACGTTAGACATAGGACCATACTCCTCGGTATACACGTTGGACATACGACCATACTCCTCGGTATACACGTTGGACATACGACCATACTCCTTTGTGACTTGTGTCGGCACTCGAAAAATTATCGTCTCCATTTAATTACCATAAAATTACTATTTGTTTGTTTTATTTTTTTAGAAATTTAAAATTCACCTCGTGTGATTGAGCAATGACACCGTGATTTTTTACAACATGGTTCTTGGTTTTTTCAATGTCGTTCAAATCAACGCCGCGGCAACAGTCATCGATCAATATCGTTCGATATCCGATAGACAACGCATCCGCTACAGTCGCACCTAAAATAAAAAGAGTTCCCGTAACCGGAAACGTGTGAAACAATTATAATAACGACATACAATCACACAACAACAAAAAAATCGTCATGCGTAGGTAATGAAACGGTGGCAATGATTACACATTATAATTATGGTCAGTGGCGAACGGAAGTAAACCTAGCCTATATTATGTACCGGTAATCGTTAAAAATACATTTAGTTATTTAGTTACTGGTCATTGTATTATGTACAGAGCCATAACGTCATTTATAGGAGGGTGATAAGGAGTGGCAGTGTCAGCATAACTGGTTTTTGGTTAAGTACAAAATTGTAATTTTTCTGTCAACATTTAGATGTGTATGTACTACATTTTTATGTCGCATACTATCTCAACCACAGATATACCTAACAAAACTATTAACATTTGAGATGATTCTTTCATTAAATCGCATCAGATTGTGAATAGGGCAACGCAATAATATATTTATGAGTGTGATAGTGATATAAATATAAAAATAATTGAGCAGCTTTAAATCTAACAGTTAATTTTTTATAAATAATATGTCAAATTATTCGTTTCAAAATATTGAATTAATGGTTCCTGCAGATCGTGGATCATAAGGATGTTAAGAAATATTTTGCTGATTAGACCAGAAGTAATTTTTTGTGAAATTCCTCGTAGAAAATAATTAATTCCCTAGTACAAAAAATAATTTTTTGAGTGAATTTAAATTCTTAAATTTGAATGGCTATTGCCACAGTGACACAGTGATTAGACATAAACATTTATGTCGTGGATGAGTATTGAGTTTATAATATTATGTTAATTATTTTAATGTCTATACAAAAATATTATATTGTTTGGTCATTTTTCATTATGAATATCGTTTTTATGTTCGTTTCGCCACTGACGATGGTGCATATGAACTTATCATATTATATAAAAAATACTGCAGTTTATTACCGACGCAAACGTCGTACGCCAACCCGCACACGTAAATGTCAGTTGCATTCAATTGAGCCAACTGTGTGCCTAATGTGGTCTGAGTCAATTTTTTGTTGTCCCAAAACACCGAATACGAATCTACGTCTGATATCGTTCCTTTGTATATTTTTACTGCGTTGTCCACTACCTATAAAAAAAGAAAACGTGTTTTGGTACATTGTAAATATCTCGTATTTGTTTATATGTACAATGAAACTTATATAAAACAAAGTTTTATGGTTGACAAAAAACAAAATAAGTTCTATAGAAAAATTTGTCACATAGAATCAAATAAATTTGGTTATAGTTGGAAAAATACACATTTTGATAAACAAAAAATTTCGTTAAAATGTAAGTTCATCATATGGAAGTTTCACTGTTTCTAAGTAATATAACGCACATACCTTCAAGTCTTTATAGAGTTGAGCACCCCACGAGTCTTGAACACAGTGCTTTGGCCACAAACGTTGTTTTATCTTCGGAGATCCTTCAAATATCACGGTGTCGTATAATTTTGCGTTGTCGGCTTTGATCTATAAATAAACATGAGTATAGTTGTTTGATCGGAATTAAGTGTTTTTTTTTTATTTTTTACTTGGGATGACGAGTCTAACGGACGCAAAGACAAGTTCTCGATGAACGATATGTGATCGATCGGATGCCAGTCAAATGAATAAAATACAGAATCGAAATTCACAGTGTCCAATAGATGGTTTATAGGCTCGATAACCTAAATATTGTATCAAATAATTCAAAACAATATGCAACGAGCTAGTTATTTATATTATTAATTATATTTATACCTCCAAACCGTTCTGTTGCGCAGAGCAATTGCTGATGTTCAACGAACCGGATATGAAATCGTTTTGGACGTCGATTATAAGAAATATGTTGACGGGTCTTATAATCTGCAATATAAATGAAGATGCCATTTGTACTAGAGTTATATCTTGTGTGAGAATAGGTATAAAGAAAAATTTACAGAAGTGTATAGATCTTAAATAATGATATTTCTTTAAACTAGATAGTTTCATTGATATTTGATATTAATATTAACAATTTAATAATTGATTAATAATTAATACGGTGGTGCCGAATTCAATTAAGGGAGGGAGGGGGCAAAAATTATTTCTTGTTATTCACCGACCACCCCCTTTCATAATTTAGGTACCAAAACAAATAGTACGCTGTGTATGTTATTTGACGGCCAATTATTTATCCCTATTCTATATAGCCTTTATACCTAGTTATACTTTTATACTTAGATAAATAATTTTTTGGGTACACAACTGATCTCCGCCAACCAAAAAAAGGGGGCTGTTGCCTCTCTTAAGTTATAGATTCGGCGCCTCTGAATTTATTTATAAAATACTTACAATTTTTTTTTTAGTTGTATCTAAATATTTTTGTATATTCACTATACGATATATACTCCATACACTATACAGTATACATACATTAATACATTATGGGCATAGTGAAAGCAGTACATTGCATAAGTCGATAATATATGTATTGGATTTTTTTTAGGACGTATTTAAATATGTTTGCCTCAATTGCAGTATGTAATAATATTTATTAAATTCAGTTATTCCGCAATCTTAATGCGTCGTTATACTTACAGTCTTAATCCACTTGTTCCAACACATTGTAAATTCTTGTCGATCGATCAAACCATCCTGAAACAAAAACAGTAAAATTCAACAACTATTTATTTAATCTTTTATAAGCTTTACGTACCTTTTTCGTATCAAATATATTAAATATATGTTTGAGGGTGTGGACATCGAGACTATACACGATTCCGCGGTCATTGCGGAAGAGTCCTTTACAGATGCCATCGAACTCTTCAATGTTTAAAAATCCATCGCTACAAATAAAACATAGCTTTTAGAGGGCGTAGGTACACCAAAAAATAGCCCCCAACTAAACAATCCATTTTGCATTTCAGTCCACGTCCATCATAGTCTAAACCAGGTGTGTCCTAACGGATCCGGGCCGTGGGAGTATTCCAATCGGCCCGTGAGTAATCGTGACCATATTATAAAAATTAGAAATAAAAAATAAAAATAAAATAATTTCATATAATCTGTGTACGGCCCGCAGTATAAATATAAATTTTGAATGTGGCCCGCTACTTGAAAAAGGTTGGGCACGCATAGTCTAAACTGATAAGCCGCACTCATAAATGTCGTAAAATTACAATTTGATCTTAAAATGATCATAACTTATTAAATGTAATAATTAACGTATATAAAACAACGGTGATATTAATTTGTGTATATAAAAAATAAAACGTGAAAACCCATCTTAATAAATTTGGCTAACTGACGACTCGTTGTAGTACAAGTAAGAAATTTACAATCATGATTCGATATTAATATAGGTACTCGTATAAGTAATAGTCAAATAATAATTAGAATCAAAAGTTCTTATCTTTATTATAATTTTACTCGCCACATTCGAACGGATACTTAAAATAAAAATAAATTTGAATTTGAATAGAATCAGACCTTTTGATTAATCGTACTTGATTTTGCAGATAGTTTAAAAACTAAATTCCTATAATAAGTGAGAAAGAAAATTTGAGTTTTGGTAGAATTTTGTTGTTTTGTTTTAATTTATGTACGTAAATGAGTTAAAATTTTGGGTCATTTTAACGAGAGTATTAAAAACTCATGTACACAATCGAGTAGTGCTTTTGAAAAAGCTCCAGTAGATGACTCAAGAAAAAGTAAATCTACGCAAACGATAGTGTTCAAAAAAAGGACTAAATAGTAAATAGTATTCTAAATATTATAGCATTATTACCTTTTAATTGAAACTTTTTAATACAGGTCAATTCATTCTAATATTAAAAATAACAGAGTAAAATGGACTTTTCTGAACTAAAAACTCCCATGTCATACGTTAGTAAGAGAGGGACAATATTTACTTGATTTAAATTAATTTTCCATACAATGTAATTATGTTTGTGTAGATTATAGATGTCTACAGTCCACATAAATACCTACATACAATGCCATAGGACTTTAACCTTAGGACTTAACCATTTACTATGTAATTATGTTTAAAACTAATTTAATTATGAATTAGTTTTATATGTATTGATCCAACAAATAACAATAATTATAAATGCCTGGTTTTAAATGATATTTTTATTTTAAATTTCATAATAATGTGATAAAAATTAATTCATAATTAATGACTTATCTTATACGTTTGTGTAATATGAAATTTATAGATGCGAAATCCAAAGTTCATATTTAAGAACATACGACATTTATTTATTATACATTTAGCCTGGGTATAAAGATTTAATTTCTGAATTTTCCTCAACTCAACCTCGTATTTTCAGTGTTTTAGAATCAAAAATCATGTCTATGTAATCAAATGTCTGAAACTTCATTGATTTATAAAAATAGAGCTCTAAGTATAATATTTTAAGTGATGCTCTGCACTGTTCCGGTAAATATAACACGCAACGACATGTGCGCGCTTATGATGTAGAGTGTAGACAACAATGAAATAAGTATTCATATTATCATACGAGTATAATATAGGTATTAAATAATTATTCATTTGGGTTTTTGACGTCACTCGTCGATATAGTATCTACCTATACCTACACATGTATAATGTATATAACTAAATTGACCCAATTTATTACACGAACTTCCAATATCACGGCGTTCTACAATATTTAAAAAGTAAAAATTTCTATAAATTTAAAATGGAACAATCATTTTGTTTAATTGTTATTCATAAAATAAATTTCAAAATACCACGAACTGAAAATTAAAGTATTCATTTAAAAATCAAAAAAAAAAAAGCTGTTTACCTCAAAGAACGAAATTCAAACTGATTATGTACAAGCTATAATATTATACTTTCCAGTAACCAATTAACAAAATAACCATACTTTGATACAAATTAAAAACACGTGTACAAGACAATGTTTTGCTATGGTTCATGATAAAAATTATTATATATGTGTATAAATTATACCTCATAAATTATTAATTAACGTTAATGTCGTATAATTTCAAACAATCGTTGTACACGTAAAAGCCAGGATAATATTAAAGGAACACAAAACACAAAAAATAAGTATTTTTTACTTGAAAGTGTGTTCAATTATAAGACAAATGGTACAGGTTAAACGTTTCTCCTCACATAATTTAATGAATTATGAGGAATTGAGAAAAGATACGTGACGTCATTGGGTCCGGCTCATCGTAATTACTTATCTTATACGTGTGAAAGTTTCTCGCTTTACATTTAACTACCTAAAAATTTTATTTTTTGAAATAAATGTTATGTATAAAAGTGTGAATATAATATGTATTTAAGATGATAAAAGTATCAGAATTTCAATGTAATGTTTAGTTTTTCAAACATTAAAAATATTTAGATATATTTTTGTTTAACGGCGCGTCCTTACGATATATGGCGATCCATGAAACGCCGTAAAAGGTGTAAAATACTAAATATCTCTTTTAATATTTAAAAAACTAAAGGATATATTGAAATTCTGATACTTTTATTGTCTTGAACACATAAAATCACACATTTATAACGATTTATTTCAAAAATAACATTTTTAGGTAGGTAAATCACTTTATGAAACGAAGAATTTTTACACGTATAAGATAGTCAATACGATGAGCAGGGTTCAATGACGTCACGTGGCTATTCTAAATTTCTTATTATCCACATGGTGCGTGGGTCTGAGAGAGAAAACAAATATTGCGCTGAATTTTGACATTGAATTTTCACCAAATTATAGCTATGGATACAATAATTTAACATTTAAAAAAAATGTAAAGACATTTTTTTGTGATGTGTGCTCCTTTAAAAAAAAATATTTCATAATACATTTGTATTCAACAAATAAAAATTGTTTAATTTAAAATTAATTACATAAAATATTTTATTAAATTCGATATTTACTTAAAAATACGATGAACATATTTTTATCTATGTATGTAATATATATATATACCTATATAATATATATATACACATTAATAGTAATATTTTTCTATTAAACTATAGTTATATATAAATCGTGATTAAAATGTATAAGTAACACTGCATGATCACGTACCTGACATATCTAAATACCAAATAATTTTACGCGTTAACGTTTATAAATTTATTATTAAACTATTTATACTCAATTAATATTTGTATGGATTAAGTATCGAATACATTAACTTAAACAAAACCTACTTATTAACTATTGGGAATATTAAAATTAACTAAGGCGAGCGTGACCCACACTTTAGTTAGTTTTTATTAATTTATTTTAATAAAAAAAAAAAAAAAGGAATTTAATTAAAGTTCAAATTACTTTTTCTAAAACTATATTTTGCATAATTTTTCCAATAAATTGAAAGATCATTTTTAAAATAGTAAATCGACAATGAAGAAATTTGACAGTAAGAGTGATTCTAATAAAATGTAGATTATTTTTTGGATAAACGAAAATTACGAAAAGATTTGATTCAGATTACTTTTAAATTTAAATTTACAAGCACCTACTTTTTTTACAAACTTAATTACATTTCGTATACCTATAAGATTTACAAATAATTTTGTACCAAATCTAGATACAAAAACATTATTTATTATATAATTTTATATGTCCATAACTCATAGTCTTATATTATAAATATAATAATGATTCATTAATTTCTAAAAAATCGTTGAACTGATAGTGTTTTATTTATTTATACTACCTCTTTAAAAACTCGTGAAGCATTGATTATCCTCACCTTCTATATAAATAGTATTCATGTTTTAGCGGTTGCCAAGAAATTATAGGTAGGTACAATGTAGAATCGATACACCTCAAGGTTCAATAGTTTTACTATATCAAAATACTGTTAACGCTTTAAATACTTTGTCATAGGTATATATATTTATAAATATAAATACGATGACTTCCGAGTTTACTTTAATGAATATTATAAGTTATAACTTAAAAAAAGTAAAATTATACCTAGTTCAAATAATAATAAGACTGCGATATATATATATATATATATATACAAATATACACATTATATACTTAATATAGTTAATATAAAAGCAATTATTTACACTTAAAATGATAACCTAAAATTCCTAAAAGATTTTATAGAATAAAACTCATCACCCGGGAAACCTATGCAATATGCATAGATAATATTATAAAATGTACAAATATACATAAAAAATACAACATCTAAACGATATCATAATTTTCACATTTACTGGGTATTATTACTTAGTATTTGGTTATTATTTTATTACTTTTACATACATAATCGGATAGATCAGCTACAGATTGACGACTTATTAATATGTGCCGATGTTTATTGTCTTATATAAATATAATTACTGTGAGCAATGCATAAAAATATCTAATAAACCAATCTGAATAACAACACAACATATATAATATGATACTAGCTATTCCCAAGTACTTCGTTGCTCATGCAAAATGAATCTGTGTTAAATTTGATTGCCTAACGCAACATTTAGCGTAACAAGTGTGGATAAATAATATTTTTGGTTTTCTGATTTAGCGTATAGGTGGTATTCCCGACAAATCAATTTCTTTACATAGCTGTCCTGCCTAGTGTTGCTTTTTTGACCATTTAACAGCAGCATTTTTTTTTAACGAACGACCTATACTTGACTTCCTTTTCATTCTGGACCAAAAACCAACAACTCATAAAGTTTCGACAAAGTGAACCAAAAACAACGAAAAAGTTTTATGCCTACTGTTATACTACATAAACTATTCGCTAAAATATTAACTTCTAACAATCTATAAGTATATGGAAAAATAGAAATCTTTGCCATGCGTGTTTTCACTTTTCTGAAACTACTTATTCAATTATCTTAAATTTTTTTAAAACATAATAAATGCCATGTATTTTTTACATTATTATTGTATTGTATTCCCCACTTTCTTTATTTGTACTTTAACATCATTTGACCCGTTATAACATTCAAAGATTTAGGTCACATATTTTCTAATGATTGAAAAACATTATTCTGACTGAAAATAACACATCTAAACGACTGCACAATATATTCCTTATTTGGTTCAACCCTAGTTGATGAAGTATAATAGTACAAAACTTTTTCGCTGTTTTTGATTCACACTATTGAAACTTTATGGATTTTTGGTCCAGAATGAAAAATGAATCAAATATGGATTGTTTAACAAGAAAGATAATAATTTAAAAAAAAATTCTACTATTAAATGGTAAAAAAAGCATAGTCGAGCGGTGCAGTTATGTAGAGTAAATATATCGGAAATATCATCTATATACACTAAATCAAAAAACAAAAATACAATTTATCCACAAGAGTCACGCCAAATGTTAGGCAACCAAATCTAACACGGATGCATATTGTACAAGCAACAAAGTGCACGGGGATAGCTCGTAACTAATAATAATTAGTAACGAGGATGAAAAACAAATATCTTTATGAGCGTATTTGTCGATTATTAAAAAAATTAATAACACGATTTTTCATTAATCATAAAATCAGAAATACGCTTAAAACCTGCTCCACGATGTACTTTTTCATTAAAAAAAAAAATAATCAAAACAGTCGGATAAGTAGTTTCAAAGAGCGTGACAAAGATTTCCATTTTCAAATTTATATACATAGGTCATAGAATATATTATATACGTACGTAGGACTTGTATCGTATATAAGATATAACCATATAGTAATAGTATATAAGGTATAAATACACGCGCTGTAACACATTGTAGGTACACTACCTATTCTTGATATACAATAACTAATAAATAATAATAGTTGGTATATTATTAAGTACAGGTAAGGAACATATTGTGCAGTTTTTTAGGTGTGCTCTTTTCAGTCAAAATATAATAATGAGCAACCGTAAATCCTTGAATATTACAATGGGTCAAATAATGTTAATGTACGAATATATTTAAGTAAAGGGCGCGGATAATACAATGCATGCGACATTGCGACATATATTATGTTTTAAAAAAAGGCGACTGGCGAGACGTATAATTAACGCCACCATATAATGGATATTTGTGGGTGCGGATGAGTTAGGTATTGTAAAATGATGGCCAGATGGCGAGACAATGAAAAAAAAGTTGCGAATTCCTAACGTAAAAACCTTGTCAATATAGCCGTATTGTATAAGAAACAAAAATTCGCAGCCGCCCAAATAACCGGTAATAAGTAGGTAACGTTTATCAGTTATACGAAACCATCAAAAGAGACAGCGATGTCAGTTTAGAACAATATATTAAGTAACAAATGAAAAAAATACGTACATATTATATTGTCGAGTAACTCTTTAGGTATTTATCAATAGTTTATTCCTAAATTGTTAAAGTATCTGTATATTTTTATAAATATCAGCTTTTCCTATTACGTTGTCGCGGTTGCTAACCACATACGATTGCCGATCGGTAATTTTTATATATTAGCAGTATAGGTATTATGTATCAGTTCAATTTGTATTATCATCGGCAAAAAAAAAATAGTCGAGAGATGGTATTTTGTGCCAATTTTACTACTTGTAATTTGTGTTATATCTAAAAAAAAAATGAAATACGTAATCTGCACCATGCTTTCAACTTCAAATGTTAGAATTTACTAGTTGATAAATTTACTGATATCACATCAGCAATATACCATAGTATAATATATTAACGACGCGTGCTCGATATAATATTGTGTTTATTATTAATAATAAATAAAAATGAGGTCGATTACTATCTAATAAAAATTATCAATTTATTGTCAAAGTATCGAACAACATTTAACAGCAGTATGGTGATATTTACAGTTAGTCAGATATTAATCGTGTGCGCGTTCACATTTCAGAAGTGGATATTGACAAAATTATCGAACGTACCAGATACAAAGATTTGTTGTTATTTTCAAATTTTACAGATAGAAAAGTTCATAAAGAATCTAAAAATTGTTCAATACGATGCATATCGTAACCATGGTATTGTTCTGTCAGAACATGCATGACAAAAGTGTATACTGTATATTATATTTTTAGAAAATATTGTACAAATAGTTGAAATTGTAAATGATTTATAACGGACATGGTCATTGGTCAACCAAATATAGACAGAAAAATGTTTTGAAATGGATGTAAGAAAAAACTATATAGAAAATATGTATACTAAACCAAGTAAAAAATTACGAAAAGAAATTTCTGAAAACTGATCCAATTTTCAACATATTATACTACATATTATATTATATTACCGATTTTATATTACTAATTCGACGAAATATTTATAACGCCTAAAGAAAAATGGCAAAACAATGGGTAAGATTTCAATTTTTTTCAGATTTTAAATTTAAATGGCGCAATAATTACAATTTTTGTAGGTATAAGATTCCGCAGATTACCTACCTAATGCCTCATTTGGTTTTATATGTTTCAAATTACCAAAATTAATTTTTAGATGTGAACAAATTACTAACACATACACAATATAATATTTTTGTTTTTGGCTCAAATTATATATGCCCAAGACCCAAGTAGTCGTCCCCAAATCTTTTTTTTTACTTTTAACGGATTTTAGATGCAAAATGAAAAATACTGAGAAATATTTTGGTGAATAATAAATAAAAATACAATCAACAAAAATAAGCACGTTTGTTATAAATACAATTAAGTAATTAACCCTTATTACTGTTGATTTTTTTAAAACAATTTATCAGATTAGGTTGAACTAATATAATTATGAAATTAATTAATATGTTTATTTGTTACAGTAAAAATATTTTATTAAATAAATAGGTGTCTAATGATGCAATTATTTAGAAGGCCAAAATATACTACAGCTATTATAATATAATATAAATAATAAATTAAATATTGAATGAATCACGTTCGATGAAATTATTTTGCCAGCACATGAACGATTAACTCAGCTAAATAATATATATGATTGAATGACTCGACTCATCACGGCTACACTATCAAATCATCAACCTGACTTTACCAACGAAAACATCATTATCTATGCATAGTAGGGTCGAAAGGGAGTTTTTAAGGACCGCGGTTAAAGATACTTAACCAAGAGTGTCTATAACAATAACTATCTATAGAGGTAAAGACCAAAGGATAATAAACTATAACAATAATTATTGTTGTAATAAACAACACACACAAAGCCGCGGGAAAAAAAATCGAATTTTTATACGAACTCTATAAAACCAACACGTTATTCGTAGAGGATTTCGATAGTCTGGAGGAGGCACACGCTACTGGTATGATTTTCGACTTTTCGTCCTGATTTTTGAATTTTTATACCGGGAATATGTCAAAGTGAATTTTGTTTTTATTATATCGTTTTATTTTTTCCAATTAATAATTATTACACCACCTGAGTAAACGTTACGAATGTATGGTCTACATTTTGAGTAAAATATAATACCACGTGCGTCTACGTGTTAATAACATATATTAATTATACCTGTATCGTAACGATCCGATCGATTATTCTTAATTAGATAATGATTAATGTAATAAAGCACTGTTTAAATGTGACATATTTTACCCGTCCTTATCGAAGGCGCTAAAGCAAGCGTCCATAATTTGGCGTCGTCGATCGGGTCGGCAGCCGATCTTAGCTGGCGAGTAATGTGCGTCGATCGCCGCGCTGCAAATTTCCTGCTCGTCGGTGTCGCGTGGTCCGCGTGACGACCGCGTCTAATGTCTATATTTACCGCGATCGCGTTGCGGTGTGTACGGGACGGCAACGGTTGACGAGAGCACCCGCACGGTGCGCCACGTACTACTCTGTGTGTATGTCGCTCGTACGTAGTGTGTGCGTGCGATTTCTTAGATATCTGAAAAACACAGAACGAGAAAAAAAAAGTTATGAACGTCTAATCGATAAAACGTTTATAACAAAACATAATATTTCGTATATGTGCACGCAAACCTGTAACTGGTACTGACGACGACGACGACGACGGCTAGACGCGCGCGTGCAATGTGTCACATGGTAACGCGGACGTTTCGTTTTAAAACTTGGCGGTAGCGCGTCGACGATTCGACAGCTGTGGGGATGGAGAGGGGAAGAGCATAAGGAACGACGACGACGACGTCGGGAGTACTGGCGGTGTTCGTGTGAAAAGACACCAAAAGTATAACAAATTTTACCTATCTATATGCACATTTATGTAATATATATATATGTATGTATAAACATTATAATACGCAGGTACCGCCGAAATTTAAAAATAATATATATATTATCGCGTACGCGCGCGTTTAACCCCCCCACCCCGCCGTCAACGCACACTAATTGCCGTCAATTTTCATTAATGGAACGCCTTTACATTTCTTTTTTTCTCACGTGACCGATTTCTTTTCTTTTTATTGCTTTTATTATGCTACCTATATATTATTATTCTTTATAATCTCGTGTTTTCCACACAAATCGAATGCACACACACACACACACCCTCACACTGCGTATTACACCATCGTTATCGCTCTAGAGCGCGCGTTTATGTAATCTAAAGTTTTTTTTTTCGGAATTTTGCGGTGGCCCGCGGATTAGGTTACGGATCTAATAGAATTTTTATAGTTATATTATTATCGATTAAATATTTATCAATGACTATATATACAATATACATTATACATAGTAAATAACATCACATATATACATACTACTATACACATATACGACCATTGTTCATACTGTAACGTAAAGTCAAAGGTAAATAAATAATAAATATACATTTTAACTTGGCAGACGCACATTTCACGCCAGCGTTATTTTAATTTAAATTATCTATGAAATTTTACTTAAATCGATGTATAGTCGGACAATCCAAAAATTATTATACAAAAACAATAGTTGTTCATAAAATTAAATTTTGTGCGTTTATAGACTTGATTATCATTAATTCATAATTTATAACTATAAAGTTGAGTTAATTATAGAAATAACATTTGAAAAGTAAAATTATAGCGAGTAGTGAGTACACATTCATATAATATGTTAGATTGATATACTTAATAATTGCTCTAAGAAATAACAATAATTATAAATTACAATTTACCATGCAGTCATTATTGAATAAAAAAATGGTTTTAATTAAACATAATATATTATCTATTTGGTTTGTGCGATGTATAAAATCATTTTATACGTTGGACAATTAAACTACATTTTAAAATAATGGCATAAAGATTCTAAGTAACTATATTTTAAATTTTATTTTTCTGGTTTCGATGTGTTTTATCACTTTTATCTACTCATAAGACTACCGTTTAATTTTAGTTAGTCACTATTTTTGACAACGTGTATTTTATCTGTTATTATTGCTCAATATTATCACAACTAATTAATAAGATTACAGTCTATAAGGAATATGTTTCGCTTACATATTATGAGCATTTGACCATTAACGATGAATGATGACCGATACACAAATTGTTAATGCGAGATTAAATACAATTCAGATTTCATGTTTAAGGTCTACATCTAGATTTACGTATTGTTCTTTCTAATTAGAACAATGACTCATATTAATTGGAGTGTAAGTATAAAATATGACAAAAAAAAATATTTTAAATAATAATGACAACTAGATAAATATGAATTGTGGAACTGTACCTATAATGATAATATTACAAAAAATGTTATATATGACACAACATAAATGATTAGGTAATGTAAATCGCCCTAAGTGAAAACTATGAGTTCCACATGGGGAAATTGAAAATTTAATAATTAAATAATATTAAAAACTTAATTAATATAATCTATTATAACTTTAAATTTAATAAATAAATGAGAAAATATAAAATATTATAACACAGAAGATCAGGAGCATTAGGTATTGAAGTAATTTACTTCAAATTATTAATGTCATAAGCTTTCTGTACAGTGTATTCGTATTTTATGTATAGATATAGGTTAGGTTAGTATGTTTGATTTTATCTTAATAATTATTTATAGTCATTTTTGTGTACGTAAAATTAGTAATTAGTAATTATAATTGTTATTATTATTAATTATTTATTTATCGATAGAAATAAATATAAGTGTATACTATATAGATAGATGTACACTGTATAGATACATAAAGTAACAGATTTCGAGTAATAAAATGTCAAAGTTCAAAAAGTTTATCCTTCACCTTCAAGGATTTTTATATATTTTGACGCGATGTTTATAAGGTATAAAAAGTGTTAGTATTCTACAGAATTGCGTGTTCGAAGTTTGTGGAATATCACGAACTCATTACTCAGTTTATTGTAGATGACAAAACTTTGATATTTTCTACTATCAAATTATTGACGCAACCGTAATTGTTTTAGTTTTAGTCAAAACAACAATTATACCAATATAAATATTGTGAAAACCGGGTAAATCGATTTGCTGTGTGTAAGGTTTCGATTGCACTTTGTCACTGCAGAGTAGGTCACTTTATGTGACTTAATGATAAAACATTGCATACGAAAACTGATTCTGAGTAAATATTCTAATATCCACTTCAATTTCTAAAGATATAGGTTTTATAATTTATAGATATTTTTTATAATTTTACGGATAATGAGGAATTAGTTCCTGGGTAAAGTAAATTTCACAAATTGGTTCCTGAAAAAATTACATTAAAGTAGGTATACAGCTGTTACAAAATATGTATAAATCGATAATTTTAAAATAATTTATTAGGTTTTACCAAGTCTGAAAAAGTTTATAGATATAATTTTATATCTAATAAATTTATTTTGGTTTCTCGTAAGCGTTGCTACAACTAATCTAGTCAAACGAATATTTATTGAAATATAAGCAAGTCCATTAAAACGGAAGAGATGTTAAGTGAGAAAAATCAAAAAAAATCTTCGTGACTTATGGTTTTAATATACGGATTCCAAAAAAAAACTATCAAAAAATATCAAACGTTGAATTTGTACGAAAACAAAAATGCAAATCATTTTTAAAAATAAATAATTAAAATAATATTGAGTTTAAAAAACGTCGAACACAATCATAATAAAGATATTGAAAACATATTGGACAGGCAAGCATTAAGCAATAACTTAAAAAGAAAATCTTGAACGCTAACAAAATTAATTTTCCAAGAATTACTATAGTCAACAGTGATATTAAACAGCTTTTTTTACAGCTCATGACGTTTTTAGAATAAGACAAAATATTCACGGTAG
Source organism: Aphis gossypii (assembly GCF_020184175.1). Taxonomy (NCBI): domain Eukaryota; kingdom Metazoa; phylum Arthropoda; class Insecta; order Hemiptera; family Aphididae; genus Aphis; species Aphis gossypii. Next base: position 56,025,881 of record NC_065531.1, on the reverse strand, counting down.
TCGATCAAGCTGCCTGAATTATCAAAAACATTTTAGAACTACATGAAGCATTAAATAATTACGATGTAAATATCTAATAACAAATTGTGGAGAAAATTTTAAATTTATAAGTGATCATTGATCATAAAAAAAATATTATAATTTTTACTTGTTTACATAATTAAATATACTTGCAAAATGAAAACCGTGTTTGTTGACGGAACGTTTGCCTTATATTATTTTATCAGTTTTTTATCATTCGTGGTGTAAAAGATAACAATTATTTTCCCTTAATATTTTTTTACTGCCTAATAAGAACAGTACTATACTTATACACAACCATTTCGATTTATATAAAATCATATGTAATGAAATTATTTGTGCTGATTTTAATAAGGCTGTTCACATGTTAATACCTGAAGTTTGGCCACAATCTAAATTAAGGTGATGTAGATTTCACTTAGAACAAGCGTTGTGGAGAAAAATGCAATCTCTTGAGTCTAGGACTCTTAAATGATTTTAAAAATAAAGATTCAGAGATTACCAATATTATTATATACTACCTATACTAGTAATTGGATTTTATGACTGGAGATATTATAGTAATAAGTAATAACTATCTATATACTGCCCTGCTAAGCAAAAGTGCCGTAAAACTCAATTTCTTATTTTTGAGAAAAATGAATGTTTGTTTTTTTAATTTTATTATAACTTTATTATTTGTTATCCCAATTAATTTAGTATAATACATATTCACCTTTATAGTTTTTTTGACGAGGAATGCAATGAAATAATAAAATAAAACTTTTATCCATATGTTACATGAATAAAAGTTATTTTGATGTTATTACTTAGAGCCATAAGCCGTAAATATACCACTATTTACTAAATAAAAACGCCGTAAGTCAATTTTACGGCATTATTGTTAATAATTATAATTGTCTATAGATATAATTACTTGAACTAATGGCCGTAAATAATTTTATATTTATTATGATAGATATTATATCTTGGTTAGTAGATACTATAACTTGGGTAGAACATAGAAATATTAAGCAAAAATGCCGTATCTATCAAAATATTTACGGCGTTTATGCTTAGTAAATGTATGATACGGCGTTCTTACTTAGTAGTTCTAATTTTCTTCGTTACTTACGGCGTTTCTCAATAACGTTTTATGTGTTTGTAGCCTATTTAATGTGATTTTGGGGGTATTTTTTCTACAGAGAATGTGTAAAATGTGTTTACCGATCAGATGCCGTATCTATCTAATTTTTTTTTTTTTCGAGTTACGGCACTTTTGCTTAGCAGGGCAGTATACGACTATCGAGTGTCAATTTTAGTTAAAATAGTTGTATTATAAATGAATAAATTCAACAAAATTGCAACAAAGTTGAAAAGATCCCAAAAATTGCACTTGAAACTTTTAGATTTGAATTTCTACTTACATAAAACGTATTAATTAAATAACTATTAAAAATATACCTCGGAGAACCACGGAAAACGAAATAAAATTTCTACTACCTAACCAATATAGTGGTACGCAATTCATGTGTACCTTTTTAACAGGACGCGACTAAGGTGCTCCGGGTAAAATATTAAAATACTTTTTCCGATTACCTTTATTGCCACCTGATATAATACAAAATGTTTATGTTGAGTTGATGACAATAAAACCAGTTCACAAAGAACTTGATGCATCTTTTGTTTATGTACTTGAACATTATACTGAAAATGATAGTGATATTTTACCAACCAAAAATACGAGCAGATTTTTCTGCCACTTTAGAACGAACAACAAACCGTTGCGTCGTTGCGAATTGTTTCATGGAAAACTAAATTCACGATTTTATTCTGCCTACCCAAATATTTTTTTATTAACTGAACAATTAAAAAAGATCCTATGCGATTATGCGAAACATATATTAATATAGCAAAGAACTAAAAAGCTTACTTAAAATAAAATTTAAAAGAATTGCTGAAAAGGAAAAGTTTATTTTGTTATCGTTATCAAGTTAACTGTTATTTTTTATCAGTTTAATTTGATAAGAGTTAAAATTATATACATATTTATGATTTTGATAGTGATATACCGTTATTAGATAAATTTTAAAGTATTATTTCAAAACGACAAAAAAAAAAAATACTTAACACTGACATTCTAGCCCCCATACCTAGCCCATAGATATTTTAGATTCTAGGCAACTGTTATATTATATAGTTAATTCGCTTATTGTTACTTGTTAAGAATATAGCACTACAGTATACAACAGTACCAGATATACAGTTGTACGCATATTTAAATCAGTAAGTACTTCAATTATTAAAATCTTAGATGCTGATCGGAATTGTACATCACAGTTTCACCGTATCATAATAATAAATAGGGCTCGATTTTAAAGCATAATAAGCAACTGATAAAGCACACAATTGTTTTTTAAAAAAAAGCAAAAAGAAGTATATTTAATTTTAAAAAAAGCAAAAAAAAAAATGACTAAAAATTAACACGAACTAGTTATAAATATGAATAACAAAATTTGAAACATTTATTTAAAAAAAAAAATTTAAAAAAAATTAATTACCATGTATTTTTCTAGATTTTCAGAAGTGAAACCGACTGTATTGTCCGATGGAATATTTGTATACATAGAAAACGAACTCTCTATATCCACTGAAGTGATCGGTGTATACTTCATAAAAATTTCAAATTACAACACTAAATCTTAAATTTTGAAATAGTCGACATCGATGTTGTAAGCATGCTAGCCGTAAAGGTACTGCAGGCTATATTGTGTAGATCGATAATCTATAGATATTAGATACATTTAAATTTAAATATTTATTTAATAAACAAGTCGATAACGAAAACAATAATAATCTAATACCTATACACATTCTGGGTTTTTACGTTCCTTTTAATTCAATTTTCTATTACTAATATAGTAGCAATAGTAGCATAATAAACAAATAAAAATTCTACAGCTAAAATAACCGAAAAAAGCAAAAAAAAAAAAGGCATTTACATAAAAAAAAAAAACAAAAATAAATTGGTTTGTTAGAAATCAGAATGACATGAAACAAATTTATACATGAAAATTAGATTTCTATCTCATATAATATAAAAAAGAAGGATATGCTTTAAAATCCGAGCCCCAGTAATAACTAATAAATTATAATATTGTCTATATCTCTATACCACAATACTGTTTTATCAGATAATTTATAAAAGTTAAATTACTTAATCAAATATCTGTATATTTATATATTATTTTTATTTTTGTAAGTCAATTACGGTATCAATTAGAATTTACACATTCATTGAATTATACCTAATAGATAATAATAGATATTGACACATAAGCAATTGAGCGATACGATATCTATAATGAATATTATTTTTATACATGACCTTACTTTGTGTTCATGTATAAATAAATATGACATTTATTTGGTTAATTATCATTGTCAAATGGTCGGTGTTGTAAATCTCATTCCAAATTCAAAACGCAATCCAAAAGGCATATTGTAGCAGTGCAGTATATTATACTCAGTCAAGATGAAAAAATTAAAAATTAAATAATTAATTGCAGAGGATTTATCAATAACTATATTGTATATTATATTAATTTAGGTTTTAAATAATTATACGTAAATGTAATAACGGCTATAAGTCACATATTATAGCCGTATCAAAATCAATTTTTATTTTTATTTTTATAATATAGGTGCTTATCAATTGATATTCAACTAAAAAGCCGGTGGAAAAAGTCCAAGATGAAAGTTTGGCAAAAACTCCAATATTTATTGTTATGATTACGTAGTATGCAGGTACTATTGTTTTTAAATTATTATAAATACATATTAATTAATAATATTTAACATATAAGATTTTTTTAATATATTTATACATAAACAAACTAATATATAATCATTAATCATACAAGAAAAATTTATAAAAATATAATACTGATTTACCTATATGAATTTCTTTCTTATCATAGTTAATAAGAAATTATAATTCTAAAATTCTAAAAATCAAAACTTGAATAAATTTATTATTAAAAGAAAAATAGGGTTAGTATGTATGGTTATTCATATTCTAAATATATCAACATTAAATATAATAGTACAGGGTGATTAAGGGTTAATCAATAGGATTACAGGGTATTCTAATTCACTATACAGCATAGTTATGACAAAAAAATAAAAATGATGAATTTGTTCTCAGCAGGAACAATTTAAAACTTAGTAGATAAAAAAATTTTGGGTGCCAAAAAAAACTTGAAAATGTAATACAAGGTTTCACATAGGTAGTTTTTTTGTAGTTAAAAAAAAAAAAAATCAAAAATAGTTAGTCACAATTTTTTTTATACGCATTTTTACAAAATATGTCAAAATAAGTTTGGCTTACAATAGAAAGAAAGAAATTAAATTTAGGTGTATTCAGATTATTAAATTATAACTTATAAGCCGCCTTTTTCACCACCCACTTGAAAATATATGATACCTATCATTGTATTCAAATTTAACACATCAATTATAGTGACTTACTAAATACAACAGAACGTTACTCACTTTTTTATATTTGTGAGTATTTTAATTAGTAGGTATGATAACGAGAACCTTCCACTGCCTTTATTCTTTATGAATTATGAGTTATTAAATATAAAAATGAGTTTGTTGGCGATGTATGGGGCAAAGTCTCCACGGATTTGTTTGCTACCAAATATTTGAGCCCCTCTCAAATTTCACAGGATCTCCGCCTATGCATAAATTTATTATTTTATTGAAATATTATGCGGGTTTATTTATTTATTCAAATCTTCTATGAGATTACTGAGCCTCACAGAGACAAACTTGTGTGGAGGCTCAGGGTTATCTGCATAGGTACACATTATAGGACAGGACGTATATATACAATATTTATATTATATAACTGATAATAATAAAAACAAAATCAAAAACAAAAACAAGATGTAGGTAAACAAAAATAATAATATTAAAATAGTATTAATAAAAAAAAAAAATACATAAAGATAATAATAATAAGATTCCGAATGACAGTATATACATAGTAATAATCAGAGTTCAGGACTTATAGCATTTGCATATCTATCATAGATAGCCAGATAGGTATAATAAAACACAAGTGTTGTAAAAATACGTTTTATAGTATGGAAAATTAAAAAAAAATTTTATTTGTTTTTCAACATTTCATAGTTTTTTTTACATTTTTAATTATTTTGTTTTATTGATGTAATGTAAAACATGTTTTGAGCATAGTAATACTATTTGTGGAACTCTGTCATAAAAATTTTGCATTTAACGTGATTTAAAGATCAAAAACAATGTAGCTATCCGAGTCGGTTTATAGAAAAAACTAATATTATACTACCATGACATGCTTCTGACGTAAAACGTTCATTTTAGCATATTTTAAGTCTATTTTAGCCGACAATATAGGAGTTTTCCTGTTTGAAAACGTTCGAAAACATCTAATAGTTCAATGCAATCACAGTGGGAAATTTTATTAACAACAAAAATATTTTAATAAATATGTATCTACTATCTATATTATACTTACAATATATTACATATATTTTTTCAGATCATTCAAAAACCAATTTTTAAGAAATTTGATTTATATACATATGGTAATTTATTATAATAATAACAATATTTTCGTATCTAATAAATCCTTTTTTAAAATTATTTTAAGTTTATTGGGTCATATAAAAGCGCATATTTTAGTAATTTTTAGTGCTATAAATTCCGAACTCTGAATTAATAATAATGTGATAAATTGTATTCACGTATTAGCAACTGCGTACATTAATACATAAACCAGTATGAAATATGTTCTAAGTGGTTATTAACTTGTAAATTTAAGTCTTCACAAAGTCGAAAATCTTTTGACAGTCGATTTTCTTTTTGGCCAAAATTGGGAGTATTTTTCAATTACATATCTAGTCTTGACACCATAGTTTAGAGGCAACAGTATAATATTGCGTTTATTATACATATAATACTTATTCTAAATTACAGGTTTTTAATATTCAATTCATTAAACTCTTTAAATAGTTTATCGGTTGGATATCTAAAGTAATTTTTAATTGCGACCTTCATAAGTGTGTTTTGATAGGTTTGAAGTTGAGTAAGAACATTACCATAGGCCCCACCCTAACCTATTATACTAACTGTGATTCGAGATTCTACAAGGGCTAAGCAAAGAATTTTTATTTCTTTATATGGTAGAATGTCACAGTTGTTTTATTAAAAAAATTATTTTTTAATTTGTTCAGCTTATTATAAACAAATGTAATTTGATTTTCCCACTTCATATCAGAACACATTTCAATACCTAGGTATTTAAAGTTTTTAAAAATATTAATCAATTAATATAGGCCTATGACAGTTTTCATCATGAATTTTAAGGTATTGTGTAATTGGTAGGTATTTAGGAATTTTCAAAATACAGAAAACAAGTATTATCCGTTCTATTCCTAAAACGTCATATGACTTAGCTAATATTTCAGATTTAATTTAATTATTTTTTTTTACTTTTTTTTAATTATTGATACTTTTTCAGCTGGTTTTCGTATGAATGTTATTATACTTATTTCGCTAAAGCTTTCGATAAAGTGAATTAGGTACTCTATAGTCTATTCTTTAACATAAATTGAATCATATCGGCATACATAGCCTACTTTCAAGCCGTTGGATTATTATACATTAATTCACAACGTACTCAAATTGATGATTAAATAAAATTTTTATCAAAATCAATTTATATTAGTTTTATCGGGTAAACCACAAGATTCTTATCTAGCCCCAATTCTGTTTCTAATATATATTGATGACATTACATTTCCAAATAGTTTCATATATATATTTGCTGATAATATTAAACATAATCGTTAATATTATTTATAAACGCAAAAACGTAAATGCATGGATAGTATTTTAGTTGAATAGTAGGTACATAATTGAAAAAGGATATTATAAGATTTTTTTTTGTAGTAATAATTCGGTTAATCATTATATAGGTACCTACTATTACGTTTTATTAAATTTGATCTTAAATACATAATATTAAATTCACAATTCATTATTGATTGTTACATATACTGCAAGAACGTCAAGAAAGGTTAGTAAATCGATAAACTTTTCTGCAAAATTTAAAATAGAGAAAATAATATTATGTCAATAAAAAAAATTCACGTTAACCTATCACGCTAGTATGGTTTATACCGTCAACTTTTCAATGAGAATTTATCGTGCCAAACACAAATTTATTTTCTTCAATTATTATTGATTATATTTCGTGTATTTAGAGAAGTTCTAGCATAAAATTAGTTCCTTGAGAATAAAGAATATAAAATAAATATATATGCATGCGTTTACTATATTATATAATCAAATTATATATTTTATTAGCTTCCAAAGAATTTAAATAATTAATATTTCTGTTAGATATTATTAATGTATTATTTTTAAATGACAAACACAGAACTTGCTATAAAGGTTAAACAATTAATAAACTACGATATGGTCTTAGAATTTAATAATAAAAAGAAACGAATTTTTATCATATTTGAAAATGATATTAAAGCTCATTTCAATACATACATGATTACGTAAGTTTTCTCAATTAAAATATATAAATTAGAAATGCTAGTAATAATATGCATATTACAAAGAACTATATAATAAGACATAAATTATTGTTATAATTTATAATCAACAAGTTCTTTTTCTAAAATTAATTTTTAACATTTTTTAAATTTTAAATTATTTGTTATTAAACTATTTACATCATTAAATGATAGATACAAGACACATAGTTATAATATTATTCAAGATCACATTTCCAAAAATAAAATGACAAAAAAAACGTGTAAAATAGACTTATAGTTAGAAGTATTATAGTCTACTAAAATTAAAGAAAGAATATACAAGTATACCTAACCTAAACCTACTAGTATCATAAAAATTTGTTTTAGAAAGCTTCGCATGAAGTTGAATTCCTCAAATTATACTTAAATTAGGCGAACTTCTAATTTAAAGGCAATAAGCATTATAATCGTATTAAGGAGCAAAAAAATAATTATAAAAGCATAATTATTTTTAATTTTATTGGAAAATAAATAGCCAACGAGGTGTCTCCATACGTAAGTATTTACACTAAATGGTCTATTGTGTATACAATTACTAATTACTAATTAATTAGGATTTGATAATTCAATATGTCTCTCTATGCGAGCTACAATTATGAGTAGTTTGTAGTTATAACTCATTTTAAATTTAAAATATCAATAAAAGTCTATGTGGTGTCCTAAATATTACCGGGGAGTTCTATCACTAGATGATGGATTCTTCCTTCAAGACCACAATCATTACCACCCGTCCACCCCACTATACATCGCTTATATTTATATTGTAGAAAAAACATATTTAAAGATTATATAATAAATATTTGAAAAAAAGTATGACAATTGATAATAGATTAATTTATATTAAAGGAAACAGCAGAAGATTGATTCTGCTGAACCATCTGAATCTCAACGCTAATTTTGAATGTTGTACATTTTTGTAAAACGGTAACAACACATTCACCGAATGCGAAGTCCTTAAATTTAGTAATTATTACTTATGTATACATTAATTCAATAATTAATTCCAATATAAAAATATTTACCATGTATGTACGTGCTCAGACTTCACGAAGCCGTGAAACCGTCTGCCCTACTATATTCCCGTGTACGGCCTACACGATGGTCGAATCACTAATGGGCAATGGCCATTTGGTTTGTTAATATTGTGATCTACTAGTCAATATAAACGTAGTATAATATTATTAGTGTTATTAACTATAAATAACTGGCAATTAAAAAAAAAAAAATAGAAAAAAAGTTTGCTAAAATACTATTAATTGTTAAAATTACAATTTACTTTACGATCTATTATGGTTTAATTCTTTTAGGTTTTATCTATGATTTCGTAGACACGCGAGTTTTTTTTTTAAACAAATTAAAATGTATAGTATTAAATCTGTTATTCTGTTATATTATACATTCACATGAGTATAAACTTTATACTTAGTTGTTTGTTATAAATTATAATAATATATTATACAATATTGAATATGTTGTACCTTCACAATACAGTTCAGTACATCCTTCTTAATAAATAATAATAAGCTTATCCACTTTTTAAAACACATTATTTTAAATTAATTAATATTATGTAATCAAAGTCCAAAATGACCAAATACTCTGAATCTATAATTTTATTATATTATTTACGTAACTGCAGGTAAATGGTGAAATTATATTAATGATAATTTCAAAGTCCGCGAAGTTAGCCAATACGCTGTACGTATTCGTTATTCGCGAAATTCGTGAATAATAAACATCATACCCGACATACCCCAACATTATTTTTACAACTTGCATGGAAGCTTTTTTCAAAATCCAAATGAATACACACTTATTATGCATCAATTTGTTTGTGAATAAATCAGGAATGGTATTTCAAAATCATCAATTTCGTATTTTTGATAAATTATCAATAAAAAGTGATCAGTAATTAAGAGTATCCATAAGTTGTATTAATATGTGAGTCACTATACGGGGATCAATAATTTTACTTCTACGATCTTTTCTGCTAATTTCTGTTTTTTTTCGTAAAACAACTAATAAAACAACCAGTAAATACGATTTTAAATTTTTTACTTAGATTTATGTCTAGTCGATTAGCCGATGACGACACGAGACTAACTTTTTTTCACATGTTTTCGTACTTTATACATTATTATTATACAATTTATACGGTATTAGAGCCGTACTTGCAGGGTATATAATATTACATAATATCTTTAAGTGGAAGCATAGATTTAGTTTCAATGTAAGGGATTTACTGAGGGAAACAGGTTAACTATTTACGTGGTTATTTCAAAGAGCAGTTGGTGTAAAAAGCTATAGGTTATATAAAGTAAATATTCATTCATTCAAAAAAAATTACAAGCGTTAGTGTTATCAAATTTTTGTTATCAATAGTTTTCTTATACTGGAAAATATATGCACCCGGTTTAGCTTATTTGGAGTGACTCTTGCAAAATAAGTCATACAAATATTTTCATGAACTAGAATAACAAACGAACACGAATTCACATCGATTTCACCGTCCTCCGGGATGATAGACTACGAATTTTAATGAAAAACGAAACGTGAACTCCGAACAATATAGTTCGTATAGAAAGAAATTCTATATAACTGCACGTCTATTATTTTTTGGCAACATCTTGAAATATAATATAAACATACATAAAAGTGTAGGTATACGATTTATAAGTCCAGTAGTCACCGGCAACAAAATTAATTAATATACAACATGATACATAAATATACATAGAGTTACATCTAGGGGTAGTATGATAGGGATGACAACAAGTGTCTACTGGAATCAGTGCAACAAGACTTCTACTAGGTAATACTATCTACTGAGTAAATACAAAATTAAGTATTAAGTTGTTTGGAAAACTATCTATTTTAAAACGAGGTTAGATTGTAGATAAACAAAATCTGCAAATTACTAATAGTAGAAACACAAAATGACAGCATGATCTAAATAATTGTTAGCAGTAAGTAGTGAGTGTTGGAGTACAGAGTACTTACTAAAACACAACTCAATCCTAATCCTAAGTACTAAGTAATACAGTTTTTATTTAAAAACGAATAACATATACTCACAGTCACAGAAAGTATGGGTAACAACGGATTATGTTGCGGTAGGTGCGTTAAAGCACCTCCGGACATTGAATCGACACGGTACCTACGGTGGTCGCATATCTGCAATTTAAATTCTCAGATTGTAATAGTATATTTGGTTTATTCCACTATATTTTACATGTGTTTTTATTTCTTGTTTCTTTCGATTTAAAAATCTTTAATCGTTAAAAACTCAAATAAAAATTCTATTCACAAAAAACAAATAATACTACAAACCTATGAATTATGATAAGGGACATTTACTTTATCGAGATCAAACCGTTGGGTTATGATAAAGATAAAAATGTCCACATGGTGATATCATAAAATAGATTAAATATGATAGTTGGATGCTTATCAGATAACGAGACAACCTCGGTAATAAAATTTTAAACGATTTACAAAATTCAAATATTATAAAATATTATAATATTAAACGCAGAATAAATGTCATCTATTCTGCTTTAAATATCAAGTTATCAATGTAATTTACTACTGTAAAATAGACGTAATTAATTTAGAGATTAAAATAATTAAATTTATTTACTATAATAGTATATTAGTGTAATCGTTTTTCATTTATAGTATTTGGTATATTGTAGTATAATGATTAATTACTCTAATATTGTAAATAATAGTCTTCTATATTTACTAATTATTTCGTTTCATGACTTAACATTTTGGTAAGTTCTCCTCTTGGTTCTGAGCATGTGTGTTATGTCATGCTGTCTGCTTTTGTTATTTAAACTATTTCATATTTTAATATTAGTACTGTTATAAAAAGACAAAATTATGTCATAATTTAAACATAGTACCTAATAATAAACATCTATAATATGCTTGTGACAATTGCCAACATTACAATACTTTGTCCAAATTGAAATCATACTAATTATATTATAATAACCAGTGTATTTAACCATGGTTTGCTTAAAGTTGTATCATAAATATATAATATTAAATTTTTTTATTTTTACTGTGGAAAATTGCAAAACTACAAAAAAAAATTGTTTTGATTTAACAGTTATAAAATTTAATGAGTCACTAAATCATGTTTAAGCCTTAAAGGACCATTTACAGTTTTACACTAAACCTAGTTATTGAGTTCTTAACTTCTTAGGCTGTCGTGCTGCCTCTCTTAATCTCATTTATTTCACTTGTTTCATTATTTGTTGTTTTTTGTAATTTTGTGGATGACACATGAGAAACGTCTGTATATCGCACATGAGAGTAGTATTACTCTATGATCACCCACAATCAATATGAAAATTGTATTCCTAATTTGTACTACATTGCTGTAGAGTAAAAAATTCTCTCTGTAGAATTGATTTTGACATTGAACTCTGAGGCATGAACTAGATAGAAAAAATAATTAATTTAATTCTGTCAACACCTAATGTAGACTGCAAAATACATTAATTGTCGATGATAGGAGATTACACATTGACTGACAGCTGATTTAGCTTATTATCAACAAACATAACTTTACAGGCTTAACTGTATTAATACCATGATAGACTAAGATATATCTATTAGTCCGTGGTTAATAAAATATCAATTATTCTGTTTGTGATTAATTACTATTTTTATAAGCATAATAAATCATTATGGAAAATAAAATAAGAGCTTAAGTAAAATAGTCATCATAGAAATAGTATAAAGTTGACTATATACAATAATAATTTGCCTGTAATCGACGGATGACATTTAACCAAGATTCATTAGGGTTAGAATTAAAACACAAATATAAACAATAATAATAATAATAATACAAAAACGTTAATAGCAAAAATATTTTATATAATATAAATGATTTATTTATTTTTTTATAATTTATTTAATACAATAATAATAATAATATTATGTATATATTTCTTCATAATTAAATTTATTAGGTATGTTCCTAAACTTATATTAAAATATATTAATAACCAATAAACAATAAACATACCTGTAATTCAGACACTAAAATAACATAATTCCATTTAGGGATGTTGTAACATAATTCTAAAATAAAGGGTTGAGTACAATGAGATTTTCAAAATAAAAATAAAATATAAATGACAATAATGATTATTAAAAATATTAATAATTGCTAATAAAAAAAAAATATAATATATATTATTTTAGGGTATTGTCGAACAAAATTTTGAAAATTGTATAGAATTCATTGGTGAAATTAAAATAACATTTAGAGGCATAATCGGTGGAGATGATGACTAATTCTAACTTAAGTATTTCTGATTTTACCTGGCACATAACTTTTATCAATTACTGGTTCTTGTAGGAATATGTGTAGACATCTTTCATTTTGTGCCAATGGATGACCAGCAATTCTGAAAAAATCAATTAAAAGGATAACATTATTATAACAAATAATAAATATCTATAGTTATATATTCAATAATATTGTTAAATATCTTAAATTATAAGTTTTTTTTTTTAAAAAAAATAGTACATTTTAATCAAAACTAGTTATAAACTTTAATACTAATAAAAAAATAATACAGATTTCTAAACATGCATGTATTAAATATTAAATTAAGTAAGTAAAAATATACTTGTTTATAAAAACTTCAAGGCCCTTTCGCCGTTCTTCAATAAATTCTTCCTCAAATATACCATCATCATTTCGGAATGGCATTTGTCTTTTCCATGCCTTACCGGGCAAAGGAGGTACAACAATCTGAAAAATATTGCGATTCAATTAAAAGAAATCTTATTTAAAATAATTAAACTATAAATACTAAAACTATGAAAATAATTTAAAATATTTTTGTATACATTCTGTTTAAAATATAATTTTCTCAAGATAAAGCAATTTAAACAAATTATCATAGTTCATAGCTGATATATTATTCCCGCTCATTTTAAAAATAATTTTACAATCTCACTGGATAGTCAGTGTTACCATAATCAAATATTATTATTTTTTTATTATGATAACGGCCAAACCGATCGATGATAACAAAAAAGTCAGTACTCAAACCACGGTCTTATATTACTCAAATTCATTAACAATTAACATCGGTAATCACTGTTCGGTATTCTTGGTTCGACTATTCTGTATAGTGTATATAATTCAAAACAAGTTGTAAATTGTAATTAATTATCTGTTTAAATTTTGTGTAGTTTAATTTACTACAATTATTAAGTTAATATTAAATAATTACGTAACATAAAAAATAGCTTAAATTTTAAAAAAAGTGTCATGTAATTTAACTTAACCATTTTTTAAACTGAAATTTAAACAAAAAACGTAGTAAAAAAATGACAACTATAGATTTTACAGCTATACCAAACACATCGGCAAATGAGATTCAAGAAAATGTTACTACACATAATATTCTTGTTCTAACATTAATAAATCATTATATCAAACAATATGCAAAGATATATCCAAAACCTATTGAAAAATCATCATTGGATAATGTACAAACCTCAAAGTTTCATCGTACCTTTAGTATGCTTGCTTTGCACTTAATTCAATGTCCAGATCTTACATTTAGTGAATTAATCAATTTAATAACATGTGGAAAATATCAACTACCTCAGACTTTCATTCAATCGTTTTACATGGAAGTATACCAAATGACTAATACTAATCTAAATGTTGTAACAGAAATGTTCAAAAATTTAGATGGTTCATCTTTAGATAATGGATTACCAAAAGTACTTCCAGTAAAAGTTATTAATGGTAGTAGTCCAGTTGGCATATTTTTACGACGCGTAATGGTATTTTTCAATAAAATGCAGTTTTTACAAACTGAAGCTGTTATAAAAGAAGTGAAAATTCATTGTAGTGCAGTATTGAAAAAAATGCCGGTAAGAACATGACAACTACCTAGATTTTGTAATAACATTTATTATTTAATGAATTATTATTATTATAATTAATTTTAATTATTTTTCAGGGACTTAAACCTAAAGAAATAGTATCAAAAGAAAAAGAAGACCTTAGTCCAGAAACAATAGAAATGGTAAAAATAACTAAAACAATTAATGAAATTATTGAAATGATCAACATAAATTATCAGGAAAGTTCTAATCAAAATAGAAAGTACTACAAAACGCGTTCTTGGTCTCCCCGACAAGTAGAACTGTTTATTGCACAACAGGTTAAGCTATTGAAAATCAATGAATCCGTTGCCCTTGATCCTCCAACTTTACATCAAAAACTAAAAGAAATTCTACGAGCCAATCCAGACCATTTTGATGTACATTATTTAAACTATTTAAATTGTTTAAGAGTAAAAGAATATTGTGGAGCCGTAAATAGTGTACAACACTATTTCAGTCGTCAAACTTTTAGAGTTATAAATGTAGATGAAAAAAGTAGAGGTTATCGATACACATCTCTTAATATGGCTATACTGAATGCATTTTTTAATCATAATGAAGAAGCTATAAGTTATTTAAAAGAAAGTATAGCAGTAGCCCATCAGGTAAATGATCATGTTTGCTTACAGCATGCACTTATGTGGATGTACACATTGAGTAAAAAGAACAAGTCGACTATGTTGAAATGTTCTGTAACTAGAAGCAAAGAATTAGAATTGCATCAAATCACTTCGTTTAGCTTACAATCTATGGCTCAATATTTGGTGGAAAATGCTGAAAGTCCTGCAATAGTTTTCGAAATATTAAAGAAAAGTGAAATATATAATTATTTCAATGGTTTGACTGATCTGCGTATGACAAATAATGTACAAAAAGCAGCAATTTGGAATACATATGGTTATCAACGTATATCAACAATACATTCTTTATTAGTTCTAGAACATGATCAATGTAATAAAGAGGTTTATAATATAGAGAGTAAATGCATAGCTATGTGCAATATTATTAATGATTTGATTGCTCATGGAGATTATTATCTTGCTCCTATATTAATTAATGAAGTTTCTCATATATTTCCATACACACATTGTAAATTTTGGATAATGGCCGAGCAATATTTAAATTTCACTTTAGCTATGAATAGAGAAGAATGGCCTAAAGCAGAATTAGCTGCTAAACAAATGGCTACTGTAAATGTAACAGAAAGTGCATTACGATTAGGAGAGATGTATTTAAAAAAAGAAGACTTTGTTGCTGCTACAAATATGGTGAAAGAATTAATGAAAAATAATGAGGAAAATACAGTATTAACTAGATTGCGGGCATACTTAATTGTAGCCAAAGCAAATGAAAGTGCAGCACTAAATTTACTTATGGATGCAAAATTGATAGCTATTGAATATCATTTGATGTACATGATTGCAATTATAAATGTTGAAATAGCAATTGTATTAATGAAATATGATTTTCCTCATAAAGCATTAAGATTATTACAAGAGACAAAACAACATATTTACTGTGGTATAAATGTTTATGATAAAGCATATACAGATTTACAAATTATTAAGGCAAAGATGATGGTTAATATAGTTGATGAGTTTGATCACAGTAGAGAGTTTTTACTCAAAATTTATAATAAATTAAATAAAATTGCAGAGAAATTTCGATCAATAGAAGCTATAACTGAGTTAAAAGAAATAGTATATTTACAAGCATTAATAGCAGATGAATTGGATATGAAACAAAACAGAAATAAGCATGCAATGGAATTCAGGCATTTGGAAGAACACAAAGTTCAACAGTAATGAACAATACAATACAAAATAATTAAACATACTTGTATACTATTTTTATGCTAAATAACGATATTGTATTTCATTTGTACTAATATAATAACTTGTAAGTTGTAACTACACTTTGTTCTTTTAAATTTAAACTAAATAAAATTCTTTTATTTGTCTATTAATTGTTTTTGCATACAATAATACAAGTAAACCTCATTTTTTTAAAACTATGGAGATTGCTATATTAAAGTAAAATATATTGGAGTTATGCTTTTAAAAGGTGTAGAACAAATTAAAAATAAAATGAGAAATACTTATGTATGTTTCACAAGTATTAGTATTAAAAAGATCATATAGTTATCGTTAAAATGTAATACATAATTTACCATAGGAAAAATTAAATAGATAAATAATCAATACATTTTTAAGAATTTTATTATTTTATAAGACAATTTTTTATTATTATTTAATACTTGTTTGAGTTTGGATATTCAACATTGACAAATATTTAGTAAAAGAAAAGAGCCAGGTTGAAAACAAAGAAGAGGAAACGAGAGTAGCAATATCATAAATATGATTGGGTATTGAAAATATCCCAGAAAATTCTAAAAGACAAAAGTCATCACTCATCAGGCTCAAATATCTCATTCAATTTTGTATTCCATTTAAAATAGGGAATTTTTTAAATTATATTTATTTGTTTTATTTTTTAGTGACTAACATGTATGTAAACTGCTTTGGGCTATACGTGCATTGTTTAATATATTATAAAATTAAAAAGTCGTATATAAATATTATTTTATTTTACAGCTGTGTTTTGTAAAAATATTAAATGTTAAATATCCCAACATTCGAAAAAGGTTAAGAACCACTGCTCTAATATCTAACAGCATCTGTTAAGTTGCTAAAGCATTCCTAAAGATATCCAATCATTACATTTGAAAGAATAGTAAAGATTTTATTATTATAATGATTTAAATGTTGTTTATAAAATTGAATTTGAATGCTAGTATTTATTAAGACTGATGAAAATTGTAGAAATATTTCTAATGAAAAATAAATTATTTGATAACATAGTGACTTACTATACAATTAATATCTATACTCTATAGTAAATATTAGTTCTAAATTTGTTGAAACATTGGAAGTATAATAAGATAAATGTTAAAAAACAGGATAACAATACAGTAAACTAAAGATCAAATCAAGTTTATTCAAGACTGATAACTAATTTGTTTTATTGAACGTTTCTTATAGTTAAACCATATTTTTTGAAAAATAAATAACAAAATTATAAGCTTAGATAAATTATAAAAATTATTTTATTCTTAATTTATAAATTTGAATTACCTAGTAATAAACACAGTCTAACAATATCTATACTGATTTATTCAAGCACTTAGTTTTATTAATTATTAGATAAGTCTGATTTTGGAAAAGTATATTAACAATAATAACTGATTAGTTATAAAATAGCCATATAGATATTTATCCTCAAATGTAATATTGCTACTAGAATAAGTTATTGACATAAGTAACATAAGTGCACATACCTTACTGTCTCTTTCTAGTTCATTGCGCAACCATTCAAAATCACTGTAACGTCTACGGACACTGGATTCTTTGACCTTAAACACTGGCAAGTTTGTCTGTAAACAATCAAACGATAGTCACATGCACGACATTGACGTAAATTCTACCCAACACAATAATTATACTTAACAATGTAAAATAACTCACTCTCATTCGAACTTCGTAATCGGTGTAGCGTTTTTTGGCTACACCGTGAGTTATAGGATTCAGTATATCAATTTCCAAGAAATTGGCTGGAGCCGCATACGCATCGTCCAAAGTTTGCTTCTTGACGTTCAATCGTCTGGTAGCTTCAGCTGTGTCGACCATTGTTTTCTTTTATTATTATGGCCGTCCCTTACACGGCGGTCAACCAAACGTTGAGTTGCGACCGTACTTGCGAGATATGAGCAAAAAATGTATTTTTATTTTTATTATTTAGCGTGATGGAGGAGTATCTAGGCGTCCTTGGTACTGGTACACCAGAACAGAAGCAGTTATCGATGACGTAACGACAGAAACCGGCAGACTTGAATAAACAAAAAAAAAACCAGAAATGAAAAAAAACGATCGCACAATAATTGGTATTTCCTGTTGATCCGAAGAATTCTTGTCGGCTATGTCGACGACCTATGACGTGATAACGCAACAATCGATTTACAATATTAAAATATCATTTGTATAACAACACACAATATAATTCGCATCAATAATAATAATAATAATAGACTAAATTTTGTTAAGTCGGGACGATCAGCTATAGGCGTTGAATGATGATGATAATGGGTTTGCGACTTACAGAAACAAATAATAAGATCTGTGAATTCTCAAACACGACCACTGACCACTGTCACGGAGTTACGGAAATCAAGAGATCGACAGACGAGATAACGACGGCTGACACGCACGGCCAGGTTAGCCAACCACCTAAATAGTATGAGCTGATAATGGGCGTTGATAACAGTGAGAGCGCGCGCGAGACTCGACCACTGCCGAATACAGATAACAATATTTATTATTTAATAATTTAATATTTACTGAACCGAACGACTAAAGTAATCCATTGCGACAATTTAATTTTTAATAGTTTTTGTTATTATTATTCAATTTTTGGGATAAATTACTATAATTATTCGTGATCTGCAAATTGTATGTGAAAATTTTCGTCTTTCAGACGACGTTCATCATCGAAATCGATTGATTATGGACCAATGGGTCTTACTACACTTTCCGTTGTGCTATTGACAATATCTTCTTCACTAAAATAATACCAATTAATATTTTCTTGGACGGTTTTTGATTGGATATTTATCATGGATTTTTTCGTGCTACTAACCATCATTGCGGTGTTCTACGCTGTTCTTCTATTTTTGGACTTCACATTCAAGGTGGGTAATTTATAGCCATAATTTTGCTGACCTCATAATACGATGAGTGCATTTGGATAATTGATCATTTCTGTCGATAAACTGGTCAGAACTCTTGGTAATAGATATCGAGGAAAGTGACTGATTGATTGGTTTGATGACCTGTTGCGACAAAATATCTGTAACAGAGAAGTATTTTTATCACTTTTTATAATTTTTTTCATGTTTTTATTTTAGTCCTGTTCACACTATCCATATATGATGTTAATACAAAGGACAGGATTAAGTGTTGGGCCTTTCCAATTACGATGGTATACAACTTCTTTGAATCGTCTAATATTAAAAATGTCGTTTTGGCAACCAAAATTCCAAACCAATTGGTTCACTTTTGGGTCTTGGATTACCATTTGTCTAATTATACCATCTATATGTTTGGTTATTGTATCTTCTGTTCAATTGTGTAAAAAAATATTCACAGAGCCTACTAGTGAACTATCGAGCAACCAGCAAGATACATTAATTCTTGAACCAATAGTAAGTAAAATATCTATTTAAATTCCATTATTGAACACAGCATTTTATTGGTTGATTTTTTTTTAGGTACCTGGGATCAATTTACCAATGTCAGACTTGAGCTATTACATATTTGCACTTATGTTTTCTACAGTTTTCCACGAATTAGGGCATGCATTAGCAGCAATCAGGTATTTGATTTATTTTATATTATTAATTATTATTCATACTTGTGTAAGTATAAGTTTTTTAAAAACTGATTAAACATGAGTTTGTATTGTATTCTAGAGAAGACATGCATGTGGAAGGTGTTGGCTTAATGTTCATTTTGATTTTACCTGTGGCCTATGTCCATTTGGATGATATTACCTCTTTGCCGAGTAGTAAACAGCTACGAGTAATGTCGGCCGGCGTATGGCATAACATAGTTCAAGCTCTAACAGCATATCTTGTTTTAATACTCTTACCATTTATGTTGTTTCCATTTTTCACGGTTGGGCATGGTGTCATGATCACCAAAATAAACACGGTAATAAATTAACAAACAAATATTTAACTTTTTTTTTAAAAAATAATTTTGTGTAATGAAGACCATTGCAAAAAAAAATTGCAAGAAATTTAATACTAACACATTTGAATTCTACAATCTCATATATTATATGTTAACAAATTGTAAATAATAGAAAAAACTAAAAATATTCTATTGATAATTTTAAGACCTTGGTTTTGTATGATTGAGTGGTACTCTTGCTATTTAACATAATATAACACAATTAAAAAGATTTTACTGTGCCCTATGATAATAGTCTCTACAATAGTGGTACAATTTTAAACATTCATTATAAAATATTTGAATATTGTTATTATTTATCTATTTTAACAATTAACAAACAGTACCTCTTAAATATAAAGTTGGTTGATTCAAATAAATAATAATATGTAGTAGACTTAGTATTAAAAATAACAATAATTCTAAATAAAAAACAAAATTATTAATATATTATTATCATAATATTATGCAGCATTGTAGTTATGTGGAAATAAATTAATAATATTTTAAATGTATTTTTTTCATTTAGAGAGTGGGTGTTAATGGGCAAGGAGGACTAGTAACTGGTGATATTATTACAAAATTAGGAAATTGTGATGTGCATGATTTTGTGTCATGGATAGATTGCTTAAATCACACTAAAAGTAGTGTAGATTCTGGATTTTGTTTATCACCAGAATTTGTTCAACATCATGACGAAACTAAACCAGGTAAATATAATATTATGATTTTTAAAATATTTTATATTAATCAATATTTATTATTTTAGTGCATTATGTAGATGAATATATAATAAACTGTTGTGATCCAAACTCAAAAACCAATTTGTGTTTTGAGTATATTGAATCATTGTCCAATCCTCAAGAATTACCAAATCATTCCTGCTTAAATGTTAGAAAAGTTGTAGAAAGGTCAACATCGCCCTGTGATGCTGATAACCAGTGTTCATCAGCCCATTGTTATTACCCTGCGATTCGCAAGAACCATAAACTTGTGGTTATCAAACGTCAAAAGAAAAATGAAGTTTTATTTCTTGGACAACCTACAGAGCTGCAATACATATCCGTTACTCAATATATACCTAAGACTGATTATTTATCAAATAGTATACCCGAATCTATTGAAAAATTCTGTAAGTACTTAATAATGTTTGCTGGAGGTTTAGCCGTTATAAATGTAATACCATGTTTTTATTTTGATGGAGAAAAAATATCAAGGGTGTTAGTAAATACAATGCTGAAGGAACACGTTGAACATTTAAGTGTTCGATTAGCAATTTCTATTTGTTTGACAATTTTTGGATCTTTAATGTTGATTATTTATATGACATTAGGGTTTTGGTCTCTGTTTAAGATAATAAACTAGACATTTATTATTTACCTAAACAAATATAAATGGTTCCTAATTTCTACTAATGGTTAGGGAGCAACATTATGACTCATGCCAAATTTCCAAAAACGTATTTATTTTTATTATTTTCCAAAATACATTTGTACTGAAGTTGATAAGAAATGTATGATTTAAAATTTTTACATTTTTATATTATGTGACTTATTCTAATTGTAGATTTTTTTTTATGTAATAATGTAACTTTAAGAAAGTGTTTGTTCTACATTTCTTATAGAAATAATATTATGTTATTTATATTGTATTACTGAAATAATTTTAATGTTCATAATTTATTACCTATTATTATTATTATTTTTATTATATTATATTGATTTTATTTAATGACTGAAAACATGTATTTATTATTATAGAATATTATAATCTTTTGAATTAGATCAATTTTTAATAAAATAAAAATAAAACTTTGTTAACCTTAATGTTTTGAATTGTTATGTTTAGCTACCAAATATCTAAATATATTTGTAGAAAAGTCATCCTAGTGATTTTATATTTTATTTTTAATTATTTAGTATCAAACAAGGATCTATATAGTATATATACATATAATATTAGATACTATTAGGAAAATACTTTATTTATAATATTTTATTCCTATAAAATATATTATAAGTCATCACAGTCCTTAGGTAACAAATAATTTTAATTTGTATATATTTACCAATAATTTTAAATTAATAATTAATTAATTGGATTTATAAAAGTTATATTCTGTTATTGCTGGTCTTGTAATTATTCTTCAATAAAATTGAACATTTCATTTTTACATAATGTTGTATTTTTTATCCTGAGTGTTGGTTAGAAAATTTACAATAAGTTCACTTTATTTTTAGTTAATGCCTAAAATAATTGCATTTTCTATACAAAACAGTTTAACTGGAGTTGCAATTTGTTAAAAGTTAGTTAGTAAAAAAAGAAGTGAACAATAACACGTTATATGGATCCATTACCAAGTTCATAATCTAAAATACTTAAGAATCATGCAATATACTGTAGTATAGTAATTATAGTATAATATAATTTACTACATTGACATAGGTACCTATGTCTACATATAGGTAATCAATGGAAACAAACTTATACATTATATACCGTATAACCAAATATGTGCTATTCTCGCATGACATTTTATCATTCCTTTTTCATTATTAACTTAATAATAAACAAAATAATTGATTGAGTACAGCGTGATAAATCAGTCAGACAGTCAGTACTTCGTAAAATATTAATATAAAATATTTTAGTGCATAGTATAGTGAAGAACGTTAAGATGTTCAGTATTAATAACAGATCAAACAATAAAAACATTAATATAGTATATTAAATTCAAAATTGAATACTATATTTATATAATAACTAGGTACATTAGATTTAAACTAAGTAGCTATTTATTAAAAAAAAAAAAAATTAAAATACTTTATGAATGAAAATTTTAAATGTCAATTATTTAAATAAATAGGTATATAAAACAAGTCTTAAAAACATTAATTAGAATATAAAATTAAAATTGTTAAATCTAAAAAAAAAAAAGGAAAAATTAAAAACATATTTATTTATCAAGCTTGGACCATTTTCGAGATTTAGACATTCATCATAAAAATTTGAACTATAATTATAAAAAAATATGACTAACATAGTCACGATTTTCACACGCCTTAAATTAATTTTACCAAAGCGGCAAAGCGTTTTGGAATTTTATATTATTATACCTGTATCAAATAAAAACCAATTAAATTACTCAACAAAAACATAAATTTATTATAACTATACGTCATTAAACATTAATAAAATATGATCCAATATGGAATACTCTAGCAGCTATGCATAAATTAATAAAAATAATAGCAAGTATAATTATTGTGTTTTGTTTTATGTATCAGAGGGTTTATTGTAATAGAACAGGCAATTTTTTTTTTTCATGGTATGCCTGTTATATTATAATAAACTTTATACCTCTGGTGCACAAAACAAAGTTCAATAATTACCTATACTAACTGATTATTATTAAAATGCTGTATTAATTTAAGTATAGTCACTAAAGTATTTTATAAAATATAAATTAAAAAAAAATAATAACACAAATAGTTTTAATTTTCCACATGGCAACAACACATCATGCGCTTAAAAAACGGTTTAAATCGCTTGTATGGTGTATTCCGTTTCTTTTTTGTAACTCCCAAATCTTCATTTGCACATTCTTTTTCGGCTATTATTTCCGAAATCTGCGATGTTTCTATTTCCTGCAACTCATGATATGACAATGGTATATTTGGCAATGACTTAGTCTTTTTAACTGAGTTCAAATTTTGATTTGTCCATTCGTGTTTCAGCGTCAAATTTGGACAAGACGCGCTAAATGTTTCGTTGTGTTCGATTTCAAATGTATTACTTAATACTTACACTCATGTTATTTGTCTCTACTTCCAGTTCATGATTTGACAATGCCATATTTGGCAATGAATTAGTCTTTTTAACTGAGTTCAAATTTTGATTTGTCCATTCGTGTTTCAGCGTCAAATTTGGACAAGACGCACTAAATTTTTCGATGTGTTCGATTTCAAATGTGTAACTTGCACTCATGTTTTTTGTCTCTATCTCAAATTCATGGTATGAAAATGTCATATTTGGCAATGACTTAGTTATTTTAACTGAGTTCATTTTTATAATTGTTATACCATGAATTGGAGATACAGACAAAAAACATGAGGGTAAATAATACATTTGAAATCGACCACATCGAAAAATTTAGCGCTTCTTGTCCAAATTTGACACTGAAACACGAATGGACAATTATAAAAATGAACTCAGTTAAAATAACTAAGTCATTGCCAAATATGGCATTATCATATCATGAATTGGAGATAGAGTCAAAAAACATGAGTGTAATTAATACATTGGAAATCGAACACAAAATTTTAAAGTATTTGTTGTTAAAGCGGCAACAGAAATACCTACAGTATCTGTGAAAATTTCAACTATCTAATTTTCACGGTTAATGGGATACAGCCTGGTAGTATTGTCCTAGGGACTGGTGCACGGTTTAAGATAGAATCTATCTTAAACCGTGGACTGGTGACAGTACGGAACCCTAAAAACTTATATCAAATAGATTTATTATATTATTTTGGATTTAGCCATAGACCTTATACTACAATTACTTATTAGACAGGAACTGTAGATAACAACGGCCTTACGAACGGCGTAATAACATCAGCTCGCAGTGATGTAAACTGTTATGGACGACTGGCGTGCATATAAATATTAGAAATATTTTTGTAACAATAAATTGTGACATTAGGTGATCAATAAAATGGTTAATGAATCATTAATAATAGTTCAAATAGACATTTTAAAAAACCCATGCTACGGTGTTTACCGTTCGAAGTGTATTCTCGTACGAGTAATCGGGTAATCAAACAGCGCCCTCTATCTTGTTATGCATTCCATACGCTAATTGCTTATCTATTTTTTTTTGTAGCAGTATAAGATCTATGCATCTACCCCAGTCGTGTCGTATACGATGTGTCATCCGCTAATACTTTAACGTTTTCGAGTGTAGTTTGGTGGCAGTAATGTTACTTTGGTTTTTCATATTCACACTACTAATACCGACTGTTTTCACAAGTCAATCATAACTTATAACGTTAATTTAAAAATTATAAATTTAACTGTATATGAATAATTTTAATTTAAACATTTGGTGGATATTTCAAGTATTTACAGTGATCTGATTTGAATTAAAACTGTATAAAAACATCGATTTGGTCAAAGACTCGTTTTGCGTAAAAATTCCCGTTTTGCCGTCATTTTTTATTTTGTTTTTCCTGATTTTTTTTTTTTAAACTACTGGAAAATGTTTACTTTCCACCTGTACAATACACCAAGAATATTCAATTTGTAATCGAAAAGCATTTCTCCCGAAGTTTGAAATTGAAGCATATTATTTCGACAAGTTATGCTGTACACACACACACACACAAAAAACCGAAAGTACATTATAGTCACGATTTTCACTCACCCTTAATTAATTTTAACATAGCGTTTTGAGGCTTTTATACTATTTTACCTGTATCAAATAAAAAACAATTAAATTACTCAAAGAAAATATTCATTTATTATTAAACTTATTAATAAACATTCAATAAATGATCAAATATGAAATACTTCATCAAAATAGTAACTATGCATAAACTAATAAATTATTTTAACAATAATAAATAGTATAATTAGTGAGTTTTTGATTTATGTATCAAAGGGATTATTGTAATATAACAGGCAATTTTTTTTTTCATGGTATGCCTGTATATTATAATAATCTTTATACCTCTGATGCACAAAACAAACTTTACTAATTATACTAGCTGATTGCAATGGTGTATTAATAAATTTATACATAGTGTTTCATTAAATATAAATTTGAAAAAAAATTATAACAAAAAAGTTATAGCAAGTTGAGCACAGCAGCAACACAAGTACTTGAAAAATTGCTTGACTCGCTTGAATATAGTTCGCCGTTTCTTTTTTGGAACTTCTATTTCTTCTTGACTCTTGTGCGCATTGTATTTCGGGTATTTTTTCCGAATTATACGCCTTTTTTATTTCCAATTCGTTAGAATATGTTAAAACCATGTTTGGCAATGATTTTGATTTGTTATCAGAGTTCAATTTTTGATTTGTCCATTCATGTTTCAGCGTCAAATTTGGACAAGACGCGCTTAATTTTTCGTTGTTTTCTACAATTTTAAATGTATTACTTACACTCGTCTCTTTTGTCTCTATCTCCAATTCATGATACAACAATGCCATATTTGGCAATGACTTTGTTTTTCTATCAGAGTTCAATTTTTTAATTGCCATTTGTCGTGATTAAGCGTCAAATCTAGACAAGACACACTATATATTTTTTTATCTGCCATTTTAGACATGTTAAATTTATTTTACACTGTAGATGTCTACGGTTGAACGTTCAAAATTGTACTGATGAAATATTTGTCTAACAGAGATGAATAAATATAATATATTATTTTAACACCGAAAAATCATATCCTTGACGACAACATATTTATTGTTTTTATGGCTAGAATATATTTATAAGTAAATAGCTAAACCTGTGCACTTCGTTGCCCGTTAAAAATGCCAATTCTACTATATGATTTAAACTTTGTTTAAGTTTTTATTTAGATGGTATTCGGTTTAACGATGTTCAAAACTTAAATATTTTTATTGACCATTATGAATCTCAAAAATCTTTAAAATGCTTTCTTATTGCGCACTAAATTTGTGGTACGAATAATGTACCGTGTAAATTGCAAGCCTCTATCTATCATTGTCCAGGCTCTACGGGTATCAGTCAGTTAGTTAGTCAGATTATATTACAGCCATTAAGCTTGCCGTTGTCCGTGAGACGACTCTCGTACGATTAGGACAGGCTCGAGTGTTTAAACACACCTAGGCAAACTTAAGTTTGGTCGCCCCTTACATACTAAATCAAACATTTTTTTTTAATCTATATAATACAAAAATATTAAATGCCGCCCTAGGCTTGGGCCTATTTTGCTTGCCCCTTTATTATTATCATAAAATGTATATTTTATATCAAATTATATTGTAATGCATTTTACAGTTTAAAACATAACTTTTTTTTTCTTCAGGTTTATCATCAATAGTATTTGCCTTGACAATAGATAAAGTTGAATTCAATAAAGATGTCTTAGATTTTACATTTAATGAACCAATAATTTATGTAGGTAATATTTTTAACTTTAATGTTTAACTTTTTTTCATTCATTTCTTTTCTATAAATATTATTTTCTTTCTATCCTGATAATATAATCATAGACACTCAAGATTTTCAAGAAGAAAAATGTTGTATTTATTGCAGTACATCAGACATTTAACTTCATAAATTTTTGATTTTGAACGGTTATATATCAATATGCTCCCGATTTCCTTGAAAATCTTGAATAGATAAATATTGAAAAAAAAATTTTTTTAAAGCTTAATATTCTTTTTCCTTCACCTTAGAAACAGTATATTATTTTGAATTTTGAACTTAAAATTTGACCTTTCACAGATAACAAAAAAAGTTAAAAATTATATTTTTTTGATAAGTTTTGTTTTATTTTTATAACATTTTACAATAGGTAAGGTTAGGTTAAAAAAAAAAGTTACCTAACCTACCCTACTCTAAAATAGTTCAAAATTAAAATCAAAAATCTTTTCATTGTTTTCCTTCATTAATATCAAATTTATATCTAGAAGGAAAACAATGAAAAGATTTTTGATTTTAATTTTGAACTATTTTAGAGTAGGGTAGGTGAATTTTGTTGGTTTCTCAGACGTATGTAAATTTTTAAGCGTTTTATTTTGACTGAATATCTTTGGAGTAAACATACACAGGTTACTACCACACTTTCTAGACTCTTTACCGAACCGAAGGTGGTAGTAACACCATGAAGAGGATGGGTTGATTTTAGGTGTTTGTGGTGATTGAACTGTTTCTGTGTGATTTCTCGGCTCTTGTTTTTGCTTGAAATATGCTAACTGACTTGAAAGTTTGCGTATGGCTTCCTCGAGAGTGTCGAGACGAGCTCCAATTGTCCTAGGCGTGGCGCCGACCGCGACTTCGCGAGGCTCACGTTCTCGCCGACCGGCCCTTTGTGCCAGTAGAGACGACTTGAAAAAAAATATGACCTGTGACGTAAATTAGTTAATATACCCTTAAGTTAGATATCCAAACTTTATATTTACCTATACTATTAATTTTGCCTTTCACATTATATGTGATTTTATAAAATATAAAATAGTAGTTTGATAGCTATTTGTGATCATATTATAATATTTATTATAAAATGACAAACGAAAATACATAATAAAAATAAAAATATATACGGCGGCCTTCGGGTATACAATATTGATGCTTGCGCGTATTTATTATAAAAATACTATTTTACATATTATTACATCACATTACCTACACAGTTATTAATTTTTATACAGATAGTGAGATAGCGCATTCAAGTAAAATGCATCAAATGGCGAAAAAAATACAGTAATTACCATTGAGTGTGTACAAGTATATATTTTAAATCTATAGTATTGCCATGAGTTATATTCAACATTACACTCTATAATTTATTGTAATGGAACTAATTGAACTATTATCAAAAATACAAATACATTTTCCACTACTGTAGACTATTCTACGATTAAATATCGAAGATAAGTCTTTGAATGACGTATTTATGAATAATATGTTATATCAGTTGGAATAAAAAATCAATAAGTGTAAATTTCGTCTTCCTGCCGTTTAAGGTAAGGACAGTTGCCCGTTAGATATACTCACAGATCCAGCGATCAGACGTGCCACGTATAGCAGTCAGACGTTGGTCGAGATATATATCATCGTCATGTGTTTGTTGTTCAGAATGAATAAACACACGATTCCTAGTAACCGTTGAACAAACGAATATGAAGCTGAAGACCATGTCTTTACTTTTTGAAAGGAATTAAAAAAATGCATCTTGAATAAATTAAGCACAATTGAAATAGCACTTTCAAACAAATACAATTTTTGATTTAACTGATAAAAGTAGGTTAATAGTACATTTTAGTAATTATCTCTGTGTAAAGTTACGTTGGCGAGTTTGATTATTGAAAAACACACTCTTGAAATAATTAAATGTATACTTACAATTTAAACAATTGTTCAATATTGCTTTCTGTTAGATGAGAAGTGATAAATGCCAAAAGAAGAGTAGATACTCGAATTAAATATTCGATTTAAATTTAAATATCAAAATTATATATTATGAGTAACACGTCAAATGTGAAATGCAAATATAAATTGTGAAATCTTTATATAATTTAGTCTCTAAGTTACAAGTAAACAAAATGTTTTATTTTGGGGAAATCGACAACTTACATTTAAGCCAGCATATTAAAATATAGCGTAACAAAAAAATAACATAGTAACATATTGTGTGCATCTATGCATTGTTTATAATATATAAATTTAATTTAAAACATAGATACACGATGATAAATAATTAGTTACAAGTTAAGCTTTATACGTATTTAACTTTAGGCGATTGAATTAATTGAATTAAGCATAACATAAATCTTTATTAAAAGAAGACTTCTTTGAGTTGTTTTTTATTTTTTGTAAAATAAATTTATTTTAATTTTGTTTTTGTTTTCAATTTTCCAAGACACATGTAAAGTCACGGAAAATAATAGAACGGGCCGTTACATTATGGAGATATTATATAAACCGTATTAGTATGGAATGTCAATTTAAGCATTGATTCTACAATGATGTGTGTCCGTGTATAGCATAACTTGTCAAAATAATGCTTCGATTTCAAACTTCGGGGTGGTTTCCGATAGCACAGTGAATATCCTTGGTGTATTATAGAGATCAAAATTTAGGTAAAAATTTTCCAACAGTTTTCCAAATAATCGAGAAATACAAAAAAAAAATTACGGAATAACAGGAATTTTTACGCAAAATCAGTTTTTGACCAAATCAATTTTTTTATATGGTTGTAACTCAAAAACTAATCACTATAAATACTTGAAATTTTTATCAAATGTTTATATTGTGTTATCTACATGCAGTTAAAATATTTTGAATTTTTTAAGTTATTTATAAACAACTACAATTTTTGATTTTTCTGAGAATTCTTTTTTGAAGTATCGATGAAATTTTTTTGGCAGAGTCAAAATACTTAAAAATTTAATACAAAGTTCCTCATAAGTTATACTTACAGTGATTAAAAAAAATATAAGAATACCTACATAGCCACAATTTTTTTTTAATAGCATTTAAAGTTCAAATACTGACAAAAATTCGTCAAAATCATGAATATTTGCAAATTATTTTGTAGGTCTAATTCATAAAAATGTTTATATAAGTAGCTAAGAGTTGAAAATTTAATACAAGATTTTCCATAAGTTTAACTTATAATAATTATAAAAGAACTTAAATTTTGGTGTATTCAGGCTATTACCTAAAACATAAACCACCTTTTTGGTCAACCATTGAAAATTATACTCTGGCTGACGAATCCGCTTTTTAAATATTTCACATCCATCCAAAACATCATCCATCGAATATTAAATAACGTATTGAACAAAGTCTGAGTCATAAGGAATTGGCATTTTTAACGGGCAACGAAGTGCAAAACATGAAGTAAGCAATACGAAGTCTGCCGGGTCAGCTATTATTATTATTATTAATATAATATAAAAAAAATCTCGGTTTTCACCTGAGGTGACTTTTGCGCAGGCAACGCCGGGTGGGACAGCTAAAATTTACGATGGAATTTTTGTTTATAAATAGTTGCAGTAACAACCTGATTTAAATGGTGATACATTTACGTTTAGTCATTTTTGTCCCAAGGGGAAGAACAACCAATGTAGTATTATATAAGGAGGTGCTTCAATAATAATATAAAAATATAATAATATTCACGGCCTATAAATATATATGTTATCAATGAATTTACAAGTGTTACCTATGTTTATAGCAAAACATACGCATACACACACAAAATTAAATTGTGAATTTGACGTAATATTAGCACTATATCAATACGATTAAATTAAAAACTCACACGGTATACCAAAATGCAAAAAAAAGAAAGTAACACACGGGCAACGTCGTGTCGGGTCAGCTATAATTACTATAATAATAATATTAATAATAACAAAAGAACGCGAAGAAACAGACTGCCTCTTCCGGCAAGAGTAATAATAATAAAAGTGCGCGAAGGCACAGCTAGCACAACATATGTGTCCCGACGGGAACAAAGTCAACGAAAAACAACAATTGAATATATATATATAATAATGTATATATTTTTGTATAAGAAAAAGTCACTGTCGTTACAAAAAAAAAAGAAATAAAAAGATAATATTTCACCAGTCGCGGAAAATGCACGGACTGCTTGAGGCGGCGGGCGGAGATCAGTCGTAACGAACGGTTAACAACAGACAAACGCCGCCGAAGCTCTCGGCGGTCGTTACCCACGCCACGGGAGCTTCAGGGCTCATCGCCGACTCAGAAACTGGTTCGATTAATCGCTCGGGTGTCCCGTTGATTATCGAACGAGTGGTGATACCTAGGCAAGGGGGTCTAGCGCAGCGGTTCTTAACCTGTGGTCCGCGGCCCCCTGGGGGTCCGCGACAGCCTTAATACGTCGTAATTCGTATTCAAAAAAATTGATGATGAAATCTACGGTTATCTAAAATTTTTCATCAGGGTCCGTGATCTACAAAAGGTTAAGAACCACTGGTCTAGCGGGTGAGATCGCGGTATTCGTGCGACACGACCGTGTCAACTCTCCCCCCCCCAAGCTGATAAGACACCTTTTTCTAGAGCCGTGTGGTGCCATCGGGTGCCCCGGGCACCTACAGTTGCGATGGGGGAACTGGCGATTACCGCCCAGTTTCCCACTTGCCAAGACTATTCCCGGTATAGGACCTCGATATCGACCAGGATGTCGTCACCGCCCACCACCATTGGTTCGTGTGACACGAACGCTGGAGGGAGGGGCCTGACAAGCATCCTCGTCTACGGTCGGGGTCCCCTCCCGGGGAATAGCGTCAACCGCAGTTTCCGGCTGACGTTCCGGATCGGGGCTGGAGGCGGTGGCTGTGTCCGTGGTGGAACGCTTGGCGGCTGTGGCCGCGGCTGGACGGTCGACAGCCTCCAGCGTTGTTGCTGGCTGGGACGTCTGTGCACCGGTTGTAGGGCACTGGCCAGCGCTGTTCCCTGTGCTGCGCGTGCCGGCCGCGGTTGTGGCTTCGCCGTGGTCAATCAGACACGCCACGTATATCATCCAGAAGTCGTTCGCGAAATATATTATCGTCCAGATAGTCATCATGAACGGAATAAGGAGACAGATGTGTTTGGTGTCCAGAATGAATAAAGTCACGATTCCTAACAACCGTTGAACAAACGAATATAAATCTGCCGACCATGTCGCTACTTTTTGAAAAGAATTCCAAAAATTCATCTTGGATGAGTCAATCCCAATTGAAATAGCACCTTCAAACAAATACAATTTTTGATTTAACTGATAAAAGTAGGTTAATAATACATTTTAGTAATTATCTCTGTGTAAAGTTACGTAGGCGAGTTTGATTATTGAAAAACACACTCTTGAAATAATTAAATGTATACTTACAATTTAAACAATTGTTCAATATTGCTTACTATTAGAATAGGATGCTAGAATGCCAAAAGAAAAGTAGATACTCGAATTAAATATTATTAATCAAAATTATACTTTATGAATACCACGTCAAATGTGAAATGCTAATATAAATTATGAATTCTTTATATTATAGACGAGTTAAATTTATTTTATACTGCAGATGTCTACGGTTGAACGTTCAAAATAGTACTGACGAAATTTTATGTCTAATAGGAATGAATAGATATATTTTAACACCGAAAAATCATTTCATTGACGACAACATTTGTTTGTTTTTGTGTGCCAGAATATATTTATATATAAATAGCTAAATTGGTTTTTAATACAATATATCTATGGCATTACTCCTATATTGTAATCGTGTATTATGTCAAACAATTCTATTTATTTATTTTTTTTTTTTCATTAGACATTTAATCAGTATTGTTAATAATTAAAATAAATCGGCTCATTTCGTGAACACGAGAAGACTTTTTTTTTATTCGTGTAACCTAGCTGGCTGGCTATAAGTGTTGTCCGGTTTCTATAGGATATGCTGTTTATTCAATCACGCGGAACGTTTTCTTATGGTTAACTCATATAGCATTTTTTTTTCAAGTTCCTATTGTAAAGCACATAGTAGAAATAAATAAATTTTTATTGTGGTCCGCACATGAATCTGCATTATGTATTACTGTATAACTGATTGTACGTTATTTGATGAATTTTATAGTTTTTTGAAAACGATTTTATAAAATAAAATAAAAACTATTTTATTATCGCTGTTGTGCTCGTCCGGGTTGTTCCGTTCGAACGTTGTTTTTCGGTAGTGTGAGGTTCAGATTTTTTAGAGAAAATACAACAAACAGTTATAAGAATTTTTTATACTAATATAATTTTAAAATGAGTCGAAGCATTTAGTTCAATGTACAATAAGTTAATGGTCGTCGAGACGACGTACAGTTTTAAGAGTGCTGGATCGACTGACTCTGCGGCTCGCTCGCGGATGTCGCGTAGCTACAATTTTCTCAGAGCCGCCTACACATTAAGCGTTATCGACAGACTACAATAATATACTCTTATATTTAATACAAAAGACTTATACTATATACTAATGGCTAATGCGTACATAACAATCGCCACCACTGGCAATTGCTTCGGGCCATGAGTAACACGATGCTCGGTAAGATTATAAGTTCAATACAGTCGTTTGTAAAATGCAATTGACATTTCGAGCAACGGTATTGGCAAACACTATTGCACTAATCTAAAGTTAGACGGAATATTGATAACCAAACTTCATCGATGACAAATCTATATAATAATGACTTCTCCGGTCTACCGAAAATGCATTATACAAGTTCGACGTCCAATATAAAATTTATGGTACTTGAATCAAGACACGATGGACAGAAGTCGGTGCGGATTTATAGCTGTCTTGCTGAAAAAATATCATTCGCCGTACCAAACACCTATCACAGGAAACACGTCCAAAGTCGCCGACTATATTATGTTACAATATTAAAAAAAATAAAGAATAAGAAACTAGAAATTTTCTTGATCATTTATATTGTCATTCTCTATACCATTATCGTTTTCAAATTATTATTATAGCTCTTTGTACCTATACTTGGTTTCTAACTCACTGAGAAAAGTATTTTATAGTAGGTACTAGACAAATTATCGATGTTAAAAATCTAAGCATTTTTACTGCTCCAATGTTTGACGACAGATATCAAAATAAATACATCTGTGATTTGTCGATTCTCTCAGAACCTAAAATGTTTTATTTTTAATACAGAAATGTAACAATATAGTTTATAAGCGTTACGGCGTACGCATAAAATAAAAAATATATATACTATATAGGTATAATAAAATTAGCTGAATAACCCGGCTTTGCCCGTGTACAGTTTTTTGTGTTACCTACTAAAACTTTTATTCAATCAGTTTTTATATTTATTACAATCTGCTTTTAGAAATTATGTTGATTCTAGGTTGCCATGTATTGTAACAATTATAAGTCGCCAAAAACTATACATTATGGTGTTATAAAAACTAAAAAAAAATATTTACATTGACATATTTTATTCATCTCAATAATTCTTTATAAACATTATTGTTTCTACTGCCTTTTAGGGCTAAAATAACCAAACTATTGGCAGAGCTAACTCTAGAACATGCGACATAGAACTGTCCGTGTGAAAAACATTCGTCTCTCAAGTCAATATCTATGTCATGCCCAACGATTGTCCTTGAGACTTATTATAATAGTCATAGCAAAGCAAACTTTTAATGGGAATTGTATTCTTTTAAACTAAAAGGGATAATCATTTGGAATTAAAATTATTCTCGGGGTTATAACTATATCTGCTCTAGCACACCCAGCAATAGCTATAACTTTTATAAAATTTTTGTGCAGAGCTTTAACTTGCGATCTCGGTTTCTTTCTGATTCAAATTTTTCATACAGTTCACCATTGAGGTACACCTTAATAAATACCAAAAATAATTGTCCGGCTGCCACCAACTCACATTTGACAACCATATTAATTACTTTTTTATTAATTTGTAAGAATGTAAAAAATTTTAGAAAAGAAATACGAAAACGCATCAATATTCGAAAATAATAAGTAAAACACTTTGTCCTTGTGTATGCGTAAATGCGTAAGATATTTTACAACTTCATGTTATTTTAATACATTTCAATATTTAGAAAAAACCGTAGTTACCGTATATAAACTTTGTAAGTGTGCGTATACGAAGACGCGTTATTTAATAATAATAATAATTAGCTGTAATAATAAAGTGATAAATGTGTCAATACATAAATCAGGTTGTTATAGCAACCATTTGTAAACAAAAATAATAAATACAATTTCCATCGTAAATCTCAAAATCCCCGTTTAAGCAACCCTTTAAAATGCGAATTTTGAAAAATCCTTTCTTAATTCGCTTCTACATTGCTACTAAGGAATCTCTGTACAAAAATTTTAAGTCTCTAGACCCAACGGTTTGGTCTGGGCGTTGGTGAATCACCCAGGAAAAGTTTCTTTGTATAATTAAAAGAAGATATAGACAGTATAAGTACATAAGACGGTTTAAAATGTTTAAATAGTTAAAACTAAAGGGAGAAGATTTATAAAAAAAAACCCAGCTAAGTGCGAGTCGGACTCGCGCACAAAGGGTTCCGTTGTCCGTACCATGAGTACAGGAAAAAAAATCAGGCCAGAAAAATAAATTTCCTCCAGGCCATTATACACACCAACTTACAAAGAACCAACTACCTAATTTAGCTTTAGATGTAATTTGTCCATCATGATTTATTCTGATTAATAGGTAGGTACTTTGATGAAAAATATAGGAAAAACGTATATTTGAATCGATGGCCGCTCAGCGATAAGGTATGATTGTGTTATACAGCTTCGGCGAAAATTATAAAAATAAATAGAGAGTACTGTAATGTGGGTATATCGCATATTTTATGTATACCAATTACGGGCTATGAAAAATTTATATCGTATAAATTAATTTATTTAAAAAAATTAAAAATTAAAAATTAAAGCCATGGCTTATTAGAATTACTAAAATATAATTTCTTACGCGCTAATTATTATTGTAACTAATAGCAACCAAACTAAAATTCAAATAAATAAAATTTCCATCGTAAATCTCAAAATATCAGTTTAAACACCTCCTGGGGTCGAGCCTATTACTTTTTAAAGTATTTGTTGTTAATAAATCATTAATAATAGTTCAAATAGACATTTTAAAAAACCCATGCTACAGTGTTTTAAAAAAAAAAAAAAAATAAAAAAAAAATTAATTATTTTTAAAATAAAGTTATAAAAAATAAAATAATTTTCAAAAAATAAATAATTTTCAAAATATATTTATAAAAAAAAAAATAAAATATTTTTAAAAAAAATATAAAATAAAAAAAAAATAAATTATTTTTAAAATAATTTTATAAAAAAAAAATATATATATAAAATAAAAAAAATAAAAAATAAAAAATATAAAATAAAAAAAAAATTATTTTCAAAATATAAAAGTGAAGTTTGAATTTTGTTAGTGTTGGATTTTTTGGCATGCCCCAGAGCTGAAGACCATAGGTCCACATAGGCTTAAACAAGAATTTTAAAATTAAGAGTTAAGTATTTAATGGAATGTGTTTTTTATTGGAGATTAGAGTTTTGAGGAATTTGAGTCGTGCATTTAAGGCAATCCTTTTTATTTTAATGTGTTTGACCACGTGGGACGATGGTCCATTGACAGACCTAAGTATTTAGCCGATTGTGATAAAGGGATTTGAATATTGTCTAGACACCATAGGACAAGGAAAAAGTCGAAGAGTTCAACACTCTGTTGTTTTCAAACAAGTTTTGTCAAAAATTAAATCAACTTACATTATTACTTTACAGTAATATAAATTACTTTAACAGTTGTATAGCAATTTTATAAGACATATATTAGGAAATATACTTAGAAATATACAGTGCCGGATTGGGAAGAAATTACTTACCGGGCTGCCCAAGTTCCTAAACAATTTTATTTTTAACCTATACAAATTGTGTTAGTATATAACAAGATTTAATTTACAGACACTTAATGTAAATACAAACACTACTATTTTTTTCTCTAATTTTAAGCAAACATTTAATCACTAAGTATAATAATATTATACAAACAACATGAGTAAAACTTTAATAGTTAATTATTATTATAAGATGTCAAAAAATAAAAACAAATATTATGTTACATAATTTTCAAATTATTAAATTTTTTTAATAAACTTTTTTTATTAGCTATTATCTTGTAAGGATTTGAGGGATTTAAGTCTACAAAAACTATCCACCATCGAAGGGGAACACTTAGATGGTGACCTGCAAGCCACACTGTGTGTATGCCTGACCAAGTAGGTGGAACTTGCAGACTTAATACACGCATTCAGCATTGACTAATGAAAGTCAAAGGTTTATGGGAGAAAATAATAAAAAATAAGAGATAAGTTTTTTTTAGGGTAATTAATAGGTATATTGCCCATAGTATAATAATAAGAGAGTATTAAATTAATAATGATTTACAAATAATAATAATTTTTGCATAACCGGCCCAAATTTTTAAAATTTTTAACGACTCGCCGGCTCAATCCGGGCCTGGTAATATAATATAGGCTGACAGATCGTTTCCAATCACCTATGGCAAAAGCGATCTAAGATTGCCAGTAGAATTTGCTCATTTTTTTACGACAACGCAAATAGAAAGTAATGGTTAATTGAGTTTCATTGTAAACACTAAACATGCGAGTTAAGGTAAAAAAAAAGTATAAGCTACCTATCATTATTGTTTTATTCGCAATATTCTCAATGAAGCTTTTCCATTAATAATATAATACAATACATATTTATAATACATATTTTAAAAATACCTATCTATAATCAATGATTATGACTTGAATATCAAACGTTCACGTTTCTATATCTACTTATTTTTGTTTGATTAATTGTTTATCTTAATTATACTTCAAAAAGTTGAAGGAATACAACAACCAATATGCATCGATATAATAATGTAGGAAAACCAAGTTAAGAAAAATTTACTTAAAACATAGATAGTAAAAACATATTTGTTATAAAAAATGATGTATATATTGACGATTTAAAAAATACATATTACATAAATCAACCAATAAAAACAAAAATATAAATAATTCAATAATTCAAATAAATAAATAAAATAAAAAAAAAAAAAACAATGAATTACAATACATAATATTATGACTACATACAAATAATACAATTAAATGGATGGAATAGTTTGATTATTTTTAAAAATAATTTTATTTGATACAAAATAATAATTCAAATTGTATGATAAAATATATAATATTTGGTATTGACTAGTTACATTCAATATTCTTAATGAATTGATGATGGCAAAAATTACTTATGTCAGTGCAATAAAATATGAACTTTAAAGAAAACAAGTAATATGAAAAATAAACCAAATTTAAAAATATACTACTAAAAAGATACACTCCCTTTAAACATTAATTTACACATACTTCACTAAATAAGAATTTAAATAGCACTTATATAACTATATCTCAACTGTTACCAGACCCAAAAAAAAATATTATGTAAAATAATAACTACCAAGATTTTACTTACATTAAGTACAAATTTATTTAATATCATTTATAGGTAGTATAAATACATAAGAAACATTTTAGCAATCATCAACTCAATCAACGCTACAAGTCAATCCATAGTGCTATAGTTATATAGTCATATAGAACATAAAATATAAATACATATTATATAATAAATATTAATTACTGAATCTAATATATATATATATATATATATATAAGTGATGCATGATAATACCAATATATTTATAATGTTATCTAACATTAATATAGGTAGGTAGTTAAGATTTTTTGGCAATAATAAATATTAAAAATATACAATATAATATATGGTTGGTTTGTATATTAACTCTTGAGAGACTTATTTTTGTTATTTTATATTTCCATTAACAATACAGTATAGTAAAATCTTAAATCTTAACAAAAATTAAATAAAATAGCATACAATCAAAATATGATATTGATATATTTGAAAACATATTAATGTGGTTGTTCATCAATCATCAGTCATTACTAAATAATATAATTAAATATAAAAGGTAACAATATTTCTAATTTATTTAACAGTAGCAAAATTTTAAACTTTTTTGGCTTCATCAAACATAGCTGAAAACAAATAATCAATATAAGATTCTTTAGTCATAGATTATTCCAATGTTAATGTTTAAAAATTATGTTAATACGTTAATATTTTAATGAAGTCCCTACCATTTTAGATACTGATTCATGAAAACAATGTATTTATTTAAAAAGGTACTTTTTGTAAACGAAATTGTATTTTATTATATAAACAATATAACTTTTACTTTAATTTTGATTAAAAATTATATAAGAAATAAAATTCTGATTTTAATAATAGTAATATAATCTTCATATATTTTTACTTTAGTTGAGCTCTAAGTCAACATTAAACTTAAACAACCTATTGCCAAAGCTTAAGATGAGTTAATTATCTGTTTATTTTATGTAAAAATGTCTCTCAATACTTCAATTTAGAAAATGATATATTTATATTTCAACTGCCTATTATTTATAAATATATTTTTATATATTTTAAACATAAGATAATAATAGAAAATAATTCAATGCTAAGACATTATAATAGATCACTTACAATTAAGGCTAGTATTTATATGCAACAGAATGTTTTTTTTGTGACTTCTGATTATTGATTTTGTTAGTAATGTTAATAAATCACCTCATGATGAGATAAATAGTAGTTTTTATTTTGCACATTTTGAGTATAATGAATATAATAGTATATTTCAACAATAAAAAACGTGAAAATGCATGTGTTACAATGTAATTTGTTAATAGATATTTTTATTGTGAGTTTCACTCGCCAAAAGTTTACAAATTGTTAAAAACTTGGCCAAAACAAAGGCTGTAAAGGTCAAAAAAAATTTTTAAATAATGTTAGAAAAACATGGAGGACTGAAATTTATGTACATAATGCATAACATTTTAAATATAACATCACTGTGAATGAATCTAACTTCAAGGAATAGTTGAGAATAATATTTTATTAATTTAAAAACGTAATCATGTTTTGTTTTTGAGTGTATATTTTATATTTTTTGGTGTACATAATATTAATTACATATATTTTATAAACCAAATACATATTTAATAATTTTATAGTGCATATAAATCCTAGCCTTACTTATAAATTTATAATATAACTTTTAAATTATTCACTATAAGTCTACTTTGTTTATCCTATGCTCTCGCATAAAAGTAACCTTAGAAAGCGACCAATTTCAGTCAGATTCAGCTCTTCAATTAAATTGTTTTAACTGTTGATGAATTTTGACGCCAGCTTTTATTTCAAAAATTACTTAACCTTACTAATTAAAAAAAAAAAAAATGTAAACTAAGCAGTTGTTGTTGACATTCCTAAGAGTGCAACATTAGTCAAACATTAATCACAACTGAGGTTACTCTTATATAAGACAGAGTATAAGTACTAAAGTACCATACTCATAAATATAGTAAGCATTATGGCAGAAGAGGATCAAAAATTGTCAAGAGCATCTTTTAATAAGCATTAAAAGCATTAATAGTTAGTAGAAAACACTAAATGCATGTATTTAATAATAAGCAAGTCATGAAATGTGTACCTTGGACACGGTGATTGTAAGTATGAATAATTTTTGGATTTACCAACAACATCATAATTGGGATTAGAAAAAGACGATGGTTTTGTTAGGTTTATATAACCAGAACACTCAACTAAAAATTATATAAAACAATAAAACACAGTTTATTATGGAGTAACATCTACCAAAAAAACCAATATTAAATCAATAACAAGTCTACTAAGCAGTTTAAAATTGTTTAATTAATAATTAACATTCAACATATAAAATAATGCTACAAACAAAAAAGTATTAAGGAATTCAACTAACCTGGATTATGTAGCATAGGCCTCAATTCCAAATCATCTTTGTTTTCTGAATGTTCAGAACTATTTAGGCATGAATTTAAATTGTTTTCCGACAACGTTGAACAATTCAAATATGTTGGTGCCGTTAAAAGACTTAAGTAATCAGTTGAAACTGATCCCTCTGTATTCATTCTCATATATACTTCATTTAAATTCATATAATGCTAAAAGTTTAATATTAATATAATTTAAGTTTTCAGTATGTAAATATGCATATATTTAGTAAATACTTACTGATT
This sequence comes from Aphis gossypii, assembly GCF_020184175.1. Classification (NCBI taxonomy): domain Eukaryota; kingdom Metazoa; phylum Arthropoda; class Insecta; order Hemiptera; family Aphididae; genus Aphis; species Aphis gossypii. The sequence goes on along the minus strand of NC_065531.1, from coordinate 55,984,061 downwards.
TTGTACCATCTTGTAATAAATCACCCAGACGTTCAGCTAAATCAGTGAAAGAAGGCCTTGTCATAGGATTCATTTTCCAGCAGTCTAACATTATGTTGTATCTAAATTCATATGAATAATAATAATAATAAACTTTAAAATATAACAAACTATTAAAATATTTAAATAGCATTTTTTTTATTTATTTAATAATAATTATTTACATTTCAGAATTGGCATATTTTGGCTGTTCCATTCGATAACCTTCAACTAATCTATTGAATAGGTCATTAAATTTTTGGATATCTAATAGAGTAAACAAAATAATAATATATATAGTCTTTCAACATTTTTTTTTTTAATATGACATAGTAATAAAAATGAAGAAATTTTAAAATATTTACTTGGATATGGAGTAACAGCTAATGAGAATATTTCCCACAGAACAATACCAAATGCCCAAACATCAGACTGTGTTGAAAAAACTCGATCACGTAGAGATTCAATTGCCATCCATTTTACTGGCAAAAGGTCCTGCAGATTGAAAATAATCATATGATACAAAAACTTAATGAAAAAAAAAAAAAAAAATCTCATAAATCTTACTACCTTATCAGACTTTTTTTTGTAGTTCTCACTATTGTACATAGTTTTTGCAAATCCAAAATCACATATTTTAACAATATTTTCTTCAGCCAATAGAATATTTCTTGTAGCTAAATCACCATGAAGAATCTAGAAAAAAAATCACAATCATTAACTATTCATACATTTTTTATTTCAAAAATATACTTTTCTACTAGCAAGATATTCCATTCCTCTTGCTACTTGGAATGACCAACATATTAAGTCATGAGTACATGATGGTTTAACAATTAAATTTTTATAATCTCCACGATAGTTGCTCCGCCACTCTGGTTCAACTTCATCGGGTACCAAATACCCATCAGAACCAATTTGAGTACTACTATCATCACATTTTTCAGGTAAAATGGTATTGTTAGGAACATTTACATAGTATGGATTTCTAATTAGCAAAATACAATTTAAAAATTATCATTAAATACCTACATTGTTTAAAAATATTAAGTTCAAATATTAATTCAAATTACTTAGATATCGTTTTAATATTGTAATCTAAATAGCCATCTTTTGTAACTTGGTTCACAAAACAGTCTCTCTGTTTCAGCATGTATTGATGGATATTTCCAAAACGGCAATACTCTACAATCACCATCAATTCTCCTAAAATGTATAACCTGATTATTAATCTATTAAAACATTTGAACCATATTCACAATATTTTAAATGTCATTACTTTTGTTTATGTTTCCAGTATAAGCCCCAAGTAAATTGACTACATTCAAATGCCTACCAAGATGTATCATAATTTTCAATTCAGAAGCTAAGGCTTTAATATATGATGGATCAGTATTTGGTTTAATCATTTTAACAGCAACAGTAGTAGTGGTATCTTTATCAATTATACCAATTGCTTCAGCTTTAAATACGACTCCAAATGCTCCAGAACCCAATTGCTTACCTGAGAATAAAATTATAAATAGTATTAATTGTATATTATTAATATTATTAGTATATTTTAACTATTGTTTATTATAAAATAAAAAATACAAGCCAAATTTCTTAAATTAAATTGTTTACCAAGTTTTAGTTTATCTCTGGGAAATTCCCATCGTTTATCATAAGGAAGTAATTCTGCTTGTTCCTCAATTCCCAAATCAGGGTTCCAGCTTTCAACTGCACCATTCTCAAAGTGTAAGAGACCAGCTAGAGCTAATTCTTTTTTTAATTTCTACAGTAAAATTGTTGAATAAATATTGAATGAAATTTAAAAATAAGCTATTAAATTAATAATTTTACTATAAAAATTTGATAATTACCTTTTCTCTCTTTAAATGTACAGCACAGCCTATCATAAGAACTCCCAAAAGTATAGTTAACACAGAACAAAATGCGATGAAACCAAAATGTTCATGCTCTAGAGGTTTATCTGTAAATCAATACATTATTACTATAAATAATAAATATAAGAGAAAATACTACTTTTGATAGTTATTTAATTTACAATAAGAACTTTTTATTTTTAATAGGTACTTAATATATTATGAATTATATAATTTAAAATCATACCAATAAGATACAATGTTTTGGTTGAAACAGCACTGCCAACTTTATTCGAAGCATTGCATACATAATACCCTTCATCTTCTAATGCAGTAAACCGTATTACAAGTGTTTGATTTTTATCCAGCAATAAAAGCCTACTATCATTTTTATTTATCCTTAATACATGACCATTCTATGAGTTAAAATAAAATTATTATTTTACATTATATTGTTAATAAACGATATAACTTACTTTAAACCATGTAACTGTAGGTGGTGGCATGCCTTTTTCAATATAACATCCCCATTGTGCTGGTTTACCAGTTTTTACTTTTAAACTACTTGAGTTAGATGACTCATGAATAACTGGTATTTGTGAGTCTGTAATTTTATTATAACAATACATTTTTTCATAAATAGAAACATGGTTATAATAAATATATGTTATAATATTGTTATAAAGCTTTGGTTAGAACAAAAAGGAATCAGAGTGAAAGTAGGTGGGGTACTAATAACAATGCTTCACTTTGCTGATGATATAGTCGTTCTAGCAACATCTGAGGAAGACTTATATAAGCAGCATTAAATGTAATGAATTTTACGTTTAAAGAATATAGTTTGAAAATAAATACAGCCAAGACCAAAACCTTAGTATGCTACAAGAAAAACGTACCATCTATAAATATAACATTGGAAAACAAAGAAATTACCCAAGTAGACCATTTAAAATACTAAAGCAGCATTATAATAGACGATGGGAAATCAATTAAAGAAATCAGAAGCAGAGAACACATTCCTTAAAAAGAGAAAAATACTAACATAAAAAAATATGAACATAGCAACGAAGAAACGGCTCATAAAAACATACGACTGGAGTGTGGCATTATATGGAAGTGAGACCTGGACAATTAATAAGAAAGAAAAAGCTATGTTAGAAGCCTTGAGATGTGGTGTTGGAGAAAAATGCAGAGAATAAGCTGGACTGATAGAAGATCAAATGAAGACATCCTGAGAACAATAGATGAAAAACAAACATTGATAGACATCATAAAGAGAAGGAGATGGCAGATGATAGGACACACGTTGAGGCATGGAGACGAACTGCATAGTATAATAATCAAAGGTATGATAGAGGGTACAAGATCAAGAGGAAGACCTAGGACGAGATACATTAGTCAAATAATGCAGGATGCAGGAGTCACTTCCTACAGGGAGCTTAAGAATATGGCGAATGATAGAGAAAAATGGAGAAGTCATTTATTGTAAAACATTTGTTAAAAACCAATCTCCGGATTGAAAAACTAAAAATAAAATAATATTATTATGATATTAGAAAAAAATTTACCCCGGACTAATACCGAATACAATATTATTGCAGTATTCTTCTCATATGATTCAGGTACCGAACACAAATATTCTCCATCAAATATATTGGTAATATTTTTTATCATTAAATATGAACGATACGAAAGTGAGGTCTTATTATTAATTAGTAATACATCTGTAAAATAAATAATATAATATGATAAAATTTTAAATATATTATTATTGATTTAAAAAAATAAAATACATGCATATATATTTTACATAAATTAAGAAAAATATGAGTATAACAATAGTTTAATAACAAAATTTAAAAATGATTTGTGTTATTATAGCATATTGATAATCAATATACTCACTTTTATCATTATTGACTGGTTTCTCTATATTATTTAAGTCTCGATATATCCATTTAATGTCTTGATTATAATTATATTTAGAAGCTCCACATTCAACTGTTATATCGTCTCCTTCAACGACAATTGGTGGTCCTTTAATAGACAACCCATTGGATACATCTAAAATAATATACTATTTTTAATATAACATAAAACAATGTTTGTAATTCAAATTAGAATATCAATTTATTAATTTGTTTGTTAAGTGAAAGATTATATTCATATCAATGTATTATGATATAAAGTTTTTATTATTTATTTTAACTATGTATTATTTATAGAATATTAAAAAATATGATCTTACCAGTCACAAAAAATGTAGATTCGTGGTTAGAAATTCCAAATTCGTTTGTAGCGTTACAAAAAAGTATTCCAGTTTCAATAGCAGTAATATTTAATAATGATATAAGAAATGTTTCTTTAAATACAGTTTCTTTATACATGCTTCTCTGTAAATTTCAAACATTTTTTCTTGTTAGTTAATTTATTATTTATAATTTGTTATGAAAATAAATATCATTAAACTAATTTACAGATATCTGGATAAATGATTCTTCACATTCAGGATAATTTGGACACTTTTTAAAAGCCCACTCAACTTCTGGCAAAGGATATCCTCCTATATAACATTCAACGCTATACATTTTTCCCACCTCATAAAATACTTTTGAATTAGAACTATTCGTTATTTGAACTAATGGTCTATCTGGAAAATGTATTATAAACAAAATGTAAAAATATTACATAACAATTTTTAATAACAGTTACCTTCAACTAGTAAGGTCACAGTAATGCGTTTCACATGTGCATCATTATCTGCAACTAATTCATATGCACCAGAATCATATAGCTGTAAATCTTTTATAACTAATTTGGATGTACTTTTGTCATTTTCCACTGATATTTTTTCGGGATTCATCCCTAATTCTTTACCATTAGGATCTCTCCTAAATACATAAAATACAATAATAAATTTACATACTTAACAATAATAATTTAAATTGTTTTCCTAATCACCATAAAAGAGATGGTTTTGGGTATGCTGATACTTGAACTATCCATTGTACCTGTCGAGTTCCTGCTTTACGAGTAATTTCATAAACATCACCTTGAACTGACAAACTTAAATAAGTCATATCAGGAGCTGCAATTATAAATTTAAGTAAAAAATAATTTATAATTATAAAACATTTCCAACACTTACTAAATGCTTTAAGCTTGTACGTAGCATGGTTTTTATGTCCAGAATGTACCATTACTTCACAAACATAATCGCCTTCATCTTCGGAAGTAACATTTTGAATACTCAATAATCGACTACCAACACTTTTACCGACCCCATGTCTTAAACCATTATAAAAATTTTCTTTACCAATTAACACATGTCCAGCCTTATATAAAAAAAATAAATAAAAATATAACATCAAGTTTAATATCATCAATAAATTTGTCAGATAAATATCAAACCTGAAGCTTCTTTTCATTAGGAACATTCCAATGTAATGTGAAAGAAATACCAAGATCCATACTCACAGAACAGTTAAGGGTTAGATTTTGACCAATAATTAAATGATCTGTATATGCATCACTGCTATTGATATAAGGCATAACTACTTTATGCACTTTGGCTGAAAATTAGATTTATAAACCATGTTAACTTTAAAATTATACATTTTCAATATGCAATTGATACAAAATTAAAGCTGTTAAAATGCAAAAAGCCTGTCAGATACTAAAAATACTTATTAATGATTAAAAAATATTCAAAATTGTAATTACAAATAATAACCTAAACGTCATTACTTATTTGTCATAAACACAAAAATAATGACATACCAATACTTCATTATAATATAACTTATGTTAACTATAGTTCTCAGTTCTCACTAGTTAAAATTGAATTAAACATTGAAAGTAAACAAATAAACTATTTCTTGATTTTTCAAAAATCATATAAGTGTCATAATATTATATTATCTAAAAAACTGATTAAATGAAACACAAAATTAAAAGATTAGTGATTACAATATCATATAAACAATCAATGAATTATAAGTCAAGATATAAAGAATACTTAAACTTAGCCGAAATCAAAGGTGAATGGATGAAATGAATATAAAAAAATAGAAAATATTGAAGCAATTTTGAATGTTCAAAAAAAAAATTTAAAAATTTATTCTGAGTTTTATGATTTAGTCTTGAACTAAAAAGTAATATTAAAACTATTAAAACTAAATTTGAAGTACCTAAGATCAATAATTAATTTAAAAATTGTAATTTGTCTTAAAACTTTTCAAATCAAAATATACATAAATATATATATTTTTTTATTATTTGTTTCCTTTTTTATAAATTGGTCATCCTAAATTTGTAATTTAGGATGGGTTAGGTTTTAATTGCAAATTTTACTTGTTATGAAATTATGATTATAAATTAAATTATAATTATCTTAAATTATATATAACCTACATTCAATAACCAAACACCACATAAGTAATAATTCTAACTCACGATTAATGAAAACAGTTAATTCTCGTAATTCATTGCTGTTATTTCTTTTTGCCTCACAATAGTATACACCAGAATCTTGAACTGAAGGTGACCTAAGTGTATATCCTATTTTTGGATCATAATCTAAATTCTCAGTAATCTGAAATATGAATATAATTTGTTTTTTTTTTTTTTTTAATTTTCTTACACAACTAGTTTATATGAAAAATACACTCTGAAGCCAAACGCAATCAAGCAAATTAAAAACATTAAATAGATACTAAACAAGTTTAAAATGTCCTTACGCATAATAATAATATGGTAAGTTGCAAAACTTTTTTTTCCATTATATTCAGCATAACAAGAATATATTCCCGAACTAAACATTGTCACTGAATAGAGTAAGAATCCAAGCTTTGGGTCATAAAGCAATTCCATG